>NW_024061944.1:0-1282026 GCF_006381635.1 Hibiscus syriacus | reverse complement strand
CACTATATGTCCACTATATTGCAGCGTTTGTACATAAAATGCTACTAAAAATAACCATATTGCGGCGTTTATCAAAACACGCCGCTCTATTAATACTCAATAGCGGCGTTTGTATAAAAACGCCCATAAATGGCTAATCTTTTGCGGCATTTTTTTATAAAACGCCACTAAAAATAACTCTATACCGGCGTTTGTGCCATTAAAGCCGCTAAATTACCACTCTATTGCAGCATTTTTAAAAACACCGCTATATTTCAAAATATTGAGCACTTTTGTTGTAGTGCATATAGGATGAAAAAACGAGACAATAATTTTTTAATATAATAATTAAACTTCAAAATATAAAAATGGTCATAAATATTAATTACATGATTAATATTTTTTTTATCTTCCTATCAAACAGAATCTAGATCATAGTATAGAGAGTACAGGTTAAGCGTATAATATTCTCTCTATAAAACTACAAAGTTTGGAAATTCTCATTAGAATGAAGGGAGCATATAATATTCATGTCCCATTTCATTGTACACGAAGGGTACTAATTTTAGTATTAGACAGGTGGTAACCATGTGGGCACTTGACATGTGATAGTGGGTCGGTTACATTAAATATTTTAATTGTCCTACTTTATATATATATATATTTTAATTAATGACTGATATCCGATCTATTAATTGACTAATCCAGATCGGGTACTGCAAAGGCGAGAGCGACTCTACCGACCCAGTTTGCTCCATTCGCAAACGTCAGGATTCTAACCCTTAACCTTGCTTAAAGGACATAGTATCTCATCCCACTAGACCAACTGGTTGTTGGTGTCCTACCTTATATATTAAAAATCGAATAAAAACAACATTTTGGTCAATGCCTCAAACCAAGATAGCTTAATGCTAATACATGTAATTACGTAGTGCAGAAGAAATCATCCCACACTTTCCTCTTACCAAAGTTCAGTTCAGTATTGCGACCCATCTTAAGTAGACCCACATATATATTTCTTTGGGTTGCTTCTATTTGTCATCAGCTGAATGAAGCCCACACTTTGTCCATGAATATTTACGGAGGCTGATCGTTTTGTCATGAATATAATACGCCGTGTTGAGGAGGGAAAAGGTATAAACGACAACTAGAGACGAGTTGACGTTAAGTTTTTGGTCAATCTAATTTAATTTCAAAGTATATTTCCTTTATTCGAATTTGATTTAATTTAAGGACCTCATATGATTCTAAATGTTATTTAAATTTTAAGATAAATTTCTTATTTAATTTGACCTCACTTCATATAAATACAGTAGCAGATGCATATATGAGTCGCTGTATATATATATATATGTCCATCTTGAATTTTAAATTTAATTCATTAGATATATATTTTTAAATATGTACACACCCTAAAATTAATTTATGCTTACCTGAATTATTTTGTGTTCACCCTGAATTATTTTAAGACCACCAAATATTATTATAAACTATTTTTTTCAGGTTCAAAATTCATTCACCGTACCCGCATAAAATTAAAACTTAAAATCTAGATTGTGGAGACACAAATCCTCTTTACATCCCAAACCCAATATATTTTTTCTACCGAGTTACCCGAAAAGTTTATTTCCAACTAGATTAATTTGAAAAAATATATTCCAAATCGGGTAAAGTCACCCCCAATCCACCCAGACCTATGCTCATCTCTCATTTTCACTGTTCAATTGGAACTCAATCACCAACTCACCCACGACAAAAACATCTTACAGAAAATTATTGAACTAAAGTCGATGGTTTGAATTTTGGAGACAAAAAATTTACAAAAATAAAAGGAATTAACATTAGCATTAGAAACTAAGAAAAATGATAAATTTGAAGGAAATGAGCAAAGGATTGAAAGGTCAAACCTTCTTTTTTTTAGATTTTTCTGTGAACAACACCTCTAGCCGTGAATCTGTACAGTAAAAAACACGACAACGGCGAGTGGGCAAGGATACCCGAGATCATCTCGATCAGATGAAGGATCTTCGAGCTTTTTTACAGTAATGCCCGTGATTTTTAAAATTAGATATATGCAATTCTATATATATTTTTGAAAAATTAATTTGAGATTCGATTGTAACTAGAAAAAATATTATTGTACCCACGTGTATATTTACTTTTAAAGTTATCATTGGTTTTATCGGTTGTAACCTCAACAATGGAAAGAACATTCTCTATTATACACTTTATAAATAATCGACCGTGTAATCGTATAGGAGATGAAGGGCTTAATGATTGCTTAATTACTTTTATTGAGAAAAATATATTTGATAATGTAGACAATAAAAAAGATAATATAATAATATCACAATATGAAGCCTAGAAGGGAACACCTGTAAAATTTATTTTTAGCTTTTTTCAGTAAGAATTCGTATTATAATTAAAATATTATTAGTATTTTTATATTTAAAAAAATTGTGTTATTAATATATGTATGTGTCCACCTTCAAAGTTTTTAGATCTACCACTATATAAATATGTAAATATTATTTTTATTCAATAAAATAATAATTTATTAGAAAAATTATAGAGATATATATTATAATAATTATCTCTTAATATATAAAAAAATTATATTATTATCTTGGATCAAATTAGATCAAATAATTTTTATTATAAATTTGATCCAACCCAATATCATACTTTATAATATTCGATATGATTAGAACCTATTTTTTTTTTAAATTTGATCTTATCGAATCAAATTAATTCATAAGTCATAGAATGTAAATTAAAGGGTTAATTATACGAATAATCACTTATGTTTGTATTTTGTTCACTTTTGGTCTCTTTCGTTTTTATTTAATTAAGATATGGTCACTCCGAGTTAACTGATGTTAACAACAGTTAAATATTTTGATATAATCACACATTTAGACCATGTTATTTATTTATTCTCTCAATTTATTCATACTTTTAATAAAATAAAATAAATTTAATCCTCCAATCAAATGATGCCACATGTCATGCCAGTGTCACCATTCAATTGGATGACTAATTTTATTTTAATTTAATATATTTATTTCCACCAATCAAAGAGTGACATTGTCACTCTCTAGTTGAAAGAAAACATTGGAAAGCAAATTGGGGCAAAAAAGATTCAAACCTTGATCACTTAATAAACTAAACATGTATTCAACCATTAAGCCAAGACCATTGCTTGGTTTAAAGTAGACAACATGGTATATATATTTTGTACCTTAGTGTATAAATATTTAAATTCATAACATTTTATATATATAGACTTAAAAAATATTTTTATATTAACTTATTACATATATTTTATTATTAACTTAATTTAAAATATTTTATTTTTATTTTCATTTAAAAATATATATATTTTATGTTAAAATTTATTTAAAAGTATGACTATATTGAGAGAATATGTAAATAACAATGACCAAATGTGTGATTATACCAACTAGCACGTCACATATTCTGTTAATTGTTAACCACATTTAACCCGTGATGACCACATCGTAATTAAATAAAAACGAAAGTGACCATATCTTAATTGAATAAAAATGAAAGTTGTCATATCTTATGTTTTTTTTATATCAGTGATCAAAAGTGGACAAAATATAAACATAAGTGATGATCCATGTAGTTAACCTAAATTAAATTACCATCCGGGGAATGAGAGAGTCGTAGACGGTTTTTGGTTTTCATGCAGATCCCTAGGTTATGTGAAAAATATGCATCCCATGAGTGGTGCATTTATTGGCCAAGTAAGTAGAGCAAATGAGTATTCTTGTCCTGTGCTTTTGGTATGGTGTTGTCAGCAGTTCATATCTTTGCACTTATGGTTGTCATGTTTTCTTGTTTATTTGCAGGGTTTCTGCTCGCCAATCATGTCTTAGAACAATGAGAACCGAGGTCCAAAGGAACAATTTGAATTTATACCAGCAAAAGAATCAATTAATTCTCCTAGTCTTTCCGTTTCACTGTTAATTCGATTTTTTTTTATACTAGAATAAATGGTACCGTAAGAGGAAATCCTGGCAGGAAGAGTAGTCAGCTGATTTGGAGGTTCCAGAGTGTGACGAAGGTGTAAACGTAGCAGAAGAAGGTTGAAGTTAAACAATGTTGATCATCGGTTGTGAGCAAGATTTGCCAAGTAGCAATTAATTATATAATGGAAGATTGAGATGATATCGACATGACCAACTTCATCATCTGCAATGGGATGAAACGTCCCTTTCACCTCCAGGGCTTCAAGCTTTAGCCTTACTGCTCTCTTCCGCTGACTTCACAATTTACCGAGTACAAATTTACACAGATGCATTCGTGATGTATGCACGTACCATAAGTTTCATTGTGCCAAATAACTCAGTTTGACCAATTTAAAATCTACCGATTCTCTTGCTTTATGAACGTTTGCCGACATTTTTTTTGTTTAGTTTTGAAAGTGAATTGGAAGTGCGTTGTCCCTTTAATATCAAGTAGGGTACTGCGAGGGTGTGGCCATCTTCCTTTTTGTTATAACAATAAAAACAAATAAGGATGTACGAGAATTATTTAGAGAAATACCTAATAGCTGATAAAATTGTCTTTAATTGTTAATAATTTTATTAAAATTATCTTTTGCTGAAAAAAAAAATATATCAGAGTCTTCTCTAGCTACTAATAATTTTGTTAATTTCTTTGCTAACACCATTGATAATCACCTGTTTAATTTTGCTATTTTCACGATAATTAAACTACATGTATATCCATGTGTATCGAAGTAAGAATTGCAGATGTTGGAAATATATTTGCGAGGCTTGAAATGAAATGAAATGAATTGAAAAGGAAGAAATGGGCATATGTGTAAATTACTATAGCATAATTTCGCTTGTGTGATGAATGGACGAGGATGAAGGTGACAAACTTTATTAGTTTGATTTAATTGAGTGGGGGGGGGGTCTATTGCAAATATTAAACTGTGTTGCGCCAAAACAGATGGGCAAGAACCCCATCTTTCAATGCACAACCGACATTTGGGGTTAAAAATTTTCTATCTTTCCCCAAGAAAAAATAATGCCAAAAGCTTGATTAATATCACTCCCACAATAATTCATGATTTATTTTGTGCTTTTTTTATTAGACTACAAAAAACTAAACCCTGCTACTTCCTGATTTGATTCTTTATTAATTAATTAGTATTGTTCTGCAACAGAGTGTATAGTGTTTAGTCTCTAGTCAAACTGGAGAGTGGGTTTTTCGTGATGCAAGTGAAGTCCAATTTGGGTAACTTATTTACTCAATGTCTTTCTTTGGTAAATGCAGTTGGCAGATTCTTCGCCTGCTCTGCTGCATGAACTAAAAACACATTAACCACCGGGAGTAAATTCTTGGTATGGCAAGTGAACCTTAAAAATGGACCGGCTGAGCTCGGTTGGCTAATTTGTCCGAAAAAGAAACCCCACATGGTGTGGTGGTTTGTTTGGGGTTCTTACAGCTTACATATTAGTATTACACATTACAGCTGCGGATACCTTTCATCATTGTTAGTTGTCTTCTGTTCTGTCTTCTCGACTGGCCATTCCAATTACGTACGATTTCCTTTTTCTTCGCCCCATCTCACTTAGCTACATTTGATTTGGGTGATTTGTCTTGTTCAGTTCTTGATTATTTGAAATCTGGGTTTTGTTTCGTTTTGGTCACTTGCTCAAGTGAACAAAAAGGAATGGCTCCTGGATTAGATTTCTCAGACTGGTGGGCGAAGGATACGAGGAAAGGAACACCGGTGGTGGTGAAAATGGAGAACCCAAACTACTCGGTGGTGGAAATCGAGGACCCAGATGGTGCATTCAGGCCAGTGGAAAAGAGCAGAGGAAAAAATGCAAAGAAAGTGACTTGGGTTTTACTTCTCAGGGCTCATCGTGCTGTCGGTTGTGTCGCTTGGATCGCTACACTGTTCTGGGCATTGCTTGGAACCGTAAAGAAAAGGTTGATCTTTAGGCAAGATGTTGCCATGGCGACTGAAAAGTTGGGGAAAGGGAAACTGCTCTTCACAATCATTAAAGCCTTTCTGGTTACTTCCTTGATGATTCTGGCTTTTGAGATTGTTGCTTATTTCAATGGTTGGCAATATTTTAACAACCCCAATTTGCACATTCCGAGAACTAGTGATACCCAGGGACTGTTCCACTTGGCTTACGTTACTTGGTTGTGGTTCCGCGCTGATTACATTGCACCTTTAATTCAAGCCTTGTCTAAATTTTGTGTTGCTCTATTCCTCATCCAATCTGCAGATCGTTTGATACTTTGCTTAGGCTGCTTTTGGATTAAATACAAGAAGATTAAGCCCACAATGGAGGGGGATCCATTCAAGTTGGACGATGTCGAGGGATCTGGTTACCAGTACCCCATGGTTCTTGTTCAAATCCCAATGTGTAACGAGAGGGAGGTAATAAACTGAAATCCCTCCTCTGTTTTCATCTTTTCTGAAGAAAACATGTTCCAATTTTATCATTTATGTTCTTTTTTTCCTGATGTTGGTAGCTTTCTTCACTGACCTTGCACCAGGTATACGAGCAGTCTATCTCTGCTGTTTGCCAACTCGATTGGCCAAAGGACCGATTATTGATTCAGGTTCTCGATGATTCTGATGATGAAAGCATTCGGTGTTTAATTAAAGCTGAGGTTGCTACATGGAACCAAAGAGGTGTCAACATAATTTATCGACATCGGTTAGTAAGAACCGGTTACAAGGCTGGGAATCTGAAGTCTGCGATGAGCTGCGAGTACGTGAAGGCCTATGAGTTTGTAGCAATATTTGATGCAGATTTCCAACCTAACCCTGATTTTCTAAAGAAAACAGTTCCACATTTCAAGGTGAAGAGAAACCAGAATCATTATTGTTTAGGTCCCTTGCCTACAATCTGATTATCAGTCTTTTTATGTTGTATATTTCCCTTGTCTTGCAGGACAACCCCGAGTTAGGATTAGTTCAGGCTAGATGGGGTTTTGTGAACAAAGATGAGAACTTGTTGACTCGTCTTCAGAACATTAATTTATGTTTCCACTTTGAAGTTGAGCAGCAAGTAAATGGAGTATTTTTAAAGTTCTTTGGTTTTAATGGAACTGCTGGTGTTTGGAGAATTAAAGCTCTTGAGGAGTCTGGAGGCTGGCTTGAAAGGACTACTGTAGAGGACATGGACATAGCCGTTCGTGCTCATCTCAATGGTTGGAAGTTCATCTTCCTAAATGATGTCAAGGTATCCTCATTTTCCACCATTTTTATTTTTTCTGTTCTACACCGTTGCATGTTATACATTTACCAATCTGGCAAAACTGATTACTGAATTAATGTCGATCAAGATTCAAGAGTAAGCTACATACACTGTATAAACTATATGTTACGATACAGACTTCATTTAAAATATATGTTGCATTGGTTAACCTGGTCAGTCTGTTTATTGGAATCAAGAATGTCCTGAGAATAGCCACTTACTGAGTATAAACTTTAGGTCCTCTGTGAAGTTCCAGAGTCTTATGAAGCATACAGGAAGCAGCAACATCGATGGCATTCAGGACCAATGCACCTCTTCCGCTTATGCCTACCGGCAATCATAACTTCCAAGGTAGAATGTTACAACTTCCGATCTTTGGCAGCTATGGTTTTATTTTCAGTATACTGAAGTACCTTTAATACTGTAATTCTGCAGATAGCTGTATGGAAGAAAGCAAATTTAATACTCCTATTCTTTTTATTGAGGAAGCTTATCCTTCCCTTCTACTCCTTCACATTGTTTTGCATAATTCTTCCTCTAACCATGTTTGTACCCGAAGCCGAGCTTCCTGTTTGGGTCATTTGTTATGTACCTGTTTTCATGTCTTTCCTCAACATTCTTCCAGCCCCGAAATCGTTCCCTTTCATTGTTCCTTACCTTCTATTTGAGAACACCATGTCTGTGACCAAATTCAATGCAATGGTGTCTGGATTATTCAAGTTGGGCAGCTCCTACGAGTGGGTTGTCACCAAGAAGGCCGGCAGGTCATCAGAATCCGACTTATTGGCTGCTGCCGAGAGGGAATCAAAGACACCAAACCAGCTACAAATTGAGAGCGGAGCTTCTGAAAGCGAGCTCACTGAATTAAACCAATTAAAGGTGGATCCTGTGCGAGTTAAGAGGGTGAATAAGATATACAGGAAAGAACTCACACTGGCATTCCTCCTACTCACAGCCTCAGTTCGTAGCTTGTTAGCGGCACAAGGAGTACATTTCTATTTCCTGCTCTTCCAGGGGTTAACATTTCTCCTAGTCGGTCTAGATTTAATAGGAGAGCAGATGAGCTAAGGCTGCGTGGCATCCAGTTTTCAGTACCCAAAAATTTCATTTTCTACATTCTCATTGAGATGCGCGATATAGTTGTGTAGCCGTTTTCGTTTTCGTTTCCATTTTATGTTTTATTCTTACATTGGATAGTGTCCATTTATTCTTCCTTAGGTGTTGGAGCTTTGTCATAGGTATGATTGGTACGTCACCCTGATTCTTGCTTCAGTATGTTTGGCTCTAAAGATTCAATTCGTATTGTATTTGTAAAGCTGGAAAGCTCGAATAAGGCAAACGAATGAACTTGCGTCATGACTTTCTGCTTCCATATTTACGATAATACATGCAAAACATATCCATCGTGTACACTGTGCCACGTCTAATACATACCGAATAAACTACTCCATATTCTTCTTCCTCTGTGCTGGCCTCTAGGTTAATAATTTTTTGGTACTACCTAATCTGTCACTTATTAAAATCTATGTATCGATTTGATCACTTCGTCACTAAAAAATTACCTTCATTTTGTTTTTTTTAACATCTACCTTAAACACCGACGAACTCATTTTATTACAATCAATCACTTTATCAATTTAAATTTTTTTCAAAACCACTTTAAACCTCAACAAATCATACGTGCACAAATCAAATCAATTTTCTGAGATTTAAGATGTCTATTAGAAAATTCAAGCGGTGATAAATGTTCTTTTTCAAGTACAAACAATATACTTTGAAGTTAGCCTCATCCAACAATCATTGAAGATGATAAAAACTATAACTCCAAACCTCTAAATAGATTTTCGTGTCAATATAGATTAGTGATTAATGGGTATAGTTTGTCATATTTTTTCCAGTGTCGGTAAGCAAAGGAGATGAAACAAACCTATTGGGGGTGGGTGACTTCGTGGTGTCACAATCTCATCAGAAGGTACACACAGCTGGGGCCATGATATGAGTTGATTCTGGGCTCCAAGTTCACCAAATAGTTGGGTCTTTTCTTAACCATAGAAATCACGGGAAGAATCTCAAGTTTGATTCGGCATTCAACAGATAAAAGAACACCATCCAATTGCACTGCAGCCCGTTATAGAATGCCGATGCATAACTGACACGTTCATCGTTCTGTTCTACATAAAAATCACTCGACATTTCATGAACGAATGAAGAATACAATGGCGATTAAATATAAAATGCTGACTCTTAACCCTAACCATCACGATCATCGTTCCTACAACGTATGATAAAACTTTAGAAGTGATAATTTGCAACATTTAATACAATAAAATAAAAACCGGAATAATAAAAAACTAAATTATGAATTAGTGGCTGACTTCTACCCTTCAAAATTAATCAATATACTGAACAAACATTAAGCAATGATGCCATAGGCAACACAGTATATAGTCGGGTGGGAAAATCATGATTTCACTTGCGAGGATATTTCAGGCTCATCAGGTTGTGCAGCTAAAATCCAACAATCACAGAGAATCCCCCATTTAAGTACACCATATGGAAACCCCGACCCTCCAAGAAAATGAAAAAAAAAAGGGACAGTAAACAGACTCACGAATAATCGCCTGGATATAGATAAAGATGCTAGAAAAGTGGAAAACAAAATCAAGTTCAGCATCCAAACTTTCTGACCAAACATGTAGAAGACTTCAATTCATTTTTGCTTGTCAAGCTCAATGACAAAAACGTATTGAAATATAGTAAGTAAACACCTTGCATCTTCCAAAATCTTTCAAATTTTAGAAGTATGAAAGGAAATTAGATCTATAGATTACCAATCCCTCATGCAAGGACGCTAAAACATCAACTTCAGTAGAACAGATATAGGTACCTGCCAGAAGCATTTGAGGCAGCTCTACACCCATTTAAGCTAAAGTAAAGAAATGCCACTAGTGATGGAGGAAGGTTCATCAAGCAGAAGATTCATTCAAACAGAGGCAACAAAGATCATGTACTGAATATCCCATAGCCAGGCAACAGAGAAGTAAATCCCTTAGGTGAGGAAGCAGAAAAGTAATGAGGCAGACCCAGAAGATATCAAATTGACCCACAGTGATCAAGTATTGAAGATCTCATATCCGGGCAGCAAAGAAGTTAATCCTTTAGGTGTAGAAGCAGAAAAGTAAAGAGGCAGAACCAGAAGACACCTCAAAAAAAAAAGCATGAATATTTTAGCAGAGTTCTGGGAATGATCTCTCAATAACTTTTTAAAGGTAAGCTTAAACCTCTTTTTCCTTGGCATAAAATAGACTACGTTTTAGAATAGATAAAGCAGACAAAAGCATCATAAAACAAAAGAATGACAGAAAGGAACTTATCCAAATCCAAGAGGCTGAGGGCGTCGCTCAATTAAAAATAATAGCATTGATGTCCAAACAAACTAAACAAACTTAAGCCCACTCTCTTCAACAAAAGTTACATCCTTGAGCTACTTAGCTTCTACTCCTTCGGCGTTCCCCCACCATTTCTGCACCAAATTCGGTATTAATATATAAACATTTACCATAAATCCATAATCCAAAACCACAAAATTAAACAGAGATGGGCATGGCTTTGAGCATGAAAAAAACTGGAACTTTATTTATAAGTGAAAAATATTGCAATAAGAAAGCCTTTCCAGCTACTAGCAAAAAGTTCAAGGAAAATTACCCATTAGCATATGGCAATTCCTCACGACCACGATATGGTGGAGACTTGCTGTAGCCACGTCCATGAGGAGAGGGACTACGACGTCTTGGAGATTGGCCACGAGGACTGTAACTTCTGTTCCAAATTAGTAAGTATCAATCAATCAACACAATAGCAATCAATGTTTGCTTAGGGGGGCTTACCTGCGTCCATAGTTTGGGCTCCTACGATATCTAGGGCTGCGGCTACGACGTCTTCCTGAACCACCACGCGTGCGACATTCACGAGCAAAATGACCAGGCTCACCACACTCATAGCACTTCAAATCAGAACCACCAGAGCGTCCCGGGCCACCTCCACCTCCTCGTCCACCTTTTCCTCTAGAATTATGAGAAAGCTCAACTCTCCAGCCATTCTTACCTGATTCGAATTCCAAACACATTTGACTTTTAAAGTTGGTTAAGAAAGTTTATCTCAAATGATTAGCTAAGTTCATTTAAGATGCCGTTAAGAGAGGGAAAATAGAAGCTTCCTGTTTAGATGGTTGAAAAATGCAGAGAGCATGACTATGCCACCAAGTTCACGTTTTCTCAAATTAATGCATAAAACTAAACATTTTATAAAAAAAAATGCTTAAAACTAAACAGTAAAGTATGAAAAAAATGGAACAAAAAAGACGAAGATGACAAAATCAACTAGCAAGTATAATTTAGGAGGGACCCATCATATGAACCACAATATTAAAAATTACGGCTATAATTTGAAGCACGGTTGTGATCAAAACAGTGTACACGAATTTCCTCTGCCAAGGTATACAAGCAGCTGTAAGCATTAGAAAAGCACATTCTTCATAAAGCTCATATGCAAAAGTAGTAAACGAAAAAAGGAATACCAAAATCAAGATTTTCATAATAAATCCAAATTCATGTATATAAATAAAGAATAGAAGCTTGATAACTATGTGCTAGCTCCTAAGAAAGTCGTTTATTTATTTTAACAAAAGAGTCAAATTTGGCATATTTCAGTTTCAATTAGAAATCATTATCAAAACTATGAGGATGTGGTTGGAAATTGGAATACCATCTAATTCACGAATTGCGTCTTCAGCGTCCCGGTGATCATCAAATTCAATGAAAGCATAACCAGGTGGCCTTCGAGCAACCCATACACTGTAAAAAAAAAAACCCTTAGCAAATCAAAAGAAAACAATAGAAAGAACTAGGACAATTAATTCATACCCAAAGGTAGAGAAGTATCGCGTAATAACATAGCAGTTCAAAAATATTTAAAAAAAGGTAAGTTGCAAAACATTATACCTTCGAATAACCCCAAAGACACGAAACTCGTCTTCAAGATCCCGTTCCGAAACCCGTGGGTCAAGGTTACCCACGTACACGCGAGACATTGCTTTTAAGGGGGATTCAAAAGAAAGCTATAAAACATTTTCAACGTTATTCAAGTTTTAAGAACCAACAAAGAAACAAAGAGATTGTTTTGCAGATACTCTCTATTTATTAAATTTAGAAAATAGAAAGAAAGATGTGAAGTCGGAACCTGGTGAGTGCGCAGAGGGGGAAACAGCGGTAGTCGTCGAGGGAGATTAGGGCTTTTTTGTAGGGAGGATAGAGAACTGCTTTATGAAACGGCAAAGTTAATCAGCTTCAGAGAGAATTAGGATTAAGAAAAATGCGTACTTCCAAGGCTGGCCCGCTTCAGATTCAGTGGAAAGCCCATCTAAGAAAAATATCATTTGGATCCATTGCGGTGGGATTTTGGTAAAATTGACCAATAGGCCATGCAGATAAAAAAATTAGTCTATTAGCTTATTATTTGAATTTGTCACGTGATATTACGAATTTTAATAAAATATATATATTTATTAAAATTTATCACATCGGAATGAAAATTTTGAATAAAAAATATATTTTATTAAAACTCGTTATGTCGACATGACGAATTTAAAGTCATTATAGTAAATGTTACAAATCCCTAAATAATTTGCTCTGTGTAGTATTGGGCTAAATAATTAGCTTGCCTATGGTATTGGGTCAATTTTACTATGAGGTTTCTAGGTGTTTGAACAAAGCACTTACTGATTGAGTAATGGAATTTGAGAACCCATTCGAATCGAGATGCGATTGTATTAATAGTTTATGATTTTTAAGTTCGAGTCTAGTATCTAACTCTGTAAGATTTATATGTATCACATGTGAAAAATTATATACATATATTATATGTATCACATAAATTTCATATGTGATATCACATATGGCCTTGCTAAATCGTACAATTTACTCGACTCAAATTTCATAGATTCAATTCAACTTGAAAAATTTTAAATACAATTTGAATTACAAAATAAGACTCATCAGTTCAACTTATTTAAAACTTTTTTTTAACTTGATTCAATCTAATATTCACCTCTACCTAACACTTTATATTTATATATATATATATATATATTATATATGATCGTATAAGAGGAGGTGACTCAAGCTCTTATAAGGTGTAAAATTGTGGTTTCTAATATGCAGGTGCTTAGGAGATTCAAAAAATCATGCGGCTCTACCCACGGCAGCATCGTGAGTATGCACTGGAAAGAGACTCGAATTGGTAACATTCTGGTTCCAAAAGGTGTATGTATTTACTCTCTCTATACCTGTAATGCCTTGGTTAACGTTGCTAGTTTGTCTTCTTAATAGATTGAGAAGTGAGAGCCGAATGTACTGGAGCCCATCTGTTAATAAAGGTTAATGGGAACAAATTGCAAGTGATAACATATGCCAACTATATACATAGAAAGAACTACTTAAAAATTGCAGCATTTCTGTTTGTGTTGTACATCACTTAACTACAGTAAGCATCATACAACCTTCGGCTGGTTTAAACTGAATAATCCTCATACTATGTCCAAAATAATTGTAACAAGAATTTTTCTTTTCCTTATTGGACATAACCAAGCTACCTGAGAAGTGCATGCAAATAAAAACTGCTAAATCACAGTTGCCTGGTTGAGCTAAAATGAATCAATGGATCATGTTCAGAAGTTCGGGAAAATTGATATTGGAGCCAAGTATGCATTTCAAGGCAAAAACAATGTTTGGCTCTCCTTGCTAAACTTTTTTCACAAAATCAAATAGTAACCTGCACAAAAGCAAGGCCATAAACTCAAGTATTAGAAGCATGGTCTTGTAGTAAGAAACAGGACAGAAAATCGATAAACAAGATGAATGAGAATAACGCAAGTTCCATACAGGATTTACAGGTATATAACATTCAGATAGTGAAAACCGTGGATTTAAACTTGTCCACAAAGCACAATCATACAACTACATGAAATAACTACATATTGGTAAAGGGCCACTAACCACATTGACTTGTCAAAATACAAAAGCTGCCAACAATGTATGCAATACAGCCCAATAGATCATAATGCCAAGCCGTAAGAGCGGTTGTCGCATGAGCGCCCGATCACAAGAAACCCTGACACATTACATAAACATAGTTGATGAAAAGCTTCTTTTGGAGTGTAAATAAATAAATAAATCCCAGTCCAAATGAACTTTGCACTACTTTAGATGAAAACAAACTGAAAAGAAGAAATGACTCCTACCATAAGCCATCTATCTTATCGGTTATTGGTCTTGTAAACCTTGGAACAACCCTTGATGTGGTAAGTGATTTGAAACCATGAACTGAGGAAACAAAAATTAAAAAGCAAGGATTAAAAGACATAAGCATTTAATCAAAAGTTATCTTCACTTGAAGCAGAAATAAGTATAAATGATATACAAATTTAAATAGTAAAGGATACCTTTATCTTCGTCTTCGTCTTCTAACCTATTATTATCACCATCATCCGTGTCTATAGGAATAGAAACTTGATCAGTATTGACTTTACGCAAACTACGAACTTGGGATGCTGCAGAGGTCCCTGCTATTGCCCTCTTGTTTATCTACGCAGATAGTCAGCAAAATTAACGACTCAATACATATAAACATATTTATTCTGCTATTGATTATGCAAAAGCATAACTGATTAATGTGAACTGGAAAGATTAAAGTATATATCAACTTATAAAATTCATTATTATTTGTTAAAGTAACAGACTTCTTTAGAAGCAAAATTATCAAATTCTGATATATTTGCCGGATGAATTTTTATTCTATAGCTTGAAATCATTGCATCTATGATTGTTTCATGAAACCAGTCAAGATGTCTACCTCCCAGAGTAAAATGTGAGATGTTGATAAGAAAATAGAGAAACAGCAAACCGTGAGATAGAAAATAGATTTCATTGCTCGCATCCCAGTTTTTTCCATCACTAGCTTTTTTAAAGATCCTAATAGCGTGCTGTTCAAGAAAATTGCAAACTCACCAAATAACTTACCACAGGTTCAACCTCCAAGATTTCAGAGTTCAAACTAGCTGCCTGACCCACATCTCCCGTACCTGCAAGCAAATTTAACTGGGATTCCTTCTCATGCAAAGTCTTCTTGAGAGTTTCTTCTTTGCGTGTCAACTCATCCACTTTACTCCTTTCCCGCTTGCAACAACTCATCCCTATTTTTAGCAAACCCCCGAAGGTCCTCCAGTTCAGATATCATTGAGCTAATCCTCTTATGTATTATTTCCTTGTATTTAGGCACCTGACTATTCTTTGTATCAAAATGAGGATCAGGTAGACCAACCCGAGGAACAATTGATTCAAACCAAATCAGAAACTCATTTATATATCATCTGAGTTTTTTTTATTGCCTATTTGTGATGCGGCAAGAACATCATTGGTGCATCTTGTGACCTCTTGTCTTAAGAAGGAAATCTCATAATCCCGATCTTGTAGTTGTGATTGCAGCTGTTCAACCTGGGTAATAAGACATTCTGATAGAGCACGAAGCTCATCAAACTTGCTCACTGTGATGGAAAGCTTTTTCACAGCCTTTCCACGAGAAGCTTCAAGGTTCTGTAAATCTGTGTTCTTCTGTTGCAGTACTTTTTCCAGTTCCTCAATCTTCTTCATCAACTCTTCCATTTGGACCTCCTCCTCATCAAGTGCTTGCATAAGGGCTTCAATTTCTGTCAGTGGAGCATTCACAAATGAAGATTCCAAAACAAAATGAATATGCAAGGAAAATAGAAAGTAGCATTCAAACAATAAAACATGCCTTGGTCTTTCGATGATGATACATCTGTCAGTGATTTGACTCTATTCTGCAATTCCACTGTGTTGGCTTGCACATCCTGCAATTCTTTTACTCTCTGCTGCAGTGAAGTTTGTTCTTCCCTCGTTAGTTCCAGTTCTTTCTCCAAATCATACACCAGGGTTTTTGAGGATTGAAGATTTCGTGAGTAATTAGCGGCAGACGCTTCAGCTAACTTGATTTGATCAACAAGCTCCATGCACATCCTATCTTTCTGGATATCCTTCTCCTGAAGCTCTTTCTGCAAATTTGCTATGATTATTTTCATTTCCCTTTGGCTTCCTTCAGTAATTTCCGCTTTCATATTCAAAAAATCTTTCACTGTTGAAAAAAGCTTATCTGCCATAGTCTTGATATTTTCTTCAGAGGCAACACTATCTTGTCCACTGAAAGAAAGTACTCCAGCTGATATTACAGGCTTCGTGTTAGTCACCATATCTGCAGCAGCCAAATTCTTTCCTAACAGCTCGGCATTTTGATTTTCAATCTCCAAGACAGAATTAGAACATGCTTCATAAAACAAGGCAATGTTTCTTCTCAGCACAACAATCTCCAGGTCTTTCTCTTTCCCAACTGATTCTATATGCATAATGTTTCTCTTCATAGCTTCAAATGATTCTGTCATAGAATTTCGTTCTCTATACAAGATCCCCAGTACATTCCATATCCCATGACCTTTTTCTTGTAATGATTTTGACTGCACAATCAACTTCTCTTTCAGTGCAGTAATTTCAGTTCTCAAATCTTGCAGGTGATGCCAGATTAAACCACAAACTTCAACTATTGCATTGTCATCCAAAGGGTCCTGAATATTGACAGCTGGCCAAGTATCCACAAATTGAATGTTTTCCTGAAGAGGAAACCAAGAAATAAAATAAAATTAACAACCTATTCATGAAATACCCCAAAGAGACAACAAATGTGATTGTTTTTTTGGCCAATCAAAAGAATTTTTGTCCAATATAGTTTGCTTGCATGTAACTCGAGGAGAAAAAATGGTAGCAGTACGGGAAGTACAACCAACAATTGGTTAAAGAAGGAAAATACAAAAGGTCATGTGTTACCTTGTCCTGTAAATTACAAATTACCCCAAACTGAATGCACAAACTGAATGCACAAAGGAAAGACAGGTCATATGTTACCTTGTCCTGTAAATTACTCCGTGTACTGTACGGAAAGCCAGACACATCTTGGGAATCACCCCCTTCGACGCATAATTTAATGTTATCATCCAAATTTTGCAGAAATTCCAAGTCCTTTGAGAAAACATTAGACAATAGGTTATGAATATCATTGACACCCTTACTCAGAGCTTTTATACTAGATTGAAACATCATTAATTCAGAATATTGTTTCCTTCTTTCTTCAGAGTGATTTGTAGATAACTTTTCAAGACGTGAAAGAATTTCAACTTTTGCAGCCTCTGCGACTTCCTTTTCTTTAATGACTTCCGTAAGTTCACTGGAAAGATTTGCTACATCTTCCTGAAGAGTGTCGTTTCTCTCTTGCACTTCATTCAACTCCGCAAGCAGTAGCTCAGCAGCTCTCTTTGACTTCCGTGACTCTTGTTCGGAAGAAGCTGCAGCTGCACGCAAATCATGGCAGATTTTCTCAATTCGTCCCAACTTCTCTACTGGATCAAAGATATTAATTTCACCACCACCATCAATGTCAGCTATTGCATTTGATATCCTGCTCAAAATATGCCCTTTCTCCTCCAACATATGCTCAGTTTCTGACAGTTGATTCCTCAGGTACAAACTATCTGCTTCTAAGACTTTTATTCTTTCAGGGTAAACAGAGAAGTCCCTCATCTTCAATTCATAATCAGCCAGAGCATTTTCCCGGTGGCTGAGCTCAGATTTCATGCGTTCCAGCTCGACATTCATCTCTTCAATGGTTTTTTTCAGACTATCCCGCTGCTGCACCAAAGATTTCCCTTTTCTAACGGCAACATTTAATTTTTCTCTAAGAGAAGCTGACTTCTGCTCTTCTTGGTTAAGGAGCTCTTGCAATTCCTGCCTTTTTGTTTCAACTGCTTGAACTTCAAGAAGCAAAGATTGATGCTTTCCAAAGATTTCATCTCTTTCTTCCTTCACTTGCATCAATTCATGCAGCATTGCCTCCATCTCTTTCTTTAAAGAAGCTACATCCTCCTCGGTATTCAGTGTGTCTCTGCTTTGAGCTTCATCAAGGGTTGCATCACCTGGCTTGGTCTCCACAAGTTCAGGACTCACAGACTTGAGATTAGTGTAATTCTCTATAAGCTTCTTCAATAATCCTTCCAAGCATGCAGTACTACTACCACCTGAAACCGAATCTTCAGCAGCAGCGTCCTGTAATACATCAGAAACTAAGTGCTGCAATCTCCTTATCTCACCATCTATCTCAAAAAGATGTTCCCCCTCCTCAATCCTCTTAACCAATTCTTCTTGCAAACTAGTAACTCTAATCTGAAGTTTTTCATTCTCAACTTCAAAATAAGCTGCCTTTGCCAAAAGGTTATGATGATTAGAAGTTGTAGTCTCCAAACTTTCAGAAAACTGATCCCTCTCAAGCATAACTGATTGAAGGTCTGCCTCAAGACTAGATGCTCTCTTTTCTGATTCTTCCAAATCAGTAGCTAGTGACCCACAATAATTTTCAAGACTATCAATCTTCTTCTGCAAAGAATTTCTTTCATGCTTAGCATCTGAAAGAGCATCCCTCTCCAGCATAACTGATTGAAGGTCAGCCTCAAGACTAGATACTCTCTTTTCTGACTCTTCCAAATCAGCAGCTAGTGACCCACAATAATTTTCAAGATTATCAATCTTCTTCTGCAAAGAATTTTTTTCATGATTAGCTTCTGAAAGTGCCCCTCCTAACCATTCAATCTTTTCTTCAGGTTCCATGGACTGTAATTGTGAAGGCATATAGATTCCATCCAAAAGTTCCTCCCATTTTTGCACCAAGTGGTTCCTCTCAATTAAGGACTGTTCCAGCATTTCATTTTGTTCTGCCAACCCATAAAATTTGCTCTGAAGGTCCTCATATTTTCTTCTCAAGTCCTCCCCTAATGTTGAGCCCTGTTGTGCATCATCTTTCCAGGTATCCACAGAAAAAACACCTGCATCAGAATGTAAACCTCCAATCAAACTTTGTTGTTCCCAATCAGTGGGAGGCAAAGAATTACCAGCGGTGGACCTTGCTAGCCAATCAACCTTTTCAATAATATCTCTAGAATGAAAATGCTCAGGCAGATCCAGTTCTTCTAAAATTTCTTCAATTCTCTGCAGTACGGAGTCTTTGAGAAGAAACGATTCTCTTAATGCAGTAGCTGAATTGCGAATGTATGAAAGTTCAGATTCCAGAGCATCCACACGCTCACCTGCCTCTGAGTAAGTATGCAGTTTTATTTCTAATTCCTGAATCCGGGCATCTTTTGCTCGTAATTCCTGAGAGCATCTCTCTAGTTCAGCAGATGTCTCTGCAAGTGACTGCTTAAGAGCATCCCGCTGAACAACCAAACCTTTTCCCTTTGCCACAGCTATGCTGAGCTTTTCCCTAACAGAAGATACTCGCTGCTCTGACTGTTCAAGTTCACTTATTCTCTGCTGTAACTCAGAATGTGCAGTCACAAGGACTTCCTTTTCCTGGAGCAGGCTTTCTTTCAGTGTGAGGATTTCCAGTTCCTGCTGAAGCCTCAATGAATCTAACTGATGTAGCTTTTCCTCCAATTCAGTCAATTCAATCACCTTAGATCCAGACTCCTTTTTGCAATCACTCGCCTGCTTAACAAGTTCTTTGTATTTCTTAACAAGCGAATAAACTAACAATTCAAGGCTGGAAGCAGGCGCTTTATCTGATTCTGTTCCATAGTCTTCCAGTTCTACAACATTCGCAACATGCTCTATAAGCTTTTGAATGGCATTTGAATCAAGGAATTCTCTGCTCATTTCATTAATGTCTCTTATTCTATTCGTCAATTCTGAATTAAGCCGCTCATTAACAGACTGGGGTTGTAGCCTTTCACCCAAAACATTCTCCAGTTGTTCAATAAAGATTGTATACGTACTGTAATCTAAGAGATCAGGAAGCTCCTCAACTTGTGGGTTTATCCCAGCCTCACCCAATGCGCATGAATCAATCACAAGTTTCTTTAGGCCATTGTATATCTCCTGTAGCAGCATCCGTGTCAGAAATTCATTCGTCCTGAGCAAATCATTATTCTTCTCATTCACTTCTTTGTGTGAACTAGATATTGCATCATGACCTGCATTAGCAGTTTGTAGTTTCTCCTGCAGATCTTGAATTGACTTAATGGCAGAATTAACAGATGTTGCAACCTGGCTACTTGTATATAAAATATCATTGCTGTTATTTGAGAAGCTGGAGTTGGAAACCCTCCCAGCATACTCATCAAGCCTCCTGACTGTTTCAACAATCTGAGTAACCTGAGATTTCCATTCTAGTTCAAGTGTCAATGCCTTCTCAGCGGCTTCCTTCTGTGAGCGTTCTAACTGTTGAATCAAATCACAAGCCATCTCATCTGACCTTTTCTGTAGATCAGAAAAGCGACCCTGCATTTCTGTAAGTCTCAACTGATACTCACTCAATTTCTGAGAAAGCTCAGCATTTTCTGAACTACAGCCACTTTCTTGCTTCTTTAGAGCTTCATAAAGAAGCTCAAGTTCATTGTTCTTAGCTTCAATTAAAATTGCATGCTGCTTAGTAGCTTCATATAGAACCTCCAGCTTAACATTGCTTGCTTCAAGAGTATCACTGTATTCCTTCAAAAGCTTCATGTAGAGCCATGAGCTCCCCATATGTCAAATTAACAGATTTTCTACGATCCCTCTCTCCTCTATATAAGGAACTGGCATTATCAGCATCCTGAACCATAAGCTTAAGTACAGCCTTCAGATCTTCTGTCATCTCTTTAGTTGAAATAAACAGGTCCCCCAGCGATTGACATTCAATCAAACCTCTTTCCTCAACCACAGCTTCATCATGAGGCATCTTTGACTCGAAAGCTTGAATTAGTTTCGATACTCCGGGCACAGCTACTTTACTGCTGGACCGCTGTAATGACACTGAGTGGGAGTGCATCTGTTCAATTGCCTTTCCAAGGTTTTGAAATATTCTTTCAGCCTCCTCCAAGTGTTCCTTCAAGATTAGAAAACCAGAACAATCATCAAAGATTTCCTGCTCAAGCAGCTCTAGTGACAGCCCACCAGCATCAATAGGTAAGGCTTTCTCCAATACCACAGTGGATAATTCAGGATCTCGCTTCCAAGGGATCTGACAGCAATGTTCATTTTCAGTAGCATTTTCATGAACCCCACCACCCACTTCCAAATTTTCTACTTGAATCCCAGCTTCAACATTGTGGGTTTCCCTACTATCAATTTCTGCGATCCCAACCTTGTGTGCATCTAGACTGGCATTGAGTAAACTATTTTCCTCTATTAGTTTCTCAAGGCGTACTGTTACTTCTTTTAGCTCATCCTCAAGTTGTATGTGTTGCCCATGTTTTGTAGCTAACTGCTCCTGAAGAACATGCAGCTCAGAAGCAAGTCTCTTGTTCTCATGGAAAAAAAACTCCTTGTCCTCCTCGAGCTTCTTTCTCTCCTCTGTAACTAAAGTGAGGTTCCCATTTAAGTTGGACTTCTCATCTTGTGAAGCCTGAAGTTCAGACTTGCACTCTCCTAGCTCATCTACAAGGCATGCATTACTCTCACGAACCTTGTTGATGGAAGAGCGAAGCACAGATATCTCATCAATAAGCTGCAGATAACGTTGATCAGATTCCATACGAATATCAGACTGCTCAGCAAGCTGCAAGTACACTATATCTTTTGTGTAAGTTGTGAGATATAATTCCTCTTTCAATTTCTCAAATAAACCAGGATGGTAATATGGTGCTAAACTATCAGGCCCAACATCTGCAGTAGAAACTAATACTTGCAAGTTTAGTAGATGCCTATATTCATCTTCATCTAGACTTCTTATCACCTCTACCAGCTGAAATAGTCTGACTGGTGAACCATCTCTAAGAAGAGACATAGTCGTATCTGATAAACTTGCCCGTTTTGTCAGATGAGATCTTTCATGACTTTCATCCCGAGACACAAAGGACCCCTTAGGTAAATGTTGCTGTTTTTCTTCTAAAGTCTTGTCATCACCATAATCACCAGATGGAGAGCACATTTCTTGTTCTTCTTCAACATGTGAACAAGATATTACTTCTTCAGCATGTTTATTTATCAACTGATAATTAGCAGCCAAACTTTCATCTGCCTGGGGAACTGCTGGCTGCCGCAGTAGATAGAGATGCATCATCTCTACTGATGGATTGCTCTGCCTCACTGGATTGCCCCTCCACACTAGTTACTTCTGAAGTTGCCCCTTCAAGAGGTTTAACACAGTCAACATGCTCGGACAACGGAAGTTCACCATCAACTTCAAACGTTCTTTCACCACTTCTGTCAAATTGGTTCAACCCCAAACCATCAGCTTCCTGCATTGCCCCTACCCGCAACAAATAAGAACTTAATTATTCATCAAACCGTACATAACTCATCTGAAATTTACCCAATGCAATTGCCTAACACAGTGTATGAGAAAAGAAATTAAAAACTATGTACCAAGAGAAGAAGAACACAACCTACATCTGTACCTGATCTTCCCTTTGCTTGAGATAAGGATGTATCAGGAAAATCTTGTGAAAGCAGTGGATTGTGCCCTATTTCCTTGTTGGCATCTTCCAAATCTAGTTTAACCACTGTCCCTTCTATGGCAACAACTGAAGTAGATGTATGTGGCAAAATATCATGTTTTCTTCCCCCTTCAGAAGCCGATTTATCTGCAGTTGAGGAAGGTATTTCTGTGCTCATCATACTATTAACACACGGAGTACTTTCCCCTCCATTAGAGGCTGAAGAATCAACATCACGTTCACCGAGGGCTACAACCTCAGTGGGTACTCCAGCATTATGGGGTAATACAGTTTCAACATTTCCTGCAACAGATACAATAGGCTCTGGTGAAGAAACAACTGCAGTAGAATCAAGCCCAGAAGGCAGTAAACTCTCTGATGACTGTGACACAGCCAAGTCAACGGCAGTAGTTTCCCCTTCAGAGAACTGTGGCAGGACTGTTGGTTTGGAAACAGAACATGCTGCATCAGCATCAGCTTTGTTGGATTTTCTGGAAGACTTTCCTCGACTGCTACTTCCTTTACCATCCTTCTTCTGGCGAAATTGTTGAAGCTGAAAAAGATGACATTAAATTGTACATTAACCAAACCTACCTTAAAAACAGACAAAGAAGTTGCATATCATAAGCTAGAAACAAAATGCCTATACAAAGTAAATAAAGGAAACTGAAACACCAAAACTTAAAATCCTATCGAATGTTCAGAATACGAAAGACAAATTTGATTTTCTTCAGCTCTTTTCTTTTTTATTAAAAAAACTAAACTAAACATGGGTTGACGAAACACTAAGAATCAGTTTCCAGGGTGATAACAAATCAAAATCAGTAGTACCATGATGGTGAACAAGGGAATTCCTACCTCAAAGAAAAATATAATGATTGAAGAGAAAGAATATAACCAGACAACCAGTCTAGTTGGGAAAAAGGAGATCAAAGCCCAAAATCAAGGATGAATAAGTAAATATAATGGAAACCTTTTGACGTCCAGCGGCGAGCAGATCAGTACGATTATTGCTCTTGTCCATCCGATCCGCTCCGTTTTTGCTCCCTCTCTGATGACTCCCGAAATCAAAACCAAGACTCGATCACCATCAGGATCTCCCTCTTAACTACGCCCACAACAAACAATCTTGAATGAAAAGAACGAAAACAATTACTATCAATTTATATAAATATTGAATCCACCAATAGTGCAGTGTTCGACCATGTCAGTTGAAGTTTTTTGAAAGTACATACGTATGCGTGTAATTTTAATGGGAAACTTTTGCAAGATGAATAACTTTGTTTGTTTTTCTTTCTCTAACATTTCAAATAACCGAAAATAAAACAAAATCGTCAATCCCAATATTCAAAAAATAAGGAGCTAAAGATTCAAATCCTGAACCAGAAAATCACAAAGAAAAAAAATTTGATTGATGACCAAAAAAATGTTGAGAGATTTCAATAGCAATACCTGAAATTTCCGTGCTTCGCAAAATGAATTACTTAATAGCATTTTCTTTTTCTAACATTTTTTCAAGAAATCAAAAATAAAATAAAAGCCTATATAAATTCAAAAAAGAAAAACAAAAGATTCTAATCCTGAACCAGAGAATCATAAAAAAAAAGACAAATTTGATTGCCAACAAAAATAATTGTTGAAGGATTGCGAAAGCAAATACCTGGAATTGCCGCGATCTGGTCGATAACGTGGCGCCGTAACTGAGGTTTTCTGGTTCCGAATCTTGCTTCAGATTTCGTAAGTTATGCGAACTTATGCGGGTGCATGTAATTTGTGTTCGTATATTTTATTTTATTCTTTTTCCCACTTAGATCTAAAGCAAACTTCTGAATCCTTGTGTAGCTGAAATGTCATACTCCGATAACTTTCGCGGTTTGCTAACTTGCCTGCAATGTGTTTGTGTGCTGGATTCGGTTGATGTGAAAACCCAGATTGACGGCAATGGCCCAATAGAGCTAATATTCGGTTTTTGGGCTAACTTTTGTGATCGTGTCCAAATCATCCTCTTAATGAGCTTCGATCCCAAAATCTGAAGGTTAAAGGCCCATAGAGGATTGCATATTCGGATTAGGATAGTGTAGCATTAGATGAAAAGCCCCATACATGTCCCTACAAAAAGGATAGTATCAAAATCTAGTCTTAATATTTGACAGAATAATTATCTTGAATCTTAGTTTTCAAAATAATTAATTTATATTTAAAAAAAATATTAAACTAATACTAAATATAAAAAACTTTTATTTCTAAATGAAATGAAAAATTAATATTATTATTAGAAATCGGTAGAGAAACAATCAAACAAGTACCTATGCTACTTGAATTGCTCTCCTCGTAAACAATAAGGCTTTTAAGGTATTAACTGGAAGCAACTTTTGAGTGTATACACGTCGAGTTTCAACCAAATCAATCTTTTTATCGATTATTTATTATAAAATTTATTAATATTATTTATTAATTATCAATTGATTGAGCCATATAAGGTGTTAAGATTAAGCGGTTTCAATAAAGAGAATGTTGTTTTTCTTTAAAAATTCGGATTCCAACGACAGCGTCTATAGAATAATTAAAAAAATTATAAATAAATATTATATAATAAATTATAATAATCTCATACGGTTAAAAGATTAAAAGAAATATTATAATTATAAATCTCTATATATTTGATATAAACAATTAAATAATTAGAGACACTTCCTTAAACTATCTTCAACAACGTGCCCAACATCAAGCCCATTTAGTGTGATAATGTTCATATGCTTTAATCAAAAAAAATAATATCAAAATCAATTGATTAATATCATGGCCCATTTAGTGTGATATGTTCATATGCTATGTCAATGCTATGTCTATTTCTAAATTAATAACATTTGTAAATTTTATAATACTAAACAATTTAATAAATTTAGGTTTATAAATTTTTAAGATAAACTACTTATTTAGTCACCCATATATTTTTAACGATGGATGACTAAAATAAAAATAAATTGTAACATTAAATATAATTTTTTTAAATAAATAGTCAAATAAATAAAATAATAAATAAATGACTAAATAGATAATTTACTATAAATTTTATCTATTCGTTCTTCTTTTTATAAAAAAATGTTGGTTTTATTAAAAATAGAAAATATATAAAATTATAGTGAAGATTTACAAGTATAACTGTAAACATGTACTAAATTATAATTATGATAACTTTTTATAATTATTCTTAAATTATATAATAAACAATGAAGGAAAATATTAAAAAATCTAAAAAAATGAGAAAAAAATCCTTTCTGACAAAACACGGATCATGAAGCGTGGGTTCTGTCCGAGCTGACGCCACGGTGGAAAGGTGCAGATCATGAGGTGTGCCTTTATGTTCGAGCTGGTGTCACGTTGGAATGCGCGAATCATGAAGCGCGCATTTGCATCATGAAGCGCACCTTCCATTATTCACCTTGAATTACTGTGTACTCCATTATTACCCGAGCCTTAAATCTTGGCTATTCACCCATCCCCTATAAATACCCCTGAATGCAAGCATCAAACCACACCAAAATTACTTTCACATTCTTTCTTCTATCAATTCCTTATATCAAGCTAAATAAATTTTGTTATAGTTTTTAGAAAGTAAAATTATTTTTTATTATATTATATTTATTTTATATTTAATTATTTGATCAAATTTTATTGTACAAATTATTTTCTATTATTTTTTACAATTGTAAAATGGAAGGCGAGATCATATCTCGAGACATTTTTTTAGTATACTATTGATTTAAATTATTTTTAGTATTAGTTTATATTTTAGTTCGTATACTATTGATTTAATTAAGTGTATTTCCGTTTTTTTTTTTTTGCAGATATAGGACTCTCAATCTTTTAAACTCTCAAAATGAGGTGTATTTTAACTATTGTTTACTAAGATGGAGAAATTCGGGAAGATGAAATCGGCATTTTCTTCGCATCAAATCATTCTGTCAGAATATCCTTAAAGAGAAACATCACTCTTGAGGAGCTGATCACTAAAATTTCAAGGAAGATTCATGTTGGAAGTACTAGAAGACTGTTCTCACTTCAATATAGATTTCCAACTGCACTATTTATGTTAACTTATACAACGTTCGAACTCTACAACAATAATAATGTTGTTATGATGGTTTCTTAGAATCAAAATTCAGACGCTGATACAAAAATTTATGCCATATTTGTTAAAGTGTCTACGGTTCGTGGTATGTCATTATGCTCCTACTATAGGTTGGCTCAACAAGTTGATCAAGTTAACAACACAACTCAAGAAATATGTAATGATTTTAACTCGTTAATAGGAAATCCACATCCTGATACCTAATTTCATTTCTTAATTATTTTCATTTTTTATGGGGAACTTAACAGTAAGTACTACATTTGACACTCATGTTACGAATTATTATCTCAAACGTTTGAGTCCATGCTTCAAGATTACAAGGAAAAAACGAGCAACGGTACAATTACATCAGTCTCATCAATAAAGAAATATGGAAAAATGCATACGATGGTGGATATCGATATGGATACATGACGACCAACTTGGCTGAGGCTATCAATTCAACCTTAAAGGGGACGCTTCATTTACTAGTAACAACTTTGGTTAAAACGACTTATTTTCATTTGAGAGTCTTTTTTGCCAAGCTCGGGGGACAAGCTCTAACTTGGATGCAAAACAACTATACTTATCACCCAAGATTAGTTGTAGATCTATAAAAAGAATTGTTACATCAAATGAAATGTCTGTAACAAGCTTCTCTTGAACCCATGAATTATTTCGTGTCATATAAATGTCACGACCTCTTCAAGGGATTGAAGCTAACTCATTCAAAGTTAATCTACATGACAGGTGGTGTGACTGTGGGTTTTTTCAAGCTCTGAAGTATCCATGCTCCCATGTCATAGCAGCTTGCTCTTATATCCGTCAAGACTATAATTGTTTTATGGATCCCATATACCGACTTTCAGAAGTATTTAAGGTATATGGATTTGAGTTCCCCCAATAGGTAATGAGAAAGACCCAAATAAGGTTCAGAATTGGCTTCTGATTGTACCAGATCCATCATTGTTAAGTGAGGTAGGTCGTCCAAAATCCACTCGAATTCATTGTGATATGGATATTCGAGAGACGTCCAAAGAAAACAAAATATGTGAGCATTGTAAAGACATATGCCACAATAGGAAAAATGTTCATCTCTTTTATCATCATGTAACCGTTGACGATGTAATTGTTTATTATGACGTTTCAGTTTATGTTATTTTATTTTCGTTTACTTTTAATTAATGCATTACTCAAGTGATGGGCTACTCAAGTGAAAATTAAATAAAATCATTACAAACTACATAATAAAAACAATTAAATAGAAACATTAAATACAAACGTTACAATTCAAATAATTAAATAATAAAAACATTAAGAAACAAAATAAATAAAAAATCCATAATTAAATAAAAACATTAAGAAACAAAATAAATAAAAACAACACCACATGTCAAATAAGCAGCATATGAAGACCACGCTGGATCTATAAGCATGAGAGCATATCCTCCAAGAGGTGTCATAAAACCCTACGGTGGTGGCATCTAAAATGGTTGCGGTGCTATATGAAATGGTTACGAAATATATCCGGTATAGACAGTGGATGTTGTGATGATTTCAGAGTTGCAGCTGAAGACGAGCCAAAAGCGTCTACTCTCCATCCACGAGTTAAGGGACGATGATACTGTGACGGTGGATGCTTTCCTCGATGCCAATAAATGCTCTTGTCTTATGCTTCTTCAGAAAGTAGGAATGACTTCCCATTTGTGTTAAACCATTGATAATAATCATCCAAAACTGAATAATGATCGACATAAATCGGCTTCGTACGGGGAATACGTCCACGTCGATCCTCCCAGATCATTACCCACTCGTTGTGCTTCATCAGCCAGTTGACATCTTTTTTGCCCGTCTTTCAACGTTATGCATATTTTTTAGATTCTTAGGTGCTTCAGGAATAGATTGTACGAAACCAAATTGGTGGAGCACACGATCAGTATGATGCCACTCTACAATAACATAACATACCAGAGGGATTGTCTCCATCCATACATCTAATGGGTCATTCAAGTGAGGTGGGATGCAATGCCTCATTTATTCAGTACAATAAGGAGCCCATTGAAACTAAAACAAATATATATAATTCTTATCAAAATAATATTCTAATTATATAACGATAATTAAAGGTAAATAATAAAATTTAAATACATACCTCTGTACCAGCCTTTTGATCAATGAGTAGCTGAATTTCTTCCAATTCGTCTGGTATATCACGATGATTTTTCTTTATACATGACCACCTATTCAATGTAAAAAAATTCATTATATACTTAAAAATTACTTATATACGAACTAGGTATTGAAATTACCTCAACAATAATGAGAAGACTAACGAGTTATTCACGACCAAACATAAAAAGGACATGCGATACCACACCCATGACTGCAAAAGAATGAGACATCCACCGATAGCATTTTTCGATAATCAGTTGTCTGACACATTTCTCTATACAGAGATGTCAAAATTGCAGAGCCCCAACTAAATGAACCGGCAACTTGAAAATCTGCGAGGTGACGCAGCCACATAGAATGAACTTGGTTGCAAAATTTATGAGGTATCAAGATCCCTCTTATGGGTTATAATATGCAAGCCCGGGCAAAAATTTTAGTCTATTCCTCGAAACAGACTTTGTTCAACTGTCGAAAATTTGTAGCCAACCATGATAACTGTATTCGACCACCGTTGAAATTAGATAGGATACATCTAAGATACTCCTCGCACAAGGAATGTTAATCACCATCCGCCACACCAGAAATAACATCATCATCTATCGGAAGCTCCAGATATATGAAAACATCTTCCAGCGTAATAGTGCACTCCCCATATGTAAGATGAAATGTGTGTCTCTAGACCCCATTTCTCAATTAGTATAGAAATGAGTTTGGGTTCAAGGTTACAATGTCCTTCATATTTCGCTATGTCACTGAATCCAACCGTAGCTAAATACGGCCAGACACGACTCGATATCTCTAACTTAACATTACAAATAAATGGATCTAATATATGATAATTCACCTAATTAAATAAATAGTATACGAAAAATATAAATTAATACTAAAAAAATAATTAAATAAAACATTCATAATAAATAAAAATAACAAAATGTAAAATTATTATCGTATCGACAAAATAACTCGAGATATGATTCTTATATAAACATAGCAATCCACCAGTCATTTTATAACCGTAAAATGTAATAAAAATTAATACAATAAAATATAATAAAATAATAAACTATTAAATGATTATAGTATAATAGAAAAATTTTAACTTCTAAAAATGATAATTATACTTTCTTAAAACTTGATAGAATGATAGATAGAAGGAAAAAATATAATATTTACGTTTGTGGTGTGAGTGTTGAAAGGGTAGGGGTATTTATAGGAGAAGGGGAAGGCATACGGATGTTTGGCCGATATTTATGGCAAACGGTTGGATTTAAATGAAAAGTGTGAATCATGATTCATGCCTTTTTCTAACTCAGACAGAATCCCGCGAAGGCGCGCTTCATGATCCGCGCCTTCTAACGTGGCGCTAACTAGAACAGAATCCCGTGAAGGCGCGTCTCATGATTTGCACCTTTCCGCCATGATACCAGATTAGACAGAACTCCGCAAAGACACGCTTCATAATCCACACTTTATTAAAAAAATGTGTTAAATTAGTAATATTTAAAGAAAGAATGCCTTAAAAAAATGTGTTAAATTAGTAATATTTAAAGAAAGAATGCCTTATAAATAATATTCCGTTGGTAGGATAATTTTTTTTTAAGTAAAAACGCTAAAAAAAACAACGATAAAATAGATTATTCATATTGTTTAAAGAAAAGGAATAGGTTTGGTAACGGCTAAGCCTAGGTAGGGGTAATTAAGATGACTGGGGAGCCATGGGTAACTTCTCAAATTGACCTACCTCCGTCCAATTATAAAATCTATTAAATTAAGTGATCAAACCCAAGCCTTAGAATATCTGTCTGCCAATAGGGAAAAGTGGGAAATTCTATATTGCCATAAATGTTTTCGGTCATTTTTTATTAGTTTTATTATATAAATAATAATAAATTTAATAATATTTTTTTAATCGTATATTAAAATTATCACACGTGAGTATTTTTAGGAAAAAGTCCAGCATCGGTAAGATTATTATGATTATTATATTTCCGGTTCTTGTCCAATTTCTTTCTAGTTGATGCTACCTAGTATCCATTTATCATCCGCCCCTTTATAAAAATTAACTAATGCAAATAATTTAATTGACAGTCAAATTCTTGAAATTGGTGTGGGCCTGGGGATGATTCTTCAAAGTTTATTAAGTTATTATGTGATAATTATCGTGGACAATAATGTGCCTAATAATCAATGGCACTGATCTTTTGCAATTCCGATAAAAATCAGTTTTTATTGGGTACAAATTCAACCCACCACGTATATTTTATAAACATCCTATCTTGCAATAAAAAAATTAATTTTATACCATGACAATAATCTAGACTATCAATTATTTAGTCAATTGAGCAATCTAAATTTTATTTTGGGATATACTATATTTATTATAGTATAGGCCAACTCATTAGGAGAATGGTTGTCCCTTGTTCTCATATGGGGTAAGGGGAGGTAAGATAGTAGGCTATCCCAACACTAGGTTAAGAGCAGTTTTCGTAGGAGACCTCCGAATTATGAAATGCCTTCCATGAGACTCGATCCCACGACCTCAAAGTTAAGAACCTTGTGCTCTACCAACTGACCTCAAGGATAGAATAACAAATTCTAAAATAAAATATTTTTATCAAAACTCATAATATAAAGTGACAAATTTTAAAAATATAATTTTTTATTAGAATTTGTTTAAGAAGTTTCAATAAAAAAAATTATAACTTGACAGCCCAACGTGATGAGTTTTAAATTAGTGTAGACTTTATTTCATACAAATTGATAACATATATTCCTTTTATCTACCGAAGATACGACATAGGGCGAAAGGAGTAAACATAAGTTTCCATTAATAACAAATAATACGGTTTTAATTCCAAGATAAGACGTTGAAAGGTGTATATTAAGAAGGTGTCAAACCGCGTTCTAAGTTCATAGCCTCCCCTATCTCGCCGGCGGCAGATATTAACGTTAAACCTTGCCCCTTCCTTTCTGTATAACATATGGTTGCCAAATACGTATACACTATATATAGTATAACATCGTACAAATGAAAAGCCATTTTTATATTTTATCCAACCTAACCAAATCTTATTTTAATCCTATCCCTGATCGTGTTCTCTCTCTCTCTCTCTGCAACTGGCTAGGAGCTGAAGAGCTTTGCTTCCATCTTAAGAATTGACAACCAAAATAATGGAGGGAGTATAAATAAATACCTTTCTCCTTGTTGGTCCCCTGAGGGCACTTCATTGTTTTATCCTTCTCGTCTTTTTGTTTCTCTGAGGACAAAAAGGGTTGAAGAAGTGGATTTTGAGGGGGGAGAAATGGAGGTTCTTGTGGACCCCACGTTCGACATGGAGGCCGCTGCCTCGGCGGCGGTTACGGCGACTTTTGTTAGAGAGCGGAAGCCTGATAAGAAGAATAAAGGCTCCTCCTCTTGCTTTTTTCTCAAGGAGGATGTCGCCGGGTTGCCGGACGTATCACCGGAGAGTTCGTCGTCGATCGGATCGTCGGGAGGCAGCGACGATGAAGAGGAAGACGGCGTAGTTTCATTTAGGGCAAGTGGAAGCTTGGGATGGTTGGGTTCTCTAGAGGATTCTCTTCCGATCAAGTTAGCATCTCTCCCCGTCTTCTCTTTTGATTTTTAAAACTTTTCGCCCGCTTAATTAAACAATCTGTTAGATGAAATATCTTAAACTCAAATTGGATCTAATCTTTTTGATAGGAGGGGATTGTCGAATCACTATGTGGGAAAATCAAAGTCATTCGGGAATCTGTTAGATGTAAGCACAGTAAAAGAAGTGGAAAAAGCAGAGAATCCATTCAACAAAAGGAGGATTTTGCTTGCAAACAAATGGTGCAGGTCCAGGAATTCATCTTTCTATTCATGGCAAAACCCCAACTCCATGCCTCTTCTTGCTCTGAACGAAGACGATGAAGAAACGCCATCAACATCGTCAAATGACGATAATCCACCAACAACAAAATCTGAATCGCAGCAAAGCGAACTCAAGGTCACTAACAAGTCACAGAGTTGTTTTTCTTTAACAGGTCTACGAGTACAAGATGAGCCTCAATAACACTTTTCTTTTTGAAACATCAAGATATATGCTTTAGGGTTTAGATTATTATTCCTTATGTTGTTTGCTGTTGCCCCTTTTTTTCTTTATTTCACTCGAAGAAAAACAAAATTTTAAGTAACTTAATATATAAAGAGTTAACGGCACAAGAAGTCCCCACACTATGACACATTATAAATTAACCCCTAAACGTTAAACTATTTTATATCAATCTTTAACTATTACCCACATTTCAAATTAATCTTTAAACTTTAAAATATTTTATACCAATCCTAAACTATGAATAACATTTCATTTTGATCATTTCGTTAACATGTCACCTAAAAAATTAATCTATTTTTAAAGATCATGAGAATTTTTTTTACAAGGTTACATATTCAATTTTGAAAATTTTCAAAAGAATAGTAAACATAATAATATATTAATGGAAGGATCAGAATGAAATGATATTGGTATTTTGATGATAGCTATAAAATATTTTAAAGCTTAAGGACTAATTTAAAATGAGGGTTGTAATTTGATGATTAATATTAAATATTCAAAAGTCTGGAGACAAATTTAAAATAAAATTTATAGTTTGTGGACATATTGTACAATTATAGTTTGATGATTAAAATGGTTTTTGCAAATAAAAATCACATTTACTATATTATATTAGTTTTTTTTTAGATTTCGAAAGGACTGACACGTTGGAATATAAATTATATATTGATGGGTATGGATGTATGCACATGTCATGTTCATACGTTATGATTAAAGACTGTCAAGTCCTTGTGTGTTTGGAGGTTGTATGCTATTAAATGGATGACATTTCCCTTCGTCCATTTACAGAAGGAAACCTCAAATGGACCAATTTTCTTTTTAAATATTAATTCTTATACTATAAAAATATAAGAGTTTAATTCATATTTGACCACTGAATTTCCCAGTTTTATCACGTTAGCCATTGAACTTACAAATTATTAACACCATGCTCAACACTAGGAAAGGTCAATCCAGCCCTGCTAAAGCCATGGCAACGAACATATATAGACTCTCAACATGAGGAGCCAACTCGAGCCAATCAGACAACCAACTTGTCAAAATCATCGAACACATCCAATAAAAACCAAGGTAATCAAGTGGATACGTTCAATGACCAAATATGCATTTAACCTTCATTATAATTACAATGAAGTAGTATCTTATTACAATTTGTGAGAATAAGGTGAAATTATTTTCGAGAATAATGACCACGCGATTATATATGCAGTTGATTATCAATTCCTATGAACCTACATTTTGCGGATGAAGAAACCTGAACTTTCATAAGGTGAAATTTTGGAAGCGGCATTACCAGAGAACCATTCTGGAAGATGTGCTTTCCGACTTTTCACCGTGGTTACAGTGGATAGTGTTATTTATCTAATGCCTTTATTTATGGTTGTTTCCAAGTGAGACTTGAAAATCACAACAAATATAGGGAAACAACGAGCGGACAGAAAAGAGATAACACGCACACGCTGCAAGCAAAAGAAAACGGAACCGGAAAAGCAGAAACCGCAAAGTTAAGGCTGATTTAATACCAAGGAAAGCTCCGAATTCAGTACTACCATTATTTTTTTTTTAAATCCACAAAAAGGAATCCTGTTTTAACATTGACAAAAAGCCTATCTTTTTTTCTAATCAATGTTCATTGACCCAAACTGTAGAAATTTGTAACTCCGAATACAAAAGTGTCAGACTCTCAAAGCCGGTAACTTCCCCTAGACACAGAACACAACAAAGATGAAGACGTCCATCTTCTAAAATAAGAGCAAATTACCTGCATTTTTAGATCAGAATTTTCTTTTTGCATTTCAAAGGAGATTGAGACAGGCAGCGGCTGACAAACTAAGACAAGAATGACTTTCAGTATTGGTGGAACAAATGGTGTCACGATCAACCACTTCCCTTTTGTTTTAGAGTGATCTTATCCCCAAGACTCAGAGCAATACCCTGGGTCTTGCTCCTTATTCTGATGTACCCACTAAGCTTTCCATCTGCTTGTTTCTCAATACTCAAGTTTACCAAGGCATCCTCCCCAAACACACTTTTTGCATACAAGTTAGCGGCTAGGAATCCACACTCATCGTCTAGCGCAGATCTGAAACACATTCCAGCCAACAAAAGGATTGACATAAAAGAATGCATTAATAAAAATACAGATGGAATAGATTTACAACAGGGTTCAACTGCAAATTCTAAGAAATTTGTTTTGAGTCGCAAGTCAAAAAACCATAAAATAGATGCATTCTGAAAGCCAATATGATATTAATTTGTTATTTTGCAAATTAAGCATGAAAGATTCGTTTTCAGAACGAAGTGACATGTAAATCATATAGCACACTGTCGAATTAAAATTGTAAAATCTACATCATATGCAGAAACCATTAACTCATCGGTTTGTTTTGTAATTCTATGTATATTTCTCAGTGAAGTTAAAACTTACACTGGAGTGAGACACTTCATGTTGGTTGACATGATAATATGTTCAAGGAATACCTTCTCATCTTGGATTACTGTGTTAACAGCAACCTGAATCACAAAAATCAATAGTGAAAAATAATATTGACACAACAATGGGGATAGAAATTGTTAGCTTAGTCCTAGGAGAACGTATGATATATAAAGTGAACTCAATTAGCGGTGAGAGGGGAATAAGAGGTACAAACACTATGCAAGGGACATGAACTACATATAAAATCGAACTAAGATAATTGCATTCCGATTAGCATACTGAACACATTATATTAAAGCATAGTATGGTATCAATGTTGGCTAGATATTTAAAGGAATGAGGGTCGCTGCTGAGGATGCAAGCTGATAATAACAGAAATAGTTCAACAAATACCTTGTTTTCCCATTCAAATTCAGCCCACATAGTTCTGAATGCAGCATCAGTACATACAGCGGGAGAAATATAATCCATGATATCAATATGAATGTCATTAAGAACAACAACGGTTCTTTCGAGCACATTTGATGTCTCATAAACAATGTTGCCAAATATGACTCCAGTCTCAGTTGACGAGACCTTGATGTTGGCCTTTATTTGTTTACTAGATTCAGGAGCTAGGGTATAATTTTGCGGACGCTCCACAAGTTTCAGATCACCCATAGTTGCCAACTCCAAGCACAAATTCTGAAGAGTTTCCTTGGTCCGATTGATAACTGTGATATCAAGAACAATATCATAGTGATGGACAGTGACATAGGCTTCTGCATATACTGGATCACTAAATCCAGTAAGTTGAAGAATGCGGTTGAGCTTATTTGCATCATCAGTATCGTTGACAAACTCTCCAGTTGCACGTTTTAAATCATCTTGAACCTCATCCTCCAACTCCAGCTGACTCATACCCTGGAAGTCCCAAAAAAATCAGAAACAAAAAATTCCAGAAACAAATACGTAAATTCATGACAAAAATCCAAGAATCAATAACCATAAGATGTACAAAAACAAGGTGATAAGGCAATAAATTCTAGCCGAACAAACAAAATACAGCTATACAAGCTTAAGAAAAACAAGGTGATAAGGCAATAAATTCTATCCAAACAAACAAAATACAACTATACAAGCTTAAAAAATGCATACATGACTAAATATGGTACAATAAACTTGGGATAAACCAAGATGTTAAACATACTCATAAGATAATGACAAATAAAAAGCTCTCACCTTCCTACTCTTCAAATGGTAGAAATCAATAAGGTCATCTGGTTGTGCATGAGAAACCTGAGCCTTTGCCTTTAATTCCTCAGTTTCCTGCAGCTGTTTCTCTGATAGCATTTTCACAAAACTCTGACGACAAGATTGCAACCATATTTTCCTGATGTCATCACCAGTATTGCACAACAATCTTATGCACAGAACAATCCTATCATAAGAATCATTATCAATTGGGTGTGGAAGAACAGGAGATTGTCCTAATTGCAGCATAGAGACAATGATCAGCAATGCTTGTGTGGTTGCTTTGTTAGCTTCAACTTTTGATGGCTGTACCTCCTGCAATCTCAGAACAAGTTTAGTCAGTGTGCAAGCAACAACTGCCCCGAGGAAAAAATCGCCAGTGAGGAGAAGAGATCTGAGATTCCCAGAAGCCAATGATCCCTGAACAACTTTAGGAGCAGAGAAAGCTGTTTCAGAGGCAGCACTTTGGGTTGCATAAGTACCATCAGCAAGAATAGCCGGTCTCCTTGAGGAAACAGTAATGGAGTTTGCTTGCGGAGTTTTTTTAGAAGCATCAGTACCTTCTCCTTCCTCAGAAACAGAGTAGAAAGGTAGCTCTCCGAGGCAATGCTTGATGGTTGCTATGCCACTTTCAACTTCAGAAAGAGATAGGCAATACTCTCCGACAATCCAAAGAGCACACGAGCAAACCCGTGCAGCTCGGATCTGATAGAATGTATCCAATAGCCTTGTTATGATGGACACCCTAAGCTTAGGGTTGGTCTCAATTATTTCTCGAACAAAAACCACAACATCAATAGCTGAAGGAACATTATTGTCACCCAAGAAATCCATAAGCAGATGCACAACTGTGCTCGCAACTTCTGGGAACTTGATTGCACAGGAATGAATAGCTTGAATTAGCATTTGTCTGTATTCTCCATTCTTCTCAAGCTCTCCACTTTGAGTCTTCACAACTTCCTTCTTCAACATAAGAACAACCTCATTGATGTTTCGTGGAGTTATTAACTCAAGAACAATATCAAGCGTCTTCCTCTGGATGTCAAGATTTGGACTTGAAAGTGCCCTAAGAACATCCATGATCAAATCAACCATAATATCTCTATGAGAAGACTTGATCTCATTCAGCCGGTCAAGTACAATAAGCTTCACATTATTGTCGCTTTGAGAAAGAAGAAGCTGACAGTAAGTGTTGGCAGCAGCTCTAATAGCAGTGGGAGCAGACGACAAAGAAACAAGTGTGCTAGCACACTCATAAATAACTGCAGTTGATGGGGCATTCAATAAAGATATAATAATCTTAATATACTTCCCTTTCTCCGAACGATTTGTTCTGCAAACCTTACGGATCAGATCCAAGACAACCATCTGAAGCAGTTCACCCCATTCAGAAACCCTATCGACATGGGTCAGGAGGTAATTAATGGCTCGATCTTGTGCACAAGTAAATAGCATAAGAAATGCATTTCGCTTGGCAGATGCATCCTGCTCCGTTGAAAGGACCTTCTCAATCATTTCAGGTGCATCAACCAAGAGCTGCTCACCTTGTGGAAGCTTATATATCGACATGACAGCTAATATAGCATTCCTCCTAATAAATGGGTGCCGATGCTCTAGATTTTGCAAAACTGAAGGGATTAGTGGCTCAATAATCTCTGTCTCATTCAAGCGACAGAGAAACCGCAAGGTAACACCACGGATATATTCATTTGGATGTTGAAGATTGTTCCTCAAATTTTGGCATATCAATATCATTTCAGGTAATACCCTCCCTTTTGTATCAGTTTTCTCAATTATCTCCAAATACAGAAGCAAAAGCTTTTGGACTGTGTGGTCCTCTGAAGGCAAAACGTATCTGACAATGGTGATAAAGAGCTGGGGAAGGGTTTCACCATTCAGTAAAAGCATTATTGCTTTCTTCATAGCATCAACCTTTGCAGGAACATCATTTCCTTCAAGTGCTTCTTTAATCTCATTAGCGATTGCAGGTGTGCCTTTGTCAAAGTGAATAAGAAGAGTACAGGACTTCTCCATTTCTAGCAAGTTTTCTGGCAACACAAAGAAAAATTAAAATATTATAATATTAAAATATTCAACCAAAAATATGGTAGAAAATTAGGATTCTAAAAGCTAGGAGTTAAATAAATATATCTCAGTACAAAAAATATGCCTGTGAAATAACAATTTTAACATTGCACTCACAAATCAACCAGAAGGTCTTAAATTAGGTAGCTCTGACAGAGAGAGCCATTTTGAACAAAGAAGAATGACTACTTCAAAGGTCATAATATTGGTTGAAACAGAAATGATAAATCAGTTCCATGATAATGGTATATCATTATTAAAGAATTTGCCAACAAGACTTGTATAACCAATAACATTCACTCGTTAATGTACAGTTTAGGGGAAATATGGTTTGAATCTCGTACAAAAAGCTTCATTTGGTACATACTTTTCGATGGATTGCCCATGCTAAACGGACTATCAAACTAAGTCATTCCTATTAGACATAAATAGTATCTATATCTACAACTCTAGAGCTGCATAAAAAATTGTGGTTATTTCAGCTTAATTATAAACAAATAATCATTGTAGATCTGCCCGGAGAGCAAGAAAGAAACAAGATTCAATCATTTTTGTCTCGTTAATTCCAATACTAATACTGATTTCACCAGATGAAGTCAAAACAAAACGATTTTAACAAACATATACGCTATCACAGCATTAGCACAACGAAAAGAAAAGTGTGACAGCCAAATCAGATTCAAATCCACAAAGCACATTTAAATTCCCAGATTATAAGTTATTACCGTGAAGGATTCAATCATAAAATCCATTTCGAAATCGTAAACCTAAATCGAAAAATTCCACTAAAAATAATATATTAAACGAAAAACAAAGGCCGCGAAATCAAGTAGAAAGTAAATCAATATATCTGGAAATTGTGTAATAATGGGAGAAAGAGAAAGAGAAACGAACCTGAGCGATCAGATCATTCGAGAAGGGAAACCGGTTGGTGAAAGTGAAGCAGGTTTTTATTTCAAGGTTAAGAGATTGGGGAAATTACAGAATTCAAAATGAGGGATTCGATTTTTCTTTTTTCCTCCTTTTTCTAGAAATCGAGGGGAAATGAAGAAGTCATACGCTCTCAGCCTCACAGATCTAAAAGACCATCTAATTTCGCACCATGACGTGAGTTTATAAATGGAGGTAGGAAGGAAAGATTTTCATTGGGTAATTATCAATTTAGTTGGTGTTTGTTTTCGGAGGTAAAATATCTGAAGTATGTAGATCACATCTGTAGGTATCTACAGTAGAAGATGTGGATCAAAAGTCTACGGTCTACAAGAATATGACTGTTTGGTTTTTAACGTCTGTAGACTGTTAAAATAAATTTAAATATAAATAAACTGATTTTTTAAACTATACTCAAATAACCATTTTTGCTATTAATTTTTTAAAAATTAATAAATGTCATTAAATTTAATGAATTATTACAAAATAGTCACTATTATGTTGTAATAAATTATAAAAGTTTGATAATATAATAATTATTTTATAGTATTTAGATAAATTTATTAATAAATTTAATAAGTATTTTATAATTTTTTAAACTTTATTGACGAAAATGATCATTTATATATAACTCAACGATATCTAATATACTTTATTTGAAAAAATATATTAAATAAATATTATATGAATTTTATTATTATAAATTATTACATCTACGGACTATTAGATTTTGGTTTTAATATTATATATCATTTTAAAAATTATTATTAAATCAATCGATAATGAAATCAATTTGATTTTAATTTAATCTGTTCGTTTCAGTTTAAGTAATTGTAAAAAAATTATATTTTAATTCTCAATTATTATCGATTCACAAATATATCAATTCTCGATTTTATAATATCATTTAAATCATCTTAATTTATTCGAGTTGTACAATCCGATTCTAGTAACATCAAAAAATATATATAATATATACTTCATATAATATACATCAATTAGTATTTTTCTATTTAGAAAAAATATATTATTTGTTTTTTTATTTATTTATTCTGTATAAAGGGATTTTCGTACTTTACCAGAATTAAATGATAAGTATCAGATTTTTCAATAGTGTGAATATTTTTTTTATTAAAACAATTATTTTATCTTTTAATGCTAATAATTGTATGTCCCCATGATTTTCTAAGTTTTTATATAAAAAAAAGTTTACTAAGTTTAATTGGATAATATTTTTTACTAAGTTTAATATATATTTTCAAATAAAGTATATTAGATATCTTTGAGTTATATACAAATGATCATTCTCGTCAATAAAGTTTAAAAAATTATAAAATACTTATTAAATTTATGAAAAGATAATAAAATTATTAATAAATTTATCTAAATACTATCAAATAATTATTATATTATCGAACTTTTATAATTTATTACAACATTATAGTGAATATTTTATAACAATTCATTAAATTTAATGACATTTTATAATTTTTAAAAAATTAATAGCAAAAATGGTTCTTTGAAGAGGTTAGAAGAGCTTTGAAGACATAAGTCTACGTCTGTGCCAAGAAGAGGACGCGCAGACGTTAGAAGAGCTTTTGTCTTCTAAAAATCAAACGGTCTGCGAAGCCCAATGTCTGCACGTGGTCTGCGCGGCGCAAACATAAGAGTTTTGAAGACCTTAAACAGTGAAAACAAACACCACCTTAATATACGAAGAAGGAAATGTCGTATAAAAAATATTAATATTTTTTTTAAATTTCTGTTAAAAAAATCTATTTAAAATATTATTTTTATCCGAAAATACTAATTTCGCTATCTAATTTTTGGTAGAAAAAAATAATATTTTAGGTAGCATTTAATATTAACATTTTCGATAGAAAAAAATAATGTTTTATGTAACGCTTTACTAAAAATGTTAAAAAATATTAACATTTCTTTAGTTGTATATTAAAGCTGTCATACCTTAGATATTCCCATTTTTATTCGATCTTGCTTTTCTTTTTCAGGGTATGCCTTTGCTCTTTTTCCTAATAAGTTATATAGTACAAATTTAATTTTAAATTATAATGGTAATTTTTAAGAAAACAATATATTTTAAAATATGTTATTTTAGTAAAAAAATCATGGATTAATTTAGGGCAAAAATCATAGGATAATGCATAGGGAAATGTTATTTCCCCAAATATTCTACCCAACATTTTATTTAACCAAATAGGGCGTTTTCTAAAATGATCTTTGAAGACGTGTAGGGTTCCATGCGACTTGGAGAAGACACCAAAATTGCTACACGTCTTCAACGTGAAGACCCCAAGATTTCCTCACGTCTTCAGCTTGTATGGGAGCATTTGAAGACCCCAGGAGTTCTACACTTCTTCAAGGTGAAGACTAGATGATTGCCATACGTCTTCAGCAGGAATCTCTTCTCAATCGTGTGCTTTATGCAAAGCTACCTTAATGCAGCTGCTGTCTATGTCTCGTTTGATCCAATTGCTTTAAAGTATGTGATGCTCGTGAAGTGAATCACTGTTGGTGCAGTGAATTATTGATGCTTAATCAATGAATTATTGGTGATGGTATTATATATGGGAGAGGGAAAGCTTGTTTACACTTACCTTGTGGAAGAAGAAAGATAAAATAGTATTGTTGAATGGGAAGGATTCGAAAGGCAGTGTTGAAATAAAGTAGAGAGTAATTTTCTTGAGTAAGTATTCAAATGATTTATATATATTTTTTTATATATTTTACCTCGTAGTATTCTGTTAAATGATATTGTTGAGTTCATTTGCAGATTAAAGAGTGAGTAAAAAGTTGTTTCGATATAGTTTTGTAAATCAAGTTGGGGGAAGAAGTTTTCAAGTAAGTACGAATAAATTTGATTTAAATTATTATTATTTCAGTTTTGTAATATTTTTAGTTTTTATTTGACTTCTGAATCACTAGTATAAATTTTTAATAGTATTGATTTAGAATTTAGATTACAAATTATCAAACAGTTAGATAATTTTGCCTTATTAATTATTGAAAATAATATTAAAATTTTTAATTATTATTTAAATAATAGCAATAGCAAAATATTGTTAGAATCTTTTTTTGTTCTATATATATATCATATGTAGGGAAAATGAGCAACAAATTCTTCATGATTGTCCATTATAATGGACAAATTATAGAGAATGAGGCTGGTGTTGTTTTTCAATCTAAATACCTATAAATATAATGTTTAAAAGAGACATCACATTTATAGAAATGAATGAGATGATAGAAAGAAAAATACGAGCTATAATTTATGGGTTGAGGTACAGGCTTATGATATATTTCAATCTAGCCGCATATGTTACAATACCAATTGAAGATGATGTTGATATTAGAACCATGATTGAAGTACATGGCTCCACAAATATATCAGTTATTAAGTTATTTGTTGAGGTGCATAAGATATTTAATGTTCATGGTTTGTAAAAAAATGTGGTTGGAAATTCATATCAAATGACTTTCGGAAGTGAGTTTGAGGACCCGACATATAGATTGATAAATAAATTTATGTCGATGTTGGAAAGTGCAAATGAAGTCAGTGGAACATCGACAGCAGCAAAGTATGGGGCAAGAAGCATACATCTTATAGAATTGACTGTTGATATTGACACTGAAAATCGTTGAGGAGAATCACATGATGATTCCAGCGATGATGAAGAAACTGAGGAACCTGATTTTGTCAACGATGACACCGTTTTCGATGGTGGTGAAGATGATTTGGCCAATGATAAATATCTGACATCGTATCAACCTATTCCTCACATGTACAAGATAAATTATGATGTTATGAGGGCACCTGAATTCCCAGAGATGCCACATTTAACTTCAGGCTACGTAACTAAGTCATCTGAAAACTCGGGTGAATTATCTTTTGGAAAGCAATTTAGAGGAAAAAATGAAGCTATATTGGCGATTAAAGAGTATTGTATAAAATGCTATGTATATTACAAGGTTACAAAGTTAAACTAGAAAACTTTGTATATAAAGTGTGTTAAATATGGTCCCGAGTGGAAGTGGCTGATCAGAGTGTCCAAAATGCCAAGACAAGATGCTTGGGTCATTACAAGGTACAATGACCCTCACACATGTTTACAAAACTTCATCGAACAAGACCACCGACTATTAGATTCCGATGTAATATATCAATATGTGAAGGTGTTGGTTGAACAAAATCCAAGGATCCCTTGTTCAATGTTAGTTGCATCTATTCGAGACCAATTCAGATACAATGTAAAATACAAACCAATTTGGTATGCAAAGAAGAAGGCAAGGAGATTGATATATGGCAATTGTGATATATCATACAATGAGCTACCGGATTTGTTACAAGCTATGAAACGTTTCATCCCATGAACCATAGTGAAATATCAAATCATGCCTGCATACAACCTAGAAGGTCAACTTCTTCAAGGGAAGAGAATATTCCATAGACTTTTTTGGGCATTCAAGCCATGTATAGAAGGATTTCCATTTTGCAATCGTATGATCCAAGTAGATGGCACGTCATTGTACGAGCAATATAAACATATACTATTGATATTTGTTGCACAAGATGGTCAACGAAATATCGTTCCAATAGTATTCGCAATTGTTGAAGGAGAGACAGTAGAGGCTTGAGATTTCTTTTTGACCAATCTACGTAAGTATGTCGTTCGATAAGATGGAATGTCCTTGATATTTGATCAAGGAATAGACCTTTTGGTGTTAATTGAATGACCAAGAAGTCGATGGATACATCCGCATGCATATCTTGCATATTGAATTCGCCATATTGGTAAGAACTATATCGAAAAGTTTCATAACGACCACATTCGTAGCGAGATAATCAGTATGGATAAGTTTTATTTTCAACATATGTATCCATTTGTTTGTGTTTTTTTTTAAATTGAAGTTAACACAATATATATTATAAAATAAGATATGAACTAAGCCAACCAAATTTTGATAAGAGGTTGGAGAATTTGAAGTGGGCTTATGATAAGTGTATTTGTAACTGGGCTTCGGAAATCGCTTGAGAAAAATGGTTGCAAGCATATGATTACGGTCGACGATACGAACACAAGATAACAAACCTTGCTTAGGCGATTAATTCAATACTAAAAGGTACACGTCATCTCCCAATAGCGAGTGTGGTGAAAGAGACATACTTTAGGTTGGCTAAAGTTTGGTCCGATAAAGGGAAGGGGATTGAGTGTCTGATCAACAATAGTCAAATTTGGGCTTTTAAAGTGGCGGAAGCAATGCAAGTGAATGAGCGATTGGCAACATCAATGTTTGTTCATGACTTCGATCGAATTGAACATACTTTTACTATCATTACATGCATATGTCATAAAAAAGGAGGAGAGCGTGAAACATTTAGAGTTGATTTAAGACAAAGATGGTGTGATTATTGTCGCTTTCAAGCATGGACTTATATGTGTGCTCATGCAGTCGTTGCATGTATGCATACTGGAACAAACACATACACCTATGTTGACGAGTGCTTCCATTTGCAATGGATATTAAATATCTACAACTATGAGCTCAAACAGATTCCAAATAAACCATATTGGCATAAACATGAGCACGATGAATAGTTGTCAAACCCAATACTTTGTAGAAGTCCAAAGGGTCGACCTGAGTCCACTCATATCCATACCAGTATGGATATTTATATTAGAGAGAAATGTCAAGAAAAAAGATGTGGATTATATCAAAGTGAATGTCATTTGAAAAAAATTATCTGAACCTACCATGACACAGGGCTTAATAATATTTAGATTTCTTGCATATTTGTATTTGAATAAATGCTTGTAAATATTATTTAATGATTTAATGTCTAATAATAATGATGACTTAATAATGATGATTTAATAATAATATGATTTGATAATGTGAATAATGATGATTTAATAATGTTAATAATGATGATTTAATAAAAAAATTAAGGCATGCAATTATTTAAATAAAAAAGCTGCTACATGCTTCTCCACAAGGCTGACGCATGCTGAAAAACAAGGCTGACGCATGCTGAAAAACAAGGCTACATGCATGCAGCTCCCTTGCCCGATGCAACTCTCCCACGTGAATGCTTCCCATGAAGCTCTCTCACGTCAATCACAATGCATGTGTCATGTGAATGCAATTATGAATTAGAGAAAAAAAGGCTAAAAAAAACAAAAGCTGAAGAAAAGTTGCTGGTACACGTCAATCACAATGCTCCCCCTACATGAATGATGTTGCATGCATGCATTCAAAAATCAAATTAAAAAATATTTTATTAATTTTTAAAATATTTAAATAATTAAAATTTCAATAATTCAAATTAAAAAATGTTTTGTAAAATTTCAATAAATCAAATTTTCAGAAAAGCTAACAAATTTTATTTAATAATAGATTCCCATACAAAGATCAAGGAAACATTTATAATTCTTGCAGATGACGAGGTGTTGTTGAATAATAATGTCGATGGGCTCTTCAAATTCGTTATGGTCGTTGTGGTTGTTCGGTAGTCTGATCATCATAGTAAATCTGCTCATTTACCGAGGGTATATTCTCTGGTGTTGTAAATTCTTGTCGGCCACTTTGCTCTCCCATCTCTGGTGTATGAAAAATAGTCGTATTTGACATCATAGATGTCATGTCATCACAATCAACTGTCAATACAAACATGGGATCATAGATGAGTGTTTGGGGAGGTGGAATAAACCCAGGTCTGTAGGCAGTAAGAATCGAATCATAAAAAGCTTGATGAATTGATGAGTCGTCTCCTACCATCATATTACTCATTTCCCATATTATCGGAATCGATCTTTGATTCATATTCTCGTCCCACGGCTTCCATGTTGATCGTGTTTCTCCTTAATCATTAAACGCTTGATCCATTGGCACTGTTTCCGCTTCATGTTGAGCTGAACTCCCACACCCACTCCCACTCAGTCTAGATTTTATGCTTTTGCTAAATTTTTTCTTATATTGTATAAATCTCCTCCTTTCTATGGATGTTGTCAAATACAAGTTCCCATTAACCCAATAATGGTAAGCCAAATTTATAAACACTTTATAAAATTCATAAACACTTTTAAATTTGTTTTTGACATTTTGAACATTAAAATTTATTTTTACAAACTTAAAATTCTTGAATCAAATAAAATATTAACTTTACAAAATTTTCAATTTAGTCCTTTGTTATGTCAAAATCATTTAATTACATTTATCAAAAAGAGATCAATTAGGTTTTACAATGATGAACTTCTCTCGATTAATTCACACTGGTCTACAATTGGTGGACGAGCCATATGTATTTTCTTCTCGAGTCAAACAAGTTTTTTATTGCCACATCCAATGAATGAGGGTTGACATGTTGTACTTTGTAATACCCCCAGAGAGTTGATATACATTGAGTATGGAAGTAGAGATGACATTGAAACAAGATTATAAACTTTTCCTTTTGTCACGCAAAATTTAGATGAAACTATCACTAGTACTAGTTCACAATTCCAATGGGTTCGGGATGACATGGATGGATATATTTATGAAAATTGATATGACATAACAATGTAGTAATATTTTATATGTTAATTTATTAATTTATAATATATCCATTAATAATATTCTTATAACTAGTTACTAATATTGTTATTTGTTTATTGCATATATTATGCATAGGAGGAAATTAAGTGATATGCGGATTGTCCGAGCTCATCAAGAGGAGGAAGAAACAAATAATGAAGAATTGATTGGTGGTGGATCTTTTAAAGTTCCGAATTTAGTTGAAGAAACTGTAGAAATTGAAGGTAATGTTTGATACTTTGTTTAAATAGTGGTTGATTTTTTTATTGACTTAATTTTGAAAAATTATAATAAATTATTTCTTATGTAGCTGAAAAATGGTCAAAGGTGCAAGACTAGTGGTTTCACGATAATAAAGGAATTATACGAACTTCCTCTTGGGGATCGTGTGAAAGTTTCGAGTAACGATGTCGGCCAACCTATTGAGATAGAAACACGTGTTCTAGCTACTTACTTAGATGTGATTACACTCAATGCTAATCTTCTACCGATCAATTTTAATTGATAAATGTCAAAAAAAAATCATTCTAATAAAGACTAGCGGTTTCACGATAATAAACAATCCTCTTACAATGAAAATAGTATAATGTTGAGTTAATCGATTGACGGAATCGGTCAAGAGGGGGGTGAATTGGCAATAAAAATTTTGGTGGAAGCTTTTGCAGAAAATTGAAAGAAATTGCACAGCGATTAAGAGTGGTTCGACTTTCTCAACCAAAGTCTACGTCCACTACCTTAGCTATCCACACTAAGGATTTTCCACAAATTCACTAATTTGTCTTTCTTTTGAGGACAAAGAGTAACCTTACAAACTCAAGAATTATACCCCAAATTCTTGAGAACACTCTCTCCCAAAGAGAACAATACAAATTTGCAAACTTACAAGGAAATCCTCACAAGGTAGATTGTTTGCACAATTCTAGAACAAAGAAAAGAACACTCAAGAATGAATACAATTGAACACAATAAGTGTTCTTGAAAGCAAAATGAATATTGAATGAAAAATAGGCTTGAAATGCTCAAACTTGAGGTTTGATGCTTTCTCTTTGATTCTCTCTTGATTCTAGTTGCTTGATGTTTCTTGTTCTTGATCAATGGCTTCTAAGCTTGCTTAAATACACCTTAAATCACTTCTGAACGTTGGGGATCATTAATGAAGATAATATAGCCGTTTTAGTGTGAAATCAATTAATAAAATCGGTACCCCATAGGGGGAATCAGTTCCCTAAGTGTAAAATTCAAATATTTCGACCGTTGAACAGTGGGGGGAATCGGTACCCCCTGGGGGGAATCGGTTCCCTCCGAGCATACTAGAATTCTCGGAGCCAAACCATTCAGGGGGAATTGGTACCCTCTGAGCAATCTGGAATTTTTGGCTTTGAAATGGTTCGAAATATTTTGTAAAATCGTTTTGAAATTATTTTAAGATTAAAACTTAATTTTACACTTGAGTAAGGATTAAAAATGACATTTGAAAGATTTGGAGTAATAGTTTGATATTTGAATAATTATATCGAATATACTTAGAAAATCTTTTTGGAAAATCTTAAAATTCATTTAACTTAATTTGTTATATCGAAATATCAAAATGTTTTCAACAATCTCCCCCTTTTTGATATAACAAAACATTTTAGTAATTTTAAGATTTTGAAATCAAAAACGACGTTTTTGAAAAATTACTACCCCTTACTTTAACACTTCTCCCATTTAACCCTTACTTTAACACTTCTCCCATTTAACACTTCTCCCCCCTTTTTGTTAAATCAAAAAGACTCGTAAAATATTTTAAACAAGGTTTTTTGAAATCATTTAGCCAATTTGATTATAGTTTAAGCTGCTAAGATCACAATCAAGAGAAACGTTAGCCATTAGTTTCATAATCAATATTCATAATTAATGTGACATGGCAAAATTGGTCATATATCTAACATGATGTAAATGATGCAATGAAGTAAACCAAATATATAAATTCAAACATTCAAACAAATCCAAAGTCTAACAATCCACAAAATCAAACATTCCAAAATATTCAAAATGTTGAAACAATAATCTTTTAGTTCAAAGTTCTAAAGCTAAACACAGAATCAAACATCCGGATCGGGAGGAGGAAAACGAGCTCGCATAGCAGCCATCTCATGTGAGAGTGCATAAATACGTTCATTCATCGAACCGTTGTTTGTGCGCATCTCTCGGAGAATTTCTAATTATTGAGCTCCCATTGTGGATAAATGAGACTCTATAGAAGTAAATCGCGAATCCATGGTAGCATATCGAAAATCGAATGTCTCCATAAAAGATTGAAAATATGAAGGCATTTGATACGTTTGTTGTGCTTGCTCCTCGGGCTGTTCAGGCTCATCTTCGGCTTCATCGATGTCTTGCATTAATTGTTCAAGCTCGAGATCATCGTCAGCTTCTGGTGGAGCTCGTGAAGAACTAGCTCCCGGAGTATTTTCAGAAGATCGAACCCATTCACCGGTTTCCTTATCGTTTATCCACCCCGCTCTCGTTAAGGAAAGAAGATTAATTTGTTTCTTTAGAGTAAAGGAGGCATCTAGACCAACTCTAAGCCCGGCTTTAGTAAAAAGATTACTCAAAATGCAACCGTAAACTAGAGATGAACAAAGTTTCTTGTTAGGAACAAGATTTACGGTTTCAACAATTTCAGCAAAAATGATATGAGATATGTTTATTTTAATACTGTTTTTGAAACAATGTAACCACCAAAGATCCAAGGCTCTAAGAGTAGAATAACGACCTCCGGATGGTCGAAACCACCAAGAAATCATTAGATGAAGAAAACATTCATGAAGGTCTAAGACACTCACATTATCCATTCTTTTATAACGAGAACCTAAAATTTGTTTTTCATTTGAAATACCATCGTATCTAATCCTAATGCCTTGGCTATGTAAGCCGAGTTAATATGTAAGAATTGTCCTAGGAGGTAGGAACGAACTTCTATGGTTTCAGTTTGAGCTCAGTTTTTGACACAAACAGCATTAGAATAAAAGATGCGAACAAGTTGATGGTAAACTATAGGTTCAAGGCCACAAAGTTTATCAAATTTCCACCCTTGTAAAAGAGGAAGATATTTAAAATTAATATCTAACATAGCTTGACGAGAAGACATACATTCTTCTCTAATTTTGTAAGACTCGAAATATTGATAATACCAAAAATGATGATTTCTAGGACAAGAATGATTGAAGCATGAATTTTGGATAGTTAGATTGGGATCAACTTGATTAGGATTAGGAATTGGAATTTCAGGAATAGGAGGAGGATTTAGAGGTAGATTTGGTTGACGGTGTGAGCAACTAGATGATGACCTAGCACGTTTAGGATTGGACATGATTTAGAAAATTGGAATAGAATGGATAACCTGCAATTTAGAAAACACATGTATGCAATTCAATCAATCCCAAAACTCAATTGAGTCCTCAATATTTCAAGGTTCTCTAAATCAATCCTAATGGGCAAAGTTTTTGAAAACTATTGAAAAATAAGATTTTGAAAAACAATATATGTATAGTTTTCATAACAACATAATTCAATTAAAACACAATAATTTAAAAAACATTTTTTTTATTTCAAAAATTTCTAAATTTTTGAAAATTCTTGTGTTTTTAATGAAATTAGTTGTAATATCTGGTTTCTAATCACTAAACAATCAATTCTCGATCACTATTTCTATCTAGAACTAATTAAAACTAGTCCTATGTTCAAAATCAATGAAATAGAGAGTTTAGAAAAATTTACCTTGAAAGATGAGATTGAGTGGATTTTGATGTTGTTTGCACAATTTTAATGTGCTAGCAAGTTTAGAAGATGATATTTGAAGTGAATTCCGATTAAAATCATTGATTCGAGGCAAAATGGAGATTTGACAGAGTAGAGGGGAAGAACGGCGACAATGAGAGAAAGAAGAGGGTTTTAGGATTTTTGGGTGTTCTGCCCATGTTAAATTCCAGAACCCCAGGGGGGTATAGATTCCCCTAGGGGGGTATAGATTCCCCTAGGGGGCAATCGGTTCCCCTTCAAAGGGGGAATCGGTTACCTCATGAGGGTATCGATTCCCTCTGTACCAAAATGCTAAAATCCGATTTTAAACACACAAAATGCTAAATTAACTTTCTCTAGTGGTATTGGCAACTCATATATTGAGAATTAATCGGGCAATGAAAAATTAATCATGTTCAAACAATCAAATTAATCTTTAAACAATATTTGAACATAAAGTTAATTTTAATCAAGAATCATAAACTCCCCCTAACTAATAGCAATGAATGCAATAAAAAAAAATTACTTTTCTAAGCATTTTTCATTTAGTCTAAAAAATGCTAAAATTATTTTAAACACTAAGTGAAGATAGATTGGTCAAACCTAATTCTCTCCTAAGTGTCCAAAATCTTTCCTTGTCTAAAGGTTTTGTAAAGATAACCGCTAATTGGTGCAAAGTATCAACAAATTCTAGAACTACATCTTCCTTAGTGACATGATCTCTAATTAAGTGATGTCTTATTTCAATGTGCTTAGTTCTAGAGTGTTGGATGGGATTTTTAGTGAGACAAATAGCACTAGTATTGTCACACTTGATAGGAATGATACCTATTTCAATTCCATAATCAAAAAGTTGTTGTTTCATCCATAAAACTTGTGCACAACAACTACCAGCTGAAATGCATTCGGCTTCAATGGTAGATAATGCAACACAATTTTGTTTCTTTGAAAACAAAGAAATCAACATATTTCCAAGGAATTGGCAAGTACCGGAGGTGCTTTTCCTATCTAATTTGCATCCTCCATAATCCACATCATAAAAGGCATGCAAGCTAAAGCTAGAGTCTCTAGGATACCAAAGTCCTAAACTAGGAGTGTCCTTAAGGTATCTAAAGATTCTCTTAACACCTAGTAAATGTGATTCCTTAGGGCATGATTAGAATCTAGCACATAAGCAAACACTAAACATAATGTCAGGTCTACTTGCAGTTAGATAAAGTAGAGATCCAATCATTGACCTATATAATTTAACATCTACACATTTACCTCCTTCATCCAAGTCAAGCTTTGTAGAAGAGCTTATTGGAGTGTCATGAGGTTTCCTATTTTCCAGTCCAAACTTCTTGAGCATATCTTTGACGTACTTAGCTTGATTGATGAAGATGCCATCTTTTCTTTGCTTGATTTGGAGTCCCAAGAAAAATGAGAGCTCCCCCATCATGCCCATCTCAAACTCACTTTGCATTAGCTTAGAAAATTCTTAGCAAAGAACATCATTAGTAGAACCAAATATTATATCATCAACATAAATTTGAACTACTAATAAATCTTTACCTTTGTGCTTTAAAAACAATATAGTGTCAACCTTCCCTTTTGAAAAACCTTTTTCAATTAAAAAGTTTGATAATTTTTCATACCAAGCTCTTGGAGCTTGTTTTAAACCATAAAGTGCTTTTGTCAATTTAAGAACATGATCCGGAAATTTTGAATCTTCAAAACCTGGAGGTTGTTCCACATACACTTTTTCTTTTATAAAACCATTTAAAAATGCACTTTTAATATCCATTTGATATAATTTAAATTCATGAAAACATGAAAATGCTAATAACATTCTAATTGCTTCCATCCTAGCTACGGGAGCGTATGTTTCATCATAGTCTATGCCCTCTTCTTGAGTATACCCTTGAGCAACAAGGCTAGCCTTGTTTCTCACTATATTACCACTCTCATCAAGCTTATTCCTAAACACCCATCTAGTACCTACAGTAGATTTATTACTAGGCCTTTCAACTAATGTCCATACTTTACTTCTCTCAAATTGATTTAATTCTTCTTGCATAGCCATAATCCAATGTTCATCATTTAATGCTTCTTTAATATTCTTAGGCTCTATGCATGAAATAAATACAACATAATTACCAATATTTCTAAGAGAAGATTGAGTTGTTACCCTTTTGGATGGATCACCTATAATCTCACTATCCTTGACATAATTGTACTCTCTTGGATAAGATACTTCCCTTTCTTCAATGGTTGGATTCTCGAGTGGATCATGATTTTCCTCATCTTTCGTTTATTCATTTGATGATGATTCTCCAACGTCATGCCTAACGTCATTTATATTTATAATCCATATATCATCGTTAACACAAAAATCCTTCCTCGAAAGGGGATTATCATCGAAAACAACATGTATAGACTCTTCTACAACTAAAGTTCTTTTATTAAATACTCGATAAGCTTTAGAATTTAAGGAATAACCCAGAAAAATTCCTTCATCACTTTTAGCATCAAATTTGCCAAGGTTTTCTTTACCGTTGTTCAAAACAAAACATTTACATCCAAAAGGATGAAAATAGATAATGATAGACTTTTTATTTTTGAAAATTTCATATGGAGTTTTCTTTAAAATTGGCCTAATCATTACTCGATTTACAACATAACAAGCGGTATTTGTGGCTTCCGCCCAAAAATATTTTGGCAAATTATTTTCACAAACCATGGTTCTAGCCATTTCTTCTAAAGTTTGATTTTTCCTCTCAACAACTCCATTTTGTTGAGGGGTTCTAGGTGCTGAAAAATTGTGACTAATACCATTAGAATTACAAAACTCAGTAAATCCAAGATTTTCAAATTCAGTGCCATGATCACTCCTAACACTAGTTATAGAGTAACCTTTATCGTTTTGGATTACTTTTGAAAATGTGATGAATTTTTCTAATGCTTCATCTTTAGTAATTAAGAATAGAACCCAAGTATATCTAGAATAGTCATCTACCAAGACAAATGCATATTGTTTTCCACCCTAGCTAGTAGTCCTAGTTGGCCCAAAAAGATCTATATGGATCAATTGTAATACTCTACTAGTTGATACATCATTAATGGATTTAAAAGAAAATCGCTTTTGTTTTCCTTTAGCACAAGCATCACAGATTTTATCATTATCAAATTTAAGCTTAGGCAACCCTCGAACTAAATCACCTTGAATTAACCGTTGCAAAACACTCATACTAGCATGTCCTAGTCTCCTATGACATAACCAACTATCATGTTCATCCTTAGCAACTAGGCACAAATTAGTCATATCAATAGAATTTAAATGCACCATGTATATGTTTCCTATTCTATGACCAACAAGCATAATCCGATTAGATGCAATGTCAATGACTTTACAACCATTAATATCAAACATGCCATTGAATCCATTATTACAAAATTGACTAATACTCAATAGATTATGCTTTAATCCATTCACATATAAAACATTCTTAATTTGAATGGAAGAGGTATTACCAATAGTACCAATACCTTCAATGTGATCTTTTGAATCATCACCAAAAGTCACTTCTCCTCCATTTTTGGCGTTAAGCTCAATGAACCAGTTTTTATCTCCGGTCATGTGTCTTGAGCATCCACTATCAAGGTACCATGAATTTAGATTTGTTTCCCGTGCCTTGTAGCAATGCTCCTTTTCCTACAAACATAGATTAATTTCTAATTTTTGGCACCCAAATTCTTTTGGGTCCATATTCATTAGTTTCCAAAATCCTAGTCCCCTTAGGTATCCATTTGTGTAGGATATCCTTATCTTTAGTAGTAATGAGCTCTTTAGGAACCCATATACTTCTAACGATTTTTCCATTAGAGGTTCTTTGGGGACATCTATGATTGTAGTTTTTAAAACTTTTTCTAACAAAGTTAAATTTTGAATTTTCTTTATTTTCAAAACGTTTTGTTCCAACTTTATCAAAAGAAGTTTTAAGATCATCAATTTTCTTTTGATGATCATCATTGACCTTTGAAAGTAAATTTTGCAAATCCAAAATTTTCTTTTCAAACTCTTCTAGTTTGATTTGCAAATCTTTGATTTTACTTTCAAGATCGTTGTTGGTTTTGGATATGAGTTTATTTTCATTTTTCAATTTTGAAACATCATTTTTATATTTTAAAAATAATTTCTCATAATCCGAAGCCAACCCATTATATTCTTCTAATGACTCATCATAGGATAAATCATCAAAATCAGATAAGTTAGAGGTTACCTTAGAATCTTCCCCGAATGCCATCAAGCACAAGTTTGCTACTTCTTGTTCCTCTTCATCGGAACCTTCTTCATCGCTCCATGTAGCCACATGAGCCTTGTGCTTATTCTTTGATTGACCCTTTCTATTCAATTATGGGCAATTATATTTGACATGCCCCGACTTTTTGCATTCATAGCAAATAATTGGGTCCTTCTCTTTTGGTTCATTTTTGAGGCCTTCATTTCGTTTGAATGTTCTTCCTCGGTAAGGTCTCATCATTTTTCTGGACCGTTTGGCAAACAATGCCATTTCCTTGTCATCGTCATCGTCATCTTCATCCGAATCACTCTCATTTTTTGTGGATTTGAGAGCAACTCTAATGTTTTTCTTCTTCTCCTTCTCCTTTGGTGTCTCTTCAATATTATCAAGGTCCACTCATCTTCAAGCATCATTTCATGAGTGAGGAGTGAACCAATTAGCTCTTCAAGAGTTAAGGACGTTAGATCCTTAGACTCGATGATTGCCGTCTTCTTTGATTGCCACGATTTTGGGAGGGAGTAGACTAACTTCCTCACAAGCTTTTCATTTGAAATGATCTCTCCATATGATTTGAGACCATTGACAATCGTTGAGAATCTATCCGTCATAGCTTTGATATCTTCATTTGGTTTTATCCTAAAATTTTTATAGCTATGCGTTAGAATACTAATTTTAGATTTCTTTACCTCATCGGTACCTTCATGAGTGACTTAAAGTTTTTCCCATATTTCTTTAGCGGTTGTACAAGATGAAACTCTTCTGTATTCATCTGGTCCAAGAGCACAAAATATGATATGGATGGCTTTGGAGTTGAGCTGGAATATTTTTATCTCTCCTTCACTCCATAATCTTGGATGAGTGAGAGGCTTGAAGTATCATTCTTCTACGACATTCCATGCTCCCATGTCACTTGCTTGAATGAAGTACATCATCCTATTTTTCCAATAGGCATAATTAGCCCCATTGAAGAAAGGAGGCTTGTTGACGGGCATCGAATCAAGACCGGAGTCGAGGTTGGAAGTAGAGGCCATTGATGACTTTGATTATCGATGTAACTCTTTCCGAATCGACTCAAGCGGCGATTAAACCTTCAAATGAGTTAGGCTCTGATGCCAATTGTTGAGTTAATCGATTGATGGAATCGGCCAAGAAGGGGGTGAATTGGCAATAAAAATTTTGGTGGAAGCTTTTGCAGAAAATTGAAAGAAATTGCACAGCGATTTAGAGTGGTTCGACTTTCTCAACCAAAGTCTACGTCCACTACCTTAGCTATCCACACTAAGGATTTTCCACAAATTCACTAATTTGTCTTTCTTTTGAGGACAAAGAGTAACCTTACAAACCCTCAAGAATTATACCCCAAATTCTTGAGAACACTCTCTCCCAAAGAGAACAATACAAATTTGCAAACTTACAAGGAAATCCTCACAAGATAGATTGTTTGCACAATTCTAGAACAAAGAAAAGAACACTCAAGAATGAATACAATTGAGCACAATAAGTGTTCTGGAAAGCAAAATGAATATTGAATGAAAAATAGGCTTGAAATGCTCAAACTTGAGGTTTGATGCTTTCTCTTTGATTCTCTCTTGATTCTAGTTGATTGATGTTTCTTGTTCTTGATCAATGGCTTCTAAGCTTGCTTAAATACACCTTGAATCACTTCTGAACGTTGGGGATCATTAATGAAGATAATATAACCATTTTAGTGTGAAATCAATTAATAAAACAACTTGGAGCGTGGGGGGAATCGGTTCCCTAAGTGTAAAATTCAAATATTTCAACTGTTGAACAGTGGGGGGAATCGGTTCCCTCCGAGCATACTAGAATTCTCGGAGCCAAACCATTTAGGGGGGAATCGGTTCCCTCTGAGCAATTTGGAATTTTTGGCTTTGAAGTTCGAAATATTTTGTAAAATCGTTTTGAAATTATTTTAAGATTAAAACTTAATTTTACACTTGAGTAAGGATTAAAAATGACGTTTGAAAGATTTGGAGTAATATTTTGATATTCGAATAATTATATCGAATATACTTAGAAAATCTTTTTAGAAAATCTTAAAATTCATTTAACTTAATTTGTTATATCGAAATATCAAAATGTTTTCAACATATAACATATTATTAAATAATGTTAGAATTCGTTCTAAATTCTTAATTGATTATTAGGAAAAGTTGAGTGATAAAAGGATGTAGTATGAAGCTACGGGATCATCTCATGGTTCCATTAATGTGGACGAGAATGAAAATCAAGTTATTGCTTTTTAGTCCCGAAAGATATGGTAGAGTTCGCTGATAGGGGTCATTCGTTACCCCATCCAAATATTTTGGATCTGGATTGTCTTAGTACATGTCATCATAGAGTCAGTCTTCTCAATCAGAAGTTATTTGATTAAAACAACAATTAATTGCAGTGGATGAAAAATTTGCTCAATTGAAAGCCGAAGTTGAAGCGAGAGAAGCAGAGAGGGAAGCAACATATCAGAGAAAATATGATGAACTTCAAAAACAACTTGAAGTTGTGAGGCATATGATGCAACAAAATCAAACGCGAAATTCACCACCCTAGGTGATTTCTTATATTCATGTAATGTTTATTCTAGTTGTTGAACTACATTACATTTCACTTAATGTTGAACTACATTACATTTCACTTGAATGTTTGTAAATTTTAATTTATTTATGGTGTTAAGTATTTTTTTTACGTAATTCGAGTCGTAACAAGGTTGTTATTGAATATTGTTACATGATATATATTAAATTTGGGCTATAAACAGTACAAACAACATTTGTAAAATAAATTCAACTAGTGACATTTTAAGATGAAAAACGCTACTAAAGGACTACACATTTGTGGCGTTTTTGGCTCTCAAACGCCGCTATATGGTTAACATTTTGCGGCGTTTTAGTATAACAAACGCCACTACATATCATAGTACATCGCGTTATTTTATTCCAAAATGCCACTACATATCATAGCATATAAAACGCCGCTAAATATTATGGTATATAGCGACGTTTTTTATTTACAAATGCCACTAATGTTTGCGGTGTTAATTTTAGCAGCATTTTTTGTGGCACTATTGTTTGCTTTGGGAAGCTTTTTTGTGACACTTATAAACGCTGCTATAGGAGTAAAAAAAAGCCGCTATTGAAATGTTCAGTGAAACCATAATTTAACAAGTATAATAAACTCCTAAACAATGATACTAATTAAAAATAATATTAATAATACCAATTAAAGTAATTAAGTAATAATAAAATATACTACTATTAAAAAGACCGAATGAGAATTCGGATAAAATTTAGTGTCTACAATAGTATTTGAAACATTAACCAAATAAGAAAATGGTGTCTTCATATGCCTAGCCTTTCAGATTTGCGGAGTAGTTATTAGTTGCTTTTGGTTCAAATGCAAAGGTGTTTGCAATTTAAATGTATTTTAAGATTTCGTCGGTAGTTTTACTGTCTAATTGATTTAGTCAGATTGACAAACTTCCTCTAATCTAAAAGAATATATTAACAATCCTCCAATAATTAATAAAAGAATAAATTAAAAAGTTTAGAAACATGCGTCTCCCATCTGAATTGATCATCCAATCCAGACCAGGGTTTCAAATCACGGTCCGAAAACGTGATAGTACCTGTGAAATAGTTGTTTTGCCGCCGTCCGAGTTACCCGCTACACCCGTAATAGCGTCCAATAGTGCCCGTGACAGCCACAATCACCGTAAATCTAAAATGACCGAAAACACGACCACGATTTGAAACCTTGATCCACACAACAATTTAATTTAATTTTGATCTTCCAGACAACAGTTCTCACGACTAATAATTTAGTTGATCATGGGATGTTTTAAGCATTTGCCTTTTACACCTTCACAGCTGGTGCACATGGTTTCACGTGTCAATCAAAAGACCTCTTCCAGCTGATCAAGCATTTCAGCGACCAAGTCTCTTCAATTTTCCATGTGCTTTGGTGTCCGAACATTTTGCGTAGAATGTTCATCTTCTATGACATTCATTTGCCTGATTAATAGAGATGATGTCTAAACTTAATCATTAGCGTAAAGTGATTATAATTTAGAAGCCGGTATGTTAGTTAAAAGTCAAACTGATCTTCTTTTTCCACTTTCCACAGCGTGTTATACACCTCAAATCTATTGCAACTTGCTTTTCCTACCATGTGAAATGATTCTCTATTAAAAAAATATTCATTCATTTTATCTGTCATGCAACTATATAAAACTTAACTCGTCATTACCAATCAACTCACTCATCAAATCAAAATCGTCATACTCCGACGACAACGAAGTTTCTTCCCACATTCCAGGCGTCTACTTAAAATAGCCTCTAATAAGGCAATCCAACGGTATCTAATCCCACACAACAGATTAAGAGCAGAGCTCCGGCTCCCTCCTCTTAGGTGGAGCAAAAAGCTGGCAAAATTTGCTTCCTGGTGGGCACATAAGAGGCAAGGAGATTGTGGTTTGATTCATTCGAATAGTGATTACGGAGAGAACCTCTTCTGGGGAAGCGGCAAGGACTGGAAGCCGAGAGACGCGGTAGCGGCATGGGCAGAAGAGAAAAGGAACTACAACTATAAGACTAATAGTTGCAGAAATAATGATCAGTGCCTGCATTATACTCAAATGATTTGGAGAAATAGCTTAAAGGTCGGATGCGTCAAAGTCGTGCCGAAGCGGCGATACATTGATCTCGTGTAACTATGATCCCCATGGTAATGTGATAGGCCAGAAGCCTTTCTAAGTTGAAATAGTGTTGGCTCCTGCGATTCAGGCATAGATGTACAAGCATTCTTGTCTTTCATTGTTAATACTATTCATAAGCTGTAAGTAAGTCCTTGAAGCTGCTATGTTCATAAGCATTAAACAAACATTTAACTAATATAATTGGTTTTGATGACAGCAAATGCAAATACAAACATAAATGGTCTTCCGATTTTGAACCAAAATACATATAGATCAAGCCAACAACATAAAAATTCCAGCCAATCTTACAAATTACGATTATAATAAGCTTATTTATGCTAAACGCTCGACAACTACAATGAAATAAAAGTCATAGAAGCTTAAGGGAAGGCATCAAACATCTACTTTGCGCATGTGATGCAATAGATCTTTCTCTTCTTCCAGAAAAAACAGTGGCAAAAAGAAGAACTTCCAGTGAGTCTTTATATTCATAGCTTGCAGCTTGCCTCCACAGTAGGGACAAGCCCCTGGTCGCGGCTGCCTATATTTGACCTTCTCATCTTTTTCGCACACAAAAACCAAACATATTCTATGCATTGTCTGAAATATTATTTAGACAATGCATGTTTTTATATACAAGAGATGGGATTGTAAAGAGTGTCTGTATATCCAGCTGGAATATAATGACCAACCAGTAACCACATGGCTGGATGCTTTTATCTAGGTAACTTGGCTTTTTCAGTTTTACTATATCTCCATTTTTCTGGTCAAATACAGAACTGTAGCTAATGAAGTTTATTTGTGCTTTATGTGCTACTCAAGGTAACACAAGCAAGTATGGCTTGAGAAGTTCAAGAATTTCTGTTGTCTCGTCTAGTTGTTCATCATCGGGTTCAAGCCTCAGCAAAGGGGAAAATAAAGTAGAAAAGAATAGTTCTGAAGGAGAGGGTAGTTCCTTCACCTGGGGGAAAAAGTTGAGTAGGTCATTGGAGAGACTGAACAACAGTTCCAGCCTTGGTGTTCCTATTTCTGGTTCAAGGCAAGTTAGGAATTGGTTTTCTAATAGGGATTGTGGCAGCACTTCTTCAGTTAGGACTCAAAGATCAAACAGTAGTCATAGTAGAGGGAGACCCCCTAACCAAGCAGAAGGAAATAACTTTGAATGAGTCACCCATAATCATCCCGCAAGCACCTCAATATGATATACATATTGATTTGAATGCTCGTGATTCCAAGAAAACTGCCTCAACTCGTGCTAGTTCTCACAATCGACCAGGCAGTAAGAGTTTAAGGAGTATCATGCCTCCTAACCCTTCAGAAGTTGGCATTTGCAGCTCTTCAGTAAACTGGGGTAGATTCCGGTTCCACAATATGGATGACATTGCAGAGGTATATTACCAGGATATTCCAACCAGCAATTCTTATTCATGGATTTATAAATTTCTTCTTCTTCTTTCTCTCTATGAATACGGATTTGCATTAATATCTTGAATCATCTGATGCTATCGAGTCTTCCTTGGGAGAGGCAAAATGAAACATTGCATTATTAAACTATTGAAGCTTCATCTGTTACTTTTGCTGTGTTTATGCAGGTATCATTACTCGAGAGAATTGAAGTGCCTGAGTTTTCCAGATTATACTAGTTAACTAGTTTTGAAGTGCTTGAGTTTTCCTGATATATCATATGTTGTTGATTCTGTTTCTGTCTTGCAGCATTTACTTGTTCTTAAGACCGGCTTGCTCCTTGATGGCCTAAACTTTTATGACCGGCATAGATACATGAGATTGGATATAGATAATATGTCATATGAGGTTTGTTATTGTTTCACTATGTGGGTTCAAGTCTGCATTTTACTTTCTACACACGGTGCTTGTTAAGATTTAGCTTTTCTTGCTTTTCATGACAGGAATTACTAGCTCTAGAAGAGAGGATGGGCTCTGTGAGCACTGCACTACCTTTAGAAGCATTAACAAAATGCCTTAAGGCATCTACTAGACATCTTTGGAAGATGCAAATGTCAGCTTTAAGGGTGAAGAAGATGATGCCAAATGCAGTATATGCCAGGTCCTTTGCTACTTAACCTTCGACTGTATTAATGAAAACTTTGTGCTATTGCTATTTTGTTTTCCTCTGCTCATCTCTGGATGCAACTGCAGTGGTTTCTTTACTGGTTTCATTTCAAACTTAACGGAATTCATTGGTCTTTTTCTCCTGAGGAAGAGTATGTCATCGGAGATGAAGTAGGGAGGTTGCATTGTGAGCATAGTTATCACATTGCATGCATACAGCAGTGGCTACGGATGAAGAATTGGTGCCCTATTTGTAAAGCATCAGCAGAAGCCACATAGTCTTGTTTACCTACCTCGTGATCGAGCTGAATTTTACAAAAGGAAGCTAGAGACGCTGTTTATTTCGTACAAACGGATGTGGTACATCTTCAGAAGTTTTTTGATGATCATATATGTAAATATCAAATCCAACCATTTTGTGTCAAGTTGTCAAATCAACCAGCTGCTCTTCGCACTGCACCTGAATTCCCCCCTTCAAAAGAAATGTGAATGAAAATAGCAATCAGTTAGGCTCATTTAGTTTTCGTTTATATACTTTCCTTGATTGCTAGTAAAACAAAATATCTTTTTGAACATTTGTGGTTGTAGCAATCAGAATGCGCTAGATTTCTTGGTTAACCATGCCACTGCCCAATGTTTCCCATATATACAACATAGCAAATTAAATTGGTCTTCACAAGCATTGCATCTAACGATCCGCCTTCACAGTTGGAGATTTGGTATTTCATATAGTCCATCATAAGTTCTTCACAATCATCTGCAACCATCAGCAAGCACAAATTACATACTTTTCAGGTGTTTTCACGATATGAGAAACACCAGTCACTGGTTCAACAACTGAAACTCTGCATATCTGCTGCATGGCACGGATAGCAGAAATGGCTAACAACGTTAATGCTGATCGCAGAAAACAAAGTGTTGTTACCCATCTACACTATGGTACCTGCAAGTAAAATGGAGACCAAAATACATATTCAATCAACAAAATAAGAACAGTAGCTTGAGCACTATGGAAAACTGTATGCCACCAAATCTTTTAAATGACAATTAATTACAATTAGCAAATCATAAATCCACAAGAACATAGAATCAAAGCCTCACAAATACGTTTTTCAGTGGCATTTGGCAGAAATTATAATATAAACCACATGGACAATTTAATGGATGTCGACTTGTTATTAATATATAAATTCAATAGATTCTCAGATTCTAAATTACATATAGAGCAATGCTGCAGCTCTTTACAAATAAATTTACCTTTCACCAAGCTACAAGGCAGTGCCTCTGCAAAACTTTCTCAGACTTCCACCTCAATGGCTGTAAATTACAAGAAAAGATTGAGATCTGTAGAAGACAGCCAACAACATGCTAATTGTACAACAGAGCAACGAGTTGTAAGCACTTCCTTTTTCAGCACTTTAGCTCAGTTGCTCAAAAATAATAATCTGATCAGTCCCAGCTCTGCAGCAAGGGTATAGGCATCCCAAAACTCAAACCCATAATTTAATCTTGCGAGGGCCAGAGCTTTATCTGACTGGGAACAATCTGGTTCATGTCAGTAAATGTAAACGAACAGGCAGCTTCAACATTTGTCGAGCACATTGAACCAGGATGAACATATCCTTCTAACAGCTTCATGATAAACAATTTTTTGTTGAGCGTTCATTCTTCAAATGAATGCATACATATTTTTTCCAGCAGCAATGACCAATCTTCACCCAGTTGATGGGGATTTAGCTCCATTGCAACTTTGAAATCAAGCAAAGAAATCGAGCACCCCAGCCGCTTTTCCTGTAAACCTTCTGTAGGCCCAGAAATACTCTGCATATGCAAGTGACTACTTGGCCAAAAACCATTAACAAGCTTGCTTTGAGGCTGTTGCATGTGGGCAATGTGCTTCCTTAATTCACGTGTAGATCTTGAACCCACCAGATTGACACATGATCTAATCAGTCTCTTCAAGTATACATCCAACATGTTGTTCAACATACTAGCACATTCCCATGAAACACCTTCAAGGCCCTGCGCTGCTGCGATCTGTTCCATACGTTTCTTCAATGACTCATTATCATACAAACTACCACTGTCATAGTAGCTAATGAAGTCGCCACTGATTGCCACTGGCAGAGCTTTGTGGGCGCCACCAACACTAGCTGAGCAAAATGGAATCCCAAGAGGTGCAAGCAAAGGATTTCTAGAGAAATCAACATGGTTGGCTTGCTCCACCCCCTCCCCATCTTCAACAACAGCTCCTTCAGTTAAACCTTTGATAAGCACCCTTGGTTTTCCTGTGGAACGCCCCAAACCTTCTCTTTCAATTTCAGGCTGCTCGGCAACTGTTTGAGGATGCTGTAATGGTCTCTGATAGTAATATGGTGTCAAATCCCCATTTTCTAGACCCAATTTATTGCCATTGTCTTCAGTACCCATGGATTGATGTGAGAAACTCTCAACCTTTCCATTTGGCCCCAGCGGGCTGGGCCGATCCCTGAGCTTTCTATCCTGTATTCCAGATATAACCTTTCGTAGGGATGACATTGACAAAACCCCATTCGAAGAAATGGTCATGTTTGAATTCTGGTTGGGTACAAGGGATCCAATTGGCTCATGCCCATCATCTCTACCAGCATAACTTTCAGCATTTCGTATCGAAGATCTAGCAGGACCTGCTTCATGAACTGGTGGTGGAGTCTTGGCCTGACATGCATTTTTCAATATTGCGCGTATCAACTGGTTATGCAGTAGCAGATTCTCCCTTCCCAGAATGCGGTAACATGACTTATCGAACTCACTTTTACCAAGCTTCTGGCTCAAAAACCTACTCAAATTATAAAAATATCTTTTTGACCTCTCAGCCCCAATCTTCTTCAATATCTGAGCTTTTAATTGGCCTAAATTGATTCTGGAGCCCTGCTGTGGTTGCATTGCTCAATAAGCAGATTTCTAAACCATTCACAGAACTATAAAACCACTGAGACCTGTTTCCACCCCAATTTACAGTTTTCTCAGATGCCAAAAATGAATCCGACTCCACCAATTTGCATGCTATATAATGCAAATCGAACTCTTACTCTCTGCATATTGAGGTAAAAAGAGCAAGCATGAAATCCCATAGAAAGAAAGAAAAAACAAGAGAACTCAGAAGTCCAGTTTTCAGACATCCCTAAGACCCACAGGGGAACCGTTCATACAATGCAAACCCAAATTTCATATCGGAAGAATCAAAACCCTAGGGATCAAACTCCGTTAAAGTAAAAAACATAAACCCCATAAAAAAACAAAGCGGAACTGAATAAACGCAAAGCGCAAAGGAAAACCCTAGAGTTGGATCAGCAAATAAAAAACAAAGGGAACAGTGCAGCAATTGAAACCACGAAGGCGTGACTTTTACGGGCAATTGAAAAGGGGAAAAAGGTTGGGAATTAGGAAATTGAAGCAGAGGGAAAGAGATCAGTGGAGTTGGGTAGGATAAGAGTTGAGGAAGGGAGCTGGAATTTGCTTAAAAGAGAAGCTTAAAAGGATTGATAAAGAAAAAGGCTGACCTTAGGCAAGTTGCTTCAGAGAAATCCAGCGCCATAACAGTTGTCGGGGTTTGGGGTCGGATTGTTCGCAGCGTCTATCGATTTCTTTTTGCTCCCTCTATCGTCTTTTTTTCAATTTCCTTTCCTTTTTTTAATACTAATATATTAATAATATGAATGTGTGTTTTATTTAGAGTGCAATTTCTTTTTCAGTTTTCTCTTTTCTCTTTCCCTTCCTCTTCTTGTCGTGCTAATGCCATTGCTCATTATATTCTCAGCTCGGCTTTGTTTTTCATTAGCTTCATCTCTCGCTCGCTCGTTGTTTCTATTTTTAGTTTCTCTTTGATTAGTTTATTTCATTTTTATTTATCTCTTATTGTATATACATTAAAATTATTTGCAATATATATATATTTTCCAGCTCAGTTGATAGAGCACAAGGTTCTTAACCTTGAGGTCGTGGGATCGAGTCTCATGGAGGGCATTTCATAATTTGGATGTCTCATATGTAGGGATGGCAAACGGGTACAGTTTCGTAGATTTCGCACCGCATCCGCTCCAATTGGAGCGAGGATGGGTATAATTTTAGCAGGTAGTGGGCGGGTGTGGATTTATAAAGTGGTATCCGTCGTGGGTGGTAGGCGGGTAATGTGTTTGAGACATTACCCGCCCCGCATCCACCCGCATCCGCCCGCCCCACATCTGCCCACCCAGTTAAATATCTATTAAATTTTGGACCATTATGAATTTAGGTGTAATTTTAAAGACTAATTTATAAGTTTTAATATTGTATAATATATAACATATAATTTATCCAAATATTAAGGATATTTAGTCTTTAATCTGGTCTTTAATTAGAGAAATATTCAGCTCTTTGATTAAACGCATAATCCCACTAACCACGCCACTTTCCATGTTCTTTAGCCTATGTTGCCCATATTGCCATTCAAACACAAATTAGTCGTACTATAAGCATTAACATCAAAAGCAACAGTTTTCATGTTCTTTAGCCCATCAAAACCCATATTAGGCGCACTATGAGCATTAACATCGAAAGCAACACAACAATCCAGCTCTGCGACTACATGCTCCCTACAATCTGTCTCCATAACATTCGTAGAGCTACTCCTCTGACAAATTGAAGCATGCGCTGCTACCCCATCACGAACTATCTGGGAACCAACTCCAACATCCCATTAGTTTGCTGTCAAGTGGGTCTAGCTAGGTATGTCGCTAGTGGGTAGTGGGTGTAGGGATGAATTTGAAAATGTACCCGCGTGGGCGGGTGTGGATTTGAAAATTTGTACCCACCATGGATAAAAATATTAGGTGGGTATTAGGTGGGTATGGGGGGGGATGGGGTATCCGCACCCGACCCGCTCGTTTGCCATCCCTACTCATATGGAAGCTGTTCTTAACCTAGTATTGAGGGCAGCCTACTATCTTACCTCCCCCTTACCCCATTACATATGGGAACAAAGGACAACCAACCATATATATATTTTTTATTATAAAATATTATTTTATTTAGTCATATGACTATTAAAAAATTATAAAATAATCATTCGATTTGTTAAGTCTCTTGACTATTAAAAATTACAAAATAGTCATCCGATTATTCATATGTTCTAAATTCATCATTTTTTGTTAGAAAATGATGGACATCTGAGCTGGACGTTAACATACTAACTTAGATATGATAAAATAATATTTTTAATTATGTCTACTAGTATAACTATTATTTTTAAGCATTGGCTCGACGACATAATATAAATAGAGACTTGATCCATAAAATACAGTTCAAACAATTATGAGATCAAATTTTATCATATCTTAGTGAGTAGGTTAATGTCCAACTCAGATGACATTAACCTACTCAGATGACCTCTAATTTTTTAACTAAAGATGACAAATTTGGAATATATGAATAATCATACGACTATTTTGTAACTTTTAATAGTCGAGAGACTAACTATAGTAATGTCTTATAACCAAGGGGCAATTTTGTAATGTTCAATATTCATGGGATTTAACAAAGTAGGGTTTTGTAGTCGATGAATCATTTGTGTACTTTACCCTAAAATTATTAGATCTAATTAAAAATAATTAAATTATATTTTTTAATTTTAAGTATTTTTTTATCAAAACATATGTTTAATATTTTCAAAGTTATAATTTTAAGATTAATTTTGTAATGACCATTAAAATAATTCAATTCAATCAATTTTTTTTTGAATAATAATGAATCAAAGCCTTTTACATAGAGATTGTGGGAGCCCTTAAGGGGTCTTGAGTATCGCTGAAGCAAACAGGAAATCGAAGGTGGAGAATTCTGCAGAGTATGAACAATTCCATCCGTGAGAGCAGTGAGTTTTGCAAGGTCGTCAGCCAGAGTTGGCTTCACGCTTAATTAGATTGAAATTCAGGAGCCAAGGTCTGGAGATAAAGCCAACGATCATGCGGAAGAGAGCACTAGGCGAAACATGGGCGTAGGCAGAGGTGATCAAGTTATAAGCATAGGCACTATCTATCTGGCATTGAGCTTTCTTGAATCTCGTATTCCAAGCAATGCAGAGGCCATCATAAATACCCCAAAGTTCTGAGTCGAGAATGGTAGAAAAGCCAAGATATCTGTTGAAGCCGACTAATCAATTACCTTCTTGATTCCGGATAAAGTGTCCCGAGGATCCAAGAGAGGAGGTAGAATCTAGCGCACCATCAGAATTAAGAGTAACCCAACCATTCATTGCAGGGAGCCATGGGACAATGTCACAGCAGTGAGGGTCATTCGTTTTGAAGGTGGTCGAATAATAAGTTGGCCACGAGATGCTCGTTTGATAAAGATTTGCATTCAAGGGGCCATCACCATTAAAAATGCACGTATTGCGACGCTTCCAGATTTGCCAAATCAAAGAAACGAAAGTAATTTTCCAAGGAATGGCAGTTCCATGTAAAAGGTGATTGGAGCTGATGTTGTCAAGTAGCCAATGCTCCAAATAGAGGTTAAAGAAACTGTTTGCTGCTTGGGGCGAGATGATAAAGGACCATAGAGCTCTCAATTCAGTGCAGTCTCGGAGGATATGAAGAGCATTTTCATCATCCGTACCGCATATATCACAAAGAGGACTGCTTACGATGTTCCTTTTGCATCGATTCGCATTGGTGAGTAACTTGTCACGATAGGCGAGCCAAATGAAATGTCGAATTCAGATCAGGGTTGAGTTAGGTCTTTTCGGGTTAGGATTGCATTCGGTTTAGTTTGGGTTTATGGAAATTCAGTTCAGGTCGGGTCAAATCAAGTCGGTTGGTTTTCTGGTTGAGTTAAAATCAGATCAGTTAATGTTTGGGTCGGGTTAATTTTGAATCGGTTGGTTTCAATTCGAGTCAATATCGGATCGATTGGTTTCAGTTTGGGTAAAGCTTTAGATTTTCGAGTCAATTTGAGTTGTTTTTTTTTCGGACCAATTTTTAGATTTTCAGGTCAATTCGGATTGGTTTTGATTTGGATCAACCTTTAGATTTTTGGGTCAATTCAGGTTGTTTCGGTTTGGGTCAATCCTTTATCGCCTTAATCATCGTTGCTACTCTTTATAACTTGTAATTTAGAAAATTTATGTGACTATATATTGTAGCATCCCTAGTTTGGGAATAAAAATTTTAGTTTAAATGAATTAAATCAAGAGAAAATAACCTCAGTGACCAAAAATCCTAGATAATATACGATTTTGACCAACTTTTTTTGGATTTGCGAAAATGACCAACAAAATGCAATGCGATCTCTAATTCGCATTGCGATCTCCACTATCGCAAATTCGCGTTGCATTTCGCGTTGCGATAGTTGAAAATCGCGTTGCGATTTTCCATTTCGCGTTGTGATTTTCCATTTCGCGTTGCGATAGTTGAAAATCGCGTTGCGATAGTTGAAAATCGCACGCGACCACGCGTTGCGATAGTTGAAAATCGCGACCACGACCACGACCCGAGACTATCGCAACGCGGTTTTCAACTATCACAACGACAACTGTAGACTATCGCAACGCGAAATGGAAGATCACAACGCGATTTTCAACTATCGCAACGCGAAATGCAACGCGAATTTACGATAGTGGAGATCGCAATGCGAATTAGAGATCGCATTGCGATTTTGTTGGTCATTTTCGCAAATCCAAAAAAAGTTGGTCAAAATCGTATATTATCTGAGATTTTTGGTCATTGAGGTTATTTTCTCTTAAATCAATAGATCTTTAAAATTTAAAATTAAATATCAAATTAAAATACATGGAAGTACAAAAATAACTTTATAAATCATAAAAAAAATTAGGATTGACTGTAGCATTAACCCTCAATAATTGTTTACTTTTATTATAACCAATTATCATTTATCATATTTAAAAAATACATATATATATATTAATTTAATTTTTATATTTTTTTACTAAAAAGTAAAAACACATTACATGTACCGAATTCTCAACCCCAGATTAAAAAATTACAATCCCTAATTAACTAGTTCCTCTCGGTCGTGTTGCTATGCATCTATCGCCTCCACCGTCACAAGCGATAACTCAGTCACTGTCTCGCCCAGTCGTCCTCCATCTTCAATTCATTTTCTGTCTTTCCTCGCCACAAGCAGTCAAAGACTCAGGTTCTTTGTACTCAAATAATAAAATTGGGTTATTGAACTTGAATATAATTTTTGAATGATTTTTTTGCTTATTGAATATGATCTTAGATGATTGAACTAGAAAATTAAGATTAGCACCCTGTATTTCATTAAATGCTTATATTATCGAGCTTTACCGAATAATGCCTAAAAGACATATCTACATTGTTGAATCGTACACATTTATAAGCTTATCCTAGAATAATATTTTCATGTGATTTATATATGTTTGATATTTTAAAATCTTGTTGATGGTTTTTGCTGAGAAGAGGTAATTGAGTTGAATTACGAACTATAATATCATTACCTATAAGTGTAGTACCTTATTAGGTTTACTTTGTCATGTTTTTGATGTCAAACACAAAGGAGATGTATGGTACTCAGTGGGGATTTTTTCAAAGACCAGACTATATTCCTACATTTATCATTTATGTTGAATGTGTGTGTAAAGTTGGAGTCATATTTGCTACTACGATATTAATAAAAAAATACTACCAGATAAGGTTCCAAAATTTTATTGAGGTTTAATAACAATTAGTGTTTGATATAAAATCTTGCATTTTTCTATTGACAATCCCTGAATACAAAATAAACATAGTACAATACTTATATGATAAATCCATCTCTGAAAAGATAAGTAGCATAAATCGATACAAAGAAGAAAAAAATAATTAGCATTAGATTCATTCATTATATCTTCATAATGTCTTTCTGTGTTTTTCTTTAACATACATGTGGGGTTTAAGTTAATACTAACAATATTATTTTTTATTTTGATAGCCATGGAATCAAGTAAAACTGGTGAGATTCAAGTTGAAACGACAATGTTATTGTACAGGAATCATAGTCAGAATCACAAAGTATTTCTAAGAAACGAAGCATGGTTGCATGGTTTGGAACTTTGGATACATTTTCTCAATCTTGATCCGATAGAAACTAAGGATGGAAAAGAGAGGGCACTTTGCAAATATTGCAAAATTGCTTCCTTTATTTCTAACTCACGTTATGGATGATGGATCATCTAATATGTAAAAACATCTTGTCAAATGTAAAAACTATTTTGCATATAAAAGTAGTTTGAGAACATAGGAGAAGGATCGGAAGATAATATATATGATCAAAAGATTTATAGAGATTTAATGGTTAGAGCAATTATAAAACATGGATATGCTTTTTCTTGGGTTGAACATGAAGTTAATAGAAATATCCATGCATATTTAAACCATCAAGTTAGAAGTATATATAGAAACACTGCAAAAGTTGATTGTTTGAAATTGCATAAAACTTTGAAAATTAACTTAAAACTTAAAAGAGACTCTTAGTAATGTCTCTTGTCAGATTTCTTTGACATGTGAAATGTGAACATCTTATCAAACTGAGGGATATTCATGTTTGACCGCTCGTTATGTAAATGCTAATTGAAAGTTAAATAGTAGAGTTTTGAACTTTTGCTATGTTGATTCACCGTACACCAGGAGTAATATGTATAGTGTTTTGCTATTCTTACTTTAGGATTGGGGTATTGACTATAAGATCATTTGAAGGATACTTTTAATGCTCATGAGACATTATTAAGTGAAGGGGTTTACTTTTATGTTCGATATGCTGCACATGTGTTGAATCTTACTTTTAAGGATGGACTTAATATAATTGAACATATCGTTGTCAATATAAGAGATTGTGTGAAGTACCAAGATCCTCAACTCTATGGAAGCCGAGTTGGTTTCTAATTATTCCAACGATATCATCACTCGTGTTTGAAGAAAAAAAACTTGGGATTTAAGTTTATTGACTTTGTGCCTAAAAAATTTGCCGAAATCAATGAAAATTGAGTTTATTAGAGTAGCTTGGTCTAGCGTTGCTTTTGCGTATAGAATTGTCATCGGTAAAGAAAAGATGCGAAATGGGAATGTCACCTCTCGCAAGTCAGAATGGCTTCCACGCTCCTCTTTAAACCGCAGCTGTAATGGCATGACCAAGCCTCTACATAGTTAGAACAAAGAGGTAAGAGGATATGGAATCACTTTGACGTATGCCTCTCGAAGGATTGAAAGGTCGACCAAGAGCACCATTAAATTGGACCTACATAGAAGATGAGGAAATACAATTATGGATCAGTCTGATAAATAAGAGCGGAAAGTTAGCCTCTTGAAGGGAGTCGATTATGAATTCCCAATGCAAATGATCGAAGGCCTTCTCAAGGTCGATTTTAAAAACCATCCAACCATTTTTCCTTCTTTTTTTATTTTATTTTAAGGACTGAATAATATCTTGAATTCAATCAATTTTTAACACGTAGTTCAATTTAACTTTTTAAATAAAATTCATATATTTTTAAAATTCTCTAATTTTTCTATTTTCAAAAACATCTTAAATTTAATAAAATCTTAGTTTTTAATACTCTAATACCCCTATTTCCCTGTTTAATTCTAGGAATTTGAGAAATTTAAATAAAGACGATAAGAATAACCGATTTGAAGGTTTAATAATGAGTGGATATACATTTGATGATAATAGTGACACTCAACGATGATAATAAATTCTAAAATTAGATATTTAAAATTATAAAATTTGTTGATTTAAGTTTTATGAAGATTAGGATCTAAATTTAAGTATTTATGGGATTGAGGCAATAATAAGGGAATAATTAATAATGAGATTTCAATTATGGGTGGGTGTTTGACGATAGTGATGGTGACCGACAATAATAATAGGTTTTAAAATTAGAGATTTGAATTTAGGAGATTGAGATAACTGTAAGGATATAACTGATAGTAGTGGTTTAACTATAAATAAGGTGTTCAATAACGACGATAATAACAAACTTTGAGATTAAAGATTTTAGATTTTTTTTCTAAAATTTTTAAAAAATAATAATTTTGAGTTTGTTTGAATAATTTTTTTTATAAAAGGTATGGATTTATATGCGAACACATATTGGGAAGTATTATCACATATCTCATTAAAACCCCATAATCATAATCAAATTAATTAAGCAACTAGGCAAGCTAGTGCAAACCACAAATTAAAAGACAAAACAATAAAACCAACATTAAGAACTAATGTTGTCAGCAAGCAGAACTGACTCCACCCAAGCAGGAGTTGAAGCAACAAATATCGTGTCAGCCGAATTGAATCTAGCACTCTTGGCTAAGGCATCAGCTACTTTATAATCTTCACGATGAACATATTAAATCTTGACAATCCAATTATGATGTCGTTGATCGGACAAATGCTTACTCGAGGGATGAGATCCATTGTAGTCATTCCGAAGAAACTGAAGAGCTTTCAAACAATCAAGTTCAAGAACAATGTTTCTATATCCCGCATTCCACGCCAACAAGAGACCAATATAAGCACCTCAAAGCTCTGCATCAACCACCGATCAAATACCAATAAACTTATAGAATCTAAATTTTCATGACCCAGTATTATCTCGAGCGGCGTTACCACAAGAAGAATAACCATTAGAACTACGACAAGTTCTATCCTTATTGACTTTAATCCAAGAAGCCGACGGAGGAGACTAATACGAGTGACCACGGTCAATATTAGGCGAAACCACCCTACACATGATTCTCCTCCATTTCCCGAATAGCCATACTTACAAGTTACCGACTACGATTTATAATACTTATACCAATGTCCATTGGTGAATTAAATACCTTGGAGTTACGAGATAACCATAAGTTCCAAATAATCGCACCAAACATAAGTTTCCAATTCTCACCATCAATAATAAATTGATTTGGGTCAGTAAGATTGACAGTTACACGTTGAAGTCAAGAGACATGGAATTCATTAATTTATCCGGCTTGATTAAGTTATTCCATACAAGAAAAGCACGAGGACAAAAGCCAAGGACATGGTTAATATCCTCCACTACAGCACCACAAAAGCAAGAGTGTTCTCAAGAATTTGGGACATAATTCTTGAGGGATTTGTAAGGTTACTCTTTGTCCTCAAAAGAAAGACAAATTAGTGAATTTGTGGAAAATCCTTATTGTGGATAGCTAAGGTAGTGGACGTAGACTTTGGTTGAGAAAGTCGAACCACTCTAAATCGATGTACAATTATTTTCTATTTTCTGCAAAAGCTTCCACCGAAATTTTTATTGCCAATTCACCCCCCCTCTTGGCCGATTCGTCGATCGATTAACTCAACACGACCACCTACTTCCCGATCTATCAATCGTGGCCGACAACCCAGGTGAACGACATGAGATCATACAAACCTCATCTTGAGTGACAACATGAGAGCACAAGTTTAACAAAAAGAAATTTCACGTTTCTTCGGACTCATTTTTAACAATGGCGAAGGCAATGGGGAAGATGTTTCTGTCACCATCTTGTGCAACAACTATCATAAGGACTTGTTTGTATAAGCCATATAGAAAAGTGTCATCCACTTGAACTATCTATTTGCAGTAACGAAAGCCTTCAATTTGTGACTTGAAAGCCCAAAACAAGCCTCCGAAAACTCTCTTCCCATGGATAACTTGTCCATCAAATGTGGTTGCAGGATAAGTGTAGGAGCGAACAATGGTCTCTTGGATGAAATATTATATTGCGTGCAAAAAATGTGGCAACTCATTGTACGACAGATCCCAATCACCATACACTAGTGTCATAGATTTCCGTTTGGCCATCTAGGACTTGTAATAAGGCAAAATATACCCAAATGTATTTCGTATTAATGCCAAAATCATTGATATTGGGATCCTTGGATTTTTCTCCACTAGTAGCTTTGCGTATGCACAAATGACATCGGAGTCTAAGTGTTTGTGGTCTTGTGTGAAGAGCTTAATGTGCAGCAGTGTTGGTTGTGGAACCTTGTCACTTTCCACAATATCTTTCATTGTAGGTATGAGACATGTATCCTCCACTTATAGCTGACATTGTTGTTAATACATTTGACAAAATATGTCTTTTAATCAGACTCCACAACAAATGAATTCCATATGAGATTTGATAAAAAAACTCTTTCACATCTAGTTACGTGTCTGCGAATTGTGACTACTAAATATGGTCGAGAAATATGTGCAAGTATAAACAATCGAACAAGTAATACAGAGATGAGTAAGTATCATATCCACATGGATTGAAGGAAATTTATAAGTTGAGTCAAAGCAACTAACTACTTTACCTAAGTATAGTTAGTGATGATATGTACAAATGAGAATCTTGTGGCAAAATGAAATAGATGTTGGTGGGAATGGAATGATAGTGTAATGTGGAAGCAAATGGAGTTGTCGTGGCAAAATGGATGGAAATGTCATGACAAATTAAATTATGTTTAGTGCAATCAAATGAAAATGTAAAGGAAAAACAAAATGTAAACATTGGACTTGAATAAAATGACTTGACAATCCTCATAGAACAAGCTACTACAGGAATGAATAATATGAGTTGCTTACGAAACTTAAGTCTAACTTCTATGTCTTATTTTCCCGATAGATTTTACTAATGGTGTCATATGCTATCTCTAGTCAAATGAATCGACAGGTTCAGGATTCTATGGAAAAACCTATTGGCGTTAGCAAGTGCAGGGATCCTATTGGTTCAGATAACAGAATATGTCACGATACCATTCAGCGTCAACACTAGCATCTAACCTCTCGACCAAGCACTTCTCCTTTTAGTCGATTGAAATCCTAGCCTTATCTCTAATGTTGGATTAGGTCTAGTTACTATCTAGAACCCCTTGCTTATATGGATCATCATTCTTTCAAACACTAAGCATTCTCCTAAGGAATGACTACTCTCATAGCTCATACAACCTTAAGGCATTAAACATCATAAGAAAAACAAATAACAACATACAAAAACAACCATCCATGAAAAATAAAACTTAAGTATCCATAAGGAACTCCCACCAAATAAGGGTAGTTCATGGTGGTGTTCGAATATTGCATGAAATAAAACATAAAAATCATTCGTTCCATACAACCCAACTAAGATAAATGAAAGTAAATAACAAAGGGATGAAGGAAAAGCCTTCAACATGCATTGCTAGAGCTCCCCTCGGCCACCATAAACCTCCTTATCTTGCTAGATCCTCTCAGATATCTCGCTCGCCACTCCCTCTAGCTTGTTAATAGAGGAATGCCATAGAAAAATAGATTGACGGAAAAATGAGGGATTTTTTTCTTCCAGCTGCCTCTTCCTCTATTTTCTCAAAAATACAATCCTTTAATTTGATGGCTTCATCTCCTATTTATAGTGGGGAATAAACCTAGGGTTTTGTGTCAAAATTACCATAGTAACATAAAGTCCATTCCTTTCACGTGAGAGATGGTGCAGAGGTGGTAGTAGGCCCCTCTTATGTGGCTGACAATAGAAATCACGTGTAGACAATGACATCTGGATCTTAATAAAAATATTTTCTTTTATTTTTTCCGCCCAGAAATACCGTCTGAGTTGTCACAACATTTACATTCTGCTCAGCATTTTCAATCAGTGTTCTCAAATCCTGCACATCATCAAACAAAGCACCTTCCCCATAACACATCACCGATTTCAAAATAAAATGTCATGGCAAAATATATTTCCACCACATGTAATTATATACTCCTAAATGCATCTATATGATCCTATATGGGCTCTTAGACAGTCATTAACTTAAGTGAAGAGGCCCTAAATATGGCATTTTTCAAAGTTATCACACCCCCAAACTTAAGCTATTGCTTGTCCTCAAGCAATGGATAATATTAAGCAAAATATAAATATCATGACAAATTCAGGTTCAAGATAATCATATGGGATTGAATTTCAACCCTCATAACAGTTGGCTTCAACATGCTAGACTAATTTGAGAAATCAAGTAATGTTCCCTAGAGCAAGATCCTTTGTGTGTGCATACATGATTGTATCAGGTCCATGCTTAACAAATCTAGAAAATTTCTAAGCAAGCTCTCTTATTTTGCCACGATATTTACAAGTTAACTCCCACATTGTTTTCTTCTTTTTTTTAACTGCAATGAGGGGAGTCAGCCCATCACACCTACCATCTCACACTCTAGGTGAAAGAGGGCATACCTTCCACCCCCGAGCTAGTCAGGTAGAGTTATCCCGTGACTACTTTCATTCACTCATATGTCGTGGCTGCCATTTATTTAAATGCAATTTCTAGGCAATGTAGTGGCAAAATAGAGTGTCCCTTTACAGATATGCCGAAGCATTTATTCATAAATGTTTTTCATCATTTTCATTTTTTTCATTCATTTTTTAACATGTGGGGTTTTCATCATTCAAGGACATTATCAAAGTTTTATGCCAAGACATGCAAGAGTTCTCTTATAAAAAAATTAAGTTCCTTAAGCATGAAAAATATGCAATCGTGTATCCAAAGGTTTCAAAGAAGCAAGTCCTAGAGTTGGTTCTATCATCCTCAACAGTCATGTACATTCAATTCTAGCCATAAAGAGTTCATCATCATTGGGCATTATTAATTTATTCCAGGAACTATCTCGAACACTTATTAATGTCATTGCATATTCATTCTACTAATACTATTAAGCAATGACTTGGGAACCCTACATCCCCCAAACTTGAGAGAAATATTGTCCTCAATACTAAATAAAAACTAAGTAACAAATAGACATGTTATGAAATACAATACAATGCAAGGTACCTTGACTATTTATAGTGGTGGTGTTATGGCTGCCGTGCAATTGTACGACGCGAGTCCTTACGTAATGGTATGGGGATGGAGTGTTTAGAATATATTGGTGGTGTAGTAGGGGGTCCTAAGGTCTTCAGGGATTATGGTGAATTGAGGCTTCTCATATTCATACACTTTCTTCAAATGGTGCTATCAGGGTTAATAGTTGGGGCTCAATCTCATGTTGCCCGGTTGTGGGCATGGTGTGGATTCAGTCAACACCTTCTAGCTTCTCATCGTTAGCTGGTTAGGGAGCATCTGCTATTGTCGTGGCATCCGTAGAGGCACGCAACAGTGTATCAAGAAAGATTGGGAGATCAAGAGCTACATACGGAAGGAGCTCCATAAAGGTTGTTGCCACATCCTCATCCCGTCGCTTGATATAAGTAAAGAAGGCCATCAGGTTACTGGTCAGATTCGTCACTTGGTCTTGGGTCAACTTTTCCAGAAGTGTTGCAGTTTATCGTGGCATTTGTACAGATGGGTGGACGTCATCAGTAATATCATCGTTTGTGCCAACACCAATTGAGTCTTCTTTCTAAGTGGATACAACTATCGTAGGGACTTTACCATTGTCCACATGTTTAGAAGTGTTCTTTTCGAAACATCTTAAATTGTTATGGCAGTTTTGTCGCGTTCGATCGGAGCACCAGTATAGATCAAAATACCCCACACATATAACAATATCACCTTCAAAATATTTTTCCTTGGCATTTTGTGTCTTTTACATTTGAATTGTATGACATTTGCAGTAGTCATCTTTTCTTCAAAGTGCTCTCTGCATGAAGCTAAATGGTAGTGGAATGAAATCTCTTTTCGCTCCTCTTTGCTGTGGCAACTTGTAATCATTTGGGCAGTAAATTCTTTGAAGAGGTAGGTGTCATCCCAATTACAGTAGTCACCATTGTGTATGACCTTGTTATTTCTCTGGCTAATCAATTAAGGAAACAAAATAACACTGATGAGAAAATTTGTAATGTCAACATACCACAAAATTTCCGCGTCAAATAATAATTTCTCATTAGGGAATTTTTCCTTAATCTTCATTTCATTCCTTAATTCTTTTATAATTTCTAGCCTAGACAGATGGACAACTACTTAGGGTTTAGGATGAGTAAATTCAATAGAATCTAATAGTTTAAATTTCGTACATGGTCTAGCTATGGGTAAGCTAGACTGACTCATCTCCTTCAGAATATCCTCGATCTCCTCTTCGTCTTCTTCATCGAGCTTCAAATGATTATCAATGCATAAAAAATTGTTGCGGTAAAATTCTACAACTTTCTTTTGGTCATCAACACCTACTGATGGGGGTTTTTATTTTGTCGTGGCAAAATTTTGCTTGTCTTCATTGGTCGCACTCTTCGAACCATCATCCTTATTTTCCATCGAATGTGAATCTTCTTACATCTCCGGATCTTCGTGCACAATCTCATAATCGAGCTCTCCGAGTGTCTCCCCCCAAACTTAGCATGTTTATAGATTTTGACGTTACTCCATAAGGTGAATATACCACAATGCCCCCTTTATTGAGCTTTAGTGACTTCATTATCACTAGGTAGACTGCCATATGGGCGAGAATGTAATGTCGTGTCAATTTGGCCAAACTAACCCTCCAAGGCCCTTAAATATGAGTTGTGGTTTTGAAGTAAGCTTATTGGTTTTTTATAGAGGTCACATGGTCATGCATCACGATCTTCGTGGTTGTTATAAAATCTCTTTTGTTAGAATTATTCCATGGAATATTCGTTTGAAAACCTTAGGAGTCATTGAAATTCTACTGCCTATCATTGATGGTTCATTGATTTCCCCAAGAGAAGTTTGGATGCTGACACTATCCATGATTATATGTATTAGAGTAGGGGTTGTTGTTACCTCAATTTTAGTTTCCTACATAGTTGATGGATTCCTGATTGGTAGGTCACTCACTCTCATGGTGATTGTCATGGCATACTAAACATGCTGAATTAGTTGCCTTCACTTATTTCCCCTCACCTGGTCTTTGCAAATTCTTCAATATATTGGTGATAGTAGCAAGTTGGGCAGACACATAATCCTTAGTATCTAACTCGAATGCCCTATGTGATTTTTGCCCAATTTCAAACTTTGTAGATGGGAATTGATAATCATTGTTGGCAATCCTATCCAGAATGTTGAATGCCTCTGTATGTGATTCATCGAGCAATATCCCATTTGTCTAGGCATCTAGCATCATCATCGTGGGTGCATTGACTCTATTGTAAAACATCACAGCTTGAGTCCAGCTGTGGAATCCATGATTGGTGCACTTGCGAATCAAACTTTTATTTCAGTTTCAGCACTCATACATAGACTTTTCATTGCGTTGTCGAAAAGATGCTATGACATTCCTAAGATGGTTTTTCATATTCGGTGGATTTATGTCATAACAAAAAATATTTGCACAAGTCTACCCAGGACCTTATCAAGCCAGAAGGTCCTCCATTAAGCCATGCCCTGGCATGATCTTTCAAAGAATATGGAAATAATTTCAATTTCAGCATATCTTTATGCACACCTTGTTGTCGAAATTAGTTACAAACCTCCAAAAATGCCCAAACATGTTACCTTGCATATCATTGATGGTTCATTGATTTCCCCAAGAGAAGTTTGGATGCTGACACTATCCAGGATTATATGTATTAAAATAGGGGTTGTTGTTACCTTAATTTTAGTTTCCTACATAGTTGATGGATTCCTGATTGGTAGGTCACTCACTCTCATGGTGATTGTCATGGCATAATAAACATGCTGAATTAGTTGCCTTCACTTATTTCCCCTCACCTGGTCTTTGCAAATTCTTCAATATATTGGTGATAGTAGCAAGTTGGGCAGACACATAATCCTTAGTATCTAACTCGAATGCCCTATGTGATTTTTGCCCAATTTCAAACTTTGTAGATGGGAATTGATAATCATTGTTGGCAATCCTATCCAGAATGTTGAATGCCTCTGTATGTGATTCATCGAGCAATGTCCCATTTGTCTAGGCATCTAGCATCATATTCGTGGGTGCATTGACTCTATTGTAAAACATCATAGCTTGAGTCCAGCTGTGGAATCCATGATTGGTGCACTTGCGAATCAAACTTTTATTTCAGTTTCAACACTAATACATAGACTTTTCATTGCGTTGTCGAAAAGATGCTATGACATTCCTAAGATGGTTTTTCATATTCGGTGGATTATGTCATAACAAAAAATATTTGCACAAGTCTACCCAGGACCTTATCAAGCCAGAAGGTACTCCATTAAGCATGCCCTGGCATGATCTTTCAAAGAATATGGAAATAATTTCAATTTCAGCATATCTTTATGCACACCTTGTTGTCGAAATGAGTTACAAACCTCCAAAAATGCCCAAACATGTTACCTTGCATCCTCATGAGTAGCACCACCAAACTGTCCAATCAAGTCCCACATGTCGAACATAATCGGTTTGAGCTCAAAGTGGGCTTCATGAATCTTGGGTGCCACAATCCAGAATTTAGGTAGTACATGATAGGGTTTAAGTGATCTTGAATAGTACAAGGCCTAGCTATATTCCCAGCATTCAGAATTGCCTCGATATTCTGATATTTCTATTGATCAATTCCTTGATTTCCAATTTGATACATCTTTACTTGAGCACATTGAGTACGTAAAATAAAACCCTAAAAAGACAAGGAAAATAACAAGTAAAACTATACAAAAAATGAACAAGTAAAATAAAAATGTTATGACAAAAATAATTAACTTCCAGTTGCCAATCCCCGGCAACGACGCCAAAAACTTGTTCGCGAATTGTGACTACTAAATATGGTCGTGAAATATGTGCAAGTATACATAATCGAACAAGTAATACAATGATGATTGAGTATCATATCCATAGGGATTGGAGGATATTTATAAGTTTAGTCAAAGCAATTAACTACTTTACCTAAGTATAGTTAATGATGGTATATACAAATGAGAATGTTGTGGCATAATGAAATGGATGTTAGTGGGAATGGAATGATAGTGTGATTTGGAAGCAAATGGAGATTTCATGGCAAAATGGATGAAAATGTCATGACAAATTAAATTGTGTTTAGTGTAATAAAAAATGTAAAGGCAAAACAAAATGTAAACACTGGACTTGAATAAAATGACTTGACAATCCTCACACAACAAGCTACTACGGGAATGAATGATAGGAGTCTCTTAGGAAACTTAAGTCTAACTTCTCAGGATGGTCTTACTTCTATGCCTTATTTACCCGATAGAGTTTACTAATGGTGCCCTATCCTATCTCTAGTCAAATGACTCAACAGGTTCAGGATGCCATGGAAAAACCTATTGGTGTTAGGAAGTGCATGGATCTTATTGGTTCCTATAATAGAATATTTCACGACAATACCATTCAGCGTTAGCACTAGCATCTAACCTCTCGATCGAGCACTACTCCTTTTAGTCGATTGAAATCCTAGCCTTATATCTAAGGTTTGATTAGGTCTAGTTACTATCTAGATCCTCTTTCTTATGTGGATCCTCCCTAGTTTCTCTCGAACACTAAAGATATGCTACTTACTAAAGATATGCTACTTACTAAAGATATGCTACTTAGTCATTCTCTTGAACATTAAGCATTCTCCTAAGGAATGAATACTCTCATAGATTCTACAACCTTAAGGCATTAAACATCATAAGAAAACAAATAACAACATACAAAAACAACCATCCATTAAAATAAAAATTAAGTATATATAAGGAACTCCCACCAAATAAGGCTTGGTCATGGTGTGGTTCGAATATTGCATGAAATAAAACATAAACATTATTCGTTCCATACAACCCAACTAAGATAAATGAAAGTAAATAGCAAAGGGATGGAGGAAAAGCCTTCGACGCGCACTGTTGGAGCTCCCCTCAGCCACCACGAACCGACTTAGCTAGCTAGCTCCTCTAAGATGTCTAGCTCGTCACTCCCTCTAGCTTGTTAATAGAGGAATTCAACGACAAAAGCGATTGACGAAAAAATGAGTGACCTTTTTCTTTCAGCCGCCTTTTCCTCTGTTTTCTTAAAAATACAATCCTTTAATCTGGTGGCTTCATCTCCTATTTATTGTGGGGAATAAACCTAGGGTTTTGTGTCAAATTTACCATAGTACCCTAAAATTTATTCCTTTCACTTGAGAGATGGTGCAGAGATGGTAGTGGGCCCCTCCTATGTGGTTGGCAGCAGAAATCACGTGTAGACAATGACAGCTGGCTCTTAATAAAAATATATTCTTTTATCTTTTCTGCCCAGAAATGTCATCTGAGTTGTCGCGACATTTATACTCCACTCAATATTTCCAATCAGTGTTCTCAAATCCTACATATCATCAAACAAAGCACATTCCCCATAACACAACACCGATTTCAAAATAAAATGCCACGACAAAACATATTTCCACCACATGCAACTATATGCTCCTAAATGCATCTATATAATTCTATATGGGCTCTTCGACAGTCAATAACTTAAATGAAAAGACCATAAATATGGCCTTTTTACAGAGTTATCATTGTGCATCCTTCTTACTCTCAAACTGTAACATAACTCTAAATTTCATCGATCCTTCATTTGAGGTCCCCTAGTGGGCTACACATATATCGAGCATATCATGAATCTCAGGATTCCTCATGGTATCATAGTTTATCTCATGCATTGCAATTGCATGACGATATTGAGGCATCTTGGGGTGAAAACTTTCTGCTTGCATGGCTGTTAGTGGATGTACCCAAACTGGCGGAGCATTCTGCAATGATTGACCACGAGAAACAACTACCTCCCATACATCACCCTCTATATCAAAGGATTTTCCATTTGAAGTAGCCTCGACGATATCAGATTCATCGATTATTGGTGTATCATCATCCATCATAAGTGGAACAAAAGTTTCATTGTCCTCGCTAAAATCACCAATGATTTCATTGAATCACCCAATGAGGTTATCTATATCTTCTGATGGTCCTGTTTATGCGGTTATCGATGCAACAGTTGATAAAGTAGGAACATCTACAGTTTCGATAATAAGCTCAATCATTTGATTATTGGAGTTGACGAAGGTCAACCATAACAACTACATCGCCATCATCATCGATCAGGATTGCTCCATATTTAAGCGGAGTCTCTAAAATGATGTGTTGATATCTCAAACTTGAAACATAACCTCTATTTTTTTTATTTTCATCTTCAATTGTCGATGAGATACATCTACCGGTAACTTCATGTTCATGAGCCTCTGTGACAAAAATTGAACACCGTCTTCAGTTTTGACAACTTGGAAAATTGTGAAAAACTTGTTCGCCATAACTTCAAAGAGGAGATTGATTTTTACTTGTTCAATACAATTGTAAAAATAACAAGTCTTGTGAAGATTCATATGAAGTGAACCAATTTAAAACAAATACGACCAATCATTAATTACCATTCAACAACTATCTAGTGAAATGTCATCTTAATAGGTCAAATAATAGTGGTGCATTATCATCTTCTCCAACTTTTCAGATGTCATTCAATGCATAATTTAAATAGCTTTTTAGAAAACAGGTGAAATAATGGTGCATTATCATCTTCTGCAACTTTTCAGAGGTCATTCAATACATAATTCAAATAGCTTTTCAGAAAACAGGTGAAATAGTGGTGCATTATCATCTTCTGCAACTTTCATAGGTCATTCAATGTATAAGTTAAACAACTTTCAGAAAACGGGTAAAATAGTGGTACATTATCATCTTCTGCAACTTTTCAGAGGTCGTTCTACGCATAATTTAAACAACTTTTCAGAAAATACGTGAAATAGTGGTGCATTATCATCTTTTATAACTTTTTAGAGACCATTCAATGCATAATTTAAACAACTTTTCAGACAAAGGGTAAAATAGTGGTGTCTTATCATCTTCAGTAACTTTTCATTGATGTATCAACTCAAATAAAAAAACCTTTTTGTGGTGCATTTATCACTTCATATAAGATAAAACTTGTGTTTCTCATAGGCCAAATAAAGACCCATTTCACCAACTTTTCAATGCTCATTTAATCATCTTCAGCAACTATTAATATGTGTGAGTTGAAAGCCATTTTATTATGCTATTGAAGCGGGGGAAAAACCAAAACACCTTCAATCTTTCACTTTCAAAGCTTGAATTTTTTTTCAAATATGTCAACTATTTGTGCAACTTACGATTGCAAATCTATAACCATGTGTTTCCCAAGAAACATTCAACAACGCGAGTTGAAGTTCAATATAGAAACAAGAGTTCTACTCGAAAGTAGTAGAAAAATATCTTCCTTATTATATATTTCCACTATCATGCACGAGGTTTCATCTAAGCGATGATGTAGATATTGCTGGAATGATTGAGACATATTACTATCACTCTTTCTCTATTGTCGATTTGTTTGTAGAGTTCAATGATCTCGACCTTGCTCGTACCATTGAGGATGTTTCTTCCAGCTCAAATATCTCACCAACTGAGACAAATGACCAAGAAAAAACATAGATGATGGAGACTCAGAAGCATGGTTCCAATTCGTACGTGAACAACAACAACAAGAACAAAAAAAATGGGGAATTGAAGAACTTAATCTTACCTCTGACAAGTCTACTGATTATGAAGATTAAAACTTCTTAATCAATAATGCTATGTTAATGATTTTATTTAATATTTATGGTGTTCGTAAGGTTAGTCATATTTATGTCCTTATGTTAATGTACTAAGTTTGTAGTTTTTTTCTTCCTAATGTGCATTTCTGAATGTATAATCTAATGTTCATATATTATTATTATTTTAACATAATCTATCACATTTTGGAGATAGAAAAAATATGATTGAACTCGTCAACTTAACGTGACGAGTTTTAATGTATTTTTTCCAAGCAATAAATCTGCATAATAATATGAAAAAAATAATAATAAATTTTTAATGAAAACAAGAAATATTAAAATATTATGCACGAAATATAAAAATTATATCTCACGAAATGAAATTCGTCAATCGAGATGACGAGTCCGCTCTTAACTATAGAAAATATCATAGATACCAAATTAACTTTTGAGGTGCCTACTGAACCAAATAATTTAAGCGGATGCCCTATTGGAAAAAAAAAAAAACCAAGAGTGTTTCCTTTATGCTGTACGGCAACCATATGTAGAAAAAAAAGAGGAACAATGGCCCAATAGCTCAAACATTTGAGCCAGCAAATACAATAACAGAAGAAAATAAAAAGCATACACATTCTCACTTAAGGCCTTTCTTTTTGCCTCCCGCCCCTCGCAATTTGTTTTGTCCTACAGGGCTTGGTTTCAATTTACAAAGAAAACAGGAAAGCAAAGTAGTCATTTGTGGAATCCGTCTCATCAGATTCTCATAGATTTCCTTCGCAAGGTTTAATAAAGTTTCCAATCTCTGGTTTCTAACTAATTTGTACAAGCCAAGCTTGTTGTATTCCATGGTTTTAATTTATCAAGTTTTGCTCAAATGCCAGCCTGAAATGAAATGTTCGAAATTTTGTGTAGGTCCAGCAACCTAAAAGCTTATCTCAAGACTCTAGCGATGGACGAAGTAGTGATTATTAATTTCCTACATCATTTTAGTTTATTTCAACCATGCATTATAGTTATAAGTTGTTGATTTAGGACAATATCTCACTGTGTAATTGGTACAGAATTTCATGCAAGAGGGAGATATTCGGTTGGATACTACACGAGCAATATGTTACTAATATATCTTTCCTTTCTTTTCCTTCAGCGATTCTGTATGCAGACATGAGATTTCTGTTTCTGAAGGAAACGCGTTTTTGTTTTGCCATTTTCAGTTTCAAATGTTGTCAAAAGGCACGCCCAACTTATAGAGCGTCTCTCCAGGTATAAATATAATCTCTATCCTAATTCTTAAGACATATTCTTTGTTATATTGGTACGGATAGATTACACAAAAATGATGGCGTTGATAGTTTATACATACCTGTATAAGGCAGCTGATTTCTTGTTGGTTTTATGAACCTAGAGTAGAAAGTAGAAAGCTGATGAACATGCTCGTATTCTTTGTCTTTTTTTTTTCTTTGAGGATTCATGCTCCAAGTGATCATGATTTGCTAGGGATTCTGATAAGATGATATATGATCGTCTACAAAAAGAATTTGAAGCTGCAAGAGCTTCTCAAAGTCAAGGTAAATATATGCATTTGCAGTATGAGTAACTTTCTTTTATAACTGTGTTTTATAGCAACCAAATACCTGTTCTGTAATGCTTTATCTATATGTTTAAAATCTCATTTGCCAATACGAAAACAAATTTTGATTTATTCATGATTTTTTAACCCTGACGAGAAAACTCCCCCCCGGGATCTTCAGAGATTAAGATGGTGAACAGTGGAATGACGGGCTATTAACTACAATAAGAGAACAGGTATCGTGTTTTTCCTTTCTGAATGCTTCAAAGTAATTTTTTGTGGTTCTATTTTACTGTTCAAATTGGACTTTGATGATGGTGGAGTTGTCTTGATGTTCTTGCTTTAAATTACTCTGTTAATGATGATTTCTCTATTCCATATTTGATAAAAGTTGTCTAGATGCTAACTTATCTGATTTTTTTATCAGTTTCATATGGAGGCCGATAGAAATGCCACATCTGTGGAATCAAACAGCATTCCAACATCTCATTTCCAAGAAAAGGTTACTTACAGATTCGGAAATAAGGTAACAAAATATGTCGAGAATACTTTCTGCAACTTCCATTACCTATAATCGTGGATTATAACTGATGCTGCATTCTTCCTCTTAAAAACTTGATTTGGAAGAATGTGATTGAAATTAATATCATCAAAGTTTACTCAAATCAAAGATGAGGAAAGCTGGGGCCTCTTTCTAACAGTTCCTGGGATAGGATTTAAATTTTAAGGGGAAGTGCTTTTAATTTGGAGTTGGAAAAATAAAAGAGTTTTTCTTTAGTTATAGTTAAGCAAATCTGTTTCAGAATGAGTATGTGTAATTATTAGTAGGTTTTGTCTTGGGTGGTCAATATTGCAACAACTCTTTTATGTATGTGATCTGTTATTGTTGTATCTGTGAAGTCATTTCTTGGGACCTCAAACTTATATAGTGGCAGGTGATTTGTTGTTTGGAAGGGACAAGAATTTGCATATTGTATGAGACATCTTTTGCAGGTACAGAGGTCTACTGAAGAAGTTTTTATAATTTGATTATCAGTATCTGCAGTTAATTATAATTGGCTTATTGCATGTAAAAAGTTATCACCTCAAGCTAAGGCATATACTGTATGGTGTATTTTGATTTAAGATGTAATTTTTATAGAGAAGTTGGGTAAGAAAATGAAATTGAGTCCATATGTGTGACAAGAGTTATTCTTACAATTCTTGTTTCTTTAATTTTGGTAGGGGAACCTTGTGAGCTGTACCATTGTGTGCTAGAGAGCAAGTCATTTCTTGAAAAGATGACTATCATTGAACATACAATTCCTTTCTTTCTGCTGCTACGAGAAGTAGAAAATTCTCTCTCTTCTAATGCCATGGTAACTTGGTTGCATATCTGGTTTTTACGAGATAATGATATTAGATCAGCTCTTAATATTTTTCTCGATATGTCTTTCAGAAATTTATAGATCATATTGGAGAATTATTGCAGGCTTATGTGAACAGACGTGAACAGGTAATTCTGTCAAGTTGCTTATATGAATTTGTTACATTTTATTATCCCAAATCAGTAGTTCTCGTGTTTAGGTGATGTTTTGTTTCTTGAAGCACTTACTTGTTCCACCATAACAGGTTCGGCTTGTCAAGGAGCTGTACGGAAATCAAATAGGAGAGCTGTATCATAGTCTTCCGTACCACATGATTGAATTTGCACTCGATGATTCTGATTGATTGGTTGGCTTTGTACTTTCTTGTGTATTCGTACTTTCTGTATATTTACATGGTTTATAGTTGTATCTTTGGGATATTTTGGTTTCTGAAATCATTTTGTGTTTGCCGGTATATGGATGCTTCAGTCATAATTTTCTACTATTTAAAATTAGTGAATATGAATAACTGTTTCTTGTAGAATATACTTAACTATAAGGTTCGATAATTATCTTAAACAGGAAATAAATGTCTAGTTAGTTTTGCTTGGCTGTTGACAGGACTGTTATGTTTACATTTGTTGCAGCAAGGTGATAATCGGTCTTAGATATCCAGATCTTGTTTCTGTTCTTCCAACTTGAGTGAAAATTCTAGCATGGTCAATGCATCAATTTAAGAAGAATCATACAAGCTCAGCTGGAGCAATGGGCTCCCAACCTATTCCAGCTCATTTATCTTATGCAGAAGATGCCTTGAGAACCTTGAACTTACCAGAAGGTATTATCTTTACCATTTCTTTTCCCATCTCCAGTTGAAGAAGTTCCTGGTAATTGATGTTGTGAATAATTTGCTTTTGAATTTGTATTTGGATTCAAATTTGAAGAAAATCTTCATGAGATGGAAATTTCATTGCCTTAGAAAACAACTTATTACTTTCCCTGCTTTGTTCCGAGTGGATATGCAACATGTCATATGATTTTCATAGAGTTTTTTCCACTTACATTTGGTTTACCTGCTTCTTTGTATCATCAGCAATTCAGCATTAACGGAGACTGTTGAATCTACCACAAGCCCTGCAGCAAATATTTCAGGTTGGGAGCCCTGGTTAGTGCAGTGCTTCACTTCGCTTACTTTCCTTTCAGTATGTTTACAAAAGTTGTATGGGTTGTATAGGATGGCATACATATGAATCATTGGGTAGTGTTGATTTTCCATTGTTTAGTTAATATACAGCAACATTCCCCAAAGTCAAATGGTTGATTTTTAAGTCTGTATGTCCATTTCTTAAAATTACATATTACACTCCAGGCTTGAGCGAGTAACTTTTTAAAACATGCAATAAAACAAAACCAATAAAAGGAAATATATGAGAAAAGAGGGCGGGACTCGGAAAGGTGCTGTAATTATGCTGTCAAAACGAGGAGTTCCCTCTGTTGCATTTAAAAAGAGAGTAACAATGGAATGCAATAATGTTCAGAACATTTATGAAAACGAAAATGATCCTATGGATCTCCACTACCACTACTACTATCATAATAATAATAGTCCTCACTTGTTCCTGTTCATCATAACTACGATATTCCATACAACTCGGACTCTTGGCACTTTAAACAGTATAATGCTGCTGAATGGTGTCGATATCAAGTCCCTTCAGCTTAACTACTGATTCAACGTGCCCCTTAAGTGTATTCAGCTCTCTCAGCCTACACAATTCCATTAAATAAATATCTTAATCATGAAAAAAAGATGAAGGAACATATTTTATTAATATGCATGCATGCATGCATGGCATGGGTCTCACCTTGCGACCTCAGCCCTGCGCTTGGCCTGCTCTGCAATCTCCGAAAGGTCTCTGTAACCACTCTTCTCATTGAAGAGGCCTGAGGTTTCTGGTGGTTGAAGGCCATGCAGAGTTCTCTGCGCAGCTGCCCATTGAGCTTCTCTTTCCTCTTTCCCATAATCTTTCTTTGTAGTGAACGCAGTCTATCGTTGGGGGAGGAAGAAATTCATGAGCAGCAATAGATTGGAATTGCAACTGCAAAATGAATGAATCCATTATATATATACCTTGTTCTCCAAGAGGCTATCCCAAGCCTTTCCACTAAGAACGTATCGGATTGCAAATTTGATGAGATCAAGTGGGATATAAGTCACCACACTGTAAAGCCATATCACACCAGCCCATCCCCAACCCATTCCTTGAATCCTTGCAAAACCCCAATTTGCATACACAGCTATCGCAGTGGCCACCTGCCAACAACAAATTCATGTGGCGGCTAAGCTTCATTTTGTTTTTACTTTGATAAAATGTGCTGAGTCTCACCAAGGAAATAAAAGAAGAAATAAAATTTTCTTACCAGCTGAGCAAGAACAAAAGCAGTGTGTTATGGATTGAAGAGAAATAGAGAAGATTACGAGAATAGAGATGATAGAAGAAGAGAGAATTTAGAGAAAAGGAAAGTTCATCATTCATTTCATAAGGGAAATGTTGATTACACAACATGTATTTATTTAGTTACTAGCTAGTACGGGAAATCTAACAATTCCAGCTGGCATTCTGTACTAACAGAATGCTTAACCAACTGCTTCTTATCCTTCTTTTGGTGCTGCAGGTATTGGGCCATCTTGATAGGGCCACTCCATCTCGTCTGGTACTCCTTAGTCTGCTCCAACCCATCAGATAAGTGAGACACATGACTCCCTCGTGCTTCAGACCCTTTTCTGATTTCAATTCCCAAATTACTCTCCTCAATCCCTAACCCTCGTTCCTCTATTCCCAAATCCTCCTCGTTCCTTCGTTCTTCCTCTTCTCCTCCGACCATGACACAGTGAGAAGTAGAAGTCCAGGAAGTTCAACATAGGACCAGCTGCGCGACCGTGTGACAAAAATGAGAGCCTGACTCACGATACTTACTTGAAGGTATAAAGCTGCCATCATTTCTTCAGGATTATCCCTCAGTGGTCTAACATTAAACATGTTCTGAAATATACGAAATGGGAGCTTAGCATAACCATACCAAATCCCACAAAATAAAACCAAAAAAATAGGACATAAGCTGTTCTTACCGAGAAGAAATCGGTGTCTTTCATTGCCCAGAAGAATACCAGTCATTAGTGCTAAGTAACCTCCAAGCACAATGCTGGTCGAGAAAATCTCCTTGAGTTTCCAGCTGTCCGGCAGTGGAGACGGTTTTACTCTGTCCTTGGAAATTGTCATGATTGTACCTATTGATGCGATGATGAATTAAATTAGATTCATCAAACACAATTAGACGTATAATATTGATAGAAGGTAACATCTTACCGTCGTTTAGGATGGCGATAATTAAAACCATGAAGGGTGCAAAGTCAAACTTCCATATCAAGGCAATAAACATGAAGCCAAACTGCCAAAATGCAAATGAACATATTTAAATAATCCATATGTAAAACTATATATAGTGTTCAAGTCTTAACAGCTCTTTAAATACTTACCACAATACGAATGGTGATTGAAACTGCATGGATCTGCAGAGTCAAAAAGAATCAGGGCAAAGAATAAAAACACTTTACTCTGTGGAACCGTAAAGATGCAAACAAAAGTCAGCTAAAATATGACAAGCCTTGTAGTTCTTCATTCTTTGGAAAATAGCCCTGCTGGTCAGCACTGCACTGATGATGACACTTAGCCCAGGTTCAGTGAGTACAATGTCTGAAGCACTTCGAGCAGCATCTGTAGCATCCGCAACAGCAATTCCAATGTCTGCCTTCTTTAAAGCAGGGGCATCGTTGACACCGTCTCCTGTCAAGCCACAAATATGTTTCCTCTCTTGTAGCCTCTTTACAATTTCATATTTGTGCTCTGTCGTTGACATATAAAGGATTTGTTAGGGGGGGAAAAGAGAAGTTATGGTAGAGGACCCTTTAGCAAAGAAATTTACTAACACTATGAAAAACGACCTAAAAATATCTAAGGTGCCTAGATAATGTGCATGATAACTATAGCTGCTACAAACATATCATCTTGATAATCAGCAAGTTCATATTTTTCTGGAATATAGCAGATTTTGGATACATCAAACGACTAAAACACACCTGGAAATACTCCTGCAAATCCATCAGCCTTCTCAATCAATTCATCTACAGGGAGAGCAGCAATTGAAGAATCCTTGTCCCCGCCCAGCAAGGAAGAGGAAGGGTACATGTTTGTTCCCATTCCAAGCCTCCTAACAGTTTCTTTGGCAATTGCAAGCTGATCCCCTGGGTATAATTGGAAAATTTCAATATAAAATTTACACGTGAAATTATAGACATTATACAATATTAAAATAATATTTGAAAACCTCTTACCAGTAATCATCTTAACATTCACTCCAAGGTTTAGGGCTCTTCTGATGGTTTCTGCACTATCATGCCTTGGAGGATCATACAGTGGCAACAAACCAATAAGCTGCCATGGTTCCCCAGGAGCATCTTTTGATTTCTCGGGTACTTCCTGCACAAATAGACGTTAAATAATTTCTCTAAATATTATGGTTTTACCCAGAATTTACTCGTTTAATCAAAATGAAGCAAGCCTAGTTTAATTTGCTTACCTGTCTTGCAACTGCTAGAGATCGAAGTCCACGTTCAGCAAACTTATCAATAACTGCATGAACCTTTTTCCTGACATCTTCTTTGCAATTGCAGAGAGCTATGATCTATTTCAGAAAGAAAAACAGAAGCATGTACGTTAGAAGTTACCTAGCTAAACTTTCAAAATTGATTTTGTTTTTCTTTTTACAAAAAGAGAAGTAACATTACCTGCTCTGGAGCACCTTTGCTAGCACGATGCCAGTTTCCAGCAGAATCAATGTATGTTAGGGCAGTTCTCTTGTCTACTGGGTTGAATGGTAGGAAGTGAACCTCTTGAATACCAGCTCTTGCCTGGCCAATTAGAATCCAAATGACTTAAAAGTTCTCGGACCAATCCTAAATATAATAGAAAGACCTGGAAGAAAATAATACCTCCTTTGGATCTGCAAGCATCCCTACAATTGCAGCATCAATAGCATCCTGGTTTTCAGTCCTTGAAGCCCTTGCTGCATAAAGCATAACATGCTCTTTTTCGACTCCCTTTGCAAACACTTAAATTAGGTTTCGATCAACAGTGAGTTTGTTTAAAGTCAGAGTTCCAGTCTTATCACTGCAAAGAACATCCATGCCTGCCATTTCCTCAATGGCTGTCATTCTCTTTGTGATAGCTCCTTGTTGAGAAAGCCTATGGGAACCGATAGCCATGGTGACAGATAAAACTGTTGGCATAGCAATTGGGATTCCACCGATCAAGAGAACTAATAAATTGTCAATTCCATCTCTGTACTTGCGGTGTTGTATTGGGTACATGACTATTAACTCAATGATTATTCCAACAGCAATGGAGCAAATACAGAAATTACCAATGGACGTAAGCACCTGCTGGAAATGTCCAACTTGATTGGTGCTGTTCACCAGGTGGGCAGCCTTACCAAAGAAGGTGTGAACACCAGTTGCAATAACAACTGCTTCTATTTCACCTTGTTTACACGTTGAGCCAGAGAACACTTCATCTGATGGATTTTTCGTGACCGGAAGGGATTCCCCAGTGAGAGCAGATTGATCTATCTTCAAAGGATCACCCTCAAGAAGACGAGCATCAGCAGGAACTATGTCTCCCAATTTGATAGTGATAATGTCCCCTGGAACCAGAATTGCCGCTTCTTGCTCACTCCATCGACCATCTCTAAGAACCTACATTATGGTATAAGAACAACACGCTGAAATCATGATTAAAATAGAAAAGATACTCTATGAACAGATGAGTTGCTGAATTTTTCATTTCCACCTTAGTTTTTGGAGCAAGATTAGCCATGAGAGCAGCTGCAGCGTTTCCAGCATTATTTTCTTCAATAAAACTTATGGTGGAATTGATCAGCAACAAGGCAATGATACCAACGAAGTCTTGCCAGTCGGGAGGCCTTCCATCACCATTTGCCAGGGCAATAGCCATTAGAGCAGCAGCTTCCATGACCCATGACAAAGGGTTCCACATAAAACCCAAGAACTTGAGGAATTTACTCTCCTGTTTGCAGAGTATCACACCATATTATACAACAATAAACAAGCTAAAATTTTACAAACTCATACATAAGCGATAAGTAGTTTACAATACGGACCTTTTTCTCTTCTAGTTTGTTTGGTCCAAAAACTTGAAGGCGATTGGCGCCTTCCTCGGAAGTCAAGCCTGCTCTTGTACATTTCAGCTGTTCGAAAACTTCCTCAATAGGAATCCGTTCCAACTGTCATAGCCAACTTAAACGGCAGAAAAATGTTTTTTTTAGTATGCTTTTTGGTTTAGCCGTTTAGGTTGTGATTGCTCATTTCAGCTTAAAGTTGCAGCGAAAATTAACCAAGCGTAGCATCTTTTCGCAGAGTATCATGGAGTGGCGTTTAGTCTAACTACGTGGAATCGATTCATTTTTCGAAGTAGCCCACCTGATCTCAGTCAAAAACAAAATCGCTAACAATCGATTCTAACGGAGGTAAAGGTGGGTTTCAAGAGCTCCTAATACAACGTCATAGCAGTGAAAAGCGGACTGAACTTAAATAAAAACTTCAATATATGATTGCATTTCATAAAACCAACAGCTTGATACAGTTGTTAACCCCTCGACTCGTGAAGAGATCCGTGTTTATTTTATTCAAAATCAAACATTATTTTGTTCAAAATATGTTTACTGTAGTATAGTAATTACATCAAGAGGTGGTTTAAGATTGTATAAAGATAATAATTTATAAATTATTAGTGATATTTTATTCGTTTTATATATAATATTATTTAGTGATAAGTAATCAATATTCATATTGTAAATTATGTAAAAATAATAATTTAAAACTATATCTATTAAAGTAATAATAAAATAACACTTATTAAAAATTAATTAATTAATAGTGTCAGATGACTCTCAAATTTCAAATAATCATACTTATTAAACATAATAATATTATTCTATATATATTGATTGAATCTTGATTTGATTAATATTTTATAAATTTTCCATTTAAATATATTTAAGTATAATACTTTTATTTAAACGCTTAAAAAATAATTATGAAGTAATTAAGTATTATCCATTTATAAATCAAAATATCTCACTAATAAAGAAGAAGGCTTATATGTTACAATTATAATATGGTAAAAATACTAACAGTCAGTTTAGGCAGTTTTTTAAAAGTAGCTTTTAAAAGTAATGTAAAAATGAAATTTTAGAAAATGTTATATATAAAAGTACAATTTAAAGTTTAACGGTTTAAAATTGTTAGTAAGAAGTAAGTTTGAAAAGATAAAATGTCAATCATAGACATTATGTTGTAAATTAAAAATATAACATTTAAATTATATTTACACTTATTAATACTATATATAAAATATATCAACTTAAACTATAATGAAAATATAAAAAATATTTTAAGATAATTCATTGATAATATTTTTATATATGAAATTTTATTAAAAAATATATTATCAATACTTTTTTAACATATGGACATAAAATAATTATGAAATAATAATTTAAATATTTTTTGACAAAAAGAATATTAAAAAATATTAGTAATTAAAATAATTATTAAATAATTAATTATATTTTTAAAGATATTAATATTAAATTATTAAAATAAAATATAAATACATAATTGAGTGGAGTCGTATACTGATAAAATTATGATTTATTTTCAAAGACAAAGTTAAAACTGAAAAAACTAAAAATTCTAGGTTTTACGAGTGTTTTGAAACCACCATTTTCATCATAATTCTATCAAATATTTAGAAAACAACACCAAATTGGACTTAAATTAAGAATCTATGCACCAGCAGTCAGCCATCGATTAAGGAACATTTGGCAAGCCTTTTAGTATAATGGCAAGTAGATATTGTAAACGGTCGTGTAAGGAATTGTTTGGTTTGGTTGTATCACGATTTCTCTCTTCGACATCAATGCATTCGGCAACTACGTTCTCCAGTTTCATGTGATTCGGTCACACCGAATTTTCAAAAAAGAAAGAACTTCCAGAAAATGTAAATCGCAGATTTTTCAAAACAAAAAAAAAATAATCCTGAAAGCAAGCATTTAGCAGTTGAATCATAGGAAGCTTGGATTATTGTTCACGAAAGCATCGATGAATGCGGACAGACAGATTTATGGAGAAAACGATGATTCAAACACTCATTATACTCGATCTTTGCTAAATCCAAGTCTCTCTCTCTTTTCTCCCATCAAGAAATAGGAAAATGAAAAGCAAAAATGGAGTTCTTAATTAGAGAAAGCTTTCTTTAAGAAAGGCGAAAGCGAAAAGCAAAAAAATGAAGTTACTAGAGAAGAATAGATAGATTACAGAGAGTGAAAAAGATGTAACCAAAGCACACGAAAATCATTGTTTAAATGAATCATCCATATTTTTTAAAAGAAGGATCGAAAATCAATTTCAGAAGTGAGAACACTACAAAAATCAAATGATTCATAATATATATATACAAGCAGAAACACAAACCAATCAATATAGACTTGCAAACATCAAATTAATATGATCGATGTAATCAAATGATTAGAGAAAAGAACATACCAAATCGACGGATTCATTTTTGATCTCCTCAAGGCTGATGCCCTCGTCGTTACCCATCTTCCAAGCTTAGTTGGAGAGCAGGCGAAGAAGGAACAAAGCTTTCGAAGTATATAAATTAAAGCAAATGCAAAATGAAACCACTAAACATTTAAATACCCGCTTTCAACCCAAGGAAATAAGCAGCACTGATAACAAAATCTACTAAGAAAATGATTTTTTGTTATTCTTCTTCTTATAGACGTAAATGAAGGGAGTATCTGTTGCTGCGTTTATGTTTATATACGTGAACTGGCGGAGTAGCCTCTTGATCGCGGCCCTCGATTTATATATAGTCCAATACAAAACAACAAGCGCACCAGAGGCAGAAAGCCAGTGTGAGGTTGGGACCCGCTTCGCCTGCTCCTTCTTTTGACACCACTACCACGCGCTGTTTCTTTAAGTTGACATCACACTATATGTATAATATTCCTACTTGGAATTTTAATTCTTTAGATAAATTTTAAATAGAAAACTACTAAAATATGCCAATGGTTTAAGTTTCAAATTTTATAAATGGTGAAATTTTATTTATAAATAAAATTATTTTTGAATAGTTAAAGTGGAAGTCTATTATTTTATTACCAAATTTCTCATTTTTTTAATTAGATTTACATAAATCACAGTGTAAAAGCTTTTAATTTATAAGATAAGTTATATGTTTAATATTTTAGTTATCATTTTTATTTTGTGTTAGTCATATAATTATCATTTTTTTTAAATTATACTTAATGTTATATTTTGGTTATCCATCGTTAAAAATAATAGATATGTTGATGTGCTATTTAAAAAAATCAATGATAATGTGACATTACCTTACGATAACACATCAATATCATCATTAATTTTGAATAATATGAAATTAAAATAAAATCAAACGTGACACTAAATATTATTTTATAAAAAAAGTAGTTGAATGACCAAAATAATTAGGTACTAAACATATAGTTTATCATAATTTATATACTGAATTTAAAGTTTTAAACGTTGATATCATTTTACATATGATATTAAATAACAGTACTAAACATATAGTAATTTGAGAAATGGAGAAGAGAAAGTCGTGCAACCGACGCAAGGGTGGTGGCGAGTGGTAGCATCAGTGGAACGAAATTAAATGGGAAATGTTTCTCATGGTCTCTAAGTTCTCCCGCAGTCAAAGAAAGGTTACGTGTAATTGTGATGGGTCACTGGCTTCATGCTTGCGCTTTTATTTTAGTTTTTATTGATTTTGTTCGTCTTGCATGCAACAAAATTACCATCTCAAGTCTTCGATTGCACATGTTTTGTTTTAGGCTCTTATAATTAAACTACTCAAAGTTTTATCATAAACACGACCGACCTATAACAAAACTAAACTTGTAGAAGTATTACGTACCGAAACGAATGCAATTATGCCATACTGTTTTCTGTTTCCGTTATTTCTCAATGGTATTGTTTCAGAGTGTATACTTGTAAATGAAGATAAAAGAAAATGGCCAAAAGGTAAACATTGTTAAGGTATAATAATTTCATAGATAGATAGTGAATTTGGTACTGGTGTTGTTGTCAACGATAATTTTTCATTAAAGGTTGAATTTCATTAATAAAAAAAAAAGGAATGATTTAAAATTACAACATATCCCAGTATCTGCTTAAAAGAAAGGATAGCTGAGAATAAGCCTGTCTCAACAGATGTTGACCCCTATAATATTTTATAATAAGACGAAATTGTAAAAATATCAAAATGTAACACATTACAATTGTTTCTTATAAAATAAAAAATATTCTGTTATACTATGTATGAATATGAATGAAATATTACATTTTTGTGTAAAGTTGATAAAAATCTTGATCTCTATATATAATTTAATATTCTCATTTGAATCCATTAGATAATAATTATAATTAGTAAACAACCGAGTTCCCACTATCTTTTACCATAATATTCCAAGTTAGCAAACTGAAGTTTGATCACTCCCCCCCCCCCCCCCGGGAAAAAGGAAAGAGAAATTGATCAAAAGAGAGATAGTGGTGTTCAATCCAATTACTTAACTGCTGCTATCCCCATTCACTAATGCTCACACCAGTTATGTACGCATGTATAAGATGGTCCATTATTCTTGTTCCGACCCTCAAGGCGGTAACAAAGGCAGACAGGCATATCTGCCACTGCCAGAAGAAATAATTGCTGCAAAAGATGTGGCTGCCCTCCACAATATCCAGACTTGAGAACCGAACCATTTCCTTTTAGGTGGTGTGTTTTTTTAAAAAAAAATCATTTTGAAACAAAATACATGGATACCTCATCTCTTTTCGGGCAAAAGGGGGGTTGGCTGAGTTGGTTTAGATGCTCTTTGGATTGACAAAGAGTTGGAGCAATGTGTGTGGAAGAAAACATGACACATGCCCCGTAACGCTAAATAGTGGAAATGCTAACAGTTTCAAGATGATCATAAACAACTTCCATGATTCTTATCACTAGGGACGATGATTGTTAGATTCGGAGTAGCTTAGAAAAACACACGGTTACTCATTTATTAGGTAACTGATCAACATACATTTATTTTAAATAAAATAAGTAAGAACCATTATTTAAGATTTGAATATAAGACCAACGAATTCATATATAATTTTTTTGACAATTTCATTCGGAATCGTTTGTTAAAAAATTCCAAGAACATATTTTAATTTCTTTTAAAATTATTATATGGTATTTTAACGTTATTGTTCATTAATTCAAAATCTAAAATAATTATTTTATATTAAAATTTTCAAAAAAAAATTCGAATCAATTAGAATAAAGATAAAGTTTTAATTTATGAATCGAATACAGTTTGAATAAAAATAATGATATGCGTAGGTCTAGTGTAGTCTGGAAAATACAGTGCATGAGTTGAAGCCATGACAGTATTTATAAATCTATCAATCTATCGAATATAAATATACATGGATTGGATTGTGATGACTCACCGGACCTGTCCAAGTATAGATTGTTTTAATTAATGAAATTGGTTAAGAGGAGGAGCGTGACATAACATATCTGAAAAGAGAGGCCAAAGTGTATTGAGATCACATGCAATGGGAAATGTTATGTTGGCACTCTCACATGTTACCCTCCCCTGCTCAATGTTTTTTTTTTTTATTGTATGACTAGACATAAATCAAGAGAAATGAATTTGAGAGTAGCTCTCTTTTATATTATATAAAAATTAGGATGAAACAAAAAGAAAGGAAAGGTAGGGAGTTAACCCCATGTGAGATCGTCACGAGTAGTGCCCTCAAAGTCAAAGGATACATGGCAGAGAGAGAGAGATCCCAACCCCATGAACAGGACCATTTCTCCGTTAAATCTTGAAACATTTCATTTCTCTCTTTTTGTGCGGATAAGAGGACCATTTCAACCAGAAAAGAAAGACAAATTTGAAAAGCCTTTTGTCTGTCTTTGGCAATTTTCTATCTAGTGGGACGTTTGGAGATAGAGTGATGACAGTTCTCATCTGAAACGGAAATGGTGGAAGGCTCCGTATTCATAATCGTAATGATTAAGAAAAGAAAAGAGGGGTTCACAAGGGATATGTTTCCTTTGCATGTGAAAAAGGAACTACACCGGTGCTTGGAGTTTTAAGAGAGACGCGACCCTGCCCGTCTTTTTCTTCAACGATTTGTTTCAGCTATCATCTCGTCTAACTTACTTGGTTGAGCAAAAAGAGAAACGGGTCCTTTCTCCTTGGCCTTTGAGTTCGACACATCGTAGTTTTGCTACCCAGTAACCCATTCACCTGACCACACTACATCGTATGTCGTTTTTAATCAGCTTGATCCTAATGTTAGTGTCAAGGTTTCTTAAACTATCAATAATTATTGTTATCATCATCAAGTGTAATGATGACGTTAAAACAATACAGAAATTGTCACGTGACCAATTGGATTTGGACAGGGAGTTTTAGTTTACCAGATTCAAAGTAGAGAGACTAGGGACATAGTCTGCAAACTTAGGTTAAACCCAACCTAACAGCAGTTTAGTTTTTTATATTGCTTGTACACTTCAGTTATGGATTACACAAAGTCCTGGTTCATCTGTCAGCCTGAGTTAAAAAGAAATAAAAAACACTCCTGCTCATATCTTCGCGTTCTTGCGGAGTAAGAGATCTTTCAACAATTCCAACGGTGTTTTTCATTCCACTGCAAGTATTTTCAAATTAAATCCCTTGTAAAGCTGCTACCCAGGAACCATTTTGCAAAGGAAACCGACAATTTTAAACTACTACTTGGATTTGATTCCATACTATGATCTCTTCAACAATTCATATGCATAAACTAACACAGAATAAGGCAAAAAGCTTAGTTCAAAACAGATAAATGATGACCCCCGCCCCGAAGGATTCGACTTTGTACATCAGTAGAGTAAGGGAGCAACCCTACGGCCTGGAATCAAATGTATATTGCATTTTCTTCTTGTAAAAACTGGTCTCTCAAGCTCAAGGTAACCATTTCACCTGGCCAGAGGCTAGGATCAGGCTTCAACCATACGCTCAGGATCAGATTGCTCATTAGGGGACCCATTTGACTGTCGTACGGAGTTGAAAAGAATATCTTTGATGACCTAAAGGTATAAAATGGTTAAAACCGAATGCCATAATCAATTCATGAATAAAGTAAGAATTTCTAAGAACCCGGAACATCTAAGTCACCTGCGACATTAAACCATGGACTTGCTCCACACTTATCTTTGCACTATCTCTAGTAATCTTGGTCAGCTGAGATTCTTCCTGCAACTAATAAGTGGGTAGCCACATTGCATTCATTAAGAGAAAGTAAATTTATCCTGAAAATAGCTTGAGCATACAAAATTCTAAAAAATAATAATAATACAGACCTTCTTTCGAGGGGTCCTAGAGGGCTGATGCGAGAATGGGCCAATTGGTTTTATGCTTGCTCCAGTTTTTCAGCTGTAAGATGAAATAGTGTGACCAACATAAACAACCAAGAACTTAGTAACAAATAAAATTTCATGTGCAAAAAAGAAAATATACCATCTGTACAGCAACATTAAACAAGTAAAGAAGAGTTACCTAAATCTGAAATTTGTCCTGCAACACAATCTCCATTAGCCAAGATAGGTGAAGAAGAAAGGGTGTTTACCCAGTACTTATTCCATAACAGATCCAGGAGGTGACTATCAAGAGACGACTTAAAATAAGTGATATCCAATGCATAGTACTGCAGGAAAAACATACAAAAAATTAATAAACAACGAAAGGGCCAGTATTCTTGAACATAGGGCTAGTTGAATTTCATAATAACCTGTTTACAGTGCACACCAAAGTCTTCAATCTTATTGAGCGGAATGGTCTGATACTCGGAGATAGGGTCATCTTGAGGAACATGTCCTTCAGGGTATGTCCTGAAAGCTCCAATCTCAACTTTTCCAGCGGAAACAGTCCTAGTTGGATCGATTACAAGAAGGGCTCCTGAAACTGCTGGTTCAGCATTTGGGTTGAAACATCAATACCGGATAGCCAGCATCCATATCCAGGATGAGGATGGTACCATCCAACAGCATTCTCCAATCGACCAGCCTACAAGACAGGATATCTTATTCTTTTTAAGAGCAATGATTTTCATAGACAACAATATTTCCATGTTTCCTGAAACATAACACTATCTAGCATCACACAAAAACTGCTGATACAAACATATATAACTGCAAGAATGTATGAGAAAACCATCTAGTTCAACTTGAATTCAATTAACTTTAAATACCCTTCTACAATGTAGATGGTGCAACAACAACGAGAAATTAGCTCCTCGCAGTGAAAGGAAAGGATACTTGTAAAACATTTCATTTATTTTATTTGGCATTTCCTTCTCCATATATAATTATCAACTCTTTCCGTTTGTCTTGGCTAGGGTAAACTACTAAAGTTACCGGGACTACGTGGATGTTGATTTAGGGTTTCATAAACGCCAGCTTTAAAGCAAGATCATACAAAAAGTAGATTTAAAAAAGAACCTGCTTGTTAGTCTGGGAATAGTCCACCATATACTCATAGGCATCAGCCTGGGCGTTAACCCTAGTCTCAGTCCCTTCAACAGGCAAAGCAAAGGCGTCCATGACAATGATGGCGTCCCCGTCAGTCTTCCCTTGCATCAGCCCCATCACCTCTATGGTACCACCAGATCGGGCGTGGACAACCATCTTGAGGAGAGCGAGGGCACAGATCTTGACGCGCTTGAAATAGTTATCATCATTGGCCCAAGGCTTCTCTTGCTGAAACTTGGCTTGAACCGCCTCGTCGTAGTAGAAAATAGAATCCGACGAACGGTCTGGTGTCTCAACTGTAATGATATTATTCTCCAATTCCCATGTTTTCTTGGCTATTGCGGAATCCATTGCTGTAATTCCAACTCTTTTTCACCCCAATTGGTTTTAATTTTATAAAACACCGGAGACTAGAGGATATTAAGAAAACAACCGCCTCCCTCCCAAGGATTCAGGCCCATGTCTGTCGCTTGGCTCGAAACCTTTCGGCAATTATTGGGCTTGGCTTCTCCCTAGTTCCAAAAAGTACCACAAAGTGGTGACGGTTTTTCAGTTCGGTGGCGGAAAGGAGTAGACGGCAGAGGTGGTAAAGAAGAAGAGTCGCATATCTTCTATGAAATTACTGGTTCCCCTTTAACATGTTGGTTGATCTTATACTAGGCATATACCATTGATAAAAAATAATATTGTTTTTATAACTACTGAATAAGAAAAGCTGAAAGTAATGAAACATGATACAGATGTTTGTAACTTGCTTCTCTACGTGACAAACGAGTAAAAAATAATGGTCAAGACTATTTAATTTTAATTTCGACGCGAAAACAAACTACAAAAATCAATAACATATTCAACATATGATGGGTTGGTTGGTCTATGATTTGAATCAATTATTCTTTGACATGCGTTTAGTAATCATATACAAGTTAAATCTTAAATTTTGAGGGTCTGTATATTTAAATGATGATACCTAATGTATTGAATATTAACGAGCCAAGATGAATGAATCAGATCCTACCCCAAAATCTGACACCTAAATATGAACCTAATAGTTGTGATACCATTTGTTAATTTCTCTACCGCTTACGAATGTTCTGTCTGTTTGTCTCCTCATTATCTTTTGCCTCGGCTAGTTTACACAGGTCATTTTACAGTTAGCTCATGCATGATATGGCGTCATCATCTGTACCGTCCTCTGTTTCTCGTGTTGTATCTGCTCACTTTCTCTCTCTGTTGCTGCTGCTCTATAGTGGAGTCACGTTTGCCTGCCGAACTGGCTTTTGATGTTGGTGTATTCCGGTCTTGCGGTGAACCTTCATTCTGCATACTCCAACTGCGGTGGGAACCAGAGTCAGCTGCATCGGTTTCATTTACTGTTGGTACCTCCGTAGAAGCCTCGCGCTTCTCCTCTGCCACAACTCTGAACGCATTGTCATCTTCGCATGCACCTGCCTTGTCTTCCTTGCTAATAATTGGTCCATGATTTTTCTCTTTATCCACTTCAGAAGACGTACTGAAAAGAGACAACCGACTGATTAAACAAAAATAATCAAAACTATACAGAATTAAACTATGCAGGTTAAAAGGTAGATGTAGTTGCTGTATTACTTGGATCCTGAAGGGAACCTGTTGGGGCTGCGTATTCCACCAACTTCGTTTAATGTCCAACAGTTTTTATCTTCGACTCGTGAATCTGCAGATTATGTTTAGCAGTGAAGTAGGCTCATTAAAAATTAAGCATTAAATAACAGACCATCTTAACAGTTGAGATTTATTTTATCTTCCAATCACCCTACTTGAATAATGCAAACTGATATATTTTACATCTGTGATTGTTACTGGTGAGCCAATATTTACATGATCTAAGAAGAGTTGAATAGTATAGTCACACAACTTCATAAGCTTCAAGTGAAAAGAACTCATATGACTAGTTTCTTACCCCGAGCAGTTCCTTTCCTAGTACAGCTTGTATAAACCCGTTGAATTCCTTTAAATGATCGGCCTCGGGAGCATCAACATCACTGTGACATAAATAGATAAAAGTTACAAGAAAAATTACCACTGATCTTATCACAAAAGACGAGCTTTTCCAAGGGAATCATTCAATATCAGAGCTGATTATTTTCCTTGGGGGGATTTAACGAGAATTATATGGCAACCTATGCGCTTCAGTCTTCACATGTACTGTTGATTGAAGTATCGGTCCCACCTCAAATGTCTCATCTGATAAGAAAATCTCACTTAGAAACATTTTATGGAGGGAAAGATTTATTTGCAATAAAGACTGTATTTGAAGGGAAAAAAGGAATACAGCGTGGCTGCAATTATCCACGATGGAAAATAGAAATATAGAAATGTCTTAATCACAAATTCATTAGTTTTACAGTGAATCTAAACAATAAGAACACTTCTTTTGCATTGAGCCACTGGAAGATCTTGCAGGAGACCCATAGCTCATCAATCTGATGTGGATGTTTTTATTGGAAAGTAATATCAGAGAAGGAAGACAATTAAAACTCTAATTTGTTGTCCTCTATATATTTATTATCTTCTCTGATATTTCTTTCCAATGCAAGCATCCACATCACAATCTTCCAGAAAAATGACACCAGATGCTCTGTTTATGTCCAAGAACCAGTAATCTTAAATTTGGGAATACAAATTGCACTGGAGGACTACCCCATGTTTTCCTACTTTCTTTCACAACCAAATCCAAAAGCATGAATGCAGAGCAATGATTGACTGGAAAATAGCCAAGTGAGGGCACTTGCATAAGCATACTAATCAAATCCACAACTTTTTCATGACAGAAAAGTAAATTTAGCGAGGAAGGTTACTTGGGTATTAGGTGAAAGAAACTTACAATGCTTGGATAGAATACAGTTTTGAGGCTACTGATACTTCTCCATCTAAGTATTGATACTCTTTTTAAAAAGTATCGATACTCTACCCTTAGTATTGTCGTAACCGGATTTCGCCCGGGCACGAATTTTTACTTGGCGGGAAAAAGAATATGAATAAATTAATGGCTTTTTTAAAGAAATTTTTTGGAGTCGCCATTGACCTTTTTGAATTAGGTAGGTCGAATATCTGAAAATCATCTTTTAAAATAGTTTTAAGAAAATATCATTTTAAAAGAAAAAAAATGGTCTAAATGGTCTGCGTTTAACCAAAAATTCATTTTTTTCATAATAAAAAAGGATTCGTGGTTGATTACGTTTGGGGAAGAATTATCACCCTCACAATGCCCAAAATTGGTCCTCACAACGCCCAAAATTGGTCTTTGTCGATTATAAATTGCCTCTAATATTAGAATTTAAGAATTCAAATATGAATTTAATTTATGATCCTATTATTTCGTATTTTAATCGGATAATTTTAAGAAAGAAAAAGATATTAAATAATTTTTATAATTTATAAATAAAATATTTATTTATTTAAAACATCAGAAGATGCCATCTAGTTGCTTTTAGACTGCCCTTTCTTAATATATAAATAAATATTAAAAATAATAAATTTTTCTAAGAAAATAATTTAAATAAAACAATAAGTATTTTCTAGTTTTTATAAGTAAGATATTTATTTATTTTTAAAATACCAGAATAGGACATCTAGTTGCTTTAAGACTGACATTTTCTTTGATATTAAAAATAAATAAATATTATTATCTAATCAAATTATAAAATTATAATATTGTATTTCATGTAAATATTAGTGAATAAAAAATAAATAAATAAAATACTATATTTTAAAGTATAGGATAAAAATAAAATTAATACTATATGGTATTTTATTATTAATATAATATTAAGTAAAAAATAATAATGATCAAAATAAAAGAAATTAAAAGCAATAATATTAAATTGCAAAATATTAAAAATTCAGGGTCAAAAATAAAAATTAGTGATTAAAATGTAACATAGAAAAATTAAGGACCTAATTCAAAATATCCTAAATCTAGGTGCTAAAAGTGTAATTTAGCCTTAATTCATTATTCGGATTTAAAAAAAAAGTCATTAAAATTGTAAGGACTAAATACATATTTTACCATAAATATATATAATTATGTCAGAGACTAAATTATAATAAACCAAACTTTGAAAATCAAATTAAAAGATTCAGAATTTGATTTCAATGACTAAAATGATACATATTTTACCATAAATATATATAATTATGTCAGGGACTAAATTATAATAAACCAAACTTTGAAAATCAAATTAAAAGATTCAAAATTTGATTTCAATGACTAAAATGCAAAGTTACAAAACCATGGGAGTTGCGGAAAGGGTTTGCCCCTTATGAAATTACGCATATATCTCTCCTCAAAACGGCGTCGTTTGGGAAGGAGTATATAAACCCCAAATGGCCGGCCATAATGGCCATTTCGTTTTATTTTTCATTTTTCTCCCTCTCTCTAAAAGACAGAGATGAAAAATGCTCTCCCCTCTCTCTAGGTTTCCCTCGCCGGAGGGAAACCGGTCACCGGTCGATCGTCGTCGGCTACCGTCGTCGATGGTCGGAAAATAATAACTTACACTAAAATGAAGCCCCGACTACCCCAATACCGAATATGGACTTGGTTTCCCCTGAAAAACTCCAAATCGGAGTAAATCTAGATTTTTACCTTCAAAATCCGAAGGTCTCCGGTGACGTTTCGAAGGTCCGATGATGGTAAGTCTTCCCTTCTTTTCTTTTCGTTGCTTGTTGTTTTTGTCTCTTCTTTTCCTTCTCCCGTTCTTCGTCTGCTCTGTGGTTACTGGTTCTGCTCTCTGTTTTTTTTCATTTTTCACTCTCTCTCTAAAAGAGAGAGATGAAAAATGCTCTCCCCTCTCTTTAGGTTTCCCTCGCCGGAGGGAAACCGATCACCGGTTGACCGCCGCTGACACCGCCACTGGCTACCGTCGTCGGTGGTCGAAAAATAATAACTTACACCAAAATGAAGCCTCTACTACCCCCAATACCGAATATGATCTTGGTTTCCCCTAAAAAACTCCTAATCGGAATAAATCTAGATTTTTACCTTTGAAATTCGAAGGTCTCCGGCGACGTTTCGAAGGTCCGATGATGGTAAGTATTCCCTTCTTTTCTTTTCGTTGCTTGCTGATTTTATCTCTCCTTTTCATTCTCCCGTTCTTCGTCTGCTCTATGGTTACTGGTTCTGCTCTCTGTTTTTTTTGTTGGTGTTGGCTGCTGTCGATGGTCATCTTCTTTGCAGGTTCGATGGCCATATTTATAGGCCACCATCGAGCTGCCTTTGGACCGGTCCCAGAGAGGTTTCTCTGTGAGTCACCAAGCTATGGCGGTGACTCACCATAGAGCATTGATGTGGCGGGGCATCTGGCTTCTGGAAAGCTCGGTGAGGGTTGAGGCGTGGCAGCAGCAGCGGTGTTGTCATGGAGTTTCTAGAAGCAGCGGCGGCTGATGACAACTTAGGGTTATGAGCATGGTTTTCAGAACCGGACCGGTTAGCGAACCGACCATGCTACCGGTTCACTGGTTCAACCGGTCGAACCGATTCGACCGGTCGGAAGAACTGGACGACATCATAATTATTTAAAAAATTAATTAAAAATACCAAAAATATTTAATAAAAAATAAATTTTTATATCATAAGTGATATTCAAAGCAAGTCATAACATATATAAGTTAAAAACCATAAAATCAAGTGAAACAAAATGATTTAAATTAACTACAACATAATATTTAAGGTAAAACATATTAAATAATAAATATAATTATATAACTATAATTAAAAAATAAATTTGGGGCTAAAAATCATAACAAAATGATATTGTTTGGTGTAATTTTAAAAAAAAACAATCTCACATGGCTAAGAAACATAGAAGAGCATCCCAAAAGTCTAAAGAGTAAAAATATGAGAACAAAATAATCCCACATGGCTAAGAAACATAGAAGAGCATCCAAACTAACTTCTATAAATAATAGAGGTAATTTGGCATTCAAAATCATGGAGCCTTTTGGTGAGCATTGAGTGAACTATTCTTTCACTTCAATCAAGCTCGAATTTTATGCTTCAATCGAGCTTCTAAATTTTTTTTGAGTTCAAGCCTTTTCGAGTTCAAGTTTCAATATTATATTTCGAGTTCGAGTTGAACTTGATAATTTTTAGCTCTTGAGTTTGAGTCGAGTTGAGCTTACTTTTAAAGTTTTCAAGTTTGAGTCGAGCTCAGCAATACTCGAGTTCGACTTGGCTCGTTTAACAAATGACGTCGTTTGGTTTATTTTTTTTTAAACAAAACAAAATTGGCGGGTTTTTTTCAGTTTTTTCTGGTTTTCAATCGGTCCGGTTCGAATGGTTCAGCGGTTCCGGCCGGTTCACTAGTAGTGGTTCAACCGGTATAGATTGAACCGGACTAGGCAACGGTTCCCGGTTAAACCGGTTGAACCGGCCGGTCCAGTCCGGTTTTCAAAACACTGGTTATGAGATCCTAGGGCTTCATGCTGGACCTTCTGTGGACCGTTGGATCTCTCAAATCCAACGGCTGAGATCGTTGGCGGCTGGGAGCATTGAGGCGACGGCAACGCTAGGGTTAAAAATCCTAACAAAAACCCTAAATGAGTTTAGGGTTTCTGTTGGGCCATCTGGTTGGGCTTCCAGATTTGTAAAACGGGCATGGGTTCTTGTAAATGGGCCTATATTTTTTATTTAATATATATATATATATAATATTAATAATAATAATAATAATAATATTTATAATAATAATAATAATTATAATAATTTAAAAAGGAAAAAATTAGTGTCTACAGCTGCCCCTCTTTGCTCATTCTTGTGTTAACAAGAATAGAGCAAAGGCGAAAAAGACAATAATTTTTTCATTTGGCTTCTTTTGAGTAGGATGGAAATGTTGAAAACATTCTGCCCAGAGGTCTTATAAATGACCCGAAGGTTTTGAAAACATCAAAAAGTTCCCGAAGGCTTTTTGAAAACATCCTGCACTGTAGGGCTTACGGATGACCCGAAGGCTTTGAAAACATCATGCACTGTAGGGCTTACAGATGACCCGAAGGCTTTGAAAACATCATGCACTGAAGGGCTTACAGATGACCCGAATGTTTTGAAAACATCAAAAAACTCCCGAAGGCTTTTTGACAATATCATGTACTGTAGGGCTTACAGATGACCCGAAGGTTTTGAAAACATCATGCACTGAAAGGTTAACAGATGACCCAAAGGCTTTGAAAACATCAAAAAGCTCTCGAAGGCTTTTTGACAACATTCTACACTGTAGGGCTTACAGATGACCCGAAGGTTTTGAAAACATCATGCACTGAAGGGCTTACAGATGACCCGAAGGTTTTGAAAACATCAAAAAACTCCCGAAGGCTTTTTGACAACATCCTGCACTGTAGGGCTTACAGATGACTCGAAGGCTTTGAAAACATCAAAAAGCTCCCGAAGGCTTTTTGACAACATCCTGCATTGTAGGGCTTACAAATGACCTGAAGGTTTTGAAAACATCATGCACTGAAGGGCTTACAGATGCCAAAGGTTTTGAAAACATCAAAAAGCTCCCGAAGGTTTTTTGACAACATCCTGCACTGTAGGGCTTACAGATGACCCAAAGGTTTTGAAAACATCATGCACTGAAGGGCTTACAAATTTTCCAAAGGTTTTGAAAACATCAAAAAGCTCCCGAAGGCTTTATGACAACATCCTGCACTGTAGGGCTTACAGATGTGGGAAATAGTTTACTAAGTAAGAAACTTTGGAAATCATTTTCTTACTATTCAACAATTTCATTTTTAGAAAATATTAAATGAGAAACTTTGGAAATCGTTTTCTCTTTTTTTTCCGAAATAAATTGTTGATTGGGTAACATGCCCCGTTTCAAAATAATGTTTCATTTGTGGATTGAGTCCATCTATTCTTCAGATGTTTACGTGATTCCTGTATTTGAGGTTTTGAATTTTACCTTCTTCTTGTAAGGTATTTTGTATCATGAATCTTCTTTTTCATACGAAGATCTGTAAAACATCATATTTGAATGCAATCAAATGTATCAATGTAATGCATCGTTTATTGTGCAAATGATGTTCTTGTGAATGCATGAATGTTGATGCAATCTTCATTTGACTTCAAAATGGTGAACTTGGTCTTCCTTCACTTGATCATTTATTTCCAGGGTTACCTTTGGATATCAGTATAGCAACTTATGTTATATTTCTGAAGAACTATTTGATCAATATGCATTTTTTGTATCTTTTTTGCTTGCATTAAAATCTCGGAAGAAATGTTTCATTTATGGAACTCTTACCGTAATCAGAATTATGACCTTGATGCCCCATTTTTGTCTTGATAACATCTGCTTTTTTTATCTGGACTTGTGTAGAAATCCAATAAAGCTTATCTTTGAAAAGAGAATATATCATCTTTGAAGAGAAAATCTATCATCTTTGAAGAATATAGATATACCTGACTCAGCAGAGATTAATTAGAAGATCAGCGTCTATTCTGATTTGACTTTTGAAACACATCATAAAGAGGATTTATCCTAATTCTTTTCATGTCTCCACATCTAATTGGATCTCGAACAAGGTAACTTGGACCATATCATGTCGATATACTTAATAATAACCTGTCGTTCAACCTTAGTTGGCTCTACTAGTTTCTTGTTGTTAAAATTTCTGCTTCCCTTCCGTGGAAAGAAATCTTCATCATATCTCACTTCTGACCTTGGAGTTGAAGAAGTCAAAATAAATGAAAACACCATATGATAACAACATTGGTTCAGCATCATAATCACTGGTTTGTAAAACATGTGACAATACATTCATCCTTTCTCAAGGCTTATGCCCAAATTTTTGTAAAGCTTTTAATAACACATTCATCCTTTCTTGTGGCTTCTGGCCAAATGTTCGTAAAGCATTTGATAACACATTCATCATTTCATGTGACTTCTGCACAGATTTCTGGTCAATGGAGCTCCTTGCACAGTATTCAAATCTTTTGTATGATGTCACAAGAACAAAGCTCAGTGAGACCACAAGTGGGATGCTTTGACTTGCCAGCATCGAATCACCAGAATAATGCAACTTTGTCTCATTGGAAATATTTGCTCAAATCAATGATCTTTCTGCAAGATGATATAGGCCTTCAGCATGCCCTAGTATTTTCTGATATGAACGTTCAAAATGCGTCAACCATTCCTATTTCTGATTGAAATGGGCTTTCAGCATGCCCTAGTATTTGCTGATACAAACTTTCAAAATTGTTTCAATATTCCAATTTCTGATTGAAATAGGCTTTCAGCATGCCCCAGCATTTGCTGATACAAACGCTCAAAATGCGTCAATATTCCAATTTCTGATTGAAATGGGCTTTCAGCATGCCCTAACATTTGCTTCTTGCTAAGATGAGCCTCCAAGAATGCCAAATATTCATATTGTTGTGAGCCTTCAAAATTCCCCACATGGATCATTTCTGTTTGAAATGGGCCTTCAAAATGCCCCAACATATTACTTCTGGTTCACTCTCAATGTCTGTTTGACTTGAATATCATGAACCCCACGAGGTCTGTTGCGTGTTGTGAGTACTATAAAATATACGCAAATAATATGCAAGTATACACAATCGCTCAAGTAATATAATGATGAGTGAGTATCGTCTCCACAGGAATTTGGTGAAATCACAAAAGTCTAACCAAAACAATGCAATATTCTATCTAAGTATAGTTAGTCTTGATATATACAAATGTCACGGCAATGGATATGTGTATGCTGGTGGATGCGGATTGATGGTGTGATGGTGTAGCAAATGGAAATGCAGTGGCAATGATGGATGTTTAATATTGAGTATGGTGAAATGTCAAGGCAATGAGAAATGGTAAAAACAGTAAATATATAAAGATAAATAAAATAAGAAGAAAATAATCCTCACGTGACAAGCTTCCAATGAAATGAATGGTAGGGATTGGTCTAAGGTTGCTAAACTTATTTCTCAAGTATATTTAAGCTAACTGGTCTTTACTTACTCGACAGGGCTTTCCTAAAGTGTTCAAATTAACCTAACATAATAGGATGCCAAGGCATCTGCTCTCACTCAACGATGATGGACAGCCTACCCTATTAATAAAGACACCCTTTTTAGTCATTGAAATCCTATCCTAGTCTCTTCCGAGATCTAAGGGATTAAGTTATAATATTCCTAGGCCGGTTCAAAGCCCCTTGAAAATACCATAACCCATTGCTTATGAGGATCTTATCTTGCGTTTCTTCCGAATACTTACAAGTATTTTTAGTTTAGGATTCTTCCGAATACCTAACCTTCATCTAAGAGATGGACATTTCCATGCCTCTTACAAGCCTAGATGGTGAAGCATTCATAAGCAAAGCAAATAAAGAACCAAAATAAACTTAAATATACCATTAAAAATAAAGTTTAAACAACCATTCAACCAACCACCACCAAATAAGTTAGTTCATGGTGGGGTTCGAAATATCCAAACACAAAGTCATGAAAATTTGTTCCAATAACCCACAAAATAATATAAAGAAATAGCAGCAAAAAGGGAAGTGAGAAGAAGCCTTCGACGCGCCACCGGAGGTCTCCTATCGGCCACCACGAACCACCTAGCTCGCTAGATCCTTTCGGCGCCTAGCTTGCCACTCCTTGGAGCTTTATCAATGGAGGAATATTCCAAGGAAAAAGAAAGGAAAAAGAGAAAATAAAAATCTGAATTTTTCTGCTCTATGCGTGTGCTCCCTCCCTTCTTCTCTCTCTCCCAGGAGGTGTCATATATAATAAATAAAATATCTAGGGGTAATGATGAGTTTGTTGGGTGCAAAATACCACTCATACCCCTAGAATCACATTTTGTGCATGAATCTTATCCTCCAAGTGGCAGTGGTCCATTGGTAGCTCTGGCAGGCGGTTACAGCAGTCCTCCACGTGCAGGGACAGCTGTCCAGTGCCAACTGTCCTGATGCAGAAATATCTTTTTGTCTTTTTCTGCGCCAGAAATGCCAAGGCATTTTAATCTGCTTTAGCAACGTGTGATGTCGCGGCATTACTTCCCAAAGAATCCTTTTCCTTGCTATTCCCTGCACACCATAGACAAACTGCACCTTTCTCTCAAACATCATCATTAAGAAATAAAATAGCACAACCACCACAAATGCAACTATATGCAACTACATGATCCTAAAATGACTAAAATGAGCTTTTAAACAAACAATAACTTAAGTGAGAAAGGCTTTAAAAGTAGCCTTTTTAGGAAGTTAACACACCCCCAAACTTAAGCTATTGCTTGTCCTCAAGTAATGGATAGCAGTTACATAAGCATAATGTCATGGCAAAGTTCGATAGTAAGACAGTAGGACAAAATTGAATTTCAACCCTCAGAACGATAGGCTTAAACATGCTAGACTTATCAAGAATTCAAGTACTTTTCTCTAGGTCAAAATCCTTTGTGGTAGTGTGTGTGCGTGATTGTATCCAATCTATACTTAGCGAATTTAGACAATTTTTAATCAAGTCCCCTAGTTTTTGTCAAGGCATTTACTTATCATTAAGTACATTTTTACTCTATTTTCTTTGATTTTTTTTAAACTGTTACGAAGGGAGTCAGCTCATCACACCTACTCTCCCATACTCTAGATGAAAGGGAGCATACCTTCCATCCCCGAGCTAGTTAAGTAGAGTCATCCTGTGACTTCTTTCATTCACTCATATGCACAAGGCTTCCATTTATTAAAGAAAGTTCCAGGAAATGCCACGGCAAAGAGGAGTGTCCCTCTACAGCTATGCTTAAGCATTTATTTACAGTTTCATTTCTAAGGGAGTTTGTTTTTTATTTTTCTTTTAAACACCATACTATATTTCAATGCCAAGACTAACTAAAGTTCCTTCATAAAAATTTCCTAAATTTTCTAAGTATAGAGAACATACAAATCGTGTAAATATTTTTCACCAAGCATCAAGCCCTAGAGTGAGTTCTATCATTCTCAACAGTCATTTACATTCAGATTCTAGCCTAACAAAATTATCATCATCGGGTATCCTCAAAACATTTTATCTAACTGTCCTACCATTTACTGATGCCATGGCATAATACTATGCTAATGCTATCATGCATATGACCTACCAAGAACAATACCTCCCCCAAACTTAAGGGAAGCATTGTCCTCGATGCTTTAAAGAGAACTAAACTAACTATAAACTATATGTTATGCAATGAAATACAACTAAATGAAAATGGATGCAAGAGAGGTACCTCAATGTTTACGTGATGGTGGTGCTTTGGAGGTGCTAGCAGCTCCTCGTCGGGTGCGCTTTCGGATAGGTGCTGGGCTGGACTCGGAAGAATTGGAGTAATAGTGCGCAATGCGTCCAACCGTGGTCTTGGTGCGGCTACCACTACGTTGTGCAGGAGAAGGATTGGGTGCTGGGACGGGGCTGGGTGTTTCTTCGACAGGGACAGTGGGCGGATATTCAAGAGTCTTGGACCGGTATGTATCAGGAGTAGGGTCATCAGCAGGAGGATCAGGTGCATCGTGCTCAGGCTCTGAAGATGCCTCGGCATTGAATACCGGCAAAATTTCGTCTGGGAATCCAGGAAAATTCCGTTGTCCATGGGGAATGATTCCTTGAAAGAATGATTCCACCACAGCATCTCTATGCTTCACATATCCAAAGAAGTTACGGATGTCACCGTGTAAAACATGCAGTTGAGCTTGAGTCTGCGTCACAGCTTCCTCGAGAGCAAGTAACCTTGCCTCGGCATTCGATTCTGTAGCACCTGTAGATTGCTCATGAACAGGGTCATTAGACTTGGGATTTTCAATTCCCAACAACAGTGGAAGTCTAGCCCTAGTGATGCCCGATAATCCAGGTAAAATTTCATAAAAAGCATTTTCCTCAACCTTTTTCTTACGACATAAAGCGGTAATTAAATTAGGAAACACCAAAGCACTTGCTTTTTTACCCAAACAGTCGTGAACTTGCTGAACAATGATACGACCCACATCGATCGAACGGGATACCATTATAGAATGTAAAAGCAATAAGCGTGAAAGTGATACCGTAGTGTTGTGGGAGGTGGGCATTAGTTTATGCTTGAGAAAGTGATTCCATAACTTTGCGCGCGGCTGAAGACGTTCACGGTTGACCGAGTATCGGCTCGTCTGGCGACCATTCCACTCAGTGTTTTCGAAACAAAGGTCCTCCAAGACCCCATCGTATATGTTGCTATCGGCTTCCTCTTCGAACGTGGCATGGTTATCCACAACATCCTGCAAATGAAAATAACGATTAATAGCAGTGGATGTAAAACGGATTTGCTTACCTCGAACGAAGATGGAGTGTTGATTGGGCTTGGAAATATTCGCATAGAACTCCTTAACTAATGAGGCGTTCACCGAACCAGGATGACGAGCAAACTTCTTCCATTTGAGTGGCGTCACGATGTCCAAACATCGGGTCCAAAACCACCATCGGTTTCCTCGGTAAAAATAAATCCTAACTCAAAGAAGAGTTTTCGATTCTTGAAGTTTTGGAACCGAGCCTTAGCCTCATCGTTCTCAAACTGTTGCCAAGCGGTCGTGTCGGTTGGAGCCGGTCTTGAGCGCACCATTTTCAGTGTTTTTGAAGTAAGAAAAATGAAAAATGAAGAAGCTTTTGAAAGCTTTAAAAACTTGGATGTATTTCGGTTATGGAGAAATAATAAAGAAAGAAGATGAATGAAAGAAAGAAAAAAGGTAAAAGTTAAAATGAAAGAGAAAAATTAATAATGAAAGATAAAAGAAAAAGTTAAAAATTTGGGAGGGAAAAGGGGTTATAGGACGGTTAAGAGAGAAATTAGTGGGTGGGGGTTGTGCGTGTATGGGGAAGGAAAAACTGCCAAAAAGCAATGATGTGATGGGATAAAAACTGTGGAAAGAAAAAAGAAAAGTCAGAAATTAAATTAAAAAGAAACAAATCAAAAGAATATCTCTCCAATTAATGCTTTGTCCTTTCCTCCCTTTGGTAACCGCTCCTTGTACGGTTTGCAGCAATGTGGTCCCTACAAATCAGATCAAAAATTAATTACAAAATAAAATAAAATAAAACTAAAGAAAAAACTTGAATGTTAAATTTTATTTATGCACAGACACAAATTCAATGCCGAGGCATCGAATTTTAGTTCTCCTCTGGGCACGCTTCGATATCGTGCAGCCGTAACACGTCCTTGTTGTGCGTTGGTGGAATTCCATTGTAGGCTTTCAGACGCTGGCCATTGACCTTGAAGATCTTCCCATTGTCTATTCTCTTGATGTCAATAGCTCCATGGGGATAGACATAATGCACCTCAAATGGCCCTGACCATCGAGATTTTAGCTTCCCAGGAAAGAGTTTAAGTCTGGAGTTGTAAAGCAAAACTTGTTGCCCCACATGAAAATACCGTGGCATCAGTTTTTAGTCATGCCACTTCTTAGTTTTCTCCTTGTATATCCGAGCATTCTCATATGCTTGTGCTCTAAACTCTTCCATTTCATTAAGTTCTAATAATCTCTGCTCCCCAGCTAGTTGAGCATCGAAATTCAATCGGTTGATAGCCCAATATGCTTTATGTTCAAGCTCAACCGGGAGATGACAAGCTTTCCCATATACTAGCTTGAAGGGTGACATCCCCAAAGGAGTTTTGAATACTGTTCTGTACGCCCAAAGTGCTTCATCCAACTTTGGCGACCAATCCTATCGCTTTGTGTTCACCACTTTCTTTAAAATCTGCTTGATCTCTCGATTAGATATCTCAGCTTGGCCATTTATCTGCGGATGATATGCCGTGGCAATCTTATGTCGAACTCCATATCTCATTAATGCCTTGGCAATCAACTTGTTATCAAAATGGGTTCCTTCATCACTGATGATAGCACGAGGTACTCCAAACCGAGTGAAAATATACTTGTGCAAAAACTTGAGTACGGTCTTGGAGTCATTCTTTGAAGTTGCTATTGCTTCCACCCACTTTGACACATAATCCACAGCAAGCAATATATATAATTTTCCTTCAGAAGATGGGAATGGTCCCATGAAGTCGATGCCCCACACATCAAACATCTCTATCTCCAAAATATTTTACAGCGGCATCTCATGTCGTCTGGAGATGTTTCCAGTCCGTTGGCATCGATCACATTCTTTGTAAAATGCTTGGGCATCTCTAAACAAAGTTGGCCAGTAAAAGCCTGATTGCAGGACCTTAGCAGCAGTCCTTGTTCCACCAAAATGGCCTCCACTTGGGGCCAAATGACAATGGTACAAAATATTACTTTGCTCCTCTTCAGGTACACATCGTCTAATGAGCTGATCGGCACAATGTTTGAACAAATATGGCTCATCCCAAAAATAGTGCCTTGCATCGTGCTTGAACTTCTTTTTAGCCTGACTATTCAAATCAAAAGGCACAATTCCACTAAAAAGAAAATTAACAAGGTCAGCGTACCACGGGATTGCCGCGGCATATAAAATTTTCTCATCAGGAAATTCCTCTTGGATATCTACAGTGTCATGGCATTCAGAATTGTTCTCTAGCCTAGATAAGTGATCAGCAACTTGATTTTCAGTTCATTTTCTATCTACCACCTCTAAGTTAAATTCTTGCAAAAGTAAGATCCACCTAATAAGTCTAGGCTTGGCATCCTTTTTGTTCACTAAGTATTTTATAGCCGAATGATTAGTGTGAACAATAACTTTAGTGCCTATTAGGTAAGGTCTAAATTTATCAAAAGCAAATACCACGGCAAGTAATTCTTTCTCATTGGTGGTGTAGTTCAATTGTGTTTCATTTAAAGTGTGGCTAGAGTAATAAATAACATGAAAAATTTTACCTCGGCGTTGCCCCAAAACAACTCCTACGACATAGTCACTTGCATCACACATCAGCTCAAATGGTGATGTCCAGTCGGGAGGGACTACAATGGGTGTCTAGATCAGTTGTCGTTTCAGCTCAGTAAATGCACCGAGGCATAATTCGTCAAACACAAAGGGTTGGTTTTGTTGAAGCAATGTGCACAAGGGCTTAGAAATCTTGGAGAAGTCTTTGATAAATCTTCTATAAAATCCAGCATGTCCAAGAAAACTTCTTATTCCCTTGACCGAAGTTTGTGGTGGCAATTTTTCAATCACTTCAATTTTCGCCTTGTCTACCTCAATACCCTTGTTTGAAATTTTGTGGCCTAATACAATGCCTTCAGTCACCATGAAGTGACATTTTTCCCAGTTTAAGACCAACTCAGCCTCCTCGCATCTCTTGAGAACTTTTGCTAAATTGTCGAGGCATCGTTCAAAATCATCCCCACAAATAGAAAAATCGTCCATGAAGATCTCCAGAAAATCCTCAACCATATCTGAAAATATAGCTTGCATACAGCGCTGAAACGTTGCCGGGGCATTACAGAGTCCAAAAGGCATCCTCCTAAAGGCAAAAGTGCCATAGGGACAAGTAAACGTATTCTCCTGGTCCTCTGGTGCGATGACAATTTGATTGTACCCGAGTACCCATCCAAAAGTAATAGAATGCTTTGCCGGCCAATCGATCCAACATTTGGTCGATGAAAGGTAGAGGAAAGTGGTCCTCTTCGTAGCTTTGTTGAGTTTTCTATAGTCCATACATATCCTTCATCCGGTAACAGTGCGTGGGTAATAGCTCATTATCCTCATTCGTAACCACCGTCGTGCCTCCTTTCTTCAGAACACATTGGACAGGGCTCACCCATGAGCTATTGGAGATAGGGTAGATCACTCCAGCATCAAGCCATTTCAGAATTTCTTTCATCACCACTTGCTTCATAACAGGGTTGAGTCTTCTTTGTGGTTCAATTGAATTACCGTGGCAATCTTCTAGCAGAATCTTGTGCATGCAGATCGTGGGACTAATGCCTTTCAAATCGGCCATAGTCCAACCAATTGCTTTCTTATACTGCATCAAAACACTTAACAAACTTTGCTCTTGGTTAACAGTAAGGTTAGCGGAAATAATCACCGGTAAAGTCTCATCGCTACCTAAGTAAACATATTTAAGATGCACTGGCAAAGTCTTAAGCTCTAGATTGGGTGCATACAATAATGAAGGCTTAGGAGAAATGAATTCATCAAAATTCAGAGGTTCAAAATTCATACCTGATCTAACTTGTACTAAGCTAGATTGCTCCTTCAAAATTGGAAAGTCGTCGGACTCCACTAAGCTTTCATTATCCACCCAATATTCATTTTCTGCTAGCTGAATAAAGTTGTTCTGGCAAATATGTTCAGTCTCTTCTACAATCACTGAGTTCAATTCAGAAATGCCTTGGCATTCTTCAGTGTCATCAACATATTTGAGCGTTCTAAAAACATTGACAGTTACACACTGATCAGCCACTCTCATGGTGAGTTCACCTTTTTCACAGTCTATCAAGATACGTCCAGTGGCTAGGAAAGGTCTTCCCAGAATGATTGGTGCCTTGGCATCAACTTCGCAGTCCAGAATTAAGAAGTCGACTGGAAACACAAACTTGTCCACCCTTACTATGACATCCTCGACTCTCCCTTCAGGTTTAACATGGGATTTGTCGGCAAGTTGTAAAATAACTGAGGTGGGTCTTGCATCTCCTATGCCAAGCTTCAAGAATATCGATTTCGGCATTAAGTTGACACTTGAACCAAGATCACATAAAGCCTTTCCAACGAAATTAGCTCTAATTGAACAAGGAATAATGAAGCTGCCCGGATCATTTCTCTTTGCCGGCAACTTACTCAATGAAGAAAAAAATTATATTGCCGTGGCAACAGTCTCTATTTCTCTTCTTGGTACAGATGTCCTTCAGAAATTGGCATACATCGGCATCTGTTCAACAGCTTCCAAGAGGTATATTGATATGGAGCTGATCAAGAATGTCTACGAACTTCTTGAACTGAACTTCATCATTGTGTTTCTTCAATCTTTGCGGGAAGGGTGGGGGAGGTCTAGCTTCCTTAGCTGTAGGCATAGAATTTTCTTTTGCCTTGGCATCAGAATCTGGTACCTTGGCAGAATCCTCCTCCTTGTCCTTCTCAGAAACTCTATCATCTTGTAATTCAGCTTCAGTAGTGGGATTAGAATCATCATGCTATGGCCCACTATCCTTGACTTGTCGATTGATTTGTGTCCCACTCCTAAGAGTTAACACATTGCAGTGCTCTTTTCCAGGCCCTTTAGTGACTTCAGTATCACTTGGCAAACGTCCTTGCTGACGCTCTTGCAATGCCGTAGCAATCTGACCAACTTGACCTTCCAAAGCTCTCAAAGACGAGCTATGACTTTGAAGTAAGGCGCCTTGACTATGAAGTAAAGCTCCTTGATTTTTAATTGAAGTAGAATGGTCTTGCAGCATTGTCTTCGTAGTAGATATGAATTCTTGAATTGTAGCTTCTAAGGAACTTATGCTCGCTGAAGATGAAGCTCATTTGTTAGTATTATGCCATGGCATAGCATTTTGGTAACTTTGAGGCTCATTGTGATTCTGTTGCCTAGTAGGTTGATTAGCATTGTGGGCTCCTTGATTTCCCCATGAAAAATTAGGATGATGACGTCATCCAGCATTATAAGTGTTTGAGTAAGGATTATTGCTGCCTCGATTGCAATTGCCTACAAAGTTGATGGACTCATGGTTGGTTGGGCATTCGCTCTCGTGATGATTGCCTTGGCATAACAGACATGCCAGACTAGTTATTTTCACTTCCTTCACTCAGTGGAACATTGTAAGTTCTTCAACATTTAGTAATAGCGGAGAGTTGAGCGGACACGAATCTTTGGCTTCTAACTCGAATGCTCCAGGTGCTCTCCTCCCACCCAAGTCTTGAGGAAGGAAATTGATAATCATTGTTAGCAATTCTGTCCAAGATAGCAAACGCCTCCGTAGGTGATTTATCCAGCAATGTCCATTTTCCGAGGCATCCAGTAACATCCTCGTGGGTGCATTGACCATTAGAACATGACTACTTGAGTCCAATCATGAAAACCATGATTTGAACACTTTCGAAGCAAACTCTTGTAACGATCCCAACACTCATACATGGATTCGTCGTCACCCTAGCGAAAAGATGATATTTCATTCCTTAGCTACGTATTCATATTCTGTGGGTTGTACCTCAATAAGAAGCTCTTGCAAAGATTGGCCCATGATTTCATCGAACCTGCTGGTACACCACTCAACCAAGCTCTTGCTCGGTCACGCAATGAATACGGAAAAAGCTTTAATTTCAGAAAATCCTCATGCACTCCTTCTTGGCGGAAAGAATCACAAACTTCCAGAAAATTGAATGTGCTGCCTGGCATCTTCAGTTGGCATACCCCCAAACTGCCCAATGGAATTCAACATGTTGAACATGACTGGTTTCAGCTCGAAATGTGCAGCTTGAATTTCGGGTGCCACAATCCCAGGATTCAGATCATCTAGCATCGGATTTAAATGATCTCGAATAACACGAGGCCTGATAGAAGGTTCAACATTGTTTAATACCGCGACATTCTGATTTCCGTCATCTTGACCAATGCCTTAGTTTCCAATCTGATACATATTTCTTTGAGCACGTCTTCTTCTTCTAAAGAGTCTTTCAATATCAGGTTCTATTGGTTCCAAAGGCTCTTCAGAATTTCTTCTAGGCATACACTAAATAAACCTGAAAAATAAAACAAAAATATAAAGTAAACTATAAAAAAAATAAAAATGCAAAACAAAATAAAATGCTATGGCAAAACTAAATAACTTCAGGCTGCCAATCCCCGGCAACGGCGCCAAAAACTTGTTGCGTGTTGTGAGTACTATAAAATATACGCAAATAATGCAAGTATACACAATCGCTCAAGTAATAATGATGAGTGAGTATCGTCTCCACAGGGATTGGGTGAAATCACAAAAGTCTAACCAAAGCAATGCAATATTCTATCTAAGTATAGTTAGTCTTGATATATACAAATGTCACGGCAATGGATATGTGTATGCTGGTGGATGCGGATTGATGGTGTGATGGTGTAGCAAATGGAAATGCAGTGGAAATGATGGATGTTTAATATTGAGTATGGTGAAATGTCAAGGCAATGAGAAATGGTAAAAACAGTAAATAAAAAGATAAATAAAATAAGAAGAAAAATCTCACGTGACAAGCTTCCAATGAAATGAATGGTAGGGATTGGTCTAAGGTTGCTAAACTTATTTCTCAAGTATATTTAAGCTAACTGGTCTTTACTTACTCGACAGGGCTTTCCTAAAGTGTTCAAAAGAACCTAACAGAATAGGATGCCAAGGCATCTGCTCTCACTCAACGATGTTGGACAGCCTACCCTATTGATAAAGACACCCTTTTTAGTCGTTGAAATCCTATCCTAGTCTCTTCCGAGATCTAAGGGATTAAGTTATAATATTCCTAGGCCGGTTCAAAGCCCCTTGAAAATACCATAACCCATTACTTATGAGGATCTTATCTTGCGTTTCTTCCGAATACTTACAAGTATTTTTAGTTTAGGATTCTTCCGAATACCTAACCTTCATCTAAGAGATGGACATTTCCATGCCTCTTACAAGCCTAGATGGTGAAGCATTCATAAGCAAAGCAAATAAAGAACCAAAATAAACTTAAATATATCATTAAAAATAAAGTTTAAACAACCATTCAACCAACCACCACCAAATAAGTTAGTTCATGGTGGGGTTCGAAATATCCAAACACAAAGTCATGAAAATTCGTTCCAGCAACCCACAAAATAATATAAAGAAATAGCAGCAAAAAGGGAAGTGAGAAGAAGCCTTCGATGTGCGCCACTGGAGGTCTCCTATCGGCCACCACGAACCACCTAGCTCGCTAGCTCCTTTCGGCGCCTAGCTTGCCACTCCTTGGAGTTTTATCAATGGAGGAATATTTCAAGGAAAAAGAAAGGAAAAAGAGAAAATAAAAATCTGAATTTTTCTGCTCTATGCGTGTGCTCCTTCACTTCCTCTCTCTCTCCCATGAGGTGTCATATATAATAAATAAAATATCTAGGGGTAATGATGAGTTTGTTGGGTGCAAAATACCCCTCATACCCCTAGAATCACATTTTGTGCATGAATCTTATCCTTCAAGTGGCAGTGGTCCATTGGTAGCTCTGGCAGGCGGTTACAGCAGTCCTCCACGTGCAGGGACAGCTGTCCAGTGCCAGCTGTCCTGATGCAGAAATATCTTTTTGTCTTTTTATGCGCCAAAAATACCAAGGCATTTCAATCTGCTTTAGCAACGTGTGATGCCGCGTAATTACTTCCCAAAGAATCCTTTTCCTTGCTATTCCTTGCACACCATAGACAAACTGCACCTTTCCCTCAAACAGCATCATTAAGAAATAAAAGCACAACCACCACAAATGCAACTATATGCAACTACATGATCCTAAAATAACTAAAATGAGCTTTTAAACAAACAATAACTTAAGTGAAAAAGGCTTTAAAAGTAGCCTTTTTAGGAAGTTAACAAGGTCCAATTTTGACAATGCACTGTTATGGGTACTTGTGGCTTTATTCGTGCCCCAAATCTGTTTATCTTGAATATTATTATTCTGGTGTCACTAAACAACAGTTGTCAAGTAACTTGAGGAATTTTCTTCATATTGTCACAAACTTAATAAGTAATCAATCATTTTGACGGAAATGTCTGAGATATGTCCCTCTTCTAAATGAGGTGCCCATTTTTTGGATCTGGAGGGATCTTGTCGGACAAAGAGGTATAAATCTCTTGGTAATTCATTCCAGGCCGACACATTGAACCTTGTTTTCAGTGAAGGTTATTTTTGGAATATACTTTTCTCTTGGAGAGAAACCAATTTATGTGGACATTAATCTTATTTTGATGCAATAGCAAGACTACATATACAATGGTGCATGCTCTTGAAAAGCCCGCACCCATGCAACATGTTGATTCTGATAACTACTCATCTGATTATGAAGTGATCTTTTAGGGTGATTTCACATATATTGATAGTACTTCTGATACCAAGGAAATCCTTAATTCTAATTCTGATAAGGAGAATAAACTATTATACTTGACGAAAATGGGGTACTCAGAGGCTGAGGCTTCAATAGCCATGGAGAGATATGGTCTGGATTCATCAATTGCAGAGTTGACAAATTTTATATGTGCTGCTCAAATGGCTAAGGCTGCTGACGCATTTCTTCCGGTAGAAGATAGGAAGCCATTATGCAATGACCCCAATTACAAGAAAAGACAAAACTCGGGCTATGATTTTTGGAAAAGGAAGAAGCAGAGGAAGCTTGAAAAGAAGCTTCTTAATGAAGACTATCATGCAGTTCATATTCTAAATCCAATGATTGGTTTTGGGGTTTCTACCGAACCAGATCAGATAACTCAAAGAACACTTCCAGAAGATGTTATTGGGCCTCTTTATTTCTATTACGAGAACGTGACACTTGCTCCAGTTGGTGTTTGGACTGAAATGTCACGGTACTTATACGATGTAGAGCCAGAATTTGTAGATTCGAAGTATTTTTGTGCTGCTGCATGGAAAAGGGGCTATATTCATAATCTGCCAATTGAGAACAGATTTCCTCTTATTTCGCTTCCTCCACACACCATACATGATGCTTTTCCATTGACAAAAAAATGGTGGCCTTCCTGGGATCTAAGAACAAAGTTGAACTGTTTACAAACATGTACAGGAAGTGCTAAATTAACAGAAATGATCTATAAGGCTCTTGAAGCATATGACGATGAGCCACCTTCGAATGTCCAGAAGTATGTTCTTGATGAGTGCCGAAAATGGAATCTGGTATGGGTTGGAAGGAATAAAGTTCTTCCACTTGAACCCGATGAGGTGGAAATGCTTCTAGGTTTCCCTAAAAACCATACACGATGAGGAGAATCTTCTAGAGACATGTTCCCCGGTGGTATCAATGTCATGTCTCTTTTCTCTGGGATCGGTGGTGCAGAGTTGGATTAAAATAAAAGTCATTAAAATTGTAAAGACTAAATACATATTTTACCATAAATATATATAATTATGCAGGGACTAAATTATAATAAACCAAACTTTGAAAATCAAATTAAAAGATTCAAAATTTGATTTCAATGAGTAAAATGTAAAGTTATAAAACCATGGGTGTTGCGAAAAGGGTTTGCCCCTTATGAAATTACATATATACCCCTCCCCAAAATGACGTCGCTTAGGAAGGGGTATATAAACCCCAAATGGCCGGCCTAATAGCCATTTCTTTTTATTTTTCATTTTTCACTCTCTCTAAAAGAGAGAGATGAAAAATGCTCTCCCATCTCTCTAGGTTTCCCTCGTCGAAGGGAAACCGGTCACCGGTCGACCGCCGCTGGCTACCGTCGTCGGTGGCCGAAAAATAATAACTTACACCAAAATGAAGCCCCAACTACCCCAATGCCGAATATGGCCTTGGTTTCCCCTAAAAAACTCCTAATCGGAGTAAATCTAGATTTTTTACCTTCGAAATCTGAATGTCTCCGGTGACATTTCGAAGGTCCGATGATGGAAAGTCTTCATTCTTTTCTTTTTGTTGCTTGTTGTTTTTGTCTCTCCTTTTTCTTCTCCCGTTCTTCGTCTGCTCTGTGGTTACTGGTTCTGCTCTCTGTTTTTTTTTGGTGTTGGTTGTTGTCGATGATCCTCTTCTTTGCAAGTTCGATGGCCATATTTATAGGCCACCATCGAGCTGCCTTTGGACCGGTCCCAGAGAGGTTTCTCGGTGAGTCACCAAGCTATGGCGGTGACTCACCATAGAGCATTGATGTGGCGGGGTAGCTGGCTTCTGGAAAGCTCGGTGAGGGTTGAGGCGTGGCAGCAGCGGCGGCGTTGTCGTGCCTCTTTGCAAGTTCGATGGCCATATTTATAGGCCACCACGAGCTGCCTTTGGACCGGTCCCAGAGAGGTTTCTCGTGAGTCACCAAGCTATGGCGGTGACTCACCATAGAGCATTGATGTGGCGGGGTAGCTGGCTTCTGGAAAGCTCGGTGAGGGTTGAGGCGTGGCAGCAGCGGCGGCGTTGTCGTGGAGTTTCTGGAAGCAGCGACGGCTGAAGATAACTTAGGGTTATGAGACCCTAGGGCTTCATTGGACCTTTGGGACCGTTAGATCTCTTAGATCCAACGGCTAAGATCGTTGGCGGCTGGGAGCATTGAGGCAGCGGCGGCGCTAGGGTTAAAAACCCTAGCAGAAACTCTGAATGAGTTTAGGGTTTTTATTGGGACATCTGGTTGGGCTTCCATATTTGTAAAACGAGTCTGGGTTCTTGTAAATGGGTCTATATTTTTATTTAATAATAATATATAATATTATTAATAATAATAATATTTATAATAATAATAATAATATGATAATAATTATTATTATTATAATAATTTAAAATGAAAAAATTAGTGTTACAAGTATCAATCTCATGAGTACCGATACCAAAAATGATACTGAGATTTGTTAAATGAGCTCGGTATCGATACCACCCTGCAAGTATCGATATCATACCTACTTATCGATCATTGCATGAGTATTGATACTTCTAGCCCAAAATCTCTTTGTTTTTAACACTAAAGAATAGTATCGTTATGTGTGTTAAAAGGATCATAATAGGTCATTTTAAATGCTGAAATATCAAAAGATGCAATCTACCATAGACAGTTTCATAACTCATACAACCTACCAAAACACACCTAATGATCTACAGTAGTAGAATTGAGTTAGACGTGAGTTACTTTGGATTCTAAGTACTGGAAACACCCAAGTTCAACCAAGTGTGAGCTTTGCTTCCCCTTAGTCTTGGAGCTTCCTTCAACTTCTCACTATGCAAGAATCAAACATGTGGATTACTAACGTGTTTGAGAGTCTAGAAATGAATTAAAACACTTATTAAGGTTTGGTTCCTTAAAAAAAGAGTTGATTTACATTGGGTTCCTAAAACCCACATTTGACAACCATGGTGAAATAAAGAGGTTGAGGGCTTGGTTTGAAGCTATGAAGTTAAGGGTTAAGATTCTTACCTTATAATTGCCAAATTAGGGTTCAAGGCCATCAAGTTATCACCTTGCTTGCTCAGGTTAGAAAAAATGATGGAGGAGGAGAACAGAAAGAAGAGTTGAGAAAAAGAAAAGGGATAACGTGAGATCATTAAACAATTAAGGATTTTCAACCTTTCATAGTAGAATGGGTAAACTTTTTCCTTGTCTTTCAAGTTTTGATCCCCTTTAAAAACACTCTTTTTATCACATGGTGGGCCAAACCCAATGCTAACTTAGTCCACATCCTCTTACAATGCTAATGGATTTATCTAAACCTAATCGGGTTAACCCGAAACTACTAATTCGGGTTTGGGGCATTACACAGTCACTAGTCTTCAATGGAGAGTTTCCCCTGTCCAAATTATGAAGACCATATTAAGCAATAGCAGGTCGAAGAATTTTCTGTTTGATTTACTTATAACCGTGTTTTTTATTTATTCCCTGACTAAACTCAATAGTTTCTCTTGTCCGTTTTCCGACGCCGTTACTGGTGAATCGTGATGTTTGTATCTCCGCGCAGTGTCTAGTGCCTTTCTTCTTTTCTTTTTCGATGGCTGAAACGTCTAATCGTTTGTTCGTCGAATATGATTCACATCAGATTTTTGCAAATAAGCATATCTGTCTACGACTTGATGACAACACGTTCTTGCTTTGGAAGGAACAAATAATTTTAATGGTTCGTGGACACTGTTTGGAACATTTCATTGATGAGTCCTTTCTGACTCAACGAAGTTTACTGTTTGTTAACTCTGATGGTGAGACAGGACCAAATCCGACCTATTAGAGATTCATGAAGCAAGATGGCCATGATCAGTCCTAGTGTTCTTCCACAATTAGCAGGAGCTGATACATCTTCTTCTCGGATCTAGAGTGATACAATTCGTTTATATTCACAATTCAACACTACAAAGGTAATGCAATTTCACTGCCGCCTGCCTTCTCCAAAGAAAGGTGCACTCCCTATAAGAGAGTTTACGTTACAGGTCAACGAGATTTGCGACCTTCTGGCCACTTATGGGAGCAAAGTTTCAGAGGCGAAACAAATTACAACCATTTGGAATGGATTGCCGCCTGAATACGAGTCGTTTGTTGTCGTGATCACAGTCGGTACAGATCCATATCCCCTTGAAGTCGTTGTCTCTGTGCTGTTGGATGCTGAAGCTAGAGTGTAGGATCCGAAAATATCTAAGGGAACTAAAATTGTGTTTTCCCCTGGGGAAGAAAAAGCTTCAAAATGTTTTGATTTTGAAAACCTGTAGTACCTAAAAAAACATGGGCAAATGCTTGTGTTACTGTTATCTGTATAAAATACTTAAAGTCTTTTTAGATTTTACTTTCATTAATGTAATTCAAGTATCCAAGAGACATTTATCATACGAATTCATATGCTTCTGCTTTTTCTAAATTGAATTAAGTGGTTATTTGCAGTGATCGAGAAATGGGGGTGCATCCTTTTGTTTTGCTTTTGATTTGTGGATTATGGCTGAGTAGTTGATGTCAATTCTTGTCTTCTTGTTTGCTTGGATCGGATATTATAAAACTGATTACTCGTGTTTTTTTGCTCAAATAATATGAAAATTGGTGTTTTTAAAATAAAATTTGTTTTTTTCCTAAATTTAATAAAAAAAAATATAATTATTAAATGTGGAAAGATATCATTAAAATGATTAAGTAATGTGGTGACTTAATAACTGGGGTTCGAAAGCCATGGAAAGTAAAACAAAACGTATTAATTCATAAATTGACATATGATATATGCATGCCTACAGTACATGCAACAATTTGCATCGTCATTCGAGATAAAGGGAAAGAAAGACGTCCCACGTGCAGCCACACCTGAGACAGCAGAGACTTTGGGAAAATGGCACGTCTTATTGGAACAGTAGCAGCAATTGGTGGTTTTGGATGAAGTGTGCCGATCTGCTTCACGTGATACCCCATATGCCTCACTCTGCCATAACCTTGGCTTGGGCCATCCGGCCCCGCGCCCCGTCATAATTCACCCCAACACTTGTTCTTTTCTATTTCTCTATGATTCCATACCCCCCCTTTGTCTCTCACTCTTTCTGTATATATTCAAAGTCAAATCTTGCTTCCAGATATACTTTTGTCTCTACTTCTCTCCCTCCCCTTGCAATTTGGATTCATATTCTGCAAATATATTCATATAGAAGGTTTCAAAGGTATATTTGTCGCTATGTCATTTATACAGGAACACTCATAGCTAGCTGGATGATCATCACTGCAAAGCATTACCCTCCAAATTAATATCTCATATTATGTTCTCTTTATATAAAACTAACACAAAATCATGCGTATATAAATGTTTAATCCGGTGGGAAGTTTTTTGAATCGGGTTCTCAACTTATTGTCATTATTCATGGTTATTTGAAAAAACAAATTCTGACAGAACATCATTTACAGAATCATTGGGGTCGACACTTTTTAGTTGGTATTGTCTCTTCGACAAAACAACTGTTGTAGAATTCCCCAGCCGCAGGATGACATGGCAGAAAGTGATGGGGTTTGATGGAAAAATCACAAGAAATGTACCCTTGATCATTATGATATACTATCAAAGATTAGGCAGTACATACAAGCATGAAACAGAAAGCAATCCATCACACAAGCCTAGTACAAACAGTAGTTGTCTTATTCTTTTTTAATTGCCTTGGCAGCTTCATGTAAGCCCCCCGTACAACCAACATGGCAAGCAAGTTACTAAAATCCTAAACATGCAGTATTATACTAACCATAAAAATATCGAAAGCACCTGAAAGAGTCGTGATGCATGCATGATACATTATACATAATATACATATAGAGAGAGCTTTGATGATGAGTAGTGTGACAGTCACATGTCCCGTACGTGGAAGACGTTGGGATTCTTAACGACGATATCATACATGTGAACGGAGCAGAACTTGGAGAAGTCTTTAGGAAGCGAAATAAGATCAATGGAAGAATGCTTGTGGAACTGGTAAAGGTCAGGGTCACCCCCATAGTACCTCTCCCACCCTAAACCTTTCAGAATCCGGTCCAAGGACGAGTAGGAAGCCACCACTTCACCCGATGGTAAGTGCTCCAAAACCCGTCTCCGGGGACTACTTTCAAGCCGATAAACACCATTGTTGAACACCCAAACCCCAGCCATTTTGGTCTTCTTTTCAATGTGTTTGAGAAAAAGCCGATGAAGGTTGTTATGTTGGGAAGGAAGGATTGGGGGTTATATATATAGATGGCTGACGGGACACATAAAATCAGTAAAGAGGGGATGATAAGTGATTATGTTGATAGGCTAGGGCGTGTTTGGGTTCGGCGTCAGAGAATCTAGATATTGTGGGACCTTCGTCCCCATAGGTTTAAATATGAATGAGGGTACACAGATGCCTTTATGATGTTATTTAGGGTACATACCACCATCCACCCACCCGTGGGGTACGTATGTTTGTGTTTGCAGAAAGAATCTCCTTTTTTTTTCTTTTTATATTTAAATTGGCAATAAATTCATTATATATGCGCATATATAATAATTAAATGTATCTCAAGTATGATTTTCCTTTAGTTTTATAATCGAGATTCTGGCGACACTGTTTTTTTTTTCCCTTAGTGGCGTTCCAGTATACAATATGATAAAATATTATGTTTGTAACAACCCTTATTATAATTTTAACAAATAGTATCATTTTATAGTTTTCGAGAAACATTAATATTATTGTATATTACCGACTTAAAATATGAAAACACGGTGAAAAAAGGGGCAGGCATATGTCTGGAGTTGAAATGTAGGGTGTAGCCCACTTACTTGCATCACGAGATGCCCACGTGATCCTGTCATTGAATCTGATCTGAGTGTGGCTGAAACTTTTTTATTTATTTTGTTTCTAATTTTCCTTTTGAATTAATTTGCTTAATCAATGCGTATGATGAGTGAAAGGAGAGACGTCTTGTCTCTGTGTTTCTTACTCATCATTGCCTATCAATCGTTTGAAACCTTAAAAAGTCAGTTTTAATCCTCTTGCCTTCTTTCTCTTATATTATTTATTCATTTATTATTATATGATGCACTGTTACCTTACATTTTTATTTGATACAAAGTATAAACACATAATTTTATTAATTAAATAATTAATTTTAATTATCTTTTTATTTTGATTAAATCCACACATATCTATAATTTTAATTGTATTTTTTTTAAATAACCTGACATAATTATAAGACGATATATGTTTATAATTTTTATTAGTCGTTGACAAAATACACACATCCTATAGGCGGAACTGGTTGAATTCAAAATCTCTAAAAAAAGTAAGAAGAACAACAATCTCTTTTACCATTGAAGTCGTTAAATGAATTATCCAATATTTTCTATACACACATCTCTTTTAATATTCTTATGTGACTAATAGTAATAATTTGCCATGTTTTAATTTGGTTAGCACGTATATTTTACAGATAAAATTACACAAATTAAGATCATTTAAAAGAAACATGATATTTTTATCACTAAAATTATTCCTTAAATTCTATATCTACAGTTTTAACTCATTTATCTCCCCTTAAAAAGTTAGGTGCAAAATCTAAAATCTAATTAGAGTTCTGAAATATGAATATTTGATATATAATAAATCTATAAGTTAATATGTTATTGTTATTGATTAAAAGAAATAAGGAACAAATATTTATATAAGGTTGGTATCACATCAGATAATTCGTATCGACTTTAGTCTAGTATCTGTTAATCATTGATATTAATGTTAATTATAATTATTTTGTGTATACATCTACTAGGCGAAAAATCTAAGAAAACCCACATGGCATCACATGAACTATATTTATAAAAAGAAATAGTACAGATAAGGTGGTCCACACTGAGTCACTCAGTAAGAGGCAAGCCAGCTTGGCAAAGACCAAAAGAGCCCATGTTGTCAAAAATTAGAGGTGTAAAAAATTGACCCGACCTGTAAAATTGACGGAAACCGACTCGAGTTAAAATTGTTTTTTACCTGCGTTGTGACGATCCGAAATCGACTCGAGTCGGAACTGGTGTTGACTTGAACCCGAGTTGGACCTGGAAATTGTGGATCTGAACCCGACCTGAACCCGAATTGAACCGAAAATATGATACTCGAACTGCATCCGACTGATATGAACCCGAACCCGAGATTGACATGGTAAATAACTGGTATTACCCGACTTGTTTTCAACCTGACCTGTAATTGACTCAACCAGTAAATGATTCGACATGTTGTTAAAGTGATTTGATATTATCCTGACTTATAAGTGAAGTTACAATTAATATAATTATGTTATTTTAAATTTATAATAAACTTATGATAATTAAATTATTATGATAATTAAATTAATATGATTACTTTTTGAAATTTTATCATAAATTATTATGATAATTAAATTAATATGATTACTTTTTAAAATTTAATTTTATATTAATTATAATTTGTATATTATAAATTTGATATTTATGTTAATTCCAATTCATAAATTTCTTTATATTTCTTATATTATAAATTTTTATTTATAATCACTAAATTAAATTTAAATATCATCTTATTGAACTTGATTTTATTAAATTATATTAATTGATTTAAAATATTCATAAATCTAATTTACTTTTAATGTGAAAATAGATTAATAATTTAAGTAAACTTAACTTGAAATTTTAAAATCAAAATATATTAGTTGAAATGATGGACTTATTAAAGATTAAAAACTTGAATAACATTACAGATACTAAAAAAAATATTTATAAATGAAAGTAATTTTATTACACTTGAAAACACTAAAATTACAATAAAATCAACTAAACAAAATAAATTTATGTTGAAATAAATGCTATCAGATCCTATAGCTAATGTTTACAAGGCTAAAAAGCCTAACTATACTACCATAAATATCATCATCAAGCATTTATACCTAAATGTTGCCAACATTTTTAATTATGGGCAACTTTCTAGCTTTAAAAGCCAAAATGCCACCAACATAATTCAACATGAGTAACTATTTAGATAAGAATTTATAAGGTTCTAAAATTGATTTAAGTCGGACCAACAACAATAATTTACAAGGCATCAGTGAGTAATAGACAGCAACAACTGGCAAGCATCAATGTACCAATTCAGCAATCATCGTTGCATCGATTCAGCAGGCATCCTGCATTAAGAAAGTATACAGTGGTAAAGCCAAAGGGAATTCGATGGCCAACAATGCCAAACATTTCTGATTTTACCAAACCCTTACAAATATCAAGTAGAAGCAAGCAATATCAAACAGAAGCAAACAATATAAAACAACATCAAGCATAATCAAGCACCAAGTATGAAATCTTATCAGGCAGTAAGGCACCCTACAAAAGAAAAGAATTATTAATGAACTATTTGAAACTTTTATTAAATAAACATAATAAATATTAAATATTAAATTACCTTTGAAGGGAATAAAGAAGACATAATCTCCAATTCGAATGATTTCAGGGACCTTTAAACACCAAAAAAATTACAAAGAAAAATTAAAATAATTAATAAACAATTTGAAATATTAATTACATTAACATTAAAAAAAATTTAGATTACCTTTTCAACGAAGACTCGTTAACCACAGAAAGGTATTCTTCGTCCTTATCGTCCGACTCAAAACCATACAACTAATTACGGGTTGTTACAAAAATCTCAACATTTTTAGGTAAGAGTTTAGCTCTTAATTTGTTCAAAATTCAACCTATCATACTAAAGGAGGATTCGGATGCAACAGAAGTAATTGGAATAGCCAATATATCTCTCGCAATGCGAGAAAGTATCGGATATGAAATACTTTGATTTTTCCAATAATCCAAAATATCAAATTCAGTTTCTCCAGTATGAGGCAAGAAGCAAACTGAAATAACATCAGATCGTCCACTCCTTGAAGCAGCTAAATTGGCATCGAAAGTCTAAAAAATAAAAGACAAAGATTAGTAAATGAAAACATAAAAAAATAAGATAAATTCAATTTAAAATTGTAATTACTAACCTGAAATAGATCTGATTTTCTAAAAGCTCAAGGCCGATTGGAACTTGACTCACTTCTGCCTAAGGATTTATTACTTTGTGCAGAAGAAGAAGAGGAAGAACCACAAAGTGCATTTTTTTTAATAAAATACATATAACTCAAGAAACTCATTATAAATGAGAGTTACACTCCTTTGAACCTCATCCTCAACATAAAGAACATTGTACAACTCTTTCAGAAGTTGTAATTTATATTGAGGATCAAGTAAAACAACAAAAGACAGAATCATTGAGTGATCAGACCAATATTTCTCAAATAGTTCAAGCATGGGTTTAGCTATTGCAGAAATACCTTCACAGGGATCATTATAAGCATCACACAATAATTTTTCATTGAAAAAACATTAGCCAAATACAAGTTAGAAGTGAGATACTTAGAACCAGAGAACAGAGTAGTAATTTCATAAAAAGGCTCAAGAAAATCAGAGATTGTTTAAACAATTTCCCACTCATGATCAGTAATGAAATCTAACTCATTTTCCCTATTAACAAACAAATTAATTTCTAATCTAGCCTCAAGTGCCCTATGAACCATCAAGTAAGTAGAATTTCATCGAGTAGGAACATCCAAATACTAACTTACCAGAGAAAGAAGTATCACAGTCTTTAACAACTAATTCAAATGCACAAAGTCGAGAATCAGAAGAATCAATAAACTTAACAATCTCACGCAATTTATTAACAGAAAAATCAACTACCTTCAAACCTTTTTGAACTATCAAGTTCAAAATATGGGCAACACATCTTATATGGAAATACTCACCATTGTATGGAAGAGGAGAAATGACATTCAAATCATCTTTCAGTCTCCTGACCATTTTATCATTTGCAGAACCATTATCAAGTGTAATGGTAAATGCTTTTTTTTCAAGACCCCACTCACATATCATCTTTTTAACAAACTTAAATATTGACTCCCCATCATGAGGAGGAAAACGGCGAAAATTAAGAATTTTAGACTGAAATTTCCAGTTATTATCAACATAATGAGCAATAAGAGCAAAATAAGAATGTAAAGTGCAGGCAGACCAACCATCACATGTAAAACAAACACGACTTGAAACAGTATGCATTGAATCAAGTAGCAATTTCTTATGTTTTTCATGCTCCAACATGCAATACTTAGTAACAATATACCTAGATATATCCTTAACAGAAGATTTCTTGTCTCTGTGTTTCTTACTCATCATTGCCTATCAATCGTTTGAAAACTTAAAAAGTCAGTTTTAATCTTCTTGCCTTCTTTTTATTATATTATTTATTCATTTATTATTATATGATGCATTGTTACCTTACATTTCTAATTGATACAAAGTATAAACACATAATTTTATTAATTAAATAATTAATTTTTAATTGTCTTTTTATTTTGATTAAATTCACACATGTTTATAATTTTTATTGATAATATACATGTAACATCCCCAACCAGTATTTGACCCGAATACGAGTCCGAGGTGTCACGTTGACTTTTCAAAACTTTTTCTTGTACAAAATAGTGAATAATTTAAAACTTTTATAACATATAACTTATTCAAAACGTTTACAAAACTATTCAGAGCTTATGCAATACATTATTTTGAATACATGCCAACTAAAACTTTAGTTGTTAACATACATATTATTCATTTTTCTTCTGATCTGACCTTCGGTAAGGAGAAATGACCTGTCTTGCTCCACATTACTCTTTACTCTTCTCACTTCTGTAACCTACGTATGAAACAATCACACGCTAAGTCTATGACTTAGTGAGCCAATAAACATATAATGTAGATTATAACTTGTAATCATGCATGAACAATTACTGATATCACATCCTACCCAACATATATCCATTCATACTTCTATTCTCTTGTTTATATGATTTATTATGTTCATATCATATATCTTATAACATATGCAATAATCACTAACACACATATATCATATCATATACATTGTATTCAATGTTATCTCTTATTAGCCCATGTACACATGTCACTAATTCTTTTTATCATATAAACATATACTAAACATTTCTATATACATCATGGTACACATATATCAGTTCACAACCGAACACACATCGTATCATATCAATTGATTTATTTACTCTCTTTAAAGTTTATGTATTAGCCCATGTATACTTTTGAGAACTTAAGGTATGTCAGTACATTGAGGTTGTGCACCACTATGTTGTCACCCCAGCTCGTATAAATGTCCCGAAGGACCTATCCAGAGGTCATAAAGAACCTCGACAACTGTCCATAGGTCCTGAAGAACCTAGGTAAACTATCCATATGTTCCTTAGAACATAGGTATATTGTCTACATCATATAGAACTTCATTCTTTACCATCTCTTATACTTTTATTTTCGTTCCTTAACACTCCATACAATTACTTTTCTCCTTATCTACATCATATTTATCCGATCAGAATACACAACTATATTTAGATCCGCATTATAACTTATTAACTCAACTTTATCTTTTCTTCCAACCTTATAACTCTATCACCTTTACTCTGACAGCTAATTAATAACATTTGTCCATTCTAAGGCACAAGCCCTAATTAACCAATCATATACATCTGACCTTTCATCATTTCTTAATCCTTGTATGTACTTTAATACACATGATCTTTTCATATTACTTTATACTTCTCTTTCAATCCTTACTTTCCCTCAAACATAAGTATCGTTATTTCTTTCACTATATCTCATTCATATGATCAACATATTTTTCATCATATAATCTCGTTAGCCAACGCTAACTCTTTCTTCTAGAGTACAAACCCTTATCATATCCACACTCTTGCTTATACACCATATTATTTCTTTGTTTCAAATCCATAACTCTGATTTCATTCATTTTATAAGCGTATCACTGATACACTTATTGTTGAACTCTTCTACAATTCTAACCACATCATTGATCTTTTAACGTTCTTATGGTGACATTTGTCCACCATACTCTAGCTTTCTTCATAATAATGAAACTTCTCAATTAACTCTCCACTTTAGAGAAATAAACAACCATCTAATATTATCTTATATCATTTATTCAAAGGTCTGTAACAACAGAACCTTTCTCAAATTCACCCTTGAACTCAGGTGCTCTTAACTCTTTTAACTATTTCTATACATTCATTCAACATCATGAAACATTCTCTATTCTTATACAGGCATTCCCTAAGGATTTCGCTCTTCTCCCTGCCTGGCCAGGGCAGGTGAATGCTATTACCTTCAGGTCTATCGCCTTGTGCTTCACTTTGGAAGCTCTCATATAATCATGTGCTCATATTATTTCTTCTATCACATATCACGTGTGCATATGATCATCCAATTCATATCTATAACATATGTCATTTGCATAGGTTCACATATCATCTATCATATCATATAAACGTATATATATTCCTAAATCATTCTCAAGTATTCACTTATCTTATATAACATAACAATTTAACTCTATTAACAAGAACACACTCCTTACCCTATCAGATCAGAAATTTTCACTCTATGTTGGCATGTACACATTTTAAACTCATTTGACTTCGGTTTAATCCTAGAATCGGCTAAACCTTAGCTCTGATACCATTAAATGTAACACCCCAACCTGTATTTGACCCGAATACGAGTCTGAGGTGTCACATTGACTTTTTAAAACTTTTGCTTGTACAAAATAGTGAAAATTTAAAACTTTTATAACATAACTTATTCAAAACGATTACAAAACTATTCAGAGCTTATGCAATACATTATTTTGAATACATGCCAACTAAAACTTTAGTTGTTAACATACATATTATTCATTTTTCTTCTGATCTGACCTTCGGTAAGGAGAAATGACCTGTCTTGCTCCACATTACTCTCTTTACTCTTCTCACTTCTGTAACCTACGTATGAAACAATCACACGCTAAGTCTATGACTTAGTGAGCCAATAAACATATAATGTAGATTATAACTTGTAATCATGCATGAACAATTACTGATATCACATCCTACCCAACATATATCCATTCATACTTCTATTCTCTTGTTTATATGATTTATTATGTTCATATCATATATCTTATAACATATGCAATAATCACTAACACACATATATCATATCATATACATTGTATTCAATGTTATCTCTTATTAGCCCATGTACACATGTCACTAATTCTTTTTATCATATAAACATATACTAAACATTTCTATATACATCATGGTACACATATATCAGTTCACAACCGAACACACATCGTATCATATCAATTGATTTATTTACTCTCTTTAAAGTTTATGTATTAGCCCATGTATACTTTTGAGAACTTAAGGTATGTCAGTACATTGAGGTTGTGCACCACTATGTTGTCACCCCAGCTCGTATAAATGTCCCGAAGGACCTATCCAGAGGTCATAAAGAACCTCGACAACTGTCCATAGGTCCCGAATAACCTAGGTAAACTGTCTATATGTTCCTTAGAACATAGGTATACTGTCCATATGTCTCGAAAGACATAGGTAAAATTGTCCATATGTTCCGTAGAACATAGGTAAACCCTCGACTCTTGGTATGCCAACTATACCCCTAGCTCTCATATCACATAACATGTGCATTATCATTTATAACATTTCATATCACATGTTCTTTCTCTTCTGTCACATACCACATGTATGTGTAACCATATATTTCATATCATATCACATGTATCACATATTGCATATTTTATGTAATCATATAGATCATGTCACATAGCTTATATCATTTCTCATATTCATATATATAGTTCACTTTCACATATCACATTTTCCTTTTCTCCTATTTTTTCATATCATGTCTCTTATAACCACATATGTCTGTCTTATCTCATATCCTATAATTCTTTAGCTTATATCTTATATCACATGTTTTTATCATATAACTTATGTAAACATATATTTTATACTAGTTCACATAGCTTATTTCACTAACATGTATTCACACAATTCATGTAACATATGCAATAATATATATCTCATATACACTCATGTATATAAGCTCTAATATGGAAAATAGACTTACCAATATTCCCATAGTATATCCCATAGACATGTAACTTTTCATGCATGCTCATTTCAAGCATATCACATAATGCATAGGGTATGAATTCATATCATGTTTCATAATATTGAATGAATCATGAATCAAGATATTAAATCTAGACTTATCTCAAGTCTAGAACTGAATATACTAACATAATCATGCTATGCATATGCACTCACCTTGGCCTCACTAAGTTCCAATCCATTTTTATGATTTACGAATCTTAACTTGATAATCATTCCGGAACTTGTTCGTGCTCGATATCTATATAATCATACATTGATACATATCAGTATCCAATTGATATATTCTAATATATGATTTCTTAGACCAAAAGAAATGTATAATTCTATTTTCCCTTGAAGTGCATCGATACATTCTACAGTGCATCGATGCATTCTTTAACATGTGCATCGATGCACCATCCATGCATCGGTACACAATTCACCTTCGATGTTCTAATATTAAGGGGGTGCATCGATGCACTCCTTATGCATCGATACACTAATTGCATTCGATGTTCATCTATTTGAGAGTGCATCGATACACCTTGGATATGCATCGATGCACACAACCCATAAATTACATTTGGAGCCCGAAAATTCTTACTTTGTCCTCAAATTCTACTTATTAACCCCTCCTTATACCTTAAAACTTATCTATGCATATGTAAACCTTCTTATAACACTTCATTATCCCTTATAATTCACCAAAATTCTTGAATCAAAGAATTTCATCAAATTTTCCATGTGTTCTTAATTCAATTCTATCACCTCTAACTTCTTAATTAACCCTTTGACAAGTCAAATTTAACTTCCAATTTAAATTATCAACTCTCATTCAAGATTTCATTTCAAAGTTCCTGAACTTTAATTTCTTCTAACTCCTTCATCTTATGATTTTAAGACAACTTAAGCTTTTCTTAAGCTTAAGTATCACTCAATGATCAAAACCCAACTTAAATTTCAGCTAATAATTAACTACTAAGAATTCTTACCTTTACAAGTTAGAGTTCACGGCTGGGAGAAGATGAAGAAACTGAAGAAGACTCTGGAGAAATTCTCCCCTTTCCCACTTGCTTATTACCCTTTATAAAGGGAAATAAAAATCTTCCCTGTGAAATGACCATAATACCCTTATTATTTTCAAACTTTTCTATTAAATCCAACATAAAAATTTTCCAATAAGTCATCGAACTATTCAATCTTTTCTAAGATTGGTCACTAAATTTACCAAAATTCTATTTTGGTCACTGACCCGACTTTTGGGATGTTACAATACACACATCTTATAGGCGGAATTGGTTGAATTCAAAATCTCTAAAAAAGTAAGAAGAACAACAATCTCTTTTACCATTGAAGTCGTTAAATGAATTATCCAATATTTTCTATACACACACATCTCTTTTAATATTCTTATGTGACTAATAGTAATATTTGCCATGTTTTAATTTGGTTAGCACGTATACTTTACAGATAAAATTGCACAAATTAAGATCATTTAAAAGAAACATGATATTTTTTATAACTAAAATTATTCCTTAAATTCTATATCTACAGTTTTAATTCATTTATCTCCCCTTAAAAAGTTAGGTGCAAAATCTAAAATCTAATTAGAGTTCTGAAATATGAATATTTGATATATAATAAATCTATAAGTTAATATGTTATTGTTATTGATTAAAAGAAATAAGGAACAAATATTTATATAAGGTTGGTATCACATCAGATAATTCGTATCGACTTTAATCTAGTATCTGTTAATCATTGATATTAATGTTAATTATAATTATTGTGTGTATACATCTACTAGGTGAAAAATCAAGAAAACCCACATGGCATCACATGAACTATATTTATAAAAAGAAATAGTACAGATAAGGTTGTCCACACTGAGTCACTCAGTGAGAGGCAAGCCAGCTTGGCAAAGACCAAAAGAGCGACCCATGTTGTCAAAATCTTTCACATTCATTAGTTACCATCAACTTTGAAACATAACCCAACTCCGAATAAATACGCCGCTTTTGTCTCTGTCTTTACGACAAAAATGAAAACTCTTCATCACATTTATTTCAGCTTCTTAATTCGAACAATATTAGTTCTTAATATCTTTTTATCAACCCCAAATCTCATATAAACTTACAATAATAACTTGAAGCAATTATCAATCGTTGATGTTAAACGTGTAAGGTAATCGTTTAAGGCTACATAATTAAACAAAGACGATAATAAATTAGTCGTTTGATTGTGATTTACCTCTTCTAATATAGATAAAGAATTATGTTTAAGAGACGATTATAAACATAGATCGTTACAAGAGAACGCTCTATCGAAAGAGAGATTTTTCAGAGAAAAAGAAGATTCAACCTTTTTTTAAAAAAAATAATTGTATACTTTGTGTCTTAAGTGTTACATAATAAAAACAGGATGAAGTAACATTTATCCTTTCTAATTATCAGGGCTATAATAAACTTATCTAATTAATGAATTACAACAGGAAATATGTTCCGTGATTAAAACATATTAGGAATTATATTTATTATTCTGAAATAGTACCTTCAAAGCGAAGTTCATAACATTAATCTTTCTGTAGAACCTTTAAAAATAATAATAATGGTTAGCGATAGAATGATTTATTTTATTTGTAGAATATATTGATTTAGTTGGGTATACCTGTTACTCTGCGGTGGTCCTCAATTGCTTGGCTTCCAAACCTTTGTTTATGTGTGTGTGTGTCCCTCTTTAAGCATACCCAATTGCACCATGTCCTAAACGGAACAGACCCACCCATCCCCCGATCCATGATTTGGTAAAACAAATCTCACACTATGCATGTGTACGTGTATTTGAAATACTATAGCAATATTCTTTTCATGCATATTGAGAAAGGTTTTTAGTGACGGATCTAAAAATATTTTTTAAAGTATATATATATATATATATATATATTATACTCACTTTAAAGTAATATATATATATATATATTAGCAACATAATTTTTATATAGTGTAAATACAAATAAAATTTAAAAATGTATACAATTAACAAAATAAATAATTAATCGGAAAAAAAATTAAATTTAAGATAGCCATGTGTGTATCCTAAACTTAGCATAGATCCGCCACTAAATCTTTGCCTACCTCAGGGAAAAAGAAGGCATGCATTGGTTAGCTCAGTTGTTCGGGGTAATATTTCACGTTTGAATTTTAATGGAGGATTTATTTTACCTCTTCATTTATCTTAAAGGGTTAAATAATGAATTATTTTAAACTAAATTAAATTCTATATTAATAAAACTTTTAAATAATAATAATTTATTAAATTATTTTTTAATTAAGATTAAATTGAATGCAAAAATTTAAAGATTAAAACTATTATACTGTATCGCATCATCATTTCTGTTAAGTCGAAAGTTAAATGTAAAAAACATAACGTTAGGCACATGTCTGTCCATTTGCATGTTTATTTTGTGACACATCATAGGGTCTTTTAATTTGGGGATGACATGCATGAATATTATTCAGGTTCGTTCATGTAAATGGGGATGGGATGGATTGAAGGTAGCGGGTGGGGTAGTCATCCTCTATAATTTGAAAATTACCATACATTATATTTTTTCTATGTATTTTTTATTGAAAAAATTGTTTTCGTCCCCTTGGAATTTTATAATTTTGCCCCCTTCTAAAATTTGAGGTCCACCCCTAGCATATAAAAAATTACGTCAGTTCCTACATGTACAACTTTTGTGCCCTAACGACACTTTCGTTTAATAGGTAAAAAAAATTTCCGTTTGATTCTCAGAAAAGTGAGATAAAATTGCAAATGAAAATTTTGACAGTATCTTTAATCGTTTTTTATGGTGAATTTTGGTATAAAGACCTCATATAACCCTTATAATTCAAATTTGACAAATTAATTTTTATTATAAAATATTTTAGGGCTTTCATTTTTAAAAGTAACACATGACCTATTTCTAAAAAGAAAACACAAGGCCTACCGATTTCTTGGGATGAACCTGAGGTATAATTTTTTTTTCAAAGGAATAATTGAATGATTAAAATAAAAATATGAAAATAGATAGAATACCAAATAAATAATTAACCCTATTATTTTTTATATTTGTGTTCTTGCTTCTTAGTTACTATTTTTAATTAAAAAGTTGATGGAATCTTTTAAAATTATATGTAGTTTACTTGTACATTCGAAATTTAATGATGTAATATGATATAAAATGAAGCAGAAAGTGTGCGACCCAGTTGAGCAATGAACAGAAGAATCCGTCGAATCGTACCGAAGTCGCGTAATATACACGTATTAGAGGGTGAGAGCATATACACTCACTAATAGATTAAGTAAATAAATATATAAAGCAAGATTAGGTCATTATATTTTTTATATAATCTCAAAAGTAAAGGGTATAATAGCCGTATCAGTTACCAGCAAATAGAAAATTATACTGCCGAAGGAATGATGCAAAAGCTAAGGGGAAAGGCAAAGAGATGGGCAAAATTTTAAACAATTCCTCGATAGAGTTGGGGTAAATAAATTTATTTGGTGATGCCATAGACCATTTATAATTATAATTCCCTTCTCGAAGCTCATTAGGTAATGTAAATAGTTGCGTACAGTTTGCATTTTGCAATGTCAAATGGAATATTATCATTGAATTGTGTGTATATATATACTTTGTTAAGTGACAACAGTTCAGGTGAAATTCCATTTACAATTACTTTTTAAGACATTAATAAATAATGTTGAGAGGGTATATCTTTCTTTCAAGTTTTTATATTATATTTTAAAAATAGAATAACTCAAACACTGCTTTTTAGAAGGTCATTTTTGTTAAAGAGGCAATGTTCTACTTAAGAAAATAATCATTCATTTATATGTATTTTTTTTTGTACACGAAAATTTAGGTCAGGGTTGATTCCTCAAATTCAGGGTCAGAACATACCTAAGATCCAATTAAGATTTACATAGGACTTTATAGATTGTCTATTAAAGTGACGGTAGTATGATTCGAACTTGACCTTACAAATTTAAATTCCTAAATCTCAACCACTTGTGTCTAACGCTCAGTAGCATTCATTTATGTGTATTTACCAACATATAAAGTGCGGTATCCGTGTTATTATAAAAGGCTAAAATGCATCTCATGTTTTTTACCATTATTTTATTATAATAGATTGTTTTTTAAGTTATAATTTAAATGTTTAACTAATATATTATTATAAATAGGTCATTCACTCCTTAGATTTTAAAATATGTGTCTAATATAGCTGGATATAATAACTTTAGTATCTAAAATTCATATATTTTATTAAATTGATTTTAATTTAAAATAATTTAATAAATTTAGAATTTTTATATTTAAAAATTCTATCAATTTAATATTTTTACCCTATTGTCAAACCAAACAAATTCATCAGATCAAAACAACAATAAGAATAAATTTTATAATAAAATAACAATAAATTATTATTAGAATATTATTTTTCCAAGAAAGTAGCATGAAAATAATATAACATTTCTAGAAGGAAAAGCAAAACTAAATTGATATAATTAAACTGACAAAACATAAAAAATTTAAAACTAAAATTATTATTAATTTTAACATCATTTTGTTTATTATTTAGCAACCAATGTTTATAATAATATTTTAATTAAATTATAACTAATAAATGCAAAGTTACCTTCATAAAAATCCGTACTAAATGTAGCCATAAGTAACTTTTTTAAATTTTTGGGGGGAAAATCACAATTGGATTGACGAGTTAATGAAATCAATGGCAATGGCAATGGCAATAGCAATAGAAAAAGGCAATAGGGACATGGCATAACAAACGCTAATGTAACCCTTCTTCCACACAAACATGGACGAAGAAAGAGAAAATGGTGGGTTCAGAATTCAGATCACAATTTGACACATTTAACAAAAGCCAGACTCGATGTAGCTTGGCCTACGACTACAAGCACAGCCTGCCAATGATATCAAATGTAACCATGTCTAAGATCATTCTTTACTCGACAGCATTACAATAATGGTCAACAAAATTAAGATGAAGTTAAACAAAATGAAGTTCTGTTTTCACCAACACATGTTAGTGAATCAGCCAAAACAATTACAACAGGCCCCCAACTTCATACACCAACGGTCTCTTCATTTAATCTTTTCGATGATGTCCGAGATCACCTTCTCCATGTAGAGATCCTTCATCGGTTTAAATGGTCTCTTCATGTCCTGCAAACCAAATATTAATCTCTCTTCACCGAAAACAACCAAGCTATCGTATCTATTTTCTGTCAAGAACCATGACGCAGAAAGTTGATTTATCATCTTATCAAAAACTAATTCATATGAAAACTCTAATTTTTTCACAGATAAGATTCCTCCAACTACATTAAGTGAGACAAAAATAAATTAGCTGCTCATAAATATTGCAAGATGAAGTTTTACCAGCAGACTTATGAATGTATCTCCGCCTTCCTCTCGTATTTCAAAGCATCCTCTTCTTGGCTGTTGGAAATTTGGAAAAACAAATGAGAGGATAGATCAAACATGAAACAGGCACTGAACAAAAGAAAAACATTCTAGGAAAAAAAATACAGAAGAATCTTTATACCCAAAATAGAAATCAAAAGCACATATAAAAACACTGGTAGCCAAAGACTGAAACTCAAGAAACCATACATAGATCATGATCAAGGCATCTCCCCTTTTAACATATTGAACTAGACTCTCATAAAATCGATCAAAACTCTCCCCTTTTAACATATTGAACTAGACTCTCATAAAATCGATCAAAAACTAAAAGCAACATTCCCCGAATGTACATAAATATGTTTGGAGTTGAGCACAATTAAACATTGAAAATAGTAGCTCAAAATGTGGTTAGAAAAGATTCCAACTGCAAACATTATGCATGAATACGATTTCAACACAACAATTAAAATGGTCTTTTATTTTGAATATGAAGGATCTTTGAATCTGACGGGAATTAAAGAAATTCGAATTCAAACATAAACTAGTATACTCAGTTCATCTTCTTTTCTTAATAAAACCAATTGTAAAACAGAAAAAGCATCAACAAATCAAGTCCTCACGGTGCATATGCATCTAAAAGCACAAATGTATGCACATGTTTTACAGGTATTAAACAGAACCCTCTAATGTATTCTTCAATAGAGTTGAAATAACACAACATGAATGCCTTTAGACAATACATAATTAAAAGATTTATTTTTTCAGGAAAAAAAGAGGACGTGTTCACTCCAAACCAGATATATGAGGTTAAACCTTCTCAGGGTTGAGCGTAACTTTGACTCCAGGAACACCTTTCTCCAAACCATATTTGACTTGAAAGGCCCTTGTCTTGAAAGAATTGCATTGCTTGCTAGAGAAAAGGAATCATAAACCAAAGGATTTGAAGCAGCAGCATAAAGAAGGAAATATTTAAAACAAATTTTATTCAACCCCATCCATTAAAATAAAACTATCTCAAAATACCCGAAACAAAAGGGGAAAAGGGTTTGCTGCCCTTTTCACACAAGTACTTGCTACTTCATTTCATGTTCCTTATTGTTACAAAATTGAAGGGGGGACATTCTAGACCTATTAATTTTGGATCCAGCCATGTTTGGAGTTAAGCCATGTGGCTCATGTCTGACCCATAAACAGGGGGCAGTTATTAGTTACAAAGGACATAATTAAGCACTGAAACAACAAAATTAGAGTTTAGTTTCAAGACGTTATGTTCTTATTTGACATTTATATTTTCATCGTCACAGGAAGTTTACAAGCGACGTCACAGATATTGGTTTGCTTGACGAACACTAAACTATGAACAATGATGATTTAACGTTAGCCAAAAGTTTGACAACCGTTTCAAAAACCTAAACCTAGAGAAATCCAAAATGGACATCAGAACAATAAAAATATTTGCAACATTAAAACCTCAACTAGTCGTGTCGTGTTCATTTCTTTTCTCGCAAAAAAAAACCTTAAATTTTAATCTTCAGTGAAGCGAAACTTACCAGTGTTCTATTACTACAGTCTTGTCGCAAGACCCACCGTCGGCAGCAGTCAAACCCTCAGGCGAAGCTTTGGCTGTGTGAGCAGCATCCTCCACTGATTCTTTTCGACTCTTGGGACTGGACTTCGTCTTAGCCTTGGCCTTGGCCTTTGCTTTTGCATTTGGTCTGTCCTTGCTGGGTTGAGTTTTGGCGACCGGCTTACTTGTCATGCTTCGAGTCACTCTTTTCACCGCCTCTACAACTTGAGGCTTGGCTTGCTCCTCGTCCCCTTCCATCGCCTTTCGTTTCGAGACCCTAGGCGCCATTTTCTGTTCTCTTTCTCTTCTTTTTTCGTTGTGGTTTAGCATTGTTATTTGGCAATGAAAAACAGCAGATATATTATTTTTCCCGCTCTACATAAATTGGGAATTTGAACGGACGACTGGGATCAACTCAATTGTTTCTTCATTCAATGATCCTGACCCTTAGTGCTACCTGCCCTTAGTACTGGTCTCTTCTCAAATAATTCATTAATTATTTTTTATGAATATTGTTTTAACTCTTTTTTTAAAATTAAAAATATTTATGGCCAATGTTAATCTAATAATACAGTAAAATAATCTTTTTGACAATTCTTATTTTATCATATTTATAATATGTGTGTATTATTTTGACTCTCACCTTCTAATTTTATCAAATCAATGTTGATCGTTTGGAATACGAAGACCTTTGATATTTCAACTCTTACCTTCTAATTTTGCATCGTATACAAAAGGGGAAGATCCGATGATAGTTTCTTTGGAGAAAGTAGATTTTTGGGTGCTCGTTAATGATCTTCATGTGGGTTTTATTTCAGAGCAAATGATAAAACAATTCGAGAATTTTATTAATATTTTTGTTGAGTATGACGCAACTGCTATTATCTTGGGTTATTGAGGCTCGATTCGGATCAGGGCTAAAGTTGATGTATAAATCACAATTCACATAATAGTTAGAAGTTACTTTTTACTATAGTAATTCCATAACTGGTTCATTGCAAGCCAATGGTTGCTCGATAACATAAATAATTGACATGAATTGTTCTCCGACTCTCAATCTCTTAAACTCTTCAATCCTAAAACTCTATATCTTTGAAATCTCAAACTCTCAAACGTGTAAACTTTCAAACTTTAAAACTCTCAAACTAAGAAAATGGCTCTTATTCAGTTGTTGTTTACTAGGATAAAGAAATTGGGGAAGATGAATACGAGGTTATTTTTCGATTAGATCATTATATTCTTCTTTCATTTAGGAAAACCATCACTATTTGTGATTTAATCACAAAATTCTCAAGGAAGACTCGTGTTGGAAACAATAGAAGAATGGCTACACTGCAGTACAAATTTCTGACTGAAAATTTTTCTTTAACATATACATCGTTCAATCTCTCAAACGACGATGATGTTACTATAATGGTTTATGCTTCCAGTCAAAATCTGAATTCTATCACAGAAATGTATGCCATTTTTATTGGCGTACATCCAGTTCGGGGTATGTCCTTATCCTCCCACTATGGCTTGCATAAACCAGTTGATTAAGGTGACAGTCCAACTTAAACAATCTGTAATGATTTCACGTCATTAATGACTAACCCACCTCCTGTCAGTATATCATCAAGTTCCTAGGGAAGGCATTCATCTGCCACTTTTTTCCACCTCAATATGTAGATGCCTTCCAGTTCCAGGGGAGACATTCATTTGCCATCACATTTGACCTTGATATGTCAATTTCTTCCATACAACACTCAAATTATAACCCATATGGTGACATCCCTTCAAGCTACAGAGGAAGGCATTCATCTGTAAACTTGTTCGAACTAAACATCAAAGTCACAGAAGAACCCTCATCTCCTCTAGAAGAACCTCTTCGTGAGTCAGAATCAGGTGGTGTTGAAACTGGATTATTCCTTGAACCCAAGTCACCACAATTCAACATAGACTCTAACGATGATGTGAATGAAGTTCCTACAAATATGGTACAATACGGACCTCCATCACACATGTATGAAGCTGACAATGATACGACGTACGGGCCATAATTTCCTGATATGCCTTATTTTAGAGACTATGGGAGGCATTCATCAGTTAATGATGGTGATTTATATCATGGAATGAAGTTCACATCTAAAGAAGAAGCGATGATGGAAATTAAGAATTTCAATATTCGTAATTTTTTTAGTCCAGAGTCGATCGATCTACCACCGAAAAGTATGTTTGTTATTGTGTCCAACGTGATAACGGTTGCAACAGGATGGTTCATGTTTCAAAGAGGAAAAAGACAGGTATATAAGAACTAACAAAATACACCGGTCCACATACATTTTGTGTACAGGGGATCAACTAGGATCATTCAAACTTGGACTCCAACGTGATTTGTCATTATAAAACATGGGTACACCATCTCAATATGGGTACACCATCTCCTACAAAAAAACATGGAAGGTAAAACAGAATGTCATTTTAAAACTACACGGCAAATGGGATTCATCTTACAACGAATTACTCAATTGGTTTAACCTGGTTCAACGACTGAATCTTGGGACAATGGTTGAGTTTAAAACTCAACATGCCTACCATAATGATCGAGTTCTTCGAGATCGATGCCAATTCCACCGTGTTTTTTGGACTTACCCACAATGTATTAATGCAGTGAAATACTGTAAACACGTTGTCCAAATTGATAGTACATTTTTGTATGAAAAATACAAGCAAGTTTTATTATTGGTAGTTGTCTAAGATGGTAATCGTAACATTCTTCTTGTTGTCTTTTCCCTTGTTGAAGGAGAAGATACGAAGTCTTGGGTTTTTTTCCTGAGAAATCTGCAGTTACATGTTATCATGAGGGAACATATTTGTATCATTCTAGACCAAGGAGTTGGAATCAAAGCAGCAAAGGATTCTTTGGGTACAATGTGGAAACCTCCACGCGTCCAACATCGTCTCTGTATCTGACATATTGCTACAAACTATCATGGAAGATATAAGTTGAATAATAAACGACAAATAATTATACGCATAGGTATGTTACATTTTTCCCAATGTCATTTCTCACCCATAATCATTTTTTTTATACTAACTACTTCATTTCGCTTAGGTTACGAACTCTCACCTCAAACGTTTGAGGTTATGCTTCAAGAATTGCGAGGAAAAAATAAACATGGATATAATTACATCAGTGAAATCAACAAAGAAAAGTGGACAAACGCATAAGATGGTGGATATCGATATGGACATATGACAACCAACATGGTTGAGGCAATCAATTCAACTTTAAAGGGGGTCGTCATTTACCAGTAATTGTTTTGGCTAAAACGATGTATTTTTGTTTGGGTCAACTTTTTGCCAAGCTTGGGGGAAAAACTCTTACTTGGATACAAAATGATCATGTTTATCACCCACAATTAGTAGCAGATATGTAGCAAAAGGTTGCGGCATCAAACAACATGTCCGTAATAAGCTTTTCTCGTATTCAAGAATTATTTCGGGTCACAGAAATGCCACGACCTCTGTAAGAGATTGAATCTAACTCTTTCAGAGTTAATCTACGAGACAAATGATGTGATTGTGGGTTTTTTCAAGTTTTGAAGTGTTCATGCTCCCATGTCATAGCAACTTGCTCATTTTCTTTTCAAGACTATAATCATTATATGGATCTGTATACCAACTTTCAGAAGTATTCAAGGTATATGAATATGAGTTTCACCCCATAGTTAATGAAAAAGACCCAAATGAGGTTTAGACTTGACTTCTAATTATACCAGATCCAAACTTATTAAAATAGTCAGGTCGTCCAAAATCCACTCTAATTTTGTAACACCCCAACCCGTACCCGACCCGGATACGAGTCTGAGATGTCACATTAAATTTTACAAACGATATTCTTACAAAATATCATAACATTTGAACTTATATTAAGAAAATATGTTCATTTATTGTTCAATTGTGTTTGTTATAAAATTTTGAGGTACAAACGATATTCTTATAAAATTTTACAAACGATATTCTTACAAAATAACAGTACTAAATGTTAAAATTTTCTAGATTGTCAGAGAGGAACCGATTACCCTGCTACAGTACCGCTACTATATTTCCGTAAAACTACTATAAACTCGTAAAAAATCTAAGCTTTCATCCGTATAAAATTTATCAATTGCATATACACATTTAAAACATTACAAAACTCAATCATATGACTTTTCAAAACCGATTAGAACATATCGGATTTAATCCTTTATTTACATGTCAACCACTATCATTATTACAAAATACATACTATACATTTCTTTTCTGATCTGATCTTTGGAAAAGAGAAACTGACATGTCTTGCACAACTTTTACTTCTCTTTTTCGCTTTCCAAACCTACGTATGAAACAATCACACGCTAAGTCATAGACTTAGTGAGGCATATAAACATAAAATGGAAACCATAAAACATTTCATATAACAAAATGTATACATACACATATACCATCATTATCATAATCTCTATCATAATCATTAACCCATTTGTCATGTGATCTTGTATTTACCATTTTTGTATATCGTGTATCTTTTCATATAATCAATTTACACATATACATATATCATTAACATGCTTATCGGTACTTATATTACTATCACTAATTTCTTTTTATCATATAAGCATATACATCATTTCATAACAAAACACACATAGTATCACATCAATTGATTTATTTACTCTCTTAAAATCCCATGTATTAGCCCATGTATACTTTTGAGAACTTAAGGTATGTGAGTACATTGAGGTTGTGCACCACTATACTGTCACCACAGCTCATATAAATATCCCGAATGACCTATCCAGATGTCATAAAGAACCTCGACAATTGTCCATAAGTCCCGAAGAACCTAGGTAAATTGTACATATATTCCTTAGAACATAGGTATATTGTCCATATGTCCCGAAAGACATAGATAATTTTGTCCATATGTTCCGTAGAACATAGGTAAACCCTCGACTCTTGGCATGGCAACTATACCACTAGCTCTCATATTACATAACATGGGCAATATTATTTATGACATTTCACATATCATTTTTCACATTCATATCACAACATCATATAAGCTCATGGCTTCTTATCACTATGTTATATCACATTTTCCTGGAATTTCATATCACTTGTTCTTTCTCTTCTGTCAAATACCACATGTATGCGTAACCATATATCTCATATCATATCACATGTATCACAAGTGCATGTATTCACATAGATCGTTTCATATGGCTTATACCATTTCTCATTTTTTTCATGTAAACTCACATGTCATATCATGTAACATATATCACATAATCATATAGGCTCACGGTTTTATCACCTATCATGTTATTTCACATAAACTCATATATTCTTATCACATTTATTATATCATTCACCTCATATAACTTATTGTCATATAATCTCATATCACATATACTATATTCACATACTTCAATATCATTTGACTTGTTTCATTTTATTACAAGAATATATCACTCATATAATCAAGCATACATACATTTCATGTCATTCATTTCATTCTCTATATCCTTATCACATAGCTTATTTTATTTCTCATGTTCTTATGTAAGCACATATGTCATGTCTTGTATACATATATTCACTTTCACATATCTCATATTCATTTTCTCCTATTTTTCATATCATGACTCATATAACCACATATGTCTATCTTATTCCCATATGTTCATATATACATCACATAACACATAGAATAACATATAAACTTATACATAAATCATTTTCATGTGATTCACATGTCACCTATCTCATTGCTTATATCTCTTAAGCATTTAATCACTTGTCTCATAATTTCATATACATACTTTCATATAGTCTATATATCACTCCCATATAACTTCTCTCCTAATTTTGCATAATCACTTCTATAACATTAAATATATATGATTTTCATGTATTTACTTTTACATAGCTCATCACTTAAGCATGTATTCTCATATTTATTCATATATATATTATTTCATTATCCTTATTATTATTATTATCATAACCATTAATCCCTTTTATTTACCATATTCATATCAATAACACATATACTTATGCACACATATAAATCACAGTAAACAAATACTTCTATGAATTCATGCATTTTACTATTGGAAATAGACTTATCACAAGTCTTATTTTCCATTGAACATCATATACTAAACAATGTGCACTCACCTTAGCCTTGCTTTGATTCAATCATAATTCTTTGATTGTTTCGGAACTTGTTTAGGCTCAATATCTACATAAACATAATTTCCAAAACAATTATCAGAAGCCTAAACCTTAAACTTGATGTTAATAGCTTAAGCTAGTTTAATGAACCAAAATTCTATTTTTTTCTTTAGGGGGGAATCGGTACCCCCCAGGGGTATTTGTTCCCCCTGCGCAATCTGGAATTTTTCGTTCAAGCCCAGAAAATCAATGTTCATGCACGAAAATTCACTATATCAACTTAAATTCTTCATGTTTCATTCCCTTTCATATTCTTAACTCAAATATACATACTTAAACTAAATTCTACTCATTTATCTCATCTTAAAGCTCAAAATCTTCTCCTCTTTATGAACTTCAATAATCATACCAAACATTCAATATACTCTAAATTCAATTCTATCACTTCATATCTCTTAATTAAGCTGATGACAAGTCGAATTTAACTTCAAATTCAACTTATCAACTCTTTTACAGAAATTCATTTAAAAACCCCTTCACTTAAATCGTTCATAACTTCTTCATCTTTTGATTATAAGATAACTTAAGCTTTCCTTAAGCTTAGTTATCATCTAATGATCAAAACTAACTCATAAAATCAACAAATAATTGATTAACCAGAAAACTCACCTTTGCCTTGGAGCCTTCACGGGAGGAGGAAGAAGAATATGAGAGAAATGTATGGAAACATTTGTTTCCCACATTTCTCTTCCATGTGGGTTATAAGATAACCCCAAATATTATTTTATTCTCTTATTTACTCAATGACCATTTTGCCCTTTATTTCTTTTGATAATTACTAAAAACTTTCAGGAAATACTTTCAAATAAATCATTGAACCTTTCAACTTTTCCACTTTAATCACCAAATTCTGGAATTTTACAATTTAATCACTAACCCATAGTTTGGGATGTTACAAATTCATTGTGATATGGATATTCGAGATACATCAAGACAAAACTTAAGATGTAGCCATTGTAGAAATCTCGGCCACAATAGAAGAAACTGTCAATCTCTTTCGTCATCACGTAATCGTTGACCACCACTCATGTAATCATAATTTCTAATGTTTCAACTTATGTTATTTGATTTTCTTTTAGTTTCAATTAATGTGATTTTAGCTTGTTTATTTTACAAGATAACCCTTTCGTCTATCTATATAATTTTCTAATTAAATGTTTAACGTTTATTTCTTACAATCTAACATATATTGAACTTTAACTCTACCCTACTTTAAAAACACAAACTGTTGAAAACATTTTGATGTTTCGATATAACAAACTAAGTTTAAATGAATTTTAAGATTTTACAAATAATCTTTTTAAAGTATATTCGATATAATTATTCGACTATCAAAATAATCTTGTTTATTTTACAAGATGACCCTTTCGTCTATCTATATAATTTTCTAATTAAATGTTTAACGTTTATTTCTTACAATCTAACATACATTGAACTTTAACTCTACCCTACTTTAAAAACACAAACTGTTGAAAACATTTTGATTTTTCGATATAACAAACTAAGTTTAAATGAATTTTAAGATTTTACAAATAATCTTTTTAAAGTATATTCGAATATCAAAATATTACTCTAAGTTTTTCCAAGTTAAATTTCAATCCTTACTAATGTGTAAAATTATGTTTTATCCTTAAAATATTTTTGAAACAATTTTCACAAAGTATTTTGAACCAAAAACGAGCCTAAAATCAATTTTTCAGGTAAGTGTACTGATGCATAAATCAATGCATCGATGCACCCTTGTTTTAATTGAACATCGAATGGCTTTTGTGTACCGATGCACATACCATGCATCGATGGACTCCATATATATTAAAACATCGAATTGATTTTATGCACTGATGCACAAGCCATGCATCGATGCACTCAGGCATTTTCAAAACATCGAAGCATATTTATGCATCGATGCACTATCAGTGTACCGATGCACTAAGGGTCAAATGGTCGAAATATTTGAATTTTACACATAGTGTACCGATGCACTAGCCTTATGCATCGATGCACCAGAAGCTCCCACTAATTTTATTAATTGTTTTCACACTTAAACGGCTCCATTGACTCCAATAATCATCCCCAACGTTCAGAATCAATTGAAGGCATATTTAAACAAGCTTAGAAGCCATTGATTAATAACAAGAAACAAGAATCAACAAGAATCAAGAGAGAATCAAAGAGAAAGCATCAAACCTCAAGTTTGAGCATTTTCAAGCCTATTTCATTCAATATTCATTTTTGCTTTCAAGAACACTTATTGTGCTCAATTGTATTATCCTTGAGTGTTCTTTCTTTGTTCTAGAATTGTGCAAACATCTTGCCTTGTGAGGATTTTCTTATAAGTTTACAAAATTTGTATTGTACTCTTTGGGAGAGAGTGTTCTCAAGAATTTGGGGTATAATTCTTGAGGGATTTGTAAGGTTACTCTTTGTCCTCAAAAGAAAGACAAATTAGTGAATTTATGGAAAATCCTTAGTGTGTATAGCTAAGGTAGTGGACGTAGACTTTGGTTGAGAAAGTCGAACCACTCTAAATCGCTGTGCAAATATTTTCAATTTTCTGCAAAAGCTTCCACCGAAATTTTTATTGCCAATTCACCCTCATCTTGGCCATATTTGTCGATCAATTAACTCAATAATTGGTATCAGAGCTTGACTCATTTGAAGGTTTAATCACCTCTTGAGTAGATCCGGGAAGAGTTACATCAATGGCCTCTACTTCAAACTCTGACTTCGGTCTTGATTCATTGCCCATCAACAAGCCTCCTTTCTTCAATGGAGCTAATTATGCTTATTGGAAGAATAGGATGATGTATTTCATTCAAGCAAGTGACATGGGAGCATGAAATATTATAGAAGATGAATACATCAAACCTTCCACTCATCCAAGATTATGGAGTGAAGGAGATACGAGAATGTTCCAGCTCAACTCCAAAGCTATCCATATTATTTTTTGTGCTCTTGGACCGGATGAATACGAGAGAGTTTCATCTTGTAAAACCACAAGGAGATATGGGAAAAACTACAAGTCACTCATGAAGGCATAAACGAGGTAAAAAAAATCTAAAATTAGTCTTCTAACTTATAGCTATAAAAATTTCAGGATAAAACCGGATAAAGATGTCAAAGCTATGACGGATAGATTCTCCACTAATGTCAATAGTCTCAAGTCATATAGAGAAATCATTCCAAATAACAAGCTTGTAAGGAAGTTAGTTTACTCTCTTCCAAAACTTTGACAATCAAAGAAGACGGCGATCATCGAGGCTAAGAACTTAAAATCTTTAACTCTCGATGAGCTTATTGGCTCTCTCCTCACACATGAAATGATTCTTAAAGAAGAGGAAGACCTTGAGAAAAGAGATGAGCCAAAGAAGGATACGGAGAAGAAGAAGAACGTAGGAGTTGCTCTCAAATAAATAAAAGATGAGAGTGATTCGGATGAAGATGACGATGACGAGGAGATGGCATTGTTTGCCAAACGATTCAGAAAAATGATGAGGCCAAATCGAGGAAGAAAATTCAAACGAAATGAAGGTTTCAAAAATAAACCAAAAGAGAAGGACCCGATCATTTACTATGAATGCAAGAAACCAGGGCATGTCAAATATGATTGCCCATAATTGAAGAGAAAGGGTCAATCAAAGAATAAGCACAAGGCTCACATAGCTATGTGGAGCGATGAAGAATATTACAATGAAGAGGAACAAGAAGTAGCAAACTTGTGCTTGATGGTATTTGGGGAAGATTCTCAGGTATCCTCTAACTCATTTGATTTAGATGATTTATCTTATGATGAGTTATTAGAGGAATATAATGGGTTGGTTTCGGATTATGAGAAATTATTTTTAAAATATAAAAATGATATTTCGAAATTGAAAAATGAAAATAATCTCATATCCAAGACCAACAATGATCTTGAAAGTAAAATAAAAAATGTGCAAATCAAACTAGAAGAGTTTGAAAAGAAAATTTCTGATTTGCATAATTTACTTTTAAAGGTCAATGATGATCATCAAAAGAAAATTGATGATCTTAAAGCTTCTTTTAATAAAGTTGGAACAAAATGTTTTAAAAATAGAGAAAATTCAAAATCCAGCTTTGTTAGAAAAAGTTTTAAAAACTACAATCATAGAGGTCTCCGAAGAACCTCTAATGGAAAAATCGTTAGAAATAAATGGATTCCTAAAGAACTCATTACTACTAAAGATAAGGATATCCTACACAAATGGATACCTAAGGGGACTAGGATTTTGGAAACTAATGAATATGGACCCAAAAGAATTTGGGTACCAAAAATTAAAAATTAATCTATGTTTGTAGGAAAATGGGCATTGCTACAAGGCAAGTGAAACAAATTCAAATTCATGGTACCTTGATAGTGGATGCTCAAGATACATGACCGGAGACAAAAGCCGGTTCATAGAGCTCAATGCTAAAAATAGAGGAGAGGTGACTTTTGGTGATAATTCAAAAGGTCACATTGAAGGTATAGGCACTATAGGTAATACCTCTTCCATACAAATTAAGAATGTTTTATATGTGAATGGATTGAACATAATCTATTGAGTATTAGTCAATTGTGTGATAAGGGATTCAATGTCATGTTTGATATTAATGGTTGTAAAGTCATTGACATTGTATCTAATCGGATTATGCTTATTGGTCATAGAATAGGAAACATTTACATGGTGCATTTAGATTCCATAGATATGACTAATTTATGCCTTGTTGCTAAAGATGAGCATGATAGTTGGTTATGGCATAGGAGACTAGGACATGCTAGCATGAGTGTTTTGCAATGGTTAATTCAAGGAGACTTAGTAAGAGGGTTGCCTAAACTGAAATTTGATAATGATAAAATATGTGATGCTTGTGCTAAAGAAAAACAAAAGCGAATTTATTTTAAATCCATTAATGGCGTATCCACTAGTAGAGTATTACAATTGATCCATTTAGATCTTTTTGGGCCATCTAGAACTACTAGCTTGGGTGGAAAACAATATGCATTTGTATTGGTAGATGACTATTCTAGGTATACTTGGGTTCTATTATTAAGTACTAAAGATGAAGCATTAGAAAAATTCATCACGTTTTCAAAAGTAATCCAAAACGAAAAAGGTTACTCCATAACTAGAGTTAGGAGTGATCATGGAACTGAATTTGAAAATCTTGGATTTACTGAGTTTTATAATTCTAATGGTATTAGTCATAATTTTTCAGCACCTAGAACCCCTTAACAAAATAGAGTTGTTGAGAGGAAAAATCGAACTTTAGAAGAAATGGCTAGAACCATGCTTTGTGAAAACAATTTGCCAAAATATTTTTGGGCGGACCATAAATACCGCTTGTTATGTTATTAATCGAGTAATGATTAGGCTTATTTTGAAGAAAACTCCATATGAACTTTTTAAAAATAAAAAGCCTAACATTAGCTATTTTCATCCTTTTGGATGTAAATGTTTTGTTTTAAACAACAGAGTAAAGACAATCTTGGCAAATTTGATGCTAAAAGTGATGAAGGAATTTTCTAGGTTATTCCTTAAATTCTAAAGCTTATCGAGTATTTAATAAAAAAACTTTAGTTGTAGAAGAGTCTATACATGTTATTTTCGATGATAATCCCTTTCCGAGGAAGGATTCTTGTGTTAATGATGATGTAGGTATTATAAACATAAATGACGTTAGACATGACGTTGGAGAACCATCATCTAAGGAAGAAACGAAAGATGAGGAAACTCAAGACCCTTTCGAGAATCCAACCATTAAAGAAAATGAAGTCTCTTACCCAAGAGAATATAATTATGTCAAGGATGGTGAAATAATAGGTGATCCATCAAAAGGGGTAACAACTCAATATTCTCTTAGAAATATTTGTAATTATATTGCATTTATCTCATGCATAAAACCTAAAAATATTAAAGAAGCATTAAATGATGAACATTGGATTATGGCTATACAAGAAGAGTTAAATCAATTTGAGAGAAGTAAAGTATGGACATTAGTTGAAAGGCCTAGTAATAAATCTACTATAGGTACTAGATGATTATTTAAGAATAAGCTTGATGAAAGTGGTAATATAGTGAGAAACAAGGCTAGACTTGTTGCTCAAGGTTATACTCAAGAAGAGGGCATAGACTATGATGAAACATACGCTCCCGTAGCTAGGATGGAAGCAATTAGAATGTTATTAGCATTTGCATGTTTCAATGAATTTAAATTATATCAAATGGATGTTAAAAGTGCATTTTTAAATGGTTTTATAAAAGAAGAAGTGTATGTGGAACAACCTCCTGGTTTTGAAGATTCAAAATTTCCAAATCATGTTCTTAAATTGACAAAAGCGCTTTATGGTTTAAAACAAGCTCCTAGATCTTAGTATGAAAGATTGTCAAATTTTTTAATTGAAAAAGGTTTTTCAAAAGGGAAGGTTGACACTAAATTGTTTTTAAAGCATAAAGGTAAAGATTTATTAGTAGTTCAAATTTATGTTGATGATATAATTTTTTGTTCTACTAATGATGTTCTTTGCTAAGAATTTTCTAAGCTAATGTAAAGTGAATTCGAGATGAGCATGACGGGGGAGCTTTCATTTTTTTTGGGACTCCAAATCAAGCAAAGAAAAAATGGAATCTTCATCAATCAAGCTAAGTACGTCAAAGATATGCTCAAGAAGTTTGGACTGGAAAATGGAAAACCTCATGCATTCTAATGAGCTCATCTACAAAGCTTTACAAAGATGAAGGAGGTAAATGTGTGGAAGTTAAATTATATAGGTCAATGATTGGCTCTTTGCTTATTTAACCGTAAGTAGACCGGGTATTATGTTTAGTGTTTGCTTATGTGCTAGATTTCAATCATGTCCTAAAGAATCGCATTTACTAGCTATTAAGAGAATCTTTAGATATCTTAAGGACACTCCTAGTTTAGGACTTTGGTATCCTAGAGACTCTAGCTTTAGCTTGCATGCCTTCTCTGATGCAGATTATGGAGGATGCAAATTAGATAGGAAAAGCACCTCCGGTACTTGTCAATTCCTTGGAAATATGCTGATTTCTTGGTTTTCAAAGAAACAAAATTGTGTTGCATTATCTTACATTGAAGTGAAATACATTTCAGCCGGTAGTTGTTGTGCACAAGTTTTATGGATGAAACAACAATTTTTTTATTATGGAATTGAAGTAGGTACCATTCCTATCAAGTGTGACAATACTAGTGCTATTTGTCTCACTAAAAATCTCATCCAATACTCTAGAACTAAGCACATTGAAATTAGACATCACTTCATTAGAGACCATGTCACTAAGGAAGATGTAGTTCTAGAATTTGTTGATACTTTGCATCAATTAGCAGATATTTTTACAAAACCTTTAGACAAAGAAAGATTTTGGACACTTACGAGAGAATTAGGTTTAACTGACATGTCTTCACTTAGTGTTTAAATTTATTTTAGCACTTTTAAGAATAAATGAAAAATGCTTATAATAATAATAATTTTTTATTGCATTCTTTGCTATTAGTTAGGGGGAGTTTATGATTCTTAGTAAAAATTAATTTTATGTTCAAATATAGTTTAATGATAAAATTGATTGATTGAACATGATTAATTTTCAATATATGAGTTGTCAATACCACTAGAGCTAAATTATTTAGCATTTTAAGTGTTTAAAACGGATTTTTGACATTTTTGTGCATAATGCATCGATACACTATGAAAATGCATCGATGTATCCCTTTGAATGTGCATCGATGCATCATGAAGATGCATCGATGCACTCATTGAATGTGTATCGATGCACAAGGCCATGCATTGATGCATCCGTTGGGGTTTTGGTTAAAACCCCTATTTCTTCTTTATTTCTACTCAATCCAAATTTTTCAAGGTTACCCATCCAATTCTGATTCCTAAACCATGTCCAACCCAAAACGCCCTAAGACTTCTTTGAGTCGTTCTAACCGACCTCCTAATCTTATTCCTCCTCACCCTCCAAATCCAACCAATCCCAATATGACCATTCTAAAATCATGTTTTAATATGCTTGGTTGTCGTAGAGAAGAGCTCTACCATAGGTACATGGATTCCTTCCGAACATACAAAATTCGGGAAGAACGTATTCCCTCTATTCAAGCCATGATAGATATTAACTTTGAATACCTTCCAACTCTCAAATCCTAGAAGTTTGATAAACTATTTCACCTTAAACCAATTGTATATCATCAGCTTGTCCGCATTTTCTACTCTAATGCGGTATGTATTCAAAACGAGAGTCAATGTGGGACTATAAGAATCAGATCCTACATTTTAGGACAATATATTCATATTGACTCAGACACTATAACTAAACAGTTCGGGCTAGATGACAGTGGTTTATATAATGAGAAAGAAACTGTGGCATATCCCTATCTTTCTAATGCTAGTGTTAATACCTTACGTACACATCACGATCGTTTTCTGCATTTAATGATCTCTTGGTGGTTTCGACCATCTGGAGGTAGGAACTCCACTCTTCATGTTAGGGATTTATGGTGGATACATTGTATCTAGCATAATAGAAAGATAAACTTTCATACATAATTTTTAATGAACTAGTAGATACTATAAATGTTGTTCCCTTTAAACATGTCGAAACTTTAGTTTATGGGTGTCTACTTAGTAATATTTTTATCAAACTCGGTCTTAGAGTCTCTCTCGACAATCCCACCCCTCTTTAAAACCAAATCAATCTCACTTCCTTGAAGAAAGCTGACTGGAAACAGGATAAGGAGACTGGCCAATGGGTTTATCAACCCAATAAGCAAACTCCGGGAGCCAGTTCTTCACGAGCTGCTCCTAGCTCTTCTCGTGCTCCTCCTAGCTATTCTCGTGCTCCTCCTCCTCTTCCGGCACCGACTGCTGACGACGATCCCGAACTTCAACAGCTTATGCAAGATATTGACGATCACGTATCAGACGATGAGCCTGCTCCGGAACCAGCACAACAAAAGGAACAAATGCCTCCATATTTTCATGCATTTATGGAGTCATTTGATCTGAGGCTTGCTTCCATGGATTCTCAGATAACTGAATTTCAATGGGAGATGCGTGAACGTATGGATGCTCTAACTCTTGAAGTACGAGCACATTATCCTCCTCCTCCCGACCCTCCGATGGAGTAGATCTTTTCCATGCTTTCTTCGTCTTAAAACTTGGATTGATAAACATTTTGTTGTTTTTGGATTGTTTTACTTTGGTTGTTGAATGTTTGAATTTGTTTGGATGCTTGGATTTTAGAACTTATTATATATATTTGGTTGGTTTTTGCATCATTTACCATATATATGACCAATTCTCCATTACACATTTTATATGAATATTATTTTATGAAACTAATGGCTAACTTCTCTTTTGATTATGATCTTAGCAGCTTAAACTTTAAGTTAATGAATCAATTGGTTAAGTTTTTCAAATCCTTGTTTAAAATCATTTTCGAGTCTTTTTGATTTAACAAAAAGGGGGGAAAAGATGTAACATAGTAAAGGGGAGTAATTTTCAAATTTGATTTCAAAAATGATTTTCTTAAAAATCTTAAAATTACTCAAAATGTTTTGTTATATCGGGGAGATTGTTGAAAATATTTTGATGTTTCGATATAACAAACTAAGTTTAAATGAATTTTAAGATTTTACAAATAATCTTTTTAAAGTATATTTGATATAATTATTCGAATATCAAAATATTACTCTAAGTCTTTCCAAGTTCAATTTCAATCCTTACTAATGTGTAAAATTATGTTTTATACATAAAATATTTTTGAAACAATTTTCACAAAGTATTTCGAACCAAAAATGAGCCTAAAATCAATTTTTCAGGTAAGTGTACCGATGCATGAATCAATGCATCGATGCACCCTTGTTTTAATTAAACATCGAATGACTTTTGTGTATCGATGCACATACCATGCATCGATGCACTCTATATATATTAAAACATCGAATTGATTTTATGCACTGATGCAAAAGCCATGCATCGATGCACTCAGGCTTTTTCAAAACATCGAAGCATATTTATGCATCGATGCACTATCAGTGTACCGATGCACTAAGGGTCCAACGGTCGAAATATTTGAATTTTACACGTAGTGTACCGATGCACTAGCCTTATGCATCGATGCACCAGAAGCTCCCACTAATTTTATTAATTGTTTTCACACTTAAACGGCTCCATTGACTCCACTAATCATCCCCAACATTCAGAATCAATTGAAGGCATATTTAAACAAGCTTAGAAGCCATTTATCAATAACAAGAAACAACAATCAACAAGAATCAAGAGAGAATCAAAGAGAAAGCATCAAACCTCAAGTTTGAGCATTTTCAAGCCTATTTCATTCAATATTCATTTTTGCTTTCAAGAACACTTATTGTGCTCAATTGTATTATTCTTGAGTGTTCTTTCTTTGTTCTAGAATTGTGCAAACATCTTGCCTTGTGAGGATTTTCTTGTAAGTTTACAAAATTTGTATTGTTCTCTTTGGGAGAGAGTGTTCTCAAGAATTTGGGGTATAATTCTTGAGGGATTTGTAAGGTTACTCTTTGTCCTCAAAAGAAAGACAAATTAGTGAATTTGTGGAAAATCCTTAGTGTGGATAACTAAGGTAGTGGACGTAGACTTTGGTTGAGAAAGTCGAACCACTCTAAATCGCTGTGCAAATATTTTTAATTTTCTGCAAAAGCTTCCACCGAAATTTTAATTGTCAATCCTTAGTGTGGATAACTAAGGTAGTGGACGTAGACTTTGGTTGAGAAAGTCGAACCACTCTAAATCGCTGTGCAAATATTTTTAATTTTCTGCAAAAGCTTCCACCGAAATTTTAATTGTCAATTCACCCCCTCTTGGCCATATTTGTCGATCGATTAACTCAACACAAACATTCTAACATACAATCAATTTTAACCCTAAACTTCTTTAAAAAACCTAAACCATACAAATATAACATCTTAAACCACTAAAAACCCTAAAATAAATTACAAAACCCTAAAATCACTTTAATATAAAACCCTAAATCGGGCATGAGAGGCACGTTCCCTAGGACGCGTCATTCAAGGGAGGCGCATTCCCTAGGACGCACCATTCATAAAACCCATGGAAGGCGTATTTCATGCTACGCGCCTTCCCTTCCCCCAACTAAGACGCGCCTCATGTCGTGCACCTCCTTCTCTCTTCTGAAAAAAATGTGTTAGATCGAAAAATAGTTAAAAAATGATGTTTGATATGTATTATTTTTTTCATAGGATTTTTAAATTTTAATAATGAAATGAGCAGTGAAGATTGTACGTAATTTTACTGACTTTACTTTTATTTTTATAAATGCAATAGATTGAAAAATAAAATGGGTGGGAGATATTTTAAAATTTAGCATGAAGAATCACAAGTAATAAAATATTTATAAACAAATATGTGTACAAAATCTTTAAAAATGATTTTAATTTTTGAATTTTAATACGATATAAAATTAAAAATATGAAGAAAAAAAACATTATTATAATCACAAACGCGATCCCAAAAGCTGGATTTTATTAGCTTTTCCAATTGGCAATATTGAGTGCTGTGGAAAAGCACTTTATTAGCTTTATCAAGTGAAAATGCACAGCAGAGGTGAACAGGTGAAACTGTAAAATTTAAAGTTCTAAGGTTGGCATCAATTTTCAGAATTAAAATTAAGTAAAACTCTCGGCAAATATTAATACAATATTAATTGTAATACCAAAAATGTAAATAACGTATTCGTTAAGCTACGATTTGACAACGGGTTCAAACAGGTCCATTGGGTTTAAATTCTGAGTATATTTATTTTCGGATATCTGAAATATCGGTTATTTGATTTTTTGGGTAGTATATCTATTGACCCGTGACTTAGTCCGTTAAATTTGGGCATCCGATAATTGGGTATCCTTAAAACTTAGGTATCCACATTTTCAAATCATATGTATCTGGTTTATATATATTTTTTATTTAAGTTTTTTAGAAAAAAATCACATAACTAATACATAAAATTTAAAAGTTTATAATGCACAATCCATATAAAATAATTAATTATTTAAAATTAGTTTTAAGGATAAATATTTGGATATATGTATATATATTAAAGTTTATTTCTAAAAAATATTTAAAATATTAATATCTATTGTATTTTTCCTTCGATTCTAATATTGACAAATTATTTAAAACTTTTTAAAAAATTTAAAACTTAAATGTACATAATCAAACCTAGAAAAAAATTAGGGATTTTAATTTAGTTTTAAAGTAAAAATATTAAGAACCTAGTGTGTGTGAGTGGGTGCGTGCGTGCGTGCGTGTACATAATCAAACCTAGAAAAAAATTAGGGATTTTAATTTAGTTTTAAAGTAAAAATATTAAGAACCTAAAATAAAGATATAATTTAAACTGTGCGTGCGTGCGTGCGTGTGTGCGCGCGCTTGTGCGTGCGTGCGTGCGTGCGTGTGCGTACACGTGCGCGTGCGTGTGTGTTAAAATTATCGGGTCAGTTGGGTCGAGTACCCAATTATTAAAAAACATTTAGTATGGGTCCGACCCAACTATTCGGGAAAAATCATGGGCCAGGTAATCGACCTGTTCAGGAAATTTTTTTTATAAAATTACTAAACAAAACATTAATTATAGATTTTAAAAAAATAAAGTTTAAGAATCAAAAAATAAAAATAAAAATTTAGATACTAAACATGTAAGTTATCCTTATATTTAATTTAAACATTATATTTTTTTTAGTTGTCCTCCCAGCTCTAAGGCTTTGCCTTAACTAATTTAAACCGAACCGCGTCGTACATTTAGCTTTAGTGGTGAGACTTCCAACAAGAATTTTCTGCATATACAAAGACTCGAACTTGAGACATTACTTAAGTGATATCAAGTTGCTTATCACTTTAACCAACCTCTGCAGATTGAATTTATCATTTTATCTATAAAACATTTTTATATCAATTTACTTAATAATATTTTTTTTATCATTTTAAACTATAATATCACCTTTGATATATTTTAAATATTTATTATATAAGTTAGAATCCATTAACACAATGTAAAACTTTGTTAGTTTTACACTTTTCCTCGAATTTGAGACATTACTTAATGATATCAAGTTGCTTTCACTTTAACCACCTCTGCGATTGAATTATCATTTTATATAAAACATTTTTATATCAATTTACTTAATATATTTTTTATCATTTAAACATAATATCACCTTTGTATATTTTAAATATTTATTATATAAGTTAGAATCCATTAACACAATGTAAAACTTTGTTAGTTTTACACTTTTTCAAGATTGTTGGATTGAGTGGAATCAAAGGCTGAGATTAACTCATTATTTTTTTTCCAGTGAATATCTTCTCATTTTCTACTGTTAATTTGAATCTTTTATTTCTCCCATCTAATGATCCTAAAAGGTATAAAACTAAAAGAGTTTTACACAATATAATTGGATCTTACCCCTTACTATATACATTATATTATATCCCAAACAATTAGAATAAAAGAATAAATTTTATACAAAAATATATGTATTTATTTAACGAAGAAGAGGTGAAATCACCCAATATTACACCTTTTTTTTAATTTTGAAAATAATACACATTTGATTTTATTTTTCAGTCTATTATATTTGTTATAATAAAATTTAAATCCGTCGAATTATATATCGAGTTTACTATTTATTTTATTTTTATTTAAAAAATAATTTATGAAATAAACATTCATTTTGTAAAATTGGGAATTTTTAAATTAAAAAAAATGAAATGAACAATGAAATTGATATGTAGTTTGACCGACTTTATTTTTACTATAACAAATAAAAAATACAATATATTTGAAAAAAAAAGGAGTGTGTGCTATTTTCAAATTAAAAAAAAATCAAAGTTTAATATTTGAGTAATTCTACCATAAAGAATCACAAGTAATAAAATACTTATAACAAATCTCTGTTTAATCTTTAAAAAATTATTTTTATTTTTTTAATTTTAATATGATAAAATTACGAGAAGACATTATTATAATAAAATTTATTATCTTTCTGAAGAAAAACATGACTATATATTTTTTAAAATATTTTCTACGATACTGATTCAAAATTTTAGAATAAGTGCAGAGAAATACATTTTAATCCTTAATAAGGGTGGACAAAAAACATATACTATTTTGCATAACAAACTTTAATCCTACTTCCACATTACATAATCTCAGGGGTATAGTTGGAAAAAATTTATGTAGAAAATCTCCATATAATAACAATAATAATATATTCAAAATTTATCATTGGGTTTGGGAAAACTATTTGGGGTGTGGGGGGGTGAATTAATTGACAAAGGCATGGGAGGGGATATTACAGCAAAGGCCTTAGCCGACGGCTATGCGACTGTATAATTAGAGAAAATGATTAACTGTCTGTTCAAGGTTTCGGAAGAAAAATTCTAGCGAACAAATAACAGGGCCTCGTCACATTATTCCACAAGCATGGCCCGGTGAGCACTCTCCTCTGCAACCAAACCATGAAACACAAACAGCTCTTTGTTACTCTAAAATTTAACCCATTTTATATAATTGACCTTTCTCTTTTACCTTCGGATCATTTGTGTAATGTACGCCGTCATCAATGAACTGCGCAAACCAAAATCTATTATTAATGATAACAAACAAAATGAACTACCATATTTGGACGGAATGAATATTATATATATATATATATATATATATATATATATATATATATATATATATCGTACTACATGGTGTTTGAGGAACTCGAATGTTATATCTTGAGCCCTAAATGATCTGGGATGCCACTTCCTTTCAGACCAATCTACGTATGTTACTGACCGATTGGCAATTCCACCTGGATCAACCATCTAAAGTATACTTGATGTTTGAGTTAATTAATAGATTGGTATTATTGTATGTAATAAGAAACAAGTCTGGTGTACCTACATTAAAATGGTTGGTAAGTAATGCTCGTCCGCATAGCAATTGCGCCCCTCAAAATTTGGCTGCCTACACGAGGAGATGCATGTCAACAATACGGGCAAATTAGTTTATTCTCATGACTTCGCAAAGGAACAAACTAAATAGCTATGATGGGCAGAATACCCTGCAATAAAGCCTAAATTTTGTGTAATACAGGGTGTCGGCCATAACTATCATAGCATGCTGCCGCTTCGTGGAGAACCACTGAAATTAAATATGCACCAAAACCAGGTAAATGTATGAGAAACGCCAGATTCATGATTTATTTTTGTTGCAAAAATACAAAAAATCTAACGCTTTTGAACCATTTATCTGCTCAGGATATAATAAACTAAAAATGCAGAAAACCACTATATATAAATATATTAGAAAGGGAAATATGACACTAGAATTACAGACTTTGTTCTAACAGATGCCAACTAAAGAGACTGCAGTCATTGCCACACATCTAGGGCTTAAGAAAAATTACTGCATAAGTTGTAACATGATCAAAGCCATGTTTCTACAGTAAAAGGATTAACCTGTGATCCTTTCCTGAAAGCGTCCTTTTCAATTTCGGGCATCATACGCTCTGAATACCTCCCAGTTCCATGTGGACCCAGATCAACGAAACTGAAGAGAGAGATCAAAAGTGAGAAAATTAGTTTTTATGTACTATTAATTTTTACATAAAACAAATGAAAAAGGCATTTACACAAAGTTACATGACGATATAAAAAAGAGATTGAGTATTGCTTACCAATCAAGAAAGCTCACATTAGTGTGTATCAGATAGTTGTAGACATTGTCAAAATTGTGAACCGGTACGCAACTATAGGAGAAGATTTACAAAAGAAACTTATTAGATAAATTCCTAACATAAGAATATTATGCATGTGATGTCTGTATTACCTGTCTGACAGTAACACAAATTGCTGGTTATCAGGGTCTAAAAGTGCATTAGCCAATAGTTACTTCTTAGGAGGCACTACATAGTCACATTCAAGCAGACGTGTTACATAGTCACATTCAAGCAGACGTGATCTCAACGGTGGAAAAAAAGACAATTCATCGAAGAGAACTAATGGGGTCATCATCAAAAATCAAAATTACAAGTGCACGCCCATCCTTTAAAGTTTTTCTTTCCCTTCTTTGCTTTTGAGAACCTTTTCAAGGCTTAAGTCCACCTACACTGTCACTGCGAATGTCTCGACCAATAAAATAGTCGCTATTGTGTACTAGTTTTTCTCTGGAAGCATGAACATAAACAGAGAACCTGCCCCCATGGCCCTGTAGCAAAAGATTAAACTATGTGATTTGTGATAAAATTTGAAATTTCTAGAGAAAGGAAATATACCATCTTTTGACAAAGATTAGAATTTGCAATTGAAACAGTCGCAATTTATTTTTTTCAAGGCCACAGATCAAAATTTTAATCAAGAATTAGTAATTTCAAACTGTTCCTCAACTAATTTAATCTGAAAAACAAGCTATTAAAGTGTGCATCAGTCCCCAGAAGAGGTATTTATCAACATCTTCTCGTTTTCATTTAATTTGTTTCCTTCTGGAAAATTTTAAAAGGAAAGACAAATTGTAGGTCAGCTTGCATATTTAAAAAGCCTAAAAATAGACTTGAAAACTATTGTTCTGCAAGCATCTGTAGCTCGATGCAAAACAGATACTACTGGATGAACAACAAAACATCTAAGCAACCACATCGAATTTAACAGAAGTGATGGCAGTACTTGCAAAACAAAAGTTGCATAACAGATGCAAAATAAAGTAAAAGGAATTGATGACCTAGGAACAAAGTCTTACACGAAAGAATTTATCCTACAGTGGCTCGAAAGGTAGTGTCCCTGGAGTCAAATACAGGAAAACAATTTTTGAATTCTTTGATTGCGTTGGAGGTGAGTTGAGGATCTCTCTAATTACAACCTGAGACATTGTCTCTTCATCACTTAATTCCCTAGAACGAAATGGTGGCTGGTGGTACAAAGAACAATCTCCAGTTGAAAAGATATTGCAGGCTGTTGAACTTGATAGAGGGAAGAGATAGGCACTAATCATGATCACAAAAGTTACCAATATAATAATCCACAGTGGCCTCTTCAGATCCGATCGCTTTCTTAAAACAGACCAGACATATCTTTTACACTTTGCTGCCATGCACGGAACATGTCAGAATCTGAAAGTACCATTCGGTTATCTTATCTGACCATCTTCATCGTAGAGTGGAAGGACCATTACTATATTCTGATCAGGTTATTGGACTCGGACCCTATAATCTAAAATTAGGAAATAAAATGAGCATCAAAGCCATGGATACAGGCATTGTAAAAAGCCTTATAAAGCAGAGGACGATGCTTAAAAATTCATGATAACCATCAGAAATATCGAAAACATTGTTGAAAAAATTAATAGAATTTCAGCTGGTGAAACATAATTTCAATAATCTACGATACGGCTACAGGGATTGTATTAAGAGCCAAACTCAGAAGCATGCGTAAGATACATTGAATCCTACAAGCATTGTTTATCAGCAGAACTTTTAAAATCTAACACTACCTAAAACAAAAAGGCTGACAGTAAAATTCAGATTTGCACTTGCGATTGAAATGCGACTTCAATCAATACTCAGATGGAGATTTTGTTTTTAAACAAAATGAGAAATCGCGAAGGAAAATAACAAAACTTGGATTGGAGAGAGATCGGAATAGGCATAACAAACGAAAAACAGGGGAGCAAGAAAGCAATTGATACTGCAGCCAGATGAAGAATGAAATCAACGAAGAAGGAAGAGTACCTGCCAGGCTCTGTCTGCACCTGGAAATTGTATTTTGGAATTCGGAAAATGCAGAGAGAATGGAGAGATCCAGTAGCAGCTAGCAAACACCAATTGCCAATAGCTATGTCTTATTAGTATTTGTGGAGACGGTTCCTTTTGTTTTGTTTGTCCAATGTATCTTATTTAGTGTAAAGAGGTAAGTATAACGAAACGCTGTGCATGTATGTCTCTGTATGAACATGTAAATATGCAAGTTTTTTTGTTCTCTATTAATTAAGGTAATGGCCTTTTTTGCTATTATCAACCCGAAACTCTTGCTCCCCACCTCCTTTGTCCCTTCAACTTCTCTTTGAGAACCATTCAAACCTTGGATTTCCCCTCTTGGATCAACCAATTCTCATTTCCCAGTTTTACCCTTTTCGTTTCACTCCGTTCTCTCTCTTCCACATAATCAATATATTGACGAGACCTAAAAAAAATATTGGATTTGGTGTAAATAATATAATGATGGCATTAATATACATATGTTGAGAGAGAGAGAGAGAGAGATGGTACAGACGTATATATAAATGTAGCTTTTCTGATATCTTTACACAATTGTTTACGGGTTTTTGGACGTATGCAATTATAATTAAAAATATGATTTTCTAAGAGTTAACTGTATCATTTATCAAATATTCTTAATATATAAATATATTCTTAATTATATAATTTAGATTTTAAATTGGTCCAAAAACTTCAAGATATTTGAGTTATCAAACTATCAAGATCGTTTATACGCTTCAATAACATACATGAAAATAGAAAAAGAATATTTACGACAATTGATTCAATGTTTATCCTAAAAATGATTAAGATTTTTAGTTTTTTAATACATGAGAAGAAATCAGGAAGAATCAAACATCAATCCTTTGACACAAACTACATCCCCATGGATGTCTCAATAAGTACTGAAACAGAGATGAGTTATTTCATTTGTGAATATTCATAAGAATAAAGACGAGATGAAATGAAATTACACTAACATAAATAAAATACACAACTACTACAACTATGAACCTCAAGATTTCAACTTTGTAGCGTGACTAGGGTTCTTAAACAATTTTTTTTTCAAATTTCTACCAACCTCAAAAAATAATAAAACATGGGACCTTGAGGGCTAATAAGAGATTTCACTTCCAATGGCAATGCCCTGCCCAAAATGATAACCTAAACCCTCTAAAAACAACACGTTCAGTTGGCCTGCAAAAATATACAAACAAATGAGTTAGCATACCAAGTTGCAGATATATATAGAACGAGAAGAAATGCTTCTCAAGGTGAGGCATACACAGCAGATCTCCATCAAATGTTAGTTTTAAAATTTACAGTTTCAATATCAACCTATTCTATCAAAGTTTTCCCTAATCTTTGGTTTATGCAATTGCAGAAGCATACCTCTAATATTTCCAACATTAAGAGACCAAAACCTAAACGCATGCGGTCTACTTGTCCGTGTGCCCCCTTTTGCCCTTGCGACGAACATGGGCTGTATGGGCATGGCGAGGACGCTTCTTTTCCTTTTTGCTACAGAAATTCAAGTTTTTGACACAGTTAAGAGAAGGATATTTGCAGCAAACTACATCAGTCTTATAAGAACAACATAAGACTACATAGATAATTAAGTGACTGACCAGAAAACGGTTGAAAATGTTCTGAACAAAATAATAATAGGTAGAGCCAATAGTGTAGATGCCTGATATCAAAAGAATGGTGAGTTATTTGTTTGTGCCAAGTAAGAACAGATTAGATAACTTGATTTCAGTTGACAATAATTGGAAAAGGTATGCTACAACCAATATACATACCGCAACCACTCAAGCTCTTTGGTTGCAAGAGGCCTGGTCAGCTCATGCTTCTTCAAAGTCTCTTGCACAGAAGCTTGAACCTAATATTAGAAGCAGCAATAGTTCGATAGTCAAAGGTAACAAGGCAACAAAAATCCAAAAATACTAATACCGGATTCCAAGAAAATTAATAAAGTTATGCGACATCTATAAGTAATTTATATTCTTTACCCTCCCAAAAGAAACTCTGGTTGAACCACATTCTATGCAGTGCAGCAAAACGTAACAAGTCACAAAAGTTGGGAGACTATTAGTCTATTACACCAAAGCTAAGCAAATAATTTAAAGTTCATTTACCAGTAAAGGAACACTTAAACTAGTTTTCTGGTAATGCAATTCTTAATCCTCTAAAATGTGAAGAGGAAAATGATCAAGACAACTTTACCGAGGCAACATCAACAAAAATTGGGAATTACACAAATAATTTAAAGTCATTTATCAGTAAAGGAACACTTAAACTAATTAGCTAGTAAAGCAAAAACCAGTATAGTGCAATTCTTAATCCTCTAAAACGTGAAGAAGAAAATGATCAAGACAACTTTACTAAGGCAACATCAACAAAACAACTGAATATTAAAAATAGATATATCGTGCTTAGAGTTTTAACGCCCTTGCCGGATTGTTTCCAACAAGAGTTCATGAAGAGACACCAAAAAATAAAAAAGAGTTATTGATACCTGTTGATGGTATGTTGTTGCCGATTCCAAAAAATTCCCATAAGCATTAACTACCTCCTTTGTATATGGTTTCATCACCACACAAACGTTATCATAATGAGGCTTTGCTAAAGTAGCAACCTGATCAATATATGGCTTACTGAACTTCTTTGCTTCCTGTGATAAAAAAATGTGCTTTAGGTTGTGCATGTTAACTTGGAAGAAAATACACGGTGAAGCATCTCATACCTGGAAGTAAGGATCAACTATTTCTTGAACTTTGAAAATATGAGGAGTTACTGCAGTCTTATATGCCTCGTAAACTTCAACAGTTTTTGTTTTTAGTGAGAACACATGTGGTTCAGCATGTGTAGTTACCAACATCCACTGATCCTTAATAGCTGGAACCCATTTCTTCAAGCGAAAAGATCAGGATCATAAAAATACACTAATGATTAGAAAGAAACTCGTATAATCATACATAAGCCCCTGATTTGGTTTGGAAATAGCAGTTTTAAAAGAATCTTACAGTTTTAATTGTTTCCACGTGGGGTTCAGCCCACTTTTCAGCTAAGGCCTTTTTCTCGAAAGCCTGCATGTAATATGAACATTTAGTTACGAGATCAAAAAAATATGAACATTTAGTTGTAATAGTATGATGTACTTCATAATCTAATGTTGCACCTTGTTCTGAGATTAGGCACATGAAAGTTTAAAGTAGTACTATCTAAGGGGCAGTATGTGGCAGTAAAGGATAATATAACTAAAATACCTTCTGCACCACCATATCCATGGCCGGTTTTCCACGCTCGGTCCAATGTGTCTTAATGAAGGCCTACAGCAAGGAAGTTTTTAGAACCCTAAGAGAAAGATCTGTAATATACAAAAAAATAAAAAAAATTACTCTTATTTTACCTGCCCACGGTTTAACTGCATAGCAAGCCAAGGCGGGAGCCATGCCCTGTGAACCTGATTGCAATCATTACTAATTAGAAAATTTTGTATTTAATGTGTTTGTAGAATTTACCAAGTGCTTTTCAGCTTTTGGTCTTTGTTGGTAAAATATCTGCAGTTAATCAATACAGTCGCATTCAAGCTATTTTGACCTAGTACAGGTAAATTGAAAAAGAATCATAATTCTAATTAAAACTTTCAATTTACAGTTCCAGACATTGAAGATAGCTCCAAAAAAGGAGAGAAACTTCATAAAAAAACCCACCAAAATAAAGGCTGTAATGTACAAACCAAATCTAAAGCAACAATTCCCTTCCTTAAAGCAGTAATCCCTTCCAGAAAAACTTACAAAACAAAAGTCCATAACATTTACCAGTTCCTTTAGCTGAAGAAAGGTTGCTTCAACCAGCAGATAGTATACACAATTTATTGACTTCACTCAAAATTTATTGTTGAAACAAACTTCAAAATAATTCCAAACAGATGGCATAGTATGATGAACTAAACAAAATACCTCCATCAATTCATTTCCCTTTGAAGTGGCCTCAAACTTTGTATTAATCAATTCTTCCTATTAAAATAATAATAATATAGTCAGAAAAATAGCTCCAGGACCATTGTCTAGCTCTAGCTCTAGCTCAAAGTACGACATTGCAACTAATTAGACATAATATACCTCCGCAATTTTTAGAGCTCGCTCAGTTTTTGCTATTTTGTTCACCTGCTCTTTATTGATCTTTTCAAGCTGTAAAATGAAGATAATTCTAAATGGGTTACAACATACTACATGCATCAAAATAAATGTATTCATAATATGTGCCACTGGAAAAAAAAGGATAGCAGAGCAAAACAACAAGACAATTGGAACTCCTCAAACTTTTAGCAAACCAATGAAAAAGAAAACTTACATTCTCTAGCTTCAAATTCAATTCATTCAGCTTGTTCTCAGCTTTAGTTGCACGGGCTTCCAAGAATCTGCTTCCTTTAATTTGCTTCTAATTCAGTTTTAAGTTTATCAACCTGGACAGCCAGAAGTACCATCAGAATGTTGAAAAGAGATATTTACCAATAAAACTAGAAGCATCTTTGATGAGCAACTACCTGTTTCTGCAATTTGAGTGCCTGCGCATGAGCTTTTCCCACTTGCTCCTCGGCATCCGAGGTTCCCTTTTTCTGAGAAACAACAAAGTAAATATTTTAGAAGCCAAATCTCTTTTCACCATCATACAAGTAAATTATAATTAAGAGAAAAAAAAAAGTAAAGAACTTCCAGACCTGAAGAGATGATAATTCAGTTTGCAACGATGCGATGCTGTCAGATTTGACTTTAATAATTTTATCTTTCTCCTTTATTTCTCGTGTTTGGTTTTCAGTTCTCGAATTTTCTCCTCAACATTTGATTCTTTGTAGAAGGAAAAAAAAACAAATTGTAATTAATCAACAAAGATGAACATAAAATCCGCATTTGAAAGCGATTGAACTTTCACCAATAAAAAAGTTTAAAAATACAAAATGAAGCTTAAACCGCTCTAACGGATATGAAAAAGTAGATAACCCAAAACTGAAAAATCAAATTCGTCCCAAGAGTTAGTACTAAAAGTATAAACAAGATGAACTAATCTGTAGTACTAGTGGACATAAAGTAAAAAGGCTTTGAATCTGAGATAGGATCGAGTAAAGAAGATAACGATAAAAGTAAGTAAAACAGGTAATCATGACGATAAGAGAATCGGGAATAAGAAAACTAACCAAGAAGACGGATCTTAGACTTCAGTTGATCCAACTCCGCCTTCCGAGCAGAAGAACCGGCATCGTCGGATTCAATCAGTGGTTCGGTTGAGACATCGGCTCTAATCTGGGTGAAAATTAGGGCCAAACAGAGCGAGAAAATCAAGAGCCTAGAAGCTGCCATTCGCCGCGAAAAATAAACCCTAAAGATACACTCACACAGCCCAAAGGCTTCTTCAACTTCCTTCTTCGCCGGTACTCAATGTGGTTGGTTTCTTTCCTTTTATTTTTTTCTATTTGTTTCTTGTTGGTTGTCGATAATTCCTATGGAGGAGCAGACAATTATTGGTTCTTGAAAAATAAAAAAGGAAAGAAAAATCTTTTGCTGTATCGATCTGGTCCATCTACATAAACGTGCCAATTATTTTATTATTATTATTATTGTTATTTGTACGTAATAAAAATAATTGAGATCCGATTGATACTTAAAAAGATATATGATAGGTGGCAGGTGAGACACATGGTAGCGTGAGAGAAGAAGAGAGGATTGATGTGTGTACAATACAACCGTCGAGTTTGACTGGTGCACTAAACGAGGCGAGATAGGGTTGGTGAGACAATTAAATAAGGTTGATTAAGGGAAAATGGTTTAATAAATTTTGATTAGGGAAACGATGTAGTAGTCGAGGTTTATTTATCGGAATATCATTATTTTAAAACTAATATTTTTAATACACATATAATTTCAATTTTTAAAATTTTTCTTTCAATTTCTCATTTATTTTAAAAAAATTATCAAATTTGAATTAGATCAACATGAGGTGAATTTTTTTGTCTACTCAATTCGATCGATAAAAATATATTTTCATTGGAAAATCTAATTTGATTTGAGTTTAAGATGGTTTTATTTAACTCGAAGCTTGACTCATCTTTTGAGGAAAAAAAATTGTATATGATTAATTCCGACACAAATATATATATAATTCTAGTTTTATTTGATAAATTAAAGATCTAATTGAAAGATAATAATATAGATAAGAATATTATCGTAATTATCCTTAAATATAATATATAATTGTATTATTTTTTGAGTTTATTAAAATATTTTTACCCTAAATTTGAACCAAACCTGACCTAAAGTCATCATCTGAAAACTATATTTGAACAAAAAAAACAAATTGATAGAGTTGATTTAGGGCAAAATCTATTGTGCTCTAGTCCAGCATCCATCCCTAATTTAATCCACATGTTCTACTAACACTATAGAATATTTATGTAACTTCACTCTTTTTTTCTTCCAAAAAGCATCATCTTTTTTTAACTATTTATAAATTATTTCTCCCCATAAATTCTTTATAATCTCGTCAATATTTTATCATAAAAATCTATTGATAATATTATATATTTTTATATGATATTTCATTTTTTGAACAACATTACAGATCTTACTTATACAAAGTAATGAAACTTAGTGATTGAGTCTGGACCAATTTAAAACTTTAAAAAATTAAAAGTTTAAATTAAAATTTTTAAAATTTTTGAAAAGTTCAATTTACATTTAAAAAAAATTGAGATCTAATTAAATTTCTTGAGAATTTGAGAGGCTCATTGAATTTTTAAAAAATTATGGGATGAATTTAATTAAAATCATTCAAAAAAAAATCAAAGTTTAGGGTAAACTATAACATTAACTACTCAACTATTTATCTCAATTACTCTTATCACATATATTTAAGAAAAAATAACCTCAGTGACCAAAAATGCCTTATAATATACGATTTTAACCAACTTTTTTTGGATTTGCCAAAATTACCAACTAAATCGCAATGCGATCAATAATTCGCAACGCGATCTCTGGTATCGCAAATCAGTTTCCAGATTCGCAATGCGAACATCGACTATCGCAACGCGAACTTCAACTATCGCAATGCTATTTTCCAAATTCGTTGCGATAGTCTAAGTTCCACGTTGCGATTTATTCCAAATTCGTTGTGATAGTCCAAGTTCGTTGCGATAGTCCAAGTTCGCGTTGCGATAGTCGAAGTTCGTGTTGCGATTTATTCCAAGTTCGTTACGATAGTCGAAGTTCGCGTTGCGATTTATTCCAAATTCGTTGCGATAGTCCAAAATCGCAACGACTGATGGTATTGCATTTGTTTCTTAAGATTTTTCTCTAAAAAGATAGTATTCGAGCGGACGTGTCGAAGACACGTATTACCACGACCACGACCCGAGACGAGACGGACGGCGGCGGCGCGCGAGAGTTTCCCTTGTTCTCTATCACTTAACAAGGAAGTGGGAAAGCCAAGCCTTAAATACTATTCCCAATAGTGTTTCTAATACTATGTGGGATTGAGCATTATCAACATTTGTTCCCAATACTATGTGGGATTGAGCCTTAAATAGTGATATTATTTGTGAATTATAGTTCATGACTTTAGTATTTGTATGAAAAGTATTTGTGGTTCGTTTATTTTTCATGCAATTCTAATTTATTTTCAATTGATTGTAATTGCACGATAACAATTTTTTTTATTCTCGCGAGTGATGCAATTTTTTTTAAATGTTTTGCTTAAAATTGCAATAATCGCGATTGATTGTAGATTGACTTTTAATTATTACATATTTAATCGTATAATACTAATGCAATTGGTTGCTGATTCAATTGTTTTAAGGTGTATGATTGTTAATTGTTTCCTAAATAATCACATAGTATTGAGAACAAATGTTGGTAATGCTCAATCCCACATAGTATTAGAAACACTATTGGGAATGATATTTAAGGCTTGGTTTTCCCACTTCCTTGTTGAGTGAAGAGAACAAGGGGAACTCTCGCGCGCCGCCGCCGCCGTCGTCCGTCTCGTCTCGTGGTCGTGGTCGTGGTCGTCGTGGTCGTGGTCGTGGTCGTGGTCGTGGTAATACGTGTCTTCGACACGTCCGCGCGAATATTATCTTTTTAGAGAAAATTCTTAAGAAACAAATACAATACCACTAGTCGTTACGATTTTGGACTATCGCAACGTGAACTTGGACTATCGTAACGAATTTGTAATAAATCGCAATGCGAACTTGGACTATCGCAATAAATTTGGAATAAATCGCAACGCGAACTTGGACTATCGCAATGCGAATATGTAAATCGCAATGTGATAGTCGAAGTTCGCGTTGCAAATCTGGAAACTGATTTGCAATACCGGAGATCGTGTTGCGAATTATCGATCACATTACGATTTAGTTGGTCATTTTGACAAATCCAATAAAAATTGGTTAAAATCGTATATTATAAGACATTTTTTATCACTGAGGCTATTTTCTCTAGATTTAATTTTATCACCGTATGGTGACACGTGTCGCCTTAAGGTGAAAAGAAAATAAAGTACGTAACAAATGCAAGCAAGGAGGTTTAAACCCATAAACCCTGGATATTAATAGGAGAACTCTACCGTTGAGCTAACTTACGTTTTTGGCTTAAAATATACTATATATGGTATATATTTTGTATGAGTAAATTCTTAATATTTTATATATTTAATTTAAATTCACATCTTAACATTAAAATATTTATTTATTTATCTTAATTATTAAATATTTATTTTATTTTGACTTTAAAAATATATTTAATCTTATTTTAATTTAAAAATATATCTTATTCTTATATTAACTTTTAAAAATATATTTTAATCTTATTTTAACTTAAAAATATATATTATTATTATATTAACTTTTAAAAATATATCTTAAATTAAAATAAAAGTAAAATATATTTGTAAAAGTTAGTATAAGAATAAGATATATTTTTAAGATAAAATAAGATTAAAATATATTTTTAAATTAAAATATATTTAATAAATTAAGATAAAAATAAGAATATACTTTTTAATGTTAAGATGTGAATCTAATTTAGTATGTGAATTTAAATTTAAATATATAAAATATTAATAATTTACATAATGATACATAATACATACCATATATTGTATACCTTATACCACAAAAGCAAGATAGCTCTGCGATTGAGCACTCCCACTCACTTCCATGATTTCCATGTTTGAACCTCTTTGTATGTGTTTGTAATGTGATTTATTTTCTTTCTACATATGTCACCTTATGATTAGTGGAAAGTATATTGAATTAAAAATAAAATAAAATATAATTAATTATCTAATTGGTTGATGATGCATGGCTTCATCTTATTGGGTGATTTATTTTAATTAATTAAAATTAAAAAATAATTAATATAATATGTAATTTTAGTAGCTAGATGTGTAATTATACAAAATGTTTTAACTGCCATGTCACCATGTCTATTAAATATTAATGGTTAGTGGTTTGATTGAATACAATTAAATAGTTAAGTGATTTGATTGACAAAATTGAAAGATTAATGGTAAAAGTAAAATGATTAAATAGTTGAGTGGTTAATGGTATAGTTTACCCACCCTATGATTGGTGGAAAGTATGAATTAAAAATAAATTAAAATATAATTAATCCTCCAATTGGATGATGACACATGGTTTCATTCAATTATTAAATTTATTTTAAGTAATTAAAATTAGGACCAAATTAATATAATATGTAAGTATCAGTGACTAGATGTGTAATTATACCAAATGTTTTAACTGCCACATCACATGTTCATTAAATGTTAACGGCTAGTTGTTTGATTGAATACAATTAAATAGATAAGTAGTCTAATTGACAAAATTGAAAGATCGATGATAAAAGTAAAAAGGCTAAATAATCGAGTGGTCAATGGTATAGTTTACCCTAAAGTTTAATATTAATTTTTAAAAATTTTGTGGAAGCATATTTTTTTTTTGGAAAATTTAAGATCTAAAATTGAATTTTCCAAATTATTGTGGGGTTAGCTCCCACATATTCCCACTATATTATGTAGTTGCTTATGCATGCGAAAAATAATATGAAATAATATATATAAATAATTGAGTGGTTAAAGAGCCGTTTGAATTATAACCAATTAATATTATAAATAATTAAATTAAAATTCGATAAAAAAACTTGAATAAATATATTTCATTCGACTTGATTGAAAATTTTTTCTCAATAAAAATTGAATGATATAATAATATTCCTAAACTCTAAGAACTTGGAAATTTTTACTTAAATCATTTTGATTGAATATTAATCCTCAAAAATTTAACACTTGGATTAAAATCGATGTCATCAATTGTATCATTAATATGAAGAGAAAATCGCCTCAGTGACCAAAAATGCCTTATAATATACGATTTTAACCAATTTTTTCCGGATTTGCCAAAATGACCAACAAAATCGCAATGCGATCGCTAATTCGCAACGCGATCTCCATTATCGCAAATTCGCGTTGCGATAGTTGGAAATCGCGTTGCGATGGTCTACAGTGTCGTTGCGATTTTCCCAATTCGCAATGCGAATAAGTAAATCGCAATGCGAATTGGTAAAATCGCAATGCGATACTGACTATCGCAATGCGATAATACAAAATCGCAACGCGATACTGCCTTTCGCAACGCGATACTGACTTTCGCAACGCGATACTGAATTTCGCAACGCGATTTTGACTTTCGCAACGAGATAATACAGAATCGCAATGCGATTTTCAAAGTTCGCAACAGGTTTTAGTTTCGCAACACAAATTTTTTGGGTATATATCTACACAGCAGCAACAACTCATAACCTAAATCCCTAAATCGCAACTCATTCCATCTCATCTTTCACTCTCTCTGGCGACATTCGTTCCTATATCCGTTCCTACATCCTTCCCCATCTGGCAACAGGTCTTAGTTTCGCAGCTCGTTTGTTTAGTAAATTAATTTACAACCATGAAATCATCTAATGTTGATCATGTTTGGATAGATTTGTGTTTTGGAGGGTCATGGGAGAATGTTCATGGTGTTTTACAATATATGCCTTTACCCATGAATCTTCAACTAAAACTGTCATTAAAAAAGTTAACTTATGAAACTCTAATGTTACGTGTTTCAAAGAAATTGAATTTAGAGCCCCTAAGTGGATTTAGGCTATCTTATCAGAGAAATGGTAAAGTTTATTTGTTAACCGACAATGAAGATGTTAAACGATTCATTGCTTACATTAGTGTTTCAAGTGATGATGTTACATTGTATGTTGTTGAACCTAGAAGTAGTATTGTTGGGTTAGTAGCGGATAGTAATCAACTAAGTTTTTCTCAAAACCCACAACCTTTCTCTAATCCAAATCCCAATCAACTTTCAGCACCAAATTCCAGTTTTCGTATTGACCAATTAGACGATGATGAGCCAACAGAAAAAATTGTGAGTACTAGTCAGTATTCGAAATTTGATCTTGGTCAATACCCGGACTTTGATATTGGTCAATACTCGGATTTTGATGATGTTTCAGAAGAAGAAACAGACCCTGCGTGTAATGATTTTGATATTGGTCAATTCTCGAATTTTGATGATGAAACAGCCGTTGCCGAGGAAGATGTTGTTGATGATAATGAGGAGGAAGTTACGACTGTGAATGAACATGTTGAACATCCATTCTGTAATTCATATAATCCTGAAGAAGAAAAAGAAGAAGAAAAAGTCCCCAAAGAAAAGAAAATGCCACGGGAGTATAATTGGAATATGCCAGAATTACTTCAGATACCGGAAGAAGAGTTGGTAAAGAAAGCAGTTGATTGTTACACAAAAGTTATTCGTATCAAGAAAGATGATTTTTTTGATACAAAGGAAGACTTGAAGATAGCTTTGTATATGAAATGTGTGGAAGATAGCTATCAACTAAAAGTTAACAAATCAAGCAAAGATCATTTCGAAACAAGGTGTATGATTGACAAAAACTGTACGTGGCGTATGATTGCAAAGAGGATAAAAGATTGCGAAATATTTCAAGTTAGGACTTTTATTGATAAACATACATGTTCAATAACCCAAGTTTTCCTCACCATAGACAGGCAAACAAAAAGGTGTTGGGGGTTTTTCTGGTTGAGTTAATGTTTTTGAATGGCAGGGTATATCGGGGACATGAAATTATGACTGACATGAATGCTCGGTTCAAGATTAGTATATCATATTCTCAAGCTTGGAGAGCCAAAGTTATGCCTTGGAATTGTTGAGGGGGTCGCCAGAAGCATCGTTTGCCCAACTACCGGCTTATTGTCACAATTAAAGCTGAAAAATCCTGGGTCGGTAACTCATATCAAAACAGATAGAGATAGACGCTTTGAGTTGCTGTTTATCGCCATTGGTGATGCGGTTAGTAAATAATATAATTATGTTGACTCATTTTTGTTAGTTACATGCATTTCACATTTAAATGATTATATTTCTTGTATATTATTTTGTAGATTCGTTCGTTTATTACTTGCATGCGCCAGTTATTATAGTTGACGGAGCACATTTGAAATGTCGATACCTTGGAGTAATTAGCAGATCCATGGATGCTAACAATGGGATATTGCCAATAGCTTACGGGGTTGGCAAATCTGAAACCTGATTCATGGACATGGTTTATGGGGCATCTTAGGGATTGCATAGGTCCTAGCAATCTGACAATCATATCCGATAGGGCAAACTCAATTGACAACGATGTTAGAAGGTGTTCCCAGATGCTTTCATGGACTTTGTGGTGTTCATTTGTATAGAAATCTAAAATCAAGGTCTGCTGGTATAAAAAGCACAAATGGACATACTGAAAGGCTGTAAAAGCTTATCGGGAAGTGGATTTCAATAAGCATATAAACTATTTAAGACGTGTTTTGCCTCAGTGTGCTCAAACACTAGAAGATGTCGGGTTTGAAAGATGGTCAAGAGTACATCACTTGGAAGATATGGTTTCATGACGTCTAATAGTGCAGAATCAAGCAACGCTCTAAGTCGTCATTCCCGGAAATTACCCATTACTATGTTAATGGAGTTTTTTCGAGCCTATATTCAACAGTGGTACTACAAGAAAAGAAACCATGCAGGTATTATTTCTTTGAATTCGTAACTTATCATATATTTTACTAAGTTTTATTTATTTAAATTTACAGGAACATTGGAACATCGTGTTACACAATGGACTGAAAAAAAGATAACGAAAGTGTTGTGAAGTCAACGTCATGGAGAGTTGAACCATGTTCAAACACTTTGTTTGAAGTACTGGATAATAACTTAATGGGCTTGTCGATCTAAATGCAAGGACGTGTAGTTGTATGAAATGGCAAACATCTGGTTATCCGTGTGGCCATGTTATAAAAGTTGCTCTTCATCTAAACCAAGATGATTCAAGCACATACGCTATGGATTGCTACACTACAGAAGTATATCGACAGACTTATGCCGAGATTGTCTACCCTATTCCACATCCTTCTGATCGACATACCGTCTAATAAGAGACCAGAAGAGATCTACCATGTAGTCTAAGGGTGAAGTGAGATCGACATGAAAGTGGTCAACAAGGTTGACATGTGGATCACCAGTGCCATCACAATCTTTTCCTCTACCAAATATGGATCATCATAAAATCCAAAGCTCATATGGTGTCAAGAAAAAGGCAATCAAAATCGCAATCATCTTTAAAATCCCAATCACAACTGGCTTCACCTTTGGGACTGTTAACTTAGGTGATTTTTAAATGCAAACGTTGTATTATGTAGATTTTATGTGTGAACTTTTAACATTTTCAGTTAGGCATGTATTAGTAACTTGAGTTTGAAAATTGCTATGATGTTCAGTTTATCACTTAATAGGCAATCATCTTAATGTCTATCGCAACGCGGAAATTACTATCGCAATGCGAAATGAAAATCGCAACGAGAATCGCAATGCGAAATGAAAATCGCAACGCGAATTTCGCAATGCGAAATGAAAATCGCAACGAGGGAATCGCAATGCGAAATGAAAATTGCAACGCGAATTTAATTTCGCGTTGCGATTTTCATTTCGCATTGCGATAGTAATTTTTGCCTTCAACATAATGCATATTGAAATCAACAAAATCAACCATTACATTTCAATCAATTAAACAAGCACAAATAAGAATTATGTTAACATCAATTAAACAATCAACTTTTACAAATCACCTTTACAAATCAATTAAACAATCAAAAATAAGCAATAATTCTTATTTCCTCATCTACTATTGAATCAAATTTTGCAGCCATACATCATTTTCACGCAGCTCACTTCTGAGATTAACCTGCATAAACCAAAAATTTGCTCAAACAACACTTTCTACACATCTAAAACCTACAAACAGCAAATTATTGAATTCTAGGTACTTAACCAAACATTTTCAAACCACAAGCCTATAAACATACCAATTATTTTTGGACATTTTTATAACGCGGATGCAGGTAGGCAGCGTCTCGTATATATCGATCTAGCCATATAATGCCGAAACCACAAGCCTACTACAGCTCTATCTCTATCGGTGGGAGGTAGATACTTTATACTTCCTGTGATCAAACGGTCCAACGCCAAGCATACGAGAGGACCACAATCCCCTCTGGGTCCTTTCGTTTGTTGTGGTGCGGTCTCGTCTCTGCTAACTGTAATATTGAGCTTCTTTGGCTTCTTGTTTCTAGAACGAGTCCAATAATTTATCGCATCCAAGAATTTAGCCAAATAAGAGCTCCATCCCTTATAATATCTCTTAAATCAGCCATGATATGTAATTTATCATGCTGTCATATACTATTGCCTTAAGGGATGGGATCTGAAGCTCGACGAGAAGCCAATGTTTACGTTCCAAAACAAGGATAAACACCTCAATCATAAGTAATAATTCATTCATTTGCGCACTTATTTATGAATACCTTTAAACTCAATCTAAAATAACACTAACCTTATCGACCTCCCACCATGCAGGATAAAGTTTAGCTTGTCCATTGCCCAACGCAAATGATTCATCTCGTTGATTCTTCAAGTGAGCGGCGTTAAAAGACGTCGGTATAATTGTATATCGTGTATTTCTTTTATTTTCCTTAAGTTTCCTAATTATTAGAAGACGTGACACCCATGCATCGATATGTTGTTTTACAAAAAAAGATATATATTAGTAACTTACATAATTTTAAAAAAATAATCAAATTAAAATATAAGAAAAATATAAGACTTACCCTCCATCGAAATAGCCATTGTCTTCGACCCCTAATAATACGCCCCACCAAGACCGATCAAGCAACAATAGATATCATCGTTGAGCTTGCATATGTCAGTGAAAACACCCCTGGCTCCGCTCATGTAGATAAAAATCAACTGCGATCTTAGCCCAAAGGGTGTTATCCGAATTATGTCCGGTAGTTGTTCCTCTCCACTTCAGATACCGGTATGGTACTGGCCGGTAACTCATACGAGAGCCAACTTGAATCCATGTCCGGCACGTCAGAGGGTTTCTCAAGAATCCTACATATGACGCCATGTGAATCGGGCTCTTGAATGGTGGGAGGGACTTCTTCAACGATGACAGTGGCCTCTTGAACGGTGGGAGGGGACTCTCGAGGAATGATAGGGGCCTCTTCAATGATAGGAGTAGACTCTTGAGAGATGACAGGCGAGTCGGGCTTCTTCTTGCGGTGTCTTCGCACTATTGGGGTATACGGAGACTTAATAGCACGTGCACGCCGTCTGATGCGTTAACTCTGTCTTGCAAGAAAAACCCGACGTAAAGCATCCACCTTATCGGTCCGCTAAATAATTAAATACAAATATCATAAATAAACAGACATGATATTTAAACAGTGAAAACAAAGACAAATATATTTCAAACTTTCAACCAAAAGATAAAACAAAGACAAATACTAACTTCACAGTGTTAAAGAATACACAGTTTAGCAGAATTGGCAGCAACCGAATAAATTTACTTCAACCAAAAGACAAAACAAAAAGACAAATACTAACTTCACAGTGTTAATAAACAGTTTAGCAGTATTGGCAGCAACCGAATAAATTTACTAAGCAATCTAAGTGAAATGGTTAATTTAAGTGAAATTACGAGTAAATTTATCATCAAGTTAAATATGGAAAATCTTAAACTTACCTCGTTGCGTAGAGTATGAACCTCATTCTGCAACGATACTACCATCTCATGTAGAGCGGCAACCTCACCACGTAAAGTAGACACCTCCACATGCCATGCACCATCGTTATCGCGTAGAGTACCGATCTCCTCACGCAAGGCATTGACCTCATCACGTAACTCTCTTGACTCATCCCGTGGAGGTGGAGAACAGGAGATAGAAGTTGTGGCATCTTTGCCGGTCGCCTATCATGAGGTGATGGTGGAGAAGAGGCTCGATGATGTGACGGGATAGGTGATGGCTCTCGTTGTAGAGGTGTATAGTCGGGTCGATCAGGTGATGGCTCTGGGTGAGGTGATGGCTCTCGAAGTGGATGAAGTAGAGGCTGCTCATCATTCGTGCCATCAAGAAAACGCTGACTAGCTTGCCACCAATCAGTGGCAAGCTCAGCATCCGTGGGTGTCAGTCTCATTAATGGAATGTTGGCATCCTAAAAAATAAAAACTCAAACAAAGTTAAACGTCTACTATTATAACTTGTTTATATATGAGTATTTGTGTTAACTTACATTATTTATTGTCGCATATGGTATTAAGTCTTCCCAATCCAACAGACGTTTCCTTTTCCAGGAAATAGCCCTGGGAATATCATTTGAAGTTTTTATTGCATATGTCTTCATGGCGGGAAAAGCCTCGAATATCCAATCTACAAACAATATAATAACAAACATTAGTAATTGTTAAATAATAATTATAATTTTGAAACATTATATAGAAATTCTTACCTTAAAGGCCCAAACAAAGCCTGACAAAGTGTATTTCGACCCATCGCCCGCAAACTTTTGCGGTCATCAAAGGCATACGACAACTTAGTCCAGGTAGCTTTCCATATATACGAACCCCACGGAAACAGATTTCATGCATTTAGGTCCTCTACCAATAATATTAGCTCCTGAGGATAGGTTGTCTGGCCTCTCTGCCTAAAAAGCCGGTATACAAAAGTAGTAGAAGGCATACTCGGACAACATCGACGTCATTCATCGAGTAAAACCATCTTTCTTTTTAAACAATTCTTCATGTCGTCGACGTGTAAGTTCGGATTCTCTATTGACTCATCAGGAAAAACCCTGGATAACCATGATGGGCGGGTGATATGACGAGTGTACGGCCTACATCATCGTGTCCGAATCGTAGACCAGTGATTAAGCAGAACTCCTTCCGCCCAAAACAAGTATACGCCGGTGAAAAATAAAACCATATCTCTTCCTCACCACGTTATATACTGTCGTGTAGATCGCTAGTCATGGTCTGAAGCCACAAATGGGTCAAATTAGCATCTCCACCCGGGTGCTGTACTCTCAGCCATGGCCCGAAGCAGGTTTTCTCAAACAATTTTCTTTGAGCAAGTGAAAGCTTCGAAGCAATTGTAGTGGCTAGGCTAACTTTATTCCTTAATGTCAATGAAGCCGAAAAAATTTCTACAAAAAAACAATAAACATACCAAGTTAGATATACCAAAAACTACACTGTCAAGATATACCAAAAACAATAAACATAAATAGTAGTTTATTCTTGAAACTAAAATTTGCAACACTGTTTTGTCTTTTGGTTGAAATGAAAATTGCAACGAGATAATGAGAATCGCAACGCGGAAATGACTATCGCAATGAGAGAATCGCAACGCGAAATGACTATCGCGACGAGAGAATCGTAACGCGAAATGAAAATCGCAACGCGAAATGAAAATCGCAATGCGATTTTGGTTTCGCGTTGCAATTTTTATTTCGCGTTGCGATTCTCTCGTTGCGATAGTTATTTCCGCGTTGCGATTTTCATTCTCGAAACTATTCTTCTTCTGCATTACTTCAACCAAAAGACAAAACAAAGACAAATACTAACTTCACAGGCTAAACAGTTTAGCAGTATTGGCAGCAATCAAATGAATTTAATAAGAAATCTAAGTGAAATGGTTAATCTATTATTGAAATTACCAGTAAACTTATCATCAATCTCAATATGAAAAACCTAAAATAATGCAAAAATTTCAAAATAAAAATAAATAAAAAACTAACCCTCGGAGGTTGATTTTCTATTTCTGAATGATTGTGAGGGATTTTTGACGGTGAATGGTTGTGAGGGATTTCGCCGGGGGGATGGAAATCTTCGGAGATGGGGACGGATTTCGCCGTAGAGAGTGAGAGATGGAGATGGGACTGAGTGTTGTGATTTTGGGTTTGAGGTTATGAGTTTCGATTACTGTGGACGGTTCAGTTTCCGATTTATTAAGAAAAAATTCGTGTTTGGAATTTGAAAAAAAATACGCGTTAATACGAATGGCGCTATGTAAATCGCATTGCGAAAGTCAGTATCACGTTGCGAAAGGCAGTATCGCGTTGCGATTTTGTATTATCGCGTTGCGATAGTCAGTATCGCATTGAGATTTTCCCAATTCGCGTTGCGATTTACTTATTCGCATTGCGAATTGGGAAAATCGCAACGACATTGTAGACCATCGCAACGCGATTTCCAACTATCGCAACGCGAAATGCAACGCGAATTTGCGATAATGGAGATCGCGTTGCGAATTAGCGATCGCATTGCGATTTTGTTGGTCATTTTGGCAAATCCGGAAAAAGTTGGTTAAAATCGTATATTATAAGGCATTTTAACGGCTAGTTGTTTGATTGAATACAATTAAAGAGTTAAGTAGTCTAATTGACAAAATTGAAAGATCGATGATAAAAGTAAAAAGGCTAAATAATCGAGTGGTCAATGGTATAGTTTACCCTAAAGTTTAATATTAATTTTTAAAAATTTTGTGGAAACCAATTTTTTTTGTATGGAAAATTTAAGATCTAAAATTGAATTTTCCAAATTATTGTGGGGTTAGCTCCCACATATTCCCACTATATTATGTAGTTGCTTATGCATGCGAAAAATAATATGAAATAATATATATAAATATTTGAGTGGTTAAAGAGCCGTTTGAATTATAACCAATTAATATTATAAATAATTAAATTAAAATTCGATAAAAAAACTCGAATAAATATATTTCATTCGACTTGATTGAAAATTTTTCTCAATAAAAATTTAATGATATAATAATATTCCTAAACTCTAAGAACTTGGAAATTTTTACTTAAATCATTTTGATTGAATATTCATCCTCAAAAATTTAACACTTGGATTAAAATCGATGTCATCAATTGTATCATTAATATGAATCATGAACCAAATGATTTCGGTGGCAAAAGAATTCGTTGTTATTAGATGTCTCATATATTGAGTACCATGAATGCTAAAAGTGTGAGAGTTTAATGTCAAATGATTGAGAATTATCTTTGAATAAATATTGCCTTGTACTTACCCTAGATTAATAAAAAAAAGGTAAGGTACACAAATAGTCCTTTGATTATAGGGGTATTGCTTTATTAAGTCTTTTGGCTATCAAAAGTTATGAAATGGTAATCCAACTATTCATTACGTTACAAACTCATTATTTTTCGTTAAAAATTGACAGTTTTTTAAGTTAGACTTCAACATGATAACTAAGATATGATAGTCATTTGAGATTCTAGGATTAAATTTTATCATATCGCAATCAACATGTTAACGTTCAGCTCAAAATATCACACATTTTTTAACGAAAAAGATGGTTTTGGAACATAATGAATATTTAGGTGACCATTTGTAACTTTTAATAGTCAAGGTACTTAACAAAGCAACACTCTATAGTCGAATGGTCATTTTGTAACTTTTAACAGTCGATGAACTTAATAAAGCAATACCCTATAGTCGGGGACCATTTGTATACTTTACCCTAGAAAAAATGAAATAATAATCGGTACAATACACTCTATAGAGACTAAGAGGTGAATGTGTTGTTTGAGATTTCATTATATTTGATCATCTGTTGGAAAATCTTTAACCACAAGGATTAAACGAAGAAATTATATGCCATTTATACAAAATAATTCCATGTTTGTTGGTGACTTTCAACAATGATACTTAGTTCATCTTAGTAGTATTTGTCAACTCTTCATTTCTAACCCCATTTTTTTCTCACAATCATTTCATCGAATATCTATGCTTCACTTGAGATAACATGTATATAACATTACACCTTGAATCGTGATGATCCCGATAGTCCCTTGGTCTGGTCTTCTCTCAATGGACCTTTATTCAAGTCAACACCTCCACATAATTCAAAGTTAGATTAGAATTTCCCATGCATCCCGACTGAAAAGTTACGTTGGAAATGAGAAGAGAGAAACGAAAAAGGAAATTCGAGATCTAAAAGGAATTTGGGGTTTAGAATAAAATTGAGGAATGTGTTGCAAGTTTTAAATGTTGGGGGACCTAAATGCAAGCGCCTGAAAAGTTCAGTGACCATATTGCAAACGTACTAACGGTAGTGTAACGACATCAAACGTCAGGTTACGTTGGGGACCATATTGCAAACGAACTAAATGTTGGAGAATTATATTGTAAGTTTTAAAAGTTGGGGGACCTAAATGAAAGTTTTAGAAAAGTTTAGTGACCATTACTATACTTTACCCTATTTTTAATATAAATTGTAACATATTTATTTTAATTATTACCAACGTAAAGAAATATTTCATTAAACATGATATACGCGTCATTAAGTAATCTAAAGAATATTTAGTGTGAATTGAATAAAAGAATATATTGTGGAAATATATTTTGGATTTTTATACCAAAGAAAAAGTAAAAAAAAAAAAAAAATTGGAAAATTTTGTTGGAATGAAGTGTTTCCAAAGCAATTGTGAATGGCGAGGTGATGCTTGGTGGGAGGAGTAACGAGAAAAGTCGGATTAGGCACGCCGTTGAACCACCGTAACCTTTATACCAAAGAAAAGGAAGACAAGGACTTGTAGCAAAAGAAGTCGAGAATTTTGTTAAATGAGTAATGAATTCCTAGCAAATTGATAAGTTTTGAGGTGAGGCATGGGGAGGGAAATTAGAAAAGTAATAGTCTGGCCCGCCGTTGAACCAACTTAACGGATTGGATTCCGCCATTTCTCATCCAACGGCTATAGCCTTCCCTGAGATTCCTTGCTATGATCGGTTTGAACGCTACGACAAATGAGTGGTCGTCGTCTTTGAAATTTAGCTGATGACGTGGTCAATCTCCTTCGCTTTGGTTGGTCTTGTGTGGGGTATTTTTAATTAATTGACTAGTGAATTAAAAATAAAAGAGAGAAAAATAAGTCTGTGCCCGCGGCTGTTGAGAAGGAAACGCAGATGGAGATTCTGATGCCAAAACGGCTAGCGATATAATTACTATTGTATCAATCATATTCGCAGGGATTTTGTTGGTGTTTCTTGGTTTCTCTGCTTAAGTATTACTATCAGTGCTGTTGCGTACGCTGCCCGGGTTTCTCTTCCCAAAACTGTCCTGTTTCTGAATTCCGTTTCAGTAAGTAAATATATATTATACACGCACGTACATGAACGTATTTGTCTGGGTTCTTATTGTTGTGAATTGTTTATTTATTCAATTTATTGTAATTTCAATCCGAGCGTGTTCATTTGTTCACCCTTTGGTGTAGGGAACTCCAATAGTTAGTTGTTGTGTGTGAATTTGCTAAGAAATTGTCGAAATGGATTTTCATTTCTTTTCCTCCGTGATTGTCACTGGTAATTTCGTGTCCAAGGATAGTAGAGAAGACTGATTAATGACAGTGGTTATCTGCTTTGTTGCCCGAGTCCCAACTACTGTATCTCAAGCATTAATTTTGCAGTTATTTAATAAGCCATTTTTTCCATGTATCTAATTAGATTTCAATGATCCATTCTTCCAGAAAGAGCACAAAATATAACAGTATAGGTATAAGTATTATTGAAAGAGCAAAAGATGTGGATTGTGTTCATAAATTCAATCTTCAGTAGATAGTTTAAATGCATCTGGGTGTAACTGTGAGTGAGTAGAAGATGAAGAAATCAAGAAAACAGAAAAGTCTAGTTTAAGTAGTTGTACCATAGATGTTGATAAAATTCTTCATTTTACTCCTACTCTGTTATTTTGTTGATAAATGGCATCCATTTAAGTTCATATCCTATTTACATAACTCTTAGTGGTTCAAGCTTTTGTTTAACTACCCACTTATGAGTGCTCATGCTGGTGTTCCTTCATCGAATTGTGAACTGTAGTACAATCTGATCATTCATTTTCTTCCCCAGAAATTCGCGAACTTCATTATATTGGCCTCATTTTGCTCCTTGTCTGATGGGGTGGGGAAATATTTATAGAAGACGCGTGAGAGTATTCACAGTTGCTTTGATAATCTACTTGGATTATAAGGTAAAATTTCATGATTCTCACTTCTACTCTGAGTTAATGCTTGGACAATCTAATTCAACCGCATTCTCCTTTTGCTGAAGGCTGTGCAACGAAGAGAGAAATGGACTAACAAATCAAAAAGAGCTGCTTTATGGGAAAAGGCTCACGAGCGCAATGCTAAGCGTGTTCTCAGTTGATAATAAAGTTGGAAGGCTTATGGGTGAAACTTGGGCAATACTTATCCACACGTGCTGATGTGCTTCCTGAAGCATATATATCCCTCCTCAAGCAATTACAGGATTCTCTTCCTCCTCGTCCCTTAAAAGAGGTAATAGCTCTATATTTTGATGCTCGGAGATCAATTTATTACCCAATTTTCTCACTCTGATTATGAACAAGGAAGATGAGATTTAGTAGTTTAGAAGTTCTCTTCCATTGCCTATCTGCTCAACTGATCTGGTTTTGAGGTTGTTATCATCATGTGATCTCACTTTGTAGTTTATGTATCAAAGTATTACAAAGTTTTACAAAGTATCTTATGACAATGACTGATGACAAGTAATACCATGGTTTGCCAACCCAAGATATGGAAGTTGTCCTGCAGTCCTGCGTAATTGGATTTTAGTCTCCATGTGCAGTGTAATGACTGGATGTTATTGCCAGGTTGTTTTCAGTGTGCGTATATGCCATCATGTCTGGATATAACTAGGTTTCTGTAAGTTATGCGATAGCTGTATAGTTAGAAGTCTAACATAATTCTAACTCTTAGAATGTTAGATAGATAAGGATTACTAATAAATAGTTTTATTTCTATTAGAATACTTACCCTAACTACTTGTATAAAACGGTATGTACTTACCTCTGTGAAAATATGACTGAATTTTTTTTTTCATTCATCTTTTTGCCAATTACCTTTATCAACGTTTATTCATCTTTTTGCCGATTACCTTTATCAACAGTTTCCTAGTGCTTTTGCCACATTCATCCATTTTCCATTTTGTTTTGAGTAAATGCCATGTTTGTAAATTATTTAAAGAAATTATTATGCAACTGTCAGCAAAATTTTATTTCTGAAATTCAATTTACGTCAAATTGGGAGTATTTTTAATTCATAAAAGACATTAACCTCTTTGGTTCAGGGAAGAATAAGAAGGATAAAGACTGTTATGGTTTCCTGCAGACCAGAACATTGGCAAAGATTTTTTTTTTTTGGATTTAATTTAAGATTTTGATCTAGAATTCCATAAAAAGCCCGTACAAAAGGTAGCTTGGTTCATAGGTGATCTCCAAAGGCTTCAATAAATGAATTGTAAGAAAATCCTACTAAGACGTGGATAAAGTCTCAGAGGAGTGACATGAAGAATAATGAAGTTGAAATGTATTTATGTGTAACTTTCAATTGATTCTATACATATCTATTGTTTGGTGGGGAGTTTATATATGATTGTTTTTGTTTGTCTTCCTATCAGTCCTTCCACATGCATTTATTGACTGGATGCTTTTTATAATTTTCTATTTGCACAGGTTTGTCGGACTATACAAAAGGAGTTTGGCAAGACCATGGACGATCTCTTTGCTGATTTTGTGGAAGAACCTTTGGCAACAGCATCAGTAAGGAAGACTGTACTTGTGTTTTTTGTTCTTTGAAAGGAAATTAAATTAATTTCCTTCACTATCTTATTGACAAATGAGGACATCTTTTATTCTATGCAGATTGCACAAGTCCATCGAGCAAAACTAATCAATGGGCAAGAGGTGGTGGTTAAAGTTCAGCATGAGGGCATCAGAGCAATCATATTGGAGGTTTTTATGCTTAGGCATTTTAGACGATGGTGTGTGAAGTAGAGTTGTTGTCATTATATGATTGTTAGACATGCTTTTGTCTTTCAGGACTTAAAGAATGCAAAATCAATTGTAGAGTGGATAGCTTGGGCAGAACCACAATATGACTTCAATCCAATGATAGATGAATGGTGCAAAGAAGCCCCAAAAGAGCTTGATTTCAATCATGAAGCTGGTATGCACCATTTAACATGGTTTTATCCTATAGCTGATTTATTTAGTTGGGAAAAGAGGGATTTTCTCTTCTATTTTGTTGGGAAAAAGTGGTAATGCCGGTTGTACTGGTGATGGCTGCTTTGATATTGTGTTCCGTGACAGTAGGTAACAGTGATGTTCGACTTTAAAATGGCATTGGAAATTGCTCAGTCGGTGGCAAATTGGTACATGAACTGGAAAATGAAATTGTGGTAATAATGCTGGTTATGGTTGAAAACCAGTGACAAATGGAAGTTTCTTGGCACGAACATAATAGTATTGGTTGCTGGTGGCTGGTTGGTTTTGTGGAGATCTAAATGTATTGTTTGACCATGAAGTGGTCAGGCATCCAACCAACTGGGATCATGACAATGGAACAACTCATTAAGTTATATACTAATACTGGATTTGGGCCATAAAAATATCGAGGTCAAAAAGAGAAAGATGGACAAGTCTGGTTTTATGAATTGTCTGCTTTCCCATAATTCCTTCTTTCAAGTCATGCGAATATATTCTAGGACAAATTTCAATTTATTACTGAATTTCTTTCTTCCTATCATTGTTGTTATTGCATTCGTCTTTCTAGAGAATACTAGAATCGTGTCTAGAAATCTTGGCTGCAAAATGTTTCCTGGTGAGAGCTACTCTTCCAACCGTGTGGACGTTTGATTCCAGATGTTATTCAGGTATATTCTGTGCTAACCTTTGAATGTGAATACTGTTCTAGTATGTTCCAGAGTGCTTGCGATCCGAGATAGTTATGAACTGCTAGAGTTTCTGTCATTTTAACACCCAGAAATATTATTCTTTTGGTATCGTGATTTGTCCTGTAAATTAAAGAGAGGTAGCACTGGAGTGTATGAAGATCTAGCAGTGGAAATAATTTTGATTTTTGTGACCATGTGGAATTAAAGTGTAAGATCAATACATATGAAAATCCCTTTAAACTAATGACTCCTTAAATTGTTACCTCTTTGAAGGTCAAAGAAACACCTAGATGATTTGAAAAACTGGAAAAGCAAAGCTTACAACTAGAAATTCTACATTAATTTCATATAACCAAAACAAAAATGAACTAATGTCAGATATAGATATGGAGGTGTTTTTTTATACAAAACAAACTACGAGGCTTTCAAATCTGTGTTTTTATGATTTGTTTTTAAACAAGAATGGTATTAGCACCCTCACTTTTCTTTGAATGTACTTCTCTTTATATTGCCCGGTTCTTCTTGGAATGTGGCAGAGAAATTAATAGTGTGTGAAAATTCTAGCTTTTGCTTGGTGAAATCTCCACGTGAGGAAGAATTTGTCTACTTGTGGCTTTACCATTTATCTGATCAGCATGCAAAGATTATTCCTTCTTTGTGGGTATACGTTTTCATTTCAGTTCATAATAGCTTACTCTCTGATCATGTTGGTTTTAATGACAGTCAACCAAAAATGTTCTCATCTTAGAGTACATGGATGGAATTCGTCTGAATGACTCTGCATCTTTGGAAGCTTTTGGTGTTGACAAAAAAAGATTGTTGAAGAAATAACTCGTGCATATCCCACCAAATATATGTTGATGGGTTTTTTAATGGTGATCCCCATCCTGGTATCACTTCCTCTCTCTTTTCTTGCCAATTACATTGATGGATTGTTAATGGCTATCTACATCCTGGTTCTATGATGTGTTGTTTAGAATCTACTTACCTATCACAAGTCTATCTATATTTATCTATCCATCCATGTATCTTCTGTGGTTTAATCTCTGTTAAAGTTATTCACCTGGTTTATTTCTGATCCTCGTGATGCTGCTTATGATTTCCCCCCCTTTTGAAGTAATATTTCTTGTAACTTATTTGCAGGAAATTTCCTTGTAAGCAAGGAAGCTCCTCATCGTCCAATTTTACTTGATTTCGGACTTACAAAAAAACTATCAAGCTCTATTAAGCAAGCACTAGCAAAGATGTTTTTGGCTTCTGCCGAGGTTTGTCTGTTTGTTATATGTATATTTTTGTAATTTTTTCCTATAGCTCTTGATTATCTGAAATTTAGATCATTATAGAGATAACCGATGGCTCAATATTTTTCCTTGAGTTGTAGTTTTATCTTATTTTGTCCTCCTTTGATTTACCATTAAACAGTCATCTAATTCCTGTTGTACCACTATTCATTTAACTCGTTTCTTTTCTTTGGACTTTAAATGTGACGATTATGTTCTCACCTATTCATATATATCATTTTTTACTGGTCTCGACAACTCTAGACCTTCAAATATAATATAGTTCTCCAAATTCATCTTTGCAAGGAGAATATTTATGTCAGATATCGTTCACTGTTCTGTTTTGACATTTCTATTATTCTAGTCTCAATTATGAAATAATACATCACTCTTTGTCGCAGGGTGACCATGTGGCTCTTTTGTCTGCCATGTCAGAAATGGGCCTCAAGTTGCGCCTAGATATGCCTGAGCAGGTTATGGAGATAACAAATGTATTCTTCCGTAGTTCTACACCAGCAAATGAAGCTCAGGTAAGTATCCACTACTTGCCTTTGAAATTGTTTGTCAACTTCTTCAAGTTCATCTCATGCTAAATCTTTTTGCATGAAGCAAAATTTGAAATCCTTGAACGAGCAAAGAGAAAAAAACATGAAGGCTATGCAGGAAAAGATGCAGCTCAACCCTAAAGAAGTGAAACGCTTCAACCCGGTAAGTTTATTTCTTCCTTTTCTTTCGGTGCTAGTGCTGTAAGTCCATTACATCTAGTACTATTATTCCTTTGGCATTTTCATTAATTATTTAATCCATCATTAACTAACTATGTTTTATTTTTAGGTTGATGCGTTTCCGGGTGATATTGTAATCTTTGCACGGGTTTTAAATCTTCTGAGAGGTCTGTAAACTAAATTCCTACATTCATGATTCACCTTGTATTAAATGATTGTGCACTTTGATAATTTATCGCTTATTTTACTTAAATTCAGGGCTCTCATCCACTATGAATGTCCGGATAGTATATTTAGACATGATGAGACCATTTGCTGAATCTGTTCTTCAAGGGTGAGTCTATCTTAAAATTTATAAGGTCAAGTTTTATGAAAAAAAAATCTCATATTGAGTGTGATTACATTGTCAGAAACATTAATAGAGGACCATCGACAAATGTACAGTGGATCTACAACACACCGGTACATTCTGATGTAGAAGCCAAGCTGAGACAACTCTTAGTTGAGTTGGGAAATAATGATAAAATACTTGGGATCCAGGTCTGCACCACTATCTGTTATTAGACTATGGTTTGATGACATGACAATCTTTGTTTTTCGTTTTCTTAATATTTTAGATGGCTTCCTTTATCGGACCATTGCTGTAATTAATAATCAAGCGTGATGTCTGGCCTATCATTATATGCCTTCACTTCACTAACGTGTCTGAGGAGCTTCACTCTTCTTTTCCACTCTTTCTCCTTATGTAGTGATTTTTTCAGTCCAGTCCTTTGTGTCTTGAAATAGCTTCAATAATTGAGACTGTTTATAGGCATTTGCAATCCCCTAGTACTTCAATTTCATGCAGTGTAGTCGGACCATTTAAACCTTCATAAGTATATTTATAGGACTTGAACGTGCTGTATTCTTTGGTCCCAAAATATGTTGATATATCTAGTGTATAGGTTTAACCCCACTGCAATGTGAGTATTTTTCTTGGAAAGCATTTGGGATTAAGTTGTTTTCTTAATGTATTTATGCTATTTTTGCTAACATCAACGTGAGATTAAATATGTTTATAATTTTTTGAAAGAATATAATAAAATGAATTTCAATTCACAAATTCTGATAGGCATTTAATAAATCCATGACTTTGCAATAATCATGAAGATCATTTTTACACTGCTTTATCGTGAATTTATACTAAATTTGAAATCCAAATTCCTTCTTTTAAATCCTAGTTACCAAATGCAATCTTAGAATCTATTAGAATTTCTTCTTGGATGGACATTATAGATTTGATAAAAGAAAGAAATAAGGGCAATTTTTGTGTAGTATACCTTGCAATAGTGGACATCATACTTGTTGTTTCATTATAAAATTAGGAATGATTTTGGTATTTTAACTGCTAATCTACAATCATATTGGTCAGGCTTTAGTTTAAAAGCATATGATCTTCTGCTGATTCTTATAATATTTTCAATTTCTATCTCAAGGTATGTGCATACAAAGACGGGGAGGTTATTATTGATACTGCTGCTGGAGTGCTTGGAAGATATGATCCTCGCCCAGTTCAGCCTGATACACTTTTTTCTGTGTTTTCTGCGACAAAGGGTATAGCTGCAGGAATGTTACACTGGCTGGTAGACAACGGGTAAAGTTTAATGTTAAAAATGTCTTTAGATGCACTATCCTGTAAAATCCAGAAATTAGAATGCCTGCAAAAAATTCATATGTGGGAATAAGTGGTTTAAATTGCAAACATGCAACTTTTTCCAGAGAAGATATCTTTGAAAATAATCAAGTTATGGAATTCTTTTATAGTCTCTAACAAATGGCACCTTGTCTTGCAGAAAACTCAAACTTGAAGAAAATGTTGCAAATATTTGGCCAGAATTCAGAAGAAATGGAAAGGAGCACATAAAGGTTATAATTCTGTGCATAAAAGCCTATTATTTTGGATAAACATTATTTGGACATTATTTGGAAATTGGAATGTGTATTTCAATATACACTAATTCCTTGAGTTTTTCCTGTCAGGTTCATCATATACTAAACCATACATCTGGTTTGCATAATGCATTGGCTAACCTTAGAGCAGAAAATCCTTTGCTGATGACTGAGTGGGATGAATGTTTGAAACGGATGGAAACATCAGTACCTGAGACTGAACCAGGGAAGCAGCAGTTGTATCATTATCTTTCTTTTGGCTGGCTATGTGGTGGAATAATCGAGGTATTTTCTCATGCTCACTCATTCAATTATGTCACTGTACCTCAATGCATTTGAGATGTGACAAAAAAGAAAGTAAAAGGTACTAATAGTAAAATTTGAGACACAAGTGAAAATTACCTTCCCTTTCCTATATGCTTGGTTGAACATTAAGATTTTAACCATATCCCTAGAATGAGTATTTCATTTAATTCCATTATGATACCTATTTGGGAAGTACCCTTTTCTTTCATCTCCAATATTGCTAACACAATATTACCCTAATAAAACCTGAGAAAAAGTTGAACATACCCATATTCGCCATTCACACCATAGTCCGAGTAAAATAAGAGATTATAGAACTAATGGAGTTGGTAGTCATGAGGGTTCATTATTCACACCTAAGCTTTCAATCAAGTCGAATCATTGTATTGTTCGAATTCCAATGAAGATATCCTGAAATTCTTATTCCTTCCCTTGGAGGAAAGCTCAAAACTTTTGATAAATATTTTTCCCGTGAAGTTTGACTAGCTTGGAGATGTTAATTTTGATAGGAGGTGTGTTTTCTCACAACTCTCTTTGTTGAATTTGTTTTAGGACGTTTGTTTTCTTTGATATCTTTTTCTCACCTAGCTATTAAAAAACGTCTTTTCCAGTAACACATTTCATGCTTCCTACTTGATTACTCGTTCTTATCATTATGACATTTTTCTTCCTAACATTCTGATTGACTTCAAATTGTAGGCTAGCTAACTCACTCATATAACCTGGTTTTAATTTATTTGCTTGGGTGAAACAGCATGCATCCGGGAAGAAATTCCAGGAGATTCTTGAAGAGGCTTTCATTCATCCTCTCAAAATTGAAGGCGAGCTATATGTTGGAATTCCTCCTGGTAATTTAATCTCCTGTCTTTGTATTCTTGATTCATTATGTAGAAATGGCTCTATATTTATGGCTTGTGCAGGTCCTCTTCATCTTTCTCAAATTAGTATTTGATGCCTTCTTTATGTGCTAACATCCAGGTGTGGAATCTCGACTTGCTACACTGATGCTAGATACGGATGATTTGAAGCAGCTCTCCGAAATGCAGAATCGACCTGAGCTGCCATCGACTTTCCAACTGAACAACATTGGTGAATTTGCAGAATTCTTGCCTGCTTTATTTAATATGCTCAATATCCGTCGTGCTATCATACCTGCTGCTAATGGACATTGCTCAGCCCGTGCACTTGCGCGCTATTATGCAGCCTTGGCTGATGGTGGTATGGTACCACCACCACATTCCTCTGTTTCGAATCCACCACTCGGAAGCCATCCCCATGTCCCCAAATTTCCTTCGAAAAAGATCAATGAAAAGCAAAAGGTTAAGGTAGATGAAAGTAATGATAGTAAGCAAAGAAGTTATGCCAGGATTGAGGAGGATAATGATGACCAAGACGATGTAGAGAAGTATAGCAAAGTAGCAGGGGTACAAGAGAGGGCATTGCAGATAGAGAGAGGGGGGTAGGTTCTGAAAGCAAGAAGAGCAAGATATTTTCAAACCCTAGGGCTCATGAGGCATTCATGGGAGTAGGGGAATATGGGAATTTGTGTTTCGGAGATGGGGCATTTGGACTAGGATTTAGGAGGTTTAAATCCAAAGATGGGGATGGGTCATATACCGGGTTTGGGCACTCAGGAATGGGGGGATCGACAGGTTTTTGTGATGTAAGGAACCGGTTTGCTATGGCTGTGACCGTGAACAAAATGTCATTTGGGGGCGTCACTTCAAAGATAATAGAGCTAGTTTGTTCGGAGCTGAATGTGCCGGTGCCCGAGGGGTTATCAGGCGCTCGTGATGTTAGCAGACCACTGATTAATTAATTTTAATTGTGCTACTACCCTGTTTTCTGGTTTCTTCTTTTTTATCACTAACTTTTATATCCACACGCATCAACCTGTAATATTTGTATAAGGATTTATTTATAAATTAAAACAGGAAATGGATGGACAATAGTATGTAATTTTTGTATTTCTTACATTACACATACTAAAAATGAAAGTTTTGTGTTCCAAGTAATTTAACCTAATGTGCAAGTGCAGCTACTGGGGTGGCACAAACTGAATGTTGTTGCCGCGATGACAGTCGTCTATGGTGCTTCTGATGTTGTGTGCTTAGGAATCATAATGGCTGTTGGTGAGCCATGACCAAGTTATCGCAAAGGGAATGGCATGTGTGAATTCTAAACATGTGATGTTAAATTTTAGGAGACGAAAAAAGATAATCAATAGAAAATATAAAGAAAATATCTAAATTATATAAGAATTTGCAAAGGGAATGTCGTCAGTCCCCCTCGATCCATCCCTGTTTGCAATCAAAATGAACATCATGATGGTGATACAATTACCGTATAAATCGTTAGCAATGCCATACATGCTGCGATTTTATTCAGTCTAGGCAAATAGCAAAACAAACTGCTAACCAACATCAATCATCGACAATCGACTGCCCTATTTTGTTAAGAAATTATGTAATATCGTTTCCACAATTTTCAGCCACTCTTGGCTTTGCATCAGGCAGCTCTAGTTCTTCCATAAATCCCATGGTCATCTTGGTAAAGCTTTCCTTGTGCAATTGTTTCCATTCCTGTTTAACGCATACAAATATACAATAAAAAACAATGAATCCAGTGCACAATACAGACACACACACAGTTTTAGATCCCATGTTCCTCATCATGATAATATTTCTTCACTCAATTTCAGTCTCTACTATTCAGCTCTTGTTACTTGTCCTTTTAAGGCAATTGCTACACTGGAGTATTTTTCATTTAATTTTTCCAAAGAATTTTACAGTTTTCTGCAGTAACATCAAGATGGGTCATCTTATCAATGAAACGCTATCCCTTGAAAAGTTATAAAACTGACATGATAAAACAAAAATCCCAAATAGATTGGATCTGGTTAGGTAATGTTATCATATATGAATGACAGGAAATGAGTGCTGACTTGCGCAAAAGTAAAAATGCTGGTGTTTTAGGGAAGAAACAGGTGCTCAAAGAAGTACCAAGCAGTATGAATAAAACAATTCCAAAAACAAAGTAAGCATGATGCAATTTGAGAAATGTAAAGTTAACCCTTTTAGTTAATTAACATAGCAGAACGGAAGGAACAGAGAAGGATTATGGACCTTTTTGTATTATTTCACTTTTTTGTTTCTAAATTTATTGTTGGCCAGACCGTATAGAATTTGAATCATTTGAAATCACAAATCCCACGGCACCCATCTGTGGAGTCGAAATTGCAGCCAAAAAGAAAATTGAAAATACCTCAAAATCCCATTCTCCGTACAAGTTGGGATCACTCGTGTTGCTCCAGACATAGGCGTGAGCTTGTAATTTATCAGAGTTTTCCTGCATAATGGAATAACAGAGCATATAACTTCTAATCATAACATAAGTATTACTAATTTCGATGAACAGTGTGTTTGATTTGGTAATATATTTTAACATCTTGAAGAATCAATTTTCAATACAAGCCAAGCCAAGCCAAAAGGAAGGTGAACAACAGAAAATTAGAAGCGATTGAGATAGACTGGGTTAGACTCACTAAACTAGTATGCTAATATAATGAATAGTAGACGGGATTAGGACTTCATTTACCTGCAAAGAGACCTCAACGCTAGTTCTTTGGTACTCAACATCCTCAAATTCATCCAAAATAAGCAATTCAGGATCCGTTAATCCCAACAATACCTGCTAGACCACCGATGAAGTTAGAAAGACACAAGGGTAGAGTATATAATATGAATGAGTATAAGGATGACGGGACACCCTTCCGGTAACATGGCTGTTTTGGACAGGGACAATCGCCGGATAAACACGCCCTTTAATGCTAAATCTGTGGCTGCACAAATTGAGAATTGGAAGTAAAATTAAAAGAAAAGGCAGCAGCCGTAGATTATTGGATTTCGTGTGGATGAAGCAGATGAGACGAGAATATGTATAATTACAAGTTATTCAGAACAGCAACGGAGGAAGGGGGGACTCGGTTCAAGAGGACACGGACAACATCATCTGCTAATAGGCTTCCGTATACGAATACGTTGTGCGCCGCCGCTTGGCTCATTTTCCTTCACTTCCGATTCCGATTCCGATTCCAATTCCGATATTTAGTACATGCGTTTCCCTTTCCTCAATCTCAACCTGTCGATTGCCAATCGGCAGATTGCCAGCAGCACTTACTTCATATATCTACAACAGTACAATGAAACCCAAACCCATCCACGACAGCCCAACACTAAAAACAAAACTAGGCCTGTAAACGAACCGAACGCACACGAACGTAGTTATGTTCATGTTCGTTCATTTAATAAAAAAATGAACATAAACGAATACGAACATAAACGAACAAAATATTTTTTGTTCATGTTCGTTTATTAAGGAATATAACTTGTTCATGTTCGTTCATTTAATAAATAAACGAACATAAACAAACACGAACATAAACGAACACGAACATAAATGAACACGAACATAAACGTTGGAGACCCTACCTTCCATTGTTCTTTCATGAAAAATAGTCGACAATGCAAATCAACCAAATCTACAGTGATAAATAGCGTAAGAGCTGATTAGCAGTGATGAAATGTTTGAAGATATCAAATATTTCGATCGATCTTTTAAAGATATTAAATGATTCACACGACTTTAATTTAACGCTATAACATTTATCTTAGTGGTCCATGATTACATATGAACAATCATTTTCCACTACGTTATTCTAATAAATTCGCTAGCTAAAAGTTTTGTGACATCAATGTCAGACTTTAGTGAGGTTTGTTAATAATGGTCATTTCCGTTGGCAGAGTAGAAAATTTAACAGCATAAAGATTTCGAACGGTACAAATTGGACTACAAGGCAATAACATAGATCCGAAATCCCTTCGATGCTACATATTGTAACTAATATTATTGCTAAACCACCATTCAAAATTTTAACATACCTAAAGTCTACTCTACAACTAAAGGTCACACAAGAATTATAAAAACAAAAGTTCATTGTCAAAATGTATTTTCTACTTATTAAAGGGTTCTTCTTGGAAAACCCATTACTTTTGCTATTACACTCTTTTTCAGAAATTGCATAGAAACCTTTGTTTTGTTTTATGGCAAATTCTATATACTTTTCTCTTACTGATGCTCATATACTTCCGATTATTACATTTATCTTCCCATCTATTTCTAGAAAGAAGTATAATGTTTTCTTGAGTTTTAGATGTGAAGATACCCACAATAACTTTACATATCAACTATTAAGCCAAATAAAACAAAGAAAGAGATGAAAACAGACCTGTAAAACTTCATATTGCACTATAATATAACTTGTTTTGAAGCTTCCAGCGATCGTCTCTACTCTACAGTGAACACTAGGGTTTGGGAAAAAGGGGGAAAATGAATATAGGAACATAAATTGTTCATTAGAATATCAGATTAATTAATATTTTTAAGATACTTACAAATTGGTTACCAAAATTGATTTAAGAATATTGGGTTAAACATAAATGAATGAACATAAACGAACATAACCGAACGAACATAAACGAACATAACCGAACGAACATAACCGAACGTTCACGAACGTAAATGAACGAACGAGACCTATGTTCATGTTCGTTCATTTAATTAAACGAACACAAAATCTTGTTCATGTTCGTTCATTTAATAAATAAACGCACATAAACGAACTTCCAGCCGCACGGTTCATGAACGGTTCGTTGAACGTTCAGTTCATTTACATGCCTAAACAAAACTTAGATAGCCCACAATCCGGATCCGATTTATTTATCGATCAATCCGATTCAAGGATTGCAAAACCAAAGACGATACTCTCAATCTAATTTATTACATTCATAATCGTCAAGATTCAAACTCCTAACCTTTGTTTAAGGAATCTAATGTCTCGTCTTCCTAGATCAATTAGTTATTGATATCGATTATTGTTATTTAAATGTAAAAATAAAGTTGTAAATAATTATTAAACATATATTCGAAGATAATGAACAAAAATAATGCAGAAAAACCAAACCTTTTTATCATTGGATATAAATTACAACACAAAATGCGTTCCACGTTTCATCACACATCTACATGACTCTCGGATTCATGGAAAGAAAATTATGAAAATTGGTCCACCATTAATAAATTAAATCTTAAAAATAATTCCATTTTATATAAAATATATTTAAACATGAATAGATTTATAAATTTAAATGTACACAGAATATATATATATATATTAAGAGAAAATAACCTCAGTGATAAAAAATGCCTTATAATATACGATTTTAATCATTTTTTTTGGATTTGCCAAAATAACCAACTAAATCGCAATGCGATCGATAATTCGCAACGCGATCTCCGGTATCGCAAATCAGTTTCCAGATTCTCAACGCGAACTTCGACTATCGCATTGCGATTTACATATTCGCATTGCGATAGTCCAAGTTCGCGTTGCGATTTATTCTACGACCACGAGACGAGACGGCGGCGGTGGCGGCGCGCGAGAGTCCCCCTTGTTCTCTATCACTCAACAAGGAAGTGGGAAAGCCAAACCTTAAATACCATTCCCAATAGTGTTTCCAATACTATGTGAGATTGAGCATTACCAACACTTGTTCCCAATACTATGTGAGATTGAGCCTTAAATAGTGATATTATTTTTGAATGTTTTGCTTAAAATTACAATAATCGCGATTGATTGTAGATTGACATTTAATTATGACATATTTAATCGTATAATACTAATGCAATTGGTTGTTGATTCAGTTGTTTTAAGGTGCATGATTGTTAATTGTTTCCTGAATAATCACATTGTATTGGAAACAAGTGTTGGTAATGCTCAATCCCACATAGTATTGAAAACACTATTGAGAATGGTATTTAAGGCTTGGCTTTCCCACTTCCTTGTTGAGTGATAGAGAACAAGATAAGGTCAGATCTGTCCACAGAATTCACATTACACATGCAAGAATCATTTGTTTAGAAGCGCAAAATATCTTACCACCACAGTGCGAACAACACCTCCACTTGCACCATCACGAGCAATGGCAAGGGAAACTGCCTTAACCACTAATTGCTATTGAATTTCCATAAAACAATTCATAATAAAGTTAATGGTCAACCAACCAATAAGTATTTTTACAAAATATCCATGAACCAGTTAAAAGAATTAGAAAACCTTTGTCAAGTTTGATTAAAACAAAATGTACCTCAGCTTCATCCTTTGTCGTTCCTTCCTTCCATGCCTGATCAAAAAACCATACAAGTAACTGGAGCCAGATCCTGCACAAAGGTCAATCCAAATCATAACTATTTTTCAGCAGAAGTAGTGACCACTTACTAATGGCACCCATTGTTTTCTTAACCAAACTCCCAATATTTTAGGTTCATTATAGGAACTAGGTGATGTACAACTTTGAAAAACTAATAACTAGAGGGGAGAAAAAAAAGTTAATCTTATTTCATTGGTAATTTGTTAAGTAATTATGGAGAAGACATTGCATATATTACAACCGACTCCTCATCATAAGGGAACGAGTATATTTAGCCAAAAATTCTCAAGGTTATAATGACTGCATTGAACCTCCTCCAGCTCCAATTTCTCAGGCTGAACTAAGGAAAGAGTGAAAACCAGTCTTAGCAATATGTGGGTGAACCTTAGCCAAAAGAAAAAGGCCATACAAATGCCAACTATGCATATAATTGCATACATGTAATTTAATTTAATGAGGCTGTAAAATCAAAACAGGTAAACAGGCATCAAGCTGGACTCCCTAATGGAAGGAGAGGATGCTTAAGTTGAAAGATGAAAAGAATATAATACCTCCGATAGCAAAAGGCTGCTCAATCAGTGTTCCACCAGGAGGAACTCCATATATTTACCACCCTCATACTTATCCCATCCACCAACAATAAGGCCAGTCTCAAGCATGTTCTACTCAAAATATAATAAAAGTGGGTAAACCACATAGACATGAACAAAGGAAGCTGAAAAGTCAAATGCATAATGTTTTGAGAGAATATAGACCAATTTCCATCCTCAACAGAGTTTTAGAGACAATTCAATGTTGGCAGCTTTACTTTCAAAAAAAAAAAATTTACTAAGCTTTCTACTCTTTTCTTTCTTCTGTTTCTACCGTTTACTACTTTCTTCTCCTCTTTGGGCACCACAGCTGTTGTCTCTTTTCTTATACATATATTTTATATTTTTAATTATAAACGTGTTCCTCATATTACTCGTGTGAAAGCTCTTTCTATGCACCTCTAGCAACAAAGGACTCCTAATGCCTAGAGTGCTTGTCCCCTTGAGGTCTTGACTACATTGGCATCAAGTAATACATACAATCTGTATAATAGGGAGGGGATGTGTAAACATGCACTAAATTTACCATGCACACCTTTAAAAAAGGAGGACTAATAGGATGGGAAAAGGATGACAAACAAAAAAGTAGTCAAGTAAAATTTCTAAATCATAAGCTCAAACCTTGTTATTGTATGATAGTAACCTGATAAGGTTTGCAGTAACTTCGACAGTTGCAGGTTGCCCAAGATGAATCCTGTTTTATTCAATTATTCTTCTTTATTTTACCCTAAATATGTTTTACCCTAAACATTTAGAACCTTTCCTTTTTTTTCTTTAGATTTTTCTTATTTTCTTAGTTTTTACTCGAAATTGTTATTTGGGTATTGCTTGTTTGCATATACCGGGATAGGATCATGATGATTAAGGTTATTATAGAAGAGGAAGTAGTGAATGTACTTTCAGTGTACGCCCCACACGTTGGCCTAGGGGAGGGGGAGAAACGTTGCTTTTGGGATCAGTTAGATGATATACTTAGGAGCATTCCGGAGGACCAAAGAGTTTTCATAGGGGGAGACTTCAATGGCCATATAGGCAGTGCAACCGACGGGTATGACGGTGTTCATGGGGGTTTTGGTTATGGTAGCAGGAACGATGAGGGGCGTACGTTGCTTGATTTTGCTACTGCTCACGATTTGGTGATCACTAACTCATTCTTTAATAAGAGAGATGCGAACTTGATTACGTTTCATAGCGGGGGACATTGTACCCAAATCGACTACATCTTGATTAGAAATCGGGAACGATGGGCTTGCATTGACTGTAAGGTCTTCCCTGAAGAGGCATGTGCATCACAACACAAATTGTTGGTTCTGGTGTTCCGCGCACCCCACGGGAGGAGCACTCATAGGAGGGCTAAACTTGGTAAACCTAGGATCCTCTGGAAGAACTTACATGGAGCGACATCTGATGACTTTAGGAGTAAGGTTTGTCTAATACAAGTTTTAAAACTACAAACTCAAATAATGCAGATATGTTATGGAAAAATATGGCAAATTCCATCAGAGAGGTTGGCAAAAACACCCTTGGGTTGTCGACGGGGAAGGCCAAGGAACATAAAGAATCGTGGTGGTGGAACGACGAAGTCCAAACTAAGGTGAAGACAAAACAAACTTGCTTCAAGGATTTCTACAATGAAATGACGACGAAGAAAGGTCGAGAGCTAAACAAAGATACCAGGAGGCAAAACGGGAAGCCAAGAAAATGGTAGCTAAAGCAAAGGATAAGGCATACGAGAAAATGTACAAGAGATTAGACACCAAGGAAGGACAAAATGGCATCTTCAGACTTGCAAAATCTAGGGAGATTAGGAAAAAGGATCTAGGTAACATTAGGTTTATTAAGGACAACAATGGTGTTCTTTTAGCGAAAGATCACGATATTAAGAGGGTTTGGGGTAGTTACTTCTTTGGCTTATTTAATGACGGTGCCTCTCCATGTAGAGATAGTATCGTTGATGGGTTAGCCGACTATCATACTACGACCAATGACTGCCCTACAAGTAGGATTGGGTTTGAGGAAGTCAAAATGGCCCTTAGAAAGATGGGAAGGGACAAAGCTGTCGGTCCTGATCAAATTCCTATCACTGTGTGGTTGGCCCTAGGAGAAGAGGGAGTTAAGTGGTTGACCAACCTTTTTAATATTATTTTAGAGACTGCCAAGATGCCAGAGGAGTGGAGAGAGTCTACGGTGATACCAATCTATAAAAATAAAGGAGATCCCCAACATTGTGGTAACTACAGAGGTATTAAACTACTCAGCCATACCATGAAGCTATGGGAAAATGTGATAGAGACTAGGTTGAGACAAGTTACTAGGGTTTCGGAAAACCAATTTGGCTTTATGCCAGGCAGGTCTACCACGGAGGCGATTCATCTACTTCGACGGCTTATGGAGAAATATAGGGAAAAGTCTAGAGATCTTCACATGGCGTTCATTGACCTTGAGAAGGCTTATGATAGTGTACCCCGCGATACGATCTGGAAGACTTTGGAAACGAGACGGATCCCAACTGCTTATATCCGGGCGATTCGTGATATGTACTGTAGATCTACTACTTACGTCAGGACTACAGTTGGCGACTCCGAGGCATTCCCGGTGGAAATCGGACTCCACCAGGGGTCGGCTCTTAGCCCTTACATCTTCGCCTTGATTATGGACGACATCTACTATGCGACACCAGACGGTGTACCTTGGTGTATGCTTTTCGCTGACGATATTGTCCTAGTTGCTGAAACAAAATCTGAGTTGAATAGTAGACTGGCTACCTGGAAGACTGCTTTGGAAGAAAAAGGTTTAAGGATCAATATTGAAAAGACAGAGTATTTATGTTCAAACTTCAATGGGAACCAAAACGATGAAGATGTAGAAGTATGCATAGAAGGACACGTTCTCCCCTCAAAGGATTGTTTCAAGTATCTAGGGTCTATGATACATAAAGATGGGGGTGTCGATGATGACGTTACACACCGTATAAAGGCGGGATGGCTAAAGTGGAGGGCCGCTACTGGAGTTCTGTGTGACAAGAAGGTGCCTCTAAAACTTAAGGGAAAATTTTATAGAATGGCAATAAGACCAGCACTGTTGTATGGATCAGAATGTTGGGCAACCAAGAAGGATCACGTAAGGAGGATTGAGGCCGCAGAAATGAGGATGCTTCGATGGACATGTGGTAGGACTCTATGGGATATGACGACTAACTCTGCTATTAGGATGTCCTTGGGGGTGGTGTCTGTTTCCGAAAAATTGAGGGAGGGAAGACTACGGTGGTTTGGGCATGTCCTTAGACGACTACCGTCGGATGCGTTCAGGAGGGTAGAATCGATTACAGTCGACGGTGCCAGAAGGAAAGGACGACCAAGGCGGAAGTGGGAAGACTGCTTGAGATCTGATTTGAGGGATTTAGCCCTTACCGAAGACATGACCTCTGATAGGAAAATATGGAGGCTAAAGACTAGGGTAGTCGAGTAGTGTGGGTCACATCTATAGGGTGTATCATCTCTGTCTTCTTTTAATGTCTTTGTAGTATTTTCCATGACTTCTACTTTTTATATGTTTCTGTTATTGGTATTTATGAAGGATTAGAACTGCGCTTGCTATCGTTGACTTCTGTGTATCATTCTCTTCATGTTTCCTCTTTTAAATTTAGCCGGGTCTTATGTTTCTGTCTATATGCAGAGATTCTTTCGCAGGGATTATTATGCAGGGATTAATTCCCGTTACAGACGCACATATGATTTTAATGACTGCATATGAATATTGTTTAGCTATGTATTTATTTATATATGCACTGCATTTTATCTATATTTTTAATTTTCTGACTGCCGGAGGTCTTCCACGGAAGCTACTCTCAACCTGGCGTTGGGAGCAGCCTACTACCCTACCTCCCCCTTACCCCATACATATGGGAATTGGGTTTTGTTGTTGTTGTTGCTTGTTTGCATATTTTAGTATGTAAATTTATCTTATTTATTTATAATATTTAGTGAGCAATTTATATGGACTTTTGAGTGATGATATATTTCTGGCGCTGCTAAGTTGGAAAAAGGAGAGGAATTTGATCTTGAGGCTGAAATTGGTGTAATGTTGGCTTCAAGACTTCAATGGTTTTTATCTTTGGGTATCGGTTCTCTGAAAGGTTATATTTTAAAATTTATTGTGTTCATTTTCTCTTTATTTAAATTTGTGATTATTGAATATTTATTGAATTTAATTGATGATTTGCTTGGATTTATAGTGTGGCTTATTTCCTAGAATCACGGGGTACGTTTGATGATGTTTTTCTAAAGGTAACGGGACCTCGTTAAAAGTCCCTCTAATCTTATATAGAATATATTAATTATAATGGAAAATGTACATACACTTTAACTTACAACCAAAATAGCCTCTAAATTCCGAGGACAACACATAGAACCTAAACTGGAGCAAGAAACTCCTACTTAAAATAATAAAACTACTAGAACTCCTCTCCCACCCACACTTACCTAATACTCGACTTAGCCAGAGCATCTGCAGTTGTGTTGCGACATCGTGGGATCCACCTGACCACGACACCAAACAATTTAATTGAATCAAGTAAAATCGAAACCAAGCTGGAACAGATTACAGGAGGGTCGAGCTTTTGATTGATCTAGTCCACTACCGCTCTACAGTCAGATTCTATAATAAGCCAATGTATCTCAAAATTTGCAGACATTAGAAAAGCTCAAATCCTTTCTTCACAGCAAACAACTTCACTATAGTTGAAGCGCAAACATCAGAAGGTTCTAAAACTGTCATAATATAACCCCATCCGAGTCCATCAAACCCCCTCCCACACCGCATTTGGAACCACAAAAAGAAACCATCCCATCCGTATTTAGCTTGACATACCCGTAAGGAGGGGAAAACCATTTGACTTGAGCAAATTTCGACTTAAGAATAAGACATGGATTCCTCGCCAAAAGAGGATCAGCCAAGACAATTGACATTCTTCAAATTTGGCTTTTAGCCACGATGCAAGGTGAGATTTGACCAACCAGTTGCAACCAGTCCATTTTCTTATCGTTAAATAACAATTCATTCCTAAAAAGCCACAAGGTTCAAAGTAAAGCAAGAGGGATATAAGCAGGGATTCAAATCGCGGTCGTGGTCACGTTTTCGGTCATGTCGCGTTTACTACGATTGTGGCCGTAGCGGACATTATTGCGGGTATAGCAGAAGGCAGTACTACCGCTATTTCGCGAGCACTATCGCGATGGTGAACCGCTATTTAAAACCCTGGATATAAGACCAAACCTAACTTATTGAAGCGGATTCGAGGCCCCCTCATGCTTCCAAGAAAAGTGGTAGGTTCACAATGCAGCATCGTATGAATCCTCGAGAGACTGCAGAAACTCATCCCCACTTTCCAACTAAACCAACAAGAGAAAATTATTATAAAAGGGACATTGTTAAAACTGAGAAGAACACCTCATGGGAAAACAAAGAGAACAGAAATGGAGTGAAGGAAAACATAATGTAGGCTAAAAACTATGCATAGCCCTTGGTCAAAAGACCTGTTAATATAGCCACGCTGATTGCCTCCTTCATGGATTAACACTTGATAGTTTAACCCAACAAAGGACATTTGGCTTAACCGCCTAACAATTTACCAGAAACAGTTAGCAAAGCCAACAGCTAACGGCTCCAGTTGGCAACCCTTCCAGCTGGTAACGCTCAATTCTTAACATTCACCCCGTTTTTCAACTTCTTGAGGTAAAAAAAAACTTAATTCTTGTGCAGCTGAAGCCTCTGCAGCGAGAAAACATTAAGCTTTTGGCGTAACTCCTAAAACCGTGTTGTAACTAACGGCTTGGTTAAAACATCCGCAATTTGACAATTTGCAGGAACATAATTGACTATTAATTGTTGGTCCATGACATTCTCCCTGACAAAATGAACATCAAGATCCACATGTTTAACTTTAGCATGCAAGACTGGATTAGCAGCCATGGCTACGGCGCTGGTATTATCACACCATATAACTGGAGCTTGAGACAGTTCAACATTCATATCATCTAGAACTGCTTTAACCCACAGAACCTCAGCAGTTGTATCAGCAAGGCTTCTATATTCTGCCTCAGCTGTTGATCGAGACACTGACCTTTGCTTGCGTGAACTCCATGACAACAAATGACTACCTAGGTAAACACAATACCCGGAAACCGATCGCCTATCATCGGGATCACTGCCCCAATATGTATCTGTAAAGGCCTTGATTTGAAGTTGCCCCTGTCCCTTGTTCAACCATAATCCATAATCCATTGTACCTTTTAGGTAACGTAGAATGCGTTTAACTCATATCCAATGAGCTTCACAAGGGGACTGTATAAATTGTGCTACCTTATGAACCGCAAAAGTAATGTTTGGTCTAGTGTGACACACATACAATAGTGCACCAACTGCACTTCGATACTGTTGAGAATTAACTGGAGCTCTTGCATTTTCTGAACTCAACTTGGGTGTAATAGATAAGGGTGTGTCCACTGGTTTAGCATGAACATTAAACTTGGTCAACAGTTCCTGCACATACTTTTTTTGACTCAAAAACATTTCAGTTGTTGCATTAACAACTTCAATGCCCAAAAAATAGTGAAGAAGCCCGAGATCCTTTAACGAGAACCTGTCATATAGCTGCTTCTTAACCTCGTTAACACATTTTTCAGAAGACCCTGTGACAAGAATATCATCAACATACACAACAACATACGTGATATCATGCTTTGTGCCACGAATGAATAACGAGCTATCAGCTCTAGAAGGTCGAAATCCCATGTCACACAAGCACTGTTGAAGTTTTTGATACCAATTGCGAGGGGCTTGTCTAAGTCCATAAAGGGACTTTTGAAGCTTGCACACTAGATTTTCTCCATGATCAACAGTCTGTTCGAACCCTTCTGGTTGAATCATGAATACCTCATCCTGTTGATCGCCTTTGAGGAAAGCATTATTAACATCTACTTGATAGACTTGCCATCCACGTGAAGCAGCAACCTATAGTAACATATTTATCGTGAAGAATCGCACCACATGACTGAAGGTGTCAACAAAGTCGCATCCTGATACTCGAGAGTACCCTTTTGCGACAAGCCTTGCTTTGAATATATTAACAGAACCATCCGAGTTGTGTTTAATGCGAAACAACCACTTACACCCAATGGCCTTTCGATCAACTGACAGAGGAACCAACTTCCACGTGTTATTATCAGTTAACGCCTTGAACTCCATTTCTACTGCATTACGCCAATATTTATGTTGTAAAGCATCATGCACATTCAGAGGAGTCTCATTAAACAAAGCATTATAAACCTTAGGTTTGAAAATTCCTGTTTTGCTGCGTGTGACCATGTGATGCTTATTTGTGATGTTCTAAGCATCCACATAGTTATATTCATCAGATACAGTCCTGCTTGAAGCACTTGGCTCCTGAACACTTATTGAACCATTCTGATCATCATTTAGAGTAGCATTGGAATGTGTAGGCTCACTATGAGTATCCTCTAGTTGAGCAACAACTCTCGACACATCATCTGGCTCTTCCTCTATTGTGTGAGCTCTATCATCATGTCCATCACTTACACCAGGTGTGTGAGATGAATCAACCATAGTATCTTCCACTAGATCAGGTATATTAACCGGATTATCACACCCTGTATCCTCGTGATCGGTCATGCTGAGTTCCTTGCAAGGAAAAAAAACATCACAGTCGACTTATTTAACATGTTGATTGATACCAACACACCGAGACACACATGGAAACACATTTTCATTGAACACCACATGTCGAGATATATACACACAACCTGATTCGTCAAGGCATTGATATCCATGGTGTTGTGGAGAGTTGCTAAGAAACACACACGGCTTGTACCTGAAGTCAAACTTGCGCCAATTGAAAGGTCGAAGAAATGGGAAACATTGACAACCAAATACATGAAGAAACTGATAATCGGGTTTCTTACCGTACAACTTCTCAAATGGTGAGATCCCTCCAAGCAAGTCTGCAGGTAACCTATTGATTAGGTAAACTGCAGTAAGGACATCATACGACCAATATTTGAAGGGAATGACTGACTGAACTAGAAGTGTTAAGGCTGTATCAATGATGTGCTGGTGTTTACGCTCAACTACACCATTCTGTTGCGAGGTATGTGGACATGTGTGTTTGATTCCAACAGCTGCAAGACACTGCTCTAAACATTGATACTCACCCCCACCATCAGTTTGTAATGCAACAATGTTTGTTTTAAACTGATTTTTAACAAGAGCATGATACAAATTGAAAGTTTGAGTAATGTCCGATTTATTACACATCAAGTATACCCAGGCATTCATGCTGTACATTTCTATAAACGAAACATAATATTGCCAGCCACCAGGCTTAATAGGTGTTGGACCCCATATATCAGTTTCTACCAGCTCATACAAACGACTATAAACTGTATCCGATTGCAAAAATGGAAGCATGTGACTTTTTCCTAGCTGACATGCAACCCATATTTCACTATTATTATGAACACCATTCTTAATGTGAAAGAGTGAATATATAGTTTTCGACGCAGGGTGTCCCAACCGTCGATGCCATAGCCAGAAGCTTTTATTGGACTTAACATCTTTTTCCTCAGCAGAAGCAGTAACCTGATGAAGCATGCCATCCATTCGAGCAGTTTTATTAAAGCAATGCATCCCATTTTCCAGTTTACCTTCTAACTGGATTCAGTCAGTTTATTCATCCTTCACAAATCACTTGTCTGAGTGAAATTCGAGATATACATTGTTGTCTTGTGTAAGTTTAGAAACAAATAACAAGTTCCTAGTTATTTTTGGAACGCGCAAGACATTCTTTAGCTGTAAATCATATGTATTGGCAATCAATGGCAAATTACTTATATGTGATATTGGTAATGTGGAACCATCACCAAGGTAGACCTTACCTTTTCCTGAGTATGGTCGACCCAAGGATGCTCATGCTTTGTCCTAGGTCACATGGTGTGTAGCACCAGAGTCGGGATACCATTTCTCAGCAACAGACATAATTTCTTTAGCGATGAGAGAGTTGATTTGCACAGTGTCAGTGGTGGCATCTTCAACGACCACCTCACCTCCTGCAGCTGTATGAACAAATGAATTATAAGACGAATCATTAGCATCATATTTACACACATTAGCCTGTATCTTATTGGTATCTCTTGACTACCTCGAAGCTACGCCTTTAAAGTTCTCATCGAAGCGATGCCAACACCTATCCACTAGATGACCAATCTTCCCGCATAATTGACATTGATGCCTAGGTATGCCCTTGTATTTATTCACGTTTTGAGTTTTTTCACGAGAATCATTTGACCTATTACTAGTGTAATATCTGTCACGATTACCATTAGCATTTCCTCCATTGTAATTATTATGCCTGGTCAAGTTTATGCTGACCGCTGTCTTCATAAGATCACCAATCCTTGATTCAACATCAATGAGAACCGAAGTGACAGTGTCAAAGGTAAAAGGTTCACGACTCACTGTTATGGCAGCAACAAACGGTTTAAAATCATCTGGAAGCCCATTGAGTAATGTAATAATTTGATCGATCTCAAAAACTGGGCTTCCACTTGTCGTAAGTAAATCACAGATCTCTTTGATTTGTGTGGAAAATTCACGCACATATATGTCTCCTTTTTTAAGAGACCTGAGTCTTCCATGCAAGCTCATAATCTTTGTAGTGGAGAGCTTAGAGAACATGCTGAGAACTGTATTCCAGATCTTAGCAGAGGTATGTGCTCCTACAAGCTGAGGGAGAATGGATGAACTGATTGTTGAAAGAAGCCAGGATGACAAAGAACTATCTTGCTTTTTGTGTCGCCGGTACACTGGATTTACTATTAATTCACCAGACTCATCGACAATGGTTTGAGGTGGTATCGGCAGCGATTCATCCAGCAGATGTTCCAGCTCATGTCCTTGAATCATAAGGAGAACTTGCTGCTTCCAAAGAAGGAAGTTGTTATCATCTAGTCGAACATTAACATACTTGTTCATGAATGGCGTTTCCACCATCCAATTATTGGCTGCAGCAACACTGCTTCCTTCTGATATTGCTTCGACTGCAACAAACGAGTTAGACATGATGAGCAGAAAATAGAATCATCAAAGAGAGATCACCGTTGAATCACTGGTACTTGGATCGCTAGACATCTGATACCATGTTAAAACTGAGAAGAACACCTCATGGGAAAACAAATAGAACAGAAATGGAGTGAAGGAAAACAGAATGTAGGTTAAAAATTATGCACAACCCTTGGTCAAAAGACCTGTTAATATAGCCACGCTGATTGCCTCCTTCATGGATTAACACTTGATAGTTTAACCCAACAAAGGGCAGCTGGCTTAACTGCCTAATAATTTCCCAGAAACAGTTAGCAAAGCCAACAGCTAACAACTCCAGCTGGCAACCCTTCCAGCTGGTAACGCTCAATTCTTAACAGACATAAATTATTAATACTTAAAGGCACTCTCCTCTTGATCAACTCGGCTTTAACTGGCACTCGCTTGTTCATCACTAGCCAAATGAAAAGTTTAACTTTAGGAGGAGCAAAACCGGTCCAAATGAATTTGTTCCAGAAGTTATTTGAGAGGAGAGAGCCACTGTATAAATTCTTTAAGGACTTAACCGAAAAAGAACCATCACAGGAGCCTAACCAACGAACCCAATCATCTTGTAATCCACTGGATATGAAGTTATTAAGCTTTGACAATAACTTGTTCCTGGACTATTTTTCTCGATCGAATAGATCCAGTGGTACCAAAATCAGTAACCACACCATCCTTATTCTAATTTGGTATTTTCCAATCCCATCCCAATTCCAATTTGGTATTTTTCAATCCCATCCCAATTCCAATTTGGTACCAAAATCAGTAATCACACCATTTTTGTCCACAACCAAAGCATATATGCGAGGGAAGCAAGATTTTTGAGCCGAACCATCCAACCATACATCCTACCAGAAAGATATATCATTATCATCACCTACTTGAAGAGATAAATGTAACACACATGCATATCCGAAAAGAAAAGTTTTAAGAATTGAAGTTAAAGATGTCACATCAATCGTATAAACAACACTTACTATGCAAAAACTCGTAATTTTTTTGTTTCTTTTAATAATTCCAAATTGAATATAAATATTAAATTATTAATTTCGTAAAAATCATAATTCAATAAGAAAACGTTAAAACTGAAATCAATTAAAACTATAACTAATTAATTTGATATTGTTTAGTGCTAATACTAACCATTTTGACATTACTATGTTTTAACGATATTAAGTATTATTTGCAAACCATGAATTAAAATACTAATATCAGAGCCACTATAATATTCATAATATACATGCCACTACCGAAGTATAAAATACCAAAAGTGATGTCCTTTTTTAGATGGTAGTTGGGTTCTGATGAGGTGATGCTGAGAATCTCCCTACTCGTTAGTAATATACATGTGAAACAATTATACGTTAAGTATATCATACTTAGTGAGGCATACTAGGCATATATAAAATAAATAAATAAATAAAAATGGATATAAGAATATTAAATGTTTATAATAAAATAGTCATGTAAAAATCAAGTAAACAGATAAATGAAATTTATTTTAAATCGTTAATTTCAAGCCAGAAATTTCCACCCATTCAGATTCATTAATCTATAGCCCAAATGTATATCGTGTGAGAATCTAAGGTACGTGAGTCTCATCGAGTGCTAAACTGGAGTTCAGGCACTGTAGAACACACTAGCACTATATTAGGTATCGGGATGGTAGTTCATGACGTTAAAACACCATGAACCCCAAAGTTACACATGTAATGCTTGGAATACATAAATGCAATATTTACTGGAGTACCCAAAGGTACTAATATTGCAGTGCATAAAGCACTAATCTGGAGTGCACGAATGCACTAATACTAGAGTGTACAAATACACTAAACTAGATTGATCTATAACACTTCAATTCATGGCATGCCAATTGTACCTTTAATCCTCATTATATATACATTGAGCTTTCACATTAAAATCTCAGTTCAATCAGATCATAGGAATATCAACATACTTTTCAAGTCATAAAAAATATCACAATGGCAATCATCGCTAAAAATAATTCGAATATCAATTCACATATTAACCATTCATTCGTACGAAATAGATAAATTCCCATAAATTCATTCGATTGGGCAATTCATGCCCAAAATTATTTAAATTAAATAAATAATCATCTAAATAAAATTTATAAATTCTAACTTCAATTCTTAAAACTTTTCTTTTTGGATAGAAATTGAGGTTGACTCATCGTAATTCGAATAAATATATATAAATAATGAAATGCACTCACCTGATGTCTCACTTGTAGCTCGAATTGTCAAGTTCGAACTGCTATCCAATTCATTATTTTATTTTCGTTCACTTTAACTTTGATTACGATCGTGATCTTCCAAAATTCAATTATCCGTCAAAAGTAAATTTAACATACGTTAGTATCTAACTAACATACTATGCACATATTCGAATAAAATCTCAAAAAATACGATAAATATATATTCAATACTATTTTCTCTAACTTAATTAATTTCTCATAATTTCACAACTAATTCACAATTACACATTTCTTTAAATTAAACCCTCATATTTCGAATACCTTCAGCTTATTCCCTACCATTTACTTTTATTCCGTGATAGTCACCGTTTCCAACTTCAAACAACATTTTCCTAGCAACTACTTAAATTTTGCATCTTTGCCATTTCGTCACCAACTTCTTTTAAAATCCCAACTTAATCCTATATCTTTTACCATCTTCTAAAATAGTCCAATTCACTATTTTTTAATACAAATTTCCAACATAGTAATTCAATTTCCCAACAATTACCTAATAATCTTTCAACTTCACCAAGCTTGCAAAAAGTCCCATAAACTTAACATTACTCTAAATTGATCCAAAACTTAATTCCAAACACATGAAATCATTCCTACATCCATTCTAGGCCTTAAAGAAATTTTTACAAAATTTCCCCCTAATTAATTCACCTAGGCTAAACCTTTTAAGGATTTCCCTTAATGGTCTCCAACTTTGTTTCAAAATTAATTTCATCACCTACAACTCAATTTCATCCATTCTAGTCATTCCCATATAAAAATAAATCAAAAACAACATTTCTTCAATAACCCTTAGCATGGTTGAAACTTACAAACTAGTCCCCCAATGACTTTTAATCAATTTTTTTAAGTTTGTATATGATTCCATAACACTTCTAAGGTCAAAATCCAATCTTATTTCATTGAATTTCAATCTCTTCTTCATCCATGATAAATGCCCATATGACACATTAATCGTGAAACCATGAAAAATTTATGCCAAATGAAAGAGAATTTGATGGAGTATATTTTCTTATTTCACATCTTAGTTCTAAACTAAAAAAATGGACCAAAAATAAGAAAGAAAATCTTAACTTACCTTGCTGTGGAGGTTTTGGTCAGCTGAAGAAGATGGAGAGAAGATTCTTGAATTTTCATGCCAAAAATCTTCTAATTTGGGTATTAAAAATAATTAAAAAATCATTTTGGCTAAAAAGTAAAAATTGCCTTTAACGAATCCTATTATTTACTTCAATGCCATCCTTTTTTCTCCATTATAACAATCTTAAATAAATATAAAAGTCCTATTTATCAATTTCCCTTTTTTCCTTTCAAATTTTCCAAACATTCAATTTAGTCACTAAATTGCACTATTCTACTTTATAATGCAAATTCCACTAAATTCCACTAATCTACATCAAATTCCGCTAATTAAAAATATCAATATAATTTCTATAACCCAAAGTTACCTTCCCTCAAATTTTTATAAGCTTCCGATTCAATCCGGCTATCCGAATAATATACTGAACTTTATTATTTAATAAACTTTTATACAAATTCCAAATTAAAAATCTAAAACTCACTAAATTATTATTCTTGGGCTGAATTACTCCTTATAAACCCAAAATATAACTTTTGAATATTTTCATTTGTAGTCCTCACACTTTTATAACTTTATACTTTGGTCCTTAAACTTTTATAACTTTTTATAAAACTTTTGAATATAAACTTTTAAATTTTATATTTTAGTCACTACTTTGAAATTCAGGATATTACAATAAATTTGCTTTCAATCAAACACCAAACCTGTCCTCGCTGTGAAAAGATTTGAGAATCGAGTTCCATATCTAAGAAAAATTTTGATTGTTTGGATTTGAGGGAAGTAATCCATCATTACCACACGTTTTACTTTCAATCAAACGTCTCTAAAGACTCAGCCGTTCATTCCCATAACGTCCAATCTACTTACTCAATAAGGCTCTATTAGTGACTTCCAAGTTGGCAATACCGAGTCCCCCTTCATGGCCCGATTTACAACAGATATCGTAATGAACCCAATGATTTTTTTATTTATCAATCGTACGGCTCCAAAAAAAGTTAGACATAATACGGTTCAAGCGATTAGAGATTGAGGTCAGCATGCGGAACAAATATAAAAAGAAAGCAGGCAAACTGGTGAGGATGGATTTTATAAGGGTCAATGTGCCACCATACGAGAGGAATTTAGATTTCCAGCCTTTAAGTCTACAAGTGAAATTAGATAACACGGGTTCCCAAAGAGAAGTAGGATTTCTATTGGCTCCCAAAGGGAGGCCCAAATATTTGGAAGGGAACTGCTCAACCATACAACCAACATCATTAGCCCAGCTCTGAAGGGAAACGTCGTCAACTTTAATTCCTAAGATCTTGCTCTTTTTCAGATCAAGCTTAAGCCCCGAAGCAAACTCAAGCACCCTAAGAACCCGCTCAACATTCCATACCTGCACTCTTGAAGCCCCACAAAATATTAGAAGATCGTCTACGAATTGGAGATGAGAAATTTGCAAATTTTCCTCACCCCAACCAACCAAGAAACCAAAAAATAGACCAATAGAGACTTCCTTTTTCAGCATTAAATTCAATGCTTCATCAAATAAATTGAAGAATAAAGGAGACAGGGAACACCTCGGTCTCAATCCTCTTGAAATAGAGAAAGCTTATGCAGGTGAACCATTAACTAAGATCGACAAATTGGCAGTGGAGATATATTGAAAAATTCAACTACAATAGAAAATGTTTTTTTAAAAAATGTTTTTACAAATGTCATTTATTTTCAGAAAAATCAATTATGTGGAAATAAATAGACCTTTAAATTTTTTATTATATTTTTAGGTGTCTATTATTAAAAAAATTATTAAGTTACACGTGTCATTTTAAGATTTTTTAAAATATTTTAAATAACATTTTATTTTTAAAAGAAATAAAAAACATATAACCGTAACATATGTAACTTAACGTTTTTTTTAATGGTAGACACCTAAAAATATAACAAAAAAAACATTAGACAACTATTTTTAATAAAAAAAAATTGGCTCTAAGGTCACATTTGCTCTTGTAATAGACCCAAGTTATCATTTTCGTCTCTATCGTATTTTCGCATCAATTTAAACCTTAAATTTTTTTTAATTGTATCATTATGTACCTCACTCCTAACTTAAAACCTTAAATTATAAACTATAAGTTAGAAATTAGGGTTTATAATTTAGAAGTTATGTGGTTATGGTTTAGGATTTTAAGTTAAGGATAAGATATAAAATGATGCAATCGAGTAATTTCGAGGGCTAAATTGATATAAAAATACGATAGAGACGAATGTGATAAATTGAGTATATTACAAGGGTAAAAATTACTCTTTAGCCTAAAAAATTTAAGTAGACAATAAAAAATAATTTTAAATATAGTTTAAATACTTATTTTATATTAAGTCGAACAAATAAAGAAAGATTTTTACTGACACGTGTATTTTAAGCGAGTGGAAAAGTTGGGGGAGAATTGTGACGACTGGTGTTGGGCTGGTCACAATAAAAAAGCCTACGAGGCTCTGAAAGAAATCGCGAAGCAAATATTGCTCCTCTCGTCTTCATCTTCATCTCCTCCTCCTCCTCCTCCTCGTCTTTGTTGGGATTTTCGGCCCTTTCTTTGTCTTCAGCTCTTTTTTTCGCTTTTTCTTCTTTGGTAGCTAAATATTTTGCTCGTTTTATTCGTCTTGCTCTTCTTCTTGCAGGAGCATTAGAAGAATTTATTAAATTAAGCATCTCGATCAATCGTTTTCCAAATTCCGTCTGCTTTTTTCATAATAATAAATTTCAGGTATGCATTTTATTTATATATCCCCTCTGAATCCGCTTCTTGGTCACTTTTCCTGCAAAAATTTCTGCTGATTTTAAGCCATTTTCCGAGATTCATTTGATTTTTAGGCGTCTTTTCATAATCTAATCTGTACCTTATTGCTGGAAGTTGATATTCTTTTTGATATTTTAGGTTTAAAATTGAAAATTTTTTACTGTGAAGGATGTAGAACTTGAATATAAAATTTGAAGGTAAGAATTTTGATTTTCTATTTGTGTCTGGTTGATCTATAATTCATTCTGTACAGTTTCTCTAAAGACATAAGGCTTCTAGGGCTTTCTTCTTCTTCTTTTAATTTGTTAGTTTTTTAGGGTATGCCCGTACCTTTCTCTCTCTCCCAAAAGCCAGTACTTTTGCATTCAATCTCAGCCACGCTGGTACTTCGAGGGTTTGACTGTTTCTTTAACTGTTATTTTGGCTTATGAGCTTCGATTCAGCTTGAGCAATCCGGGATCCCCAGTAATTACATTTCTAGGGTTTGTTAGCGGTTCGAAGGGTTTTATATGTCATAACCAAATACGGTTTGCCTTATTTGTTTATTCGATTCTTTTAAAGCTGAACTTATGAACAATCATTAATAATTATGTCCTTTCTCAAATTGTATAAATTAGTAAGAAATTCCAAGAAAAAAATGGAAGGACCTGGATGTCTGATGATATCTGAAAACTCATTCCCGGTATCTTCTCCCTGTAATATTGCTTATCCTCTTAAATCTCCAAATATTCACTTGCCTCCCTTTGCCGGCTACTGAGCACTTTTGATTTCGGTCTCTCCTGATTCTAGAGTCATGTTGTAAAACCTGATCATTTTTTGTGCATAATCTTTAGCACTAATGTCAGACAGTAACTCACAAGGTTTTAATTTTGTTGTTTTTAGGGCAGATCGGGTAGAAATTGTGCCATCAAATGAGTATCAAGAGTTTGGGATAAGGAAACCTTATTCTGGTTTTGATCATTTGGGCTTTCATTCATGATTGGGAAAATGGTTGAAGGTCCTAATTTTACAGGGCTTATAGGAGGAACCAACAACAACGATAACAATTACTATGATTTTACTCAAGGGTTTTATCAAAAGCTTGGAGAGGGCACTAACATGTCTATTGACAGTTTACCGACAAGTAATGCTGGTGGATCTGTGTCCATGTCAGTTGAAAACAGTAGTGTTGGTTCTAATGATTCTCTAACCCACATTTTAAGCCACCCTGGTCTAAAACCTGTGAACCGCCGCAATTACTCTGTCTCTGTGGGACAGAGCGTGATTCGTCCTGGTAAAGTTGGCCATGCACTTAATGATGATGCATTAGCACAGGCATTGATGGATAATAAGTTTCCAACTGAGGGATTATTGAATTATGATGAGTGGACCATTGATTTAAGGAAACTTAACATGGGTTCAGCTTTTGCTCAAGGAGCCTTTGGGAAATTATATAGAGGTACATATAATGGTGAGGATGTTGCGATTAAGATTCTAGAAAGGCCTGAGAATAGCCCAGAGAAGGCACAAGTTATGGAACAGCAATTTCAGCAGGAAGTTATGATGCTTGCAACACTGAAGCATCCAAATATTGTGCGATTTATTGGGGCTTGTCGCAAACCTATGGTTTGGTGCATTGTGACAGAGTATGCAAAGGGTGGCTCAGTTCGACAGTTTTTGACAAGGAGGCAGAATCGTGCCGTGCCATTAAAATTGGCAGTTAAGCAGGCATTGGATGTTGCTAGAGGGATGGCCTATGTGCATTGGCTAGGGTTTATTCACAGGGATTTGAAGTCAGATAATCTTCTAATAGCTGCTGATAATCAATAAAGATTGCAGATTTTGGAGTCGCACGTATTGAGTGCAGACTGAGGGCATGACACCAGAGACAGGGACGTACCGTTGGATGGCTCCGTAAGTTTTTCGACCCGTATATATTAAAGTTTCTAACCCTTTTACAATATTCCATTTATATGCTTTTGTTAAAAAATATTGATGGCAGTTTTCATCTTTGTTAGATGGTTCTTGCTAATTTTCATGAACACAGATTTTTTTCCTTTAAAAGAAGACCCATAAGGATGTGCATTATTTCTGTTTTAATTTCCTACCTCTTTCAGTAATTAACTTTAATGATTTGCAGATTATCTTTGATATTCTTCTGTTGTGAGTTACGTTAGTAAGTCTTGCCGTTAAGGTTCTGGTATTTTCAATTTTCGTTTTTTTAGCTTGTAGTTATATGTTCTGAGCTTTCTGCTTGAGATCATAAACAAAAACTGTTTCTTTTACATCTTTATTTGAATTCTGAATTTGATTATGAAGTTCTTCGACTTCGTTATTTATACTAGAAGCTTCATTCTAAAATCTTTGATGCATTTGTTTTGACATTTAGTTTTACTGATTTATCTTTTACATGAAACTGCATTTAGCGGAGCAACTGAATTGGTATCTGAACTGTATTTGTTAAGTATTTTATACGCTTTGTTCATTATTTATATTAGTAATTATCTTTTGTTCTTGCAGAGAGATGATACAGCATAGACCCTACACGCAAAAGGTAGACGTGTATAGTTTTGGAATAGTCCTGTGGGAGCTTATCACTGGCTTGCTTCCATTCCAGAACATGACTGCAGTGCAGGCAGCATTTGCTGTGGTGAATAAGGGTGTAAGGCCAGTTATTCCAAATGATTGCCTCCCTGTACTGCGTGAGATCATGATGCGTTGCTGGGACATTAACCCAGAAGTCCGTCCTCCCTTCAATGATTGTGAAAATGCTTGAGATTGCTGAAACGGATGTACTGACAACTGTTCGTAAGGCCCGCTTCAGGTTGCATGACTCAACCTATGACAATTGACTGATCCAGAACAGAAAGAGTGAAGAACAGAGAATAAAGGAAAAGAGGATATAAATGGAAATGCAAGGGAAGCAGTAAGAATTTAAATATAAATTCATGTATGTATCAGTATTTTACATTATCTTTTTTCACTTTACACTTTATTTTCCAGGTAGAAGGTAAGTTATTGGGTTGCTGGTTGGTGTGAATATGTACTTGGACGAGTGGTGTTGTAGTTTTAGTAGTAAGGGGATCATTGATGTGGTTTCCTTATGTAGCTATATATGTGGATTGCCATATCTCCATTGTTTAAATGCAGGTTCTCAATTGGAAGAGCCTCTTGTTCCAGTTTTCTTTACTCATTTTTTTGTTTATTGGTTGCGAATTGAATGGCTAAAATAAGCATGTTTTGCCTTTCAATTTTTATATAGATAAAGGAAGTAACTATGGATGCAGCAGGATATTCAATACTGGAAGGCAACAAACCTTTGCTATCACATGGTTATTATTAATAGGGTTACAGCATACAGTGTTCACGAGTGTATGCCCCCATTCATCACTGAACTTTAACCGTCTAAATAGACTGCATTAGGTAAACCAAAAAGGCCCGTCGAACATAAAGTATGATCTCGCTTAGTATCGTTTTAGGTAGGAGTGACTATTTGAATCTTTGATTTAGTTTAGTTTTTGAGTATTATTTCATCATTCAAATTCTATTTAAATTTTAGGTAAACTACACAAATGGTCATTTTCGTTTGAATTCTATAAACTTATGATTAGGCCTGTAAATGAACTGAACGTTCAGCGAACCGTTCATGAACCGTGCGGCGGGAAGTTCGTTTATGTGCGTTTATTTATTAAATGAACGAACATGAACAAGATTTTTTGTTCGTTTAATTAAATGAACGAACATGAACATAGGTCTCGTTCGTTCATTTACGTTCGTGAACGTTCGGTTATGTTCGTTTATGTTCGTTCGATTATGTTCGTTTATGTTCGTTCGATTATGTTTAACCCAACCTTCTTAAATCAATTTTGGTGACCAATTTGTAAGTATCTTAAAAATATTAATTAATATGATATTCTGATGACCAACTCCATAATTAATCCAATTTTATTTGGAGATTAAATCCAATAGTTAACCTGTGAGGCACCTCGCACCTATATTCATTTCCCCCTTTTTTTCCCAACCCTAGTGTTCACTAGAGAGTGGAGACGATCGCTGAAAGCTTCAAAACAAGTTATATTATAGTGCAATATGAAGTTTTACATGTTTGTTTTCATCTCTTTCTCTGTTTTATTTGGCTTAATAGTTGATATGTAAGTTATTGCAGGTATCTTCACATCTAAAACTCAAGAAAACCATACTTCTTTCTAGAAATAGATGGGAATATAAAGGTAACAATCGGAAGTATACGAGCATCAGTAAGAGAAAAATATAGAATTTGCCAGAAAACAAAACAAAGGTTTCTATGCAATTTCTGAAAAGAGTGTAATAGAGAAAATGATTGTTCATATGTAATCATGGACCACTAAGATAAATGTTATAGCGTTAAATTAAAGTTGTGTGAATCATTTAATATCTTTAAAATATCGATCGAAATATTGATATCTTCAAACATTTCATCACTGCTAATCAACTCTTACGCTATTTATCACTGTAGATTTGGTTGATTGCATTGTCGACTATTTTTCATGAAAGAACAATGGAAGGTAGGGTCTCCAACGTTTGTTCGTTTATGTTCGTGCATTTATGTTCGTGTTCGTTTATGTTCGTGTTCGTTTATGTTCGTTTATTTATTAAATGAATTAACTGAACAAATTATATTCCTTAATAAACGAACATGAACAAAAAAAATTTTGTTCGTTTATGTTCGTGTTCGTTTATGTTCGTCTATTTATTAAATGAACGAACATGAACATACCTCCGTTCGTGTGCGTTCGGTTCGTTTACAGGCCTACTTATGATCAATGGATTCCAAAAACATAAATATATCATTTTGTTTTACTTAAGATGTGGTCACTGAAATGTTAGTTATTGTGAGTTAGATGATATGGCATGTTAATAAAAAAGTTGAATTTTTATTTGAACTCTTAAACTTTAGATAAATTATTAATTATGAGTTTTTTTTAAAATCTAAAACAGTTCAGAATAAAATATCAATTTACCCTTTTTTTTAAATATGTTTTTTTCCCCAAACTTATCTTCTTCGCCGCTTTCCCTACTCAATCTGTTTTTGCCTTCGAGAGCCTCGGTGGTTGAATTGCATTATCTGATTTGTCCCCTGGCGGCTCGATGGGTTGAACTCCTCGATCTGATTTCTTCTTATGAATAGCATCCGAAGCATCCTACAAAGATACGAAATATCAGTAAATGTTCAAGCAATGTATTAGAGTATCTAACTGTTAGGATAGATCGCAGAATGTTGACGTGAAGGAAATAGAAAAGATCCAATACTAACCTTCTCAACAGTTTGTCTTCCAGACTTTGAGGAAGTAGCTTTTCGTGGTTTCACAATTTTGAGTAGAAGGCAATGAAGAGTGGGTTCTAAGTTTTAGTCCTGGAACATAATTTACGAGGCTTAGAGAACTCTTGAAGCATAACCGAGGCAATAAGCCGCAAGTTTTGTTCAATAAATTGCCAGAATCCTGTAGTCATCGTATATGTCTTTTGATTCTTTCTCATCTACATCCTGGTTATAATATGGAACAATAGCCGACTCATATTGATTGACATGAGATTTCCTATCCTCAACAAGCACTTTCTTAGTCTCTCTAGGTTGTTCTGGTGCCTCAGATTGTTTCCTCAAAACATACTTCGGTGTCTTGAGTGTCATTGCCATGACTGTGGGTAAAAAGCGCCGCAACATGAAATTCTAAGTTTGCGGATCTATAGAGAACGTTTCTGATGGTTTAGTTATTGGTCCAATAGGTTCACTCAGACCACTTATATTACAATTCATGGAGAATTAATCAGTTGGGCACAAGGTATCGAGGGCATCCAAATAAACATCATCATCATTAGTAGGGGATGCAGCGGAGAAGATATGTTTGAGGAATAAAACGTAAGGGAAAAAAAGGGGTAAATTGATATTTTATTCCATAATATGTAATTTATCTAAAATTTAAGGGTTAAAAAAAATTAATTTTTACCATGTCATTCAACTCACGACCACTAACGTCCTAATGATCACATCTTAATTGAAGTGAAATGAAATTGATCATATATTATGTTTTTTTTAATCTAATAATCATAAGTTTATGGAACTCAAACGAAAATAATCGTTTGTGTAATTTATCTTTAATTTTTTTTAAACAAATTAATTTGAATATATTTATTTAATTTTTATTTTTTTTTGAATCTTAATGGCAGATCTATTTTATTAGAATAATAAATAGCAACAAAGTCTCTATCCATTCCCAAAACAAACAAATTAAATACTCAATATGCAAAATATGTAAAATGAAATAAATATCTTCTTAAAAATACTCAAGTTCAAACTAAATTTAGATGAAAAAGGCTATCTTTAGAATTATCACTGAGGAAGCTTGCAAGGTCCCAAATTTTGAACTTTTCATTAAACCGGCCCATGAATTCAACCCCTAGGTTCACCGGAACAGTACAACGGAAGGGAATCTGACCAAAAATGGCAAACAAAACCAACTACCCCCAATTAGGAATGGCAGTATGACCCGAACCCGACGGGGAAACCCGAAACCCGGTCAAATTCGGGTCGGGTCGGGTTGAATGATATCGGGTCGGGTCGGATATCAGATATTTTTTTGGGGGATTTTTTCGGGTCGGGTTCGGGGCAAGGTATCCCCGCCCCGATTATATATATATAATATTTTTATATTTTTTATATTAATTATATATAAAATATTTTTGGGTTCAGGTATAATATTTCGAGTTGGGTTTGGGGACGAGGCAAAAACAATCTCTGACAGGGCGCTTCGATAAAAAACCCGTCGGAATCGGGAATTCATTTTGGGTTCGGGGACAGGGCGAGCAAAACCCGCCCCGAACCCGACCCGTTGCCATTCCTACCCCCAATAGCCTCAGATCAGCCTTCCTAAAACAACCACCCAGCTTAGTCGAGCTCCACTCCTCCTCCAACACCAACTGTCTGTAGTGTGAGCTCCACTCAATGAACCGTTTCATTACCTGGAAAACCACAATTAGCAACCATAATTATTTTAAACCGAGGACCATCAATTAAACGATGAGAAAAAAATGAGAGGAAATGATCGATAAGCTAGGGTTTCCACGTTCCCGATGATCAACGTATCGAACAGAAAATCCCATCGGTGAAAGGGTCCTCTTCAACGTCGTGATCAACATAACTCGGTTTAGGCACCATCAGATGATCATCAAAGGTAGGTCGACGTGTTTTAGTTTAAGAAAACCGAATGGTTTTTTCTAGATCTACGACAAGCGATGATGTTTTTGGATGATAGAAGGTCGAATTCGTGTCAAGTAGATGAGGCAGTTCGAGCGTTGTATTTTGGGTCTCGAACGATGACTGAAGACGGTGACCGATGCAGTAGTCGTTGGCGTTCAACCCTCGGCCAATAAAGGTTCTTTGTTCACCCCCACAGCACGACTTGAAAAAAAAATGAGAAATAAGGGTGTGTTTGGTTGGAGGAATGTGTGATTCCCATGGGAATGAAATCCACATTCCCCCATTTGGTTGGCCGGGAATATCATTCCCGGTAATCTTTACATTACCAATAGTGGATTTTTTGGGATATATTACCTGGAATGTCATTACCTCCCTTTCCTTAGGTATTGTTGGACTACCGGCGTTTTGGACTAAAATGCCCTTAAAAAAATTTTCTTTAAAAAATATCCTTATTCTCCAATAATAAAAATTCTACGAATGTTAAATTACAAATTTATCCTTAAACTATTTTAGATTTACAAAAAAAAGTCTATAATTAAAATTTTATATGAAGTTCAGGGGTTAAAATAAAATTTTACCCTTTCATTAAACCTTTTTATATTTTGAATTTTGTAAAAAAATTATATAAATTTTATGAATTTAAATTTTTTAAAGAAAATATATAAATATTTTCCAACTTGTTAAAAAAACAAATATATAATAAAGACAATTTGGTCAAATATACATTCCAATAATCTTTTATTTCTTTAACCAAACACGATAATCTTACATTCCTGCTAAACCAACCAAACACAAAATACAACATTCTCAGTAATCCTATTCCCTAGTAATCTTTTATTCTCACTGATAATCTTACATTCCGTGAACCAAACGTACTGTAAAGAGATAATTACAAGGTAAGTAATCCAAGTTTGGTAGAAGCTTAACTTTTTCTTCTAGCTTCCAAATTGTCATGACTATAGCTTAATGGTTTCAATAAGATAAATTTAGTCTCTGATTTTAGTAATTAAAATATTATACTGGCACCACCAGTCTTTAATTATAACAATTGGGTCCCTAAATATTTAATTTAGATTCTAATAAATTATTTTTGTGCCGAGAAAAATTATTTGGATTCGAGTTCGTAATAGAGATAGTTTGGGTTCATAAGAAAAAAAAAGATTAGAAGCTACAAATCAAAGTTGTTCGAGAGCTATCGAAAAGAGTCCAAAGGTTGACCGATGTAGCTCAAAAATTGAGGTAATACATTACAACCTTTGTATGCTTTATGTAACAAATTGGTAACAGGTAAATGCGTGAATAAAAATATTTAGCCGTGTGCTCAAAATGACTGAAATACCCCGAACCTTCAAAATGATCCAAATTACCCGAGCTTTGAAATGACATAAATAACCTCATGGCTTATGATAAGTGAATGACATTGGATAAATTCGAGAAACATTGACAAACCTAAATGGTGTATCACCCCTGAAGGTTATAGAGTGTGACCCATGTATGTTGGAGATTCTTGATACTATTATCACACTAGATTAAAATAAGTACCATAGAAATATATGTTCTTCTTTTGAAGATCCGTTCAATGATGATTCTAAAGATGATTAGTTCAACTAGTACAACCAATATTAAGAAGTGCACATTCACGAAAGATCGCGGTCTGAATAATTTACAAGTATCACACTATAGGGATATGATTAGTCATATCTAACTCAAAATTCTGAAAACTAGATATAAATCATGGATATCGTAAATCATCTGTTGAACTATGTTTTGATATAACAATTTAAGGCAAAATGGTTTTTAGACTTGAATTGAATTTACAAAATGTTTTTGGACTTAATTGAATTTATTCAAAGTTTTAAAATGTTTCAAAAATAATTCAATGTCCATTAAAATTCAAAATTGAGCAAAAAATGCTATATGGTACCGATACTCCCCTGCAGGGGTATGCATACCCCCCTAAAGGCTCAAATTCTAGATTGCTCGGAGGGTATCTATACCCCTGGCTGCAACGACTAGTTTAATTTGAATTTAACAAAGGAGGTACTGATACCCCTTGAAGAGGTACCGATACCCCTTGAAGAGGTACCGATACCCCCTGTATGAGACAACCTTTTTTAGAAGAAAAATCATCCCTAAACGGCTCCAAAACATACCCAACGGCTATATACTACTTCAAACACATTCCAAGCTATAAATACAAGATAAGGACACTTGAAGAAGCAAGAGAACAACTATCCAAGCAATCAAACACAAGAGAAGAGTTTTTCATTCTTATTTCATATTTCTCTTGTAAATATTTTGTTCTTGTGAGCTCAATCTTGTAAACACCTACCTTTGAGAGGTTTTCTTGTTTACTTCTTTTATCATTTTGTAAAGGGGAAATGTTCTAGCTAATCCCGTGTAAAAGCTAGGGAAATGTTCTAGTTTATCCCGGAAAAACTAGGGAGTTTGTAAGGTTACTCTTTGTCCACAAAAGAAATAACAAATTAGTGAATTTGTTGGAAAATCCTTGGTGAGGAGCTAAGATAGTGGATATAGACTTGGTTGAGAAGTCGAACCACTCTAAATCATTGTGCAATTCTCTATCTTTCAATCTCCTTACTCCCTAAACACAAAAATCAATCCCGACCCTCTTTGCAAGCAATTCTGGTTGTCGATTCTAGCTTCAGAAAATCCCAACATCATCGATTTACCATTATTTGATTAAGTTGCTAGGAATTATTCAGGAATCATAATGACTAAAATCCCTTGATTTCCTAAACATTGGAATCACTCATGTTATATTTGAATCTTAAATAATTATGATATGAGATTCATGAATACCTTTCTGATGCACTTGAATCCTAAATGGTCCTGAAGTATCAATTCTAAATGTCTAATTAGATATGTTAGTAATCAAACCCTATAAATAGGAACCACACTTTCGAAATCCTATTAACTTGCCAAAATATATGTATCCTCTAATGTGTTCCTTACGCACATAAATATTTTCTCCAGTTTTTTAAAAAAGTATGACTTTGATATCTGAAATAAAAACCCAATCTCTAATCTCTGTTTTATAATATATAATATATTTGACTCATAATCTCTGATATTACTGGTTACTGTTTACTATCTGTATGATTTGATTTTTATTAGGGTACTGTCTGGGTAGGATTCTGGAGTTCTGAGGTTCAGCTTTGATCAAGCTGATAAGTTCTCATGTCTTTATGGATGCAGTTCTTAGTAACTGCATATGGAGTGTTTGGGTGAAAGGTATCATTGTGTTTTAAAAAATATGTTTTATTGAATAAACTACTATTTCTGGTTTTGTTGGAACACACTAGACTCCTCAGTTTCATTTCCTGAATCTGCTTATCTGAATTTTTCTTTCGAACTACATGTTTTTTTACTGTTACCTGAAGAAGTAATTATGAGACCTCAACTCATCACTAGGATCTGAATATGCCTGGATAACTAAGGAAATTTTTATGTTGCACCATATATATATCTGTCCATTAGTATCATCTGGTAGTTCTTTATTACTGAGCTTTCCCAAAGTTCACTCTTTTACTTACCATTTTAGGTTAAAGAATGGATCATGTGCATTTATCGACATTAGTGATGGGAGTTCCTCTGACATTGCTTATGAGTGCGGTATATATATTATTAAGGGGCATGTATGCCACATTTATTTTTATATCAGTGTATGGAACTTGTTTTGAGGTTGTATATCATTCGAATTATGTTTTGACATTGGAATGATTTTTGAACTTATGATTTTATGTATAAATTGTTTTAAAATTTTAAATGGTCTAATAAAAATTTATTTTTCTAGATTTTTACCGTGTCTTATCTGGTGACCCTAATGTGACACCTCAAATCGAATCAGGTCACTCATATCGGATCAGGTCACTCGTATCGGTTTGGGGGGTGTTACATTTAGTGGTATTAGAGTTTATATTAAGTTGAGTCTTCTGGGTGGATTGATAGATCGACTGTCATAGGTTGTCTGAGGTATATATGCCCCCAGTATACAAATGCACTCCTCTGAGTCAGAACTTTGATGTTGAGTAATTTTTCTGTAATAAACGTACTAAGTATTCTGACTGTTAAGGTTCGATCTGTGAAGGAAAAATATCGTTAACATTCATCTGTATTCTGGAAAACTTCTCACGAGTAACACATGAGTTACTTGTTTGAGGATCCTAACCTGACTCCCGACATGGATCCGTGTTTCGTTACCCCAAACGTTCAGTGATGACAAACTAGTAGCTAAACTTTATAAGCAAAGTTTTGAGATTAAAAACTACTAACCAAGTGGATTTAAGAGCAAGGTATTTGGTCAAAGATTAGACAAGGTGTTCCCCCTAAAGTTATGTATTGATGAACCGAATAAGAGAGTTTTCTAGAATCTTTATCATTTCAGTTTTATAAACTTAGTGTTTAGCCTCATACATTAGTGTTATGATCAATACGAGATAAAAGGAAAGCATTCAAATTCTGTTTTAACATTGAAATGATTTTTGAATTTATGATTTTATGTATAAATTGTTTTATGATTTTAAATGGTTTAACACAAATTTATTTTTCTAGATTGTTTATTGTGGGTCACCCCGGAGGCCCTAATGTGACACCTCGGATTGAATCAGGTCATCCGTATCGGTCTGGGGGTGTTACACTTTCCTTTGCTGCTTTGGATTTTTAGTATCGTTGGACAAAACTCCTTGTGGTCTGTTACTCAAAGCATTCACCAATTGGCCAATTTGATTCTCAAAAGCTCTAAATGATTTTTTAATGACTCACTATATATTCCTTGATTAATACTTCAAGAGATTAAAGATTAGTGGTTTGAGTTGAAGATTGTCCTTGACAATTCTGCCTTTGTTATGGCCTGTTGTTGTATATGAGGTTGTGGCATCAAATATTGTTGATTGTAATATTACTGTTGAGGATTGACAACATTTTTAGCCTTTGAATAATTTTAGGGTGAATTGCTCTCCCAGTCCTCCTCCTTTCATGTTTAATTTAAAAATGTCTTTTTTAAGCCTTGATGGGCTCAAGTCCAAACTATAACAAGTAAATATTCAAACCAACACTTCTAAATGGTCTCTTAGCCTAAATTAAAACCCACCCGAGTTTACCCAAAAACTACTAATGTAACATCCTCAATACCGGGTTAGTGACTAAATTGGAAAGTTTCAGATTTTGGTGATTAAAATAGAATGAATGAATAGTATAAAGATTTATATGTAAATTATTGTGTAGGATTGAATTGAAAGGAAGAAGGAATGGAAGGGCAAAAGAATTATTTGCAAGGAAAATTAATTAAAGAAGGGATAATGATATATATGAGTACAAGTGGGATGAAAAGAAGAGAACACCAAAGCCTTCCAGAGTTATCTTCTTCTTCTTTCTTCCTTGTACGTGTGAACCAAAGCAAAGGTAAGAATTCTGATTATTGAGTTTCTTGTTAAATTTAATATTGGGTTTTGATTATTAGATGATAACTAAGCTTAAGGAAAGCTTAAATTATCTTAAACATCAAAGGATGATATAGTTAGGAGAGATTTAAGATTTGAAGTTCTTAAATGAAATCTTAGAATAGAGTTCATAACTAGAATTGAAAGTTATATTTGACTTGTCATCAATCTAGTAAGATATACGAAGTGTTAAAAACAGAATTCAAACATGTTGATTTATTAATGTAATTCTTGAATTACATATGAAGGAAAAGATTTAAAGGTTTAAGATGAAATAAATGAGTATAAATTGGTTTAAGGATGTACTAGAGTTAGAATGAAAAAAGGATTAACATGAAGGATTTAATCCAAATGAATGAACTTTCGGGTTCAAAAAGAGAATTCTGGGCAGAGTGCACCGATGCACATTCATGGTGCATCGATGCATCAAGGTTAAAACCCAGAAATTGTTTGAATGTGCACCGATGCATTGGTAGTGCATCGATGCACTCTTTTAAAATAAAGACATCGAATGCAATTCATGCATCGATGCATAAGTAGTGCATCGATGTATCCCATTAATAATGAAACATCGAATGCAATTGGTTCATCGATGCATAAGGAGTGCATCGATGCATCCCCGCAATAATACTACATCGAATACCTTTTATGCATCGATGCATCAGTAGTGCATCGATGCATACCTTCATTAAAAATGAAATTGACTTTTCTCTTAGTCTAAGAGTGAACCATTAGAGTATATTAGTTATAATACTGATATAGATCCATGTGTGATTATGTAGATACTAAAAGTAAGCTTATTCCGGAACGATCAAAGGATTAGAATCGAATCAAAGCAAAGCTAAGGTGAGTGCATACTATATCTATATTATAATGGAATAAGACTTGTGATAAGTCTAATCCCTATGTTGATTTTTATAATACAATAGTTGTGAATATGCATACATGATAATTATTGTGATACATGCATAAGACATATATATGTTCATGTGATATGATATGATATGATGTGATATGAGAACATGATATGAAGTGACGTGAGTTACATGATCACAGAGAATGACATGAGCTACATGATCACAAGAATGACATGAGTACATGAACATATGAATATAAGATAATGCCCATAGTATACAATATGAGAATTATAGGTGTAATTGACATGCCAAGAGTCGAGGGTATAATAGTCCTTCGGGATGTAGGAGTCCTACGGGACGAATACTGAACTAAGGTTTGGTGCCCCATGAGGGAATAGATACGAGCTGTGGTGACAGCATTAGTGCACAACCTCAATGCACTCACATACCTCTAATCTCAATAATATACATGGCTATGCAATTGAAACACCGATTTACAGTGAAAGTGATACAAGAAGGTAAGTTTCGTATGTGCATTATATGTTCGTGCGATAGATTATGCATATTGAAATGTCATGATCCAATTGTAAGTATGAACATTCATAAGTTTATTGTTGCATATTCATTTATTGCCTCACTAAGTCTATGACCTAGCGTGTAAGTGATTTACACGTAGGTACCAAGAATCAGGAAAAGTGGAAATAGAAGTAGCACGAACAACAATACTACTAAGAGATCAGATCAGAAGTAATTGACAAAGTATGTACTTGGTTATGTATAGAGTGTTGGCATGTAATAAGTGTTAATTACGAATACTCTGATCGATTTTGTATTTTATGGTCTTATGTAAATTAAAGTATTTCGTTTTAATGAAAGTTTTAAAAATTCCCGGGATTTTCTATAAGAGTCAAGGTTTTGAAAAGTCAATGTGACACTTCAGACTTATATTCGGGTCGGATATGAGTTAAGGGTGTTACATTTAATGGTATCAGAGCTACGGTTTAGTCGATTCTCGGCATAAACCGAAGTCTAGAGTATCTTATAAGGTATACATGCCAACAAAATAGTGGAAACTTATGATCTAATGGAATAGTAAGTATGTTGTTTTGCTAATAGAACGATATGGTTGTATTTTTATAGATGTCCGGACAAAGTAGATCTAGAAATGAAGCGGGAGACGATAGACTCGCTTAAAGTAGTAATTCACCTGCCCTGGCCAGGCAGAGTAAAGAACATACATCCTCTGGAATGCCTGTCAATGATCAAGATATATTCTTTTGAACGTTAGACGTGGTATTGACGCGTTTCCAACCTCCTGTTACTTCAACTCCAAAAATGAATGTTGCGAAAGAGTTGAAGGGATTAGGAGCTCCAGAGTTTAAAGGGGAAGCCAATGAAGGTCCTGTTACTGCAGACCTTTGGCTTAATGACATGAAAGTCATACTTACGGGACTTCATTATTCCAATGCTGAGAAGCTGGATGGAGTAATTTCCTTGTTGAGAGGACAAGCAAGGATCTGGTGGACCAATGTTACATTGAGGATGTCTAACGCCCAAGTAACTTGGTCTTTATTTTAGAAGAATTCAAGCATAAGTACATCGGAGATCAATTTGTTCGTCAATGAAGCAAGAGTTCATGAATCTGAAGCAATGGAATCACACTGTATATGAGTATGAGTGTGAATTCAATAAGTTGAGCCGCTTTGCTGTCGAGCTAGTTCCTACTGAAAAGGATGCTTGTGAGTGGTTCGTAGAGGGTTTACGTCCTCGGTTAAAGGAAATGTTGATTGTCTTGAATTTATCATCATTTCAAGAAGTAGTTAACCGTGCCAAGGCTCTGGAAAGAGCTCAGAACGAGAGATTTAAAAATTCGAGAGCTCAGACAGTCAAAAGATCGGGTGCTTCTTCGAGTTCCGCACCATCAAAAAGAGGCAAAGATGCTGGTTTTTGACCCCAGGTTAGATCAGAATCACTGGCATCCTCCGCTAGAGGATCAAATCAAATGAGAGGTAGACAAACTCAGTCAGTGGAATCTGGAGCTGGGATAACTAATCAGAGTCAAGCCAGACAATGCCCGCATTGTGGAAAGAATCATTTAGGGGTATGTCGAATGATTTCTGGAGTCTGCTTTAGATGTGGAGACGCCGGAAATTTCGTTTGAGATTGTCCAATGTCAACCAGTGAATCTGTACAGCCAGAGAGGTCTGTTTCTGTAGCCCAGAGGGGAAGAGGTAGAGGCAGAGGAAGAAGTCAGTCAGAGTCCTCTGCTCAATAGGAGATACACTCCACTGCTCGAGTGTACAACCTCAAGACCAATGAGGATTGTGATGACCCAGATATTATAACAGGTACTTTTCTATTATTTGACAAAGGTGTTATTGTATTGATTGATCCGGGATCTACATATTCATATATTACTAGTACGTTAGTAAGAGAATTGAACATTCCTTTAGAAACTACTAGTAATGAAGTATAGTGAAGAATCCACTAGGACACAGTGCTCAGTAATATGGTGAGCCGAGGGTGTCCCATACGGATTCAGGGAATTGAATTTCCTGCTAATCTGATGGATTTACCTTTTGACGAATTCGAAGTGATACTGGGGATGGATTGGTTATATCGTTATTACACTAATGTCGATTGTAGATTGAAAAGATTGACGTTGAGAAGTTCTGAAGGAATAGAAGTTATTGTATTTAGTGAAAGATGGAATCCATTAGCAAGTGTGATTTCAGTGATGACTGCAAAGAAGTTACTGCTACAGGGATGTCAATGGTTTATTGCTAATGTACTGGATGTTAGAACCAAGGAGAAAAGGATTGAAGAGATTCCTATAGTCAGAGAGTTTCTCGATGTATTTCCTGCAGAGTTGCCAGGTTTACCTCCTGACAGAGAGGTAGAATTCCAGATTGAGATAATACCAGGAACAACGCCCATTGCAATGGCACCATACAGAATAGCTCAAAGAATTACAAGAATTAAAGATTCAATTAAAGGAGTTATTGGACAAAGGGTTTATAGACCAAGTGTATCACCTTGGGAGCTCCAGTTCTATTTGTTAAGAAGAAAGATGGATCAATGCGTCTTTGTATCGATTACAGACAACTCAATAAAGTGACCATCAAGAACAAGTATCCACTTCCCCGAATCTTGGGGCTCCAGTTCTATTTGTTAAGAAGAAAGATGGATCAATGCGTCTTTGTATCGATTACAGACAACTCAATAAAGTGACCATCAAGAACAAGTATCCACTTCCCCGAATCGATGATTTATTTGATCAATTAAAGGAAGCTTCAGTGTTCTCAAAAATTGATCTACGTTCGGGTTATCATCAATTAATGATTCAAGGAAAAGACATTTCGAAAACGGCGTTTAGAACAAGTATGGTCATTATGAATTTATCGTGCCGTTTGGAGTTACGAATGCACCAGCTGCTTTTATGGATTTAATGAACAGAATTTTCCAACCGTATTTGGATCAGTTTGTGGTGTTTATTGATATTTTAATATTCAAGTCAGAAGAAGAGCATAGTTCACACTTACAGATTGTTTCACAGATTTTACGAGACAAGAAGCATTATGCTAAATTCTCTAAATGTGAATTCTGGTTGAATGAAGTGGCATTCCTTGGACATGTAATTTCTGCGGAAGGAGTTCGAGTGGATCCCCAAAAGATTAAAGCTATTCTGGAGTGGAAAGTTCCAAAGAATGTATCTGAAGTTAGAAGTTTTTTGGGGTTAGCTGGTTATTATCAAAGGTTTGTTAAAAACTTTTCGATTATAGCATTATCCATGACTAAACTGTTGAAAAAGGAAGTAAAATTTGTTTGGACTCAAGAATGTCAAGAGAGTTTTGAAAAGTTAAAGAAGATTCTTACAGAAGCTCCAGTGTTAGTTCAACCCGAGTCTGGAAAGAACTTTATAGTGTATAGTGATGCGTCTCATAGTTGTTTGGGATGCGTATTAATGCAAGAAGGCAAAGTGGTAGCCTATGCTTCGAGACAACTAAAACCGCATGAGAAAAATTATCCAACACACGACCTAGAGATGGCGGCAGTAGTGTTTGCTTTAAAAATCTGGAGTCACTACTTGTATGGTGAAAAGTGCTACTTGTATATGGATCATAAGAGCTTAAAATACTTAATGACTCAGAAAGAGTTGAATTTAAGGCAAAGAAGATGGGTGGAATTTCTCAAGGATTATGATGTGGTGATTGATTTCCATCCTGGAAAGGCAAATGTGGTAGCTGATACCTTGAGTCGAAAGGCGTTTGCAGCTTTGCGAACTCTTGATGCTAGATTATCGTTAAGAGAAGATGGTTAATTTACAAGTATCACACTATTGGGATATGATTAGTCATATCTAACTCAAAATTCTGAAAACTAGATATAAATCATGGATATCGTAAATCATCTGTGAACTATGTTTTGATATAACAATTTAAGGCAAATGGTTTTAGACTTGAATTGAATTTACAAAATGTTTTTGGACTTAATTGAATTTATTCAAAGTTTAAAATGTTTCAAAAATAATTCAATGTCCATTAAAATTCAAAATTGAGCAAAAATTTATATGGTACCTACTCCCCTGCAGGGGTATGCATACTCCCTGCAGGGGTATGCATACCCCCCTGAAGGCTCAAATTCTAGATTGCTCGGAGGGTATCTATACCCCAGGGGTATTTATACCCCTGGCTGCAACGACTAGTTAATTGGAATTTAACAAAGGAGGTACTGATACCCCTTGAAGAGGTACCGATACCCCCTGTATGAGACAACCTTTTTAGCAGAAAAATCATCCCTAAACGGCTCCAAAACATACCCAACGACTATATACTACTTCAAACACCCAAGCTATAAATACAAGATAAGGACACTTGAAGAATCAAGAGAACAACTATCCAAGCAATCAAACACAAGAGAAGAGTTTTTCATTCTTATTTCATATTTCTCTTGTAAATATTTTGTTCTTGTGAGCTCAATCTTGTAAACACCTACCTTTGAGAGGTTTTTTGTTTACTTCTTTTTTCATTTTGTAAAGGGGAAAGGTTATAGCTAATCCCGTATAAAAGCTAGGGAAATGTTCTAGTTTATCCCGGAAAAATAGGGAGTTTGTAAGGTTACTCTTTGTCCTCAAAAGAAATAACAAATTAGTGAATTTGTTGGAAAATCCTTGGTGAGGAGCTAAGGTAGTGGATATAGACTTGGTTGAGAAGTCAACCACTCTATATCACTGTGCAATTCTCTATATTTCAATCTCCTTACTCCCTAAACACAAAAATCGATCCCGACCCTCTTTGCAAGCAATTTCGATTGTCGATTCGAGCTTCCGAAAATCCCAACATCACGATTTACCATTATTTGATTAAGTTACTAGGAATTATTCAGGAATCGTAATGACTAAAACCCTTGATTTCCTAAACATTGGAATCACTCATGTTATATTGAATCTTAAATAATTATGATATGAGATTCATGAATACCTTTCTGATGCACTTGAATCCTAAATGGTCCTGAAGTATCAATTCTAAATGTCTAATTAGATATGTTAGTAATCAAACCCTATAAATAGGAACCACATTTCAAAATCCTATTAACTTGCCAAAATATGTATCCTCTAATGTGTGTCCTTACGCATAAATTTTCTCCAGTTTTTTAAAAAAGTATGAATTTGATATCTGAAATAAAAAACCCAATCTCTAATCTCTGTTTTATAATATGTAATATATTGACTCATAATCTCTGATATTACTGGTTACTGTTTACTATCTGTATGATTTGATTTTTATTGGGGTACTGTCTGGGTATTCTGGAGTTCTGAGGTTCAGCTTTGATCAGCTGATAAGTTCTCATGTCTTTATGGATGCAGTTCTTAGTAATTGCATATGGAGTGTTTGAGTGAAGGGTATCATTGTGTTTTTAAAAATATGTTTTATTGAATAAACTACTATTTCTGGTTTTGTGGAACACACTAGACTCCTCAGTTTCATTTCCTGAATCTGCTTATCTGAACGTTTCTTTCGAACTACATGTTTTTTTACTGTTAGCTGAAGAAGTAATTATGAGACCCTCAACTCATCATTAGGATCTGAATATGCCTGGATAACTAAGGAAATTTTTATGTTGCACATATATATATTGTCCATTAGTATCATCTGGTAGTTCTTTATTACTGAGCTTTCCAAAGTTCACTCTTTTACTTACCATTTCAGGTTAAAGAATGGATCATGTGCATTTATCGACATTAGTGATAGGAGTTCCTCTGACATTGCTTATGAGTGCGGTATATATGATTAAGGGCATGTATGTCATATTTATTTTTATATCAGTGTATGGAACTTGTTTTGAGGTTGTATATCATTCGAATTATGTTTTGACATTGGAATGATTTTGAACTTATGATTTTATGTAAATTGTTTTACAATTTTAAATGGTCTAATAAAATTTATTTTTCTAGATTTTTACCGTGTCTTATCTGGTGACCCTAATGTGACACCTCGAATCGAATCAGGTCACTCGTATTGGTTTGGGGGGTGTTACATTTAGTGGTATTAGAGTTTATATTAAGTTGAGTCTTCTGGGTGGATTGATCGATCGACTGTCATAGGTTGTCTGAGGTATACATGCCTTCAGTATACAAATGCACTCCTCTGAGTCAGAACTTTGATGTTGAGTCATTTTTCTGTAATAAACGTACTAAGTATTATGACTGTTAAGGTTCGATCTGTGAAGGAAAAATATCGTTAACATTCTATGTATTCTGGAAAACTTCTCACGAGTAACACATGAGTTACTTGTTTGAGGATCCTAACCTGACTCCAGACATGGATCCGTGTTTTGTTACCCCAAACATTCGGTGATGAAAAACTAGTAGCTAAACTTATAAGCAAGTTTTGAGATTAAAAACTACTAACCAAGTGGATTTAAGAGCAAGGTATTGGGTCAAAGATTAGACAAGGTGTTCCCCCTAAAGTTCTGTATTGATGAACCGAATAAGAGAGTTTTCTAGAATCTTTATCATTTTAGTTTTATAAACTTAGTGTTTAGCCTCATACATTAGTGTTATGATCAATACGAGATAAAAGAAAGCATTCGAATTCTGTTTTAACATTGAAATGATTTTGAATTTATGATTTTATGTAAATTGTTTTATAATTTAAATGGTTTAACACAAATTTATTTTCCTAGATTTTTTATTGTGGGTCACCCCGGAAGCCCTAATGTGACACCTCGGATTGAATCGGGTCATCCGTATCGGTCTGGGGGTGTTACATTTTCCTTTGCTGCTTTGGATTCTTAGTATCATTGGACAACACTCCTTGTGGTCTGTTACTCAAAGCATTCACCAATTGGCCATTTGATTCTCTAAAGCTCTAAATGATTTTTATTGACTTACCATATATTCCTTCATTAATACTTCAAGAGATTAAGATTAGTGGTTTGAGTTGAAGATTGTCCTTGACAATTCTGCCTTTGTTATGACCTGTTGTTGTATCTGAGGCTGTGGCATCAAATATTGTTGATTTGTAATATTACTGTTGAGGATTGCCAACATTTTTAGCCTTTGAATAATTTAGGGTGAATTGCTCTCCCAGTCCTCCTCCTTTCATGTTTAATTTAAAAATGCCTTTTTCAAGCCTTGATGGGCTCAAGTCCAAACTATAACAAGTAAAAATTCAAACCAACACTTCTAAATGGTCTCTTAGCCTAAATTACAACCCACCTGAGTTTACCCAAAAATTAACCTGAAAATTGGGGCGTTACATTGCTTTTCACTTCACACCTGTCCACCTTGTTTTTCAGTTGAGAACATTATTTCATTGAAATCTCCTATGACTAACCATGGGGAATTCGATTTGTCATTTTTCCACTAATGCCTTCGCCAATGCCTTTTTAAGCCTTGATGGGCTCAAGTCCAAACTATAACAAGTAAAAATTCAAACAACACTTCTAAATGGTCTCTTAGCCTAAATTACAACCACCTGAGTTTACCCAAAAATATTAACCTGAAAATTGGGGCATTACATTGCTTTTCACTTCACACCTGTCCACCTCATTTTTCAGTTGAGAACATTATTTCATTGAAATCTCCTATGACTAACCATGGGGAATTCGATTTGTCATTTTTCCACTAATGCCATTGCCACATCTGTTGAGATGTGCTGAGCCAATTGAACATTTTCCTCCATAATCGACACATAGGATGTTGCCTGCCCCGTCTTCCCATCACCTTCTTCTTCCCGAAGCCAATGACTATAACTGACCATGTTACCTAGGGGGCACGAATCAAAGTATCCCCCTGAAGCTCATTCTCCTTGTTCTATTGAACTAATCGAAGAGGGCAAAAACCTTCACCATGACCTAACTTACCACATTGAAAATAGAAGTCGTAAATTTTCATACTGAAAGGAGACAAACATTTCTCCGTTCGGGAGTGCCAACTTCTTTTTTCTGCTTTAGAGGTTGGCTAACATCAATCTTCACCTTTACTTCGAATGTAGCCATTGTAACTTAGTGAAATCGTCGATGCATCATACTCTAGAAATTCTCCCACCAAGTTTTTCAACTCTTTCAGAAACAAACCCCACTGGAACGTCAACTATTATCACCCAAAGGTCAACCGTATTCAGCAAACTGTCCTTGAATTATCTCTCTCCTATATCTGTACAAAATTAGTAGGTGAGAATTAAAATATCAAGGACCCTCCAATGCGATATGTTCCACATCCTACATGGTATAACTATAAAGGAAGCCACTGTCCCCTAACTCATATATGAAAATACCACCAATGGGATGCCAAACGTTTGTCATTGTGACCCTCATCACCTGAAAGTTATTGAACTGGATGTTAGAAAAAATCCTACAAAAAGTTTTCAAAAGAAACACTCAATTTTTTCGCCCGACTCCAACACCAAAGCCTCATCCTCATCTTCGTTCAACTGCATATCTCTAGATGTTGCTCCAAGTCACCCATCTCAAAAACAAGCAAACAACCAACAGTCCACCACAGAAACACCCAACAATGAGCACTAAGATTACTAGAAGGGTAGAACCTATTAAACAAAACGGATAAAATCGTAGACGTGCCAAAACAATTCAAGTATAATATTTTAAAAGAAATTGATGTGATAAATATATATTTTTCAGAGATCTTGAGTTTGAATAGCTTCGTTCGCATGATATGTGTACTATTCAATAAAAATTAAATATTTGAACCTTTTACCAAAATTAGAGTCACTCATTAGAATATAAATTTATTTAAATGGAATATTAATTCATATCAAAAAATTATTATTCAAAATTTTTATTTTTAAATATATTAAAAGAATACCTTACGATTCTTATGTTGACACTATCTTTTTTTTTCTTTGAGTAATTCAATTATTTGTAAATAAAATTCTTCAAATTTTATATCTTGAAAATGTTTAAAGATAGGGTAAATTATATAAATAGTCTCTCTATTATAGGGTGTTACTTTGTTAAGTCCCTTAATTATTGAAAATTATAAAATGATCATTTGAGTATAAGGTATTGCCTTTGGTGAGTCCTCCGACTATTAAAAGTTATAAAATAGTCACTTGACTATTCATATATTTCAACTCGTTATTTTTTGTTAAAAATTTAACGTTTTTCTGAGTTAGATGTTAACCTGCTCAATGTGATATAATAAAATTTAATATCAGAAATGTTCGAGTTGTGTTTTATGGATCAAGTCTCTCTTTATATTATGTTGCCGAGTTAGTGTTTGAAAGCAATAAAGATGCCAATAGACATCATTAAGATATGACTCTATCATATCACTTCAATATGTTAACATTCAATCCAAATGATCTCAATTTTTTAATGCAAAATGATGAGTTTGAAACATATAAATAATCAATGATTATTTTATAACTTTTAACAATCAGAGACTCAACAAAGCAACACCCTATAATTAGGAGATCATTTTATAAATTTTACTAGTCGAGAGACTCAATAAAGTAATGTTCTATAGTCAATAGACCACTTGTATATTTTCCCCCTTAAAGATACAACTGTCATTTCAAGAGTTTCATTTAAGAAAATTAAAGATATTTAGGGTTAAACATATCATTCTAAAGCATTACCCATTTATCTTGCAAAGTCCTTGTAGAAGAGAAAAATAAAAATATTAAAATAAGACGAAATGCGGGGGAGGACTACCAATATTATTCTTGAGGTAAGTTTGGTTCACAGAATATAAAATTATTAGTGGAAATAAAAGATTACAAGAGAATATGATTACTGGGAATGTTGTATTTTGTGTTTGGTTAGTTTAGCAGGAATGTAAGATTATCGTGTTTGGTTAAAGAAAAAAAAGATTATTAGAATGTATATTTAACCAAATTGTCCTTATTATATATTTGTTCTTTTAACAAGTTGAATTCTACTATAATATTACTATAATTAATTTATATATTTTCTTTAAAAAATTAAATTCATAAAATTTATATAATTTTTTTACAAAATTGAAAAGATAAATAGGTTTAATGAAATGATAACATTTTATTCTAACCCTTTAACTTCATATAAAATTTTAATTATAGATTTTTTTGTAAATTTAAAATAAAGGATAAATTTGTAATTTAACCTTCGTAAAATTTTTATTATTCAACAACAGAATAAAGATATTTTTGAAAAAAATTTAAGGACATTTTAGTCCAAAACGTCGATAATCCAACAATCTAGGGGAAGGGAGGTAATCACATTCACAGTAATATATCAAAAAAAAATCCACTGTTAATAATAAAATATTACTGAAAATAAAATTATCAGCCAATTAAAAAGAGAAATGAGGATTTCATTCCTTCGATAATACAACATTTCTTGAATCAAATGGGTTTTGAGGGTTAATATATGTACGGCTTTTACATGACTTTACGAATTTTTAAATATTTTTTTTAAATGCGGGAGGGAAACGATACTAATAAATTTATTAAAGTAAAATCATAAGACAAAAATAATACGATAAAAGGCATATATATTTTTTATTTATTCTTTCTTTATTCCTTTCCCTCCTCACCTCATAGCTGCCAGCCACGAAATCAATCGAATCGAAAAAGAAATGTCACATTCTCAAGGACAAGTGGACAACTTCTACGGCACTCAATGCATCTTCCACTTTTTATGTATTTACACACCATAAATATTAAAATAATAGCTTTTTTAAGATAAGACAATTTTATTTTTTTCCTGAAGAAAATAAAATTTTCAAATAATGATTAGAAAAGGCTCAACCATAATTACCGGCACTTTTTAAACACGCCTCTCTTTTTCTCTTCAAATTTGAACTTAGCGAAACTATTCTTTCTCGAATGCCTGCTAAGGTCGTCAGACTGCCCCGCAGGATTTGCCAAAGGTGCTGGGAATCAATGCAAGAAACATTTTCACTCTTTCGAATGAATTAATTTTCAGTCTTCCGTATAAACTCCCATTTTGTATTATATAATAAATAAACAATCAAAGTTAAACCAGTCGCATTTGATATATAAAATTGGGATCCAATGCCAAATTTAAAAGATAAAAGCTTTATTTCAGATCTTCTCTGAACATACTGTGCCAACAAATTGAGTGAAAAGAGAAGAAAAAAATAGCTCATTCATAAACATTGTGTCCTAATTTCAAGCCATAGTAATCACTCTCAAATTACCAGATAAACTGGCAACCTAACATGATCCTTGATGGATACCAATCTATAAAAACATTGTTTCTCTTAGTTTCGACTGGTCATGGAAGTCTAAAACAAGAGTACAACAATATTGTAGAGAAACTAAACCTCTCACATGTTTCAGTTCAATGGTGAAGAGGTTTCTGCAGCTGATGCAACAGATGAAGGTACTAGATTTACCCTTTCAGATCCTCCTGTACATTCTACACCCAATATAAACAAACAATTAATTAATTGTTCCTCCTGTTTAAAGGAAACTCTGGGTCATCAAATTGCCCCTGAGAAACAACTTCGATCTCACCATCTCCATCTTCTGAAGAGGAAGATTGAGCATGATCAATAAGTCCTTACACGAATAAGCTCATGCGTACATAATGACCAATAACATCAAACGGGAAAAGATAATGACCAATAATATCAAACCACAATCTTTTTCTGAAAGATAAAAGTAAATAGTTTCATACAAGATAGATAAATATGTTAAAGTTTCAGTTCAGGACATTACGCAAAACAATCACAAATACATCAAGCACAAATTTACCTTACATACTAGATGGTTCTTTTTCAAACAGTGAAGAAGTTGAAATCAACACAAACATATGCATGCAACAGAACTTTTATGGATAAAACTCTTCCAGCTAAAGAAATACAGCTCCGCTTTCCCACCCCGATCCATTTATCCCTTTCCAAACAAAAAAGAAAGATAAAATGAAGGGGAACAGAAAAAAAAGCCAGAAAGGATGCCTACTTCCTAGAGCATATGAGGGCAGTGAAAGGAGAACAAAGGCCATGCATCCTCTATTTACCCTGTAAAACTAAGAAAATGTAAAAACAACGCTAACTATATCATACACTAAATCTACTAAGGCCACATATATCCAGAAGTTGCATGTTTCAGTAACCATAATCCAAAGATTCCGAAGTTATACATTATCCCAGACAAGTTAAACCAGTCAGGCAGTCACCTTCGCCAATGTTCTTCACAAGTGCACTTCCTCTTTCTTTGTTTCAGAGTCATCAGCAGCCTCATTGCTAGCTTCCTCACACCTCGACTCAACCTTGTCCTCTTCAACAGTCTTCTCCTCCACAAATTCGTCCTTGTCTTCTCCAACAGTATTCTTTTCCACAAACTTATTGCATCTGGCTTCATCAACCTTGGCATCCTTATCCTTGTCTCGAATAATTCCCTCCATGGCATCTTGAGGCTTTAACTCATCTTTCCTTTCACTAGTTAGCTTATTTTGTCTTGCAATATCATCCATAAAAGCATCCATTAGAATTTCATTCGGTGGCATTCCACCATTATTGTTCTCCACCATAAGAACATCAACGTTTCTAGTGTTTTCAGCAGCAAATCCCAGCACTTCCATATTATTATGAGCAGCAGCACTGGTAACCACCCTAAGATCAGAGCTACCATCTCACTCTCGTTATCAGACCCATTCTCCACTACCTCCTCATTAACATCTTCCACTATCTGACTCTGCCTTTCTAAAAACTGTAACCTCCTCCTCAAATCTCCCAATTCCCTCTCCATCAAAAACATCCTTTCTTTTAATGTCAAATTCTCTTCTTCCAATTGAGCTATATGCGTATCTTGATCATCCACTCTATTTTCCAAAACATTGTTATAATCACCTCCATAACTAGGGTATATCATCTCGAACCTACTTAAATCATGATCCAATCTCCTCTCCACTTCCACGTGTTCCTCCACATCACTATCACTTGAATCCCCACCATTTCCCCCATCCTCGTCTTCATCGTCATCATGACCAGTTTCAGGTGATCGAAGCCGAATCAACCCTTTCATTGACCCATAACCATCCACACCCCATTCTTCTTGGCCATATCACCCAAAACTTCCCTTGACGGTGAAAATATTGGCGTAGGAAGAACAGCAGGAGTCACAGGACATGGCGACACCAAAGAAGCTATTCCACCGGACTTTTTTGCTCGGATTATAAACGAAGATGTATTCCGCGGAGCATAAGGAGCAACCCGATTGTTGGCGTGATTGAATTTCTTCTTGTTGCCGTAGAATTTTCTGGCTTTTAACCGGTTCTGATTTTGTAGCTCGTTAAGAGCCGGAGGCTTGTATCCTTGAGTATTACCCCTGAAGCAGCGGTCACAGAAGAAATAGCAGAACCAGAACCCATGGATAAAGGCTTATTCTCGAATTTCCAGGAATCATTACCGAATGAAACCTTTTTTCCCTTCCAATTGTTATTACGATTGAAAGAAGAGAATTTCTTGTTAGGGTTAGGGTTTTGGTTTGGGTCCTGAGATTGCCAAGGCTTATAGCTTCGATTCAACATTATCGGAGGAGGCTGAGTCATCATCTGAGGACCAGAACTAATGGGATGCGACTGCGCCGCCGCAAATTGGTTCATCTCCTGAGAGTGAGCTGCCGACGCCCTCAGCCTATGAGACTGATTCATCATCTGCACCTGAACTGGAACTTGGACCTGGACCGTGTTCATCATTATTTGCGGAGGCTGATTCATCATCTGGGGCTGATCGTTCTTTTTTTAACAGAAGAAAAAGGAAAGAAAAACAAAATCAAAAAAATCTAGAGAGAGATAGAGAAAAAAAAGAGAAACCCTAATTCCTCAGTTTTAGAATTGAAATTTGTCGCCAGAACAAACGAATTACTACCCATCCTTTAATTTCCTTTGATTCTTAAGTTTTCTCAAAATTTAAAACTGGAAATTTTAGATTTAATTGCTTTGAATTTAAGTCTTTTCCCCCATGTTCCTCTCCACAATCCCTAAATCTGGAAAAATCCGATTGCCGATGCACTGAGGCCAATGGTTGCTTTTATAGGACCAGAAGGGTATCTGGACGGTTAGATTTTCAGGATTAGAGATTGACGGCCAGATCTAATTCTCGTGTCGAAGCCAAGATCAACAAGTAAGTTTGTTAGACGGAGGTTTTCTTTTAGATCCTTGATTTTTCTAAAGTTGCAGATAAGACTAGTTTATTTGAAGAAATATATTTTTGCAACATATATTGTGCTAATTTATCATTTGACCCCTTTGATTTGATTGCTTAGTTGTCAATTCCTTATGTTCGCTTGTGGTGGACAGCGAGTTCCAAATAAAAAACACCGTAATTGGTTTAATCGACTGGAATTATTTAGAAAAATAACTTCTAAATTCCTCATGTAGATTATTTCACTTTATGCAAAACGAGTAAAAAGATCTCGTGTTATATAGGGAGTGAGACTTGTCCGAAGTGAAGCATTTGTCAAATAATCAATTTAATACTTATATAAATAATCTCACGTTCTACATAACACGAGGTCCACGAGAAATTGAATTTATCGCATGTTGTATTTTTGAACTTTGTGTCCTACAAAACGTTAGGTTATGCATTTTCAGCCCATGCAAGTGTTTATAGGCGTGTTCGAGGGGTATTTTCAGATAGTTAATCTAAAAATTTTCATAATTTATAAAATTAGAGGCGTAACCTTATAATTTTATCTTTTAGTTGATGGTAATATCGATACAGATGAGATGTTGTAAACATGATAAAAATCGCGTTGAAAATACTTCCAAACTTATTTTCTGCTTGAAAAAAACCTAAAATTGTTTAATAGGCATATTCGAGGAGTATTTTATGTTGAACCATGCTTTGATATTTTGATATACAAAAAATTAATGTTTTTAAAGAAATTTTAAAATTATTTTGACTCGATTTTCAAATTTATATTCGATCTACTTCGAATGTGAAAATTCTTTTTAAGGTCAAAAACTTCATTTTTACTCCTTACTCTTTTGAAAATTCAAGTCATATACTGAAATTATTTTTCAAACATTTTTACAAAAGATTTCATATTTTAATCGAGTCAAAAATCAATTTTTAACCCTACGGTACTGTTACTACAAGAATAGTACAGATACTGGTACATGTATTAATGGCATAAAAATTACACAGGAGTACCGATACTCTCTTTAGGTTTTTGAAAAATACAAATTCTAGTGTGCTATTTTGGTACTGATACTGTGCAAGTATATGTACTGCTATCTACACACTTTAGGTTTTGCTCTCATTTTGTATGTATATCGGAGTCTGTAATTTGTTTTGAAATTGTATATGATTGGATTCTGAATTTAATTTGTGAATGTTTTCTGAATTAATGTAATACATTTATAAATTGTTTTATGGTTTGAAATGATTTAACAAAATTTTTATTTTCTAGATTTTTATCATGAGTCGCTTCGGTGGCCATAATGTGACACCTCGGATCGGATTGGGTCATCCGTATCGATTTGGGGATGTTACAGATGTGGTTGGTTTTCTCCTACATTTGTGTTATATTGATGATACCATTTTTACTGTTTTTTATCTTATATTTATATAAAACAAAATCTTAAAATATTCTCTTTAGAATGAGTCATTGATTTCGATTGTTATCATAAGATCGAATTTGAATTATAGAGCACATGAGATATTTTCAAAAGGGGATTATTGATATAAATGATGATCATAAGATCCATTTTAAACTATAAAAACAATGAAAAACTCACGAGTATATTTTACTTTCAAAAGTCACTATTTTCTCATTATTAATTTAGTTTTTATTCACATAAAGAGTATGCTCAATCGTTGTATGTGTCAGTCTTAAAAATCATCCTACTAATCTATCCATTCATTGCTTTCGTTTTAAATTTTTATTTCAGTGAATGTCTCAATCCTTGTTGTTTTCTTTTTCCTCTTTCATTATCTCCTTGTTCGTAGAAGAAAAAATCAGTAGAATCTATGGATAATTCAAAGTGGTTTAATCAAGCAGGTGCAAGTCATATGAACAGCCAAAACAGTAACAACAATGCAAGCAATGATAAGGTTGATCTCTCTCTCTCACGTTGGCAGGGCCGGCCTGAGCATAGGTCAGGGGTGCGACCGCCTAGGGCCCAAGTTTGGAGGGATCTATTTTTAAAATTATTTTAAAGTTTAATAATTAAAAAATATTTTTAAACATATTTTTTATTTCAAACACTCGAAAATATGGTAATTTAGTGGACTCCAATAATTAAAAAAATATTTTTAAACATCATTTTTTATTAAAAAACTCAAAAATATGATAATCCAATAGGCCCCATTTTAATGATTGAAAGAGAAACTAAATATAGGTCCCCACATATCTTCTTGTCATCACCTCCTGATCTAGAACCCTTAAAATGTCAGGCCTGCACGTTGGAACTGCCTTTGCTCAATTTCAATCAAAGCGCAACCCTCCATCATAACACCCAGTTTTCTTTTATCATTTTCTTCTCATAATGATATATATGTATATGTTATAATCGTTTTGTTTGTGTTCATATCATGTATGATGACATAAAATTTACAAAATTTGTATAATACAAAGTAGATTATTTTGAATATATATAAATTTTTTTTTTAAAAAAAATAAAAATTGTTAAGGATGATAAATTTTACGCATTTATTTATAGTAATTTTTATTTCAAAATTATTTGTGATTTTCTTATTTTATTAAAAAAAGTTTAAAATATACATGAAATCATAGTAATTTTTAATATTATTATTTTATGTCAATTTCATAAAATAGAAATGCCAACGATGTTTGACGGTTTCATTCTTAATTAGTTTTCTTGAATAGCTAAGATAATAATGAAATCCATGTTCGATATAATTTTTTTATTGTCTTGTTCATAATGGTGACAGACTGACAACAACTATAATTATAATAATAATAAATATATTGTCTATTATAATTTTAAACTTAATATAATACATTTATGTAAAAGATTTATAACACTCCAAATATATTTCAATATAGGTGTTACTTTTTTTTAGCTCTTATACCATGATGACTGGTTGAAAAAATAAAATAAAATTATGTTTATTAGTAAAGAATAAATAGGAAAATAATCAAGGAAAGATAAATGTTTTAATTGATTCGAGACATATCATATTTAAATTCGATCTCGAGTTAAAATTAAAAAATTAAATATTAATTCTATCTAATTTATCTTAAACCTGATTTTAAAAGTAAAGAAAATTTTTATTAGATTAGATTAGAGTAGATTAGATCTGAATAAAATAAGTTTACTATTTATACTTGAACTTGAGCTAATTAAGTTCAATGATAAATTAACTACTTATATTTTAGTTTTCTATTTACTCTTTTGCATAATTAATTTGAAAATGATTCAGCAAGGATTGGTTAACCAATGAGCAACGGTTGAAGGTCATTAAAACTTCAACAGCAGGCAGAGCCAATATGCATGGTAATCATCAAATCAAACGGGTTACAATGTCCATAATTTAAATTCTGCAAATGCATTCAACTCTTTTTCGGACTCTTCTATGGGGTTTCCATCACTAACTCCTACAACAATTTTATCCCTCCTCCTCCTCTTCCTCTTCATATAGAGCCTTCGAATGGCTATACTCTTCTCGATGTTCCTCCGAGGAGAGTCGCCACCAATTTATATGATCATGAACCCGCCTCTGGGCATTTCCGTGTTGGCAAATACAATGACCCTAACAAGAGGTGCACTAACTACAACCGCAAAACCAACGATACTCCTATGTGGCGCAAAGGACCTCTCGGCCCCAAGGTACGTTTACAAACATATATTGCTTTCATTTACATATCCTTATATGAAATTACACAAAATCCTTGAGTAATAATTACCCTCTAATTTAACGTTTATTTCATAATTACCCTTGGTAGCGAATGAATTGAAGGATTTCCTTTTATCCTAAGTTATAAGATAAAAATATAACAAAAATATCATCAAATTTAAACAGTCGAGAGAGTTTAGTATATTTTTAAATATAATAGCGGAAACAATATATTATGGAAAATCTTAAATAATGACGCATATATTTTTTAAATTAGTAATTTTTTTTGCTTTTTTTAAGAAAAATAGAGAATTGAAGTTTTAGAAATTTTTTTCAAGAAAATTAGGTATTTTGTCAAAGTTGTCTTTAGATGTTGACGACTTCGATAAATGTCTCGTGGAGTCAATAAAAGGTAAAATCATCTTATAATAGTATAATGTCAGAATTATTGACAGCAACCGACACATTATCTTATCTGGAATCTTCACTTTATCATGCGAGGTGAACCCAAATCTTTTGTAACTGCTTGGATTGGTTACCCCATAAGAGCTGCTTCTCGTCCGGTGGCTCTTCATGGGTTAGCCTGGACAATTTGGTCATCTAGAAACGAGATAATCCTCAATGACAAGACCGTTGATGAGAACCAATGTTCGATATCTTCATAACTAGAATTATTTGGCGGTGTAAGTGTAATTGGCACGAAGAGGTAATATCCATAAATAATTTCGTTGCGGATCTTAATGTGGTTTCGATTGGAAAGATATCCAGGAAATTTTAGACCCACCTTGTTTCTGGCTTTGCCATCATCTCATGCAGTCGTTTTGCTCTTTGTATTGGTTCGAGCTAACTCCCTAGGTTCAGCAAGCATGTTCGTTGGTCAGATTAATGATCGATTTGGGTGTTGTGGGGCTTCGAACTTGGTTTTCTACTGTTACGGTGCAAGCAGTCTTGTTCCTTTGGTTTCATCTCATCTTGTTGTTTGCTATGTTGGGTATTCCTGGGCTTTGTTCAATTGTTGCAGTCATCTCGCTCTGTTTTGTTCAGCACGTTGGTTGCTTATTGTCAGTTATTGCAGATCGCTTCTGGTGCTATGAATGTGTTGTTTATCCCGGTGGGTGCTCTGCAGTTGATTCAGCATTGGTGTCCATGCGTGATTGGTCTGCGATTCCCGTGGCGGGCAGATACGTTTTGTAAATCATTTTCTGAATATGATTTGTCGTAGTGTCTATAGTAAAGTTCAAAGGTGTTAATCTAAAAAGACGTGAAGATCACTAATGATGAGAAAAGAAAGATTTCAATAAAAAAATTGACAAAAAGAATTGTAGCAGAAAAAAAAATAATGATTTGATTTCAACTATAGTTCATTGTAAATCAAAAATCTAAAAATAATGTAAAACTTTTAATTTTATATTGATATAAGCAAATCTCTTCCTATCTAATACGCTATCTTTCTGTTATATAATTAATCTCCCACGTATATGTTGTGTCTTACTTCAAGTCATGAATATATATGTGCATCAAGTAGGATGGACATAAGTTGGGTGGAGTAAGATTTTCGATCCACCTGATCCGATATGAAAAATTTTAAAATTTTCATCCAATTTGGATATGATTTGATTTTTAAGATAAAATTTTGAATTTGATCCGACTTAACCCTAAATAATATATTTATTAAAATATTATTTTATTCAATAAAAATAGAGATTTAATTGAAAAAAATAATAAAAGAGTATTATTGCAATTATCCTTAAATATATAAGGTAAAATTATATTTTTTTCTGGTCAGGTCGATTATTTTCACCCTAAATGAACTTGACCTAACCTTGAATTTTTTTTAAATCCAACACAAACGAGTCGAGTCAAATTGAAATCCATCGAGTTCGGGTCTCATGCCCACTCCTAATAACAAGTCAAAAGTCCTTGCATAAGAGATCTTCAAGAGAAAAAAAAAGAATTGATACAATTTATTATGTGTTATTGGAATCATAATTTAAGTATTTAATATTTCAAAAGGATTAAAATTGTTATGTTTGGATTGTAAAACCTTTAATTTTTTCCTAAATTTGAAACCTTCAATTTTAGGAAGTTTTGTTTAAATCCTTAATTTTAATGTTTGGATTAAATTGAATTTTGATAGAATATTTGTGACCATTTTGAAGAGGAAACAAAATATTCGGCTACTTTAACAAACCATAAACTATAGGAGCTTATGATGTGTTTTACCCAATTTTCGTTAGAGCGCAATTTCTAAGCCTTTATATTCACTTGACCGCGTCCCTGTAGTTTTCTTCTCTTCTTTTCTTTCTTTTGTTTCCCTCGTGCATCGCTCACCTTCTCTTTCATCGTTTTGTTTTTTTTCCTTGCTCAACTGCCCGGTCATCGTCAGAATCTTCTTTGGTAAGAAACCCCGAGCTCACCTTTTTCCCCTCTACCTTCGTCGTCGTTTTAACCCCCGTTTGGTAATCGGATCGCATCATCCGGGGGCTGTCACGGCCGTTTCTTAACCGCGGTTACAACCGCAGTGACGACCACTGGCGACCGTAGGTTGTAGTCAAACCGGCAGCCCCGACAGTTTCTTTTTCATATTCTCATACTTGGACGATACTTGAGGTTACCCCAATTATTTTCAGAAAAACTATTATTTTGGGTATGAAATTTTATTCATTTTTTCGGATTTATATTTTTAACTTTCTTTTGAATTATTATATATGTAATTTGGGGTTTTTGAATTATTTATGAATGATCTTTCGAATATTTACCATTTATATTAATTTTTTAATAAAATGTTAAATTTAAAATTGAAATAAAATATTTTTAAATTAAATACTAACTTTTAAGTTTAAAATAAGGGTAAAGTATAGTAATAGTCATTGAACTTTTCTGAAGTTTGCATTTAAGTCTTCTAACTTTTAAAAATTGCAATACAGTCCTCAGACATTTAATTCGTTTGTAATATGGTGGTCTGCGTAACCGATCGTTTGACGTTGTTACACTGCTGTTAGTACGTTTGCAATATGGTCATTGAACTTTTCAGGCGTTTGCATTTAGGTCTCACAACTTTTAAAATTTACAACACATTCATAAATTTCATTATAAACCTCAAATTTCTTTTCGATCTCGAATTTCCTTTTTCGCTTCTCTCTTCTCATTTCCAGCATAACTTCAGTCGGGGATGCATGGGAAATTCTAATCTAACTTTGAATTCTATGGAGGTGTTGACTTGAATAAGGGTCCATTGAGAGAAGACCCGACCAAGGGACTATCGAGATCATCAACGATTCAAGGTGTAATGTTAGATACATGTCATCTCAGGTGAAGCATAGATGTTCGATGAAATGCTTGTGAGAAAAAATGGGTTAAAAATGTAGAGTTGACAAATACTACTAAGATGAACTAAGTATCATTGTTGAAAGTCACCAATAAAGCTGGAAATATTTTGTATAAATGGCATACAATAATTTCTTCGTTTAATCATTGTGATTAAAGATTTTCCAACAAATGATCAAATATAATGAAATCCCAAACAACGCATTCACCTCTCAGTCTCTTTCGCTCACATGCACTCTCGTTTTGTTTTTGTTCTTCAGTTTTCCGGCATGTAAAATTGTAAACCCAAGCAGTGTTCTGTTTTTTAGCTTTTTATTTACAAAGAAAAAATGGAGGAAAAATTGCTTGAACGCAACACCGATTGTGTTTATTTCTTAGCCTCTCACTTCACTTGCAAGAAGGTATTTATTTTCTCTTTTGGGCTATTCGGAAGTAAGTTTTTCCTTTTTCGCACTTTCCCATTTTCATCTCGCATTGCGTGTTTTATGTTGAAATTTTTATGTTTCTGGAACTGTATGTCAAGGATATGGATATTCGGTGTTAGTTTTGAACCAAAACCATTTAATTTTCTTTCTTTCTTCTTAATCAAAATGGGTTAGAAATGTAGAGTTGACAAATACTACTAAGATGAACTAAGTATCATTGTTGAAAGTCATCAATAAAGCTGGAAATATTTTGTATAAATGGCATACAATAATTTCTTCGTTTAATCATTGTGATTAAAGATTTTCCAACAAATATCAATATAATGAAATCCCAAACAACACATTCACCTCTCAGTCTCTTTCGCTCACATGAACTCTCGTTTTGTTTTTGTTATTCAGTTTTCCGGCATGTAAAATTGTAAACCCAAGCAGTGTTATGTTTTTTAGCTTTTTATTTACAAAGAAAAAATGGAGGAAAAATTGCTTGAACGCAACACCGATTGTGTTTATTTCTTAGCCTCTCCCTTCACTTGCAAGAAGGTATTTATTTTCTCTTTTGGGCTATTCAGAAGTAAGCTTTTCCTTTTTCGCACTTTCCCATTTTCATCTCGCATTGCGTGTTTTATGTTGAAATTTTTATGTTTCTGGAACTGTATGTCAAGGATATGGATATTCAGTGTTAGTTTTGAACCAAAACCATTTAATTTTCTTTCTTTCTTCTTAATCAAAACTTTTAGTATTCTTTATGAAAGATATTCAGTCCATCAGAATAGAAGCGAAAGAGGGTCGCTAAATATTTTTTTATCTTTTTGTTTGGTTTCTCTTTAAATCAGAGAATTGGTTGTGAGTATCGACATAGTGAAATCGCCATGCTCAATTCGATAGACTACTAGTACTAGTTTATTGGGAATTGTATTGATTCGACCTGTGGTTTTCGGCGTCTTGTGAACTCCTATTATTTTTAATAAGTTCATGTTGATTATGGGACTGATATATCGTGAATGAATTGGATTTTTTTACATGTTTTGGAAATTTTACAATTGAATCTGTAATTGAATTATAGCTTTAAAAGACAATTTTGCATACACGCAACTCGAAAGGCATCATGACATGATAGTATATTTGGAGCAACTACTTGATATGTTGCCCGGTCATTGCACATTTGCACCTTCATTTCTGGCATATATATGTTTGTTGCAGTGTCCTCTATGTTTTACAATGTCTTTTATTGCTAACATGCCATGAATTTACAAAAATTATGGGGTCCTATGATTTTAGTTCCGCTATATGCTTTAGATTCTTATCATGTTTGGCTATTGAGGAACATTAAACATGGAGCATTAGAAGCAATTATTTGTTAAAAGGGTAGGCCATTAATGCATTTGCAACTGGTAATGTTGTATTTGACATCTAATGTCTATCTTAAACAACCCATTTGACGCCTTAGCTTTTGGAGTGACTATGACCGAACCTCTTTCCCTTTATTTATTAAGTCATCATTTTGAATGAGTTATTAATTGATATTCTTGGTTTATTTTAGTTATTGCTTGGTTGTATGTTATAGTCATATGAACTAAAACTCTTTACTATTTTTGCAGCCGTTGGATGTGCATGCTCAAGTTCTATCCAAACCTATTGGATTGTCATACCAAAGTGCGGCAGTTACGAACAAGACAAATTGGCCTTGTTACTTTTACTTCAACGATTTATGCAATAAACGTGATAGGTGCACTTTCCATGTTCAAAGTGCGGCAGCCGTTGGATGTGCGTGCAATAAACCTCTAATTTATATTAAAGTAAACACTGTAATATAACAAATTCATATTCAAAATTTCAAAACACTTCAATTACATTCTAAACCCCAAATTCCAAAATACTTCAATTATATTCTAAACCTTAAATTAAAGTATTTTAGAATTTAGGGGTTTAAAATATAATTGAATTATTTTAGAATTTGAGGTTTAGAATAAAATTGATGATTGTGTTGCAAGTTTTAAAAGTTGGGGGACCTAAATGCAAGCGCATGAAAAATTTAATGACCATATTGCAAACAAACTCAATGTTGGAGGACTCCCACATCATCCTATTCTAACGGCAGTGTAACGGTGTCAAACAGCCGGTTACATCGGGGACCATATTGCAAACAGACTAAATGTTAGAGGACTATATTGCAAATTTTAAAAGTTGAGGGACCTAAAGGTAAGCTTTAGAAAAGTTCAGTGACCATTACTATACTTTACCCTTAAAATAATTACAAATTTTGTGAGTGATAAAAATGGGTTTAAGGGTCATCTTTGTCATTATATTAGACTTAATTTATCATTTTTATTACTATCGTATTTTCGCATCAATTTAACGCTCAAAGTTGTTTAATTGCATCATTTTATACCATATCCTAACTTAAAACCCTAAATTATAATATTAAGTTAGAGTTTATGGTTTAGAATTTATGGTTTAGAGGTTATGGGGTTATGTTTAAGGTTTATAATTTATGGTTTTGAGTTAGAACAGCGTATAGAATGATGCAATTGAGCAACTTTGAATACTAAATTGATGCGAAAATATGATATGAGTTAAAGTGATAAATTGAGTCTAATACAAGGACATAATTTATCATTTTATCAATTTTAATGTGTACTCTTTAAATTTAAATTAATGTTTTAGATCGGATTTTGGAGTTACAGATATTGAAAATACGTTATTGTCATTTTAATTTAAATTGATTAAATATTAAAATAATTTAATACATACACTAACCTTGGGTATTGTAATATAAAGAATACTAGTTTTTTTTAAGTTTAATGTATAATAATTGTACAAATTATATTTTAAGTTTAATATAAATAATATTAATTTTTATAAGGTTTAATGTAAAAATAAATGTTCAAATTATATTTTAATTTAATTTTAGTGTTTATTTTTTTTGTTAAACATATATAATAACGTTTTTTCATTATATTTTTAGATATCTACACAGTTAGAGATTAACCTTGAGAGGGCGGGTGAGAGTGGCCGTTCTTAAAAATTTTAAATCTATATGTTTTATATTTTTTCAATATTTTATTAAAAATATAATTTCGTTATATATTTAAGTAGCATGTACCATATTTATAATTTTTTATTTTAAAAAATAAAAAATATTATTTTTACAAAAAAACATTTAAAAAAAATAAAAATGCCTTATTTCCCAAGCCCTCCGTATGCGTGCCTCTCCTCCCCAAATCCCCTGCTGATGGCTGCCTAAATGTTTCCTTCGCGATTCAATAACTTAGGGCAACCCCACCAACCCCGTATATGAACTCTCACCTTTGTGTATGAACAACCACCTTTGTGTATGAACAACGAACATATTTTTCAATCTAATTGGAATTTCGAGGCTTAGAATTTTAAAATTTAGAGATTTGGATGCTACAATATAGAAATTTTGATAGCAATGTTGAGAGAAGAAGTAAGAGGTTTCGGTCGATGAAATTATGGTCGATGGTGTTGGACTGATCGATAGCATTCTAGAGATCAACAATGGTAAAGAGGATTAAAATTAAAGATTTTAGAAATTTTAGCTTTTTTAATAATTTTATAAAATTTGGGGTTTCTAAAAATATAAAATTTAAAGTTTATAGCTTAAATAAAAATTTTAAAATTTTATAAACATGACACATGTCACTTAATAATTTATTAATGCATGTTTCAACGTAAATACTTAAAATTATAATAGAAAAAATGTTATACATCTATTTTTAAGAGAAAAAAATCTTTAAACACTTAAAGTTAAGCAAAATTTCTGGGATAATGTATCTTAATTTTTTAATTACCCAAATAATGCACCCGAGGAATTATATCCCAGGATAGGCCATTCTACAGTAAACCGTGAAATCGTCGCGTAGTCACAGCGAGCTGATGAAGACGACGAGATTTCTATGCGTCTTTGAGCCAAAACCGACAATAGTAAAGACGCGGTGTTGAAAACTTTTTGATATTTCGATATAACAAATTAAGTGTTAATGAATTTTAAGATTTTATATTGAAAATTAAAATATATATTCGATTAAAATTTTCGAATATAAAAATATTACTCGAGTTTTCAAATGTCTTTTACAATCCTTACTCAAGTGTAAAATTAAGTTTTAATCTTAAAATAATTTTGAAACAATTTCTACAAAGTATTTCGAGCCATATTCGAGCCAAAAATAAGTTTTATTTAGTATGGTATCGATACCCCCATATAGGGTACCGATACCCCCATATAGGGTACCGATACCCCTATGAACATTTTGGTTCCGAGAAATAATAGAATGCTCGGATGGTACCGATACCCCCTATAGGGTACCGATACCCCCTATAGGGTACCGATACCCCTATGAACATTTTGATTCCGAGAAATAACAGAATGCTCGGATGGTACCGATACCCCCTAGTAGGTATAATACCCCCTACTTAGGTACCGATACCCTCAGGCATTTAATGGTCGAAATATTTGAATTTTACATTACAGGTACCGATACCCTATTAAGGGGTACCGATTCCCCCCACGTTAAAGTAGAAATATTTATTGTTTTTACACTTAAACAGCTACAATAACTTCATTAATGATCCCCAACGTTCAGAAGTGATTCAAGGTGTATTTAAGCAAGCTTAGAAGCAATTGATCAATAACAAGAAACATCAAGCAACTAGAATCAAGAGAGAATCAAAGAGAAAGCATCAAACCTCAAGTTTGAGCATTTCAAGCCTATTTTTCATTCAATATTCATTTTGCTTTCAAGAACACTTATTGTGCTCAATTGTATTCATTCTTGAGTGTTATTTTCTTTGTTATAGAATTGTGCAAACAATCTACCTTGTGTGGATTTCCTTGTAAGTTTGCAAATTTGTATTGTTCTCTTTGGGAGAGAGTGTTCTCAAGAATTTGGGGTATAATTCTTGAGGGTTTGTAAGGTTATTCTTTGTCCTCAAAAGAAAGATAAATTAGTGAATTTGTGAAATATCCTTAGTGTGGATAGCTAAGGTAGTGGACTTAGACTTTGGTTGAGAAAGTTGAACCACTCTAAATCGCTGTGCAAATTTCTTTCAATTTTCTGCAAAAGCTTCCACCAAAATTTTTATTGCCAATTCACCCCCTCTTGGCCATATTCGTCAATCGATTAACTCAACAATTGGTATCAGAGCCTAACTCATTTGAATGTTTAATCGCCTCTTGATTCGATTCGGGAAGAGTTACATCGATAATCAAAGTCATCAATGGCCTCTACTTCAAACTTCGACTCTGGTCTCGATTCGATGCCCATCAACAAGCCTCATTTCTTCAATGGGGCTAACTACGCCTACTAGAAAAATAGAATGATATACTTCATTCAAGCAAGTGACATGGGAGCATGGAATGTCGTAGAAGAATGATACTTCAAGCCTCTCACTCATCCAAGATTATGGAGTGAAAGAGACAAAAATGTTCCAGCTCAACTCCAAAGCCATCCATATTATATTTTGTGCTCTTGGACCAGATGAATACGGAAGAGTTTCATCTTATACAACCGCCAAAGAAATATGGGACAAACTTCAAGTCACTCATGAAGGTACCGATGAGGTAAAGAAATCTAAAATTAGTATTCTAACGCATAGCTGTGAAAATTTCAGGATGAAACCAAATGAAGATATCAAAGCTATGACGGATAGATTCTCAACGATTGTCAATGGTCTCAAATCATATGGAGAGATCATTTCAAATGAAAAGCTTGTGAGGAAGTTAGTTTACTCCCTTCCAAAATCATGGCAATCAAAGAAGACGGCAATCATCAAGTCTAAGGATCTAACGTCCTTAACACTTGAAGAGTTAATCGGTTCACTCCTCACTCATGAAATGATGCTTGAATATGAGGTGGACCTCGATAAGATTGAAGAGACACCAAAGGAGAAAGAGAAGAAGAAAAACATTGGAGTTGCTCTCAAATCCACAAAAGATGAGAGTGATTCGGATGAAGATGACGATGACGAGGAAATGGCATTGTTTGCCAAACGGTTTAGAAAAATGATGAGACCTTACCGAGGAAGAAAATTCAAACGAAATGAAGGCCTAAAAAATGAACCAAAAGAGAAGGACCCAATCATTTGCTATGAATGCAAAAAGCTGGGGCATGTCAAATATGATTGCCCACAATTGAAGAGATGAAGAAGGTTCTGATGAAGAGGAACAAGAAGTAGCAAACTTGTGCTTGATGGCAATCGAGGAAGATTTTAAGGTAACCTCTAACTCATCTGATTTTGATGATATATCCTATGATGAGCTATTAGAGGAATATAATGGGTTGGCTTCGGATTATGAGAAATTGTTTTTAGAATATAAAAATGATGTTTCAAAATTGAAAAATGAAAATAAACTCATATCCAAAACCAACAACGATCTTGAAAGTAAAATTAAAGATTTAAAAATCAAACTAGAAGAGTTTGAAAAGAAAAAATTTGGATTTGCAAAATTTACTTTCAAAGGTCAATGATGATCATCAAAAGAAATTTGATGATCTTAAAGCTTCTTTTGATAAAGTTGGAACAAAACGTTTTGAAAATGGAGAAAATTCAAAATCCAACTTTGTTAGAAAAAGTTTTAAAAACTACAATCATAGAGGTCCCCAAAGAACCTCTAATGGAAAAATTATTAGAAGTTATGGGTTCCTAAAGAGCTCATTACTACTAAAGATAAGATATCCTACACAAATGGATACCTATGGGGACTAGGATTTTGGAAACTAATGAATATGGACCCAAAAGAATTTGGGTACCAAAAATTAGAAATTAATCTATGTTTGTAGGAAAAGGAGCATTGCTACAAGACACATGAAACAAATTCAAATTCATGGTACCTTGATAGTGGATGCTCAAGACACATGACCGAGACAAAAGCCGATTCATTGAGCTTAACGCCAAAAATGGAGGAGAAGTGACTTTTGGTGATGATTCAAAAGGTCACATTGAAGGTATTGGTACTATTGGTAATACCTCTTCCATACAAATTAAGAATGTTTTATATGTGAATGGATTAAAGCATAATCTATTGAGTATTAGTCAATTTTGTGATAAGGGATTCAATATCATGATTGATATTAATGGTTGTAAAGTCATTGACATTGCATCTAATCGGATTATGCTTGTTGGTCATAGAATAGGAAACATATACATGGTGCATTTAGATTCTATTGATATGACTAATTTGTGCCTAGTTGCTTATGGCATAGGAGACTAGGACATGCTAGTATGAGTGTTTTGCAACGGCTAATTCAAGGTGATTTAGTTCGAGGGTTGCCTAAGCTTAAATTTGATAATAATAAAATTTGTGATGCTTATGCTAAAGGAAAACAAAAGCGAGTTTCTTTTAAATCCATTAATGACGTATCAACTAGTAGAGTATTACAATTGATCCATATATATCTTTTTGGGCCAACTAGGACTACTAGCTTGGGTGGAAAACAATATGCATTTGTCTTGGTAGATTACTATTCTAGATATACTTGGGTTCTATTCTTAAGTACTAAGATGAAGCATTAGAAAATTTCATCACATTTTCAAAAGTAATCCAAAATGAAAAAGGTTACTCTATCACTAGTGTTAGAAGTGATCATGACACTGAATTTGAAAATCTTGGATTTAATGAGTTTTGTAATTCTAATGGTATTAGCCATAATTTTTCAGTACCTAGAACCCCTCAACAAAATGGAGTTGTTGAGAGGAAAAATCAAACTTTAGAATAAATGGCTAGAACCATGCTTTGTGAAAATAATTTGCCAAAATATTTTTAGGCGGAAGCCACAAATACCGCTTGTTATGTTGTAAATCGAGTAATGATTAGGCCAATTTTAAAGAAAACTCCATATGAAATTTTCAAAAATAAAAAGCCTAACATTAGCTATGTTCATCCTTTTGGATGTAAATTGTTGAAAACATTTTAATATTTCGATATAAAAAATTAAGATAAATGAATTTTAAGATTTTCCAAAAAGATTTTCTAAGTATATTCGACATAATTATTCGAATATCAAAATATTACTCCAAATCTTTCAAAAGTCATTTTTAATCCATACTCAAGTGTAAAATTAAGTTTTAATCTTAAAATTATTTCAAAATAATTTTACAAAGTATTTCGAACCGTTTCAAAGTCAAAAATTCCAGAATGTCTAGAGGGAACCGATTCCCCCCCCAAGGGGGTACCGATTCCCCCCTGAATGGTTTGGCTCCGAGAAAAACAGAATGCTCGGAGGGAACCGATTCCCCCCAGGGGTACCGATTCCCCCCACTATTCAATGGTCGAATATTTGAATTTTACACTTAGGGAACCAATTCCCCATGAGGGGGTACCGATTCCCCCCACGCTCCAAGCTGTTGTATTAATGGTTTTCACACTTAAACGGCTCCATTGACTCCACTAATCATCCCCGACAGAATCAATTGAGGGAGTATTTAAACAAGTTCTGAAGCATTTGAACAACAAGAAAGCATAGAGAAACAAGAGAGAAAGCATCAAACACCAAGTTTGTGCAAATCAAGCCAATTTTCCTTTCAATATTCATTTTGCTTTCAAGAACACCATTTGTGCTCATTTGTAATTATTTTTGAGTGTTCTTTTCTTGTTCTAGAATTGTCCAAACATCTTACCTTGTGAGGTTTTCCTTGTAAGTTTGCAAATTTGTGTATTTCTCTTTGAAGAAAAGTGTGCTCAAGAATTTGGGGTATAATTCTTGAGGGAGTTGTAAGGTTACTCTTTGTCCTCAAAAGAAAGAACAAATTAGTGAATTTGTTGGAAAATCCTTAGTTTGGATAGCTAAGGTAGTGGACATAGACTTTGTTTGAGAAAGTCGAACCACTCTAAATCATTGTGCAAATATTTTCAATTTTCTGCAAAAGCTTCCACCAAAATTTTAATTGCCAATTCACCCCCCTCTTGGCCATTTCCATAAATCGATTAACTCAACAATTGGTATCAGAGCCTCACTCATTTGAAGGTTTAATCACCTCTTGAGTCAATTCGGGAATAGTTAAATCGATAAAGATGTCGTCTACTTCCGGTTCATTCTCCATGGAAGAATCCAGACCTATTGACGTGCCTCCACACTTTAATGGAACAAATTATCGTCATTGGAATAGGTGTATGATGATATTCATCAAAACATTTGATATGGAAGCTTGGATGATAATCAAAAAAGGATATTCCTCTCCTACTAAGAAGGCAAAGAAGTGGAGTGTTCAAGAACAGAAGGAAGCTCAACAAAACTCAAAGGCTATGCACATGTTGTGTTCTGCAATTGATCCTAATGTATATAAAGGAGTTTATTCTTGTTCAAGTGCCAAGGAAATGTGGGATAAGCTTGAGGAGATCTATAGAGACAAGGAAGAAGAAGAACAAAAAAAGTGATGTCTCTATTAGCTCTCACAGAGCCAAAGGTATATTCTAACTCAAATAGATTAAATTCAAAATCTTTTAATGAGTTACAAGGTGCTTATGATGAATTATTTTCGGAGTTTGAGACCATGAACTCCAAATACAATAAAATGATTTCTAAATTTATTGCTAAAAATGATCTTCTTTTGAAAGCTAAAACAGACTTGGGAAATCAAAATGAAATGTTGAGAAAGGAGTTAGAGCTTTCAAAAATAAAATCTGAAAACTTTGAAAAAGAAATTTCAAATTAAACAAACTTCTTCTAGAAACGAAAATGGATTTTGAAAATCAAAATGAAATCTTGAAGAAGAATTTAGAGCTTTCAAAAATGAAATTTGAAAGTATTGAAAAAGAAAATTTTGATTTGAAAGTTAAGCTTGAATGTTTAACAAAAGAAAAAGATATCATTTTAAATAATTCATCTAGTTTAATAATGACAATATGTTCACATTGTCATTATCATGGTCATAAGGAACATACTTGTCCTTTAAAGAAAGGAAAACGATTTAAAATTAGACAAGTATGGGTTCCAAAAGGAACAAGAGGCATTGAAACTAATGTTCAAGGATCCAAAGCAATTTGGATACCAAAATCTACTTAAATGTCTCTTGTAGGTATGTGGGAGCAATGGTGATGAAGATGATGATATTCAAGATGCTCTAGCCACGCATGAAAAAAAGAATGGGTAACCTCTAAACTTAATGTTTTTTTATTTGGTTGCTCATTTAGTTTATGCATGCATGAGGTTTTAAATGTTAAATAATTCTAAATGATTATGTTTTGTCTCATGTATGTTGAAAAATATTGTATGATGAACATAATAATTTTTGGTAATGTTTTATAAACTCTAGTTCATCATATTAATTTTGGTCAAAATTGTTTTTAAAATGTAATTGATATCTCTTTAACAATTGATATCGATTTTTCAAGAACTTTGGTTTTGCAAAATTTTGACCTTAAATTTTTCTTAATGATTATGCATAGATTTTTTTTAATATTATAAAGTTTTAATGCATAACATTTTCAAAAACTTTATGCATGTGCTCTTAATCTCGATTATCAACATTGCATAATGTTTTGTATGTGAATGGATTAAAGCATAATCTGATTAGATGAATTTGACAAAAGATACAATGTCTTATTTTTAAATTAAGTGTCTGCAAAATTGATTGACATTGCATCTACTTTGATTATGCTTGTTGGTCATAGAATAGGAAACATTTACATGGTGCATTTAGATTCTATCAATTTGACTAATTTATGCCTAGTTGCTAAGGATGAGCATGATAGTTGGTTATGACATAGGAGACTAGGACATGCTAGTATGAGTGTTTTGCAACGGTTAATTCAAGGAGACTTAGTAAGAGGGCTGCCTAAACTAAAATTTGATAATGATAAAATTTGTGATGCTTGTGCTAAAGGAAAACAAAAGTGAGTTTCTTTTAAATCCATTAATGACTTATCAACTAGTAGAGTATTATAATTGATCCATATAGATCTTTTTGGGCCAACTAGGACTACTAGCTTGGGTGGAAAACAATATGCATTTGTCTTGGTAGATGACTATTCTAGATATACTTGGGTTCTAATTTTTAAGTACTAAAGATGAAGCATTAGAAAAATTCATCATGTTTTCAAAAGTAATCCAAAATGATAAAGGTTACTCTATAACTAGTGTTAGGAGTGATCATGGCACTGAATTTGAAAATCTTGGATTTACTGAGTTTTGTAATTCTAATGGTATTAGCCACAAATTTTCAGAACCTAGAACCCCTCAACAAAATGGAGTTGTTGAGAGGAAAAATTGAACTTTAGAAGAAATGGCTAGAACCATGCTTTGTGAAAATAATTTGCCAAAATATTTTTGGCCGGAAGCCACAAATACCGCTTATTATGTTGTAAATCGAGTAATAATTAGGCCTATTTTAAAGAAAACTCCATATGAAATTTTCAAAAATAAAAAGCCTAACATTATTTATTTTCATCCTTTTGGATGTAAATGTTTTGTTTTAAACAACGGTAAAGAAAACCTTGGCAAATTTGATGCTAAAAGTGATGAAAGAATTTTTCTGGGTTATTCCTTAAATTTCCAGTATTTAATAAAAGAACTTTAGTTGTAGAAGAGTCTATACATGTTGTTTTCGATGATAATCCCCTTCCGAGGAAGGATTCTTGTGTGAATGATGATGTAGGTGTTATAAATACAAATGACGTTAGACATGATGTTGGAGAACCATCATCAAAGGAAGAAACGAAAAATGAGGAAACTCATGATCCTCTTGAAAATCCAACTATTGAAAAAAGGGAAGTATATTATCCAAGAGAGTACAACTATGTCAAGGATGGTGAGATTATAGGTGATCCATCCAAAGGGGTAACAACTCGATCTTCTCTTAGAATATTTGTAATTATGTTGCATTTATTTCATGCATAGAGCCTAAGAATATTAAAGAAGCATTAAAAGATGAACATTGGATTATGGCTATGCAAGAAGAATTAAATCAATTTGAGAGAAGTAAAGTATGGACATTAGTTGAAAGACCTAGTAATAAATCTACTATAGGTACTAGATGGTATTTAGGAATAAACTTGATGAGAGTGGTAATATAGTGAGAAACAAGGCTAGACTTGTTGCTCAAGGGATACTCAAGAAGAAGGCATAGACTATGATGAAACATATTCTCCCGTAGCTAGGATGGAAGCAATTAGAATGTTATTAGCATGCATGTTTTCATGAATTTAAATTATATCAAATGGATGTTAAAAGTGCATTTTTAAATGGTTTTATAAAAGAAGAAGTGTATGTGGAAAAACCTCCAGGTTTTGAAGATTCAAAATTTACGGATCATGTTCTTAAATTGACAAAAGCACTTTATGGTTTAAAACAAGCTCCTAGAGCTTGGTATGAAAGATTGTCAAATTTTTTAATTGAAAAAGGTTTTTCAAAAGGGAAGGTTGATACTACATTGTTTTTAAAGCATAGAGGTAAAGATTTATTAGTAGTTCAAATTTATGTTGATGATATAATATTTGGTTCTACTAATGATGTTCTTTGCCAAGAAATTTCTAAACTAATACAAAGCGAATTCGAAATGAGCATGATGGGGGAGCTCTCATTTTTCTTGGGACTCCAAATCAAGCAAAGAAAAGATGGCATCTTCATCAATCAAGCTAAGTACGTCAAAGATATGCTCAAGAAGTTTGGACTGGAAAATGGCAAACCTCATGACACTCCAATGAGCTCTTCAACAAAGCTTGACTTAAATAAAGGAGGTAAATGTGTAGATGTTAAATTATATAGGTCAATAATTGGCTCTTTGCTTTATCTAACTGCCAGTAGACTGGACATTATGTTTAGTGTTTGCTTATGTGCTAGATTTCAATCATGTCCTAAGGAATCACATTTACTAGCTGTTAAGAGAATCTTTAGATACCTTAAGGACACTCATAGTTTAGGACTTTGGTATCCTAGAGACTCTAGCTTTAGCTTGCATGTTTTTTCTGATGCGGATTATGGAGGATGCAAATTTTGGAAAAGCACCTCCGATACTTGCCAATTCCTTGGAAATATGTTGATTTCTTGGTTTTCAAAGAAACAAAATTGTGTTGCATTATCTACCACTGAAGTCGAATACATTTCAGCTGGTAGTTGTTGTGCACAAGTTTTATGGATGAACAACAACTTTTTTATTATGGAATTGAAGTAGGTACCATTCCTATCAAGTGTGACAATACTAGTGCTATTTGTCTCACTAAAAATCCCATCCAACACTCTAGAACTAAGCACATTGAAATAAGAAATCACTTCATTAGAGACCATGTCACTAAGGAAGATGTAGTTCTAGAATTTGTTGATACTTTGCACCAATTAGCGGATATTTTTACAAAACCCTTAGATAAGGAAAGATTTTGGACACTTAGGAGAGAATTAGGTTTAACTGACCTACCTTCACTTAGTGTTTAAAAATAATTTTTAGCACTTTTAAGAATAAATGAAAAATGCTTAAAATAATATTTTTGATTGCATTCTTGTTATTAGTTAGGGGGGGTTTATGATTATTAGTGAAAATTAATTGTTTTTTCAAATGATTTTTAATGACAAATTTAATTGTTTGAACATAGTTAATTTTCGAAATATGAGTTGCCAATACCACTAGGATTAATTAATTTAGCACTATTGGATGTTTAAAATACCGTTTTTTAAATATTTGGCAGAGGGAATTGATACCCCCATAAGGGAACGATTCCCCCTTTGAATGGGAACCGATTCCCTCCTTGAGGGAATCGATACCCCCCACAGGTTCTGGATATATCACGACCAGAAAACCCATTCTCTCAAAACCTCTCTTCTTTCTTAAACGTCGTTCATCCTCTCTTTCTCTCTAAATCTCCATTTTTGCCAAAATCATCAAATCCAAGTCGGAATTAGATCGTTCTTCAACTTCTAATCCTTGCAAACAACATCACATTCTCATAAAATCCAAAATTTCAAGGTAATATTTCAAAATCCTCTATTTCATTGATTTTTGAACTTAGGACTAGTTTTGATTTGTTCTAAGATGAACATTACATCGGGCATTGGTTATATGATGATTTTACAACCAATTTCGTCAAAACACTCAATTTTTAAAAACTATATTTAAATTTCGAAATAAAAAAATTGAAAATTGTTGTTTTAATTGATGTTTTTGATTCAATTATGTTTTCATAAAATTATACGTATTATGATTTTCAAACATTATTTTCCAAATAGTTTTTCAAAACATTGGCCTTTAGGATTCGGTTTAGAGAACTTGAAATATTGAGGACTCATTTGAGTTTTGGGTTTGATTATATTGCATACATGTGTTTAAATTTGCAGGTTACATATTCTATTCTGATTCTTAAACCATGTCAAATCCTAAACGACCTAGGACATTGTCTAGTAGCTCAAGTCAAAATCGACCTCTTATTCCTCCACCCAATCCAAATAACCCAAATATGACCATTATGAACTCTTGTTTCAACGTATCTGGTTGTGGACAAGATCTATACCATATGTACCATACTTGTTTTGAGTCATATAAAATCTTGGAAGAGTGTATCCCTTTGATCCAAGCTATAGAAGATATGGACTTCAAATATCTTCCTACTCTTAAATCCTAGAAGTTTGATAAACTCTTTAAACTCAAACCTTTGGTTTATCATCAATTAGTCCACATTTTTCTATTCCAATGTGGTATGTGTCCGATATGAAACTATAGGAATTCGATCCTATCTTTTAGGACAATTCATTTTTATTGACTCCGGCACAATCGCTACCCATTTTGGACTAGATAACTCAGGTTTAATGAAAAAGAGACTATGGATTCACCCTATAAGTCTAAGGATAGTGAGAGTACCCTAAGAACTCATCGTGATAGATTCCTTCATTATTTGATCTCTTGGTGGTTTAGACCATCCGGAGATAGGTACTCCTCCCTTAGAAACATAGATATATGGTGGATATATTGTATCCAACATAAACAGAAGATTAATCTGCCACAGATCATCTTTAGTGAGTTTCCATAAACATTGTTCCTTCCAAGAATATAGAAACCTTGGTTTATGGTTGTCTCCTTAGTAATTTGTTTATCAAACTCGGTCTTTGGGTCAATGGGTTTATCATCCCGAACTCAGAACTTTTAATTGTGAAACATTTTGATGTTCATGGATTGTTTTATTTTGGGTGTTTGAATTTGTTGGATAATTGTATATTTGAACTTACATGCTTATATATTTGGTTTGATTTTCAATATCATTTTGAGCTTAATGTTTATTTTTGCATCATTTACATATTAGTTGCATTATGACCAATTTTTGTCATTTCACATTATTTATGAATATTGGATTATGGAACTAATGGCTAATCTTTCTCTTGATTATGATCTTAGCAGCTTACGCTATATTTAGTTATCAATTGACTAATTGTTTTTCAAAAACTTGTTTAAAATATTTTAAAGGTCTTTTTGATTTAACAAAAAGGGGGAGAAATGTTTATGTTTTTAAAGGGGAGAAGTGTTAGAGTAAGGGGGAGTAATTTCAAAACTTGATTTCAAAATCTTAAAATTACTAAAATGTTTTGTTATATCAAAAAGGGGGAGATTGTTGAAAACATTTTGATATTTCGATATAACAAATTAAGATAAATGAATTTTAAGATTTTCCAAAAAGATTTTCTAAGTATATTCGACATAATTATTCGAATATCAAAATATTACTCCAAATCTTTCAAAAGTTATTTTAAATCCATACTCAAGTGTAAAATTAAGTTTTAATCTTAAAATTATTTCAAAATAATTTTACAAAGTATTTCGAACCGTTTCAAAGCCAAAAATTTCAGAATGTCCAGAGGGAACGATTCCCCCCCAAGGGGGTACCAATTCCCCCTGAATGGTTTGGCTCTGAGAAAAACAGAATGCTCGGAGGGAACCGATTCCCCCCAGGGGTACCGATTCCCCCCATTGTTAAACGGTCGAATATTTGAATTTTACACTTAGGGAACCGATTCCCCATGAGGGGATACCGATTCCCCCCACGCTCCAAGCTGTTGTATTAATGGTTTTCACACTTAAACGGCTCCATTGACTCCACTAATCATCCCCAACGTTCAGAATCAATTGAGGGAGTATTTAAACAAGTTCTGAAGCCTTTGAACAACAAGAAATCATAGAGAAACAAGAGAGAAAGCATCAAACACCAAGTTTGTGCAAATCAAACCAATTTTCCTTTCAATATTTATTTTTCTTTCAAGAACACCATTTGTGCTCATTTGTAATTATTTTTTAGTGTTCTTTTCTTGTTCTAGAATTGTGCAAACATCTTACCTTGTGAGGTTTTCCTTGTAAGTTTGCAAATTTGTGTATTTCTCTTTGAAAAAGACTGTGCTCAAGAATTTGGGGTATAATTCTTGAGGGAGTTGTAAGGTTACTCTTTGTCCTCAAAAGAAATAACAAATTAGTGAATTTGTTTGAAAATCCTTAGTGTGGATAGCTAAGGTAGTGGACATAGACTTTGTTTGAGAAAGTCGAACCACTCTAAATCATTGTGCAAATATTTTCAATTTTCTGCAAAAGCTTCCACCAAAATTTTAATTACCAATCACCCCCCCTCTTGGCCATTTTCATAAATCGATTAACTCAACATAAATGTTTTGTTTTAAATAACGGTAAAGAAAACCTTGGCAAATTTGATGCTAAAAGTGATGAAGGAATTTTTCTGGGTCATTCCTTAAATTCTAAAGCTTATCGAGTATTTAATAAAAGAACTTTAGTTGTAGAAGAGTCTATACATGTTGTTTTCGATGATAATCCCCTTCCGAGGAAGGATTCTTGTGTGAATGATGATGTAGGTATTATAAATACAAATGAAGTTAGACATGACGTTGAAGAACCATCATCAAAGAAGAAACAATAGATGAGGTAACTCATGATCCTCTTGAGAATCCAACCATTAAAGAAATGTAAGTATCTTATCCAAGAGAGTACAACTATGTCAAGGATGGTGAGATTATAGGTGATCCATCCAATGGGGTAACAACTCGATCTTCTCTTAGAAATATTTGTAATTATGTTGCATTTATTTCATGCATAGAGCCTAAGAATATTAAAGAAGCATTAAAAGATGAACATTGGATTATGGTTATACAAGAAGAATTAAATCAATTTGAGAGAAGTAAAGTATGGACATTAGTTGAAAGGCCTAGTAATAAATCTACTGTAGGTACTAGATGGTATTTAGGAATAAGCTTGATGAGAGTGGTAATATAGTGAGAAACAAGGCTAGACTTGTTGCTCAAGGGTATACTCAAGAAGAGGGCATAGACTATGATGAAACATACGCTCCCGTAGCTAGGATGGAAGCAATTAGAATGTTATTAGCATTTGCATGTTTTCATGAATTTAAATTATATCAAATGGATGTTAAAAGTGCAAGGAAGAAGTGTATGTGGAACAACCTCCAGGTTTTGAAGATTCAAAATTTCCGGATCATGTTCTTGAATTGACAAAAGCGCTTTATGGTTTAAAACAAGCTCCTAGAGCTTAGTATGAAAGATTGTCAAATTTTTTAATTGAAAAAGGTTTTTCAAAAAGGGAAGGTTGACACTACATTGTTTTTAAAGCATAAAGGTAAATATTTATTAGTAGTTCAAATTCATGTTGATGATATAATATTTGGTTCTACTAATGATGTTCTTCGCCAAGAATTTTTTAAGCTAATGCAAAGTGAGTTTGAGATGAGCATGATGGGGGAGCTCTCATTTTTCTTGGGACTCCAAATCAAACAAAGAAAAGATGGCATCTTCATCAATCAAGCTAAGTACATCAAAGATATGCTCAAAAAGTTTGGACTGGAAAATAGCAAACCTCATGACACTCCAATGAGCTCTTCAACAAAGCTTGACTTAGATGAAGGAGGTAATTGTGTAGATGTTAAATTATATAGGTCAATGATTGGCTCTTTGCTTTACCTAACTGCAAGTAGACTGGACATTATGTTTATTGTTTTCTTATGTGCTAGATTTCAATCATGTCCTAAGGAATCACATTTACTAGCTGTTAAGAGAATCTTTAGATACCTTAAGGATACTCCTAGTTGAGGACTTTGGTATCCTAGAGACTCTAGCTTTAGCTTGCATTCCTTTTCTGATGCGAATTATGGAGGATGCAAATTAGATAGGAAAAGCACCTCCGGTACTTGCCAAGTCCTTGGAAATATGCTGATTTCTTGGTTTTCAAAGAAACAAAATTATGTTGCATTATCTACCACTGAAGTCGAATACATTTAAGCTGGTAGTTGTTGTGCACAAGTTTTATGGATGAAACAACAACTTTTTGATTATGGAATTGAAGTAGGTACCATTCCTATCAAGTGTGACAATACTAGTGCTATTTATCTCACTAAAAATCCCATCCAACACTCTAGAACTAAGCATATTAGAGACCATGTCATTAAGGAAGATGTAGTTCTAGAATTTGTTGATACTTTGCACCAATTAGCGAATATCTTTACAAAACCTTTAGACAAGGAAAGATTTTGGAAACTTAGGAGAGAATTAGGTTTGACCAACCTATCTTCACTTAGTGTTTAAAATAATTTTAAAACTTTTAAGAATAAATGAAAAATTCTTATAATAAATTTTAATTGCATTCTTTGCTATTAGTTAGGGAGAGTTTATGTTATTTGGTGAAAATTAACTTTATGTTCAAATACAGTTAAAAGAGTATTTTTTATTGAACATAATTAATTGATGTTATATGAGTTGCCAATACCACTTAAGTAGTTTAATTTAGCATTTTGAGTGTTCAAAAACGGATTTTTGACATTTATGTGCATAGAGTATCGATACCCCTGATACAGGTATCGATACACCCTTTGAATAGGTATCGATACCCATTGAATAGGTATCGATACCCTCTTTGAATGAGTATCGATACCCCCTGATGGTATCGATACCCCCTGTCGAGTTTAGGTATTAAATCCCTATTTTCTTCTTCATTCTCTCAAACTCTTTAAACCCTCATACCCGCTGTTTGCTCTCTATCTACCCATACGCTCAAATCTTGCTCAAAATCTTCGTTTCTAGTAGATTTAACTTGTTTCTCAACTCCAAATCCTGCTTGCATCATTAAAACGTGCAAAACATCACTACATTCCACTCAAATCCGATTTTTCAAGGTATTATTCCAAAACTATTACTTTATTGATTTTTGAACTTAGAACTAGTTTAAATTAGTTCTAATTTGAAATAATTACCGGGCATTGATTGTTTAATGATTAGAAACTAGATTTTACAACAAATTTCGTCAAAAACACATAATTTTTTTTCAAGATTTTCTTTGAATTTCGAAATACATAAAAAAATGGAAATCTTTGATTCATTCATATGTTTTTTATTCAATTATGTTGTTTTCATGAACACTATACATTTTATGATTCTCAAACAATATTTTCAAAAGAGTTTCAAAACTTTGCCTATTAGGATTGTTTTAGAGAACCTTGAAATATTGAGGACTCATTTGAATTTTGGGATTGATATATTTGCAAACATGTGTTTTTCAGAAATGCAGGTTATCCTTTTTGTTCCGATTTCAAACCATGTTAAAACGTCCTAGGTCTTCCTCGAGTCGTTCGAGTCGATCTAACCAACCTCCAAACTCTCCTCCAAATCCTCCATCTATTCCTCAAATTCCTAATCCTAATCCTGATGATCCAAATATGACCATTCGTAATTCTTGTTTCAATGAACCCGGTCCTAGGAGAAGTCTTTTCTTTAGGTTCTCTCAATACTTTGAGTCCTACAAAATTTGGGAAAAAAGAATTCCATCTCTTCAAGCCATGTTAGATATCAATTTTCGATATCTTCCTACTCTTATGGAATGGAAATTTGACAAGCTCTTTGAACTAGAACCAATTGTTTACCATCAACTTGTTCGTATATTCTATTCTAATTTCGTTTGTATTAAAAATCAGGATCAATCTCATACTATAGGAATTCGCTCTTACCTTCTAGGGTAATTTATCTCTCTTGATCTGGTTTACATAGCTAATGCATTAGGTCTAGATAATGATGGTTTATCCAATGAAAAACAAACTGTAGGTTCTAGATTCAAAAGAGGGGATAGTGTAAATGTTTTAGATCTTCATGATCGTTTCCTTCATCTTATGATCTCTTGGTGGTTTCGACCATCCGGAGGTAAATACTCTACCCTTCGTGCTTTAGATCTTTGGTGGCTACAGTGTATCCAAACCAAAAAATAATTAACCTTCCTGAAATTATTTTTGCCGAGATTGTTGAGACCGTAAACCTTGCTCCTAATAAGAAACATTGTTCTTCTCTTGTTTACGGTTGTATTCTTAGTAATCACTTTTCTAAAGTCGGTCTTAGAGTTGGACTTGATGCTGCCTTTCCACTCAAAAATCAAATTAATCTCATTTCCTTAACTCGATCGGGATGGACAAAGGATTCGAAAACCGGTGAATGGGTTCGGTCCACTGAACAAACTCCGGAGCTAGCTCTTCACGAGCACCTCTAGCTCATTCTGACGATGAAGATGTACCGGAGTAGCCTGCAAAGCAAGTACAACAAATGGATCAAATGCCTCCTTATTTTCAATCTTTTATGGAGACATTTGATTTCCGATATGCATCCATGGATTCGCGCTTTACTTCTATTGAGACCCATTTATCCATTACGGGAGCTCAACAATTGGAAATTCTCCGGGAGATACGTGCGAACAATGAAGCAACAAACACTCGTATTGATGCACTCTCACATGAAATGGCAGCTATGCGAGCTCATTTCTTTCCTCCCGATCCGCCTACGGATGCTTGAACTTTGCTTTGCTTTAAATGTTTGGATTGAACTTAGGTTTATAGATCTTTGAATTGTTAAAACATTTTGAATACTTTTGGATTGTTTTACTTTGGTTGTTGGATGTTTTATGAATGTTTGAACTTTTGTTTAATTATTATTGTATCATTAGATATATATGACCAATTTCCATTACATATTTATGAATATTGATTATGGAACTAATGGCTAATCTTTCTCTTGATTTTGATCTTAGCAGCTTAAGCTTTATCTAATTAAAATCAATTGGCAAAAACTTGTTTTTTATAAAAAAAATTAGTCTTCTTTTTGATTTAACAAAAAGGGGGAGAAAATATTAAAGTTTTTTTTAAAGGGGAGAAGTGTTAGAGTAAGGGGGAGTAATTTTTAATCTTGATTTTCAAAAATAATTTTCAATTAGAAAATCTTAAAAATACTAAAATGTTTTGTTATATCAAAAAAGGGGAGATTGTTGAAAACTTTTTGATGTTTCGATATAAGTATTAATGAATTTTAAGATTTTAAATTGAAAATTAAAATATATATTCGATTAACTTTTTCGAATATCAAAAATATTACTCCGAGTTTTCAAATGTCTTTTTCAATCCTTACTCAAGTGTAAAATTAAGTTTCAATCTTAAAATAATTTTGAAACAATTTCTACAAAGTATTTCGAGCCATATTCGAGCCAAAAATAAGTTTTATTTAGTATGGTATCGATACCCCCATATAGGGTATCGATACCCCTATGAACATTTTGGTTCCGAGAAATAACATAATGCTCGGATGGTACCGATACCCCCTATAGGGTATCGATACCCCTATGAACATTTTGATTCCGAAAATAACAGAATGCTCGGATGGTACCGATACCGCCTAGTAGGTATCGATACCCCCATGATATGGTATCGATACCCCCTACTTAGGTACAGATACCCTCAGGCATTTAACGGTCGAAATATTTGAATTTTACACTACAGGTACCGATACCCTATGAAGGGGTACTGATTCCCCCCAAGCTCAAAGTAGAAATATTTATTGTTTTCACACTTAAACGGCTACTATAACTTCATTAATGATCTCCAACGTTCAGAAGTGATTCAAGGTGTATTTAAGCAAGCTTAGAAGCCATTGATCAATAACAAGAAACATCAAGCAACTAGAATCAAGAGAGAATCAAAGAGAAAGCATCAAACCTCAAGTTTGAGCATTTCAAGCCTATTTTTCATTCAATATTCATTTTGCTTTCAAGAACACTTATTGTGCTCAATTGTATTCATTCTTGAGTGTTCTTTTCTTTGTTCTAGAATTGTGCAAACAATCTACCTTGTGAGGATTTCCTTGTAAGTTTGCAAATTTGTATTGTTCTCTTTGGGAGAGAGTGTTCTCAAGAATTTGGGGTATAATTCTTGAGGGTTTGTAAGGTTACTCTTTGTCCTCAAAAGAAAGACAAATTAGTGAATTTGTGGAAAATCCTTAGTGTGGATAGCTAAGGTAGTGGACGTAGACTTTGGTTGATAAAGTCGAACCACTCTAAATCGCTGTGCAAATTTCTTTCAATTTTCTGCAAAAGTTTCCACCAAAATTTTTATTGCCAATTCACCCCCTCTTGGCCATATTCGTCAATCGATTAACTCAGCACGCGGTGTAATCCCTGCATTTTCGAGATAAAAACCCAGGGATTACTATGCTTCTTCAAGCATAAGCCTGCACCTCTATCATTGTCGCCGTACAACCATTGTCGCCCATGCAGCGTTCATGCATGCAGTCCGTGAAGCATGGGTCCGTGTAGCACAACTGCCTGCAACATGTCCGTGATGCATGCAAAGTTTATAACACCCCAATTTAAGGGCTAAAATTAAGAAATTATAAAGTGTTGGATTTAATTTGGTATTTTGAAAGAAGCAGTGGGTTAAATTGCAAAATTTTAAAGGTTGCAGACCGTTTTATGAAGTGCAGGAAGTTCAGTGGCTAAACACTTGGTTTAGCCATTTTTAATTATGAGATGTTATAAACCCCCCAATCTTCTGTATGTTTCTGGAAATTTTTCCAGTTTTCCTCTCCCGTCAACCCTTTTTCAACTCCGATCTACTCGTCGTCCGACCTCCGATCAACGAGCCAAAACCAACATCGTGTTCGTTGTCAACCGAGGAACAAAACCCCTCAAACCTTTCGTCGTGAATCGTCGCCGTTCGTCGTTAATTTCAGTCAGAAGTATCGTCGGTAATAACTCGATTTCAGTTGGTTTTTCATCGATTCACGACGATCTGAGCATCCGTTTACGACACCTCCCGCACCATCGTGTTCCTTGCATCGTTCCGAGTTGTCGGTGTAATCCTTGGTCTCCGTCGACGGCAGCGCGTGAGGAGGTGAAGCGGTCAAAGCTTTTGATTTGTTAAAATCGAGCTCTTCGCCGTTCAAAATTATGAACCGAGCTTTGTAAGTATCTCGAAATCGTTCAAAATAATTTTTAGAAAATTTTCCGGGAATTTAGCATTATTCACGCGTCCCCATGCGCCGCCACTGCTCGTGGGGAAGAAAAAATGACGATTTGACCAGTTTTGCAACCCGTTTGACCGGTCACAACCCGACCTGACCCGTTAACCCGGCCTGTTGACTGACGTTGACCATTGTTGACCAAAACTTTGACTATCTTTGACCGGGCATTAAATGACCTTTGACTTTGACCGAGTATACCTATCCTAACATTTTTCGACGTTCCAAATCCGATTCCGCGGTCCGTTTTTCGAAATTCGAACCCGAAGGCCTCAAATTACCGGTCAAACCTGTTGACTTTGATTTTGACCAAAAATTTCAAATTTCCGAAAAGTCAATTTTATGCTTTCGACATACTGAATATGAATTCGAAGTCAATTTTGCCAAATTCGAACCCGGTAAGCTGTTTTTCATTGATTTATCACCCGATTCGATCCGTTTATCGCAATTAAGCTTCGTTTATGATATAATTTATGTTGATATGTATCTGAGGAATTATTGGAAGTTGAATTGAAGATCAAAGGCGTTCGAATGGAAATGTTATGGTCGATCAGTATTGCAAGGAAATCAAGGTAATACTTTACTACCTCTTTATGCTTTATGGAACATGTTGTTATTAGTAAATGCATGAATAAGATAATGTTGGTCACTTTTGTGGAGTTGAATAATTTATTCACTCGATATGAATGTGGAAGAAATTTGTAACTGAATACGGATCGAATAACTAATATAAGAGATTGAAAGATTGTTAGAATTAAATTACAAGTTTGTGATTAGTGATAAATAAATCAGACATGGATTTGTAAATTATATTTTATATCATCAAAGGTTAAATGTTAAAGGTACTTGGATGGGAAATTATGAGAATACTTCAGTAGGGTAAAAATACGAAATTACCCTTATATTGGAAAATGATAAGAATTGTCCCTGGAAGTGGATTAATAAATCTGAAAAGACATTGATCTGATAAATATATTGATGTGCATAAGAAATGTTAGTTGTACTTGGAAATTATGGATAACCGGTTTTTAACCCAAGAGGGCTTATGTAAGATACTAGAAGTCTGTTAAGGGAATTATTTCAAGATCAGAGAGTGTTCAAGAAAGCAATTAATCATAGGATCTCTAAATTATATTATTTTCGTTAAGAGATAATATCGAAATTATCTGGTTAAGAAATTACGGAAATGCCCTTAAGAGGTAGAATAGTCTGAGTTAACCCTAAATGAGAAAATACTTAGAGGATTCATACTTAACTCGATTAAGTACGGATTTGATTGTTAAAATCCTGACTTAGTGCAGGAAAATTCCTGATGTTCCGTTCGTAAAATCTGAGAAGGCACTTGACCCAGAAATATCCGAGTTATGAGTAAATACCTGAAGAACAATTTGTCGGGGGTGTTCTGTTGTCAGAATTGTTCGAAAGGACTGAAATAAACGATAAGATTGAATTTAATAGTAAGATCAGACGGAAGGAAATAATTAAAGTACACTGAATCTGTACAATGACCAAAAATACCCCTGTAATGGAAATGACCCAAGAATATCACCAAGCTTATGAATGATTGGATATCATCGAGCTCTGAAATGAATGGAATAAAACTGAACACAAAAATTACCAAAATACCCTCATGACCTATACCAAGTAAATACGTTGGATTAATTAAGGAATCCAAATAAGCATAGGTATTGGCCTACTTTTAAAAGTAATGGAACATAATTTAAGTGAGTAGATCAACCCTAAAGCTATATCAATACCTGAATAGCATAGATATTACTGGAATGCGTGTTTGTCTTTCTAAGTTTGACTCGATGATAATTTTGGAAGTATTCATCTTAGCTCAACTCTGGATCACATTCAGTACAAAGAATTAGATGTTTGTTCGACAAATCAACCACGAATACCGAACTGAATTGAACGAAAGTATAATATGTATCTAAAATTCAGGAATGCTTGAATTACTCTGGAAAATCCCGAAGTATCTGGAATGGACTTGAATGCTAAATAAATTAAGTAACCACAAGGACTGAGGATTGAATAAGTGAGTTGGATGAATCTGGAAATGTTAATGAACATACATGATGTAATGTTCTTATGGATCATGAACTACAAATCAAGCACGTCAGCATTTCATGATATAGTGAAAGCGTGAACATGAAATAAAGACATTGAAAGATTTATTTAGCGATGATTCCGAAGATGATATATGGACTAGAAATTATGGTATTAAAGAGTAAATATCCTGGAAGAATGATGAATTGACCAATCGATAAGTATTAGTTCTAGGAACTATTCATCTAAGAGTTGTTCGATAATCAGATCAAACGACATATTTTGTATAAAGATTTCTGAACACTTTCATGATTCATATGAATCATATCGGAATTCTAAAGTATCAACCTTAAATGTCGGATTAGATTTGTTAGCAATCGATTCCCTTCAATAGGACCTCATTTTTAGAATCTGATCAAATTACATCAGTTTCATGTTATTCATTCTGATAACTACTAAGTGTCTTGAGAAATACTTGGATATCCTAGTGTGTTCCACATGTACCATATGACGATTTTATATGTTTTTAAATGAGTTTCACTGAAACTATTGATTTACTGGTTTATGAACCATGACAACATGTTATATGTTTTCCGATTTCGGGTTTTACCAAAAAATATGAATTATTCTTGATTTATGACATCATGGAATCTATTGGTTTTATGAACTATGTTTACTTGAAATATGTTATCGGGTTTCCTATTTTCATTGGAAAATATGATCTTGCTAAATCACGTACTGAATATTTTTATGAGACAATACCTGATGTTCTGAATACAGTTTATTTTGATATCTGATTTACCACATATTTTGATATGGTTTCTGGTTACGGTATTTTTGTACATGATTTCTAAATATGGATTAATTACCGTTACAGTTACCCCAGGTCCCTTTGCTGTGTGCAAGGGTAAGCCTTACAGTTCCCCCAGGCCCCTTTGCTGTGTGCAAGGGTAAGCCTTACAGTTTCCCAGGTCCCTTTGCTGTGTGCAAGGGTAAGCCTTACAGTTCCCCCAGGTCCCTTTGCTGTGTGCAAGGGTAAGCCTTATAGTTTCCCCAGGTTCCTTTGTTGTGTGCAAGGGTAAGCCTTACAGTTTCCCAGGTTCTTTTGCTATGTGCAAGGGTAAGCCTTACAGTTTCCCCAGGCTCTTTTGCTATGTGCAAGTATAAGACCTTATCGTTTTTGCATGCTCCTCTACTTTGTGCACAGGGTAAATATGTTTTAAACTGCTACTGTTTTAAAATATATGTATCTTTTCACTGGTTTTACGGGAACACACTAGATAACCTATTCTGATCTCCTGAACTCAGTCATCCGAAATATTTCTCTGAACTGAAAGCTCATTGTCCGTTATCACCTGAAATATCAGTAGGATCTCTGCTCAACATAAAAATCTGTAAATGTTTGGAAACAATAAGGATATATATATTTATCTGTATCTGCACGTTCATCAGCATCATCTGGCAGTTCTGTATTACTGAGCTTTCCAAAGCTCACTCTATTACTCACCTTTTCAGGTTAAAAGAATTGTACCAGTGCATCTATCGACTTCAGTAAGGGAGTTCTTCCGGCGTTGTTGCAAAGTATGGTACATGTGATTAGGGGGTATGTAATTGTATTTTGATTTATATACGAGTCTGGAAATCTGTTTTATTTTTAAATTGTGATAATTGATTTTATAAGTTACATTTAATAAAAGTTTTAAATTTTCCGCTATTTTTACAGTGGGTCACTCCGGTGGCCCTAATGTGACTTCCCAGATCGGATCGATCCTCCGCATCGGTCTGGGGGGTTACAAAGTTGGCACGTGAATGGGAATTAATTGTTTGGTTTTGTTGAGTTGGCGAGGGTTTTAATATCATATATTGGGGTGGGGATAGTTTGTTTACTTACTCGGTAAAGACATAAAAAAAATTGTGTAGTTGAAAAAGAAGAAAAAAGTGGGTGTTGAAGAAACAAGTGAAAGCAAACAAGTGGGATATCAAGCATGTTTATTTAGTTGGCCATTATTGTTTGGTGATCGGTATATTCGTTCAGAATATAGGGTTGTAAGTATAGTTTTTTTAATTTCTTTTATTGTTATGTCTTAATTTATATTTTTTATTCAAATTAATTTTGGTTAAATTTTTTTCTATAGATTTGTTGAAGTATGGCAGCACACAATAATCTTTTGAGACTAGATGATCGACATATTTCTTCTCATTTTGGAGCGTTGGTATTAGTATTTAATAATACATTTTTTAGAATGAGTTATTAAAAACAAAATTTTTTTATGATTAATTCAATGGATTAAAAAATTACATGAAGACGAGTAAGAACACCTTCGGTAACGAATCGATGCTTGTGAAGAGCCACGCGATTTTATTATCCATAATTTGAAAGTGGCTGGATTTTATGATGTCACTATTGTTCGAGGCTTCAGGCTGGTCCCTAGTTTGATCAGTGCATTATTTGAACGATGGAGACCTGAAACTCATAAATTTTACCTACCGTGTGGAGAATGCACAATCACTCTCGAGGATGTGACCCTACAACTCGGGCTCCCAATAAATGGGATGACAGTGGTAAGGAAAAATGAAAGGAACCCGAATTTAGTTTGTGAGAAGTACCTCGGGAAGAAGCAACCACCAAGAATTTAGTTGAGTTAATCGATCGATGGAATCGACTAAGAGGTGGGTGAATTGGCAATAAAAATTTTGGTTGAAGCTTTTGCAGAAAATTGAAAGTAATTGCACAGCGATTTAGAGTGGTTCGACTTTATCAACCAAAGTCTACGTCCACTACCTTAGCTATCCACACTAAGGATTTTCTAACAAATTCACTAATTTGTTCTTTCTTTTGAGGCCAAAGAGATAACCTTAAAACTCCCTCAAGAATATACCCCAATTCTTGAGAACACTCTTTTCTTAAAGAGAAGATTACAAATTTGTAAACTTACAAGAAAAACCTCAAAAGGCAAATATGTTTGCACAATTCTATAACAAAGAAAGAACACTCAAGAATAAATACAATTGAGCACAATAAGTGTTCTTGAAAGCAAGATGAATATTGAATGAAAAATAGGCTTGAAATGCTCAAACTTGAGGTTTGATGCTTTCTCTTTGATTCTCTCTTGATTCTAGTTCCTTGTGGTTTCTTGTTGTTGATCAGTGGCTTCTAAGCTTGTTTAAATACACCTTGAATCACTTCTGAATGTTGGGGATGATTAGTGGAGTCAATAGAGTCGTTTAAGTGTGAAAACAATTAATTAAAGCAGTTGGGAGCCTCAGTGCATCGATGAAATACCCATGGTGCATCAGTGTAAAATTCAAATATTTTGACTGCTGGATCCTTAGTGCATCGGTGCACTAAGAGTGCAGCGATGCATCAAGTACATTCGATGTTTCAAAATAGCCAGAGTGCATCGATACATCAAATGCATTCAATGTTTTCATAAAATCCTCAGTGCATCGGTGCATGGTATGTGCATCGATGAATGAAATGCATTCGATGTTCAATTTAATTCATGGTGCATCGATGCATGGATTGGTGCATCGGTGCATCACTCTGAAAAATTGATTTTAGGGTTGATTTTAGTTCAAAATACTTCGTGAAAATTGTTTCAAAAATATATTAAGTATAAAACACAACTTTTACACATTTAGTAAGGTTTGAAATTGATCTTAAAAGACTTGGAGTAATAATTTGATATTCGATTAATTGAATCGAATATACTTTAGAAAATCATTTGTAAAATCTTAAAATTCATTTAAACTAATTTGTTATATCGAAACAAAAATGTTTTCAACAATCTCCCCCTTTTTGACATAACAAAAAATTTGTGTTAATTTAAGATTTTCTAAAAATTTGAAATCAATTTTGAAAAATTACTCCCCTTGCTATAAAATTTCTCCCTGTTAAAAACATTAACACTTCTCCCTTTTAAAAACCCTTACTATAGCATTTAACACTTTTCCCTTTTAAAAACATTTTTAACACTTAACATTTCTCCCCCTTTTTGTTAAATCAAAAAGACTTAAAAATCGATTTAAACAAGGTCTGCTAAGATCACAATCAAAAGAGAGATTAGCCATTAGTTTCATAATCAATATTAATAATAAAATGTGAAATGGTAAATTGGTCATATTTCAACTAAAAAGTAAATGATGCATATATGGAAACAAAATAAATGTTCACATATCCATCAAACAGACATCCAACAATCAAAGAAAGACAATCCAAAATGTTTTAACAATTTAAATTCAAGTTCAACCCAAAAACAATCAAAGCAAAATAAGTCTATTCATTCATCGAAGGATCGGGAGGAGGAAAAGGTAACGAGCTCTCATTTTAAGCGTGAGTGCATCCAAACGATCATTTATATCTTGTTGTCGAGCTCCCAAGGTAGAGAGCTGGGACTCAATGAATGTGAAGCGTGAATCATGGACGCATACCGTAAATCAAATGTCTCCAACAAAAATATGGAGGTATTTGATATTATTGTGGAGTTGGTTCCGGTGCAGGCTCGTCATAAGGTACGTGGTCATCGATGTCTTGCATAAGTTGTTGAAATTCAGGATCATCATCATCAGCCAGATCCGGAGGAGGAGGAGCACGAGAGGAGCTAGGAGCTGTTCGTGAGGAACTAGCTCTCGGAGTTTGCTTGTCGGGTCTAAAAACCCATTGACCGATTACCCGTCTTGTTTCCAATCCACTTTCTTCAAGGATGTGAGATTGATTTGATTTTGGAGAGGGATAGGATTGTCGAGAGAGACTCTAGACCAAGTTTGATAAAGAGATTACTAAGAAGACATCCATAAATCAATGTTTCAACATGTTTTGAAGGAACAATGTTTACGATGTCCACTAGTTGACTGAATATAATATGGGGCAGATTTATTTTGATTTTATTTTTAATACAATACATCCACCATAAATCCCTAGCACGAAGTGTGGAGTACCTACCTCCGGATGGTCTAAACCACCAAGAGATCATCAAATGGAGAAAACGATCATGATGAGATCGTAGAGTACTAACACTGGAGTTTGGACATAGGGATATTTCACATTTTCATTCTCATTATATACACCACTATCATCTAACCCAAATCGGAAAGCTATAGTCTCGGGGTCAATATTAATATATTGGCCTAAAAGATAGGATCTAATGGCTATAGTTCCACATTGAGTTTCATTTTGAATACACACCGCATTGGAATAGAAAATGCGGACCAATTGTTGATAGACGATAGGTTTAAGCTGAAACAATTTATCAAACTTCCAAGCTTTAAGAGTCGGAAGGTATTCGAAGTCAATGTCAACCATGGTTTGAAGCAAAGGAATATGCTCTTCGCGAATTCTATAAGTTTGGAAAGAATTTCTGTACCTAGAGTACAATTCGTCTCTACGACGCTCAAGCATGTTAAAACAAGATCCTAATAGAGATGAAGGTGGAGGAGGAACGGGATTAGGAGGTTGGTTTGAACGAGAATGGCTCGATGAAGTTCTAGGACGTTTAGGATTTGACATTGTTTAAAGGAAATCAGAATAAGGAATATCACCTGCAATTTGAAACACATGTATGCACAATCAATCCCAAAACTCAAATGAGTCCTCAATAATTCAAGGTTCTCTAAACCATATCCTAATGGGCATGTTTTGAAAAACTATTTGAAAACAATATTTGATTATAAAATAGTTTTTATGACAAAAACAATTAAATCAAAAATATTTCTGATTTTCAAATTTTGATTTTTTTTAATTTCGAAATTCAAATCAATTTTGAAAAATTGTGTGTTTTTGATGAAATTGGTTGTTAAAACTTGTTTAAATCAACAATCAATTAATGCCCGATATAATGTACATTCTAGAACTAATTAAAACTAGTTCTAAAATAAAAAAATTTTAAAATCGAGGTTTTTAGGAAAAATACCTTGAAAATTCGGATTGAGAGGGATGAGGAGTTGTTTTGCACGATTTAATGATTGAAGTAGGTTTGAAAGTTGAAAAGCTTGAAGATTCCGACGAAAAATAATTGATTTTGAGCAAGAATGAATATTTTTAGAGGGATGAACGGCTAGAGAGAATAGTTTTTAGGGTTTGAGATAAATGAAAAAAAAAGCCTTTAAAACCCCAAAACCTGACAGATGCATCGATGCATGACCCTGTGCACCGATGCACATTCAAGGCGTGCATCGGTACATCAACATGATGAATCGATGCACATTCAAAGGGATGCATCGATGCATTGTTAAGTGCATCGGTGCATGAAGCACAAAAAGTCAAAAATCCGTTTTAAATACTCAAAATGCTAAATTAATTAGCTCTAGTGGTATTGGCAACTCATATATTAAAAATTAATCATGTTCAATCAATCAAATTAATATTTATTTGAACATAAAATTAATTTTCATCAAGAATCATAAACTCCCCCTAACTAATAGTAAGAATGCAATCAAAAATATTATTTTAAGCATTTTTCATTTATTCTTAAAAGTGCTAAAAATTATTTTTAAACACTAAGTGAAGATAGGCCAGTTAAACCTATTTCTCTCCTAAGTGTCTAAAATCTTTCCTTATTTAAAGGTTTTGTAAAGATATCCGCTAATTGATGCAAAGTATCAACAAATTCTAGAACTACATCTTCCTTAGTGACAAGGTCTCTAATGAAGTGATGTCTTATTTCAATGTGCTTAGTTCTAGAGTGTTGGATGGGATTTTTAGTGAGACAAATAGAACTAGTATTGTCACACTTGATAGGAATGGTACCTACTTCAATTCCATAATAAAAAATTTGTTGTTTCATCCATAAAACTTGTGTACAACAACTACCAGCTGAAATGTATTCAGCTTCAGTGGTAGATAATGCAACACAATTTTGTTTCTTGAAAACCAAGAAATCAGCATATTTCCAAGGAATTGGCAAGTAGCGAAGGTGCTTTTCCTATCTAATTTGCATCCTCCATAATCCGCATTAGAAAAAGCATGCAAGCTAAAGCTAGAGTCTCTAGGATACCAAATTCCTAAACTAGGAGTGTCCTTAAGGTATCTAAAGATTCTCTTGACAGCTAGTAAATGTGATTCCTTAGGGCATGATTGAAATCTAGCACATAAACAAACACTAAACATAATATCCGGTCTACTTGCAGTTAGATAAAGTAAAGAACCAATCATTGACCTATATAATTTAACATCCACACATTTACCTCCTTCATTCAAGTCAAGCTTTATAGAAGAGCTCATTGGAGTGTCATGAGGTTTCCTATTTTCCAGTCCAAACTTCTTGAGCATATCTTTGACGTACTTAGCTTGATTGATGAAGATGCCATCTTTTCTTTGCTTGATTTGGAGTCCCAAAAAAATGAGAGCTCCCCCATCATGCTCATTTCGAATTCGCTTTGCATTAGCTTAGAAAATTATTGGCAAAGAACATCATTAGTAGAACCAAATATTATATCATCAACATAAATTTGAACTACTAATAAATCTTTACCTTTATGCTTTAAAAACAATGTAGTGTCAACCTTCCCTTTTGAAAAACCTTTTTCAATTAAAAGTTTGACAATCTTTCATACCAAGCTCTAGGAGCTTGTTTTAAACCATAAAGTGCTTTTGTCAATTTAAGAACATGATCCAGAAATTTTGAATCTTCAAAACCTGGAGGTTGTTCCACATACACTTAAAACCATTTAAAAATGCACTTTTAACATCCATTTGATATAGTTTAAATTCATGAAAATATGCAAATGCTAATAACATTCTAATTGCTTCCATCCTAGCTACGGGAGCGTATGTTTCATCATAGTCTATGCCCTCTTCTTGAGTATACCTTGAGCAACAAGTCTAGCCTTGTTTCTCACTATATGACCACTCTCATCAAGCTTATTCCTAAATACCCATCTAGTACCTACAGTAGATTTATTACTAGGTCTTTCAACTAATGTCCATACTTACTTCTCTCAAATTGATTTAACTCTTCTTGCATAACCATAATCCAATGTTCATCATTTAATACTTCTTTAATATTCTTAGGCTCTATGCATGAAATAAATGTAACATAATTACAAATATTTCTAAGAGAAGATCGAGTTATTACCCCTTTGGATGGATCACCTATAATCTCACCATCCTTGACATAGTTGTACTCTCTTGGATAAGATACTTCCCTTTCTTCAATGGTTGGATTCTCAAGAGGATCATGAGTTTCCTTATCTTTCGTTTCTTCCTTTGATGATGATTCTCCAACGTCTTGTCTAACGTCATTTGTATTTATATTACCTACATCATCATTCAAACAAAAATCCTTCCTCGGAATGAGATTATCATCGAAAACAACATGTATAGACTCTTCTACAACCAAAGTTCTTTTATTAAATACTCGATAAGCTTTAGAATTTAAGGAATAACCCAGAAAAATTCCTTCATCACTTTTAGCATCAAATTTGCCAAGGTTTTCTTTACCGTTGTTTAAAACAAAACATTTACATCCAAAAGGATGAAAATAGCTAATGTTAGGCTTTTTATTTTTGAAAATTTCATATGGAGTTTTCTTTAAAATTGGCCTAATCATTACTCGATTTACAACATAACAAGCGGTATTTGTGGCTTCCGCCAAAAATATTTTGGCAAATTATTTTCACAAAGCATGGTTCTAGCCATTTCTTCTAAAGTTTGATGTTTCCTCTCAACAACTCCATTTTGTTGAGGGGTTTTAGGTGCTGAAAAATTATGGCTAATACCATTAGAATTACAAAACTCATTAAATCCAAGGTTTTCAAATTCAGTACCATGATCAATTCTAACACTAGTGATAGAGTAACCTTTTTCGTTTTGTATTACTTTTGAAAATGTGATGAAATTTCCTAATGCTTCATCTTTAGTACTTAAGAATAGAACCCAAGTATATCTAGAATAGTCATCTACCAAGACAAATGCATATTATTTTCCACCCAAGCTAGTAGTCCTAGTTGGCCCAAAATGATCTATATGGATCAATTGTAATACTCTACTAGTTGACACATCGTTAATGGATTTAAAAGAAACTCGCTTTTGTTTTCCTTTAGCACAAGCATCACAGATTTTATCATTATCAAATTTAAGCTTAGGCATCCATCGAACTAAATCACCTTGAATTAGCCGTTGCAAAATACTCATACTAGCATGTCCTAGTCTCCTATGCCATAACCAACTATCATGTTCATCCTTAGCAACTAGGCACAAATTAGTCATATCAATAGAATCTAAATGCACCATGTATATGTTTCCTATTCTATGACCAACAAGCATAATCCGATTAGATGCAATGTCAATGACTTTACAACCACTAATATCAAACATGGCATTGAATCCCTTATCACAAAATTGACTAATACTCAATAGATTATGCTTTAATCCATTCACATATAAAACATTCTTAATTTGTATGGAAGAGGTATTACCAATAGTACCAATACCTTCAATGTGACCTTTTGAATCATCACCAAAAGTTACTTCTCCTCCATTTTTGGCGTTAAGCTCTATGAACCGGCTTTTGTCCAGTCATGGTCTTGAGCATCCACTATCAAGGTACCATGAATTTGAATTTGTTTCCCGTGCCTTGTAGCAATGCTCATTTTCCTACAAACATAGATTAATTTCTAATTTTTGGTACCCAAATTCTTTTGGGTCCATATTCATTAGTTTCTAAAATCCTTGTCCCCTTTGGTATCCATTTATAAAGGACATCCTTATCTTTAGTAGTAATGAATTCTTTAGGAACCCATATACTCCTAGCAATTTTACCATTCAAGGTTCGTTGAGGACTTCTATGATTGTAGCTTCTAAAACTTTTCTTAACAAAGTTGGATTTTGAATTCTCATATTTTTTAAAACTTTTTGTTCCAACCTTATTAAAAGAAGTTTTAAGATCATCAATCTTCTTTTGATGATCATCATGAACTTTTGAAAGTAAGTTATGCAAATCAATATTTTTCTTTTCAAAATCATTAATTTTGATTTGAAATTCTTTGATCTTACTTTCAAGCTCATTGTTGGTCTTGGATACAAGACTATTATCGTTTTTCAATTTTGAAATATCATTTTTGTATTTTGAAAATAGAGTCTTATAATCCAAAGCCAACCCATTATAATCCTCTAATAACTCATCATAAGATAATTCATCCAAATCGAGTGAGTTAGAGGTTACCTTAGAATCTTCCCCGATAGCCATCAAGCACAAGTTTGTAACTTATTGTTTCTCTTCATCGGAACCTTCTTCATCGCTCCATATAGCTACATGAGCCTTGTGCTTCTTTTTGGATTGACCCTTTTTCTTAAATTGTGGGCATTCATATTTGACATGCCCAGGCTTTTTGCATTCATAGCAAATGATCGGGTCTTTCTCATTCGATTCAGTTTTGACGCCTTCATGACGTTTGAATTTTCTTCCTCGGTTGGGCATCATCAACTTTCTGAATCGTTTGGCAAATAATGCATTTCCTCGTCATCATCATCGTCATATGAATCACTCTCATCTTTTGTGGATTTGAGAGCAACTCTAATGTTTTTCTTCTTCTCCTTCTCCTTTGGTATCTCGTCAATCTTATCGAGGTCCACTTCATATTCAAGCATCATTTCATGAGTAAGAAGGGAACCGATTAGTTCTTCAAGAGTAAAGGACGTTAGATCCTTAGACTCGATGATTGTCATCTTCTTTGATTGCCACGATTTTGGAAGGGAGTAGACTAACTTCCTTACAAGCTTTTCATTTGAAATGATTTCTCCATATGATTTGAGACCATTGAAAATCGTTGAAAATCTATCCGTCATAGCTTTGATATCTTTATTTGATTTCATCCTGAAATTTTCATAGCTATGCGTTAGAATACTAATTTTAGATTTTTTACCTCATCGGTACCTTCATGAGTGACTTGAAGTTTGTCCCATATTTTTTTTGCATTTGTACAAGATGAAACTCTTCCGTATTCATCTGGTCCAAGAGCACAAAATATGATATGATGGCTTTGGAGTTGAGCTGAAACATTCTTGTATCTCTTTCACTCCACAATCTTGGATGAGTGAGAGGCTTGATGTATCCTTCTTCTACGGCATTCCATGCTCCCATGTCACTTGCTTGAATGAAGTACATCATCCTATTTTTCTAATAGGCATAGTTAGCCCCATTGAATAAAGGAGGCTTGTTGACAGGCATAGAATCGAGACCGGAGTCGTAATTTGAAGCGAGGCCATTGATGACTTGATAATCGATGTAACTCTTCCCGAATCGACTCAAGAGGCGATTAAACCTTCAAATGAGTGAGGCTCTGATACCAATTATTGAGTTAATCGATCGATGGAATCGGCCAAGAGGGGGTGAATTGGCAATAAAAATTTTGGTGGAAGCTTTTGCAGAAAATTGAAAGTAATTGCACAGCGATTTAGAGTGGTTCGACTTTATCAACCAAAGTCTACGTCCACTACCTTAGCTATCCACACTAGGGATTTTCCAACAAATTCACTAATTTATTCTTTCTTTTGAGGCCAAAGAGATAACCTTACAACTCCCTCAAGAATATACCCCAATTCTTGAGAACCCTCTTTTCTCAAAGAGAAGATTACAAATTTGTAAACTTACAAGAAAAACCTCAAAAGGTAAATATGTTTGCACAATTCTAGAACAAAGAAAGAACACTCATGAATAAATACAATTGAGCACAATAAGTGTTCTTGAAAGCAAGATGAATATTGAATGAAAAATAGGCTTGAAATGCTCAAACTTGAGGTTTGATGCTTTTTCTTTTATTCTCTCTTGATTCTAGTTGCTTGTGGTTTCTTGTTGTTGATCTGTGGCTTTTAAGCTTGTTTAAATACACCTTGAATCACTTCTGAATGTTGGGGATGATTAGTGGAGTCAATAGAGTCGTTTAAGTGTGAAAATAATTAATTAAAGCAATTGGGAGCATCAGTGCATCGATGCATACCCATGGTGCATCGGTGCATCAGTGTAAAATTCAAATATTTTGACTGTTGGATCCTTAGTGCATCGGTGCACTAAGAGTGCATCGATGCATCAAGTGCATTCGATGTTTCAAAATAGCCAGAGTGCATCGATGCATGGCTGGTGCATCGATGCATCAAATGCATTTGTTGTTTTCATAAAATCCTCAGTGCATCGGTGCATGGTATGTGCATCGATGCATGAAATGCATTCGATGTTCAATTTAATTCATGGTGCATCGGTGCATCACTCTGAAAAATTGATTTTAGGCTTGATTTTGGTTCAAAATACTTTGTGAAAATTGTTTAAAAAATATATTAAGTATAAAACACAATTTTACACATTTAGTAAGGCTTGAAATTGATCTTAAAAGACTTTGAGTAATAATTTGATATTCGATTAATTGAATCGAATATACTTTAGAAAATCATTTGTAAAATCTTAAAATTCTTTTTAAACTAATTTGTTATATCGAAACAAAAATGTTTTCAACAATCTCCCCCTTTTTGATATAACAAAACATTTGTGTTAATTTAAGATTTTCTAAAAATTTGAAATCAATTTTGAAAAATTACTCTCCCTTACTATAACATTTATCCCTTTTAAAAACATTAACACTTCTCCCTTTTAAAAACACCTTACTATAACATTTAACACTTCTTTCTTTTAAAAACCATTCATCGTTATCCTGTTTCTGCCAATATGATTCATTTGGAATCTGCATGAACTCATAGTTGTAGACATTTAATATCTTCTGCAAATAGAAGCACTCGTCAACATAGGTGTATGTGTTTGTTCCAATATGCATACATATAGAGACTGCATGAGCACACGGATATCTCTAAGCCTAAAAGCAACCACAATCATATCATCTTTATCGTAAATCAACTATAAATGTTTCTCATTCTCCTCATTCATTATGACGTATGTATAAAATGACAATAAAAGTATGTCTAATTCGATCAAAGTCATGAACAAACATTGATATTGTCAATCGCTCATTCGCTTGCATTATTTCCACCACTGTAGGAGCCCAAACCTAACCTTTATTGATCAGACACTCAATCTATTTCCCTTCATCAGACCAAACTTTAGCCAACCTAAAGTAGGTATCTTTCACCACACTCGCTATTGGGAGATGTCGTGTACCTTTTAGTACTAAATGAAGGCCTCATCAAGGTTTGTTGTCAAGTGTCCATATCGTCGACGGATATCATATGCCTACAACTATTTTTCTCTAGGGATTTCTAAAGCCCACTTCCAAACACACTCATCATGCTCCCACTTCAAATTATCCAACCTCTTATCAAATTTTGGTTAGCGTTGTTCATATCCTGTTTCATAATATATATTGTGTTAACTTCAATTTAAAAAACACATAAATGAGTACAGATGTTGAAAATAAAACTTACCTATACTGACTATCTCGCTACGAATGCGACCGTTATGAAACTTCTCGATGCAGTTCTTACCAATATGGCGAATACAATATGAAGCATATATGTGTGGTAATGTCCATCGACTTCTTGGTCGTTCAATTACCGCCAAAAGCCCTGTTCCTTGATCGGATATCAAGCACACTCCATCTTCTCGAACAACATACTTGCGTAGATTGGTCAAAAAGAAATCCCAAGCCTCTGTCATATCTCCTTCAACAATGGCGAATGCTATTGGAAAGATATTTTGTTGACCATCTTCTGCAACTGTTATCAGTAGTATATACTTATATTACCCGTACAATCACGTACCATTTACTTGGACCAGACGTTTTCAAAATGGAAATCCTTCAATGCATGACTTGAATACCCAAAAGAGTCTATGGAATATTCTCTTCCCTTGAAGAATTTGACCTTCTAGGTTGTATGCAGGCATAGTTTGAGATTTCATTGTGGTTCTTGGGATGAACTGTTTCATAGCTTGGAAAAAATATGGTAGCTCATTGTATGATGTATCCCAATCGTTATATATCAACCTCCTTTCCTTCTCATTCACATACCAAATCGGTTTGTATTTTACGTTGTATCTGAACTAGTCTCGAATAGATGCAACTAAGACTGAACAAGGGATCCTAGGGTTTTGTTCAACCAACATATTCACATATTGGCATTTTACATCGGAAATTAATAGTTGATGGTCTTGTTCAATGAACTCCGTAAACATGTGTGATGACCATTATACCTTGTGATGATCCGAGCATATTGCCTCGACATTTTGGACACTCTGATCAGCCACTTACACTCGTGGTTATATTTAACACACTTCGCATACAAAGTTTTTTGGTTGGATTCTGCAACCTTGTAATCTACATGGTCTTTTATGCAATACTCTTTTATCGCCAATGTAGCTTCATTTTTCCTCTAAATTGTTCCCAATAGATAATTCACATGAGTTTTCCAATGATTCGGTTACATAGCCTGAAGTCAAATGTGACATCTCTGGGAATTCAGGTGTTCTCATCGCATCATAATCTATATCGAACATGTGAGAAGTAGGTTGATACGATGTCGGATGTTCATCATTAGCCAAATCAACTTCACCACCATCGAAAATAGTGTCATCGTTAACCAAATCAGGTTCTTCAGTTTCTTCATCATCTCTGAAATCATCATGTGTTTCTCCCCAACGATTTTCAGCGTCAATATCAACAGTCTATTCCGGAAGATGTATGCTTCTTGCCCCATACTCTGCTGTTGTCGATGTCCCACCGAATTCATTCGCATTTTCCAATATCGCCATAAAATTATTTATCGATCTATATATCGGGTCCTCAAACTCACTTCCGAAAGACATTTTAGATAAATTTCCAACCACATTTCTTGACTACCCAGGAACATCAAATATATTATATACCTCAACAAATAACTCAATAACTGAAATATTTGTTGATTCATATACTTCAATCATGGTTCTAATATCATCATCTTCTTCAAGTGGAATTGCAACATATGTGACTGGATTAGGACATATCATAAATTTGTACCGCAACCCATCAATTGTAGCTTGTATTTTTCTTTCTATCTTTTCCTTCATTTCTATAAATGTGATGTCTCTTTTAAACATCATATTTATAGGTCTTTTATATTGATGATATAATTGTTTTATCATTTAATCTAAATACTAAATCAATACTAACTGTTTTATCACAAGTCAAATAAAAACTACAAAAATTACAAGACTGATATACACATTTAACTAAACAATACGAGGTAAAATATTACTCAACAATATCATTTAGCAAAAAATATCTATAAATGAACTCAACATGATCATTTAATAGAACAATACGATATAAAATATTACACATTTATATAAAGTATTTGAATACTACTTAAGAAAACGAAATAAAATTTCGTTCTTCAAGTAGGCTTTGCAGTGTTCCTATTTCAATCTTTCTATTTTTATCAAGGAGAGATTTCACTCTTTCACTCCTCACTAATTTTGGTTCAATCTAACACCCAACAAGTTCATATATACACCTAAAATTATTTTTTATATACACAATTGATTTGATTATACGGGAGCAGACTTCTGAAGAATTTGAAATCATAACTGATTTGATTTCATGCTTCATAACCATGCTGCACGGACGCATGCAAAGTCAGCATGCATGACTTCACGTGCACGGAGCAGTCTTCACTGAGGCAGCTGCATTGATTTGATTTCATCCTTCACGGCCATGTTGCACTGATTTTATTTCACCTTGCACGGACGATAGCGGTGCAACCTTGCGAGGGTGTATTCATAGCTTGAAGACACCTAGTAATCCTCAAGTCTTCATCTCCAAAACACGAAGATTTCCCCACATCTTCACCATGTCTTCATTGTGGCTCAAAGACGCCTAAAAATCTTGACGCCTGAAAATCTTGGCGCCTTCAAGGGTGGCGCAAAGATTGCAACGCGTCTTCATGGTTCATTATAGAAAATGGCCTATCCTGGGAAATAATTCCCTGGATGCATTATTTGGGTAATTAAAAAAGTGGGATACTTTATCCCAAAACTTTTGCCACTAAAATCAACTTAGATATAATTTGAACACTTATTTTGGCATTAAGCCATTTCTTAATAATAATGAGATGTTTTTGTATCAGGCGAAAATCAAGCCATAAACAAGGTTATAAAATCATAATAGTTAGGGGAGCTCCAGAGCCCATTCCATCAGAGAAAATCATTATCATTAAATATAAGAAAATTCTTGCACTCCAAGCTACCTTCCCATCCGGGAAAAAAACTACAAAAACACATTAAACTACCCCGAAATAACCCAACGGCTAAGGCAAGAGTTGTTACCCAATACAATATTATCGAGGAATTTACATTCCCGTCTTGCGCAATTCTTCGTTCCATGCGCAAAGTGGCACCTCTCACCAAAAGTGCAGGATCCTTTAGAAAAGTTCTCGCAAAGCTTAGTCTTAAAGTTATTCCCTGAGCCGGACCCACTCCTACCTGTGTTCTTCATGCTACTTCCAGAGGCTGAACCTACATTTAATATCAGTTCATGAACCATTGCACTGGCTTGCTTGATCTGATCAAATGTTCCCTCCAGCTCAATGTTCCTTGAACTAGGATCTGACTCGTTGTCCCTTATAGAAAGCTTGGCTCCTGTAACCCGACAGATATGCTTCGAGTTCACACCATTTTTCCCGATAATAGCTCCAGCAAGGGATGCATCAATGCTGATCTTGGCAGTGGCAGATGCTCCAAAGCTGGCTGCAGCACCAAAACCTGGTGAGGGAGGCTCCATTCTGCCAGCCATCCTTCCAGGCATCTCTCCCATGGAACGAGGATCCTCGTACGCAGGACCAGTTCTCTTGCCAAGCTCCCACTCACCATGAGCAAAATGGCATTTATCACCAAACTTGCAACCTTCAGGCGTGCTGAATTTGCTGCACAAACGGGTCTTTAAAGCTGGAGGAGATGAGCCGTCAGGGAAGGATAGCGGGGCTACTGCATTTCTGGTAGCCGCAGGAAAAGCCGAGTTGTTACCAAGCATCTGAGACATTGCTTTGATGCCACCCGGAACATAATGCAAGAAGTGACAGCTCTCACCAAATTGGCACCCAGAAGTGCTGTGAAAAAAACAACTCAAGAATGTCAAGCTAATATCAAGGAAATACTGTTCTGCTGGTGCTATAATTCAAGTACTAGTTCAGTCTTTGAGATACAATTATGAATTCATTGAAGTTCTTCATGCGTACACCAGCAGATGCAATACTATGAAATAAGTGTTACTACAAGTAACATCAGGAATCACAAGGACGATCTTCCGCATTACTAAATTGTATAACAAGCACCAAGAACATGACACAACCTTTTATTATTGTTCAGAACCAAGCATCAGTAATTCTGAACCCAACTATTAACTTCCATTTATAAAGGATTTTCATGCAATAAAAATGTCATTTTCACCCAAAACATACTCGGAGCCTAGAAAACTGTAAATAGGCATTCTCTCTCACCTCAAGAAAAACATAAAAAATCATTCACAGAAAAAAATAAATGCACACAATACCAAGAAAATACTTCCACATAGTATCAATTTTTTGTGTAGAAAAAGAGAACCCATGTTCCATTAGTTTCTCTTAAAACATTGTCGTTCATAGGTATGACTTCTAAAATTCTTGCGAGCCTACAATATGTAAATGATATTGATGTGCGTATTGAAGAGTAAAGAAAAGAAGGCCAAGAAGATTTTACAGAGCATAAATGATAGATTTGGAAGACTATTAATCGATAAAGGCATGAATTTTTTATGACAAGACCCACCATTTTGTCCAGGAATTGGTGAAGTTTTTTATTTACAAGAAGGGAAAAAAACTAAGAGATTCATAACTCAATAAAGTGCAATTACATGTTACCCAAAAGAAACAAATATAGATGACCCTGTACCAAAATTGCTGGTATTAACTCAATATTCAACATAGAGCAGCTATGTTTATTTGAAAAGATTATATAAGTACAATGTAAAATAAAAATGTTCTGAATCCTGTATGGTTTCTTTCTGTTTAAACATAGCCCAGCATGTAGTTAGTCCAAAAATTCACCAAGAAACCAACCATTTTTATCCCATAGTCTTTCTTATCATGATTAGAGCCAAGGCCATTACCTGTATAAGCATCACTTTAGGTGACCAATTAATTAGTCGTAATCACATAAAGTTTACTTGAGAAGGTTGTCGTCAAAGGAAAAGTTTCCTCACCACTTAGAAAAGTTAGAAAATGATGGAAGTGCATTAGGCTATTTATTTTGGATAGGTTAAGATTTGAACCTGAAAAACTTTGTGCATGGCTTTGATTTGCTTCCTATACCAGTTGGAAAGGACTCCATTTCTGTTGCAGAACATTAATTATCTCAGTTACAATTTCAGAGAGTAATTGATTTTTTAAATTTTAACTTTACAAAGTATTCATTACCTTGTTACCATTTCTTATCAGCACTATAAAAGAAAATATGCGTTTTAATAAATATAAATAATTGGTTTAGATCATTTTTAATGAATACAACCATCAAGTTTACAAATAAATTGAATAGTGGGCTCACAATTTTTGTTCCCTGGAAAAAATACAGCTCAACTTAGCGACTTTGAAAGTAAGTTTCCAACTTCTCCAAGAACTAAGTTTCAGATGATTAAAAGAAAACAGAGTTCTCCCCAACCCCACCCACCCCAAATGATTTTCTGCTGAAAAATCAGATTAAGGCACATATCCTTTCACTTCATACATGAATCCCAAAAAGTTATACAGGAATTACCATACCAACTTTTCAAATACAAAAACACATGAGAAATCAAGACTATAAAATTGCAACAATACAATATATACAAGTATAATACTGGATTCACAAACAAAGTAAGGCATCACTGATATCACATAAGAAAAGCTTAACCATAACAACCTAAAAATTGGTGTACTTGACAATGCATACAATCTTTTACCCAAATAATAGAATGATAAAAGGAAAAAGAGATAGAGAATAAACATTCATGACCATCACCAATATAAACCCAGCTCTGCAAACAATGAAACGACACAAATTATCATCATTAAAGCAAAAGAGCAATCACATGCCAAAACTCACTACTGTTTAAGCTCAGGAAATCCAAAATGAGATAATAAACTGGGGGGTGGACAATACCCTACAAATTGGTAAAGGATTCAAATCATCTACAAGCAAGCTTAATTAGTTTCTACAACCCTAAATGTCTACAGCAAATGTTGTTAAACGGATGTAACAATCAACAAGCCAATTGTGGATTACTTAAATTCCATGTTCAAAGTAATAGATAACTGCATCATCCAAAGAAGCGTTTAAACTTCACTGAATGCCGGATAATTTGCTAACTTAAATACTTTTACATTGATTTCTAAAACTCTACCCAGCAAGCATAAAGCTGCTTTCTAGGGTTTTAAAACTCAACAATTGTATGTAAGTGATCGAATGTGACATAAATAAGAAAAATCCGAACTCAAATTTCCTTTTTTACCTTTATTTTTATAAAGCTTCTTTTTTATCCTTTCATGAATTTACATAGTTAAATTAAACTAGAGCATAAATCATTCAATTTATATTTATCCTTATTCATTCCAAGAGTTTTTTTTATCACCAAAAGTATATCAAATATTCAAATCTTCTTTAGCATTTTTCAAGTAATCAAACACTTGAATTTCACAATTTTGAAGCTTGCTACTTTCTCGGCACCTCAATAAAGGAAGTGAAGAGAGATTACAAACGAAGAAAACGGGGGAAGCAAAAAAACCGAAAGGAAAGTTCTTCAAACCCTAGAAATCACCATTCTACCAAAAATATAGCACAGACATTCGTATTAGTGTGTGTGTGTGTGTGTAAACAAGATGGACATATGAGTAGAAGAAAAAATCGCACCTTGCTTGGATTTCTTGAAGCCGCCATTGCCGTTCAAGGCAGCCTCGGGCCTCACTCTCTTGCGTCCACCACCAAAGTCCATTGGGTGAGCAACGAGATCTAAGCGGAAGAAAATGGGAAGCTAGGGTTGGGAGAAGAAGAAAAGGCGCGGGTGGAGGGTAAGGAAAAGGGTCGAAAAGAAACTAGGTTTAAAATAGGTTGATGATGAATGATGTTCTGAAAATTATATGATTTTGATAATCCTAAATGACGGAAATAATACTAGTAGTGTGAAGTGTTGATGATCACGCGACTCCTCACGTACTACGACTGATACCCACATACCGTACTTCACATATTCCTCACAAAAGGAAAGAAAAGAAAACTCAAAAACAATACCTTCAAGTAAAAAATATATATAATAAAATTCATTAACTATATAGGTGGGAGTGAGCATTCAATCTAGCCTACTAGAATAAAATTGAATCGATTCGAATCGAGTCAAAAAATTTCGAATTATTCAAGTTAATAAGTCATATTTTGTGAATTAAATTTAACTTAAATTTTTTTTAAGTCGAGTTGAATTTAAGAAATTTGATTTGAGTTTCTATATAAGTTTTATTATAATTATTTATAGTATTATGATAAGGATTGATTCTAATTTTTCAATTCTCTCTCTCTATATATATCTTCATTTTCTTTTTACATTATAATGTTATCTAATATATCAAATACAATCTAAAATTATAAAATATTTTTATAATATTATATTTTTAAAAAATATTTGAGATAAAGTATTGATAAGAGTATAAAAGAGTCAAAAACTTTGACGGGAATAAAGAAATCACAAACAATTATAGTAAAAAACCAAATTAAATAATATACAAAGTTAAGGGACTATAAAAAAGGATAGTAGATTTTTAATAAAAATATAGAGATTGAAATTACATAGGTATTTATAGTGGTATAGGAGCATGTAATTCAAATTTGACAAAAATGGACTTAAAATGGAGAATAATTGAAGAAATAACGAAATCAAGAAAAGTTGAGAGTCTAAATTGAAAAAAAAAATTGTTATAAAAAATAGGAATTGAAAGCACATGGGTATTCTACGATAGTTTAAGACCATGTAGTTCAAATTTGATAAAAATGTACATAAAATAAAGAAAGAATTGGAGAAATAAGGAAATCAATGAATAAATTGTAAAATTGTCAAAATAATTAGTCGATTTTTTTATTTTTCAAGTAACACAAAATTTCTAAATTTTAACTCGATTCGAACTCGAAAACCGAATTGATAATTCAAATTGACTCGAATAACTCAAATAACTCGAAATTGAAAAAAATTAATTTTTCTAGTTGAGTAAATTTTACTCCTCTAAATATTAGTAGTTAAACAAAATCTATGAGGTCTAATAATTACCGCTCAAGAAATTATTTGACTATCGATATAAATGTCAGTTTATAATATGAAGTTTTAAAAATATCAAATGAAAATAGAAAAAAAGTACATCATGGAAAATACAAATACTGTATTTCGATGGGGGAAAAATAAAATAGTTCGAAGAAAACGCTTCGAATGATTGAAAAATAATTGTTTTAAAATTAATATTTTATAATTATTTTTATTTGAATAATATTTTAATATAAATGATTTAAGTGATTCAAATATTAATAGTAATTGTTTTGGATTTGGAAAGCACATTAAAAACAATGTCAAGTTCACCCGAAATGCCATTCTTACATTTTCAATACATCAAGTAACAGTGGTAAGTTGAAATTCTCAAAAGATTGAAGCCAATATAATACGGTAACCAGAGATTTGACAGAAGCAGACAACTCAAATGTATGGTGAATTACATTAATCAAATAGCTTAAACCCTAAACCCTAGTTTGTCCACTCCAGAATTAGCACAATCAGGGAGATGCATTCACGTATCTAGAATCCAAAAGTGATTCTGCCCCAAGTTAGAAATAGGTCAAAGAAAGTTGGTCCAGGCTCTCATGGCAGAGGAATCTAATACAAAAAAAAGAAAATAGTTGCCGATTCAAGACGGAGCTACAGCTATGTATATAACAACAGTCCAAACAATCGTACACGATGTGTTCTCAAAAGAAAAGCCACTTGGTCAATTGAGCTTGCGCTTGCACCTACGAATGCCAGGGCCTTTGCTAGCATCAATTTCGGGCGAGTCGTCTATGATGGATTCTTGCAAAACCAACCCTCGGTTCCTAGATAATTTTCGGATTGGTGTTGTTGATGTTCCTGAATTGTTTGTTGCTGGTTCTGCCTCGGAAAAAATGGAATGTGAAGCATCCCTGTGAGGCATCAACTCCTCTCCAAGTGGCACCGTGTTCATCATTACCTAAAACCCCATTCATTCAAAATTTCAAATTAGAAGGTCAAACAAATTAGTGTTAACCGTGCTGGCAAAATATATTTTTGTTGTTAAAACAGACAACAGGTAAAGTTTGGTCGACATGAATACTTGCAATATCAAAGACACCTACACACTATTCTCCATAACCTTGCATACGTAGCATTAGCTCCTCACCAACAGGTACCACATTCATCAATAACTGAAAGCCAGTTCATTTTAAAACTGAAGCTTAAAGGAAAGAAATTAACCTAAAAACACTATACTAGACTAATAGTTTATTCTAACAAGTGAGAAACTAAGATAGTTTGGCATACTGATAAAGCCAAAGCACTGAACATAGTACTCAGTAGTACTTGCAATATCTGGATTATACGTTTAATTACAGCACATTCCATACCTTCCAGTCCTTGTAATCGAACCTGAACACAAAATGGCTGTAAGCAGCCTCACCACTTGCCACGGACGAAGCAGCTGGGGCATTTTTTGGTGCTGAAAGAAAACAGTAAACGAGACAATAGCTTATAAAGGTATAATGCTAAGTGAACTCTCTGTTAAGGTACAACTTAATTGTTTTGAAATAAACTTACAAATTAAATGAGAACCGGCTTCATCCACCACTATTTCAGCTCTCCCATCTTTGACTAAGAACGAAAGGGCAAATAAATTCTCAACAGTCTGAGCAAAAGAACTTCTATTCAAGATCAGACTTTCAAGTTTCACTTGTCTACTTCTCCTTAAAATTCCAAACATCACAGCCATATTTTTGTCAGTGTCAGTTTTCTCTTCAGCGCCACCATCATCGACCTGTTGAACAGGATGATAAATCTTTGTAAAAAATGGTTGTAAAAATAGTAGATATATAATATATAAATAATGATTACTAAGCTTATGATATCACATGCTATAACAATCAACCACACAACAACCACTGCACATCAGGATACACACTTCATTTACTCACACATCTATAACCATCAATTAACAGAAACCAACAAGAAAGCAAAGTTCGAATGTCCAACAGAGATCATCTAAGAATAATTCAAAAGGAAAGCATGATATGGGTAGCACCAAGCAACTCACTACCAACTAAATACCATCTTCGCGATCTTGTTTTCTTGTAAAAATCAGTGTATTCAATTTCAAGTCTGCATAATTTTGACAAAGGCTCAGGTTGAATCAAAGAATTGCAGTTTTTAAGGAACAAAACAAATCAAACCAAACTCTAAGCCACACAACAAACTGAATATAGCTGTTTAATTACCCAGGTTTTAGAACTAAAAATAGTTGGAAGTTTTAAAATATATTTTAGTTAGACTAAGAACATATACTAGTTTTGTTTCATAAAAGTAAAATAAAATATAAACTAAGAAAAGTAAAGTTGATTAGGTTAGGTAAAACTTGAACAATTTCAGTTATTAATAACCAAAACCATAAAGTAAACTGAATAATTCCAACATCATTTGAAACAAAATTAAAGATGCAAAAAAAAAGCACAATGAATTTACCGAGGTTTTTCAAATTTCGTAGCTATGTTCTCATAACCCTAAACGATGCTTAAAAACCAAAGACCAGAGAAAACATGACTTCACCTCATCAGGCCGAGCAGTATCAGTTGGTCTAACATTGTGCTTTCTAGTAAGCACAGGCTTCCGTTGCTTTAACTCGTTATTCATAGGTCCGAGCCTAAAGATCAATAACAGAAAACAAAACAATTCAGCAATAATACAACAATCCATATCCCCCAACTTATTAAAGACCCAAAAAAATCTCAAAATGGTATCCAATCTAAAAGAACTAACATGGTGCAAATTCCTTTGCAGGTTCTAAGCAATGGTGAAACAGCCATCCCAATATCTTTCCAATCAATCGATATCTGCTCATTTTCTTGTGTTTCAGGGCTCCTGCTGGATTTCCCAAACTCTCTAATTAAACAATTAACGAAGTCTGCCAGGCTGATTCCCTCACAAGAAATTGACTTAACTGAAGTTGCCAATGTATTGGCCAAGTCCAGCAATGCCTCTGCATCAGCTACTTGTTCACGTGGCTTCGACACTACAACCCCAAAAGAGAAGCATCAAAATTAATTACAATAATACATATATGTTTCTTCACAAGTAAAATGAGTCAATTTGAAACATATTTTGGCAGGTAAAAAAATGAAAAGAAAAGAAAAAGATGAACAGAGACTACTAAGTTAATTAAATTAAAATTTAAAAAAATGGTGAAAAATGAAATATGACAGATTAGTATACAAAAATGGTGAAAAGTAAAATAAAAACAGCTATTCAAGAACATCAAAATGAGACAAAACAAGTAACTGGAAACAAATTCTCTAAACATTTAAAGGAAAAAATACAGGGAAACCTTGTTGATGCAAGTTGTCAACTTCATTAATGATGATGCTGAATTTATTAGAATCCACACTCGATATTTCATCCCTCGCATCTGCACCACCCAAAAATTTAAGTAGAAAGGTTTTAATAAGCTAAAATTAGAAAAGAAAAATAAAGAAATATACAACTTGTAGAAACAACAGTAAGAATATCATTTCAGGAAAAGAACAGAAAAAGGTAACCGTTGATTTTTGTCATCACAGCAAGGTATCTGGAGCGAAGAACCCTCCGATTTTCCGCATCATCTTCACGATTCAGTTGGCTAGACTCAAGATCCGCCGACTCACCCCTGGCCACTCCCGCAACCTTGGTTCGAACACGTTCAGCTGCTGTAGTACCCTTACCCGTTTGTTTCTCTTTCTTCACAGTTCTCCTCATAATTTCAAATAACTTGAATCTTAAAAAATAATGAACAGGCCAAAACCCTAGAGGAAGAAATCAGCGGAGGAAGGTTTTCATTTTCAACAGTACAAAAGAAAGGCAAGGAAAATGACAACCGTGAGAATCATTTCAATTTTCTCCCTCCCATCCTTTCTTTTCGGGGTTCACTTTCCCGCTACTAATTTTTATCCAGATAACTTGGGCTTGGGCTGTTGGCCACCAAAATTTATGAACCAATCACTGATTCATTATAATTTAAAATACTCAAATAATTATATTTGACGAAAAATATAATGTGAAATTGGATTAACTTAAATATAATGATTTAATTTTTTAACTAAAAAATTAATTCAATAAATGAGCATAGGCACATCATTTTAATATTTTAAAATTAATGACATATACCAATTAAAAAATTTATTACGTTTAAGAGCACTTGATTATAAATTTAATAATAAATAAATTGAATTCATCAAATAATTTAAGTGGCAGAAGAGTTTATTATTCTTCGTAGAGATTTTAAATTAAATAATTATGTCTATAGGATCTCTATTCTTTAGAGTGAACAATTTTCTTTTTTACTACTAAATTCACTCAAAAAAATTAATATATTATTATAAATTAAATTAATATATTATATAAATTTTAAGAATTAAAATTATTATTATAACATACTATATTATTATATATAATATTTAACGAGTAAAGAAATATATTTATAATTATTTAATTAAATAATATATTCATATATATATATAATAACTTTCTATTGTCAAAATTATAATTAAATGACTTGTAGTTTACCTTAACTAAATTGATTTCGTGAAATTAATAGATGATATTTTACAACCTGTCAAACAAATTCCACCCAACAAACTGTTGAAAGCATGCACCGAAAGTGCATTTAGCAAGGTTGAAAAAAAAATGAAATTTTCAACAATGGTAGGCACCAAATATAAAATGTCAAAATTAGGTGCAACAATGGTTGAAAACTAAATGGACAAATTACAAACTTTAGTCACTAAACTTTTAGGGTATTTACAAGATTAGTCCTTAAGCTTCAACTATAAATACCCTAACCCATTTAGCTTCAAAACTATCTCAAAGCATTCTAGCTTTCTTCCAATACTAGAGAGAATTTAGAGAGTTTCTTGAGAGTTGTTTTCTCCTTTTTATCAAGAGAGAATTATCATCGTTTTCTCCTTGGTAGATCAAGAGAGGTTGTAATTCCTATTTTCTCATAGTGAAATTCTTCTACCGTTGCCCGTGGTTTTTACCCTATATTATTTAGGGGTTTTCCACGTAAATTTTATGTCTTCTTTATCTTCATTTTTATTTTCTCAAATTATCAGTTACGATTTTGCTCTATCCGATAGCCGTCTTCAGCAACAATTGGTATCTGAGCCAGATTTGAGTGTGTAATATCTGCTTATTGTCTTTGTGGTTGCCACCAAAAGGTGGATCCTCCAACATAAGAAAATAAGAAGTTATTACCCATTTTTTGAAGGTTCCAGAGAACTATTCACGATAGTGAAATAGTGGGAGCTATCCGTAAAAGAAGCTATGGCAACGAAATTTGATATTGAAAAATTAAATGGGAGAAATTTCTCATTGTGGAAATTGAAGATAAAGGTCATCCTGAGGAAAGACGGTTGTCTAGAAGCTATCAGTGAAAGGCTGGTTGATTTCACAGATGACAACAAATGGATCGAAATGGACGGGAATGCTATGGCAAACTTTCATATAGCATTAGCAGATGAAGTATTGTCAAGCATCGAGGAGAAGAAGACAGCTAAGGAGATATGGGATCATCTCACCAAATTATACCAGTCTAGTCTTCGATGACGTTGCAGCTGCTGTTGTACAAGAAGAAAATCGGCGCAAGAATAAGGAAGACAGACAAGTAAATCTGGAACAAGCAGAAGCGTTGACAACGATGAGAGGGAGATCAACAGAACGTGGCCAAAGCAGCAGTCACAAATATGGTATATCGAAGTCAAGAAGCAAGAAGAATTTAAAGTGCTACAACTGTGGAAAGAAGGGTCACTTGAAGAATGATTGTTGGAGTCTAAATAAAAACTCCAATCCATAAGGCAATACTGCAAACACTTCAGATGATGGAGATGCTCTATGTTGTGAAGGGTCAACCACCGTGGAAGGTAGAAAGAGATATGCAGACATATGGTTGATTGATTCGGGAGTAACATATCACATGACCTCAAGAAGAGAATGGTTCCATCATTATGAACCTGTCTCAGGAGGATCTGTGTATAGTTGTAATGATCATGCCTTAGAGATCATTGGCGTGGGAACCATCAAATTGAATATGTATGATGGAACAATTAAAGTTGTTTGAGATATACGGCACGTGAAAGGCCTGAAGAAAAATTTATTATCCTACGGATTGTTGGATAATAATGCAAGCAAGATTGAAACACGTAAAGGAATCATGAAGGTGTTCCGTGGAGCGCTTGTGGTGCTGAAAGGCGAAAAGATAGCAGCAAACTTGTACATGCTGAAGGGAGAGACTTTGCTAGAAGCAGAAGCCTCTGTTGCCTCATGTAGTTCAGATTCTGCAATGCTATGGCATCAGAAACTTGGACACATGTCAGAACAAGGAATGAAAGTCCTTGTGGAGCAAAAGCTGCTTCCAGGCTTAACAAATGTATCACTTACTTTGTGTGAGCATTGCATAACAAGTAAGCAGCACCGGTTAAAATTCAACACGTCAAATTCTAGAGGTAAAAGTGTTCTAGAATTGGTTCACTCTGACGTATGGCAAGCACCAGTTACATCCCTAGGCGGAGCAAAATATTTTGTCTCATTTATTGATGACTACTCTAGGAGATGTTGGGTGTACCCTATTAAGAAGAAGTCAGACGTGTTTTCAACTTTCAAAATCTTTAAAGCACGGGTAGAACTTGATTCTGGAAATAAGATCAAGTGTTTCAGAACAGATAATGGAGGAGAATACATACGCGAATAATTTGATGACTTTTGCAAGAAAGAATGCATCAAAAGACAGTTCACAGTGGCGAACACTCCTCAACAAAATGGAGTGGCAGAGCGGATGAACAGAACCTTGTTAGAAAGAACAAGAGAAATGTTGAGGGACGCAGGCCTAGAAAAATCATTTTGGGTAGAAGCAGTCAATACCGCCTGTTATTTGGTGAATCGAGCTCCATCAACTACAATAGAGCTGAAGACACCAATGGAGATGTGGACTGGTAAACCAGCTGATTATTCAAACCTCCATGTATTTGGAAGTATTGTGTACGTGATGTACAACTCCCAAGAAATTTTAAAGCTGGATCCAAAATCCAAGAAATGCAAATTATTGGGGTATGCTGATGGAGTAAAGGGGTATCGCTTGTGGGATCCCACTGCCCGTAAAGTGATCATCAGCATGGATGTTATGTAACACCCCCAACCCGGATACTAGTCAGAGATATTACATTGACTTTTAAAACACAACTCATTACAAATAATAGTAAAATACTTGAACTTATATTACGAAAAATACAATAATATACATATGGTAATATAAGTTTACCAAAATATTCAGAGCATACACAACTTAACTCTTTAATTACATACCAACATCCATTTTCATAACAAAATGACCTACTGATTAAGTTGCTTATGATCTGATAGTTGCAGGAGTAATGTTGTCCAGCTGTTTAACCTCGATTGTCTACTTTATCGGATCCTACGTGTGAAACACTAACACGCTAAGTCATCAACTTAGTGAGACAATATAATAATAATATCAATAAATATAAAGTAATTGCCAAAATGAGATGGGTTGCAATAATAAGATGTATGTAAACAATGCAATAACCAAAACCATGTTTCTTACACATATACTTATCAAATTCACATTCATAAGTTCATCTTAGTAAGTTCATTAGCCTATGGTACCATACAGAGAACCTAAGGTATGTGAGTATTGTGAGGTTGTGCACTATGCTGTCACCACAGCTCATATAATTGCACCTAAGTGCCACGTAGAATTGCACTGGAGTGCCACGTAGAATTGCACCATAGTGCCATATAATAATGTCCATAAGGACCACATATCATTCCTTAAGAATCATATACATATGCCAAAGACCAAGTATGTGTCTTACCAGACCTCACATATGTTCCAAAGAATACATATATGTCCCGAATGACCACATATCATTCCCTAAGAATCATATACATATGCCAAAGATCAAGTATGTGTCTCACCAGACCTCACACATGTTCCAAAGAATACATATATGTCCCGAAGGACCACATAAACCCTCTACCCTTGGCATGCCAACTATACCTATAGTTCTCATTTACATAACATGGGCTTTCACAATTTATCTTATTTGTATCACGTAGACATATTATTTTCATACCTTTATCACATAACTCATATAACTTTTTCTTGCATATTCATGTCCCATAATGCATATGGTATGGATTCATGTCATATATCATAATATGAAATACTATCATGCATCAAAATATTGAATCTAGACTTATCACAAGTCTAGAACTGAATAAAATACATATTCATACTATGAATATGCACTCACCTAGATTTCTTTGTCTTTCCCTCGATTGATCCTACTTGTTGATGGTTCCGGAACTCGTTTAGGCTCGATATCTACATAGTAATTCATTGATACTTATCAATATACTAATTAATATATTCTAAACTATCATTTCTTAGGCTAAAAGAAAAGTCATTTTCATATTTTAATGGAGGTATGCATCGATGCACTACACCATGCATCGATGCATAAATCCTATTCGATGTTTGTATTTAATGGGGATGCATCGATGCATCCTTATGCATCGATGCATAAATCCTATTCGATGTTTTCTTTTTAAATTAATGCATCGATGCACTGCATGTGCATCGATGCACCTTAAACAATTTCTGGAATTTATCATCGATACATCGGTGCACAATGAATGTGCATCGATGCACATTGCCCAGAATTGTCATTTTAGCACGAAAATCTTCTTAGTCTACTTAACACTTTATATTTCCCCTCTTTATATATCCTTAACTTGCATACTCTTACTTAAACTAATTATTATCCATTCCATACTTTTGAAACTTAAAATCCAATTCTCCATGTAGAATTTAAGAATCTAACCCAAATTCCAACATGTTCTAATTTGAATTCTAACACCTCATACTTCTTAGTCAGCTTTATGACAAGTCAAATTCCACTACTAATTCTTATTAGGAACTCTAATCCAAGATTTTACTTTTCTACTTCCTTTCTTTGATTCTTCATATTCTCCTCATCTTATGGTTTTAAGATAATCTAAGCTTTCCTTAAGCTTAGTTATCAACTAAGGATCAATAAGAAACCTTAAATTCATCAATAATTTAATCAACAAGAAAACTCACCTTTAGCTTGGCTTCACGGCAGAGAAGGAGAAGGAAGAAGAAAGAAATATCCAAAACCTTGTTTCTCTCATTAGCTTTCCATGTGGTTTATTAAATATCCTTAAGAAACATTTAATTATTTCCTTGTCAAAAGACTCATTTGCCCCTTTAGTTCCCCATGCTTTGCTAATTGATCCTACACCAAATATTTCAATCAATTCCCTTAACTTTCAATTTATCAACTTTGATCGCTAAATTATAAAATTTCACAATTTGATCACTAACCCGGTATGGAGGATGTTACAAATCTCACTCCCTTAAAAAAAATCGTCCTCGATTTTTTATTGTACGAACAGATGGGGATATTGAAGTTGCATATCTTCTTCACGTTCCCACGTAGCTTCTTCTACTTTATGATTTCTCCAAAGAACCTTGACCAACGGAACTGTCTTACTTCTTAACTGTTTGACTTCAGAAGCCAATATTCTCACTGGTTCTTCTTTATATGTCAGATCCGATTGGACTTCTACTTGTTCTGGTGCAATAATGTGAGAGGGATCAGACCTATATTTTAACATGAACACATAGAAGACGTTATGGATCTTCTCCATTTCCGGTGGCAAGGATAACTGATATGCCACGGGTCCTATTCTCTTAACAACTTCATATGACCCAATGAATCTATGACTTAACTTTCCTTTCCGACCAAAACGTAATACTTTCTTCCAAGGAGATACTTTAAGGAAAACTTTATCTCCAACCTCGAACTCAATCTCTTTTCTTTTAAGATCAGAATAGGACTTTTGCTGGTCAGAGGCCACTTTAAGGTTATGCTGAATTTCTCGAACTTTTTGTTCTACATCTTGAATTAAATCCGGACCAAGAACACTTTGATCTTTGAGTTCATACCAATTTAATGGAGTGCAACATTTCCTTCCATATAATGCTTCATATGGGGCCATCTTTATACTAGACTGATAACTATTGTTGTAAGCGAACTCTGTCAGCGGTAAATACTTTTCCCATGATCCTTTGAATTCCATTACGCATGCTCTCAACATATCTTCCAATATCTGAATAGTTCTCTCTAATTGCCCGTCAGTCTGAGGATGAAAAGCTGTACTAAGGTTTAAACGAGTCCCCAACGCTCCATGCAAAGATTTCCAGAATCTAGAAGTGAATCGAGGGTCTCGATCAGAGACTATGGAAATAGGCACTCCATGCAATCTAATAACTTCTCTAATATACAGCTCTGCATACTTTTCCATAGAGAAATCTGTTCTAACCGGAAGGAAATGCGCTGACTTAGTTAATCGATCAAAAAATACCCAGATTGATTCTCTTTTGTTCGGAGGAATGACAAGCGGTTGTAATAATCCTGACGGAACTTGATGCTCAACTTTGACTTGTTGACATATCAAACACTTAGACACAAATTCGGTGATGTTTCTTTTCATCCCTGAGCACCAAAATCGATTCTTCAAATCTATATACATCTTGGTTCCACCCGGGTGCATCGTTAATGGACTGCAATGAGCCTCTGTTAATATTTCTTTCTTCAAGTCGTCATTGTCGGGTATTACAATTCTTCCTTTATAATATAGATTTCCATCTGACTTAACCTCAAAGTCTTTAATCTCTTTGCTCTTTACTTGCTCAATTCTTTTCAAACACGTTTCATCTTTACTTTGCAATTCTCCTATTTGTTCCAACCATGCAGACCACCGTCTCCCGTTAAAAATAATCTTACATCCATAGCTCGTAAAGCTGCAAACGTCTTTCTACTTAAAGCATCTGCTACCATGTTAGCCTTTCCGGGATGATAGTCAATTATCACATCATAATCTTTTAAGAACTCTACCCATCTACGTTGCCTCAAATTTAACTCTTTTTGAGTCATCAGGTACTTCAGGCTCTTATGATCCGTATATAAGTAATAACGCTCCCCATAAAGATAATGACACCAAATCTTGAGAGCGAATACTACAGCAGCCATTTCTAAATCATGATTGGGGTAATTCTTTTCATATGGTTTCAACTGTCTCGATACATACGCCACCATATTCCCTTCTTGTATTAATACACACCCCAACCCGTTATGGGATGCGTCACAGTATACTACAAAATTCTTGTCATATTCAAGTTGAACCAATATCGGAGTTTCTATCATAATTCTCTTTAAAGCTTCAAAACTTTCTTGACATTCAGAAGTCCAAACAAACGGTACATTCTTTCTCATCATCTTTGTTAAAGGCAGCACTATCATCGAAAAATTCTTAACGAATCTTCGATAATAACCGGCAAGTCCAAGGAAACTCCAAACTTCAAATACATTCTTTGGATCTTACCAGTCCATTATAGCTTTAACCTTCTGAGGGTCTACTCTAATCCCAACTGCCGAGATCATATGCCCCAAGAAAATTACTTCGTTTAGCCAAAATTCACATTTGGACAATTTCGCATAGAGATTTTTATCCCTGAGAATTTGCAAAACTAGCCTCAGATGTGCGCTGTGCTCTTCAATGGACTTCGAGTAAACCAGTATGTCATCAATAAAGATAACAACAAACTGGTCCAAATATGGCTGAAAAATCTTGTTCATGAGATCATGAAAGCAGCTGGTGCATTCGTTACTCCGAATGGCATTACGATGAATTCATAATGACCATATCTCGTTCTGAAAGTCGTCTTCGGAATATCTTTCTCCTGAATCTTCAATTGATGATAACCTGAAAGTAGATCGATCTTCGAAAATACCGAAGCTCCTTTTAGTTGATCAAACAAGTCATCAATGAGCGGAAGGGATACTTGTTCTTGATGGTCACCTTATTAAGTTGTCGATAATCAATACAGAGACGCATTGATCCATCCTTCTTCTTAACAAATAACACCGGAGCTCCCCAAGGTGACACACTTGGTCCAATAAATCTCTTTCCTAACAACTCTTGCAATTGATTCTTTAACTCTTGCAATTCTATCGGAGTCATCCGATAAGGTGCCATTACAATTGGAGTGGTTACTGACATTACTTCAATTTGAAATTCTACCTCTCTATCTGGAGGTAATCCTGGCAACTATCTGGAGGTAAGCCGGGAAAACTTCAGGGAATTCTTGAACTATTGGAATCTCCTCTAGCCCTTTCTCTATAGCTCTTAAATCTATCACATTTGCAAGAAATCCTTGACATCCCTGTAGCAATAGCTTCTTAGCTGACATTACATTTGCTAAGGGATTAAACTTTTCACTGCTCACACTTATCTCTGTTCCTCCTGGACTTTTCAGGGTTACCTTTTTTCAATCTGCAATTAACAACTCCATAGTAACGAAACAACCAATCCATTCCCAGAATCACTTCAAACTCGTCAAAGGGTAATTCCATCAGATTAGCAGGGAATTCAATTCCCTGAACCTTTATGGGACACCCCTTACAGACTTTATTCACCCGAGCACTATGGCCTAACGGAGTTGTTACTATAATCTCATTACTCGTAGCTTCTAAGGGAATCCTCAATTCCTTTACTAACTTACTTGTAATATAAGAATAATTAGAACCCGGATCAATCAATATCAATACTAATTTATCGTACAACTGAAAAGTACCTGCTATAATATCAGGGTCATCACGGTTCACTTGTTTTTAGATTGTACACCCGTGCGGTTGATCGAACTTCAGGTTGAGCAGAGAATTCAGACGGGTTCCTTCCTCTGCCTCTTCCTCGTCCTCTTTGTGAGGAAGAACCAACTCTTTCAGATGGTGCAGGCTCACCAACCATCAATAGACAATCCCAGATAAAATATACGACATCTCCGTATCGAAAACAAGTCCCAGCAGCCATCCGACAAGCCCCAGAATGGTTTTTCCCACAGTACTGACACTGTCTCGCTTGAATCAGAGTAGACCTCCCAACACCAGATCCCACTGACTACGTCTGTCTAGGTCTTGCCTGACTTGCTCCCCTAGCAGACGATGCAACTGATTCTGATCTAGCTTGTGATCGAAATCCTGAGTCTCTTCCCCTTTTTTGATGGTACTGAGCTAGAAGAAGCACTCGTTCTCTTTGATGTCTGAACTCTAAAATCCCCAATCTCTCATTCTAAGCTCTTTCAAGAGCCTTGGCACGATTGATCACCTCTTGGAACGAGAACAAATTCAATACTATTAGCATCTCCTTCAATCTAGGGCGCAAACCCTCTACAAACCATTCACAAGCCTCTTTTTCAGTAGGCACAAGCTCGGATCCAAACCTACTCAGCTTGTTGAACTCACATTCATACTCATATACAGAGCGGTTCATCTGTTTCAAATTCAAAAACTCCTGCTTCATCTGTTGAATAAATTGATCTCCAATGTACTTATTTTTAAATTCATCTAAGAATAAAGAGCAAGTCAATTGGTCACTGGGCATCCTCATGGTGACGTTCGTCCATCATATTCTCGCCTGACCCCTCAACAATGAGACAGCTCCATCTAACTTCTCCACTTCAGAACAGTGGAGACCATCCAACATGATTTTTAAATCATTTAACCAAAGATCTGCCGCAACCAGACCTTCTTCGATTTCTCCCTTAAATTCGGGAGCTCCTAAACCTCTCAAATCTTTTGCTACATTCATCCTTTGAGTTGGTGGAGCAGGAGGTTGAAGACGTGTTAGAATAGCGTCTAACTTTCTGAAGAACATATCTTGATCTTGCACAGTCACTCCTTGAGATGCCTGTTCTTCACCTTGCCTGGCCAGGGCAGGTGAATTACTACTTTCAGCAGGCCTATCTTCTCCCGCTTCACTTCGGGAGCTATTATGTCCGGACATCTAATAAGAATAAACACATTATTCTATTAGAAAAACAACATACTCATACTATACCAGATCAGAAGTTCTCACTATTTGTTGGCATGTATTCCATTTAAAGACTCTATAGACTCTGGTTTATGCCTAGAATCGGCTAAACCATAGCTCTGATATCATTAAATGTAACACCCCAACCCGAATACTAGTCAGAGATATTACATTGACTTTTAAAACACAACTCATTACAAATAATAGTAAAATACTTGAACTTATATTACAAAAAATACAATAATATACATATGGTAATATAAGTTTACCAAAATATTCAAAGCATACACAACTTAACTCTTTAATTACATGCCAACATCCATTTTCATAACAAAATGACCTACTGATTAAGTTGTTTCTGATCTGATAGTTGCAGGAGTAATGTTGTCCAGCTGCTTAACCTCGATCGTCTACTTTATCGGATCCTACATATGAAACACTCACACGCTAAGTCATCGACTTAGTGAGGCAATATAATAATAATATCAATAAATATAAAGTAATTGGCAAAATGAGATGGGTTGCAATAATAAGATGTATGTAAACAATGCAATAACCAAAACCATGTTTCTTACACATATACTTATCAAATTCACATTCATTAGCCCATGGTACCATACAGAGAACCTAAGGTATGTGAGTATTGTGAGGTTGTGCACTATGCTGTCACCACAGCTCATATAATTGCACCTAAGTGCCACGTAGAATTGCACCGTAGTGCCATATAATAATGTCCATAAGGACCACATATCATTCCTTAAGAATCATATACATATGCCATAGATCAAGTATGTGTCTTACCAGACCTCACACATGTTCCAAAGAATACATATATGTCCCGAATGACCACATATCATTCCTTAAGAATCATATACATATGCCAAAGATCAAGTATGTGTCTCACCAGACCTCACACATGTTCCAAAGAATACATATATGTTCTGAAGGACCACATAGACCCTCTACCCTTGGCATGCCAACTATACATATAGTTCTCATTTACATAACATGGGCTTTCACAATTTATCTTATTTGTATCACGTAAACATATTATTTTCATACCTTTATCACATAACTCATATAACTTTTTCTTGCATATTCATGTCCCATAATGCATATGGTATGGATTCATGTCATATATCATAATATGAAATACTATCATGTATCAAAATATTGAATCTAGACTTATCACAAGTCTAGAACTGAATAAAATACATATTCATGCTATGAATATGCACCACCTAGATTTCTTTGTCTTTCCCTCGATTGATCCTACTTGTTGATGGTTCCGGAACTCGTTTAGGCTCGATATCTACATAGTAATTCATTGATACTTATCAATATATAATTAATATATTCTAAACTATCATTTCTTAGGGTAAAAGAAAAGCCATTTTCATCTTTTAATGGAGGTATGCATCGTTGCACTACACCATGCATCGATGCATAAATCCTATTCTGTAACATCCTCAATACCGGGTTAGTGACCAAATTGTAAAGTTTCAGAATTTGGTGACTAAAGTATAAGAATGAAATAATTCAATGATTATTGGATATATATGATGAAGGTTAATTAGTAATTATTAAAGGAAATTAAGGGTTAAATGGTCATTTGACCAGAAAGATTTTTTATATTCCTTTTAAAGGTAATATAAACGTGGGGAAATATGAGAAACATCCAGAGTTCTCTTCTCCTTTCTTCTTCTTCATACGTGGGAGAGCAAGGCAAAGGTAAGTTTAATTTCAGTTGGTTAATTCTTGAGTTTTAAGCTTAGTTTTGATTCTTTGGGTATTAAATAAGCTTAAGGAAAGCTTATATGAGATTTAAACAATAAGATAAAAGAATTACGAAGGAATTTGCAATATGAGTTTTAAGATGAAATTTTGATATGGTATGGTTGTTGAAGTTTTATGGATGAATTTGACTTGTCATCAATCTAATTAAGAAGTATGAAGTGTTAGAATTGGAATTAGAACACATTGAAAATTTGGTATGATTTTTGAATCTCATATGGAAGATAGGATTTTGAGGTTCAAGATGAAATAAATGAATATAGATTGGTTTAAGTATGTGTACTAGAGTTAAGAATGAAAAATGGGATGATATATGAAGTGTTTGAGAGAAAATGAAGTAATTTTCGGGCTGAAATATGATTTCTGGGCAAGGGGAATCGGTACCCATTAAAGGGGAACCGATACCCCTTCAAATGAACAACATTTCCAGAATGTCATTAGGGAATCGATACCCCCATAGTAGGGAACCGATTCCCCCTAAAGGAAAAATGGGAATATTGGTTTAATAAGTTCGTTTAAGTTGCTAGTATCTAATTAAAAGGTGTAGGTATCTAATGATTGCCTCAAAATGTACATTTATGTAGATTCTGAGCGTAAAGTAGTTCCGGAATCATTGACAAGTAAGATCGATCAAGGGGAAAGATAAGAGATTGGAATTTGACTAGTGAGGCCAGGTGAGTGCATATTCAATAGTATATGATGTGCGATGGGAATAAGACTTGCGATGAGTCTATTTCCTGAAATGTTACACATGAATTCATGATTAAAGGCATGAGTTGAATATGCATGTATGTATGCTTGATTATATGGATTGATCTGTTCTTTTATGTGTTAGGTGATAAAGTATAAGTGATTACATAATAAAGGTTATGAATTATATGAGATATAAACTATGTGATCATAGTAAAATATAATTATATTATTAAATGATAAGTGAAATAAGCTAGATAATATTGATCTATAGGATAATGTGGGAATAGTACACTAACTAGGAGATTTGAACATAAATGATAATATGAGCATATAAGATAAGCTAGATGGGAAAGATTCATATGTTTAAATAAAACTATAACACATGGGTTGTATGATAGAAATTTATGAAGCTATATGAGAAGATTATAAGAGTTATATGAAATTGAATTAAGTAAACAGATTAGATTATATATATATAAAGAAATAATAGAAGTGAGATGTGTTTATAAGTCTGACATAGATGAATATGAATATGAATTATAAGAGTGCTATATGATTTATATTAGGATAAATCTTGAGAATATATATATATATATATAGAATGAAATGAAATGAGTTATATGAATACATAATTATGTGATGAAATGGTGGATTACCTGATATATATATATATATATATATATATATGTCTAAGAGAAGGCATAAGATTAAGATATAAGCAACGTGACTATAAGTATATGTGCTCTAAGTGATATGACTTATAGGTATTTCTATTATAATGTTACATGATATGTTATGTATGTTAAATGAATTATGTGATGATATAAGAAATGATATGAAATATATATGTGAAAACAAGATATGATAAGTATGTTTACCTGAATAAAAGTGATTGGGTGAGAAATGATAGAAATTATCTGAAAGCATGATATATGTGACATGTGAATTATATGGAAATGATCTACGTGTAAGTGAACTATGTGACTATGTGATAATATGAAAAGAAACTATGTGATACATGATATGTGAAAGTGAATTACAAGTTTATGTGAATATTTGAAATGAAATAAATGATAACCCCCATGTTATGTTTCATGAGAGCTAGGGGTATAGTTGGCATGCCAAGAGTCGAGGGTCTACGCGGTCCTTCAGGACATATGTATATTCTTTGGAACATGTGTGAAGTCTTGAAAGACACATACTTGATCCCTAGTATATGTATATGATTCTTAAGGAATAATATGTGGTCCTTATGGACATCATTATATGGCACTACGGTGCAATTCTACGCGGTCCTTCGGGATATATATATATTCTGTGGAACATGTGTGAAGTCTTGAAAGACACATACTTGATCCCTAGTATATGTATATGATTCTTAAGGAATAATATGTGGTCCTTATGGACATTTTTATATGGCACTACGGTGCAATTCTACGCGGCACTTCGGTGCAATTATACGAGCTGTCGTGACAGCATTAGTGCACAACCTCTATAGACTCACATATCGATAGTTCTCACATATGTACATGGGCTAATCCAGAGATATGAACAAATATATGTTAGTGGTATGATAAATGTTATAGAAATGATATGATGTTGTGTGTGTATAGTGTTTGATTGAAAAGGTTAACCATAAAAGTATGTGATTACATGATAAACTGTTAATGATGAATTATGTGTATGTATGGATTTACTGCAATTGATCTGATATGATTTTATATGATACGAAGAATGCATGGAATTGATATAACATGATAGAACAGAACATGCATGTATTGATATATGTTATAAAGTGCATTATAAGTTGTTATGCCTCACTAATTCTTCGACTTAGCGTGTGATTGTTTCACACGTAGGTTTCGAGAAGAGTAAAGAGTAATGCGTAGCAAGACAGGTCAGTTTCCTTACCAAATGTCAGATCAGAAAATATAGGTACTGTATATAGAGTGTAGTTAGCATGTAGTCTAAAGACATAAATTGTATGAACTCTGATATATATATTTTGTAAACATTTTAAAGAAGTTAAATGTTATCAAAGTTTTTAAATTACTCACTATTTTATACGAATAAATGTTTGAAAAGTCAATGTGACACTTCGGACTCGTATCAGGATCGGATACGGGTTGGGGGTGTTACATTTAATGGTATCAGAGCTATGGTTTAGCCGATTCTCGGCATAAACCGAAGTCCAAAGTGTCATAAAAGGTGTACATGCCAACATAGATTGAAAAATTTCTGATCTGATAGTGTAAGGAATATGTTGTCTTGCTAATAGAATAAGAATAGTTTAATACAGTAGAAATCCGATCGTGATAATTTTAAAGTAAGTGAAAGGTGATATTCCTGATTGTGATAGCTATTCACCTGCCCTGGCCAGGCAGGATGAAGAGCGGACACCTCAGGAAATGCCTAGTAAGATCAAAAGTTGATTTCAAAAAAGCTGAAATCATATCTGAATAATGATAGAAAGTTTTCATCGTTTGGAATCGGAAAAAAGATATAGAGTAGTTTTGTTATTATGTGGATAAGATAGAATATGGTGAACAGGTGTCTCCATAAGAAGGTTAAAAAGATCTAAGGACGTGATGAGTACGTATAGAAGAACTCAAGGATAAGTGCATCAGTGACAAGTGTATAAGATGTATAAAGTCAGAGCTTATGAGTTTGAAACGAAGTGATAGTATTGCGCATAAACAAGAGTATGTTTATGATAAGGGTTACAGTTAAGATGAAAAGAGTTAGCATTGGATAACTAGAGTATGTGATAAAAATGTACTGGAAGTATAAGATTATAAGATATTGTCAGGATATGATAACCAGATCTGCAATGGATCTGGATATAGTTGCATATTTGGATCATAGTAATGTGGTATAGTAAAGGAAAAGGAAGTAAGAATTTGTATATTTAAGTAAAGCTGAGGATTGATAAGAAGAGTTTGAGAATGTGTATATCGATGATCAGATTATAGGACACAGGAAGTCAGAATGTTGAGTTTGAGTAAAAGAAATTTCAGGATGTATGAAATAGAGGTGAAATTGATAAGTTGAGTAAGCGAATGTTGAGATAATTTAGATTGGAAAGGATGTATATGATTGGTATAATAGGGCTTGTTCCCTAGATTGAACAAAAGTTATTATTTAGTTGTCAGAGTAAAGGTGCTAGAGTTATAAGATTGGAGGAAAGATAAAGTGGAGTTAATTGATTATGATGTGAATTTGAATATAGTTGTATGTTCTGAGCAGATAGCTATGATGAAGACACTGAGATAAGTATTTGCATGGAACCTTCAGGAAGGAAAATACAAGTATAAGAAATGATAAAGAATGAAGTTATGTATAAGAAATGGGTTATCAGAGTAATGAGGATGCAATGAAGATTGGTACATAAAGATGAGTATAAGTGATAAGACAAGAGTATGGGAACATGAAAGGAAATATATGATTTATGTATAAGGAAGAAGGAATAAAGAAATGAAAGGGATTGATTTAAAGGATCAGATACGATAAATATGGAAGTACAGATGACAATTTTGATATAGAAATAAGACAAGTGTGCAAGGTGATGTGAAAATATTGTTTGACTCCTTAAAGTATATGTTTAATCACATTGAAGAAGATTTAGAGTTGTGTTTTGGTCAAATGATGACGAAATACAAGTTTGGTATGGTTATAAGGTAATTAGAGAGTTATGAAGAAATAGATGGATTTATGATATAGAGATGGATGTTACTGTCAACGTGATGAGTGACATTATATTGAATTTTAGAAAGGTCAAAGGAAAGATGCATAATCGAATAAGAGAAAAGACAACAATGGATTGGTATTACTGGTTATTGTTTATATGATAAGCAACAGAGGATGAATGTATAAACGAAAAAAGATAGTCGGAAAACTTAAGGATGGAAAAGTAAGTTTCTGATGATGACAAGAAAGAATAAGTCAGGGAAGCAACATAAGAACATTAGAAGATATGTTCTTATTAAGATGTGCAGTGAAAATTCGAGGACGAATTTTCTTATAAGGATGGGAGATTTGTAACATCCTCAATACCGGGTTAGTGACCAAATTGTAAAGTTTCAGAATTTGGTGACTAAAGTATAAGAATGAAATAATTCAATGATTATTAGATATATATGATGAAGGTTAATTAGTAATTATTAAAGGAAATTAAGGGTTAAATGGTCATTTGACCAGAAAGATTTTTTATATTCCTTTTAAAGGTAATATAAACGTGGGGAAATATGAGAAACATCCAGAGTTCTCTTCTCCTTTCTTCTTCTTCATATGTGGGAGAGCAAGGCAAAGGTAAGTTTAATTTCAGTTGGTTAATTCTTGAGTTTTAAGCTTAGTTTTGATTCTTTGGGTATTAAATAAGCTTAAGGAAAGCTTATATGGGATTTAAACAATAAGATAAAAGAATTATGAAGGAATTTGCAATATGAGTTTTAAAATGAAATTTTGATATGGTATGGTTGTTGAAGTTTTATGGATGAATTTGACTTGTCATCAATCTAATTAAGAAGTATGAAGTGTTAGAATTGGAATTAGAACACATTGAAAATTTGGTATGATTTTTGAATCTCATATGGAAGATAGGATTTTGAGGTTTAAGATGAAATAAATGAATATAGATTGGTTTAAGTATGTGTACTAGAGTTAAGAATGAAAAAGGGGATGATATATGAAGTGTTTGAGAGAAAATGAAGTAATTTTCGGGCTGAAATATGATTTCTGGGCAAGGGGAATCGGTACCCATTCAAGGGGAACCGATACCCCTTCAAACGAACAACATTTCCAGAATGTCATTAGGGAATCGATACCCCCATAGTAGGGAACCAATTCCCCCTAAAGGAAAATTGGTAATATTGGTTTAATAAGTTCGTTTAAGTTACTAGTATCTAATTAAAAGGTGTAGGTATCTAATGATTGCCTCAAAATGTACATTTATGTAGCGCGTAAAGCAGTTCCAGAATCATTGACAAGTAAGATCGATCAAGGGGAAAGATAAGAGATTGGAATTTGACTAGTGAGGCCAGGTGAGTGCATATTCAATAGTATATGATGTGCGATGGGAATAAGACTTGCGATGAGTCTATTTCCTGAAGTGTTACACATGAATTCATGATTAAAGGCATGAGTTGAATATGCATGTATGTATGCTTGATTATATGGATTGATCTGTTCTTTTATGTGTTAGGTGATAAAGTATAAGTGATTACATAATAAAGGTTATGAATTATATGAGATATAAACTATGTGATCATAGTAAAATATAATTATATTATTAAATGATAAGTGAAATAAGCTAGATAATATTGATCTATAGGATAATGTGGGAATAGTACACTAACTAGGAGATTTGAACATAAATGATAATATGAGCATATAAGATAAGCTAGATGGGAAAGATTCATATGTTTAAATAAAACTATAACACAGGGGTTGTATGATAGAAATTTATGAAGCTATATGAGAAGATTATAAGAGTTATATGAAATTGAATTAAGTAAACAGATTAGATTATATATATATAAAGAAATAATAGAAGTGAGATGGTTTATAAGTCTGACATAGATGAATATGAATATGAATTATAAGAGTGCTATATGATTTATATTAGGATAAATCTTGAGAATATATATATATATATATATAGATATGAAATGAAATGAGTTATATGAATACATAATTATGTGATGAAATGGTGGATTACCTGAACATGTGATATATATATATATATATATATATATATATGTCTAAGAGAAGGCATAAGATTAAGATATAAGCAACGTGACTATAAGTATATGTGCTCTAAGTGATATGACTTATAGGTATTTCTATTATAATGTTACATGATATGTTATGTATGTTAAATGAATTATGTGATGGTATAAGAAATGATATGAAATATATATGTGAAAACAAGATATGATAAGTATGTTTACCTGAATAAAAGTGATTGGGTGAGAAATGATAGAAATTATCTGAAAGCATGATATATGTGACATGTGAATTATATGGAAATGATCTACGTGTAAGTGAACTATGTGACTATGTGATAATATGAAAAGAAGCTATGTGATACGTGATATGTGAAAGTGAATTACAAGTTTATGTGAATATTTGAAATGAAATAAATGATAACCCCCATGTTATGTGTCATGAGAGCTAGGGGTATAGTTGGCATGCCAAGAGTCGAGGGTCTACGCGGTCCTTCGGGACATATGTATATTCTTTGGAACATGTGTGAAGTCTTGAAAGACACATACTTGATCCCTAGTATATGTATATGATTCTTAAGGAATAATATGTGGTCCTTATGGACATCATTATATGGCACTACGGTGCAATTCTACGCGGTCCTTCGGGATATATATATATTCTGTAGAACATGTGTGAAGTCTTGAAAGACACATACTTGATCCCTAGTATATGTATATGATTCTTAAGGAATAATATGTGGTCCTTATGGACATTTTTATATGGCACTACGGTGTAATTCTACGCGGCACTTCGGTGCAATTATACGAGCTGTGGTGACAGCATTAGTGCACAACCTCTATAGACTCACATATCGATAGTTCTCACATATGTACATGGGCTAATCCAGAAATATGAACAAATATATGTTAGTGGTATGATAAATGTTATAGAAATGATATGATGTTGTGTGTGTATAGTGTTTGATTGAAAAGGTTAACCATAAAAGTATGTGATTACATGATAAACTGTTAATGATGAATTATGTGTATGTATGGATTTACTGCAATTGATCTGATATGATTTTATATGATACGAAGAATGCATGGAATTGATATAACATGATAGAACAGAACATGCATGTATTGATATATGTTATAAAGTGCATTATAAGTTGTTATGCCTCACTAAGTCTTCGACTTAGCGTGTGATTGTTTCACACGTAGGTTTCGGGAAGAGTAAAGAGTAATGCGGAGCAAGACAGGTCAGTTTCCTTACCAAATGTCAGATCAGAAAATATAGGTACTGTATATAGAGTGTAGTTGGCATGTAGTCTAAAGACATAAATTGTATGAACTCTGATATATATTTTGTAAACGTTTTAAAGAAGTTAAATGTTATCAAAGTTTTTAAATTACTCACTATTTTATACGAATAAATGTTTGAAAAGTCAATGTGACACTTCGGACTCGTATCAGGATCGGATACGGGTTGGGGGTGTTACATATTCGATGTTTGTATTTAATGGGGATGCATCGATGCACTCCTTATGCATCGATGCATAAATCCTATTCGATGTTTGCTTTTTAAATTAATGCATCGATGCACTGCATGTGCATCGATGCACCTTAAACAATTTCTGGAATTTATCATCGATGCATCGGTGCACAATGAATGTGCATCGATGCACATTGCCCAGAATTGTCATTTTAGCACGAAAATCTCTCTTAGTCTACTTAACACTTTATATTTCCCCTCTTTATATATCCTTAACTTGCATACTCTTACTTAAACTAATTATTATCCATTCATACTTTTGAAACTTAAAAATCCAATTCTCCATGTAGAATTTAAGAATCTAACCCAAATTCCAACATGTTCTAATTTGAATTCTAACACCTCATACTTCTTAGTCAACTTTATGACAAGTCAAATTCCACTTCTAATTCTTATTAGGAACTCTAATCCAAGATTTTACTTTTCTACTTCCTTTCTTTAATTCTTCATATTCTCCTCATCTTATGGTTTTAAGATAATCTAAGCTTTCCTTAAGCTTAGTTATCAACTAATGATCAATAAGAAACCTTAAATTCATCAAGAATTTAATCAACAAGAAAACTCACCTTTAGTTTGGCTTCACGGCAGAGAAGGAGAAGGAAGAAAAAGAAATATCAAGAACCTTGTTTCTCTCATTAGCTTTCCACGTGGTTTATTAAATATCCTTAAGAAACATTTAATTATTTCCTTGTCAAAAGACTCATTTGCCCCTTTAGTTCCCCATGCTTTGTTAATTGATCCTACACCAAATATTTCAATCAATTCCCTTAACTTTCAATTTATCAACTTTGATCGCTAAATTATAAAATTTCACAATTTGATCACTAACCCGGTATGGAGGATGTTACATGTTATCTTTGTAGAAGATTACAAATAAAAGAAGATGATGATAGCGCTGAAAAGTCAGAGACTACACAGATACATGTGGAAAAAGAGTTTGAACAAGGAGATTCTTCTGAAGCACAACTAGCACATGATGAACAAGAACCAGAGAGTTCTGATGCTCCAACAACTCGTCAATCAGATCGTGTGAGAAGACGTCCCAATTGGTACTCAGATTATGTTATAGAAGGTAATATTGCATACTGCCTTTTAACAGAGGACGGTGAGCCATCAACATTCCAGGAGGCAATAAACAACTCAGATGCTTCATTGTGGATGATGGCGATGCAAGAGGAAATTGAATCCCTTCATAAAAATAATACATGGGACCTTGTGCCACTACCACAAGGAAGGAAGCCAATTGGTAACAAATGGGTCTTTAAAATCAAGCGAAATGGTGACGATCAAGTGGAGAGGTATCGTGCAAGACTGGTGGTCAAAGGATATGCTCAAAAAGAAGATATTGATTTTAATGAAATTTTTTCTCATGTGGTTCGACTAACAACAGTTCGAGTAGTCTTGGCAATGTGTGCTACATTGAATTTACATCTAGAGCAGCTAGATGTTAAAACAACTTTTCTTCATGGAAATCTTGAAGAAGAGATTTACATGTTTCAGCCTGAAGATTTTGAAGAAGAAGAAAAGAAGAACTTGGTTTGCAGGTTGAACAAATCTTTGTACGGTCTAAAGCAGGCGTCGAGGTATTGGTATAAGAGATTTGATTCCTTCATTATGTGCCTTGGATACAACAGACTTAATGCAGACCCTTGTGCTTATTTCAAGAGGTCTGGTAATAACGATTTTGTTATATTGCTGTTGTATGTGGATGACATGTTGGTTGCAGGACCCAACAAAGATCATATTGAAGAATTGAAGGCACAACTGGTTAGGGAATTTGAAATGAAGGACTTGGGATCAGCAAACAAGATTCTAGGGATGCAAATTCACCGAGACAGAAATAATAGGAAGATTTGGCTTTCACAAAAGAATTACTTGAAGAAGATCTTGTCACGATTCAGCATGCAAGATTGTAAGCCAATTTCTACCCCTATTCCTATTAACTTCAAATTATCCTCCAGTATGAGTCCTAGCAATGAAGAAGAGAGGATGGAGATGTCTCGAGTGTCGTATGCATCAGCAGTGGGAAGTTTAATGTTCGCTATGATATGCACAAGACCAGACATTGCACAAGCAGTGGGAGTGGTTAGTCGGTACATGGCAAATCCAGGCAAAGAGCATTGGAATACAGTAAAGAGGATCCTGAGATACATCAAAGGGACCTCAAATGTTACATTATATTACGGAGGATCAAACTTACTTATAAATGGTATGTCGATTCTGACTATGCAGGGGATTTGGATAAAAGCAAATCTACTACAGGATATGTGTTCAAAATTACTGGTGGAGCTGTAAGATGGGTTTCAAAATTACAGTCAGTTGTGGCTACATCCACAACAGAGGCAGATTATGTAGCAGCTACACAAGCCAGTAAAGAAGCAATTTGGTTGAAGATGCTATTGGAGGAGCTTGGGCACAACCAAGAGTATGTCTCTATGTTTTGTGACAGTCAAAGTGCCTTGCATCTAGCAAGGAATCCAACATTTCATTCAAGGACAAAACACATACGAGTTCAGTACCATTTTATTTGTGAAAAGGTGGAAGAAGGGACGGTAGATATGCATAAGATCCATACCAAAGACAACATAGCATATTTCATGACGAAGGCAATCAATGCTGATAAATTTACCTGGTGTCGATCCTCTTGTGGACTGTCAGAGACATAAGCAACATGATGGTACAAGGTAGAAAGAATGGTGTGAAGTTATGATTATTCCAATCAAATCTTCAAGTGGGAGATTGTTGAAAGCATGCACCGAAAGTGCATTTAGCAAGGTTGAAAAAAAATGAAATTTTCAACAATGGTAGGCACCAAATATAAAATGTCAAAATTAGGTGCAACAATGGTTGAAAACTAAATGGGCAAATTACAAACTTTAGTCACTAAAATTTTAGGGTATTTACAAGATTAGTCCTTAAGCTTCAACTATAAATACCCTAACCCATTTAGCTTCAAAACCATCCCAAATCATTCTAGCTTTCTTCCAATACCAGAGAAAATTTAGAGAGTTTCTTGAGAGTTGTTTTCTATTTTTTATCAAGAGAGAATTATTATTGTTTTCTCCTTGGTAGACCGAGAGAGTTTGTAATTCCTATTTTCTCATAGTGAAATTCTTCTACCGTTGCCCGTGGTTTTTACCCTATATTATTTAGGGGTTTTCCACGTAAATTTTGTGTCTTCTTTATCTTCATTTTTATTTTCTCAAATTATCAGTTACGATTTTGCTCTATCCGATAGTCGTCTTCAGCAACACAAACATGTAATGTAAAACTTTGAATCATGGACGATGGGTAGTATTACAATTATATATTAGACACGAGTATGGTTAAATTTTTCTAAGTTTCATCATATATGAGATACAATTCTCATATCGAGTCATACCTATGTGTCGAACATGAATGTCGGATTTGTGTAAAATATTAAAAGTTGGAGCATTAAGGGTAGACATAATAACAATGATCAAAGGTTTTGTCCCTCGGATATTTGCAAATATGAATAGAAACATTAAAATTAGATTCATAAGTTTTCTTTTTGCATTTTGTGTTGGGAAGAGCGGGGGTGGATGCCCAAGTTTTTTTTGGGGGCTCAGCCTAAGGCAATGCAAATAACACTGTTTGCCTGAGCCGCCTTGTGACTTGCCTGCATCATTCATTATTTGTTTTGTCAATGCCTTTGGTAGGGGCGCCAATAGCAGGGTCTGCAGTGGATCAAGTAGAGTAAGTTGTGGGCTATGTAAGTCTGGGATACCCTTTTGGGATGATGGCCTCAATCCTTTTTGGAAGACACCACAAAGCCATCCTGCAATCCTTGAAACCCAAACTCTTCGTCATGGGAACTCGGGACGGATTCATGAGCGTCAAACAGCTTGAGAACAAGCTCAAGTCTGCTTCAGGACACAATGAAACACATCTGATAGGAGTTAGCCACTTTGAAATGGAAGGCCCTGCTTATGATGCTGTCATGCTTGAACTTATCCTCAAATTCATCGACTCATTGGGGGACAAGCAGCCTGTTCTTTAAACACCACACCAGTGTTTGATGAATTTCTATGAAATTTGTTTAAACTCTAATTGTTCTGTAGAAAACGATGCTGATTATAAATATGTATTATTTTGTGTAATTTACCGGAACTTAAACCTCTGGTTTCCAGTGAACTTGGCTGCAAACAAAATGAATTAAAATTTTCACACAGCCAAGGAGATTCACAAGTAATATTTTAAAACTTTATACAGAACATTTTCCTAATCTACAGTTAGATTAAAGTTACAATAGCCTGCTAACTAAAGAGGACTAGGAACCAAAGAAATGGCTGTTTACATCAAAGATTACAACAATATTACGAAACGCATTTTGTTCAGTTATATCTGCAACTACAGCTGATGTACATACTAAGCTGGTTAAATATGCTACACAAATTATGGATACCTCCCATCATTTTATTGCGCCATCAGACGCTACCTTTACCCATCTCATCATTGTACGACCTATTTGTCCACGCTCTTTCTTGATCCATTGACTGCCCTTGTGAGAAAGGATGCTCTTCATCTGCTTTGAATCCAATCAAATGAATATAAATATAGAATAAATATAACTCTTTTGGAGTTGAAGGCATTTCCATATGTTACGAGTTTCCTTTTATTTTTGGAACTATAGATTCATCTTGCTAGAGTTGATGTCACACGAACAGCAGTTACTCAACAAGTTAAATAGTGAAACGGGCGCATACCACAAGCTATGCTATACACATTAATTGGAACCCTTGCTTTCTTTCTTATGAGAAGGGGAATGGCGAGGACAAGTGGACAACATTTAATTATAGGAAACTTGTATACCTTTGTGACAGTAAGTTGCACATCCAAAAGCTAAAATTATATTACACAATAAAAGATTATGCATCCATATTTTAACTATCAATCTATGACATAATTATATGTAATTAGCTATTACCACTTTCACCGTCAGATGCACCTTCAAGCCTCGCAATTGCATCAACTAGAGCTTGTTCGTGCTCCTGCAACGAGAAATATCCACAATGATTGCTGCTTCGATAGCTATATAAACCAATGCAACAACATTAGAAGACAATACTTACTTTCAGCGCTTCCTTTGCTTTCTCAATTTCTATGAAATCAGGATGACTTGCACCAAAAACTTACATGTTTGAAAGAAAAAGCATAACCCTATCATTGATGCATAACCCTTGCATGTTTGAAAGAGAATGTTCGTAGTGGGCCAAAATTGTCAAGATATATAGACACAAAACTTGAATTTAGTTTATATATCGATCAACAATTTGGAAATCTATTACTCAATCACATTATTCTTATCATATTAGACATATCAGAGTAAATAGGGAACCTCTTAAATTTAATTATTGTCAGGCATAAACTGCTTGAAAATTCATGATAATCATATTAATCAATGGTTGTGCATGGAACCGTAACCTATGAGATGCAATCCCTATCTAGGGGAAAATATGGTTCAAGATAAGGGATAGACCATGCACATGAATTCTGCAATGTATTATGAATGGCATAAAAGTTGATTTTGTTAAAAATTGTATAAAATATACCAATGGAAGGTAAATCAAGCCGTATAAAGTAAAAATATCATGTATGAAATAGCAGTAAAATTCAACAATTTTACCTCTTTTGAGATTGACCCATTCGCAGGTTCATCAGCTAATTTTTATATCATAAACCAAAGCATGTCGCCCCTATAATATGGGAAACATAGTATTAAAGCTCCAATAATTAACAGCTTATTGTATAATCAACTGAAGAATATACCTCAATTCGGTTATAGTCTGTTATAACGGCCTCATAGAAATGGTTGTCTTCAGGACACCTTGTCCAAACTTTCCTTCCAATTAATGGATCATATGGTGATGCTTCAGCAGGTTCATTTGATGCAAATGCCCCTGAAGAAGTACAGTTAGGAACCTGGGGCCTTCCAGGAAGGCCTCTAGAAGGGTGTTGCATCAACTTCATTTGGAATACAGCAAAACGAACATATATCAGTAAATGTTGAAATAGAATATGAATATCCCATTCATTAAATCTTCTCATGTATCTTCAATGAATTAACTCACAGATTTTGACTTCTTGCCCTTTTCTCCTGATGGAAGGCCACATAGAGGCTGATGAAGATGGTTTTTGCATAGACGGATGCAATGCAGGGGATGGTTCACCCATGGTAAATGAAGCTGATGTTTTTAACTTCTGCTCTTTCTCCTAACGGAATGCCACTTAGAGGCCAGTGGGATACTTATGCTCTTTGCCTCCTTGTCCATCTCGATGTTATTCAACATATTGTAAATGTCAAACCTCCTTACAACATCGATACTAAGGATAAGCTTATGACCAACTGCGAGCAGAGTGAACGCATGCCGACGGACAACCCTGCTTGTCCGTACTGTGGTACTTCTCTTGAAATAGTCCTTCATGTTCTTAGGGAATGCTCTCGGGCTTGGAGCTTATAGAATTGAATGATGCTCCTCCAATGAGGCCTGACTTCTTCTTTAGTGATCTTCGATCGTGGATTCTAAGTAACCTAAAACTACTTCAGCCTCTTGTGAATAGTGACGGGTGACCCATCGTGGTCTTTTCTCTTTGCTTCCACCATATGGCAAACTCGGAAACAACGTAATGATCTCGTCTTCAACAACATCATGCATTCTCATAGAGAACCATAAAATGCAGTAACTGTTGGAAATAAATGAGAACGAGTAATTTCCCTATAACCAGATTAGTGAGAATGCGAAATAAAAGCGGAAAAATAATACCCGAAATTGATAACGGAGTTCAGCCAATTTTGCCTACATCTCCAGACTACTGCAGATATTTTACTAAAGATAAAATTTACAGGTGTTTACAAAACACACTTGAGAGAGAACTAGAAGATTTTGGGATGATTTAGAAGCTAAATGAGCTAGGGTATTTATAGATGAAGCTTGAGGACTAATCTTGTAAATACCCTAAAGTGTGCAGTAGCTAAATGTGTAATTAACCCTATTACAATTTAATTAAAAAATTGGGCAGCCCCCCCATTTTTCAAGCAGTCGACTGCTGCCATTTTCTTTGACCAACAATCTCCCACTTGAAGACTCATTTCAATCTATCTTCACACCTCAATCAATGCAACAGTATTTCTGGTCTTTTATTCTAGCATGCTAACTGAAACTGAACACAACTTCAGTTTGTCCGTAGTCACCGTCTTTGTTAACATGTCTACCAGATTTTGAGCTCCACTGATCTTTTCAAGTTTCAAAATCCCATCTTCAAGAAGAAACCGGATAAAATGATATCGCAATTGTATGTGCTTCGTCCTGGAATGAAAAGACAGATTCTTTGCTAGATGGATAACACTTTGACTATCGCAATATAAGACATTGTTTTCTTGTTTCTTGCCTAACTCTTCCAATAAACTTTGGAGTCAAACCATCTCCTTGCTGGCTTCTATAACAACGACATATTCTGCTTCAGTTGTGGAGAGAGCAACTATCTTCTGTAGTTGAGAAACCCAACTCACTGCGGTTCCTCCTAGAGTATAGATATACCCTGTAGTGCTTCTTCTAATGTCAACATTTTTGGCTAAGTCAGCATCTACATAGCCTGTCAGTATCGTATCTCCACCTTTGAAACAAAGTGTTTTGCTTGTGGTACCCCGCAGATATCTGAGGATCCATTTGATTGCTTCCCAGTGTACCTTGCCCGGATTATTCATATACCTGATAACAGCTCCCACTGTGAGCAATATCTGGTCTAGTACAAACCATGGCATACATCAGACTTCTAATTGCTGAGGCATACGACACCTTCACCATGTGTGCACGTTCTTCCTCCGTCTTTGGTGAATGTTCTTCGGAGAGTCTAAAATGAACACCTAAAGGTGTACTTACTAGTTTAGCATCTTGCATGTTGAACCTGGAGAGTACTTTGTTAATGTACTCAGCCTATGATAATATCAAAGTCCTCGACTTTGTATCTCTCTTGATCCTCATCCCAAGAACTGCTTTTCAGCACCTAGATCTTTCATAGCAAACTGCTTCGACAATTTTTGCTTCAAGTTTATAATCTCTTGCATGTCTGAGCCTGCAACGAGCATGTCATCAACATACAACAATAAAAATAATGAAGTTGTTATCAAACCTCTTGATGTAGCAAAAATGATCTGCTTGGCATATGGTAAAACCACTGCTACTCATGAAACTATCAAACTTCTTGTACCACTGTCTAGAGCTTGTTTTAAACCATACAAACTCTTCTTCAACCTGCATACCAGGTTTTTCTTGCCTACCTCTATGAAGCCTTCTGGTTGCCTCATATAGATTTCTTCCTTCAAATCACCATGAAGGAAAGCTGTCTTTACATCTAACTGCTCAAGATGTAAATTCTTTGCAACTATAATTTTCAGTACCAGTCTGATTGTAGACAGTTTCACGAATGGAGAGAAAATTTCATTGTAGTCAATACCTTCTTTTTGCTGAAAACCTTTGACAACCAATTTCGCTTTGTAGCGTTTGCTCCTATCGTGCTCTTTTTTGATACTGTAAATCCACTTGTTATGGAGTGCTTTCTTGTCTGGTGGTAATTCAGCTAATTCCCACACCTGATTTGACATAAGCGAGTATATCTCATCTTTTATGGAAGACTCCCACTTGACTGAATCCTCCACTTGCATTGCTTCATCATAGTACTCTGGTTCAGCATTGTCAGTCAGCAACAAGTAGTGAAAAGAAGGCGAATAACGCTGGGATGGTTTAGGAATTCTGGAGGAACGTCTCAGTTCTGGTGTGCCTGGTTCTTCTTAAACTACTTCAGGACTGATTTAAACATCATTTCCAAAAATCTCCTCGAACTCATCAAATTCCTTTGTTTCAACTTCGGTATTAGAGCTACTTGATTCTATGGTTGCCCTGTCTTTGTACATCACATTCTCATTGAAAATAACATCTATGCTTCTGATGATCTTCCGATTTTCATAGTCCCAAAATCGGTAACCGAACTCATCACCACCATAACCAACAAAGACACATTTGTTGGACTTGGCATCAAGTTTACTTCTTTCAGCAGAATCTATGCGTACATAATAAATACAACCAAACACTCTTAAGTGTGAAAGGTTTATTTCTTTCTTGCTCCAAACTTCCTCTGGTATTTTGCCATCCAAAGGAACTGAGGGCCCACAGTTGATCAGGTAAGCTATAGTGTTGATAGCTTCAGCCTATAGAAATTTGGGTAATCCGGCATGTATCCTCATGCTTATGCCACGTTCATTCAGAGTTCTGTTTATGCGCTCTGCTACGCCATTCTGTTGCGATGTCATGGGAACTATTGTCTCCATCTTGATCCCATTGTTTGCGCAGAAATCTCTGAATCTACGATTTCTGTACTCTCCTCCATTGTCAGACCTCAACCGCTTGACTTTCAGACCAGTCTCATTTTCCACCATGGCCTTCCATTTTCTGAAGGTATCAAAGACTTCTGATTTCTTCTTCAGAAAATAAACCCACACCTTCCTTGTCGAATCATCGATGAAGGTGACATAATATAGTGAGCCTGCAAGGGATGAAACTGGAGATGGTCCCCATACATCAGTATGAACCAACTCTAACTTTTCTGCCTTGGGTGTCTTATCAATCTTTGCAAAGCTGACTTTCTTTTGTTTGCCAAAAATACAATCCTCACATAGTCCGACATCTACATTCTTTAGATCTGGAAGCTTCCCTTTTGACAAAAGCTTCTTCATCCCTTTCTCGCTCATATGGCCAAGCCTTTGGTGCCATAGGTTTGATTTTCCATTAGCATATGCGGCTGTAATGATATTCTCTAAATTTGTGGTTACATAGAGAGTACCAGTATTCTTACCACGAGCAATGATGAGTGCTCCTTTGGTAATCTTCCATTCACAACCTGAAAAGGTTGTGCTATATCCTTCTCCATCAAGTTGTCCTACAGAAATCAAATTTCTTTTGAGGCTAGAAATATGTCTCACTCCTTTCAGCGTCCAGGTGGTCTGGTTTGGCAACTTTAATCGGATGTCTCCTTTTCCGACGATCTTCAAGGTTTCATCATCAGTTAGATGAACCTTCCCAAAATCACCATTGACATAGTTCTCCATGATTTCTCGGCATGGGGTGGAGTGGAAAGATGCCCCTGAATCCAAGATCCATGATTCAATCGGACTGTTAACGCTTAGAATCATGGCATCACCTGTCTCCTCTGTCACGTTTGCAGATTCCTGTACGTCGGTATTTTTCTTTGGTGCTCGGCAATCTCTTTTAAAATGACCCTTCTTGCCGCAATTATAACAGGTAAAATCTTTCTTTCCCGTTCTTGATTTTCCCCTTCTGGATTTGGATCTGCCACGATTTGAATTTCTTTCTGAAGTTCTCCCTCTAAACTTCGTGTGCAAGGCCGAGGAGGTTGATGCTTCACCTGATTCTCTCCGTCGAATTTCTTCACTCAATACCAGATCTAGTACATCATCGAATTTTAATTTGTTGTTTCTCGACGAGCTGCTGACTGCTGTAACAGTTGCATTCCAACTGTCTAGTAGAGATGATAAGAGAATTAAAGCTCAAACTTAATCATCGAATTCAATTTCTACTGAACTCAACTGAGTTGTGATTGTGTTGAGTTCATTTAGGTGTTGAGCCACCGATGCCCCTTCCGCCATCTGCAAATTGAATAATCGCCTCATCAAATGAACTTTGTTTGAGGCCGATGGCTTCTCGTACATACTGGAGAGAGCCGCCATAAGACCCGCCGTGGTCTTTTCCTTTGCTATGTTGAAAGCAACATTGCGAGATAACGTTAGTCGGATAACTCCGAGGGCTTGTCTATCGAGAATAGCCCAGTCTTCATTCTTCATGCCCTCTGGTTGCTTTCTTGAGAGAGTTTGATATAGATTTTCTGGTACAGAAAATCTTCAATCTGCATATTCCAAAAGCCAAAGTCCGCACCATCGAACTTTTCAATTTTCACATTCCCTTCGTCTGCAGCCATTGCTCCTACTCGAATCTGGCTTCGTTTGAATCGTTTCTGACAATTCTTGCGAACCACCGTGTATTAAAACACCTCCGTCGACAAATTCGTATCACCGACAAAATTTTACTATTCACAAAATTCACTATTTATATAAATAGTAATGAATAGTAACCTCGCAAAAAATTGCAAAATTCACAACCAAAAGCTCTGATTACCAGATGTTGGGAAATAAACGAGAACGGTAATTTCCCTATAACCAGATTAGTGAGAATGCGAAATAAAAGCGGAAAAATAATACCCGAAATTGATAATGGAGTTCAGCCAATTTTGCCTACGTCTCCGGACTGCTTCAGATCTTTTACTAAAGATAATATTTACAGGTATTTACAAAACACATTTGAGAGAGAACTAGAAGATTTTGGGATGATTTAGAAGCTAAATGAGCTAGGGTATTTATAGCTAAAGCTTGAGGACTAATCTTGTAAATATCCTAAAGTGTGTAATGGCTAAATGTATAATTAACCCTATTATAATTTAATAAAAAAATTAGGCACCCCCCATTTTTCAAGTAGCCGGCTGCTGCCATTTTCTTTGACCAACAGTAGCAACTGGGATACTTGGTATGACTATCCTGGTTCTATCTCTTACAGGCATCAGGAGAATCAAATTGTTCGACCCAAGTGGGTCAAACCCCCCATAGGTTGGTCAAGTCCGAAAACTGATGGTGCAACCTCGATAGCTAAGGAAACAGCTCGATTGGAGGAATCCTCTGAGATTTTGATGGCACATGGCTTGTTGGCTTCTGCAAAATATCGGGATAAGCTCCGTCCTTCAAGCCCAATTTTGGGGTATATATGAAGGACTCCTTGTTAGCAGTAGTCTTTTCCAGAAACCAGAATCATTGTTCAATCCGACCACGCATAAGCTATCAAGAAGCTCTCTGCTACCAACCCTGGACACAGTCACCTCTCACTTGTCAGAGCAATTGCTAACTTAAGCCATCGCACATAGGAGATTCAATTCTAATGGATGCCACGAACTAGAAATAAAGTTGCTGATAGACTGGCTAACTTTACCCCTTCTCAGCACTTCAGACTGCTCCATTCTGCTTCTCCCCCAGTGGAAATTATAGACTTGTTTTCTGCTGATGCCCAACCCCTTCACCAAGCCACTGATATGCAATGTTAGCCTAATGTCTTAGGCTCCTTTCAATTGAAAAAACAAGAATATACTTGATTGGGATCGTGGGAGTGTTTTTATTATTGACAATATCATTTTAATTGTTTAATTTATCATAATTATTAAAAACATTAGGGTAAACTACACATTTAGTACCTAAACTCTCAGTTTGGTCCATTTTAATACTTAAACTTTTAATATTTTCAAAACCATACCTATCATTTAGTTTTTTTTCATTTTAGTACCCACCATAAAAAAATTGATGCATTTAGTATCTAAACTATTAGTATTGATTAGTTTTAGTACCTAAATTTTCAAAATTTTCAAAACTTAACGTTAAATTTTGAACAATGTATATAATAAAACAAAAACTAAACTTTAGGTATGGTTTTGAAAAAATTGAAAGTTTAGGTACTAAACTTGTAATTTACCAAAAATTTTCAATCATTCAAAATAGGACAAACTACGCTATCAGTACCTAAACTTTCAGTTTTGATAAGTTTTAGTACCTAAACATTCATTTTTTTTCAAAACTATACCTAACATTTAGTTTTCCTTTCTTTTTAGCACCCGATCATTAAAAACTTAACGTGTTTAGTACCTAAACTATCAGTTTTGGTCTGTTTTAATACCTAAACTTTCAATCTTTTCAAAACTTAACATTAAATTTTGAACATAATACTAAAATGAAACAAAAACTAAATTTAGGTATGGTTTTGAAAAAATTGAAAGTTTATGTATTAAAACGAACAAAAAATGTTAGTTTAGTTATTAAACATGTAATTTACCCTTAAAATATGATGTATTTATAAATTTTTAAAAATTTTATTTTAAAAAATTGAAAATATTATTGGTAAAAAAACTTAAAATTTAAAATAAAATAAAAAACTGAAAAACCTTACTCTCAAAATATCAATTTTATCGTCAATTATCCAATGTTATTGTCATTTCCATCGAACGTATGTTCACCTGTCATCTTTAACGTCAGTCCTCCTTTTATCGTCGTTCAAATCCTTAAATCTTTAAATTATGATACCGAAATTTTAAATTTTAAATTTTAAATTTTAATCAAATTACGATTTTAAGTGTCGATAATATTATTTATAAATCGTGATGCAGTCATCTCATATCTCCTTCTGGTAGAAATTTTGATTAATCATTGCATGAAATTTGAGTTCGTCATTGCCTATAGGTGATTTTACAGCTATAATATTAGTTTTAAATCTTATGTGCAATCACCCTTCATTGATCGCACAAAACATTACATTGATTCTAAGAAGGGGGACTTCATCAAAGAGTGGATGATAATCCACAGGTAAATGGGTGATTGTAGATGACAATGACAAAAATAAATTTTAAGATGACAATTTTAAAAGATATTTTAAGGTTTTAAGAATTTTATTATTAAGATCTTTTTACATTTTATAAAAAATAGTTTTTTATAATAATAGTTTTAAATGTTTTTAAAATATATATATTTTTTAAAATATAAAAATAAAATATATCACATTTTGAGTGTTTGATAATTTTATAATAGTCGGATGGATGGGACCATAAAATAATAATGTAAAAAATATTGAACATCAAATTCATTTAAAATGAACAAAAATATATAAATTAAATATTTACTTTTAATAAGTCTTAAAAGTATGATAAATTACTTGTTTAGTATTTAAATTATCATTTTTAGTTTGTTTTAATACTAAATTTTTAATTTTTTTAAAATCATACAAAAACTTTAGTTTTTGATTCATTTCAGTACTCTCGTTCAATATTGAACGTTAATTTTTTAGGGGGAAAATAAAAATTTAGGTACTAAAACGGACCAAAACTAATAGTTTAAGTACTAAACATGTTAAATTTTTAATTGTGAGCATTAAAACAAAACAAAGCTTAAACAATAAATATTATTTTGAAAAAAACTAAAAATTTAAGTACTAAATTAAATTGATAGTTTACTCTAAAAGTTAAGACAAAACAAATACATAAAATAGAAAAAATAAACAATTATAAAAAAATATAAAAAAATGAAGAATAATAATATTTCTTTTTGAAAATGTTGAAAAAAAGATGATATAAATTCAGAAATGTCCCAAAAACTGATCGACTCGGTTTATGCTTCCCCTTTCGTTCTCTTTGCCTTGCTTCTGCCTCCGCTCTTATTTCTCACCCATTCTTCTCCTCGAAAATCGTTTCTCCCCTGCACGCCGCGTTTAGACCAGTGGCAGCCTTCGTATGGACTCGTTCTCACCCGACCCTCCCTCCTCCCTCTCCCTCGATTCCGTTGCCGACAGTTTGAAAAATCAAAGCTTCAGAGAACAAGGTGACGATCACATAAACAAAGAAAATAAAAATAAAAACGTTAAATTGAGCCTTGAAGATCTCAATTGGGATCATTCATTCGTCAGAGAACTCCCTGGGGACGCTCAAAGCGACTCTATTCCTCGTCAGGTTTAATTTCTTCCGTTTCAAAATTCTTTTTCATGTTCTAGTTTTATTCGTTCGTTTTTGCATTTTCATGTTCTAAAAATGGAATTTAAGCTATACTATTAGATTAGATTTCATTTTTAGAACTTTTAACATATAAGAAATGATATTTATGCGGTTTGAAGATCGAGGAACTAAAATGTATCTTTGATTTGTATAATTTGGAATATACAGTTTTTAAAAAGGTTTTCCGATGATTTTGCAGGTTTTACATGCATGTTATACAAAGGTTTTTCCCTCAGCTGAAGTAGAGAATCCGGAGCTTGTTGTTTGGTCAGATTCAGTGGCTGACTTGCTTGATTTGGACCATAAGGAGTAAGTATTGCCTTACACTGGACTTGTCCTTCAGAAAATACTAGCGAATGAAGGGTGATGGATAGCGGAGTAATCTGTATTAGACTTTCTATAGGTATAGTACTTGATTATAATCAAAACTGTTAGATGTGATTATATAATTTTTTTTGTCAAATATACTATATCATTGGATTATGAAAAATAAGATGAGGGAATTTTGTTATGCATGCACCAAAATAGGAAAAAAATATTATTTACTTATCAACTTTGCCTTGTTATACCAAATATACTATATTATTAAAAAAATGTTTATATGATTATACATTAATTCATTGTCCACAATCTTCAGAATTGTGTCTTTCATGCCTTGGCTTTGATTGTTACTTACTTCCGTTTTCTGTATCCCCTTGTATCATTGTTGTTGCATTGTGTTGTGCAAGTGATTGACCTTACAGCTCTTTGTCGGAGTCGCAGATTTGAAAGACCAGATTTTCCCATTATATTTTCCGGGGCTTCCCCTTTGGCAGGAGCGTAAGCATTTGTCTCGAACTCTTTCTACAAATTACTATCAGACGTCAGTTTCTTTATCATTTATTATCCCTTGGGTCTTCATTGATCTTCCCTCTGACAGGGTGCCATATGCTCAATGTTACGGAGGACATCAGTTTGGCACATGGGCTGGCCAACTGGGTGATGGCCGTGCTATTACTCTTGGGGAGATTCTAAATTCTAGGCTAGAAAGGTGGGAATTGCAGCTTAAAGGAGCTGGGAAGACTCCATACAGTCGATCTGCAGACGGGCTTGCAGTTTTGCGAAGTAGCATCCGTGAATTTCTTTGCAGTGAAGCAATGCATTTTCTAGGAATCCCAACTACTCGTGCTCTTTGCCTTGTGACCACTGGAAAACTTGTTACTCGAGACATGTTTTATGAGTATGTTCACTGGGTTTTTAATTTAAGATAACCATGGGCTAACTAGGCAATATCTACATACGATGTATATGAGGGGTGTGTTCTTCGTTATAATTGTTTACATCTTCTACTGCAGTGGCAATCCAAAGGAAGAGCCTGGTGCAATTGTTTGCAGAGTTGTGCAGTCCTTTCTGCGTTTTGGTTCATTCCAAATACATTCTTCTAGGGGAGAAGAAGACCTTGGTATTGTTCGTGCTTTGGCAGACTATGCCATCAGACATCACTTTCCTCATATTGAGAACATTAGTAAAAGCGAGAGCTTATCTTTTATCACCGGTGATGATGATCAATTGGTTGTGGATTTGACTTCAAATAAATATGCAGGTAAATATAAGGATCCATTATCATTTGTGGTATTAAGGGAAAATGTCATGAGCAATATGAAAGTTGTTTTGGCAAAATTAGATCGTATAGATGAAAACTCACTTTGTGAGCCAAGTCAGTCTCCCTTCTCTTCTCGTGCTTTCTGCATTCTTTTAACGTTTATTACTTCTAGATTTCTTCTTTACTTAGTGGCCCTGAGAACATGATTTCCTACTGCTTTTGTTTTAAGCATTGTGACTATCAGAAACAGTATGTAGATTCCAAAATTTCCATTAGTTCATATAGGGCACAATGCCCAAATCAGCATTCTTGGAGAAGGCTTGTTGCATAGTGCACACTTGTGCATCTAGGCAATGAGCCAATGACATGTTTTCTCCTTTAGAGACATGCTAGCTTCACTCTGCCTGGTTTAAAACATACTTTGGGGTCAATTATGAAACACTTCTTATGTTTAAGCTTTATGTGTTCATAAAATTATACCTCATTGTTACTGACTCAGGGAACATAGATTTAGTTTGAAAGCATGAACCTCAGAAGAATTTGAATTAATTAGTTGCTATTATTATTGTGAATCAGATAGTAGTTTTCTTGTGTATGCCTTATTCGCTGAACGTGTTTGTCCATAAGCTAGTAAATTTCATGATTTTGTTGTAATCGTTCCTAGTTTTCACTTGTTTCTTGTTCATATCCAGCATGGATAGTGGAGATTGCTGAGCGCACTGCTTCTTTGGTTGCTAGATGGCAGGGAGTTGGCTTTACTCATGGTGTGCTAAACACTGACAACATGAGCATTTTAGGTCTCACCATTGATTATGGTCCTTTCGGATTTTTAGATGCTTTTGATCCAAGTTACACACCAAATACTACAGATCTTCCTGGGAGAAGATACTGTTTTGGAAATCAGCCTGATATTTGCTTGTGGAATATTACACAATTTGCCTCCAGTTTGATGGCTGCACGCCTGATTAGTGATAAAGAAGCTAATTACGCCATGGAAAGGTATGTCCTATTCAAGTTATCTTTCCACTGTAATAGTAAGCTATTCCATGATAGATCTTTATTACATTGTTTTGCTGCAGGTATGGGACGAAATTTATGGATGAATATCAAGCTATAATGAGCCGAAAGCTTGGTCTCCAAAAGTACAGTAAACAACTTGTCACTAAACTTCTTAATAATCTGGCTGTTGATAAAGTGGATTACACGAACTTCTTTCGTTCACTTTCCAAAATCAAAGCAGATCCTGACATTCCAGAAGATCAGTTGTTGGTTCCACTAAAGGCTGTTCTGCTAGATATCGGCAAGGAACGTAAGGAGGCATGGGGCAGTTGGGTGCAATTCTACATAAAGGAGGTACAATAGGTATTTGGTCACTAATATCACTAATGTGTATCAACTGCTGAAATCTTAGAAAACGTCTTTCTTTATTCAGCTTGTTTCCAGTGGCATCTCAGATGAGGAGAGGAAAACTTCAATGGACTCGGTGAACCCTAAATATGTTCTGAGGAACTACCTATGCCAGAGTGCGATTGATGCAGCCGAACTTGGTGATTTTGGAGAGGTCCGAAGGCTGCTTAAAGTAATGGAGCGGCCTTATGATGAGCAACCGGGAATGGAAAAATATGCTCGTTTGCCGCCAGCATGGGCTTATCGGCCTGGTGTGTGTATGCTATCTTGTTCTTCGTGAGTATTAATTGGTTTTATGTTACAGAAAACTTTCACAAATAGCAAAATCGGAGGGAAATATTTTTATTTCACAAAGCGTAATAATGTTTTATTTTTATGTTCTACCTTTGTTGCGTCATCCAGTGATGAGGGTTTTTACACGACAAGTATGCATTGTTTATGTTTTGATAATTATCTATTTTCTCATCTGTTGTAATAGAAAGATATATGGTTGAGAAACGAAACGATTGGATGGAAAAAGGAGAGAATTGAGAGAATATATGGCTTATGGCCACTGATATATGGTGGCGGCGAGAGGCTTATGGCTTTTGGTTTATCGGGCTGACAAAGGAAGAAGGAGAGAATTGAGAGAATATTAGTGTTTTTTTTAGTTTAGGGTTTAAAACGAGTTTAAACAAAAAATTATGTTTTATAGCCGTAGTTAGGGTAAAACCACGTTTAAGTCATTCAACTTCTAGCGTGTTTTTATAAAGCCGACCCCCAAATTTCCTTCCGTTTGATTTATTTCAGATTTAGCATCCTCATTCCTTTACTTTTGTTTCTTTTTTATACGTTGAGTTAAAAGTAGAAACTGCAGTAGGGTCCCTCCAACTTTTAGCATAAATTTACACTTTAATCACTAAATCAACTTTTTTTCTTTCTATTTCTAACTTTTCATTTTTCTACATGTTTATTTTGATCCCCATGTGTTTCTTCCTTAGTTAATCGTGCCTTCTAACTTTAATTGATGATTTTCTACATATATATTTACATATATGCATGCGTGGCCTATGCATGAAATGTAGTTAATTATATATATATATAGTTAAATGTTATGTCATAATTATTACCCATATGTAATGTGGTTAATACCATATTATAAATACATATACGTAGTAAGTGCGTTTATGCCTTTTCAATGTCTGTTAACTTTTACATTAATATTTTGTATTAAATATGATATATATTCTCCTAATATGAGTGTTAAGTATACTTAGTGTGTGTATATATATGTCTTGTAATGTATACAAATAAATTGAATTGGCTTTTTATTTTATATGTTTATTTCCTTTTAAATGTAGGTTTCTTGATTTAGAGTAAATTCTTAGTTTCTTAGAATAAATGTAGGTTTGGATTTTTTTTATTTAATTAGGATTAATAACCAGAGCAAGTAATTTATACATATAAATTAAATTAGCTTTTTATTTGATATGTTTATTTTCTTTTAAATGTAGGTTGCTTAATTTAGAGTAAATTCATGATTTCTAAATCATCAAGTCAATATTTGTTTATTGAGATCAATAACGAAGCTTTTGCATAAATGCCCGAGGGTGATCGTTATTGGTCTTGGTAAATTGATGTTATCTTCAAAATTTGAATACATAATGAATTTTAAATTAAATAAAATCTCGAACTCAAAATTTTCATTTTTAAATATAGGGTAATCGACTAGATACCAATTTTTTGGAAGTTGTGGTGTGTTAACCCTTTCCCACGCGTAACTGACTCTCGACGCAGACCAAAACTTGTATTTTTTATAAAGTAAATTGTTTTATTAAAATTACATGATTTTAGGTGTTCTAATCGCACCTTAAAAATGATTGGTCTCTCCTAATTTTTCATAAAAACCATTTTATTTTTTTATAAATGTCGGATCGATTTTTCACCAAAAATCAGTTGCGAAAGACATAAATTAAATGACCAATAATATTACAAGTCACAATGTATTAGAAGTGTCATGAAAATAAAAGTGTAGATACTATTAAAGTTGTATTTATAATTTTATGAGGGGCAGAGTTATAAGTACAAACAATAATTGATTCTTAAATCAATTATATAAAGGGTTATAATCCCCAAGAAATAGATAATCTCGTATTTTTTCTTATCTCCATCAAAGAGTGTATGCTTAAGATAATTATATCTTCTTGGAAGATCACAACCAAAGAAAGATTAAGGATTTCACTTCTGATTTTAAAGTCGTGCCGATTCTACTAAAGCTCGCGCATCCAATTCTAAAGCATCACCATATATTGGAGACAACTCCCTCTCTTTTGCTCTATTCTTCTGTCCCTAATCAATTTTTGGTTGAAATTGTTTTGACTGATGTATATTTTTTTAACCGAATACCTTCCTTTGTTATCTCTGGTCTGTCTCTTTTTGAGAGAAAATTTGCTATTCGCCAGACTATGAAGAGCTTCGAGTCTATCAGGAGATGATGTGGTGGTAACCCCTGCGGCTTTGTCTAGAGTCGGGCGTCCAACTGTGTAGGAAGAATCAACATAGCCACCATAGTATAGCGACCCCGCCCCCAACTTTAACTGAGAAGCACCCTCCATCCACTTTCCCTTTTTCGCGTGCCCAAAAGCTTGCCCACCTGGTTTATGAGCCCCTTTACGATTTCCTCACCCAATCTCATGAGAAGCAAGCCCAACATACCTTTAATGGCCCAAGGGTGATAACTGAGAATGGAATCAAATAATGTCATATTCCTATTCCTTACCATCAAGCAAGGTTTTCGCCAAAAAAGCTTCATGTCCCGTCTCGAAGGTCATCGAGTAAGAACCTTCAAGCTCGTTGACTGACCCGTAAAACTCCGTGGAGCTGTTGTATGTGGGAAGTTTGGGCGAGCTCTTATGCTCATCCCCTATTCAATCGAAAAAAGCGAAGGGAGAATTAGCAGACACAAGCAGATTGACATGAAATACCCCACGAAAACAACATTTATTGAGGTATAAAATTTCAAGCAAAAAGCATTCAACTTCACTTGCAACAATTCTTATCTTAAGATGGAATTGGAAGACTTCTAAGGCTTATCCTACTTTAAATACAGATTTTGATAGGTAGGGTAGGAATTCTTTATCTTCATCCACATTCCCATACGGATTAACAAGCCTTTTTGTACTCTCTTCCTAGCATTAGAAAAGTCGTCTAAACCGAAATGACTCAAACAGACCCCGGTCCGAATGATTCATTTGCAACCTCTACTAGCCATAGTTATAAAGAAAACGTTCGACAGACGTCATGCCACCCTTTTGCCCATGTAAGAAACTTGGGCCAGGCCTGGATTAAGAAAAGAAACCCGGTTTCAAATTATCAACGATCTTTATAAAAAAAAAGGCCTACTAAGATGATTATTAGGTAAATCTCTCTCGGTGTAAAAAATTATTTATTTCAGCATGACAGCCACGATTGATATTATTACGTTTGCATCTGAATATAAATAAATATAAAAAATATAACCTGAAGCTGCTACTTTAATGATTAATGATGTTTAAATTGAATTTGTGATATAATTTACGTGTTGTAGATTTTGTTTTAACTAAAGCTGTTTATATATTTGATTTAAAATAAAAGCAGAGACATCACAAATTGGCTGCATCTTTATGAAAACTTTAAAATAGTAAACAGAAAACCAATTTTTATATATCAAATAATAAATGAAAATCAGTCACTGGGATTTCTTTCTTCATATTAATTATTTAGCAATATAACGAAAATAAAACACAAGTTAAAAATCTTCAGAAGCCAACATTTAGTTTTCAATAAAATATGAAATATTTTTTTATTAATTAATTAGTTTGAGTGGCGCTACCCAGGACCAGGAGAATCTCCGGAAAACCCAACTCCAATTTATCCTCTTTGTCTGTATTTGAGTATGGTTTTGGGATCCAAATTGGTTAATTCAGTATATCCATTTAAATCTTATAATTTTTATCATTTGACTTAAACCGAGTATTTTTCCGATCATTTGAACTTGGCCAAACTCTAGGATTTAATCGAACTCAATCAGTGATTTTGCGCATACCTTCAAAGAGATACCATCTGCCGTTACTATTTGTAAAGTGAAATAATCTACACCTTTAGAACCACACCGTCCCAAGATGTACTTGTTTCCCAGAAATCCTTCAAATTTGATTTTTTTAAAATAAAAAAAAAATTCACATGAACAGGCTCTTATACATATAGTAACGTATAGTAATAGTAACGTCCAATTCGTATTTTTGTCGGTGTTGATGGAGTTTGGTTTAAGCGACGGATTTCCCACACATGAACAGTCATTAAAGATACCGAATATATGAAGCAGGTGGAACATGCTCGGAGCAAACGAGGAGAGCATTGAAAAGTGCGAAGAAGAGTAATCTTGAATGTATATTATGAAGAGTGGGATTTGTCGTGGTGTGGTTTTAAGGAACCGGAGCATATTGGTGTTTAAATTCTAGGTGATTTCACTTGATTTCATGCATGCGGAATCTGCTTCGTCAGCTTTAAATATATAGCTTCTTTGACGCTTTCCTTGTACGCTCTTTTCTCTCATGTCCACCATGTGTTCGCCATTTGGCTCCCAACCCTTTTGCCCACTTCATCTCTAAAGGTTAGATTCTTATTTCTCAACTTATTACCGATTTGCATTTTGGTCTAGTTTCTTATTGTAACATTGAATAAATTAAGTTTTGATCGTTTTTAGACTTTGATAAAAAATCAATTCAATGTTTGATTTTTTTTCTGAATTTAATTATATTTTTAAATTTTAAAAAATAGTTAATATAATTATTTGATCGTTGAAAATCACTGATTATTATGATATTAATGGAACAATTTATGATGTTGGAATGTTGGTCTTATAGTATACGTTAGTCCACGTGCAAATAATAATGTGACAAAGATAATTAATTATTGCTTTTAGAAAGTTCGATAAATCTTTATCATATCATCATTAACATGTAGAGTGTCACACCAACATTAATAACCGTCATATTCATATTATGAATCATCATTTCCGTAGTATAGATTACAATGTCAGTCTTGTAATAATCAACACTAATAATGTTAAACCAGAATTTAAGTCAATAAAAAACTACATTGATTAAATTTCTAGATTCAAATGTTTAATTAGATGAAAAAATCAGAAGCTGAATTAATTTTCTTCAAAATTCAAGGGACTTGGAACCATTAAGCCGTCAATAAATAATAATAATAAAGAAACAATTTCTAGGCTTTTTATTAGTTTTTACAGAGCTAGGAAGAAAAATATTAGTGAATTCGGCTTAACAAAGAAGCATGTATGAGCATGGCGTGTTTTGTGTTAATCTGACATTGGATGTCTGCAAAGTTTTGATTTCTTACCTTGTGGTGGACGGTCATGTCATCTTCATGGCATTACAGGGAAATGTTTCATAGTTCATACTGTGTTTCCATGGAAGTCTTGGTTATTGTTATGTTTGGGGAGTTGAAAAATGTCTTTCTGGTTTCTTAATATACAAAAATGTCGGTTTTCAAAAATCAAACCGGGGGTCGGAGTTTGACTTATTTTTTATATTTTGGTCTTCCAGTTGAAGTTGAGTACCTTATTCGATATTCTCAGTCATTTCTGCACTGTGATTGATTCTCTCCAGAAGTTGGAAGACAGCAATATACAGAAATCTGAGAAGATTGGTCCCCTGAAATTGAACAGTCAGAGGTTGAAGTTCTGAAGTAGTCGAAAATGGAGCAAGCAAAACCTGTAGAAGATCAATTCTCCAAGCTGCATCCGTGCCTTCCTGTAAATACAAGTATTGGGATCATAGGAGCAGGTCCTAGTGGGATATCTGCTGCTTATGCGTTAATCAAGCTTGGTTATAATAATATAACCATATTAGAGAAGCATCACACTGTAGCTGGAATGTGTGAATCCATTGAAATACAAGGTAACAATATGATTTCCATTTTTCCATTCAGTTTAATGCTATGTATGTTATATAATATGTATAAAATTGTAGGAAAGGTGTATGATTTAGGAGGCCAAGTTCTAGCTGCAAACAGTGCTCCAGTCATATTTCACTTGGCCAAAGAGATTGGTGCTGAACTAGAAGAGATGGACTCCCACAAGCTCGCCCTAATTGACAGTTCTACAGGGAAGTATCGGAATATTAAAGTTACCGATGATTATGTCTCTGTGATCGCCCTCACGTTAGAACTTCAGGTCAATTGCTGCTTTCATCGTTGTTTCCTGACCTTTCCAATTGAATCTGCTTTCATCGTTGTTTCCTGAGTGACTTGGCTGCAGATTTGACACCAACCTATCTTGAGGCTCATGGATTTAAATCTGTTCCACAGTCAGTTGCTTATGGATACACTGCTTCTGGTTACGGATTCAGTCAAGACATGCCTTATGCCTACATTCATGAGTTCACTAGAACTTCAATGGCCGGAAAAATACGACGTTTTCGAGGTGGATACACGAGTTTCTGGGAGAAGATCAGTAAACATCTTCGGGTTAAAGTCCTTTGTAACACTGAAGTATTGACGGTAAAGCGTAATGATAATGCCGTCGGTGTCAGCATTAATGTGAAAAACATTAAAGGAGAATCTGAAGTAATGGAGTTCGATAAGATTATAATCTCAGGTGCTTTCCCTTTCAAGAATGGGAAAGCATATAGATCTCCTGTTTCAAATCATACAGGTTTGTCAAATTCTTTAGACTTTGGTAGAAAATTTCTTTCCCAGAAGAGGCTAATACCAGGTAGTTTTGTCTCAGAAAACGAAACTCAAGTGATGGATTTGAATGATGTTGAAAAGGAGCTCTTCAGTAAAGTAATAACAATTGACTACTACACTACAGTCTTAAAAATCAAAGGGCTAGAAAATATGCCTGTTGGTTTTTATTACTTTGGTCAATACATGGACGATCCTGCAACGATTGGACATCCGGTTGCAATGCAGAGATTTTATGCCGATTCCAACATATTCTTGTTCTGGTCATACGGAAACTCCCTGGATATTCAGGGACCAACTGTGCGTGAGCTTGCAATAAAAGTGGTTGAAACCATGGGAGGACAAATCGAGCAACTGGTTTTACAACGACGATTCAAATATTTCCCTCACGTTTCTAGTCAAGGTATGCAAAATCACCTGCTGCTAGATCATTGAACTCACGCCAGATTGATGCTCATATGTTTATTTTACTACAGATATGAAGAATGGATTTTATGAGCGTTTAGAATCTGAACTTCAAGGTAAAAGGGATACTTACTACGTCGGTGGTCTTATGGCATTTGAGCTTACAGAGAGAAATGCTTCTTATTCAATGGCCCTGATCTGCAAGCACTTTGCAAACAACAATTCCTCACCCGTATTTCCTTATGTTAAGGTAATATTTGTTGTTATGGATCACTAAATTTATGTTCTAAAGAGATTTCAACCGATACCTGATCCATAATGTGATTTTCTTTGCAGAGTTTGTTTCCACTTCAATCTTACAATGGGGATAAAAATCTCAACGGACTAGGCGAACACCCTGGAGTTGAATTCCCTGATCTTACTACACTTAACGGCTATTTGAAGCACTGGGGAACTCATGAAGGCACTCGAAGCAAAACGCTGTATACCTGGATTAATGAAGAAGGGGCAGCAGTATGCACGAGGACTTATGCCGAACTTAATGCTAATGTTTCTTTTATCACTCACAAGATCTTGACAAGCGAAAAACCAGTCATCAAGCCCGGTGACAGGGTTCTCTTAGTGTATGTTCCAGGTCTGGACTTCGTGGATGCATTTTTTGGATGCTTAAGAGCAAAGGTGTTGCCAGTTCCAGTTCTCCCTCCAGATCCTATGCAAAGAGGTGGACAGGCACTTTTGAAGATTGAAAATATATCTAAATCATGTGGTGCAGTGGCAATATTATCAACCATCGTCTATCACTCGGCAGTTCGGGCCGGCTTCGTGAAGCAAATGATCTCGTTGACTGGGAAAAATGGAAAATCTTCAGCTAAGTGGCCCAACCTTACTTGGTTGCACACAGATTCATGGACCAAGAACTTCAAGAAAGCTATTCCAGATGCCATAGTTGATCCATCTGAACCGATCCCCAGTGATCTATGCTTTTTGCAGTTCACATCTGGGTCAACTGGTGATGCTAAAGGAGTCATGATTTCTCATGGTGGGCTCGTCCATAATGTGAAGTTGATGCGAAAGAGATACAAGAGCACCTCCGAGACTGTTTTAATCAGTTGGCTTCTCAATACCATGACATGGGGCTAATTGGGGGACTTTTTACTGCTATGGTTAGTGGTGGATCAGCAGTACTGTTTTCCCGATGACATTCATCAGAAATCCCCTCCTGTGGCTTCAAACCATGAGCAAATACAAGGCAACTCATAGTGCAGGGCCTAATTTCGCATTTGAGCTCGTGGTTCGAAGACTGGAGTCTGACAAGGATAAGGCTTGGAACTATGATCTTTCTTCCCTTATTTTCCTAATGATTGCTGCTGAACCAGTAAGGCAACGAACTTTGAAGAGGTTCATTGAACTCACTTATCCATTTGGCCTTTCACAAGGGGTGATGGCACCCGGTTATGGCTTGGCCGAAAACTGTGTGTTTGTAAGTTGTGCATATGGAGAAGGGAAACCCATCTTGGTTGACTGGCAGGGAAGAGTTTGTTGTGGTTATACTGATCTAGATAATCAAGATGTTGACATCAAAATAGTTGATCCAGAGACTAGTGTGGAGCTGGAAGAAGCCGGAAAAGAAGGAGAGATATGGATTAGTAGTCCAAGTGCTGGCATTGGGTATTGGGGTAGAGAAGAACATAGCCAGCAAACTTTCAGAAACGAGCTTAAGAATCACGCTGGAAAAAAGTACACAAGAACTGGAGACTTGGGACGAATCATTGATGGGAAATTCTTCATCACTGGAAGAATCAAGGATCTGATAATTGTAGCAGGAAGGATATTTACTCAGCAGATGTAGAAAAGACAGTTGAAAGCTCATCCGAATTTCTTCGGCCTGGTTGTTGTGCGTCATTGGTGTTCCAGAGGATGTTCTGTCAGAAAAAGGAATCCAAGTTCCAGATGGCACTGACCATATTGGCCTTGTTGTAATTGCAGAAGTTAGAGATGGAAAGCCTGTGAAAAAAGAAGTTATCGAGCAAATTAAAACACGAGTTGCAGAAGAACATGGCGTCAGTGTTGCTGCCATCAAACTGATCAAACCCAAGACCATAAGCAAAACAACATCGGGAAAAATCAAGAGATTCGAGTGCCTTAAACAATTCAGTGAGGGAACTTTGAGATAGTCCCGGATCCAATCTTTTCGAAGAGACCTTTGGTTCGGTCATTCACTACTGGGACTTGCGCTGAAGGAAGAACACCTCGTCAACTTCAGAGTTCTCCTATACCCGGTCCAAGATTGAGAAACAAGGACATTGTAGAATTTCTCAAAGGCCTGGTCTCCGAGCTAACCGGGATCCCTACCAGCAATATTTCTGCTGAGGAGAGCCTTGTCTCATATGGAATTGATTCCATTGGAGTTGTCAGAGCATCTAAAAAATTTCTGATTTTCTAGGCGTGCCTGTTGGCGCAGTGGATATTTTCACTGCAAACTGCATTGCAGACTTGGCAAACTTCTCAGAGAATCTCCTAGTGAAGTCAGAACCTGGTCTTATGACGGCTTCATCATTTCATCCCGAACCTGATCTAGATTACGATGAGCCTTTGGTGGAAATATCCATCCATCGCCAAGTAGGCATCTGGTCTTTACAATTCATGGCTTATCATTGTGTCTATCTTGTTGAGTCTGCCTGCATATTTATCAGTTTCTGCATTCACGATTTTCACCTCACTGAGCCACACCGATAGATGGAAACCAGTGGCTGGCTTATCTAGTATGTTTGACCTTTGCTCCCCTTGTTTGGATTCTCTGTATAGCTTTAACATGTCTGAGTATATATTTTCTTGGAAATCCTTTCTTGAGACTGAACTATGTCCTCGTCCATGATGTCTCCATCTGGTCAGTTGATTTTGTTAAGTGGTGGGCACTTTACAAAGTCCAACAAATAGCCTCGAATGTTCTTGCACAACATTTGAGGGGAACATTGTTCTTAAATTACTGGTTTGGGATGCTTGGAGCAAGAATCCAGTCCTCAGTTACACTCGATACTATCTACATTACAGACCCATCTTTAGTTTCAATTGGAGATGGAGCTGTGATTTCAGAAGGGGCATTAATTCAAAGTCACGAGGTAAAGAATGGAAGGTTAAGCTTCCAAGCCATTAGAATTGGAAAGAATTCAACGGTTGGGCCATATGCAGTGATCCAAAAGGGAAGTGTTTGGCAGAAGAAGCTGAAGTATTGCCATTACAAAGGATTGATGGAAGCACTTCAGTGAATACATCAACCAAGATTAACAGTGTCCAAAAAGTAAGCACTTTCACTTTCAGATCTTCAAAATTATGTTTCTGTTGGTAAACAACATAGCTCATGTATTGTTTACCATTTCAGAGTACAGTGATGTCATATGCTATTCCAGATAAGACCATGTCTCAGTTCATGGGCATCTACTTGGTTGGTTTCCTCAGCAGTTTCTCTGGAGCTATTGTTTACTACCTATACATTTGGCTCTCTGAAAAATCCTCTCTTCAACATTTTGCTTTCGTTTGCATTGCGGGAGCCTTACATTGGATTCCTTTCACGGTTATTGCATATGTTACCATGTTTGCTAGCATCACTTGGAATCCAGCAAGCTTTGCGATCTCACTCGCCGTCGGTTACTTAGCTCATGGCTTGATTCTCAGTTTCCTTACATGCGCTTTGACTCATGTTCTTACTGATAGACAACAGTCAAAACAATCTTATTTCAGGTATTCATCAGACACCGAATTACTATTGCTTGCCACCTTAGATTTGCCAAGCTTCTCTCTGGAACAGAAGCTTTTGCAGTATTTACGGTTTTTGGGTGCAAAAGTTGGCCAACATTGTTCAATCAGAGCAATCAACCCAGTTTCAGATCCAGAGCTAGTGACATCGGTGCCGGCGTACATCTAGGTGACTTTAGCAGAATCATCACACTTTTACTCCGTAGTGGTTTGGTTTGCGGGAAAGTTGAGGTGCAAGATAATGCAGTGTTGGGAGTCAAAGCCTAGTCCTTCCGGGCTCCAGAGTTGAGAGTGATGTAATTCTTGGTGCACTTTCAGTGGCCCCTGCAAACTCACTTCTCCAAAGTGGTGGTGTCTATGTGGGATCTCAAACTCCAATCATGGTCAAGAACATAAGCATGCTTAGATGATCGAATAGAAGAAATGGACACGAAATACAAGAAAATAGTAGGAAATCTTGCCTCAAGCTTAGCCGCTACCACTTTGAAGGTTAAATCAAGATATTTTCATCGAATTGGTGTTGCAGGGAATGGGTGCTTGAAAATATATGACAAGATCGAAGGATTCCCCGATCACAAGATTTTCACCCTGGAAAGTCCTACCGTGTCCTAGTTCGACATAGCAACAGCCTGAGTGCTGATGATGATGCAAGGCTAGATGCTCGAGGTGCTGCAGTAAGAATACATCTAGATGAGAATAATGATGTTAACGCTGGCCCTTGACTTAACACTGAAACAGGCAATGCATTCTATGCTCGAACCATTGCCGATTTCGCATCATGGCTTGTGTGCGGTCTTCTGCAAGAGAGAGCATGTTAAGCGAGTCCACATATCCGAGACGCAGTGTGGATGTCTCGATGTGCTAACTCGTATACTGAGCTGCATTACTACTCAAACTGTTCGGATACTTCGATTCTCAGATGGGGAAGAAAGGTACGTGAAATCAAGTTGAGACCTTCTGATGAAAGTATCAGCGAGGACTCTGGGAAGGTTGAACCCACGGGGATTCTCCCACCAGAAACAGGTGCAATTCCCAGGGTGAAATCCGGCGGTGTTCGATACATATTCCAGCTACAAATCCGGCCTGTTCCAACAGATGAAGCCGCAAGAGACGATGCGCTTGACTGCACTAAACCATGGGACGAGACTGAGTTTCCATACATCAATGTAGGTGAGATTAACCTTGAACAAAACCTCACCCGTGAAGAAGCCGAAGCACTAGAGTTTAATCCATTCCAAAAATGCCATGAGATCGATGTTATCCGAGCTTCCTCGTCCTCTCAGAGTGCTTCTATCGATCATGGCCGCTCTAATATACGAGATTTGCCAGCGCTTGCGAAACAAGGAACCACTTCCCGAGGCATGGAGGATCTTCCTAGAGCAATCTGACGTGAAAGTAGACCTCTCAGGGTGTCCAATGGCAGCAACATTGGAGAAAAAAGACACAGGGACAGTGACCCTGGAAACAAACTGGTCTCAAACCTCATGGTCGATTTTCGTTCAGCCATTGTTACAGACTGTTCTTCCTTATTTCCTCCTGGGACTAGCAATCTTCGCACCTTTAACCGGAGCTCTCCACATGAAGGAAACAAAGAAAATCCCACCGCACTGGCTACTTCCGTTTTTCTGGGTTTCTTCAGGAATCGCAGCTGCGTTAACATGCGTGGTGGCAAAATGGGTTCTCGTGGGAAAAAAGAAGGAAGGTGAAACAGTACAGATATGGAGCAAAAGGGTGTTCATGGACACCATGTGGCAAGCTTTCAGAAACTAGTCGGGGAATATTTCATGGAAATGACGAGCGGATCCGTTTTATTCGTGCTTTGGATGAAGTTATTAGGATCAGACGTTGAACCGGAGCAAGGGGCATACGTGGACAGCATGGGAGCTTTTCTGAATCCAGAAATGGTGGAGATTGAGAGAGGAGGATGCATCGGAAGAGATGCATTGCTATTTGGACACATATATGAAGGTGAAGGTGGCAAAGTGAAGTTCGGCAAAATCAAAATCGGAGAAGGAGGGTTTATCGGAAGTAGAGCGGTGGCAATGCCCGGAGTAAGAGTGGAAAGTGGAGGGAATCTGGCTGCACTCACACTCGCAATGAAAGAAGAGATTGTTAAGTAAAGGTTCGTTATTCTTGGGGCAGACACTGCTGGTTTTGAGCTTATATTATAATTATGTTGTGCAACAAGATTTGCTGGTCTTTCCCAATAAATTACCAGCTCTAGAGAAATGTAGGGATAGTAGTTTATACTTGGGTCGAATAAGTAATATAAACACACTTACACGAGTGCTTTATATTAAAAAAATAGAGCCTGATACCAATTGCGACATATTTGCCAATGGTGTAAGTTTGTACGTCATATATTCAATAAATCTTTTCATTCAAAATAGTTATTTATGGCTTAATATATTTGTATGTATATAAAATATATCTCAAATTGATATTTTATGTTCAAAATTTTTTGATGTCTAATATTTTTCGTTATAATTTAGGCGTCTATCATTAAAAAAACTGTTAAGTGACACGTGTCATGTTTATATATATATTTTTTAAAATAAAATATTGTTTAAAAGCTTTTTTAAAAAAAAAAAATTTAAACATAACGTATGTCACTTAACGATTTTTTTAAAGATATACATATAAAAATACAGAGAAAACATTAACTACTTATTTTTAGAATTAAGCACTAAAAATCAATTTGAGATTTAGTTTAGGACACCTATAAGTGTATGAAGGCTTTATTTATTAATATTTGTATAATAAATAGATATCTTAAGTATTTTTTTTTATCAAAATAAGTATTTAAATTTATTTTTTTGTTAAAACATTTGTGATATAAATATTTATTTATTTGTTAATATTTTGTTTATTTGAAAATTAAATAAATGAATCCCTTATAACTCAAAACCCTGGCCACTGAACAAATTTTAATGTCATTTAATTTCAGACGGAACATAGAAAATATTCTTATTATGCCATATATTTTTCCTGAAGAATCTTATCAAGCAAAAGAATAAATTATATTAAAATATAATTAAGTAAAGCGAACCCTATGATTCATGAACATGATCACAACATTATTCTGGGCATTTCGGCACCAAACCATATTTTTGATAACTTTTTCCACCGACTTTTCTGAATTTTAAAATTCAGAATTTCTCAAGCAACAAAACCCATTTGCCCTTCGATTTTTTTAAGAAAATCCCAAATTCTCCGCTTCAGGCTTCCGATAAAGTCGAATAGATTTCGTACCGGTTTGTTTTGCCAGTCAGAGTTAAATGATTTTTAGTTTTTGACCCTTTTTCCATGGCTGAATTTGAAGATATTGGAGCTGATATCGGGTAAAGCTTAATCCTTTACCCTTCTTTTTCAATATAAAGCGCGCGGTTTTATTTTGGTTTTACTGATCATTTCGTTATTAAATATTGGTCGACTTATGGACTATTGAATTGGGGTTTTGTATGACTTATTATGCATGTAAGAATTAAGGAATTATTAATGAGTAAATTTGTTTATAGCGACTTAAATTATTTGTAGCTATGGAAACAGGCTGTTTTAAGAATAAGAAATTAGTCCTTCAGTGTAGGTGAAGGTTTTCTTTAATGTAGAACAAGAAAGGAAGAAGCAAAAGGTAAGGTTTCAGAATTCGGTTTGGTCTTCTATTTTGTCCTTTCCATCAAAGAAAGCAAGATTTTATTGTTGTTCGAGTTAATGGATCATGTTGTGATGGTTGTGACTTTTTTTGGTTGACAGTTCCGACATTGAAGCTGATGATTAAGGTTTGAAAATATATCAGAGAAAGATGTCAGTGATGAAGAGATTGAAGCAGACGAATTGGAGAGACGAATGTGGAAAGATCATATCAAGCTCAATAGGATTAAGCAAAGACAGAAGATTGCGGCTCAGCAGGCTGCGGGAAAGCAAAAATCAAAGCAGGCATCCGTTCAAGCTCAGAGGAAGAAGATGTCCAGAGCTCAAGATGGGATTCTCAAGTATATGTTGAAGCTAATGGAAGTCTGCAATGCGCGTGGATTTGTCTATGGAATCATTCCGGAGAAGGGCAAGCCTGTAAGTGGTGCATCAGATAATATAAGATCTTGGTGGAAAGAGAAGGTGAAGTTTGATAAGAATGGGCCAGCAGCAATAGCCAAGTATGAGGCAGAGTGTTTAGGTTCAAGTGAGTCTGAAAACAAACAAAATGGAAATCCGCAGTGCAGTCTACAAGACCTGCAAGATGCTACTCTTGGGTCCCTTTTGTCTTCTTTGATGCAACACTGCAAACCCCCTCAGAGGAAGTATCCACTCAGCAGTGATAAAGCATATGTCACTGATATTGCAAAGATCCGGAGGCTCGTACATCAATCAAAATGTTTACAAGATAAGATGACAGCAAAGGAGAGTGCAGTTTGGTTGGGGGTTTTGGGACTAGAGGAAGCTCTGATTCAGCACCTAGTGGTAATGGAATATCCAGCATGGCTGAAATTCCGCGTGGTGGTCGTGATGGTAAGAAACAACCTGCTATCAGTAATGACAGTGATTATGATGTTGACGGTGGGTGACATTGTAGGTTCACCTTCTTCCAGAGAGAGAGGAGAAATCAACTTACAGATGCAGAGCCTAGGCATATATAAGCGAAGATTCCCCAATCCCATCGAAGAAAATGAGCCCATAGAGAAACAGCCTAGGAGGAAGAGACCTTGTATAAGATCAAACCATGGTGATCAACAGCCTCTATCAAACCATTGGGATAAGCAACCTGGATCATCTTGTGATGATCATGTTAACGTGGAGTCAAGAAGCTTGGTTCCTGACATCACCAAACTAATGTATCTTTTCTTGAGTATAATATACCTGCCACTCGGCAGGGAAATGATGCAAGCACATTGATGCATGTGGAGAAATGTTTAGATGTTCAGTCTAATCTACCTACCTGAATTACAGCATTATCCTGCTGTACCTTGTGCTAATGAAATTTCCACTCAGCGAATGCTTGTAGATGGAAGGCCCATGCTCTATCCATTAATACAACATTCTGAGCTGCAGCATGAGGTGCAAATGAATTTTATAATCCATCGGATGAATATAGGCCTCATCATGATGGTCAACAAAGTCAGAGGGGGATGAATGTACCACAGATTACACAGAAAAAGGAGTTGATGCATCAATGCCTGGTGGAATGACATGATTACTGGGGGAGAATTGCACCATATGTAAAAGACATACTGCACAATGAACAAGATAGAGCTGTTCAGAACCCCTTTGGTTCGCCAACAAATGATCCCTTGTTTTATGGTGGCTTTAACAGCCCATTTGAACTTCCGTTTGATGGTACAAGTTCACTAGAGGAACTACTTGATGATGACTTAATACAATGCTTTGCTTAGGCTGAAAATTTGAGATATCAGGTAGACCTTTACTCTTCAACCCACAATGAACAAGATAGAGCTGTTCAGAACCCCTTTGGTTCGCCAACAAATGATCCCTTGTTTTATGGTGGCTTTAACAGCCCATTTGAACTTCCGTTTGATGGTACAAGTTCACTAGAGGAACTACTTGATGATGACTTAATACAATGCTTTGGTGCTTAGGCTGAAAATTTGAGATATCAGGTAGACCTTTACTCTTCAACCCGTTAATTTATGAATGATGATTAATAATTTGGTCTCATTCATTTATTGATGTGAATTTTGCAGGAACTGTGAAAATTATGCATTATAACACCTAGATTAAGGAATTTCGATTATCCATTAGTTTTTCTAGTTATGGTACTTAACTTTTCATTTTTCTTGAAGTATCTGTGTCCAACATATATATGTTGAATATGACCTTCCAAGAATCCTTCAATACATAGCTTTCTAGAACAAGCATTAGCATTTGAACATTCTTAGGCTAAGTCGTGTCTAGTTTTGCTCACCTTTTCACAGAGTAAAAACATATAATTCCAGCTCCCTTAAATGTAAATTGGCATGAAAGGATGCTTGTAAGTGTGTCATCGTAGAAACTGTCCATATGACAAATTTGTGACAAAATAAGAAATCATTGATCAATATATTTCTTGCATTTTAAATCAGTTTCTATCTGTATACAGTTATTATATCCTCAGCTTTTTGTTATTTGTTTTATGCTTTACACTTGTATAAGGCTAGTTTATTGGGGGGGAAGTCCAAACCCTGAACAAGGGGATGCTAATGCCACTTAACCACTAGAGCAATAGGGTATTCGCCGTACTTTGAATTTTGGATTGTTCTGTAGTACTAGAAATACTAGATCAGGGCTTTTTTAAGGTTATATGGAAACGGGTAAAGAAGGATTTGGGACCTTGATGATATTCTACAATTCTTACTGAAAAGAAAGGTCATTTGAGCTCCAAATGGAGATTTTAGTAGATCATCGATTCATGGCTTATTTTCATTATACACTATAACATACATATGTAGATATCAGGTGTTTCCTATCATGTCCTTTGAATCTTCTAATTGAATTAAAGGAAGATCCACCATTGGCAATAGCCTTCCTAGCCATCTCAGCCGTTCCTTCACTTTCTTCCTAACCTCACCTGCATCCATAACCTGTCATACGCCTTTATCTCATCTGCCGTCACGACTTCACTTGTCCTGTCCTAAAATCCAACTTCATCACTACAGCTAATCCAAGCTGCTTCATCATATATGCATTTAGCTGTTGCATACATATAGGCCATGTTACTATAGGCACACCACACCACAAGCTCTCCAGAATTGAGTTCCAACCGCAATGAGACAAGCCCTCCTACTGCCTTGTGCCTGAGATCCTCTACCTGTGGTGCCCATCCGCATATCAACCCCCTCCCTTGGATCCTTTCCAGGAACCCTTCTGGCAACATTTCTTCAGGACTTTTGTAATGAACGTTTCCTGCAGCATCGTCTTGTGATTGCAGTGGTGGTGGCATATGCAAGGACCATAAGAACTTATGCTCACTCTGCTCTAGCCCAAGTGCTATTTCTTTAACTTGGGGTGGTCCATGGCTACCCATGCTTCCGAAGCAGAGATAAACCACTGATGATTCAAGCTGACTATCGAGCCATTTCATGATCCTGTCACGTTGGACCTGGTCCAATTCGACGTGAGGCAAACTGTTGAGGTGATTTACTGGTTGAACTGGATAAGTGGGAGGATTCTGGCCATTGTAAAAACAATTAACAGCATAAGGCTCAAGCTCTTCAAAACGTATTTATCAAGATACCTTGGGCATGCCTGAACTTTTCACCAATCTGGACAAATGCAGTATAGCCTCCATCCTTGTAAACAGAAACGAGGGCAGAACGCGTGAAGGACAGGATTTACAAATCCTGGGATCAAATGTTGAAGATCCATTTCTGGTCTCAGGTTTCGGGTATTCAAATACCAAGCTGTTCTGGCGATGTCAAGTTAGTAGTACATCATGAGGCCAAAGAAGGCTGCGTTTGTGGTTAAGTATATATACAAAGGAAGACCCAATTCTGTAGCGATATCGACCATGGGGGCACAAAGAGATCAAGAACTAATCCCGCAACTCGGGCTGAAGCCGAATCCGAAGTAGATCTCACAGACATAATATCCATGACAGCATTTCTAACGGGCAAAGTAGCTTTGGACCAATTCGTAGATAAAGGCTTCTGTTGATAACTTGAAAAGATCTAACGAGGGAGGTGAATTTGGTGGATTCGATCAGGTTGGCACGTAGCAAGTGATTCGGTGTAGGCGTCGACTATACCCGAAAACCACTTCATGGAAAGAATAGTGACCGAAATTCGGTCATCGGAATGGATAAGATGCTTTGTAAATTCACCAGTTGTGACCAAGTGGCCGACTCCTGGTGTTGGAACGAATATCAGCTCTACTTTCTTCATTACCTCAAATGTTTCGACTTTACTTGATTTAATGTTGGAAATAAATTTAAAAAGTATATATTTTTTATAATTTAAAGCATGGATTTGAAATTTTGATTTACTATATAATTATAGGGATGAAATGCTTACATCTTGACTAAATTAGATAGGATTCAATATTGTAAAATATATAAAAAAATTATGATTTTATATATTTATATAATATTATTTGGTTTAGTGGGATGAGCCATATCCTTAAACAAAGTCAGAGATTCAGATTTTATTGTGAATAGAGTAAATTGATTTAGAGAGTTATCCTTATAATAAACCTTTGTAATATTCGATTAACTTATTAATCTCATTTTTAAGCTAAATTTGCACTTAAACTAATATGAACACCTCTGAATTCAAAAATTAATGAGAAATATTACTTCATATGTATTTTATCACATAATTTATATTAGGATAAACTACATCAAATACTAAACTTTACCGCTGACTCGTTATACCATTGAACTTTTAATTTTGTCAATTATAACAATGCTTTTTAATTTTACATTCAATTATATCACTCTGTCGTTAAGTCGCTAACGAGAAATGACACATTAACAATTTTTATCACTACACTTTTCAGTCGCCACCGACAACTAAGCACCGTTGTTCATTGGTCATATGTTGCGACAAGATCAACATCAAACCGATCATATTTCACCCCTTGTTCTTCTCATAGGATTGGTTTTCCATGAAACCCACTCAAAACCAACAAAAACCATTTAAAAGTTCAACGTATTAATATTCTAATCTCATTCAATGACCGATCGATGAGGCTAGTTTTGAGGAATGTTGTTTGTCTTCTCGAAATAATTTTTCACCGTTTAGACTTTTAACGAACACCCCAAGCCCTGTAAATCTAATAAATCTTCAAACATCTAAAAATAGTAGAATTTTTGTGTTTAATTTCGTCGATTTTGAGTGTATTTCATGAAAAACTAATCATATGAGAAGAATAAAGAGTTGTGAACATTTAGGTACCTTTTGCTTCGAAATATGATCATAAAGTGCGGCGATTGGCTGCCGACAACAATAAAAAAATACAATGGTAAAAAATCAAATTTTAAAAGTTTAGTTGCATAATCTTTACATCAATAAACATTGCTTGCGCTTGGTGGCACACGCTCATGCTTGCATAAGCATCAATTTTGGAACCCAAATAGGCCAAAACAAGATCCAGGAGGAACAGTTTTGGTAAATATGGAGATGTACTAACTTGTCAATGTTATTTGATGTAGTATCCATCTCTTAGTGTACATAAAGTTTGCTGTGCATTCTTCGGGAATCTAGTTTGTCATCAGCAGCAGATTGAAGTGACATCTGCATTAATTTGTACACAACCAACGAATACTTGTCCTGATACATTCTGTTAATCAGTAGGTTGATTTGTTATTAAAAAATAATAATAATAAAATGTAATGTTTAAAACGATATTATTTTAGACATCATAACAATCACAAAAAAATTATTGTTCGAGTGTCATATGTTACATCAACTGTCATTAATCATGTTTTCGCATATTACTTAACAATGAAATGACATAATTAACTGTAAAACTAAAATTTAATAATATAATTAATAAAAATTAAAAGTTTAATTATATAAACAAATCAACCTACAAATCTGTGGTATCTAGGGTGTTTTTCCCGAAAAATTATCTTTTTAATTTAATATTCTCGATCAGGCACCGGTCAGATTATATTTCTCGATCTAACACCTTTGTAGTAAGCGCACCCCCTGTAGCGCGCTATACGCTGATTTGGTGCCACATGGGGTAAGGCGTGCCCCTACGGCGCGCCTTATGCTGACATGGATACACGTGTGTATGGCGCGAGGGAGGTTGGTAATTAAGGGTATAGCGCAGAGCAGGGTCGCCTTACTTGTGATTTGACACGTCAGAAAGGGCGCCCTGCCCGCGCTATACCCTTAATTATCAACCTACCCCGCCCGTTCACACCCATCCCTCCCTATAATACCCCCATTCTCAATCACTTTCACACAAATCCTCACAACTTCTCTCAAATACTCTTATATTCTCTTATTAAGGTATATTTTATTATATTTAGTATTTTTTAGTAATTTATTTAATTATTTTAATTGTTTAATATTTTATTTAATTTTTTTGCAGATATAAAATGGAAGGCGGTCTACTTTTGTTGGATGGAAAATCATATATCTCGACACTTTGCTGATAACGGTAACATTTTAACGTTTAATTTAATTAATTAATTAATTAATTTAATGCATGATTATTAGTTTAAAAATTAATTTGTGTAATTATTATATTTTAGGAGAGAGACCGTATATTAGATCCTTTTATTAGGAACCTTAAGTTAGTTATACCTACTCGTGTAATGTCGTATTTAGTAGAGGCTGGATTCGGTCACCTAGGTATATCAGGGTCACTGTAAGATAGAATCAGACCTTATTTCTGCCTTAGTAGAGCGGTGGAGGCCGGAGACCCACACATTCCATCTTCTGTGCGGAGAGTGCACGATCATGCTTGAGGATGTTTCTATGCACCTGGGGCTTCCGGTGGATGGAGGTGTGATATCAGATAACTTCCAGTTTTGGACTACTTTGTGCCGGGTTAGTCTAGGATGTGTTCCGGAAAATTTTAACGGTGGACGGATACTGTTAAATTGGTTAGATGCAAATTTTTTAGAGTTGAGCGAGGACGCGTCTGACGATGAAGTTAAACATATGCACGGCATGTATACTACAGCTGATAGGAGGGTTGCTGATGCCGAACAAATCGCGCAACCAAGTTCATTGTATGTGGTTGCAACATCTTGGCGACTTTCATCTGGGCCGAATCACTCAGTTGGGGCTCAGCAGTTTTGGCTTGCCTGTACAGGGAGATGTGTCGAGCCATTGACTACAGGCGTAATGCTATCGGCGGATGTCTCATGCTATTACAGTCTTGGGCATGGTATCGATTGCCCTTTTTATGTCCTGTTGTCAAGAACCCATTCGTATTTCCGCTACTCCTAAGGTAATTATAAAACTAATTTTGTATATTAATAATTTTATACAGTGAATAAAAAATTATTTTTCTTGAATAGGTGATCTACTGATAGGAAAAATCATTAGGAACTACCTGATGATTTAGAAAAAATTAGGGTGTTAATCGATCAGAAGGCTGGCACACATGTATGAATTTTAATGTTTAAAAATCGATTTTAGATTATAGTTATATAATTAGATTATTTTGATAAAAATTATATTTGTTTTAGTTTGAATGGGTGACATATTCTACTGATGATGTGAGGGCGGTGATCCCACCTGAGTTGAGGGGCCCATCAGATGTTTGGATGGCGATAGTCCTTTTGATATGTTATGCGACCGTCGAGTGGCACTCCACTGATCGCGTGCTCCAGCAATTTGGTTGTTTTCAACCAATTCCGAAAGCATCTCGCAATATGAACGAGTTGCATATCATAGATAGACGCGGCAAGACAGATACAGATTGGCTGGTGAGGCATCATGCGTGGGTCGTGTTGTGGGAGGATCGACATCGGTGCCTTCCCCGTAGAGAGCCCATTTTACTTGACCTCTTGATGGTTGCTGACGGTTATTACGAGTGATTCAACAGTAATAGGAAATCGTTTCTGCTTCCCGAAGATGCACGAGGGCAGACTTTTCCGCTACGTCGACAGAGACGTTCACCGACACAGCACCATCGTCCCCCGACTCGTGGACAGAGAACAGGTGCTTCCGGTTCATCCTCAACTGCACCATCAGAACCTTCACAGCAGCTACCGTATCCACCGGCTTATATACTGCAGCCATATATGATGCCGCCACCGCCGCCTTCACCTGGTTTTATGACCCCGCCGCCGCCACCGTCACAGAGTTATATGACCCCTCCTGGAGGCTATTATGGGTGTATGTTTGCAGATCTGACTTGGGGTTCATATGCTCACATTTTGGCGGGTTCAGCCTCATCACCCATAGTCGCAACACAGACACCTCATGTACAGTTTTCACACTCAGCGATGTCTGGGTTTTATGAGTTTTTCCAGTTTTCGCAGGACGATCGGATAGTCAGTCATATACCCTCGAGAGTCCTTATTCTATGGAGGTGCTTCATCATCATCAGCTCCTCATCAATAAATGTAGCTGCTCAGGACGACGACAACGACGAAATAATTTAAATAATATATGACCAAAAATATAACACAATAAATTTTTTACACATAAACGTAAATAATTTAAATAATATAATTTTATATTATTACTGCACCGCAAAATATTTCGACGTATGCTCCCACTTTCTAATTCTACAAACACAGAAATTAATTGAAAACAATTAGTATAATTTTTTCAAATAATCATATAACTATAAAATAAATATAACAAAATTACCTTATAACGAAAGATCGAGCAAACTTCTGAATCAAATATAAGATGATTGTCGGATGTTATTTATTGATTCAAAGGATTGTTGGTGAGAGAGTTTATGGAGACGACTATTTATAGCCGAGATAGGATACCTTAAAGCCGAGAAGTTTGAGAAATAATGCAAGTCGTGGTCCTTGCACCGCGCCTTGCATTATGCATGTTTGATAATTGAGATAATTAAATAGCACAGCCCCTGCCCCGCTATCTTACGTGGCGTATGGGCAGCCCCTGCCCCACGCTATACACACATGTATCCATGTCCTGCGGCGCGCCTTACCCCACGTGACGCCAAATCAACGTAGCGCGTTGCAAGGGGTGTGCGCCTTACTGCAAAGGGTGTTAGATCGGGAAATATAGTCTGCCGATGCCTAATCGAGAATATTAATAAAAAGATGATTTTTCGGGGAAAACGCCGGTATCTAGTGTTTACTCTTTAACATTTTTCTAAAAGGTTTCATATATCGGAGTACATATGCAAAAATTTCACTTTAATATGTCTAAATAAATATCGGTTTGGAACATTTCATTCCCACCCCTATTCATTTCCATTTATGAAAGAAACAATTGAAAGAGCAATAAACAACTAATGTAACATGACACGTGTCAATTTACATTATCAATGCCAAGTCAGAAACCGAAAATAAAAGGGTAAACTGCATGTTAGTACCATGACAATCATTTTTCTTCCATTTCATCCACCTAACTATTTTTTATTTCAAAATCATATCTAACATTTAGTTTTGATTTTAGTCTAATCATCGAAGTTTAAAAATTAACAGTGATGTTGATATATCATCATAAGATATTGTCACATCATCATTGTAAAAATAATAAGGGTAAATTATACCACTGAGCACTCAATTATTTAGTTTTTACTTACCACCGATCTTTCAATTTTATAATCATATCACCTAACTATTTAATTGTTACCAATCAAGCCACTAGACATTAACAATTGAAGGAAATGTTGACATGACAGTTAAAAAAATTAGCATAATTCTACATTTAGTCCTCAATGCTTATAAATTCTATCAATTTGATCCTAATTTAAATTTATTTCAATATATTAATCTTACAATCAGGTGGTGACATGTGTCAATTGCCGCATTAACAACTCCATTTTATTAACTATCACACCATCATATATCTTATTATCACTATTGGCACACAAAAAGATATTGAAATCGTTATAAAAAGACTTGAACCCGAGTCATTAAGGTATAGTAAAAATTGTTAGCCACTAGACTAAATAATAAAATGATATTAATTTATGATATTTTATATAGAGAATAACAAAACCACGAAATAATTATAATATAAAAAAACTATTTAAATAAATAATAATATTATAATAATAAATAAATCTAATATAAGATAATAATAATAATAATACATTATTAATAAACAATATGTGGTTTATGTATTATAAAATATTAGATTATATTTTTAAAAACCATATTAAATAATTCACATATAAAATATAATTAATAATTTTAAATAAAATAATATGTGATTTAAATAAATCTAATGAAAAATATTTTAAATCTAATACAAATATTATTTAAATAGATAATATTGTCAATAATTTTGCATTAACTGAAATAATGCCTAATATATTATTTTATAGTTATGTCGTAACACCCGGGTTAGTAGTTTTGGGTTTACCCGAGAGGTAAGTGTTACCTTGTGAAATTTATAAATCAAATTGTTGAGTTTAATTGGGTGGGATTTGGGGCCTAAATAGTCACAAAAAGGGGATTTTTAATTAAGGGACAAAATATGAAGGATTAAAGTGTAATTAGATCATTATTGGTTTTGGAAGATTTGTTGAGGTATTAAAGGGGTTTCAACCGTAGGTTCCTTCCCACTTCTCTTCTCTTCATTCTTCTTCCTTCATCTCCTTCAAATGACTATAGCTTCAAGGTAAGATCTTGAACCTTCTTTTTACTTATCTCTTCCTAAAAACCCCTAACAACCTTATTTTTTAAGAAGATACAAGCTTTGCATTTTGTTTGCATGAAAAAGAGGGGTTTTCTCCATCCAAGCCTTGAGGAGGTTGAATTCTAGCTAAAGGAGGTTATTTCGGGATTCAAGCATAAAGTAGTGTATTTCTAATCATTTGGAGTATTAAAGTTTCATAAATCCATGGTTTTTGCTAAGATTTGATGATTTGAGCATTTTAGGGTTCATATTTGATTTCTCACCAAATCATATTTTTTGTGTTAATAATATGTTTTAATGATGCCTAATGACCCTAAATAACTTACTAAAACTTTAGAGTAAGTTTACAAACCAACTCATGTCATTTGGAGTGATTTTTGAGTGATTCTTATGCTTAAGCAAGTCATTCCCAGAAAAATGATCGATCTCTCAACCAAAGGGATCGATCCCAAAGTTTCTGTCTAGTAAAGGATCGATCCCTTTTCAAAATGATCGATCCCTTAAGAGAAAGGATCGATCCCTTTTTAAAAGGATCGATCTCTTGGAGAAAATGATCAATCTCTCGAAAGAAATTATCGATCCCTTATTTGTTTTGCTCGATGAAAAATGATGGATTTGCATTCATTAGAGGTCCTAAGTGTTGTTGAATGTTCTTTTGACCTGTTTAAGGTCCATAAAATCTAAGGACGATCTGTAATAGTAAGACTTAGTACGTGAGGGAAATGACCCAACATACCTAAAAACACTCGTAGGAGTAGGTTACACCGGGTGTAACCATATTAAGCGTAATACACTAGAGTATCTTCAATAGAGGGGGTATACGAATGGTTGGGATTGAGGATAAGTACATGAGATACCCGATGAGTGGTACGATAAACATGTCAAATTCATTATCGACTAAGACGTGGTGTTTAATGAACGTCAGTGAACCGAAAATGGATAATTTATTCCACTACTTAAAGGGGGTATTGAGAGAAGTAAGATAAGAGTGTTAGGAGTGTTGTTACATCGTAACGAGCCGAGTCAGGTATCGGCTAACCAGTGGATCAGGCAGTGTACTGCAGACACCATAATCACCGGGAAATTGTGAAATGCTTGGAGACCTCTCCGGAGGTAGAAATGAGTAAAATACCTTATGAGTAATAATACCCTCCCATAACGTCATAAATGAGAGGAAGAAGGAGATAGTCTCGGGTGAAGGGGATATTACCTCACCTGACTTCGATAAGTTCAGTATCGAGTGATTGAGCTACCTCGCCTGCTTCGGTGTGGTATCAGTTGACGTGTGTTAAGGCGTAGCTATAGATGAGAGCCTTATAATAATAATGAGATAATAACATTAAGTATGTGATAACCATAAAAGCCTTATGAGGTAAGATTCCATAAGGCTTATGCCCTTGTGTGTCGCTCGGGAAATGAGGACAGTCAAGTAACTTTAGCAATAGGATGATCGTCTTGAGTGCATAGGATATTCAGATATATCCAAGTCAATGCAAGATGCACTTTAGTCACTAGTTCAATGTGATATTGATATGTGACCCAAAAACGTTCCGAGTACTCAAGAGGAGTAGACTAGCCAAACAAGTGTCGATCGATGTGTGTGACCTAGACCTAGCCTAAGGTATTGGGAGGTGACAACGCTATTTGACCCGCACCTCGCCTAAGATACTTGGGAGATTTCGGTGCTATGTGACCCAGATCTTGTCTGAGATACTTGGGAGATGCTGATGCTGTGACCCAGGTCTACCCAAGGTACCTTTATTAAACAAATAGAGGTGTGAGTTCCATGATGCTATGTGACCCCGAGCTACACCACGATGCTCACTTATGGTGAGTGATAGTACCAGGGTCTCTGCGATACTGGGTACCGTCATTGTGTTAGGCATGATGATGCATTATAGGATGATAATGAGGTTAGAGACTTAGTACTTGTATACTCATGGCGGGGCCCTTAGCGAAGACTAAGGGAAGCATGAGGGGTAGATCCGAGAGATAAAACTGGAGGACCTTATGTAGGTAGCAGTGATTGGAATCATGTGTGTACCTACTGCTTATTACTATATCTCTAGCATACTTTCGTTTATGGAATTCTTATGGTGCTCTAGATTAACGATTATACTGTTGAGCTTTGTAAGCTCAATATTCGGATGTTTTCCGTTGGCATGTCCGTAGCTTGAGTAGTTCGTGGAGCATTGTCGCCGTAGGACTTCCAGCATCTCAGACAGAGTATTGTACTAGCTTTAGCAGGCATGTGTATTCGTAGAACCTTACTTGTATTTGAGTTGTAAACTTCAAATGTATTATTTTGATTTAAATCATGTGTCATGGAGCTCCGATTTTGTAAAAAATGTTTTATAACAATTATGTTTTATTATGATACCATTCAATACATTGAAAAGTAAATGAACATGTTTTGAGGATTAGAGGTTGTCTCAGTAGCCTAGTGTGACACTTTAGGCCTAATCGGGTTTAGGGTGTTATATATGTTCTTTACATATATAAAATATTTTGGCTTAACATCAAATTGTGATTTATTCTAGTGGCTAACTAAATTCTATCTTATATTAAAGACTTCCTAGCCATCCCCCCATTTCCTTCACTTTCTTCCTCACCTCACTGCCTTCATCCATGACCTGTCGTACGCCTTCTCTATCTCATCCGCCGTCATGATTTCACTTGTCCCAATCCTATAATCCTACTTCATCTACGCTACCGATTCAAGTTCCTTCATCGTACATGCATTTAGCTGTTGTTCAGCGTACATTGGCCATGTTATATGGGCACACCACACCACAGGCTTTCCAGAATAAAGTTCCAACCGCAATGAGATACAAACCCTCCTATTGTCTTGTGGCTGAGAACCTCTACTTGTGATGCCATCCGCATCCGCATATCAGCCCCCTCTCTTGGATCATTTCCAGGGACCATTCAGGCAACATTTCCTCTGGATTTTTGTAATGATCGCCACCGTCTTATTGCGGCAGCGACATATGCAATGACCATAATCCGAAAGAAAAGATAAGCCACTGATGATTCAAGCTGATTATCGAGCCATTTCATGATCCTGTCGTTTGGACTGGTCCCAACTCAAGGTGAGGCAAACTTGAGGTGAATCACTGGTCCACTGGATAAATTGGAGGTTTTGGCCTTTGTAAAACAATCAACAGCATAAGGCTGAAGCTCTTCATGATACCTTTGGCATGCTAAACTTTTCAGCAAACTTGGAAAAAGCGGTATAACCCCCATCCTTTATAACAAAAACGAGGTATAGAACGCGTGAAGGGACATGATTTACAAATCCAGGGATCAAATGTTGAAGATCCATGTTTCTGGTCTCAGGTTTCGGGTATTCAAATACCGAGCTGTTGTTCCAATGTCGAGTTGGAAGGTACAGCATGAGCCAAAAGGGGCCGCATTTGTGGTTAAGCATATATAAGAAGGAAGACCCAAATCTGATGCGATATCAACCATGGGGGCTCAAAAGAGATCAAGACTAATCCTGCAACTCGGGCAGAACCCGAATCAGAAGTAGATCTCATGGACATAATATCCCTGACAACATTTGTAACGGGAGCAGAGTAGCTTTGGCAAAATTCATAGATAAAGGCTTCTGGTGATAACTTCAAAGAGGTGAATTAGGTGGATTCGATCAGGTTGGCAAGTACAAGCGATTCGGTGTAGTGGTCGACTAAACTAAAAGACCACTTCATGAAAGAATAGTGACAGAAATTCGATCATCGGAATGGATAAGACGCTTTGCAAATTCATCAGTTGTGACCAAGTGGCTGGCTCCTGGTGTTGGGACGAATATCAGCTCTACTTTCTTCATCTCTCACTCTGTTGCTATGCTCAGTGCTGTCTAAAATCTCTCATGCAAATGAATGTGTGCATAAATAATTTTTTTATGTTTCAGAACTTTCTATTTTTCAAAAAAATTATGTTTCAATTTCACTTAATCTAATTTAAAAACAAATTTTAGCTTTACTTTTTTTATTATTTAAAATATAGATTGAAAATTTGATTTATATAATTTATAGGAATGAAATGCTTACATTTGACTAAATTCGATGAGGTTTAATATTATAAAAGAATAAAATGAATTTATCAAAATTTATAAAAATTCATTAAATAGACGTCTAATAATCTATGGGTTTCGGTTATACATGTTTAAAGTTGAATCAATAGAATAGGTTCAAGTTGTAAGTAATTTGATATCATTTAAGTTAGTTTCAAATTTTAGTTTTTGTGTATATAAAAAATCTTCATTAAAAGACTCACTCACAAAACTTGATGCACAACACGAGAATTGGTTAAGACAAAATTCTAAAATCGAAAGTACAAAAAAAAGAAGAAGTAAAGAGCTGAAATTTATTCAAATCGCTACCCAAATTTTAGAATGTAATAAATAAAGTAAACAACTAATGAAACATGACAAGTAACACACATATACATATTAGTTGTTGGCTGTAATATCCTCTATAATCTTCTAATTGAAGTAGAGGAAGATCCACCATTGTAACAGCCTTCCTAGCCATCCCACCCATTTCCTTCACTTTCTTCCTCACCTCACTGCCTTCATCCATGACCTGTCGTACGCCTTTCCTCTATCTCATCCGCCGTCACGATTTCACTTGTCCCCATCCTATAATCCAACTTCATCTCTACTGCCATCCAAGTTCCTTCATCGTATATGCATTTAGCTGTTGTTCAGCATACATCGGCCATGTTACTATGGGCACACCACACCACAAGCTTTCCAGGATGAATTCCAACCGCAATGAGAAACAAACCCTCCTACTGCCTTGTGGCTAAGGACCTCTACCTGTGGTGCCCATCCGCATATCATCCCCCTCTCTTGGATCCTTTCCAGGAACCCTTCGGCAACATTTCCTCTGGATTTTTGTAAAGAACGGCAGCGCTTGTTGTGGTGGCATATGCAATGACCATAAGAACCTATACCCACTCTGCTCTAGCCCAAGTGCAATTTCTTTCACTTGGGGTGGTCCATGGCTACCCTCGCTTCCGAAGCGAAGATAAACCACTGATGAGTCAGGTGATTATCGAGCCATTTCATGATCCTGTCGCGTTGGAACTGGTCCAACTCAGGGTGAGGCAAACTGTTGAGGTGAATCACTGGTCCAACTGGATAAATCCGAGGGTATTGGCCATTGTAAAAACAATCAACAGCATAAGGTTCAAGCTCTTCAAATGTATTTATTATGATGCCATTGACATGCCTGAACCTTTCAGCAATATGGAGAAATGCGGTATAGCCTCCATCCTTGTTAAACAGAAATGAGGGCAGAACGCGTGAAGGGACAGGATTCACGAATCCAGGGATCAAATGTTCAACATCCACGTTTCCAATCTGGGTTTCGGGTATTCAAACACCGAACTGTTTTGGCGATGTCGAGTTGGTAGGTAGAGCATGAGGGCAGAGAAGGCCGCATTTGTGGTTGAGTATATATAAGATGGAAGACCCAATTCTGATGCGATATCAACCATGGGGGCACAAAGAGACAACAAACTAATCCAGCAACTCGGGCTGAACCCGAATCGGAAGTAGATCTCATGGACATAATATCCTGACAGCATTTCTAACGGAGGCAGAGTAGCTTTGGCAACGTTCATAGATAAAGGCTTCTTCTGATAACTTGAAAAGATCTAATGAGGGAGCATCTACCTGAGGGAGCTGAATTAGGTGGATTCGATCGGGTTGGCTCATAACAAGCGATTCGGTGTAGGCTGCAAGCGATTCGGTGTACTCGTCCACTGAACTCGAAGACCAGTTCATGGAAAGAATAGTGATAAAAATTCGATCATCGGAATGGATAAGACACTTTGCAAATTCACCAATGGTGATCAAGTGACCGACGTCTGGTGTTGGAACGAATATCAGCTCTATTTTTCCATCCCTCGTTCACTCCGACTCCTGTTTAATCTTCTTTGCTGTACTGCTCAACGCTGGATAAAATCTCTTAAGCGAAGGAATGTGTGGTAGCAAATAGACAATGCTGATATATATATATATATATATATATATATATATATATATATATATATATATATATATATATATATATATATATATATATATATATATATATATATATATATATGATATATATATATATATATATATATATATATATATATATATATATATATACTTTTACCCAATCCAATAATATTTGAATATTTTAACAATCATACATAATGAATTAATTAATATAAATTTAATTTCTAAATAATATTATTATTTGATTCATAATCGGATGTAAATTATAAATAAACTCATATTTGAAAACAGATTTACTAATACAAATTCAACAAGAGTAAGCATTCGATCAAATCAAGTTTGTGCTTTCCAGCTCGTATCCAATAACTTTAAAAAGTAGGATATTTATCTATTCAAGGGAGAGGATAGCAGAACAGGCCGTAATTGGTAGCAAGCCCAATATTTTAATATTTTAGTTAAACTACACATTTTGTAGTTAAACTATTAGTTTTGATCTATTTTAGTATAAACTTTTAATTTTTTTAATTAAACTTAAAGTTTAGTTTTTATTTTAATTTAGAAGCCCTTCATTAAAAATTTAATGTGTTTAATTTTAGTATATTTAAATACCTAAACTTTTTAAAAAAAATTCAAAATATAACGTTAAATTCTGAACGGAGGTACTAAAATGAAAAAAAAACTATAGTTTTTAACGGCATGATACTAAAATGAAATAAAAACTAAACTTTAGGTATGGTTTTAAAAATTAAAAGTTTAAGTACTAAAACGAAAATAAACCGATAGTTTAGATATTACATATGTAATCTACCCTATTTTGAATCATTATTGTTTTTTAAACCAAGAAATGAGTCCAAACTAGCAAGGAACAAGAGTTGGATGATATCTAATTTGCACCCATTAAAGACATATTATTTCCAACCAAACAATAGTTGAAGGGATAAAGTGCCAAATGGAGTTCTTGGATTTAGATAAACAAGATTGGTGCCAAAGGGACAAGAAAGTAGCAACATCACCTGAAAAATGAACGAAAAATCCCAAAGATTAGAAAAGCGCATCCAAATCCCACAAAATACCTTACGGTGCAAAAAAAAAAAAAAGGTGGGAAGCGACTTCAATTTCAACCTGCAAATGAAGATGATTACGAAGAACAAGCACCCAAAGAGTCATCCTTACAAAAGGAATTTATCACCCCCTTCCACATTCAAGATGGGATTAACATTGTATTTGCAACATAAAACTTTCTTCCGCATACTATCTCTCTCGTTCGAAAAATCTAAATCCAAAATCCCCAGGCCATAACTCGTCAACGGGGAACACACGTCTGACTGTTTAATCTAATGGATCCCCAGAGAAAGGTAGACATCACTCTATTCAGTTTATAAGCCACAACCCTAGGTAGTCTGAAAATAGAAAGATAATATATAGGAAAAGAAGACAATACTGACTTCATGAGAATAACACTTCCCCCAAAAGATAGATTGTTGGATTTTCAACTAGCCAATCTGTTATAGAACCTACTGACCACTGACTGCCACAAAGCACAAGAATTCCATAGAGAATACACTTTCATATTTATTCCGAACGACCTACATTTTCTGAGGTTAAGTTGTAACCCAGAAACCACCTCAAAAAATACATATTACTCGTTTAACATTTCTAACTTCACACAATGAGGTATTGAAGAACATCATCAGCTAATCTACTGTAACGCCCTTGATCCGTGTACGTTTCGATATACGAGTTAAAGATGTCACATCAACTTATAAAACATTCACTAAACTGAAATGCTTAAATTTTTTGTTTCGTTTTAAAATGCTCCTATTTTTAACTTTAAAAACTATTTTATGAATATCTTAAATTATAAATTAATATTTTGTTGTAGAAAAATAAATTTATTTGTCAACCAGTGATTTTACTGTTTAGCGTATTTTTGCAAATCATTTAAAACATAATAATATAAATACAATTTTCATGCATAAATACTGATAAAACTAAACTATGTAAAATAAAATAAAATGACCATAGTTTATTATTACAGACTATTTAAAATAAATCCGATAAATAGTGCTACTGACATAATTATACTTGCCACTAAAAGTTAAAAGTAGCATCGTAGATGTCTTACTGATATTGATGATAGTTATGACTTCCAAAAAGATGCTCGGGAGGCTCCTTATTGCTCGTACTTATCTCTATCAGAACTTACGCATGAAAATCATCACACGCTAAATATAACTTAGTGAGGCAGTAGTAAGCTAAGGTGAGATAGATCATGAAAATATCATAAACATAAATAAAATAATTTTATATAAGATATTAAACTGGCAAACCGACTTATCCAAGTCAATTCCTTCACTTAGACCTGAAATTCATTTTAATTCATAAAGTCATGAAAATTGTGATAAACAATATCTGATAAAATAATCATATCATGATTTCTGTTAACTGGAAATCATTCAAAACTTTCGTATTCATTTTCATAGCCCAATGTATATTTATGAGAACACAAGGTATGTGAGTAAGGTGCACACTATGCACAACATGGTGCCAAATCATAACTGATACTAAGATATGATGCACTTCAGTGCAATCATAACTTGAACACCAATGGTATTGAACATTGGTACACGAATGTACCAAAAGTTGACCTGGTAACTGATAACTGAAAAGTACTCAACTAATGACATGTTAAATGTACCAACAACTCTCAACGTAACATACAATGGGATTGTGTATATAATATAAAATCATTTATTATTCATAGCTGATAATTATTAACGTCTAAACTTTATCATTATGAATATCATGCTTTGGCAGTTTATATCCTAAACCATACTATAAAATATAATGAGGTTGACTTATTGCAAGTCGTCATCGATCGTAATAATTAAATAAATAAACTGCACTCACATTTGCCTCACTACCAAACCTTTAATGCGATATTCTTAATCACGTGCTTTTCTCTTTCCTTTCGGATCGTTTGGATTGCTAGATTTATCAAGATCTGACAATGGGATATAATAACATAACATATTCAAAATATATGTTAGTATTGAACTAACATAATCTAAACTTAAAAATATAAAAGTATAAAATTGAAAATCAGTACTTAATTGATATCAACCTAAATCATACTTCTCAACATGACTTCAAATTTTCCAACATACTTATAAATTCCCAAAGTATTTATCATTATTCATCCTTCAACCTTTACTTATTTCATAATTCAACCACTAAATTGTGAATTCTTTTTAGAATTCATATCAACTTTCCCCTTTAATTCATAATAGCCCTTCACCATTATGATCATTTCATTAATTACATAAAATTTCCAGCAGCTCAATAAATATTCAAATCAACACTTAAGCATTCAAAAGCTTGCAAATTTATCCTAAACACTCTTAAATTTGTCAATTCAACCTCAAATCTCTATAAACTCGTAATTTGATTCAAACTTAATAATTAAACAAAAATTTCAGCAAGCTTCTAGAATTCCAGAATTTTCCTAATTTACCCAAATGATACTTCTACATATAACTTGCAAACAAGTCCCATTTTCTTAGGACCTTTCGAATTCCAACCCAAACTTTTACCAAATTTTCAATTTGGTTCCAAATAAATTTCCAACTTAATTTTCCAGCATCTCAATACTAAATATTATCATTGAATACTCCAAATCTCACATTATACAATAATGTCCCACAATCCTTAAACTTCTAAACTAGCCTTTTTCACTTTCAAGGTTCCAAATCGATCCAAATCAATCTCCAATTCACACGAATACTTTTAATATCATTTCTATACCATAGGAATTTTTCAACATTTTCCCCTTAATATTTTCCCTATGGCCGAATACCCCATGTCACTTTAGGGGGACTTTTTGTTCAATTTCAATCATAAATTCAGCCTCCTTTTATCAATTTCATGCATTTCCAATCATCACAACATTAAATTACGTCAAAATCCCAACATTTCCAAAAATCCTAATTAGGCCAAACCTTATATATGCTTGTACAATAAATTTTAATCATTATACATGCTTTAAAAATAATCACCAACATCAAAAACATAAAAATCATTCATTAATTCTTCAAGATCACCAAACCCTCCTTAAACCCTAATCATCAAATCTCAACACACAAGCATCCTCACCATGCAATATTTGTATCAACTGATAGAGAATTCCATGTAGGTTTCTTTATCTAATAGCTTAATTCAAAAATCAAATATTTATCTTAAAAAATCAAAATAAAAATTCATACCTTGGAGCTTAGTAGGTTTCGACCAATAGAGATAAACAAGCTGGAAATTATGTGTTTGCCTTGACTATTCTAGTATTTAAATGATAATACACATGACATTTATCTAATTTAATTGAATTTAAAATTAATTAATGAGAAATTATAAAAATACCATTAATAAATATTGAAAATTTCCAAATGCCATTGTATTATCTTCCATTAAAATATTCCTTGGCCAAAGATGAATCAACTTGGCTTTGACTTTCTAATTTGGCCATACAATTTTCAAAAAAATACATTTTAGTCACTAAAATTCCTCTTTCTCTTTTCGGTCAAATCTAAAAATTACACTATTCTGAGCAAAATTCATCTGATCTAAAATATGAAAATAATATTTCCAACCATTTTATAACATCCTTCAAAATTTCATGAAATTCCAGTTCGATCTGATTATCCAATTTCAATGCCGAACTTTATCGCTTTATAGCTTTAAACACAAATCCCGTACCGAAAATCTGATTCCCACGAAAATCTTTGTTTTAGGTCAAGTTGTTCATTTACGGGCTAAAATATATAACTTTTTAAAATTATATTTTTGGTCTCTAAACTTTTTAAAGTTTACACTTTGACCACCAAACTTTCAAAACATATATTTTACTCACTAGAAAAAATTTGGGGTATTAAATCTACAGACTATAAATGTGAAAACATAAAAGAATTAGTATACCTGCCAATGGTAACTCCATGAAAAAGGTCGAACTGAACATCTTTAGAAAACATAAAATTAAAATGGAGATAGGGAGCAACCTTGATGAAGATCTCTGACCATAGATTTTTTTAGAGGGAACACCATTGACCAACACTGAAATAGAGACTAAGAAATGCATTTAAAGATGAAACTATACTAGCATTTCCTAAATCCTTTTCTTCATGATTCTAACTATGAAGTGTCAATCCAATGTATGTTAAGCCCGCTTAAAATCAATCTTAAGAACAATTCTTTTCAAGCCCTTCTTAAGATAGTGGTCAATCCCTTCATTAGCAATAAAGGATAAATCTAAAATTTATCTACTTGAAATAAAAGTAAAATGAGATCTACAGATATTGGAGTCGATGCATCCCCTTAGTCTTCTCGATAGAACTTTAAATAAAATTTTATAGATTCCTCTTATCAGACTTATAGGTCTTTAATCATCTAGGGACTCAGAGTTGCTCCTTTTAGGAATCAACATGATGAATGAGTGGTTCACCCCTATAATGCCCCGAATCCTGGGTTAGAAGTATTGGGATAGCCCAAAATGGGCCTTGGTTTAATTCTTTAGCTTGGAGGAAGCCTTGACCCAAATTGAAGATGATTTGGGCTTGAGTTGAGCCCAATAATGAAATAAAAGGGTGTTTTTAATATACAGTCAAAATTGAAGGGACCAAAGAAACAATTTTACCCTTATTCAAAATTAAGGTTAAAATCCTTAATTGCTTAGTGATATCACGTCTGATACACCCTCTTTTCTTAACCCTCCTTTGTCTCTTATTCCTCTTTAAATCTTCATCTTTATAGCTCTTTGTTCTTCTCCAAGAACCAAGTAAAGGTAGAAACTTGGTAGTCTTGCAACCCTAGTTCAGCAACCTAAAGGTAAGAATCATGATCTTTGTATCCCAAGCTTTGTATCAAGCTCTCAAGACACTCATTTCATCATAGTTGCAAGAACGACTTTAAAAGGGTTTTAGGAACTAGATGGTTCCAACCCATTTTTCAGATATTTCTAGCCTTAGAAGTGTTTTAAAACCCTCTTTAATCCCTAGCAATAGTTAGTAACCCTTGCATTTGGTTTGTTTAGTGCAAGAGGTTGGAGAAGGCTCCAAAGCTAAGGGGAAGGAAAATCTTACTTTGGGCTGAGCCTTTGATGTTTCCAAAATATAGCATCAAAGGTAACTCACTCTTGACTCATGTATACCATATGTAAGCCATTTAGATGAAATGTAGTAGGTTTCATAAGCTTGAAGCATTCCCATGGCATATTTCATGTTTTAGAGTTATAAATATGTCTAAGGCCCTATTTATGCCCCTTTGTATCTTCATAAAACATTAATAATGTTTGGGGACCTCACTAAGGTCTTTAGGATAGTATAATGAGTTTTTGTACCTATTTTATGCTCTCTGTAGGTTGAGTTTCGATACTAGAGAGATAGTATCGAAAATTATTCTTCTTCTCGGGCAGACTCATGAGTTTCTTGGCAAGAGTATCAATACTATTTCAAGAGTATCAATACTTTGGGTCATAGCTTCGAAACTCGTATAAAGTTTTGAAACTAGGCAAAATAGAATGTTTAAAAATATATGTACTTATATAAAGTATCGAAACTTTTGTAGGAGTATCGATACTCTTGGGCTAGTATCGATACTTTCAGTTTGTTTTGGACAAAAAATGCCAGTTTTTAATGGAATTAGACTCGAGGTATCACAACACTTTAGTATATCCTCAAATAAGACTTCAAGCGAGAACAATAATTAATATCAAAACAGTAGAAAGAGAAATAACTAGGTGTTAGAGTATGCCCAAAGACCAATCATATGATGATGTAATTTTTATTTACCGATTTTATTGAATAAAGGCATTGCCGCTATTATTTTCAGTTATATATATGTGTTTAACATAAACTGGAAGATAATAAAGTCCATATAATGACATAATTGTTATTATTAAAAGATCCCTAGTCAAGTATTATTATGAGCATGGACAATAATAATATGCTCAAGACTAACATGTTATTGATTGATGACAACGAGTTGTCATTGACATAGAGATGTCAGAATTAATACATGATTATATTGTTAGAGAACAATGTATTGGATTGACCCACCATGAGCATATGTCTTGGATTATTATGTGACAGTCATAACATTACTCATGGTGATGGCTATATGTATGATCCTCAGACTTGAGATCAATACTATCCCAACATATATTGTTGTATGTTTTGATGCAGCTAAACAAGCTCCGTAACTGGTTGCTCTATAAAGATTGTTATTGAATATATCTCAATATATGTAGTGGGTGTATATGATTAAGATAGGATATGTCCTTCCTAAATAATAGGAAATATATCATAGGCCACTTGATTGAGTAAGACTAGAAACGCATGGCCATGCTCGAATAAGTTGATATGAGATATCATAAACTATTCGTTAATTAAAGTCTACTCTAGAAATCAAGAAACAATAGATGGGCTATACAAGTGTGACTATTCCAAGACTTGTGCCTATTCTAGATATAAAGGACATAAGGATATAATACTAAAAGAGTTAATCACCAAGATGATATATCGAATCATGTTTTCTTGTAACTTAGGTGACAATGATATATTGCTAGATGTCACTCATTGTATGTAATATTAGAATTGTTCTAATAATTACTTCTAATGTTACAAGAGCCTACAGGGTTACACCCTAAGATTGAAACGAGCAAAAATGTACAATTTGTTGTACGTTACTAAAATATATCTAGAGTTAATTAAGTATATATATTTTAATAATCCCGAATATTTAATTTCAATTAATTAAATATAGATTTAATTAATTTGAAATAATAAAATCCCTGATATGATTAGGGTAACTTAGATATAAAAGGATTATTAATTCTAATTAATTAAATATAGATTAATTAATTTGAAATAATAAAAACCCTAATATGACTAGGGTGACTTGGCTATAAAAGGATGTGTTAGGTCTAGCAGCCGTTTTGGGGAGAACACACAAACCTTCAGCCACTTTCTCTCAAAACGTTTTGGGGGAAAACAAAATTGCTCTCTCGGGGTGAACTGAGTAGAGGCTAAGACGTGATACCCGCTGTAAGTATTCGCATCTCTTCTCCCGATTTCAGTTTTTTGTACTTGGATCACTGGTGAGACCGTCGAGTTTGTTTCCGCTGTGCCATGGGTTGCGCCGACGGTCCTAGCACTAGGTTTACATAAAACTAGCATTGGTTGCGCTCAGAAACAATCAGGACACCGAGTTCTTTTTAGCAGAAATACGACAGTCATGGATCTAATTCAGTGCCACGACACTACAGCAATGACTGGGCGCAGATGCCCCAAGACTCAACGGAGTAAATCGGTGGGTGTATGTTCCGATACAGAATTCTGGATCTTACCCAGGAGTACCTAATGGTATTTCGACTGTGCTAGAGGGGTGCGTGAGCTTCAAGATATATAATCCCTTAACCACACCATGATGCCAGCCTCATATTAGCAGTCCAGTAGTTGTACACTCAGACTATGCCACTTGTCACTTCATCTAGTGAATGCATATAGTATGGTATAGTTTTCAGTGAGGCACTGAGCTTGTAAGCTCAACATTCAGAATGTGTTTTCATGCGCAGGTTCTTAGAGTACGCCTTGAGTCATCTTTAGAGGGCACATATTATTATGGACCATGTTATGTATTCAGTCGTAACTCTTTTGAAACTCCATATTTTGTATTATTTAGCGGATGTATTTGGGAGCTCCCATTATTTGTAAACTCATATATTATTATTATGTTTTTATATTACTTCATGGATGTCTAAATTTCATAAAGAAATTTTTGGGTCACTATTTCGGTGTCCCGTGTAACATTGTAATCCTGGATCTTCAGGTTTAACTAGACTAAGGTGTTACAACCCCGACTTCCCAATCTCTATCATAATAGAAATCATTAAACAACTTCATTACATAATCCTTGAGATAATCCAGAGTTTTTTTTTTAAATCATGTTGAATCCTTTAAGGCCTGACGTTCAATTACTATCCGCGGAGATAACTTCCCAAACCTCCTCAATTTCAAACTTCGTTTCAAGATCTAGCTTCTTCTCATTAGATGGTTTTGAAAAAGTTAAGGAACATGTCCTCAACTTCGAGAGTATCACAAGTATTGTAGGCAATAGAAAAAAAGTCCTAGACAATGGTTTTTGATCTGATTTGGATCCGACAAACAAGATTCATTATTAGAAAGATTGTAGTGAATTAACTCTTCTCCTGTTTGAAGCAAAACATGAAAGAACCTTGTTTTGTTTCCAACCTTAAACCATTTTAAAAGGGAGTTCTAAAGTCACACTCGTTCGTCCTTCCTCAGCAACTTCCACAACTACTCCTTACACTTGGAGAGAGTAGGCAACACATTAGGATCAATGGAGACTTGTTGCAATTTATTTTCCAATTGCTGAATTTTCTCTCTAGAAACGATATTGAATAAGAAAAGTTGAAGTTTTATCTCAGACCAACTCTTAATCGTCATTTTGGAACCTTTCAGGATACTCATCATACCAACTTGTTTATTTCTTCTTTTCAAATCATGAACAATATCAACAACCATTTCTTCAAAACCCTTCCTCCTCTAATAAAAAAATAGTTGTCCCTTGTTCCCATATGTATGAAGTAAGGGGAGGTAATAGTAGGCTGCCCCCAACACTAGGTTCAGAGCAGCTTCCGTAGGAGACCTCCAAATTATGAAATGCCCTCCATGGGACTCGATTAGGCCTGTAAATGAACTGAACGTTCAACGAACCGTTCATGAACCGTGCGGCGGGAAGTTCGTTTATGTTCGTTTATTTATTAAATGAACGAACATGAACAAGATTTTTTGTTCGTTTAATTAAATGAACAAACATGAACATAGGTCTCGTTCGTTCATTTACGTTCGTGAACGTTCGGTTATGTTCGTTTGGTTATGTTCGTTTATGTTCGTTCGATTATGTTCGTTTATGTTCATTCATTTATGTTTAACACAATCTTCTTAAATCAATTTTGGTGACCAATTTGTAAGTATCTTAAAAATATTAATCTGATATTTTGATGACCAACTCCATAATTACCCAATTTTATTTGGAGATTAAATCCAATATGTTAACCTGTGAGGCACCTCGCACTTATATTCATTTTCCCCTTTTTTTCCCAAACCTTATTGTTCACTGGAGAGTGAGACGATCTCTGAAAGATTCAAAAAAGTTATATTATAGCAATATGAAGTTTACATGTCTGTTTTCATCTCTTTCTGTTTTATTTGACTTAATAGTTGATATGTAAAGTTATTGTGGGTATCTTCACATCTAAAACTCAAGAAACATAATACTTCTTTCTAGAAATAGATGGAAGATAAGGTAAAATCGGAAGTATAGAGCATCAGTAAAAAGAAAAATATAGAATTTGCCAGAAAACAAAACAAAGGTTTCTATGCAATTTCTAAAAAAGAGTGTAATAGCGGAAAATGATTGTTCATATGTATCATGGAACACTAAGATAAATGTTATAGCGTTAAATTAAAGTAATGATCATTTAATATCTTTAAAATAGATTGAAATATTTGATATCTCAAACATTTCATCACTGCTAATAAGCTCTTACGCTATTTATCACTGTAGATTTGATTGATTTGCATTGTCGACTATTTTTTCATGAAAGAACAATGGAAGGTAGGGTCTCCAACGTTTATGTTCGTTTATGTTCGTGTTCATTATGTTCGTTCGTCGTTTATGTTCGTTTTTTATTAAATGAACGAACATGAACAAGTTATATTCCTTAATAAACGAACATGAACAAAAAAAATTTTGTTCGTTTATGTTCGTGTTCGTTTACATGAACAAAAAAATTTTGTTCGTTTATGTTCGTGTTCGTTTATGTTCGTTTATTTTTTAAATGAACGAACATGAACATACATTCGTTCGTGTGCGTTCGGTTCATTTACAGGCCTAGACTCGATCCCACGAACTCAAGGTTAAGAACCCTGTGCTCTACCAACTGAGATGGATGGTCATTATAAAACTTAAACGGCTCGCCCCCCATTACAACACTCTTATTTTCGAGAAGGGTAGTGTTGTGATCAGAAATTGACTTTACTAGCAGCTTTAAGACAATTGAAGAAATATATAATAACTGAACATCAACTAGAAAGCGGTCTAATCTTATAAAAATAGGAAAATCTCTATTATTGTACCAGGTAAAATATCCACCGAGAAGTGATAGATCGACTAAGTTCGCTTCTGAATAAAGTTCCTAAATAATTCAATCGTAGAAAAGATTTACCGGTAGGCTGACTCCAGTCTAGGGTAAGGGCATACTTAAGACTCAATTAGATATACATAGGAATTTACAAATGCTCACCAAAAATGACGGTGATAGGATTCGAATTTGACCATACAAACTCAAATTCCTAAGTCTTAATTACGTTGTACCAACAGTCGTTGACATTACCAGTGACGTGTTAATATAACTATAAATACATTATTACTTTTAAGTATATTAATTTAACTAATCCCTAAACTTAAGGAAAAGGGAAAATATTATTGAATAACGTATGTCCCTTCATTGCATATAGAGATTTAATAGAAACAAAGTAAACTAGTGCTAATTCTTTCACTCGCAACCCCATGCACCATGTTGTATTTTGCGGATTAAAATATTAGTACATAATTTAAAAAACATTAATGGGAGTGGAGTTCATGGGTGTTTAATTAATTAATTGTTCATTCGAACAAGAAGCATGGATCAACAATTATATATATATATATATATATATATATATATATATATATATATATATATATATATATATATATGGGTAAGTACATTGTAGCATCTGTTTAAAGATAACTCTCAATTATTTGATATTAAATACTTACACCCCTAATATTCTTGGTGCTCGAAGTCAAAACTTCAAGAAATAACAATAATTATTTACCATGAAATCACTCGATTCGTGATTATATATTCTTAAATCTCATTGAGCTAGCAACGAATTCTGATTGAATTGAAATCCTCTCCACTTTTAGTTTCATTTGGATTTAAATGTGTTTAATATAATTATGTTATATAATGATTTAAAAGATTAATAGTAAGTATTATATTTAAAATTAATTAAGCACGTCTTTATTTATTAATACAGATGATACAAGTGATAATATTTATCTAAAAGACTCTTAATCATTTGATAATAACATTTAAATATTGCAATCGTAGTACTTGAACACAAAATCTCTAAAAATAACAAATAATTCATTTAACCATTAAAATTACTCAATTTGTGCATTACACATATCTTTGTAGTTATTATATTAAAGTAGAAACTACAATATGTATTATACAGATTTTGATTGCTATAATTTATAAACAAAAATACATCAGATGTCTGTGTACTTTAAAAAAATAATGTGACACTCGTGTCGAAACGGTTTTTTTTCTAGAGGTGAAGTGAGATTTTGAAAACCACGTCATTTTTAATTATTCTCACTTAAAAGTGAATGTGATTTAAAAAAACTTCGTTTCGAAAAATTTGGGATTCCTTTTTAAAATAAAACATACGGTTCGAGGAGTCGCCACCAATATTTGATTAGGGTGTGATTGGGCACCAAAAAACGTTGTCATTTTAAATAAAATTAATTTTAATTAAAACGACAAATTTAGGTATGCGTTATCAAAATTTGAGTTCGGGAGTCGGTTACATGTGGGAAAGGATTAGCACCCCCACAACGCCTTAAATCGGTACCTAGTCAATTAATTAATTGTCTTTGCAATAAAATTTACAAGTTCGAGTCTAATTTAATTTAAGATCCCCTAAAATAACATTTTTCGAAATTTTGGATGAAAGATAATAATATTTAATTATTTTATATTGAGAAACTAGTCTATCATTGTAACCCGTAAACCCGTATTTATACCTATACAGATTACAGATGTCACCCGAATTTTTAAAAACCATTTCCAATTTCTATTGCAATTTAAAATTATTTTCTTAAAATGGTAAGTGATATTATAAAAATATCATGTCATAAAAATTAAGTTTTGTTGTAACGAATTTAATTCAAAAGATTTTTTTATGAATAGTGAACAATGGCGATGAACAGTAGGGGAATCGGTTCCCTGGTGGGGGGAATCGGTACCCCAAAATCATTCTGGAAATTTTGCTTAAAAACATGGTTACTGTTCATGCTACAGTAACTTCCGAAAATACATATAAATTCATAAAAATTAACCTTTCATCACTATAACAATTTCCAAAATTTATTCAACAAAATAAAATTTAACATTATCAAATTACATGCCACTATCTAAAATCAATTCCATCTTAGGATGTCTTACTGATATTAAAATACCTCTCGATGCTTGATATCACTTTGAACTCTTTATTCCGCTTTTTACCTATACGTGAAAATCATCACACGCTAAGTATATACTTAGTGAGGCAATTAAAACATTTAACAGTGCAATACAATTAATGCATGATTTTCAATGTCAAAAATCAATTTCCATAAAATCATTTTTACTAACATATCCAATATTTTACCATGATCAAAATAATATAAAATCTCTTACCATTTATCCCATAAGCTCTTAAGCTTATTTACCAAAATATTTACCATTTAAATTCCATAAGCTCGTAAGCTTATTTTATCAATATAATTGCCATTATTCATAAGCTCATAAGCTTATTTTCATACTTACCATTTATTAACCAATAAACCATAAATCATAGCCCATAATAAACTGTATGAGGAACCCGATATAGGAGTCAAATATTGCACCGAAGTGCCGAGGTCGAGCTTTGCTCACCTAATAATGCACCGTAGTGCTTGTACCGTGTCTTGGCTAGACACTTTGAGGCTTGCACTATGTGTCTTCTCTAGACACTCTAGTACTACCTAATATTGCAGCTAGACTCTATGGCATGCCATTAATACCACTGATCCTCAATAACATACTTGGGCATATAGTCAATTTTATTTGATCATCCATGGCAAAGTATATTATCATAATTAACAATGGGGCAGTTCATATCCAAAAACATTCATGGTAAAATATCACATTTCCATAATCAATGCATTATAATTTCATACAGTGACATCTCAATGTCATGTCAATTTATAAAATGACATAATATCATGTGATATGAACAAGGTCGACTTATCGCAAGTCTTCCTTATGATGTATAAAACATCCATGTATAATTTCATGCATGTATTGCACTCACCTTGACACTTTATAATTTTCCAAATTTGTGCCTTACTATTGTCAAATAAACTCACTTGACTTGCTTCAAATCGCAAATAAATCATAATCTAATATTCACAATTTCATAACGATACATATTTAGTATTATACTAACAAACATATCTCATAATAACTCCATAATATATTTGAAACTCATTATCTATTAAAATACTTCTCTCTTAATAATTCCTTTAACATTGGAATCAACTTTTCCAATTTACACAAAATGGTCCTTCACCATTTTATCACTTAGAATTTCAATACAAAAATTCCAGTATTGAAATTATTCTAAACCAAGTACCCATACCAAGGCTAATTACAATAAACACTCCCAACAATTCGAAATTTGTATTACAATCACCAAACTTTCTAAATTTCCATATTCCGACAACTTGCACTGCCTTTACAGATTCAGTATTCTGTACTGATATACACTGGAATTTAATTTTGTTTCTTCCATTGAAAACTAGACTCGAATAAGAATCTATCCATATAAATAACTTCTTCTAATTCAATCTGTACAATTTATGGTGAATTTTCAAAGTTGACCAACAGAATATGTTTTGCAGAATCTGTTGTCCGAATTTTCTGACATTTCCTTGGTTAAAAATTCATATTTTTTTGTATACACCTTGAAATTGATCCCCATTTGTTTTAAACAAAACTAGATTGATATATGAACACAATATATAAAATAACCTAGAAATTAGTTTTATATAATTTCTGGTGAATTTTCGAACCTACTGCCAAATTCAAAATCCAAAATGTTTTCTTTAACTTCATTCTTAGGTTCTTCATCAATTCTTACAACCAATTCTTTAAAATCACTTAACTCTTAAAAACCCATAAAACACAAGAATCCCTTTTCATCAACTCAAGATAAACTTGAACAACCAACAAGATTATCATGCAATATTAGTACCAAAAGATAGCGTTTTTCCCATATAACAATTTCCTATTTTCTGCATACTCAAAATCCTAAGGAAATTGCTTGAAAATGAAATTAAAGCTTGCTCTTACCTTGGGAGAAGCTCACGTCTGGTTTTGGAGAAGAACATGAGCAAAATTTGTGAAATGTAGAGACATCTCATCTTAATTTACCTTAAATTCCACTTAAATGAATAAATATTCATTTAATTGGATAAGACCAAACACCCTTAATGAATCTTCTTAAATACCATAAAACCATGACAACTCATCCTTATCATTTCAAAGTCAAAGCTGAATTATTTTGACTATTAATTCCGAAATTCCTCTTGAATTTTCAAAATTTGCGTTTTAGTCACTAAATTCCACTGTTTCGATTAAATCTAAAAAAAATTGCACAATTCCAACCCAAATTTCTCTGATCTAAAATATTAACATAATATTTCCAACATTTTATAACATCCTTCAAGTTTTTTATCATTCCAATTCGATTCGAATTTTCGATTCCTTATCGGCTATAACCCTTTTCTAATTTTTCTTTACTAAAATTTCAAATCCATAAATGTGATTTCTATAAAACCCCATAAATGCGATTTCTATAAAACCCCACTCTCAAGAGTAAACCATCTATTTATGGAATAAAATTCTTTTTAGGAAATTTATCACTTAATTCTCTAAACTTTTCCCCAATTTTCTACTTTGACCATCAAACTTTCAAATTTTTCATTTTGGTCATTGTCTAATTTTTTGGGGTACTACAATCATACCTTGAAGCAATCGATTCTTACTCCAATCGAAATAAAGAATATTAGAATTCCATTCTAAATTTCAAAATACCCAAAATAATTTAAGAGTGAAAACAATATATTTAATTGTTTATGATCAAACATTATTATTTGAAAACCCTTTGAAAACACATGCAAAAGTAATAAAAAACATATCAAGCAATTAATTAATTATTTATTTTTACCAATATTTAATGAGAATAAGGTATTCAATTAATTAAATATCTCGAGACGAGACCATAGATTCGATCTAACTGTCTTTTCTCGATGAATTTAATTAAAAGAATACGATCTTTTCCTCAATCCCCGAATTTTATAAAATAAATTCGATTTAATTGGTGTCACTTGACGGGATAAACTTTCATTTTAAAATTATCGAAAGTAACTTTCTTATTCGTTAAGACAGTCACTTTACAACAATATTAAAATGCTCGAATATTACCCTTAATCAATTTATTTTGAATCGAGTCCAGTGTACTGATGAGGGTATTATGCGAAATTAATTAGGACTAATATGAACTAAAATGCAAGCAACATGCAAAAATTTATAAATAAACTTAAAAATAGGACTAAATCATTAATAATCAAATTTCATGCCAAGGTAAAAATAAAACCAAATAAACAAGTGACTAAAAATAAACAATTTCAATATTAAAGGCTAACATTGCAAATAATGAAAATAAATAAAACAGGGCTAAATTTAAATTAATTAAACTCTATGGTCGAAATAAAAACTAAAAACATATATTGGTGCTCAAATATAAATATATCAAAACAGAGGGTTGTAAATAAAATATTCCTAAAAAATAATAATCAGGCCTAAAAAACAAAAATTACAAAACATTCCCTTAAGGGACTAACATGTAAAACGCGTAAACTATGGAGGACTAAACTATCATTTTACTAAATGTTATAAAGCATAAATATAAAAATGGAAAAATAACAAAAACGATCCCCAATGACTAAAACACGCTTAAACAAAGGGGCTTTACGTGTAATTTACCCTAAATTACCTTATATACCATTCATTTGTTTTTTTCATTTTCATCAAGATTCACAAAAAGAGAGAGTTAGGGAGAAACTCTCCCAAAGTGGCTCGCTTGCCGCTCGCTGGCCACCACGAACCACTGTCGGACTCCGATCCGACCACTACACACAGTGGTCGGAATTCCAAAATCACTTTCTCATCTAGATCTAACCTCTTAGGTAGTTATCTTAGATAAAAACGACCATAAACACCCCTAAAACGAGCCTTAAGGTACCCGACCATTCGCTTCTTCCTCCTCCGACCACCGTAAGACTTCCCCGACTATGGTAATTTTCCTTCCCTTTAAACTCTCGGTTTTCTCTCTATTTTACGTGCAAAGTTTCTATTTTTTATCCTTTATTTATTCTTTGTTTTGCTTGAATATAAACACAATAACTAAAAATAAATACATAATAACCTCTCAAATATATGCTTTATGCTTTGTTTCTCTTCTAGAAAATCCAAGGGATCGAACCCCCTCATTACAGATTCTTGTTCGAGTATTTATACCCGAAATATTACACTGTTTATTTTCTTATCTTATGATTAAAATAATTACTTCATTGATTGCCTTGTAGATCCCCTTATGCTTGTCTTGTTGGTGGAGATAGTGCTTGTAGTGGAGCATGGATATTAGTGCAACAAGAATTGGTGTTGTTGCACATGGGTGGTATTTGGCGTGGAGGGAAGGCATGGGTACATGTGGGAATAATAAAAGATGATATGCAAGCACATGAGAATAGTGGGGTTTTAAATAAAAAAATGATATTTAATTGGGGGTGGTGGAGATAATGCTTGTAGTAGAGCATGGTGGAAAAATGAGGTGTCTACAGCTGCCCCTCTTTCCATATTCTGTTAACACAAGAATAGGCAAAGACAAAGAGACAATGCATTTTTCACCCTGTCAACTTCATGGTTTGAAATATGATAAGGGATATGTTCCGCTATTACTCGGGGAATATCAGATCTGGGGATGTTGTTCTTCTGAAGGGAATATCAGATCTGATGAGTTGATCATTCCGCTGTCACTTAGAGAAGATTGAATCATGGTAGACTTGTTCTGCTGTCACTAAGGGAATATCAAATCTTGAAAGAGAGTGATCTATTCCACTTCTTTTGAAGGGAATATCATATATGGATGAGTTGATCATTCCGCTATCAATCAGGGAAGATTGAATCATGGTAGACTTGTTCCGTTGTCACTCAGGGATATCAAATCTTGAAATAGAGTGATATGTTCCACTTCTTCTGAAGGAATAACAGATTATGAATTGATCCATTCCGCTGTTATTCAGGGAAGATCAAATCTTGAAAGAGAATGATTTGTTCCGCTTCTTCTGAAGGGAATATCAGATTTTCAAATTTCATTTTCAGATTTAATATAGAAACCTTTCTCATATTCAAAAGACATATGAAAACATCTTGCCCGAAGGTCTTATGGAGCCGAAGGACTTTCATCTTGCTCGAAAGGCTATAGATGACCGATGGATTTAAAAATCATGCTCGAAAGACTTACTGATGGCCCGAATGACTTATGAATTTTGGAAATAGTTTATTGTAAGAAAGCTTTCTTACTTTTCAAAATTTCAAATTTCAGATTTAATATGAGAAACATTTCTCATATTTGAAAAGACATGTGAAAACATCCTGCCTGAGGTCTTATGGATGGCCCGAAGGATTTGAGCAACATGCTCGAAAAGACTTACTGATGACCCGAAGGATTATAAATTTTGGAAATAGTTTATTGGGTAGAAACCTTTCTTACTTTTCAAAATTTCATTTTCAGATTTAATATGAGAACCTTTCTCATATTTTGATAGACATGTGAAAACATCCTGCCCAAGGTCTTATGGATGACCCGGAGGACTTATAAATTTTGGAAATATTTTACTAGGTAGAAACCTTTCTTACTTTTCAAAAATTTCAATTTTCAATTTGATGGAAACCTTTCTCATTTTTGACTTATAAAAGACTTAATGGTTGGGCACACCACTTCAAAGTAATGTTTCCTCTGTGGATTAGACACATCATGTTCTTCAGGTTTTCCTTAAACATGATAACCTGTATTTGAGGTTTGAATTCTAGCTTCCACTTGTTGGTTTTTTTAATACCATCTTTTTTCCTTGGAAGATCTGTAAAAACCAAATGTTTATGTGTGAAATGCGAATGCGAATGCATGCAATGCATTTTCTTTTATGCAAATGATGCTCTCATGCATGTGTAATGTTGATTCAGTTTTCCTTTGACTCCAAAGTGGGAACCATGCTTTCTCCTATTGATCATTCTTCTCTAGGGTTTATGCAGATATCGATGTAGTAACTTGAAACTTCTGAAGATTTGTCCAATCATCTTGTGGTCTTTTTTTTCTCTTTCTTTTCATCGGTGTTATTAGCCTTAGAAGAAATATTTCATTTCTTGTTGGGGTCAGTAATATGATCTTGATGCCCCTTTCTATCTTTGGCTCAAATGCACTATCAGAGCTGTTTTTTGGGACTCTGCCATTAATTGATGCTTGACTTTAACTTTACAAGGTAAGCTATGCTTAAATTCACAGTCTGCCCCTGACACTTTAAATTGTGAGACTCATTCTCAATGTCTTCTTGGTCTGAATCTTGTTATCTCAACATGATCTGGGTTTCTGGTCATGCTCCAAGTGGGCATTTTCATGGCTCTTCCTGCTTGGGTGCCCAAAATTCTCTTTGTCTAGTCGCATCCTTGCATTCTTTCTATGCACTGGATATGTGCCCTTTTCAAACAAGGCGATCATTTATTTCTTGATGGTTACTGACACGTCACGAGGAAATGTTGTAAGTTTTATCCTCCAGTTCTTCTGGTCTCTCGGACTATTCACTTTCGAGATTGTGAAGTGCTTCCTCATTTGGCATCGCATTCTTTTTCTCAAATAGAGGCATAACAGTCCTCAATTTGCTTCAGAACTTTTCTCATTTGAGACTGTCAGTTTGAAAATATTTTCCTCCTTTCTTTATCAAAGAATGAAGAATTTTGTAAATTATTGTTTCTTACAGGTTCACAATAAATCAAATCATAAGCATGAGTTTAAAGAATATCAAAAGAATTAATAGCTCTATGATGTTTTAAAGTTATAGTTCTTTGACAAATATCAAAATTTATGGGTAAATTTTAGGTTGGCTTTCCTATTTTCTATGGTTACATCTATTGAAGATGTCACTCCTCTATCACTCTTTGTGATATTGCCACATACCTCACTTTCTTGACTTGGTATTTTAACCGGATGCGGAAAATGATGCAACTATCATAGCCAATTACTGGACCTTCTAGAATACCTCTATTTCACTTCTCTGAAATCTTCCATTTAACCAAAGCAATGCGAAAATCGATCTAAAAATGAAATTTTTGTGTGCTCGTGTGTAGTTGACTATAACAAGTGTTCCTTAACTCTCTTACAACAACTTCTTATGTAATAACTTTTTGCCATTTTGGCTAGCTGAATTCACTTTATTGTATAATAATATAATCACTTTTATCAGGCTAGTTGAAACTTATCCATAAAGCCGGGGCTATTAACCAATTGCTTTAGAGGGACAACTCAATCTTTATTGCATATAATAGTATAATAAGCTAGCTGAATTATCCATAAAGCAGGGCTATTAACCAATTGCTCTAGAGGGGCAACTCAAGCTTTATTTATATATAATAAATAACATGGATATATAACTCTTAAGAAGAACTTGTTATAGTCTAGGTGGTTTGGTGGAAATCAGAAAATCTCATCGATAGAGTTTAATTCCAAGCAACTGACTTACCTAATTGTGAAGATTTCATCATCGAACGTCATCAATAGAAAGTAATCTAGATATTTCGCAAAGTCACACAAAAGATGCCCCATGTTGTATGCTCCTATATGTAAATACCAAGCCTTTTATCTAATTCTTGCACCGAAAGGCTATCTCATATTTGTAGAAGGGTACAATATTTGGGTATATTTCATCTGAAGTCAGGTCAAGGTTGTTTTACCAGTTTTCAATCTTGATAATTTGTCAAAGATGTGTAACTCTAATCATAAAGATTTTTAATCTGTTGATATTCAAAGAACTGCAGATTTCAAAATTGATTCAATGCTCATAACCTTAAAAGAAACAAAAATTATTTATTACACAAAAGGCAGAGAAATGAACAAAAACAAGTTCAAACAAGATGCTGAAAATAAAAAGTACTACAGTGGTAATAACAACTTCCACTTATTTATCTATCATGCCCCATACTCCTATAATGTTGGGTGTATAATCGGCCCAGGGTCCTTGTCCTCATTTGCCCCCATTTCTTGATCATCTTTTGTGTCACATATTTGGATAAACCTCCAGATGCACAAATCTCTTTCCTCCGAGCAGTCTCTCATCATCTTTTTTATTCTCCGACTGGAAATTAGGCTCAATTTTAGATCCAGAACAAATTTCCTTAGTAATGACAGTTTTGTCTTGGTTCTGAATGTATTGCAGCTACTACGATTGGGGTTGTATTCACCAAACTCCTTAAATTGCCCCCTACCTCACTTGTTTTCAGAAAATCTGATATATGTGTTTAAGGTATCTTCTAGGTTACATCTACCCCATTTCTTCTTAGACCTATGGGCTAATCTCGAATTACATTTCCTTTTATTTCTTCATTTCTCATCTCTTTCTCATTCTTTAGCATCAGAGAAGTATCGAGAGTTAAATTGCCATACATACTTCACATTCCTTAGTTTTTCCCTTTTCCCTTTTAATGTCCCCTGTTGTATGAACTTTACTTGTTTTGATACTATCAACTTCATTTTGGGGGTTGAATACCAATTATCTAATCACATGGATTGACTGCTAACATCCACTTCTATGATTTATGAACCAAAAGGTCTTAAACTCGTCATTTGAAATTACCGCAATTCTCGATGGAGTCCTCGGATTCCAACATGATTCACAAAAGACTTTCTCATTATACCATCTTGGGTAAGGAGGCAATAAAGGCTTGGCCTGACATGGGGCAATAAGTTGGGCTTTGAGTAACTCAGGATATAACTTGCTGTATGAAATTGAAGGAAATTTGGGTATTTCCCTTGACATCACTGTCTCCTTACAATTGTTTCTTTGCTTTCTTGAAGAACTTATGACTGATGACCAAAATGTTTGCTTTGAATGTTTAATTCTTGACCAACATCATGAGAAAGACAATAATTGAAAATTTCTCTTTCTCGACCAGTTTTGAATTTTTGAGGAGCTTAGGTTTCCCATGTTCAAACATAACAAATTTGTTATATGATCTTGGACTTTTAATCTCAGAATTATGCAATTTTCTGTAGTGTGACTAAAATCTCCATAATGATAATTGCATAAATCTTTGACATCTTGCCAATCTGGACGCAGATAAGTACTAGGAGGAATAGGTGTTACAAGACCACTTTCAAAGAGAAAGGGTAACAAATCTGAATATAAGATTAGAATTGGAATCAGAGGTATCATCTTCTCCTTTCTATTCTTTTTTGCCTTCTTTACTGGCATTTGAACTCCTATGCCTCTTTTCTTTGAGTCTGGCTCCACTTTCGTATTAGAAGTTTCACCCTTATCTTCCGCTTTTCCAGTATGATCTTTGTAGCATTTTCTGGAATCATACTTGATTTTTGGAGTTGACTTGAATTACCATATCCCCTAACAGGTTCTTGATCATTTTCTGGCATCGCATTGGCTGCACCACTATCATTCAGATTATCATTCGAAGTCTTCATCTTTTCTTGCACAATAGGGTTCTCTGATGATTTCTCCCCCTATATTACAATAACCATAATGCTCATCAACTTAGACATTTGTTCCCTGGATTCAACTTGGAACTTCCTTGCTTCATCAATCATTTCATGTTGAATCTTGATAAGTTGTTCCTGAATTCTTTCAATTTACTAACTCGTGCTAATATCTCATTCATTGATTTCTATTTCTCCAGAAACACACGAGTAACTTCAACTTGCTTTCAGAGCTTCAGTCACAGTATCTCTCATGAATTACTCTCACATTTTCATGATTGATGTATGTAAAAATGCTTAAATTAAAGTAATACAAATGTGGATGCCAAATGCAAAAAGTGTTAATTCCCAAAGTGACCACTTACAGAACAACCTTCATTTAGACAACAAGAATTCAGTAAGTACACCATGTAGTCAAAATACAATTGTGATTCTTCATCTCTTCATTTTCTTGAACCGTACTCTTCATGGAATCTAACATTGCACCCCAAAGTTGTCGGCATATTTTATCACATTTGATGATGTCGGATGTCCTTAAATTGAATCTTGAAATCTCCATTCTTACCTCCAACGCAAAGTGGTCTTCGTGTATTTGTGGAGAGTATTCTCATCCTTGGTATGACTATATCTATCTTCTGAGAGAACATCTTGGTCTTGGTGCCTTTAAAGGTAGTATTCAATCAACTTTAAAACTCTTCATTCATCGGATCTCCTTCTTCATAGGTCTGTCTTCAATCAATTTTAGATTCTTCAGTCATCGGATGTCCTTCTTAATGAATTGTTTAAACATCTTCGGATCTCCCGGTTTTGAGTACATGGATGAGAATTTCTTGTTTCATTGTGACTAGCCTTCTTTAGTCAATCACTTGCGAATTAACACATTTGAATTATATGAAGATGTGAATGCAATAAAATCAAAAAAATAGACATAGAACAAAAATGGGTTAGTGCATAAGATAAACAACAAGATAAAAATATCGTAATCATTAATAAAACTTACCCTCACATATTGGCTACCCAATCATGCTTTAGTAGATCCTACCCAAAACAGGATTTCTACCCACATGCTTTGTTTATTTTCTAACCTCATGACATCTAGTTCGCATGCTTATTCGAAAAATTAAAATTACACTAAAGAATGCTCAAATAAACTTTCCTTGTGTACTCTCCTACAGGATCATAAGGTCTGGGTAAGGCCGTATCTGGGTTCTAAGTTTACTACATGCTGAGTTCAGTTCTAAAGTAAGAGGTCCTCGAATTATCCTTTGTCGGTGCCCCATTGGGCTACCGAACCCTCAATCTTGGCCTATCACAGGCTTTCAAATCGAGTTCAATTTGAGGGGACACACTTCCTTATGTCATTGCGGAGGTGAAAACCTCATGAGGATCATAAGGCGTGAGCCCAAGATTGTTTCACTATCCCACACGGAGGTGAAAACCACACGAGGGAGTAGTTACTTACTCCTACTTAAATAGGACAGAGCGGGTTTAGCTCATGTTATGCAAATGCAGTTGTGCAGTGTGTGAGGAAAAACGAAAACAAAGAAAACACACTGAACAGAAAACTCAAGACCCTGAACAATATTTTAGTCTGAAAACATTAGCAAACAGATCAATACAACTATTTAGTGGTTAAGCAAATTAAGAGTCAAAATGCAAACACAACTTATTTAAAACCAAATAAGGGATCAAAAACCAAATTAGAATGAACTTTTAATTTTTTGCAAAGACAATTTATTAATCGACTAATGGCCTGACTCTCTAAAAAAAGTCCCCAGCGGAGTCGCCAAGCTATCGAAACGGTTTTTTTTTCTAGAGGTGTGAAGTGAGATTTTGAAAACAACGCCATTTTTAATTATTCTCACTTAAAAGTGAATGTGATTTTAAAAAACTTTGTTTCAAAAATTTTGGGATTCCTTTTTAAAATAAAACATACGGTTCGAGGAGTCACCACCAATCTTTGATTAGGGTGTGATTGGGCACCCAAAAACGTTGTAGTTTTAAATAAAAATTAATTTTAATTAAAACGACAAATTTAGGTGTGTTATCAAAATTTGAGTTCGGGAGTCGGTTACATATGGGGAAGGATTAGCACCCCCATAACGCCCTAAATCGGTACCTAGTCGATTAATTAATTTTTGCAATAAAATTTACAAGTTCGAGTCTAATTTAATTTAAGATCCCCTAATAAAATTTTTTGAAATTTGGATGAAAAGAATAATATTTAATTATTTTCTATCGAGAAGAACCGACCTATCATACCTTGAAGCAATCGATTCTTACTCCAATCGAAATAAAGAAATATTAAAATTCCATTCTAAATTTCAAAATAATACCCAAAATAATTTTAAGAGTGAAAACAATAATATTTAATTGTTTATGATCAAACATTATTATTTTGAAAACCCTTTGAAAACACATGCAAAGTAATAAAAAAATATATCAAGCAATTAATTAATTATTTATTTTTTCCAATATTTAATGAGAATAAGGGTATTCAATTAATTAATATCTTAGATGAGACCATAGATTCGATCTAATTGTCTTTTCTCGATGAATTAATTAAAAGAATACGATCTTTTCCTCAATCCCCGAATTTTATAAAATGAATTCGATTTAATTGGTGTCACTTGACGAGATAAACTTTCATTTTAAAATTATCGAAAGTAACTTTCGTATTCGTTAAGACATCACTTTACAACAATATTAAATTGCTCGAATATTACCCTTAATCAATTTATTTTGAATCGAGTCCAGTGAAGCTGATGAGGGTATCATGCGAAATTAATTAGGACTAATATGAACTGAAATGCAAGCAACATGCAAAAATTTATAAATAAACTTAAAATAGGACTAAATCACAAAATCAAATTTCATGCCAAGGTAAAAATAAAACTAAATAAACAAGTGACTAAAAATAAACAATTTCAATATTAAAGGCTAACATTGCAAATAATGAAAATAAATAAAACATAGGGCTAAATTTAAATTAATTAAAACTCTTTGGTCGAAATAAAAGAACTAAAAACATATATTGGTGCTCAAAATATAAATATATCAAAATACAAAGGGTTGTAAATAAAATATTCCTAAAAAATAATAATCAGGCCTAAAAAACAAAAATTACAAAAACAATCCCTTAAGGGACTAACATGTAAAACACGAGTAAACTATGGAGGACTAAACTGTTATTTTACTAAATGTTATAAAGCATAAATATAAAAATGGAAAAATAACAAAAACAATCCCCAGTGACCATTTTGTAAAACACACTTAAACATAGGGGCTTTACGATGTAATTTTACCCTAAATTACCTCTATATATACCATTCATTTTGTTTTTTTTCATTTTCATCAAGATTTCACAAAAAAAAGAGCTAGGGAGAAACTCTCCCAACGTGGCTCGGCTTGCCGCTCGCTGGCCACCACGAACCACCGCCAGACTCTGATCTGGCCACCTATTCGGTCACCACACACGGTGGTCGGAATTCCCAAAATCACTCTCTCATCTAGATCTAACCGCTTAGGTAGTTATCTTAGACAAAAACGACCCTAAACACCCCTAAAACGAGCCTCAAAGGTACCCGACCGTTCGCCTTCTTCCTCCTCCAACCACCGTGAAGACTTCCCCGACTATGGTAATTTTCCTTCCCTTTTAAACTCTCTGTTTTCTCTCTATTTTACATGCAAAGTTTCTGTTTTTTTATCCTTTATTTATGCTTTGTTTTGCTTCGAATATAACACATAATAACTAAAAATAAATACATAATATACCTCTCAAATATATGCTTTATTGCTTTGTTTCTCTTCTGGAAAATCCAAGGGATCGAACCCCCTCATTACAGATTCTTGTTCGAGTATTTATACCCGAAATATTACACTGCTTATTTTCTTATCTTATGATTAAAATAATTACTTCATTGCTTGCCTTGTAGATCCCCTTATGCTTGCCTTGTTAGTGGAGATAGTGCTTGTAGTGGAGCATGGATATATTAGTGGAGCATGAATTGGTGTTGCTGCACATGGGTAGTATTTGGCGTGGAGGGAAGGCATGGGTACATGGGGGATAATAAACGATGATATGCAAGCACATGAGATAATGGTGGGGTTTTAAATAAAAAAATGGTATTTAATTGGGGGTGGTGGAGATAATGCTTGTAGTGGAGCATGGTAGAAAAATGAAGTTTCTACAGCTCGTATTATTATTTCTCTCAATGTGATATCCAACTCAGAAAATAAATTCAATGTGACCTTTTGACTAACATTTTTCATTGTTGACTGTTATGGTTCTGACGTGACAGTTCATGGTGCTTACATGGCAGTCCACGGTGCTAACGAGACTGTCCACGGTGGTAGATTAACGTGGTGGATGACATGTTAGAAGGGCTAAATTGGTAACTCAAACATAGTAGATGAACTACCTCACCAGCACTGTAGACTGTCATATCTGCACCGTGAACAAACATACCGATATTGTAATAGTCAACAATAAAAAACGTTGGCAAAAGGGCCACATTTGATTTGTTTACTGAGTTTGAGGATTATATTGAAAGAAAAGATACGAGTGCCACATTGATTTTTTTTAAAGTACAAGGACCTCGTATACCTTTTGCCTAATTATATTGAATTGATTATTATAAAATTTGAATTTTAATTGAATTTATATTTAAAAGAATCCGTCATAGCATGATCTAAAATAATTATGAAAGTATCATTTTCATATACAAATTTAATTACGACAATGCTTCAAATTCAAATAAAAAATTGACCTTGACGGGTTTTTTTTAGAGTAAAGGACAAATTCAGATAAACTACAATTTAATAAATTTCTTTCAGAAAGAGAAATCTATTTTTATTTTTTTAATAGAAACCATTAGTATTCTTAAAAAATTGAAAATATCTGAAATTACAATAATAATTTACAATTATCATCGTAAACTAAATACATAATTTGAACTTTTCCTATAACATTAAAACTAGTCACTTTAGATCATAAGGACCATACATGGAAAATGTTAAAAACCCAACTAAAAGACTTCAACAAAAATATATATGAATAAATCTGATTGCATCGGCAAACAAACCACAAAAGGGAATTAAGCTATCGAAAGACTACCGAGAACTGCATATCAAAGCCGAGCGTCGTGAGAAATTATCCACAAAAGCAAAATCACGCATCTAAATTCAATCTAAATGTCCATAGCATGAAAAATCAACAAGGTTTCAAATAAGCACTATCTTGATCAATCGTGGCATCGTCAAATCCAACCCTGAAAAACATAAAAAAAATAACGAACAAACGACCGATATAAAAAATTGAAAAACGCACCATACAGAACAATTCTTATTAAAAAAAATAAAGAAAAATACACTCTAATATATGATAATCAAAAACGATCGGTAATTAATATCAAACTCATTACTGCCGCCGTCTAAAGAAAATCAAAGAATAACAAGTTGATCTTATCTATGAAAAATCATACAAACTTTAAGACGAAAAAAAAGGAAGAAAGAGACAATCATGCCATTAAAATAATTATTTAATATAAAGGCAATTTTGCCATTAAAATACACTCTGAGCAAAGAATATAAAAGAGTTGTTGGATGGCAATCTATTAAACAACAAATTTCCCCAAAAGATAAGATAGTTTTGATTACAAAACAAATCTCATAATAAGCTCACCACTTATATATTTAAATGGATTTTTGATTAGATATGTTGATCTTTGTGCTTGTTAATCATGATAGGGGATATCTCCTTGTACAATTATAACATGAAGCGATGAGTTGCAACCTTAATCCTTCAAATATTAGTTGAACAGCCTCACCTACTACATCAGTAAAGTATTTAGCTTTATACAAAAAAATGTTTAATTCTATATCCATTTAATCAATTACAAATATTGTAAATAATAAACGATGATGGACTACGGTTGACTAACAATGATGATTGAAATAATTGAAGGATCAAAATGATACTTGAATTAAAATATAATACCTAAAAATAAAACATTTTAAAATCTAATGACAAAATTGCTTTCATTGTTGTTTATTGTACTCTAAAATTTTAAGTTTATTTATTCTTGACATATAATTTAAAAGTCAAGGGGAATAAGACAATACATCATCACACCATTTATAATTAAATGACTCAGTATTATAATTATATTTATAACAAAAAATTAATGTTAAAATTAAAAACTTTAAAATTCAATGATACAATTAATACCGATCTTAAATTTCAATAATATATGAAGTAGTTTATTCTAAATATAAATATATTTAAAATAAAATAAATATTATATTATATTAAAATCTAAAAATATGTTAAGTTAAACTCAATTTTAAATATTAAAATTCAATTATTCGTAAGACATTTAAAGGAACCTAATTTATTTTATTTAACCTCATTTTATGAATCTATTTTCCCATGCTATCTCGTGCATCATACGTGTAAGGACTGTTGTAAAAAAACAAAACTTTACCTACCAACTGACCATCTCCAATACTAGGACACATGAGAAAGGTATTTCAACCCCTTTCACCCCCACCTAGGGATCCACATGGTCGGGTCACGTTGGTTTTCAGTTCACCTGATTTGATTTGAAAATTTTAAATCTTTCATCGACTTGAATTTGACTAAAAAATATATCATTTTTATTCGATCTGATTTTTAAGATAAAATTTGAATTCGACCTGATCTGAAATAATATATTTATTAAAAAATATTTTTATTCAATAAAAATAGAGATTTAATTAAAAGAAAATAATATATAGAGAGATATTATTACAATTAACCCTAAATATATAAGGTAAAATTATAACTTTTTTGAGTAGGATTGAGTATTTTTCACCCAAACCTAACCCCGATTCCACCCAAACATAACTTAAAAATACCCCGACCCAACCCAACTCGAACTGATTTTTTTTTTTAAATCTGACATGATCGAGTTTGATCGGATTGAAACTCGTCTGATTCGGGTCTCATGCCACCCCCACCCTCACCCTCATCCTCTTCTTTTTCGCCGATAAAAGATATTTTTTATAGCAAAAAGACATAAGAGCCCATGTACTCTAAAAACATTAATATGGTCATCGTATTTTTTCACCTAGTATGGTCCTCCAATTAAAAACAAATCCAATATCTCATTGATCAACATTTTTGTCATTGATATTATGATGCTAATATGATAGTTCACAATGCTGACTTGACGATCTACGGTGTTAACGTGAGAGTTTACGATAACTGATGACATGACGAATGACATGTCACATGGGCAAATTGATTTTTTTAGTTTTGTTCGAGAGTCAAATTGATTTTTTTAAAAGTATAAAGAATTATTTAATTTTTTTAAAAAATAAAAAATATTTTAAAATTTGAATATAAAATTATTCAAATATTCAAAATATTAAACATTAAAATATTTAAAAAATAATTACGATAAATTGAATATACATATTAAAAATATTAAAATTATCAATTTTTTGATATTAAAATACTAAATCTATTATCAATTTTTTTTAAAAAATTGAATATAAGAGTATATAATATGTTATAAAATAATTATTTATAAATTATAAAAGTTAAAAAATATATTTTAAAATGATATATTATACATAATATACATGTAAAGTATAGACATACCATCAATACTTATACAAAATATTCTTATTATATTAATCGAGATGTACAAAATTTAAATTAGTAGAGAATTATAATTTTTGGATTAGTCGTAACTTTTTGCTCTTGTTTTCTAATTATATTTTTGTATGCCTCGATTAATTTAAAAGATATTAGTCAGTCCAATTCAACCCAAAAAATGTATATCATTCATTTTAATTTGATTCGATATAAAAATAGATATCTTTCATCCAATTCGATTTGATTCAAGGAGTATATTTTCTTTATTTGAATCGGATTCAATATAAATTTTTAAAGTATAAATTTGATCTAATAAAGACTTAAAAACAGTAGAAAGAGAGATATTATAACAATTATCCATAATTTTATATGAAAAAATTACATTAATATTCTCGGATCGAGTCGAAGAATTTTCACCTAAAATTCAAACTCAATCTAATCTCACCCCTATATGAAAGTATTTTTTAAGTAATTGTTTGACCTCAGAAATTTGATTGTTTATTTACAAAAACAATAAAATAATCTAAAAAGTAAAGAGAAGAAAAAAATGCAAACAAAGGGATTGGGTCCGTGTAAAATACACCCAATTCCGATTCATCCCCCAAATTCCGAATTTCAGACTTTGATTGGGAGAATACATTTGCTAGTCCATTAAAGTCTGTCTATCACACTCTCGTCTTCTACCTTATTTCATCTCCTCTTGTTTTCAAACTCCCGTTCTCCTTTGCCTTCAACCCATACCTCCACTCCTCTACTTTGCCCCTGTCTTCAACGCCGCACTCCCAGCAGCGATTTTAGGGTATGTTGACTTTTTTCCAGTTTCCGCTTTTCGCTTATCTTTTTTAAGTATTTTTTTTTAAATTTTGTATCCAATTTAGGTGCAAATATTAGTAATTTTGATTTGGGTAGGTAAATGGAGCTCCTAACTCTAGTTTAAGGCACATCTGCGAAGCAATCTTCAAACTTGGTTGGATATTGTATAGACTCTGGCATGTTTCGTTGTCTGGGATTTTTTCTTCTTCATTAGTATTTTGTTTGATCCTTTATTGACTTGATATGTATTACATCAATGTTTTAGGTACTATCGTTTTGAAATCATGCAATCAAAGGTTTCTATAGTCTCCGTTCCGGGTTATCTTTACAATGCTTTATGGTAAACGCAGTTTGAGCGGACACCAGAGTTAAAAGCATAGTGTATGCAGTGTGAACCTTAGTATCTCCTTAAGATAATGGATTCTAGCATTGGCGCCAGCGATGCAATCTTACCTCCACACCCGGATATGGAATTTGAATCACATGAAGCTGCTTATTCATATTACAAAGAATATGCCAAGTCTGTGGGTTTTGGCACTGCTAAATTGAGCAGTCGTAGGTCTAGGGTGTCCAAGGAATTTATTGATGCTAAATTTACATGCATAAGATATGGAAATAAGCAACAGTCTGATGATGCCATTAACCCTCGGCCTTCCCCGAAAATTGGTTGTAAAGCAAGCATGCATGTGAAGAGAAGGCAGGATGGAAAGTGGTATGTTTATAGTTCATAAAAGAGCATAATCATGAACTTTTGCCGGCCCAAGCACATTTTTTTCGGAGCCATAGAAATGCTGATCCACTTAAAACTGATGTTGGAAGGACGCGGAAAAATCTGGCTGCAGTTTCTAAACTATTTAGTGCCTATCAAAACATTGACTTTCTGGAAGGTTATATGAGAAACCAGCATGACAAGGGACGCAGTTTGGTTTTAGAAGAGGGAGATGCTCAATTACTCCTTGAACTTTTAATGCAGATGCAGGAAGAAAACCCAAAATTTTTCTATGCAGTTGATTTGAATGAAGAGCATCGATTGAGAATGTATTTTGGGTTGATGCCAAAGGCATGGAAGATTTCACTAACTTTGGCGATGTTGTGTCATTTGACACTACATATTTCACAAATAAGTATAAAATACCTTTGGTACTCTTTATTGGAGTCAACCATCACATTCAACCCACATTACTTGGCTGCGCTTTGATTGCAGATGAACAGTGTATTCTTTCTTTGGCTGATGCAAACATGGTTTATAGCAATGGGGGAAAGGGCTCCTCAAGTGATGCTTACTGATCAAAACAATGCCATAAAAGCAGCTGTGGCTGCTGTGTTTCCTAGTACACGCCATTGTTTCTGTTTATGGCATGTCTTGGAGAAACTTACCAGGCATCTTGAATATCTAAGCCTATGGCATGATAGTCTAATGCTAAAACTTGATAAATGTATTTATCGGTCTTGGACTGAGGAGCAATTCGAAAAAAGGTGGTGGAAGATGGTAGACAAGTTTCATCTTAGAGAGATGCAGGGGGTTCAATCTTGTATGAAGATCGAAAGCAGTGGGTTCCTGTCTTATGAGGGATGTATATTTTGCTGGATTATCTACACCTTTACGCTCAGAGAGTTTGAGTTCTTCATTTGACAAATATGTGCATGGAGAAACTTCTTTGAGGGAATTTATAGAGCAGTATAGAGTAATTCTTGAGGACAGACATGAAGAGGAAGCCAAAGCTGATTTTAATGCATGGCATGAGACTCCAGAGCTGAAGTCTCCTTCACCTTTTGAAAAACAAATATCACTCGTATACACACATGAAGTCTTCCAGAAATTCCAAGATGAGGTTTTAGGGGCTGCTGCTTGTCATCTTAAAAAGGAAAACGAACCTGCAACATATAGTGTTAAGGACTTTGAAGATAATAAAAATTATATGGTTGAATGGAATGAATCTAAATCAGATATATATTGCTCATGCCGATCTTTTGAATACAAGGGCTACCTCTGTAGACATGCCATTGTTGTGCTCCAGATGTCTGGTGTGTTCAACATCCCATCAAAATATATCTTGCAACGGTGGACAAATGCTGCCTTGAGCAGACGTCCAATAAGTCAGAAATTGGATGAGGTCAAATCTAAGGTGCGCCGGTACAATGATTTGTGTAGACGTGCCATAATATTAAGTGAAGAAGGTTCCCTTTCTCAAGAGAGCTATAATCTTGCTCAATCTGCGTTAAAAGAAGCTCGGAAGCAATGTGTAAGTGTCAATAATTCAGTTGGGAATGAGGACCAACCTAACACCTTAGTGATTCATGCTGATTCTGGTGTTGGAAGAGTCAGCCAATGTGTTAATGCTATCTAGAAAAACTCTAGATCCTAAAATGACAAATACAACCAAGACTTATCATAGTGTTGAGACTGCGTTAGAGAGGCAAACTAGTGAGAGTAATGCAACTAGAAAAGGAAAGGTTAGTCTGCAGTTGTCTAATTGTCTTACGTGAATGATTTCATATTAGAAATTTTGATTTATTAAGGGAAAGGAAAAGAGAAAAGTAGATCACCAAAATTGTTTCTCTAAACAGCAGGTATCTACTGCAGGAGCTGCCAATGTTGGGTCTCAAGATGGCTTTCACCAAATGGTTTGTTGTAATTTCATCTGTTCCACATTCTCTCGTTTCTGTACTGATAATATGGTTTTATTTTCATGTATTCTGATGGCATGAACTGCTGCTACATGTGTTATAGAAGATTTCAAGCCGATATGTTTGATAATTTGCTGGAAATTATTTGTAATGCTCGTAGTAGTTTGTTCTCAATTGATACCTTTGAAGAGTGTAGTATCTAAACCATAGCATATGGAAGAAATTGTGTCTAATTGTGTGCATAATATGCTAATATAAGGATCAAATAAGAACCTGGATCAGCTTCACATATGATTCTTAGGGTGAGTTTCGTCCTTAAATTTCTGCGAAAAGGGAAGGAGTTTTGCTCTGTAAACTTGTAAAGACAGATGCGACTTAGGCTGCCCATACGTTGCTTGTGGTTATAAGATCTTCCAATTTGGTGGGACTATTACTAGTTATACTCGGGCTGAGTTTTAAGATTTCTTATATCTTTATTTTCATTAGAGATTTTCAGATTTGGTAGTCACCCAACTTAACGTAGGTTGTTAGTATATGTTACTTTTATTTGGTTTTGCAAAGTCAGTGTATGGGTCCTAAATCCGTGTTGGCCTAAGAACAATGTTATTTTTAGCTACATGCAGTTTTGTAATCTTCAATCTTTGTATGCTTGTTGGCTGTTGCAGGAGCTGTCAGACATGAGGCTGACTCCTATGCATAATAATGTGATGCCACCAAAGCAATTGCATGATATGGTGCCAACCATGTTCGCAAATGTTGCATCGACACATTTTCAAAACGCGGCTGCTGCACGTTTGCATGACAACCGACTCCATCGATGAGTCTACCTTCATTTTGTAAAGATCATGTAAAGCTAATATAGGGTTGCGGGAAGATCAGTTATTTTAACATAGTTTGTGATGAACCGATTGCATACAGATTTTGGTATGAGGAACATCTTATTGGATCATGCACATGAGTTGTTTATATTTATGATATGCCTTGGGGGACATTGAAATCTACACAATCGTTTGTTCCACATGACTTGATCTGTTACATGGCACACACTCATTTTTAACATAGTTTGTGATGAACCGATTGCATACAGATTGGTTATGAGGAACATCTTATTGGATCATGCACATGTTGTTTATATTTATGATATGCCTTGGGGGACATTGAAATCTACACAATCGTTTGTTCCACATGACTTGATCTGTTACATGGCACACACTCATTTTCCTTGGCATTGAGTGATTGGGTGGTTAAAGGATCCAGATGAATGGAAGAGAGCTGTCGAACGGTCCCCACTGGGCTTTTAGAGTTTTCTCGACAATCGATCCCGACTTAATATTGGACATGTCGGTTTTAAAACAGACAAATTTAGAGTCATCATCGACTTTTGAGTTAGGTAAGTCGAATATCTAAAAATATATTTTAAAATAATTTTAAGAAAATAATTTTAAAAGAAAAAATGTGATATGCGTTTAACCAAAGATTCACTTTAAAAATGGTTCGAGAGTCGGTTACGTGCAGGGAAGGATTAATACTCTCACAACGCCCAAAATTAGTACTTATACGATTATACATCATCTTAATATTAAAGTTGGCATATTCAAATAATATTTAAATCATGACATTTTTTTAGAAAATAAAATGAGATTATTTTACTAAATAATTCTTAGAAACACACTTTTGTCAGTAAGGCGTGATCTATAATTTACTCGTATAATATATTTATTATAGTAATATATATATAAAATGATTACAATAACAAATAATAACTATAGTGATTAAATTATGAAAATAAAAAGTTCAAGGTAACATTTGCAAATAATAATATTTTAAGTACTATAATTATAAATAAACCAATAATATCCAGAATTACAAAAATTAAAATTCTAGATTAAAATGCAAAACATAGAAAGTAATGGCCATAAACAGAAACATCAAGAAATCGAGGTACTGGAAATATTTTTATTAAATTTAAAATTAATAATATACCATTTATATTTGAATAAATATTATTATAAATATATTATAAATGATATTTTATTATTATACCAACGATAATAAGTTAGTTTTAATTATAAAAAAATTGATATTTTTATATTGTAAAAATAAATTATTTTTTATATTAAATTTAAATAATTGTAATTTTTTCAAATACCAAGGAATTAAAATACTTAAATTATTTAATAATTTTAAAAAGTTATTTAGTAGTTCCAAATTAAAAAATAAAATTTAATAATTTAATTTGATTTAAATAAATTGAAAATTAATTTAATAATTTTGAATCATTAGGTAAAAATCCAAATGAATATTGAATTAATATATTATTATTTAGATGATTAAAGATTTATAGTACTAACAAGACGACTATTAAAATTATAGTCATTGATTAAATATATATTCTCTTCATAAAATCACTAAATATATATTCAAAATATAATATTAAAAAAAACCCAAAGCATTTACCTTTTTATAACTACAGCGGCCAGCATTTAGTGTTGTGGGCACGTGGCGTTTTCAAGGTTCCAAAACCCTAGGTGTCTGAGTACCTATAATAACAATACAGTTGACGCATTAATCTCCACATGCTGGCCCGACTGTTCAACCATTTCACTATCCGAGCCGAGCTGTCCAAAAATATTTGGCAACACAGTTAATGACGTTCCCTCAAGTATATGCAACCATTCCGTCTTAGCTGAAACCAAGGTCAATGCATCATCTTTGGATGAATGTTCACATAAATCCGATAAACAAATTCAAGCACTCATAAGCTTGGGGTAAGTTGATTGTGAACAGATTTTTCTGGAAGAGTCGTGATCTTAACTGGTTTCCCAAGTTTCGATTTATCTTCCATTCTTGCAATCTCAATAGCCTTTGCACAAACAGGGAAGCCTTGATCATCCCAGGACTCTAAATTACACCAGAACCAAGCAGGTTTGTCCCTCGTAGAAGGCTGCAAACTGCCCGATGGGCAAGACCTTGATCATCTTCAGATAAGTGAACAACTGCAATGTCTTCCTCGCCATCTTCACCATGCACCATTTCATAGCTGCAGTTATAAAAGAAGGACCATGCCTGACCTGGAAAGTTCAGACTAGTTAGCTACAAGCGATAAGACCAACCATTAGACTGCAGTAGAATTATTTCTGCAATTAAGTCATTTCAAAAGACTGACACCGAATACTTGGGGAAGGATTGTTTTACCTTGCATTGGAGCGACCAACATGGTTTGGAGGTGACCCACTAAACCACATCAAAGACCCACACGAAACACTCGCCTTCTTTTGTCCAATGAGAAATAATTTCTTGATACAAATACAACATTATTTTTAACATCCTTCTGAACAACATACCTGAGAAAAAAATTACATTTGGTTGGAAACAAGAGCAGAAGGTTGGGAAAAATTGAATTTTCCAACTGCTTAGGTCCTAAATATCTGAAAGAACATGACAATGTCTTTCACAACTTGTCAAAGAACAAGTCAATAGGTGGAGGTTTTCCTGGAGTCCTCAACTCAAGGTGAGCACCATTACCTAAGCCCAACGTATTTATGTTCGATTTCCAACTTTAAAATTATATCAAAGCAGTCCTAGCCCCTGGACCATGATCCTATCATATGATACAACCTCAAGACAAAGCTAAGGTTGCATATTTACTTAGCAGAAAAGTCTTTGTTTCTGCCAACTGGTGTTGGGATGCCTAATCAATTTGATTTATAGGAATAAATGGAGAATAACGTTAGCAAACTGGATCAACCATCAACATAAGCATCTTTAAGATGTATGCAATCCATACTATATGCAAATTATCAGACAAGCTTGGTTTAAAAGAATCGTTCCTTCAAATTACAAAGTGAGAACAAAGGGGGAGGAACTGTAGAGTATTGGATACTAAAGCAATTCTTCCGTAAAATTGAAGAACTTTCGTCACCCAGGATAAAATGATGATGACCAGACTGATATGAATAGTCAATAGGTATAGAGCATACCAAGGTCCTCCAGGGAGACGTAGGCCTTGGCGTTGACCAATTGTGTAGAACCAGAACCCCCTGTTCCCAAGGAAGTCTCCTGTCTCAGCTTCTAATATGATACCTTCCATCAAATCACTAAATCTTATCTGTAACAGACCACCATATAAAATCAGCAAAAAGTTTCATACATTACTACAAACTGTTGGTCAGTGCCAGTTATGTGCATAAAAGACTACTAGAAGATTTTCTAAATTTCCTCAATTACCTCACCTAAAGCATTTCCTTCTTGAATTATCAAAGAGAAAAAGATGCACACTAAATAACATGGGCAGAACTTGAGGGGCAAGATGTGTTAACTTTCCTATAAAGTACCAAATCATCATAAAAGGGTCTAAATAACTTCAATTATATATTTCAATGAAAGATTTTAAAATGCATGGAAATGTGGTTTGAAATAGATGCTAATATGATATAACATATACCTTCCCAAGAAAGCAAATTCCTTGTGAATCCTTCCTATCTTTATTGGGCAAGTCAAACTTAGCAGCAAGTGGCGAACTTCATCCTGTAGATGATGTGAAGGAAAATAACTAAAAAAGCACAACAGACTGGCTAAGCATAACAATACCAGAAAAACTTGGAAGGAAACACATTTGTTTCAGAGAAGGCCATAAAATCAGACAACTAATGAGTTCAGTAAAGACAATCAAACATCCACAGTATTAAAAGATAGAGCTTTGAAAAAACCTGCAGATGAACAGGACAACATCAAGGCAAGAGAATCTAGGATTTAAAAAAAACTGTTTGTTACATGAACTGATTAATACAATGAATCTACGTGTTTATACAATAGCCATCCTGCTTTCCTTTCTAATAACAGCAATTTGAGATAATTTGAAATACACCAATCAAATAAAATAAATAATCATAACAAACAATGACGACAAGTAGATCCACCTTAAGTGACAAACAGAGGATATAGTGAAGATAGCATCCCAATTGACCAAATTGCAACAATCTAGGGCTACTCACCTTGAGAGACATCCAAGTGGAAAATAAGTCGTTTGAGCTGGAACTGAGAGAGGTGTGAAAGGAAGTATGTTTGATCCTGACCTGCACATTAACATACACAGAACAAATTGTTGTACTGAACCTATATATAACAGGATATAGAAAAAAGACCTCTATCTTACAAGATTCAAAGCAAACTCATGATCTTGAATAAACACACAATGATTGGTATGTAATAACCAAACTCTAATTCCAGTAATCATTTTTTCAAGTATTGTTTTCATACTATATTTATGTAACAAAGAATTGACTAATAGTTTCCATTAAGAAATGCAAAGTTCTGATTATAGGTCCAAAACATGAAATACAACACTGGAAGAAATAGGAGTAAACATGTTTACGATGTAATTTTCCAGAAAATGCTTAGGAATTGTTTCCAGGTTTTCCATATCAAAGCAAATTCAACATCACGCACAACCCTTCTGATCATATGACAGCCTGATACTTCCCCAATAAGCAAAGAAGAAAATTTCGAGAAAAGTTAACAAAGACACTTTCAAGATAGCCATAAGAATTGACAAGAATTATTGCACAAGTACCATGTCCTTTGACAGTTCTAAGATAGAAGCGTTATTGCTTTGATCAGCAGATGGGTGAACAACATTCGCATAATGCCCAGATGCAATATAGTCATAATCCAAACTGTAGATGGCGTCCATGAATGCACCTGGAAGTCACTATAAACATAAATGCAAAATGAACATAGCATGTATATAACTCACTACTAGTTTACCAAACCTAAAAAGAATAAAAAGAGCCAAAAGCCTTCAACATAGATTAATGGCTTAACTTCAGCTAGGTTTCATACCAAATTTTATTCTTGTATTGCAAAGAACATCAGGATTTGGAGTGCGGCCATCGGTACTCCGCAATGATGTAGGAAAACCTGAGAGAGAAGTAACTTTCATGATCAATGGAGACAATCAATAAATTACTAAATTAAGTATTCTTGTAAAGGAAATCCAATTCCAAACATTCCAATAGTTAACTAGAGAGGAGGAAGTCTATAAAGACCAATGAACAAAAAACTAGATCAGACTGGATGGTTCAACATGGAACTGGCGAAGCATTCCATTAAGATACATATATCATGCTGATTATGTAAAAGCCACTTAAAGCTGAAAAATACCAAGAACCAAAGGGGGGTTAAAAACAATAGAACCAGATAATGATTCAATTTACTCTATTTGTCAAGCTTTTTCAAGAAAAATTAAAATGGACTCATAAAACTGAATCATAGTACGTTAAAGATCAACCTAATCCAGTCCCAAAATTATTAGTCAAGTTTTTTTCAATCCAACTAAAATTAACTCTTAAAAATTGATCAAATATGTTAAAGATCGACGAATCCAATCCCAAAATCACTAAAAATATTTTTTCAAAGCTTAGGGCACCTTCTCCAGTTTCTGTCTCTCTTCTGGTTTTCTAGAAGCTTCCAGCTTGTTGCTGTGCCCTGCATCATGTTCTCCCTACTCTTCATTTGGTGCTATAGATATTTATTCCTTTATCATGCATCTTAGATTTCACATTCTTAAAGCTAGTTGATTTCATGTTTCTATTCACTCACATGGTTTGATGGGTCTTTCTGCGATAAGAGGTCTACTTCTGTTGTTCTGGCTTTGTGGACTAATTACCTAAACTTTATGTGTATATTGAATTGTGGCAATAATATTAAGTTCTATATGTTCAAAATTTTACTGATTTTTCTTATAGTTTCCTTTTAATTTTTTCACGGATTTTTTTTAAAAGTTAAAGTTGGGTGTTGTTAGTACGCTGAAAGGTAAGGAGCAGTCTTGTCCCCAAGAAGGCAGACCAATTTCTTACCTCAGTAAGGCTTTGGGACCAAAGCAAATTGATTTGTCTATCTAGAAGGAGTATATAGCATATTAATGGCTATTTCTAAATGGAGACATTATCTTGAAGGGAGTCCATTTGTTATTAAAACAGATCATGAATCTTTGAAACATTTGTTAGAACAGAAGATTAGACTACTATTCAGAAGAAAGGTCTAACAAAATTGTTAGGATTGGATTACCAATTCAGTTTCGCAGGGGCAAACATAACAAAGCTGCTGATGCTTTATCTAGACAGTTTGAAGACAAAAAAGAATTAAATCAGTTATCTGCTACAATTGTTATTCCTGCTTGGGTTCAAGAGGTGGAAAACGTATGAGCAGGATTCTTTGCAAAGGATTTCATTCCTAAGTTGCTGCTTGATAATAATTCTATAGCAGACTGGTCCTATGCTAAGGGTGTTCTGAGATACAAAGGTAAAGTTTATGTTGTGAACAGGTGGTCTAAGACAGCAGATTCTTCTATACTTCATGATTCACCACAAGGTGGCCATTCTGGGATACATGCTACTATTACAGGCTGAGTTGTATTTTTATTGGAAAGGAATGAAGGCACTGGTTAAACAGTATGTGCAACAATGTGATGTTTGTCAGAGAATAAAAAATGAACATGTTTTACAGCCTGGATTATTACAGCCTTTACCTATTCCACAGCATGCTTGGGATTCATTACTATGGACTTTATTGACGGGCTGCCTACTTCTAATATTCAATTCTATTTGGTGATAATTGATAAATTCACCAATATGGGCATTTTTTACCTCTGGTTCATCCTTTACAGCTTCTGAGGTTGCTAAAATCTACATGGACCAGGTTTACAAACTTCATGGTCAGCCTAAAATTGCTCTTTGATAGGGATAGAATTTTACTAGTGCTTTTTGGAAGGAATTATTAAAGTTATTGGGCACACATTGTTTACTACTCCTCCTCAAACAGATGGTCAACTGAGAGGCTTAACCAATGTCTTGAATAGTACTTAAGGGGATTGTGTTTTCTAAAACCAAGTTCCTGGGCTAAATGGTTATCCCACGCAGAATGGTGGTATAACACTAGTTTTCATACAGCATTGGGTACAACACCTTTTCATGCCCTATATGGCTATACACCTCCACAATGACTTGTTCAAGCGAGACAAGGGTGGCTGATGTACACATTTATGCGGAGAGGGATAATATCAATAGTATCCTTTTGGAACAACTCACTAAAGCATCATCGCATGAATATTATGCAGATAGAAATCGCAGCGACAGGGAATTTAAGGAAGGGGAGGAAGTTTACCTTAAGCTTCAGCCTTACAAGCAGACTTCCTTAGCTCTACGCAAAAATTTGAAACTATCTGCTCGATACTATGGTCCCTACAAGATACAGAAACGAATTGGTTCAGTCGCATACCAATTAGAATTACCAGTTCATTCTAAACTTCATCCGGTATTTCACATTAGCCTTTTGAAAAGAAAAATGGGGGATAAAAGTGTTGCTTCACGAGACCCACCTGAACTTACTACGAATGGACAACTTCGGGTTTATCCTACAATTGTTGGATAAACGAGTCATTAAAAGAAACAACAGGCAGTGACTCAATTGTTGATTCAGTGGTCGAATTTAGGGATTGAGAATGCTACCTGGGAGGATTTTACGGTGCTACGATCCCAATTTCCTGATTTTGATCCTTGGGGACAAGCATCCATTGCAGCTGGGGGTATTGTCACGAGCCAGGAGGCAAGACGGGAGAATGATGAGAAGAAACGAGGAAACAAATTACAGGCTGATGAGGAGAAAGGGGGAAACACGGGAAAATTAGGGATTATGTTTGGGAAATTAAATGAGGAGTTTAAGGATGGGGTTGAGATGTTACCTGATGAAGAGGGCCATGCGTGGACTGTTGAAGCAAGAGACCAAGGCTTATTGGACCAGGAGATGACGAGCCCAATACCTACAACCAACAAAAGACAATAGAAACGGTTAATATAAGTTGTTAGAGAAATGTTACAGCTGGCAATCTGTTAGTAAATAATTCCTATAAAATTCAGTTGTAATGAGATGGATATTATGAATGAAATGATGATGAATTCTGTTTTCCTTACTCTATTCTCTCTATCTTCTTAAATCCTTTCTTATTTTGTTCATACAACTAAACCCCAAACCAAATATTACTAATAACCCATTAACCCCAAAATCGATTAAGGCCCAGAAAGCCCACGATGCTTAAGGTTTGAAAAATCCTAGTTTCTTAAGCTCTTAGCCGCCGTCTTATGATTTTTCAGATGCCGGATGTGGTCTTAAGTCACGATGGCCTCCCTGCCACGTGAGAGTCGCCCTTCCCAGTGGTCCCAAGTTTTGTCAAGTTATGTATCATCCAAACCAATGCGGTGGTCTTCCTTGCAGCAGTGGTCCTCCCAACAGCAACGGTTACGAAACCAGCAACCCTTCGTGTGAGCCTCATTCAACACCAAATCAATACATGCAATCAAGAAAAGACGAGAGATTTGAAGAATGAAGGCCTTTCTTTTTTTGTATTTACAAAAGTAGGCTTGTAAATGGATTATAAAAAACCCAAAATTTTTTATAAGAAGGATCCTTTTTTTTGGTTTTACACAAAGCAATATCAAGAAAGGGTCCTCCACTTTTCTTTTCTTTTTTTTTTTTAAATGGGTAAGGTAATAAAGATTACAACTTAAGAAGTATCTCCAATGACTCCATTGGCACCATGTTGGAGGACGCCATGAAGGAAGGTCGGTGCAGGACCGAAAAAGCAGCAATCAGTGTTTTGACAAAGAGAGAACTTGGCAAGACAATCAGCCGCTGAATTGGCTTCGCAGTGGATGAGCTTGAAGTTCACAGACCTTGCACGTTCTTGGAGTGAGACGATAGCGTGGCTAGAGCAGAAGAGCTAGAGCGGGCGTTGGCTGAAGAGATCATGGTAAGACATCACTATTATCAATCATGGTAAGACATCACTATTATCAATCTGGCATTAAACTTTTTCAAAACATTAAGACCATTCGAACTTGAGACCATCAAAGAGACCCCATAATTATACTTGTGTGACAGAAGTACCTTCGAGGGATTTGGAATAACCTCCAAACCAATTCCCATTATCGTCACGAATGAGACCTGCAGTAGAACCAAGGGAAAATGTAGAAGAAACAACTCCATCTGAGTTGAGAGCAACCCATCCCGTGGGGGGCTTGTGCCAATGGGAGATACGAGGTTCAAGAGGAGGAGAAGCATCCGCAGAGGCAGTTGGGTTCTCGAAAAGCTTAGCCCAAAGGAGACTCGGGTGGAAAAGATGTCGCGGGAAGTACTATCACCTGTAAAATGAAAGTGTTTCTCCTTTTCCAAAGCTGCCAAGCTAAGGATGAAAATAATTTATTCCTATTGAATTTTGTTGATTCATAACAACTTTGATTTGGTCTTTAGTAGTTAGCGTGGTTTTACTCCTTAATTTATGAGTCAAAATAAGTTATGATGTTGATAATATCTTTGATTAGTTGAGTTTTTTTCTTCTTTTAAGCAGTACTTTGTAAGCCTATATAAATAGGCATATTACTCTTGAATAAAGGGAGCATTTCCTTTCTAAAGTCATATTTTCTGTCATATTTACTTATTTCGTTGCTTTGTCTCCAACATTTGTGGTGTCTAGAGCTAGGTTTTTTTAGTGATATGATGATTGCAAATATTAGTTCAATGAGTATCTCCCAACCTGTTATTCCTATTTTCAAAGGAGAGTGTTACGAGTTCTGGAGTATCAAAATGAAAACTCTATTCAAATCTCAAGATCTTTGGGATTTGATAGAGAATGGATTTGTTGATTCAGATGAGGACACAATCGAAAGAAGGATTCAAAGGCTCTGTTTTTTATTCAACAAGCTGTTCATGAGACTATTTTTTCCGAGAATCGCTAGAGCTACTACTTCCAAACAGGCTTGGACAATATTGCAGAATGAGTTTCAAGGCTCAACCAAAGTAATGGTGGTGAAACTTCAAGTTTTAAGGCATCAATTTGAGACCTTACTCATGAAAAATAAAGAAACTGTACAAGATTTTCTGTCAAGAGTTACAACTATTACTAGTCAAATGAAGGCCTATGGTGAACAGATCACTGATGAGACTATTGTTTCAAAGGTGTTGCGAAGCTTACCCTCAAAATTTGATCACGTTTTTACAGCAATTGAGGAGTCCAAAGATTTGTCTGCATTTTCATTGATGAATTGATGGGATATTTGCAATCTCATGAGGTTCGAATTAATAGATCTTTTGAAAAGCATGAAGAACAAGCGTTCCAGGTGAAAAGGAAGATGCCCGAAATGACAGTTGATAAAGGACGAGGCAGAGGTGGAGTGCGTGGTAGAGGTAGAGGCCAAAGTGGGCAACGAGGTAGAGGCCAAAGTGGGCAACGGCCACAATATAGAAATAGCATCCAATGCTATCCTTGTGGAAAGTTCGGGTATATTCAGGCAAATTGCTGGGAAAAAGCTGAGCAAATGAATTTTGTAGAAGAAGATCAAAATGAAGAGGAAGAAAGTAAATTGTTCATGGCAACTTACAATAACGATGGTGTGTCAAATGATGTTTGGTTTGTAGACAGTGGATGTTCCAACCACATGACATGCGTAAGGTCGATGTTCAAAGAACTCGATGAAAGTTACAAAATCAAATTCAGGCTTGGTGATAACAAGCAGATTCAAGTCGAAGGGAAAGGTATTGTGAAGGTTAAAAATGGTAAATTAAAATTCATTTATAATGTTCATTTTGTTCCTGGTCTGGCATTCAATTTGTTAAGTGTTGGGCAACTTATGAGTAGTGGATTTTCGATACTATTTGATGATGATTTATGTGTTATAAAGGAGAAAAAGACAGGGAAAATTATAAATGTCCCTATGAGTGGGAACAACATGTTTCCTCTAGAAGTTTCAGATGCGGGAGATTATGTCTTTGTAGCTGATCAAAGAAGTGAGTCAAAACTATGGCATTTGCGGTATGGACATCTCAACGTCAAAGGATTACAATTGTTGAGCAATAAAGGCATGGTTCATGGTTTACCAAAAATTAATTTATTTGATCTCTGTGAAAGGTGTGTGTATGGTAAACAAACAAGGCGGTCATTTCCTGTTGGGAGATATTGGAGAGCTTCAAATCATCTTGAGTTAGTTCATACTGACTTGTGCGGACCTATGGATACAAAATCATTTGGTGGAAGTCGATATTTTTTAATGTTCACTGACGATTATAGCTGGATGATCTAGGTTTATTTTCTCAAACTCAAGTCAGAAACATTTGAGAATTTCAAAAAATTCAAAGCCATGGTTGAAAAGCAAAGTGAGACCACCATTAAAATCCTAGAATAGACAAAGGGGGTGAGTTTTGTTCTACTGATTTTATTAATTTTATGAAGGTGTTGGAATACGCAGGGAATTGACAGCACCATAGAGTCTTGAGCAAATGGGTAGCGGAGCGGAAAAATCGTACATTGTTGAGATGGCAAGAAGTTTGTTAAAGGCTAAAAAATTGCCAAATGATTTATGGTCTGAAGCAATAGCAACTGTTGTGTACCTGCTGAATATATCTCCCACCAAGGCTGTTCTCAATTATACACCACATGAATCTTGGAGGGGTACAAAACCATCCGTGAATCACTTGAAAGTTTTTTGTTGTCTTGCCTATGTTTCGGTAAGTTCTCAAAACCGAAAAAAACTTGATGAAAAGTCTGAAAAATGTATCTTTATCGGATATTGTTTGCAATCTAAAGCATATCGATTATATAATCCTCTTAGTGGTAAAGTGATAATCAGCAGGAATGTGACCTTTGATGAAAGTGCAAGTTGCAACTGGGAAAGAGAGAATGACAACTCACAAATTCAATTTCCAACAAAAAATAATACAAACTCTATCACAGAAGATACTAGTCAAACAAATAGCTCAATGAACAGTCCACCAATAAGTCCACTAAACAGTCCATCAATCAGTCCACTAAATAGTCCATCAATCAGTCCACTAAACACACCAAACACTAGTCCTACAAACTCACCATCGTCCACTAGTCAATCCTCTGATGAAACACCTCCACAAATACATATCACTAAAAGAGATTTATGAGACTTGCAATTTTGCTTTAGTAGTCTCATATCCACTCACTTTTACACAGGCTATAGAAAAAGAGGATTGGTACAGAGCAATGAAGGAAGAAATCATGGCAATTGAGAAAATGAAACATGGATGCTTGTAGACTTGCTGAAGGTAAAAATGCTATTGGGTTGAAATGGATATACAAAACCAAATACAATTCAGATAGGAGTGTTCAGAAGAAAAGCTCGATTGGTGGCGAAAGGTTATGCTCAACATCAAGGTATTGATTTTCATGATACATTTTCTCATGTTTTCTCGTTTTTGAAACAGTGAGAACTTTTCTAGTCTTGGCCGCACAGACACAATGGTTGGTGTATCAGTTTGATGTTAAAACGGAATTTTTAAATGGTGACTTGATTGAGGAGTGTATGTTATGCAACCAGAAGGATTCATTATTCAAGAGAAGGAAGATAAAGTATACAGATTGAGAAAGGCTTTGTATGGCCTAAAACAAGCTCCCCGGGCATGGTCTAGTAAGATTGATTCGTTTTTAGCAAAATGGATTTAAAAGAAGTGATAACGAGCCTACATTGTATTTAAAGAAAACAGGTAATGATTTACTACTTGTTTGTCTTTACATTGATGACATAATTTACATGGGCTCATCTCACTCTCTTATTGATGAATTCAAATTGAGCATGATAAAAAATTTTGAGATGACAAATTTAGGCTTGTTTCATTATCATCTTGGGTTAGAAATTAAGCAAGGAGAAGATGGTGTGTTTTATCTGTCAAAGAAGTATGTAGAGGATCTTCTTAAAAGATTTAAAATGCAGAATTGTAAGATAGCAATTACTCCAATGAACGTTTGAGAAACTGCAGCTTGAAGATGGAACAGAGAAAACTGATCAAGAGCCTTCAGGAGTCTAATTGGTGGGTTGATGTATTTATCTCACATGAGACCATATATTGTGTTTTCTGTGGTATGGTTTCAAGGTTTATGGAAAGTCCCACAAAACAACATTTTGGAGCTGCTAAGAGGATTCTACGATACATTGTTGGAACTACAAACTATGGAATTTGGTTCACTCATGTTCATAATTTCAAGTTGATTGGCTTTACTGATAGTGATTAGGCAGGGTCTTTAGATGACATAAAGAGTACCTCCGGATATGTTTTCAGTATGGGTTCCGGTGCCATAACATGGAGTTAAAAAAACAAGGAGTAACAGCACTTTCAACTTCAGAGGCTGAATATGTCGCTGCCACTTCATCGGCTTGTCAAGCAGCATGGCTTAGAAGATTACTTGCAGATATGGATCAAGAACAAAAGGAGACAACTAAAATATTTTGTGATAACAGATCAACTATTGCAATCACAAAGAATCCAACAATGCATGGGAGAACAAAGCATATTGACATCCGATTTCATTTCATCAGAGATTTGGTTGCAGGTGGCGTAATCACTTTGGATTTTTGCAGCACTAATGATCAAATAGCAGATATATTCACAAAGTCCCTTCCTTATGAAAAACATGTTAAGTTTAGAACACAACTTGGCGTGTGCAGCTATGAATCAAGGGGGAGTGTTGAATTTTGTTGATTCATAACAACTTTGATTGGTCTTTAGTAGTTAGCGTGATTTACTCCTTAATTTATGAGTCAATAAGTTATGATTTAGTGTTGACAATATCTTTGATTAGTTGAGTTTTTTCTTAAGCAGTACTTTGTAAGCCTATAAATAGGCATATTACTCTTGAATAAAGGGAGCATTTCCTTTCCACAGTCATATTGCTGTCATATTTACTTCTTTCGTTGCTTTGTTTCCAACAATTCCATGCGATATTCGTTCCTTGTAAAAGGCAAGCAGTCCGCAAGTTCTCTAACAACCAGTCTTTGAGAGGGAGGTCAAAGAAATTCCAAACTGTGCTTTACTTGACGATCAACTTCCACAACAATTTGGTGTTCTGGCAGTCACGGAGGACGTGTAATGCAGATTCCTCATGAGCTCCACAAACTGGACAAGAAGGATCAATGGTCAAATGCCGAGAGCGACGAGTAGTGTTTGTGAGTACGCTGTTCCTGAGAGATAACCAAAGAAAGCATCTAATCCGCTCGGGTACCTGCATTTTCTATGGAATAAGCCAATCTTTATCCCTGGGTTCCATTGATTCTGTACGAGAAATTGATAAGCGTGTTTTGTGGAAAAAGATTTATTAGCCTTGATACTCCAGCCACACTTGTCTCCACCAGCTAACGGTGATGGAGAGGGGATCGATTGAATATACAAAAGCGGAGTGGGTGACAAAAGGGATTTGAGAATATTCCAATTCCAACCACCAAATGGAAAGGCAACATCTTGATCAAGAGCGAGTGGTCAATGGGTGCATAAGGTGATTCCATTTGATGAGGGGGTCGAGATTAGGAACCCAACAGTCGTGCCAAAAATGGACACTATCGCCTTCACCAATGGACCAAAAAAATACAAGAACAAAAACTATCCCAAATGCTTGCTAAAGATAACCAGAGGTTGGAGCAGTTTGGTCGCTTACAAGGGCAAAGCAAATTTTCCATAGGAGAGCATTATGGGAACGCATCGATCGTAATCCAAACCACCATTGGAACAAGGTTGAGCAATGGAGCTCCAGTTTACGAGCGTTATATTGGAAGTACCCCATAAGAATTTTCAAATAAGTTTCTCGATGTCAGCACAAATTCGAACCGGAAAAAGTCTCGATTGCATGACGTAATTGGGAATGGCTGCAAGCACGATTTCATTAACGTTAGCCAACTAACGAAGGAGAGTGTAGAAGCCTTCCAATTATTAAGCTTTGCCTCCAATTTTGATAGAATACTGGTAAAGTTACATGTCACTCTTTTATGAACAACAGGGATTCCCAGATATGTGCCAAGATCAGTAACTTGATGGAAACTGAGAAAAAGCAGACCGAAGATATGGCCATAGGATCCGTGTTTGGTGAGAAGAAAATTTCTTATTTCCGAGCGTTGACATTGTGGCCAAAGAGGAGACCGAAATCAATCGGGATTTGATGTATCAACTGGACCTGGCTAGGGGAAGTTTTGCTATAAAGTATCAGATCGTTGGTGAAGAAAAGATGACATAAAGCCGGGCTATTTCTAGCAAGAAAAAATGGCGCCCACCTTCCTTCCGCACTAATTTATGAATCATTCCTAGCCTTTTAATAGTGAGGATGAACATATAAGGCGAGAGGGGGTCGCCTTGTCTTATGCCTCTAGAGGGGAAGAAAGGATCACCAAAACTGTCATTCCATTGAACTTGTATGGAAGAGATTGTTATGCAACGCATGATGAAAGAAATCAGAGACTGGGAATTTCACTTCCTGTAAAGTGTCCTTAAAAAGTTTCAGTTAAGGCGATCAAATGTCTTTTAGAGGTCGATTTTAATCGCCATCCTACCTGTCATGCCTTTTTTTCTTGTGCATAGTATGGACCGCCTCTTGGTTGAAGATAATGTTATCGATTATAGATCTCCCAGGAAGGAAACTTGATTTAGACAATCAATCGTGCCATAGTAGGTTGAATCCATGGAATAATGATTTTTGAACCAATTTATAGAGGACAGAACAAAGGTCGATGGGGCAAAAATTAGAGAAAGAGCTCGGAGAATCACCCTTCGAAATGAGGACAAGAATAGTACGGTTGATGTCAAGCGGAATATTTTCTCCTGCAAAATTCCATTGCATCAGATTACAAACTGACGGACCAACAGTGTCCAGTGTTTCTGAAAGAAATGGGCGTGTAAGCTGTCAGCTCTGGGGGCTTTCAGAGGTGCCGTGGCGAAAAGGACGCTTTTAATTTCATTAGGAGATTGTAAGCAGTTGAGAGCATACATTTTATCGCAATCAACGATGGGAAAATGACCATAAAGCGAAAAATGGGCACTAGGAGATGCTTCGGAAGAAAAAAGCTTCATGAAATAGGAATTAGCTTCATCTCGAAGAGTAGGATCGTCATCGTACCAAACGTCATTGGAGAGTTTAAGAGAGGAGATCTTACTCTTGCGGGAGTTACGACGAGCGTGAGCTTGAAAAAACTTGGTATTCCTATCACCCGATTGAATCTAATCAGCACGAGATTTGTGAAACCAAATCAATTCTACCTGATCAACTTGCTCAAGTTCGGATAAAAGGTGCTGCTCAAGATTAATTAAAAAAGGAGTGTGTCGGGAGTCAAGTGCTCTTTGGTTCCTTAGAGTCGAGCCATTATAATTTTCTTCCACTTACCAATTGATCCGTAAACGGTAGAATTCCACTCAAAAGCTGCATTACTGAAATTATTAATAGTTTCCGAGATAGAACCAGAAAAGTTTCAATTGGCATGAACAAAGTTGGGAAAATCTACATGTGCTGACCATCCAAAGAAGTACGAAACTGCCAAGATGTGGGTCTATTGTGCTGGTCGCCAATACTGATAAGCAAGGGTCGATGGTCGAATTTCATTCGAACAAGATCATTAACAACCGTGTCAGGAAAGGTTTCGAGCCAATGAAAGTTGCAAAGGCTTCAATCCAACCGAAAAGAACAATTCCCTCTGTACCAAGTGAAAGTTGGTCCGGAACCAAGGCCTTGGAGAAGAGAATGGTAGACTGTTGACGAGAACAGCCCCGACGGTCATCAGGGGTAAGGGTGGTGTTAAAATCCCCAGATATAATCCAAGGCTCGAAAATAGTTAAAGCAAGTTGATGAAGATAAGACCAAAGAGGTTTACGCTTGGAGGCATGCGGACTAGCGTAAACAAAGGTAGCAAGGAAAGATTGACCAGCCTATTTATGATGAACCTGATAGAGAAGGAATTGGAATTGAGAAAAAATGTCGATAGCCAAATGGTCGTACCAGCATAACCATATTCCACCAAAAAAACCAACAGCTTCAATCTTGAAAGAATTATGGAAACCAAGGGAAGCAATAACTTTGTCAGCAACTGTTTTACTAACTCTCGTTTCAACGAGAACACTGATATCAACAGAATAATCACGTAAATATTGACGCATCACTTTGAGAAAAGATCAACTACCACAGCCTTGAACATTCCAATTAAAGATGTTGAGATTCATGAGAAATAAAGAAACGAGGAAGGAGCAAAACACAATGCTATTCAACCATGGCCTGAGGGCCATCAACCGAGGTGTCAACATTATTTGGCCGAGTGGGGGGATCAAGGGAAGCAGAGCCTGTAGCAGCGTCCAAAGGCAAGGGCGGATTATCACCATCTTTAAGAGTAACCGCAATATGTTTCAAAGGGTCTAAGGAAGTAGAAGGGTTACGAGGCAGTTGGGGTAAGGAAGTCTGCGAGGAAGGGAGGATAATTTAGGGTTAATAGTCTCACTCAGTATTAGGGAAGAGGGACTGGGGTTTGAAGGTAAGGTATTGGCAGCTGATGGATTGGTGCTAGAGGTATGTCCCGAAAGTTTGTGGGATGGGACAAGAGCTGGTGGTTTACAAATGGTAACTTGGGCTTTCCCTTGTTCTTAGTTTTGGAAACACTAGGCTTAAGGCAGGGGTTGGTCGTGATGTTGGGAGCATTTGTGGGTATGGTTTAGTTAGAAATCTTGGCAAGGATTGAGGCGTGTGATGGTTCAGGTAAATTAGCGGAGTTATTTTGTTTTTCGAACGTAAAATTAGCGGAGTTAGCTTGATGAGAAGCAGGATTAGTTGCGTTGGGTTCCGGTTGGATTTCAGTAGTGGGGTCTGATTGAATAATCTGGTCAGTTTCAAAGACGGGATTGAATTTTGACTTCGATATAGGAATATCCTTAATTACAGCTGCTGAAGAAATGTTTTGACACGATTTCTTTCTTTGTTTACGATCAACGAGCATCCAAGGTCCGTAGGGTTCTTCAAGGGTGACGTTCGCTGGTCTCGGGAGATCGAAACCGTGGTTGGCTTGGGTTCTAGCGAGTTGGTATCGGACTTATGAATATGAGGAAAAGTATCCTTAGAATGACCATAGAAACCACCCTGGAAATAAACAGATGGGAGATTCTCATATTCTATTATTTGGATAGTGTCATTGATGATCACTTTCGAGAGGATGGGGTTCTTGAGATTAATATTGATGGCCACGCGAGCGAAACGTCCGTGGCAGCCGTTATCAATTTGGTAATCGAATTTTATGACCGAACCAATCTAGTTACCTATAGCTTCAATGAGGCTTCTCTTGTAGAGGACTGCAGGAAGAAAAGGTAATCGAACCCAGGCCATAATGCGACCTGGGTGATTGAGATGGATGAAAATCGGCAGGCCACGGTTCGACTAAAATGTAGTGTCCAAGAGTAAACAAGAAAATTGAGAAAACCCATGGATTGGAGAAGGCTTTTTGGGAGTTCTGAAGGCCAAAATTTAGAATTTTATCCGCCTAGGGTTAGCGATGGAACCACAACAGTTCAGGCCCCACAAGAAGTGCTAGAAGCAGGAATTAAGGAGTGGAATCTTTCACTTGTGGGCAATTCCTTGGTCCTTCCCCGAGCTTTTATTTAATGCAAAAACTGATCGACAACCTGTGGAAGAAAGCAACGGCGGGCACACGAGTTCATGTAAGTATTGCTGGAAAAAACTTATATGTTTTCTCATTCTCTTCGGTTACTGCTCGTGATTGGGTCCTTGAAAATGGCCCCTGGCATGTTTTGAACAAACCGCTTATCTTAAGGAAATGGGAACCGAACCTTCAAAAATTGAACTTTGATCTTTCAAGCTTGCCTATCTGGGTCCATTTACATAATGTTCCTCTAGAGTACTCTCGGTTAGGCCTTAGTTACATAGGAAGTGCAATAGGAATTCCACTCTCTATGGATACAGTAACTGCAACTAAAACTCATCTCGAATATGCCAAGCTCTGTATTGAAATAAGAGCAAATGAAACTATTCCTAAATACGTTGAAGTGGAGCTGAAGAATAGAGCAAAGGTCTCAATCAAGGTTGAAGTACCTTGGATGCCTGCTAGGTGTAATCACTGTAAAACATTCGGCCATAACGAGAGAAACTGTATGAAGTTCAATAATCTTGTTTCTACAAAAACTCAAGTTTGGAGGAAAAGAGAAAATTACCATACAACAGTAGAGTTTGAACCTCCAGTCGGTGTAATTGAATTGCTACAAGAAAAAGAAGCCCCCTCCTTGGAGGAATTAAATGATGCCAGCATTGTTGCTGAGGAGCTTGCTAATGGTAATAATGATAAAAAAGAAGAACAACAAAGAAAACCTGTAACTACTGGAAAAGATCTTCAAGAAAATGTCGATGTTCAAGCAAAGGAAAACAAAAAACAAAATGAGGTTCATCAAGACCTTACTGTTTTGGAGAATTTCTGTTCAGACTCAAATGTGACATCTATTAAGAATGGAGGTGAATCTTCTTCAACTAACAGAGGACGTGGAAGGCCTGCCAAAGATAAATTAAAAGTGGATATAACTGGTTCCACAAACAGGTTTCAAGTTCTTAATGACTATGAGGAAATTCCTTTTTGCTCAAGTGGGCATCCAAAGAAAACCACGTGCTTCTTCGCAAGGAGTGGATGCCTTAATTAAGGAACTTAAGTCGAAAAAGAAAACAGTACTTGAAAAAACAAAATGTGTTGAAAGTGGAGGTGGAGGGGGTAAAGTGGATACTCAATCAAAATGATCATAGATTTTTGGAATGTTAGAGGACTCAACACAGTCCTCAAAAGCAAGACAGAATAATTAGAAGAGCAAACCAGAATAAAGTAGACGTGTTTTGTTTGTTAGAAACAAGAGTAAATGAAGAAAAGTTTGTAACTATTCTTGGCAGTAAATTTTCTAGCTGGAATGCATACACCAATTACGACTATACCTCAAACGGTCAGATATGGATCCTTTGGAGACAAGGCTTGGACTTCTCGATTGTTCATTCTTCAGACCTGTGCATGACAATCAAAGGGCTATACCAGAATGCTCACTTAGTCATCACTGCAGTCTATGGTAGCAATGATGATATTGCAAGAAGACTCCTCTGGCAGCAATTACGAGATATTGAAGCTACTGTTGGCATTTCTCCCTGGATTATTGGTGGATACTTTAACATAATTCTTCACTCAAACGAAAGTTTTGACTATGATCTCATTGGCCCTTTATCTACTTCTGACATGAGAGACTTTCAAGAAGTTCTTGTTGATCTTGATCTGATTGATTACCCTTTCTTTGGCCCTTCTTTCACATGGAGCAACAAACAACAGAGTTCCTACAACAGAGTTCCTACCTTGCAAGGAAGCTCGATAGAGTTTTAGTTAATCCTATATGGGTGACCCCTTACAAGGACTCGCATGTTGAATTCCAAGCCCCCGACAGCTCCGATCATTGTCTTGCTCAAGTATGGCTCATAAAATAAGCTCAAGTTGACCGACCAAAGCGGTTTAAATTCTTTAATTATTGGTCTCAACACTCTAGTTTTATGGAAGTGGTCAAACAGTCATGGTTTGGTCCAGCTCAAGTGCACCGAATGCATATACTTTTCACCAAGTTAAAGACTGAAAATCAGCCTTAAAAATCTTAACCAGACATGGTACAGTGACTTTCCTACAATGGTTAACAAAAGAAATGATTTAGAGCAGCAATAACTTAAATCTTTAAAAGGAGAGGATGGTATTGCAAAGGAGTTGCTCATTCAAAATTAGTTAAAAAATCTGGAAGAAGCTCAAACATTGTTCTACAGACAAAAAGCAAAAGTTCAGTGGCTGAAAGAGGGAGACAAATGCACCAGATATTTTCATTCTGCAGTCGCGTTTAAAAACAAAAAAGAAACTATTCACATCCTCATTGACGAAAATGGTAATAGGCTGGAAACATATGATCAAATGTCTGCTGAGATGATAAAATTCTTCACAAACTTGATTGGCACTACTGATCCTGCAATCAAAGACACTGATCCTAATCTTTTAAAGGATTTACTACGGTATTCCCTACATGCCGACAAGGCCGATGCTCTCGTGAAGGATGTCACAAAGGAGGAAATCAAAGAGGCTTTTTCAGTCAAGGAAATGAAAATCTCCAGGACCTGATGGGTATTCACCATTCTTCTTCAAAAAATATTGGTATATTATTGAGAAAGATGTTGTAGCTGCTATATCCCAATTTTTCCAAGAGTCCTACCTCTTCCCCGGTTTCAACGCTACAATAATCGAATTGGTTCCAAAAATCCCTAACCCAAGCAAGGTAAAAGACTTCAGACCAATCTCTTGTTGTTCAGTGGTCTACAAAGCCATTTCAAAAATTATTGTTAGAAGATTAACTACACTGTTGCCTGATTTGGTTACTCTCAACCAAACCACTTTTATTAAAGGCAGAAGCATCATTGACAACACACTTCTTGCCCAAGAATTAGTTAGAGGCTATAGTGGAAAGAACTTATCTCCTAGATGCTCTCTGAAAGTAGACCTTCCAAAGCCTTTCACTCACTAAATTGGAACTTCATATCTGCTATTTTGAAGGCCATTGGGCTTCCAAGGATTTTTGTCAAATAGATTGAAATTTGTTTCTCAACAGCTGCCTATTCTATTTCATTCAATGGGAGCTTGACTAGTTTCTTTAAGGGAGCCAAGGGCCTGAGGCAAGACCCTCTTTCCCCTTTACTCTTTGTCCTTTCAATGAATATCCTTTCCAGACTTCTTAACTTGGCAGCTTCAAGAGGTATGTTTGGCTATCACCCCAAATGCAAAAAGATAGGTCTAACTCATCTATCCTTTGTTGACGACCTTCTTATCTTTTATAAAGGGACTGTGGAATCTGTTATCGGGGTCACTAGTGTCTTAGATTTATTCTATGATATATCAGGCCTCAAACTTAATGCCTCTAAAAGTGAATTTTTTGTTGTTGGTATGTCTACTAGTGCTATCGAAAATATTCAACAAATTACAGGCTTCAACAATAGCTCCCTGACTGTGAGATATCTTGGCATCCCTCTTCCCACAAGGAAAATTTTAGAAAAAGACTGTGTTATTCTCATTGATAACATCAAATCCAGATTGCACCACTGGTCCAGTAAAACTCTTAGTTATGCAGAAGATTGGAACTAATTAAATCTGTGCTGACTAGTGTTGCCAACTTCTGGTGTAGACAACTTTTCTGCCAAATTCTGTTTTGATGAAGATTGAACAACTTTGCTCCCGATTTTTCTGGAAAGGGACTGACAAATCAGCTTCTGGAGCAAGAGTGAGCTGGAAAAATATATTTTCTTGAAATCCAAGGTGGGCTTGGGGTTAAGGATATGAAATCCTGGAACAAAGCATGCATGATCTCATTAATTAAAAACATCCTAGCTGAAGAAGGATCTCTATGAGTAGCTTGGCTCAAAACTATGTTTTTAAAGAGAAAGATTTATGGTCTGTGGGAATTAACTCCACTGCAAGTTGGAGTTTCAAGAGAATTTTGAAACTCAGACCTGAGGCTCACAAATTCTGTCTTCAGGTGCTATAAAAGTCACTAAAATCTGGGATTCTATTAGGGAGAAGAAGGCAAAGGCCCCTTGGTAGAAACTATTATGGTTTCCCCTGCACATTCCTAAACACAGTCTGATAGCATGGATGGCTTTCCTTGATAAACTTCCAACAAAGGACATACTTCGACAAATGGGACTTATTAGCGAAAGCATATGTGTACTTTGCAAATCTGAACAGGAAACAAGGGACCATTTATTTTAAAATGTACAACTGCTGTTACAATTTGGACAATCTTCTCACTTTCTTTTTACGTTTTACTTCTTGTTCATGGGAGGTTCTTATAGCATCGGCTAGTTCCAATTGGAAGGGAAAATCATTGCTCACTATAATCATGAAGATAGCTCTCAATGCTCTCATTTACACATTATGGGAAGAGAGAAACAAAAGGATGTTCCAAAACTGAACAAGGTCTGCAGAAGCGATTCTTAAAGATATTAAAGATACTGTAAGCTTACAACTAAGCGGTAGGACTATTAATAGAGTCGATAATGTTAATATTTCTCTATGCAATCATTGGGGTATAGTTGAACATTGATCTTCTTGTTTGTAGCTTGTTTTGTTTCGAACCTTGATGTATATTATAGCAATTCTGCTCTTGGATAATAATACCTGATTTATCCCAAAAAAATGTAGTGTCCGAAGATAGGCCAAGAGCCTTCTATTAACACTTTAAGGTAGTCGCTATTTGCGTTGAATTTCGCGAAAAAATAATCGTTTCGATGTCCATAAGCTTTATCGGATGGGATGGCTTTCATAAGTTAAAGATAGGATTGTGGAGGATGTGTCGTCCTAGAACTTTAACTACAGGCGTAAGATCCATACTCTTGATAGCCAATTATTGAACCCTTTCAGAGAAATCTATGGATGGGATACTGCTTTGTTCACCAAGAATGATATCGTCATCAAGTAGTTCAATGTTGTCATTGTCAGATCAGGATGGTCTTCATCTTGCCCGGGACTTGAGTGACCAGTCACCATATCCTTATAAGGAGGAGGGGCAGGCAAGGGAGGATTAAAGTCTTCGTAATCCATATCGTGTTTGGATTGTGACAAGAGGGATCGTGAGGAGATCATTTCATTGGCGAGCTTTTGACTAAAGAAGAGGAGTGAGGGAGATATAACACATATCTTTATTTTCCTCATCTCTTTTTCAAAGAATAGGGAACAAACATTGTAAATCATCTCTCCCCACATTCACGGAAAATAGAAAGAAAAGTTTGAATTTTTTTTAGGATGTATACAAATGAAACAGAAAAAAGCTTGACCTCTATATCTCACGCGTTTTCATAGAAAAAAGGATAATCATCTTTTAGTCCCTTCAAGTTTCACAAATTTACTATTGGTCAACCTATTCTGTTCTTTTATTTTAATTTGAAATGTTTGTCTTTATTTTGCTATTTTCATTTTTGTGTTTATTAGTTGTCTTGGGTTAACTTTTGGGTTATTCTCGTTTAAGTCATCCAAATATTAACGTGTTTGCATTTTAATCACCCGTTTTCCCATTTTTTATTTACTTTGAATTGGAGACATATTTGTTAGTTTTTAATATGGTCACTCAATGCTCATTTTATATTCTGATTATGGCTCACTGTTTATTTTATTACAATTTAGTCATCAATTTTATGCTATTATATTTATTCTAATTAACCCTTGTATTTTATTTTTTATTACATTTTAATCAATGCTTTAATAAATTTACTAATTTCTAATTAACTAACCTTTAATTTGGTACTAACTACTAATTTATAAACAATTAACTATTAATTTATTTGATTCTTTAATTATTGTTATTTACATTTTACCTTTAAATTTCTATTATTTTAATTTTTATTCCTTTTAATTTTTAGTATTCTATTTTTTTCATTTTTTAAATTCGAGTCTTGAATTATGCTTTCTTTCAATTTAGTCCATAGAGAACATTTATATTTAGATCTATTTTTTAATTTAGGTTTCTTAGGATTTAGTCCCCGAACTCTTAATTTAGGAGAATATTCGATTTGGTCATCACCTTAATGTCCAAGGTTCCATTTCAATTATTCGATTCAATAATTTTAAAATCAATTATGATTAATATTTAGAGCCTCCACTTTAGGTTAATTTCTTTTTAGTTATTTAATTTAGGCAATTTTTTTATTTGGTCCTCGATTTAATGCCTGAGGTTCTATTTCGATTAATCAACTCAATAATTGATTAAAATCAATTAGGACTAATAATCAATGCCTCCACTTTAGGTTAAGTTCACTTTTAGTCCTTTAATTTAGGTAAATTTTCAATTTGGTGCTCACCTTAATGCCCGAGGTTCCATTTCATTTATTTGATTCAATAATTGATTAAAATCAATTAGGATTAATAATTAGAGCCTCCAATTTAGGATAATTTAACTTTTAGTCCTTTAATTTAGGTGAATTTTTTATTTGGTCCTCACCTTAATGCATGAGGTTCCATTTCGATTATTCATTTCAATAATGATTAAATCAATTAGAATTAATAATTAGAGCCAATATATTTAGGTTTAATCCTCTAGGTCATTTAAATTTCATAATTTGACACTTTAAGTTAGATGAAAACCTTAATTAACCTGCTTAGTATAATTAGGCATAATAATAATAAATCGTTTCATTGCATGACTTAATTTCAAAGTAAGGCAATGTTTATTATTAGGGGGTTAATGGTATATCTCTTGCGTTATACCTTGAGGTGACCATGGTAATTTTCAAAGTAAATCAATATCATTTTCAAAATCCTACATGATTTCTAAATCCTGAGGTAATGTTTGTTATTGAGATTGATAATGAAGCTTCTGCTAATGCCCGGGGATGGTCGTTATTGGTCTTGGTAAACCAACAACCTTTTTCAAAATTTGCATACATAAATTAAATAAAATTTTAACTCAAAATTTCAAATTCTAAAATATAGGGTAATTGACTAGGTACCAATTTTTGGATGATGTGGAGTGCTAATCCTCCCCTATGGTAACTGACTCACGAACCTGATTTTTTATTTTAGTAGACCAAAATTTGGTATTTTTTATAACTAAAAATATTTTATTAAAATTACTCAATTTTAGGTGTTCTGACCACAACTTAAAAATGATTTGTGGAGACTCTCATCATTTCAAAAATAAAAATAAAAAACCTCATTATCGTAACTAGTCGGTATTTTCCTCTCGCAACGGCCGGTTGCGATAGTTATGTTCCAAACTCGTCCTTTAAAAAAAAGATGAACTATTTCGATCTATATGTTAACTTATTGAGAGTGATATGATAATTTGTGATCTCAAGATCTCAAACACTATCATGTCTCAATCATATTAACAACCAACTTAATCAACCACCAATTTTTTAACGAAAAATGAAGAATCTGGAGCATAATTAATAGTCGGTTAACCATTTTGTAACTTTTAATAGTCGAGGGACTCAAAAGAAGCACTCCATAATCGAAGGACCATTTTATAATTTTATATAGTCGATGGATTTAATTAAGCAGTACCCTATAGTCGAAGGACCATTTGTGTTATTTACCATGAATAATAATAATAATAATAGAAAATAACCTCAGTGACCGAAAATGCCTTATAATATACGATTTTAACCAACTATTTTTTGATTTGGCAAAATGACCAACAAATTCGCAACGCGATCTCAAATTTCGCAACCCAGGTTCCAAATTCGCAACGCGATTTTAAGATTCGCAACGCGATTCGCAACGCGATACTCCAAAATCGCAATGCATTTGTTTCTTAAGAATTTTCTCTAAAAAGATAGTATCCGCGCGGACGTGTCGAAGACACGTATTACCATGACCACGACCACGTCCACGACAGGACGGGACAGACAGCGGCGACGGTGCGCGAGAGTCCCCCTTGTTCTCTTTCACTCAACAAGGAAGTGGGAAATCCAAGCCTTAAATACCTATTCCCAATAGTGTTTCCAATACTATGTGGGATTGAGTATTACCAACACTTGTTTCAATGCTAAGTTGAAACATTTAACATTTAACATTTAACATTTGGAAGTTGGAACACATTTAACCAAGTGAACATCCTTTCGGTGGCCAAGATAATTAAGTGATATTTGTAATCGAGTTGGGAAAACTTGGTTTGTTTTGTAATATTTAAGTGATATTTGTTTTTAACATAAGATCCTATTCCATTATTATGTGCCAAGATGTACACAACACATTGGGGTTAATCAAATGTCTTTTGTTTTGGCTACATGCTGCGATGGCGACATCGTCGGGGGAACACGACGAAGTGCTTACTCTTGCTTCACATCATCTCTTTTATCTTCTCTTAACCCAACTTTCGCCAAGTACATTGCCTTCTCAAGCATTGATTAAATATGTTCCAACTTAATTATCTTGGTCACCGAAAGGATGTTCACTTGGTTAAATGTGTTCCAACTTCCAAATGTTAAATGTTTCAACTTAGCATTGGAAACAAGTGTTGTTAATACTCAATCTCACATAGTATTGGAAACACTATTGAGAATGGGTATTTAAGGCTTGGATTTCCCACTTCCTTGTTGAGTGAAAGAAAACAAGGGGGACTCTCGCGCACCGCCGCCGCCGTCTGTCCCGTCCCGTCGTGGCCGTGGCCGTGGCAATACGTGTCTTCGACACGTCCGCGTGGATACTATCTTTTTAGATAAAATTTTTAAGAAACAAATGCATTACGATTTTGGAGTATCGCGTTGCGAATTTTGACAATCGCGTTGCGATTTTGGACTATCGCGTTCCGAATTTCGACTTTCGCGTTGCGAATTTAGAACCTCGGTTGCGAAATTTGAATTTGCGTTGCGAATTTGTTGGTTATTTTCGCAAATCCAAAAAAAGTTGGTTAAAATCGTATATTATAAGGTATTTTCGGTCACTGAGGTTATTTTCTCTAATAATAATAATAATTATTATTATTATTTAATTCATCCCTACACCTCATTTTATGTGGTTGAAAGTTATTTCCACGAACAAAGTGACCACGATAGAAAATAAATTGTTGATATTCTTTGAGGTCTCAGATTTGAGCATCATGAATGATATGGGTATTATTGTTCAATGTCAAGTGGTTAAAAGTTATCTTTGAATAGATATTACCTTATCTTAGATTAATAAAAAAATAAAAAAAAGTTTAAATATATACAAAAGTAATACATAATTAATTCAAAAAATTTAAAATTATTTTTAAAATTTTAAAAGTAAAAAATATTTTATGGTCCATTTGAAAATTTGGATGGTATAATTGTACATCAGCATAAGAAGTTTTAATAATATTTATATAAATTATTTGGATTGATATATCATTTAATCAAAAGATCTTTCAAATTAATTAAGATAGAGTTAAACTTATAAATAATAATAAAAATATTAAATTTTGCATATCAAAACATCTAGAAGCCCTAATATTAGTTGAAGAAAGAAGAAGCCCTAATATTAACTGTCAACAACCTTCCTCTTCCTAATTATTAACTGTTCTTTCTTACTCTTGATAATTCTTCCAAAACATCAACTCAACCTCAGCCTTTGATGATTGCTTTAAACAAATCAAGATTACGTTTGCTTACTCTAGTATTCCCCCACTAGATAATCAACGGTCAACGCGGAAGCTATTATATTATTTATGGTGGAAGTATTGACTTGCATTTAATTTTCATGTGATTTAACCCTAATTTTAAGAAAGGTTTTTGTCACCTCAAGTAGGGAACATGTTCTCCACATGACATGGCCAGTTTAGCGTATGCATTTCTGTTGAAAATTCAATATTAGCCTAAATAAGTTCACACCTAAATTAATTTATGTCATTGCTTACATCAATTTAATTTGATGTCATTGCTTACATCAATTTAGTTAGGTGAAAATTAAGTATTTTTCTCATGTTTTAATTTCAATGGTTTAGATTATTTAGTGCTTATTTTAATTAGTAGTTTAGATTGTTTATTGTAACCTATATATACCTTACTTGTATTTGAGTTTTATCATCCAACAATCAAAGCTTAATTATAAGCATTTGAAATCTTTCTTAAGAGTTCTTCCATTTTGCAATTTTGTGAGATTATTTTAAAGAGTTTTTTTCTTCTTCTCGATCAATTAGAGTTTTTACTCTATTTGATTCACATTTGGTATCAGAGCCACGTTTTTAAGGTCTCTTGAAATTTTGAGTATGCTCTGTGGCTGTAGTTTTTAACTGATCTTCCACATCAGAAAATATTTCTTAAGTTATTGTCGGGGTTATTACAAACCTTGTGGAGCTTCTTTGTGTTTAGAGTAATTTAGTACTCTGCACGTTTGTTACTCAAGCTTGTTCGGTGTAGTCAAAGCTTTGCCGTTAAGATGGGTGATCTTCAAGTAGTTGGAGGGATCAAGAAGCTCAACAACAAAAACTACAACACGTGGGCAACATGTATGGAGTCATACTTACAAGGTCAAGACCTTTGGGAGGTTGTCGGTGGTGGTGAAGTTACACAACCGGCGACAGAAGATGCCAATGGAATCTTACGAAAGTGGAAAATTAAAGCAGGTAAAGCAATGTTTGCTTTAAAGACCACAATTGAAGAAGAAATGTTGGAGCACATTCGGGATGCTAAAACACCAAAGGAAGCATGGGACACTTTTGTTACACTCTTTTCGAAGAGGAACGATACAAAATTGCAACTTCTCGAGAATGAACTTCTATCAATGGCGCAACGCGACATGGCGGTTGCCCAATACTTTCACAAGGTGAAGTCGATATGTCGCGAAATTTCAGAATTAGATCCGACAGCTGCTATTGGGGAAGCCATGATAAAAAGAATAATTGTCCATGGTTGAAGACCTGAATATCGAGGGTTTGTTTCCGCTGTACAGGGATGGCCGACACAGCCATCGCTTGTTGAGTTCAAAAATTTGCTTGCAGGTCAAGAAGCCATGGCCAAGCAAATGAGAGGAGTCTCGCTGAAGGGTGAAGAGGAAGCGCTCTACACCAGCAAAAGCAGAGGCACTTTTCAGCGGTATACTGGCAGTGGATCTAAAAAGGATGGTGACAAGGTGAAAAATTACCAAGGAAATGGAGGCCCTCATTCAGGGGGAGCATCCAAGAATCGCGGTAATAGTAGAAAGTTCGATGGCAAGTGTTATAACTGCGGGAAGATGGGTCACATGGAAAAAGACTGTTGGACCAAGAAAAAGCCTGTTGAAAGTAATACTGCTACTTCTTGTTCGAAGGAGAATAATGAAGATGGTTGGGATGCTGAAGCGTTATTTGCTACGGAGGAAGAAGAATTAGCTCTCACGGTAACAACACCAGAACGGATTGACTACAAGAATGATTGGATCGTAGATTCTGGCTGCTCAATCATATGACGGGTGACAAACAGAAGTTACAAAACCTGTCTGAGTATAATAGAGGTCGTGTGGTGGTGACAGCTGACAACTCAAGGTTACCGATAACTCACATCGGTAAGACAATAGTTACGCCTCGATATAATACTAACCAGGTGCAACTTCAAGATGTTTACCATGTCTCAGGAATGAAGAAAAATTTGCTATCTGTGGCTCAACTAACATCATCAGGCCATTATGTCTTATTTGGTCCCCAAGACGTGAAGGTTTATCGTGACGTCAAAATCTCAGAAACACCAACAATGGAGGGACGACGTTTGGAATCAATTTACGTGATGTCAGCAGAGTCTGCATATGTAGACAGGACAAGGAAAAATGAGACATCAGATCTATGGCACATGCGGTTAGGTCATGTTAGTTATTCCAAGCTAAGTGTGATGGTGAAAAAGTCGATGCTTAAGGGGCTTCCTCAACTAGACGTGAGAACAGACACGGTCTGTGCGGGATGCCAGTATGGTAAAGCACACCAATTACCATAAGACGGGTCGAAGTTTAAAGCAAAAGAACCGTTGGAGTTGGTTCACTCTGATGTGTTCGGACCGGTTAAGCAACAATCAATTAGCGATATGCAGTACATGGTAACATTCATTGATGACTTCTCCAGGTATGTGTGGGTTTTCTTTATGAAAGAAAAATCTGATACTTTCTCAAAGTTTAAAGAGTTCAGAGACTCAACTGAAGGAGAAGTGGGAAAGAAGATATGTTGCTTGCGCACAGACAACGGAGGAGAATATAGATCAAACGAGTTCTCTCAATACCTAAGGGAATGTCGAATACGTCATCAGTACACTTGTGCCAACACGCCACAACAGAATGGTGTAGCAGAAAGAAAAAATCGGCATCTTGCAGAAATTTGTCAAAGTATGCTACATGCAAAGAATGTACCTGGAAGGTTTTGGGCTGAAGCAATGAGGACTGCAGCCTTTGTGATCAACAGACTTCCTCAACCAAGGTTAGGATTTGTTTCACCATTTGAGAAACTATGGAACATAAAACCTACAGTTAGCTACTTTCGAGTATTTGGTTGTGTATGTTATATGTTTGTTCCTGATCATTTACGGAGCAAATTTGACAAGAAAGCTGTTAGATGTATCTTTGTGGGATATGACATCCAGAGAAAGGGGTGGAAATGTTGTGATCCAATTAGTGGAAGATGCTACACGTCACGAAATGTGGTATTTGATGAAGCATCTTCTTGGTGGTCCTCAGAGAAGGAGGTGTTGCCAGATTCGAGAGAATTTGGAGACAAGCTACAACAAAAGATGGGGGAGCATGTTGTTCAACTCCAAACAAGTTCAGATGAATCAAAAGATCCAAATGGCGATGATGTCGAACAAAGAGTGACTCAGAATCCTTGGCAAACTGGCGTGTATCAAAAACCAAACGAAGAAGGTGGGCCTAGTGAAACAGAAGAATCAATTCCACAATCTCAACTCCGAAGGTCAACAAGAATACGAAGGCCAAATCCCAAATATGCCAATGCATCCATAATTGAAGAAGCAACGGAGCCTGAGACGTTCGAAGAAGCATCGAAGAGTTCTGAGTGGATGATATCTATGAAAGAAGAGATCAATGCACTTCAACAAAATCAAACTTGGGATATTGTACCAAAGATAAAAGATATGAAACCCATATCTTGCAAATGGGTTTACAAGATAAAGCGTCGTCCAGATGGGTCAATCGAGAGGTAGAAAGCGCGATTGGTAGCTCGTAGTTTCTCTCAACAGTATGGACTAGACTATGATGAAACATTTAGTCCAGTGGCGAAACTTACAACCGTACGAGTCTTACTTGCACTTGCAGCCAACAAAGACTGGAACTTGTGGCAGATGGATGTGAAGAATGCTTTTCTTCATGGAGAACTAGATCGAGAGATCTGCATGACCCAACCAATGGGTTTTCAGAGTCAAGATCATCATGAATATGTGTGTAAGCTGCAAAAAGCACTCTACGGATTGAAACAAGCACCTAGGGCATGGTATGGTAAGATTGTTGAATTTCTAATGAAAAGTGGTTATTCAGTAACACCAGCAGATTCTAGCTTGTTTGTCAAAGCCAATGAAGGTAAGCTAGCTATCGTGCTAGTGTACGTGGATGATTTAATCATAACCGGTGATGATGAGGCATAAATTCTTTAGACGAAGGAGAATTTATCAGTTCGTTTCCAGATGAAGGAACTTGGACAACTTAAGCACTTCCTTGGTCTAGAGGTTGATCACACACACGAAGGAATATTTCTATGTCAACAGAAATATGCTAAAGATTTGTTGAAGAGGTTTGGAATGCTCGAATGCAAGTCAACTTCAATGCCAATGGAACCAAATATCAAAATGTGTGCACATGAAGGAAAAGATTTGGAAGATGCAACAATGTATCGACAATTGGTAGGTAGTCTGATCTACTTAACCTTGACCCGACTGACATTTCTTATGCAGTTGGTGTGATGAGTCGGTATCTGAAAAATCCAAAGAAGCCTCATTTGGAAGCAGTTCGACGAATACTGAGATATGTGAAGAATACAATTGACTATGGTCTTTTGTACAAGAAATGTGAAGACTGTAAGTTAGTTGGTTATTGTGATGCTGATTATGCAGGAGATCAAGACACCAGGAGATCAACAACTGGATATGTGTTTAAGCTTGGCTCCGGAACAATTTCTTGGTGTAGCAAAAGACAACCAACGGTATCATTGTCAACCACTGAAGCTGAGTATCGAGCAGCAGCAATGGCAGCTCAAGAGAGTACATGGTTGATACAGTTGATGAATAATCTACATCAACCAGTAGATTATGCAATTTCATTGTATTGTGACAACCAGTCGGCAATTCGGCTGGCGGAGAATCCTGTCTTTCATGCAAGAACTAAATATGTGGAAGTACATTACCACTTTGTTAGGGAAAAAGTTTTGTAAGAAGAGATTGAGATGAAGCAAATCAAGACAGATGAGCAAATTGCTGACTTGTTTACAAAAAGCTTGAGTGTTGGAAAGTTTGAACATTTCCGTCGTCAGCATGACGTGATTCAAAGAATGGAGGCTAACATTGAGGGGGAGTGTTGAAAATTCAATATTAGCCTAAATAAGTTCACACCTAAATTAATTTGATGGCATTGCTTACATCAATTTAATTTTGATGTCGTTGCTTACATCAATTTAGTTAGGTGAAAATTAAGAATTTTTTTCATGTTTTAATTTCAATGGTTTAGATTATTTAGTACTTATTTTAATGAGTGGTTTAGATTGTTTCTTGTAACCTATAAATACCCTACTTGTATTTGAGTTTTATCATCCAACAATCAAAGCTTAATTATAAGCATTTGAAAGCTTTCTTAAGAGTTCTTCCATTTTGCAATTTTGTGAGATTATTCTAAAGAGTTTTTTCTTCTTCTCGATCAATTAGAGTTTTTACTCTATTTTGATTCAACATTCAGTGGCTGGCTTGTGGAATCCATGCATCTTCCTCTTCCTCGAATATTCTATTATTTCCCTTTCGCCTTCCTCAATAATCTAAGACCAAGTAGATGGAAATATACATACCAAAAATCAATACATGGGAAATGCCTGACGTCGTCAGTTTGTATACAAATGGATAAGTACTCTCAATATATATACATATGTCTATGATTTTTTCACTTTCTCAAGAAAGTTTAGCATGAAATTATACCAATCCAATATGCATGCATTAACTCCATTTTCGACGCCAAACTGGCCCTCCATTGGCTACCAAAAGAACTATGTCTATGAAAGCAATGGATGTGTTTAGCTTCCTTCTTTCAATCTCCTCCACCACAAGAAGAAATTCCACTTGATTCTCAATGTCCTCCATCTTTCACCCAAAATTGACTCCTGCATGCTCAAGAAACTTAACCACAACGCCAGCGAACGCGACCGGAGGAGGAAGGTTAACAGTATCTATTCATCCCTCCGTTCATTGCTCCCGGCAGCAGATCAAACGGTACTAATTAATCACGTCATATATATATGTTTCCTTTTTCATCGTTACAATCTGCAACTAATTTTGTTTCTTTTGTTGCAAACAGAAGAAATTAAACTTTCCGGCCACAGTTTCGCATGCACTGAAATATATACCCGAACTGCAAGAGCAAGTGGAGAGACTGGTTCGGAAAAAGAAGAGCCCATGTTAAGGGTATCGGAGCAGGACGGTGGTAAACGTAGAGATCAAGAAGAACAGCGAAAGCAAAGCAGGCCCAAGGGAAGATGTTTAAGCGGATCGGTTGCTGTTTCTATGAATAGGGTCAGTGATAGTGAAGTTTCGGTTCAAATATCAGGGCGGAAAGTTGACAACAGAAGCCAATTGTCTGTGTCTGACATGTTGCATTACTTGGAGCAACAAGGATTCCTCCTACTAAATGCTTCTTCATTCGAGTCATTTGGAGGAATTGTGTTCTACAATATTCACCTTCAGGTACCCATATCTATATAGCTTCATTATATATATACGTCTACGCAAATTTTCCTAGAGCACATAATTGTTCTGGAAATATTGCATGGATATACAGGAGTTGATGTCAAATTTTCTAGTGTTGTGGATTTTGCAGATGGGATTGAAAACAGCCTGCAAGGTGGGATCAGAAGAGGCTTTGCGTGAGAAACTTTTGGCACTCTGTGATCATAGGGAAGATTTGGGACTTTAAAAGCTAATTATCTTGGTTTACAGGGCAACGTTCAATTACCAAACTAAATCTGAAGGAATTATAGTAATAATTAAAGGGCATGATCGATCGATGAAACTTATTGAGTGACTTCAATAGTAAAAGATAATGTTGATCACTTTAGAAGACCTGGGTTCGATTAGCTACATTTGTAGGATGTTTGCCTTGTCAATAGGCTAAGAAAATCTTAAACAAATATTATCTTACAATCACTTCAGATTATTCAAAAAGACATGATCGATTGATGTTGTAGTTATACTTATGGAAGAACTGAACTTCTTGCTGCGCAGGTTACTGAGAGCCAACAATTGGCTTTCGGCTTTCTTCCGATAAGTAAACTATACAATAAACAAGTTTAATCCCAAAGAATATGTTAATGGAATAATTAAGCTTTGTTTGCAAACTGTGGAGAATGATAAGGGAATATAAAAATACCAAGCAGCCGACAAATAATGAATTGTTGCAATTTGTAAGTGTAACCATCGATGTCAATAAAGAGACATCAATATGGAGGTGTTCTTAAAGAGCCATAGTAGTGTTGGATATCAATAACAACAATACTCCCGTCCTTGTTACATTAGCATATTCATTATTTTTATAAACAGAGATAATAAATAGGCATTAAAATAAATATAAAATACCAATTCATCTATTTCAAAGAACGGAGCACAACATATTCATTGTTGTAGTTAAGTGTTGGATGCAGAACTGCTGATTAGAAATTGAATCATCGAAAATAGTTTCAAGTACAGTGAAAAATTTCGACCTTTTCTAATGGCCTTGTTGAGGAGGTTTGAATCAATAGGAAAAACTGAGTTTGCTGGTCTGGCTGAAGATATGAGCGCATACTGTGGATCGCCATGGCATAGGTGGAATGCGACCTTGAAACAAGATTACTTGTGCACTGCATGGGGCAGCCTGTCTATTATAGCAGCTGCTGTTCTGCTGCTACTAAGTTATACAAACTGTTTTTGCGTTTATTCAAGACATCTACACCAGCTTGTTAATGCTTGAACTCGTGTTGGGATTAATTTAGTTGGTTTATATAATCACCGTTTAGAAAAAGGCATCTAACAAATTTGAAGCACCGATGCAACATTTTCCAAAAGAAGAAAAGTTCAATGCACAAGTTCAAATCACATCGAGCAATCTCAGCTTCCACTAGAACCATCTAAAATGACAGGTTGTATTATATACATCATTCACTTGGGACCATACAATAACGTGTTGCATTTGCAGAGAAGAAGAAAAAATATCAGATAGAATAGGGTCCCTCAGCCAATCTTCTCTGTGTTTGTATCATCGGAGGGCCAAACCACAGTCTCCATGAGCCGCTCGCGCATCAGCTCCAAGTTCTCGTCTGAAATCTCTTTGTATATTTCAGCATGATCACATTTCTAATACCAACATAATACACAGGTTTATAACATATGTATATATTGAATTTGTTAAAAGTAAAAACCTAATAGATTTTTCATTACCTTAATCCATTTCCCATACAAATGAAGCCTTGTTATCATCACTCTTTCCGCAAGCTCTTGCCTCTCCTGTCATTGCCAAGATTAATAACCTCATTTTTCCTCTTCTTCTTTTTAAATACTTCATATCAAATTCACAGTTCTACATGAGGTTAGCTGGTTCATATTATCACGCTATAATTGTAATTGATTTGTTCTTATAGTCCAAAAATGAAGTGAAAAGTTTCTTAGCCTAGCTAGAATTTTGTGTGGAAGAAAAACAGTAAGCCGAAAAGACTCTTTAAAGTCACCTTGCCAAGGATGCGTAAGAAACGCTTGCCATCACTGGGCTTATTTGCTGCTGTAAACCTGCCAAAATCATAACAGTTAAATTTCACATCTTTCTAGGCATCCCCATTAGAAAGCAATGGGGTCATCAGAAACAGAACATAAAAGAATATATTTGTATACAACACTGGCCACCAGATATGCCACTTACTGATAGAACCATGTATATTGCGGTGGATTCATCTCATAGAGCTGATTCAGAACAGTCCTCACTGCTTTGTACGTGAAATAGTTGAGTAATTGCTGCAAAAAGAAAAATCAGCCACCAAAGTAACACATGCCTATCAATGTCAGTACCATGTTACTGCAGATTGCAGAAAACTTTGTACTGTAACTAAAAATCTTACCGTTTTAACATCCCCAAAAGTATCTTCATACTGCCCTCCTAAATTGTCGACAACCACGAGTTTTCGGTCCTTGCGCTGTTTCCTTGAACTCTTGTTCACGACACCTGGAATCATCTTGTAAGACAACCTCGAACCATGCCATGAATTTAGAAAAGAGCTTCCCAAGTCCAGAGACCGTGGTTTTGGTACCGCGTGCTTTCTTTTCATTGAAAACGTCCTTTTCATAATCAACTCCCCGCCAGTTTTGAGGCTCATGTTGGTGGACGGCAATGCATCCAGGCACAAACATGGACCGGTTTGAGAGTCCATAACTGATGAACCCACTACAGATAAACCTCCCACCATCTTTTCTTGGTAACTTGAGCTCTCAAACTAACAACAGTTGGACAAGGTTTATTGCTTTGGTTTTTCTTGGTTTTAACTGGAAAACAAAAAAAAAGGATACCAACTAAAGAGAATGAATAGTCTGATATAGTTGGTTGGTAACTTGGTATCCAAGAAACTAGGGGATTGAAGATGGGAAGTCAAATAGAAATTAAAGGAAAAAAATATTTTTTGGGGGGGGGGGGGGAACGTGTGAAGCATGAGGTGCTTTGAAAGGGTAGGTGAAGCTTAACCAGACAGATTTTGAGGTCCGGAATTGTCCAACCCGAAGTGGTTAGAGAAAAAGACCAAAAAAGGATATAAGACGCAAAATCAAAGATGGCTTAGCTTGCATGTGTTTGATTACGGGCTCCAACAAGTAACAACCACCTGGACGGTTGCCTAGATTTGGTGGGTCTATTTGTTATTTGCCATTTGTTTGAATCTAATGAACTTTGATGTATAAACGTGTTAAATTCATCAAAACAACTAAAAATGAATTTTATCTTCTCCTTCTCAAATTTCAACTTTCAACGCAACGCGGGTTCAGGTGTATGTTACGTTTATAATTCTTCCAAGGGTTCAAAACGAGCTATGCATTTCAAAATAAATTGTGTTCAAACTTGACCCTAAAATATGAAACGGGACAAACCAACGACACACTTGGCAACATATAGTATGTGAATGAGCTAAATATATATTTTGGAACGGGCCTGGACAGCCCATGAACCCTGTTTTTGGTTCTTTAATACTGCTTAGGGCAGCGGGCACACCCTGCACAAAGCCTCTCCAAATTAAATATTAACACCCCAGCATTCGTAACTCTGAAAAATCGCTCTTCTCTCTCTCTCTCTCTCTCTCTCTCTCGCTAGGATTTTTATTCTATCTTCATCTTATTTGACTTAGTCGCTTTCTTGTGATTTGGTTTTGAATCTTGTTGGTTCTTTTCTTGGAAAATAAAACTTCATAACTCGCCTTAAGTTTGGCTTCTATCTCTGCAACTGCAACAACTATACTCCACCATGATGTTTTTCTTTGGTGGTTTCATGACAGTTTGATTAGTTTTGTTGCTTTTTTTTTTTTTAACTTTATCACCTACTTCAATGGCACCAAGCAGCGGAAGGGGCAAAACAACAAGAAAAACAAGCAAGTCCGGAAGAAGCAGTTACACGAAGAAGCTTGTGAAGTCCAACAACTTCAATACTCAAACGACATCACCAGTGTCGGAGGATTTGCGTTCCCAGATGGATGGGTTCGATCATAGTGAAGGAGTTGATGATATGGCTACTGCAAGGCCATGCTCCACACCAAAAGCTAAAAGGTTTCGGATACCAGAGATCGACACATGCCCTCCGGCACCGAAGAAGCGAAGATCACTTCCCTCAAATTGCCCATTGCGAAGAACTCCTATTGCTTTCTTCGCTCCTCCAGATATAGAGCTTCTTCGTCTGTGCATTTAGAGACATCTCGGTTTGATGATATGTTCTAGCTTTTGCATAAAATTTGAATATCATTCTTCAGTTCGAGTTTCTTGTAGTTTTAGGGTTGTAGTTTGTATCTTTGGAACTTATAGTGCGACATATGAAGAGTACAGCTTTGAAGAAGAAGAAGAAGCCCGGTAGCATTGGCTACTTTTTTATTGGGGGTGCTGCTAATTAATTTTAATAAGTCGAGTTTCAAATTTGTAGGGCACAGCAATCGCAAATTTAGCTTTAATTCCAACTTTTCTTTTTCAAAAGCAATGTTGATGACTTCTGAAGTTTAAGAGTGCAATTTGAAGTAAGTGTGATTTTTGTTTTGTTTATCAAACTAAGAAAGTGAAAAAAATAGATACTTGTTCCAGTGTGCAATTCTATTGTTTCTCCATTGTTCATGATATTAACCAAGGTATCATCGGTTTTGGAATGGATACCCTGACACCCAATTTTTTGGAAGCACTATTGATAATGTGGTAAGAAAAAGGTAAATAAAGAGAGTTGATTAATGGGTAAGTTGGTGTAATTTGTCGGATTGATATGTAAAACAAATACAAGGAAAGGAGATATCATCAAGTCGGCTGCTCAACAATATAAATTAATTTATTCCCCCCCCCCCCGGGACGGTTGCGATGTGGTTAACTGAGCTCAGCCCAGCGGTGGTACGAGAATCCTAGGAAGAGACTCGTGCGCCTTGTCACCTACCATGTGGCGTCTTCTCATTCATCCAAATTGTTCCAAAACACAAAATATCATTAAAAATATATATGTTCATAATTAATAAATTACATATATGCAATAACTATAGTTTATAAGGCTTATTTGATGTAAACAATTGCTGGACAGAGGATTGTAATGCCATGCAAGATATTGTGGTTAATTATTTTGAAAATTTATTTATCACGTCAATTGTCATTCCGCATGCTCGTATATTGGATGCCATTGAGACTGTGGTTGATCAGGATATGAATGCCGAGTTATCCAAACCTTCCACGACAGATGAAATTCTTTCTGCAGTCCATGATATCAAACCGATTAAGGTACTTAGATTCGATGGATTACCAACTAGTTTTTTCCAGGTAACATTGGTCGATAGTGTGTCAGGATGCCATTCATCTTTGTTTGGATCTTCTAAACGGATATAGCGATGGTGAACAAAACTATCCTTGTTCTTATTTCCAAAATGGAGGATCCTACATACATGACAAATTTGTCCAATTAATTTATGCTCGGTCATATAAAGATAGTGTCTAAAAGTGCTGGTCAATCGATTGAAACCTATTACGGCAAGCTTTATTAGCGATAATCAGGCGACATTTCTACCTAGTGGACAGATTTCGGACAATATTCTTGTTTCCCGTGAATTACTGCATTATATGAACTCATCTAGAAACGGTATTAATAAGCGATTGCTGATTAGTGTTTTAAAGAGTTAATATTTTATACTTAATTTCTCATTATTCATTAAATTTTGTTATTTATTTAAGCATTTCTACTTGTTTTCTATGTAGGACCCTGATTTCTGGAAATTGCACTCAAAAGATGAAGTTACGCAATTTTTTTTATTTTTCCAAAATCATGGGCGACCTAGGGGGTATGAAAGCGATGACGTGGAATACAGTTAGCATCTTCTAGAAGGTCCAGTCAGTAGTAGTGTGAAGATAGAAGACTCAATCGCGAATTCAAATTTAAATTCGAGATTTATCTTTATTTTTAGGATTTAATTTCAAGAATCATCTTTTAGGATTTTTAATATTATTTTAGGATTTTTCAGGAGACTATAACACTCCATCGGGTTAGCCTGAAAAGATATCTCATATTCATTTGTTCATTTTTTTCTCTAGTTTTATTAAAGTTCTTTCTTTTTCTTTTAAGTTCTTTCTTTTTCTTTATTTTTTTCTTTAAAGTTTTCTTTATTTTTAAAATGCTCTTTATGGTTTCTACCATGCTTAGCTAAGTTTTTCATAAGCCAAAGGTTGAAAAGATGACTCAATTCCTAAAGTGACAATTGAAAAGCACCTCATACCCTTTGAGTTAAATTTCTCAATTTTCTGGAAACTAGATTGGCAGATGATCTTTCTTAAAAAAAATTCACTTCAAAAATAGATATTGGCTTGGATGTTATTATGGTTTATCGTTGGGAATATATGATCAATTGATTCGAATTCCCTTGAACACACTTAGCGATAACACGCTAAGGGAAAATTGGGATCAAGTTTGACTTTCATATAGAAATCATAATTCGAGTCAGGCTTTTCCAAGCGTAGTCGTAGTTAATCCGAATAAGGATTGAAATTTCTAAAATAGATTTAGGAAAATCAATCACCAAAGAAAAAAGTGAGCTACAAGGATTGAGCCTTGCAGACTCAAACTGACATTTAATCGGAGTAGAAACCTATTCAAGGATCAATTGGAATTTGAGGCAAAGTGGAACTCTGAGGCTGTTTTTAATCATCTTGAATTTTAAATTTAAATTTATTTTCTTTAATTCTTTTACTTTCTTTATAAATCTTTCTATCAAACCTCCATTTTTTACTTTTACTTGTTATTTTTGCCCAATTCAAGAATTTAAAGCAATCTACATCAGTATCTTCTTTAGTCCCTGTGGATTGACCTTTATTGTCTCTATATATTATTTTCTATTTTCTATTTTTGAGATTAAGGATATTATTTGACATTAAAACGATGTGTGTCAAATCGGTATCGTTACTGAGGAACTTCAGCAAAAGTAATTGATTTTTGTTTTTGATTTATGACCAGGCAAAACCCGAGTACATTAGAAGAATTTGATCTACAAATCGAAGCAAGAGCTAGACAAATCCACGGACAAACACTTAGATAGAAAAGAATATGACAAAAAGAACAATCAAACCTCGAAGGATAAACCGACATTGACACCACACAAGAAAAATCGACGCATTCCATTGAAGAATCGTCATATACCAAATTGCACTCTACATTACTCGAAGTCGACGCACAAACACTGAAACTAATGGCCAATCGAACCATTCACGAGTTAGCCACAAAGCCGCGGTTCAGCAACCTCTTTATATCGCATTCCCTCAAGGCGAAACACCCATGTCAACTAAAAACATACTCATTCATATCCTTCCTATCTTTCATGGACTGCCCAGTGAGAATCTGCACAAGCATCTCATGTTGTTTCATATGATCTGTTATAGTATGAAACACAAGGAGTATTCGAAGACAAAATTAAATTACATTCATTTCCCTTTTCTTTCTGGTTCAACAAAAGAATGGCTATTTTATTCACCTCTAAATTCAATCATCACATGGGCTGATTTAAATCATATCTTTCTTGACAGGTTTTTCCCAGAAGAAAAGGTAGAAGAATTGAGAAGAAACATCTTGGCATTAAACAAAAAGATGGAAAATCGCTTTATGACTATTGAGAGCGATTCAAGAAGCTTTACGTAAGTTATTCGCAACACGGATTAACCGAGAAAATTCTTCTTCAGTATTTTTATGAAGGACTGCTACCCTTAGAAATGAAATGGTCGATGATGCTAGAGGAGGAGCTCTCGTCAACATGACATTGAATGCAGCAAGGGAATTAATTTTGATAATGGCAGCCAACTCTCAACAGTTTGACTTTACAAGTGAACCCAACTAACGAGTTAATAAGATAAGTACCGCTTTGATTGAAAAAAAAATTAGATAAACTTATTGAAGTGGATAATTCTCTTGTTGCAGGAAAACTTGGATCAGCAAGAGTATGCGAGATATGCATAATGTCGGATCATCTAACGGACTACTGTTCGATACTATAGGAAGAAGTAGGTGCACAAGTAAACATTTTGGGAAACTTTTCAGGACATCCCAGAGGCCTTATAATCCTAACATAAACATATACAATCCAGGCTAAAGGGACCACCCTAACTTTAGTTACGCCCAGAACCCGATGCCTAATCAAGCTCATCACCCAGGCCACCTCCATAGCAACCTACCAACAGAAGAAGACATCACTCGAATCAATCATTGAATGATTATCTCTTTCCCAAGAAAAGTTTCAGAATCGCAAGAGTCACATTTTCAAAAAATCGACAAGTAGATCTGTAAATTGGTTCAAGCCATGGGACACATGGAATCACAAAGAAAACTACCATATCAAACCGAGGTGAACCCATGGGAGAATATTACTGCCATCACCCTCCAAAGCAGAATGATTATAAAAACCCAATCCCAGAGGAGTTAGACGCAGACTTCTAGAGGAGAAGTGAGAATGACGTAGGATCCCAGAGAAAGAAGAAAAATAGATTTACAACTATCTCATACCATCTCCTTATGATGTTCCACCTTCTTTCCCCTCAAGATTCATAAAAAAGAGAAAAAACTGAGGAGAAATAGATTTGGATGTTTTCTACAAGGTAGAAATCAATATTTCACTTCTTGATATAATCTGGAATATTCTAAAGTATGCTATATTCGTTAAATATCTCTACAAAAATAAAAGATGGCTTACCGAAAATGATAAAGTCGATATGAGAGAACATGTTTCTGCATTTTTCAATGCCACCAAAGTTGAAGGACCAAGGTATGTTTGTTATCCCTTGTAAGATTGGTAAGATTGACATAAAACGTGTGATGTGTGATTTGGGAGCATCTATAAATTATATGCATTTATCTGTATAGAATTTACTATATACTGAGCCATTGAAAGATACTAGAGTGACGATACAATTGACATATCACTCGGTAATCTATCTCGAATGAGTCCTAAAGAAAGTCTTAGTAAAGATAAATAAACTAATCTTTTTAGTGGATTTCTATGTCATTGACATGGAAAACGATTGATCAAATTCTTCTTCTAATATTCTCATTGGGAAACCTTTCCTTAGTATGACAAACACAAAAATCGACATAAGAAACGGGATTCTTACAATGTAATTTGACAGTGATGTCATTAAATTTGATGTGTATAAAGCGATGCGACATCCTAATAATATTGCTAGCATACATTTTATTGATATTATTGAACTTGCTGTTGATAAAATTGTGGAAACTAATTTATCCGATAATTTGTGCAGGAAATTGAAGGATAAAAATGAAGAATCTAGGGAATTGAAAACTATTTCATTTGTTGAATCAAATTTGTGCTTAACTCCCTCAAAAACTAAATTGTTATTTTCTATTTTGCAGAGATCACTATAAAAAATAAAATTGCTTCCTAAATATTTGAAGAACATAGTTTTAGGTGGAAGAAATAATTTATCAATTATTTTGGGCAAGCTTGTAAAGTTGAAGCAGATCCGAAGAAAAGTTTATGAGAATGTTTAGATCTACAATTAAAAAATAAAGGAATAATACGATCGTAGACTTTCTATTAAGAAATTTCTTCATTAGAAAAAGCGTATGAAGTGGAGAAAACATGTATTTTCGAACTTGTAGTCTAAATCAAGTCATCGAGCTAAACGACATTAAACAAAACGCTTTATGGGAGACAACTCATATTTAATTTAATTCATTTTTAATTGATTTCAATTTTTTTTGTTTTTATTTAATTTCTCTTGATATTTTACTTGTTTTTAATTTTAATTTTAATTTTATAGGTACCCCATCATTCTTAATTAAATTTAGATTCAATTGAAAGTTGAAAACCGATTGAACAAAGCTTGAAATTACCAAATTTTGGAGCCACAATACACACACAGTAGCAGGGAAATATTAGGCATCAACAAGGAAATTTGTTTCCAAATATCGTGCACACCGTTTCATTTAGGTGGGCGCACGTTAGCACATCCCCCTTGGCCTAGACGCAAGTTAGCGCAAAGCAAAAAAAATTTCTCCTTCCGCCCAACACCCTAATTTTTCATTTTCCCACATTTGTTTTATTTAGTCGCCAACCCTACCCAATTACAATTCACCCTTCAAAAGTTAAACCCTTTTGTACTTTACCCCTTCCCAAAATTTCAGTCGTTCTCATCTCCTTTGTCGAAACGATTTTTAAACTGGTGGGGGGGAGATTTTGAAAACCGCATCATTTTTAATTATTCTCTTAAGATTACAATTTTTAGTTAAAAACAATGTGATTTTAGAAAACCTCTCGTTTCGAAAATTTGGGAATTCATTCACGATAAAAACACAGGTTCAAAGAGTTGTCACCAATCTTTCATTAGGATGTGATTGGGCACCCAAAAACATTTTCGTCATTTTAAATAAAAATTAATTTTAATTAAAACAACAAATTTAGATCCGCATTACCAGAAAATGAGTTCGGGAGTCGGTTACGCGTGGGGAATGATTAGCACCCCTACAGCGCCCTAAATCGATACCTCGTCGATTAATTAATGTCTTTGCAATGAAATTTACAAATTCGATTTTAATTTGATTTATGATCCCCGACAAAACAATAACATACAAATTTACAACATTCAAAAGCACCAAAATAGGTTAAATTAAAATTACCCATTCTTTATAAAGATAAAGAATATTCGATTATTTACAAATATCGAGACCAGATCTTGAATCAGTTATAACAACCTTTTCTCGATAGATTTAAATAGCCAAATATTTCTTTTCCTTCCATTCCCAAACTTTTAAAGTGATACATCAATTTCTTAGGTGTCACTGATGGGATACGATTTTATTGTCGAAAGCGGATCTCTAATCAGTTAAGACAACCCACTTAAAACAATTTTAAATTAAAAGGGTATTACCCTTAAATCAATTATGTAACGATGTCGAGTTATACACATGAGGCTAACATGCAAATTATGCAAAAGGATGTCATGCAAAAACTAATCATATAATGTCACACATTCGAATAAACATCTTAGTCTAAAATAAAATATGCACATACACTAAAATAACATCAATTGCTATACATATAAAAACCTATTGTCAATAACAACAATCTCGTATTCAATACTGACATGGGGACCAAAATAATAGAAAACTAGAACTAAGCATACAAAATAGAAATTAAACACTAAACTCAACAAGCATACTAAGTAACTAAATTGTCATATATAAAAATTACGAGCTAGATGCGAAGACAAACAAACAAAAGAAGAGTAACACACTGGGTACTAAATTAGAATATGCATAAACAAAGAGAACAGAATTAGGAAAACACAAAAGACTTGTTACAGGACTAAAATAAAAGAACACGAAACAACAGGCCAAAAATATCAACAACACAAAATATGAATTAACTAACGAGATGGACTAAAATAAATATTCTGAAATTTAATAGCCGAATACATAAAGTTGTCAAAACTTAAAATAACATGGCTCGTACTAAAATGTAACAAACATAAAGGTTAAGAGCCAAATTCGAAATGTACACAACACCAAAGCAAGGACTAAAACGAAACACACATCAACTTAAGAGCTATAAACAAAAAATCAATTTAGGGACCAGAATACGAGCTTTTGAAACCAAAAAGATCACTCGAATTTCCTTAACATTTTAATGATTGTTTGGCTTTCTCTGCTTTATTTTATATTTATTTAGAGACAAGAACACACACAACAAACATGGAAATCGAAAACGAATAATAACATATACCTCATGAAATTACCTTTCGCCTTTTCAATTGCTTTCTTTCATTCCCAAATTACACTTGATTACATTGCTCATGAATACTCGACCAAAATCCCGTATGGACTCCCGGAAACTGTTTCTTTCGAATGATAGAAAAATGGAAGATGAAAACCCCTTTACACAATGTTTTTTTTTGTTGAAAACCGAGAGCTTCCCCTTCCAATTCTGTCTAGGATCCAGCAGCAACTAGGCGTGTATGCTCTCTTCTCCTCCCTTTTTTTTATTTTTAAAATCAATAATCCATCACTGCAGAAAACTCAAAATACTCGTTTGTATTTCCCTGCCCTGGATGCCGCAACTAATAATGGAACCAAAAATTGCTCGGACGTATGCCCCCTTCGTAGATTTCTGTTCGTGAATCCTCTTGCTTGAATGGCATCCTCTTTGAATTCTCTATTTGTTTTCTCAATCCACCCCACAATTTCCAGTAGTTAATCCCTTAAAACTGACCCTTTTCCTCCACTTTCCTTTAATAACCGCCTTTTTAATTGTTTAGGATTTCACGTGGACTGGGCTTGATCATTGGATTGGGCCTCCAACTGCTCTGCTTCGGGTCTGCTCCGACTTAGCCCCGGACAAAAACGAGCATCTACATCCTTATAATAACTCTTCACTCTATTAATCAAGTGCCATAACCAAACACCCCATTCTCTTTATTATTTCACAAACCAATCGATTTTCCATATCCATTCATAATTCATATAGCATCACTATTTTTCCCTTTCGTCATCGTACCGCTCCGATCGATTCTCCTTCCTGAATTCCTCAAGTTATCTTTGCTTCATTATCTTTTTATCTACGTTAGTTTTCAATAATGATACGAATGAGGAATCAAATCAGTAACCCTGCTTGACCACCTGTCTGATGTAAGACTACTCAAGCTTCTTCAATAATGGAGAAGTTGGCAGCCTTATTGTTTCCGATCTAGGAGAGACACCAAATGCTACACTTTGAATTGAAAAGTAATCTGCACAATTGAAAAGAAAGAAATGATTAAATGGAAATAAGAAATGAAAGAAATGGAAATTGATAAGAAATGAAATAGAAAGAAATGATATCAAAGTAGGTTGCAGAAGTGTTGTATAATTATCCTTCAAGTGATGATGAATTTGACCTCCAAATGATGTTGTTGACGTATACCTTGTTGATGATTGAAGGATAAAAAAATGGGAATGAAATGGTGATGATTTAGGCGTGAAGGTGAAGGAATATGGTGATGTAAAGATATTATCTTATAAGACTAAGAAGGAACCAATGCTATATATGAGTAAAGACCAGTTTCTTATAAGTCGTTATAAGGGATAGTAGCAAGGACTTGACCCCACTAGTTATAGGAAATATGAACTCTAAGTATCAATGAAAAGGGTTTGACGGCACAAACTTAGAAATAAACTTGTTTAATCGATATAGTTCTAAAAATAACTGAAAGAGATAATAATCTCATAAGAGTTTAATTTATGAAAAGGGTTGAGTTACAAATGAAATGCTAAAGCCTATTTATAGTTTTCAAAATGGTTTAGGCCGAATAGATACATGATGGTTCGGCCATGGATGAATTTGAAAATACATGATTTTTAATGAAAATACATGATTTTAATGAAGATATATGCTCTTGGCAAAATGGTAAGGTGTTGGTTCGACCTAAGGATGTTTTGAATGCATTTGGAAGTTATTTCGGAGCCAAAATGAAGAGGACGAAGTCTTTGGCTGAATAAGAAGTATCCCTTGGTGTTTTGGCGTCTATTTGATATCACATGGAGTGCACATGCTTGAATGATGCATATGACAACCTACATAAATGACATGGGTCTTTTTGCAATGATTTGGTGAGGTTGCAACCATAAGATGGTGTCTTAAAGTCCATGGAATGAAGATAGGCAGTAACTAGGCGTGACTCAGCTTCCAACGTGCATCTAGGTGTCATGGTCTTCAATGGGCAGTAACTTGTCATGAAAGGTCACATTATGTGTAAGGTAATCTTTCATCATTTGAGCTACTTCTCATGTGTATGAGCTGAAGATGAGTTGGCCATAGATGAAATATATGAAGATGAGTCATAGGACAACTCCTTGTGAAAAGGCACCTCTTGGAATGGAAACTATTCGCGAAAAGGTATGATTCCTCAAAAATTGACCTAGACCATATTTGAAGTACTCTGTGTGGTGGTGATGATGGTACAACTCTCCAGCTGAAATGAGATGTCTAGCTAGCTCAAAAATCCAGCTCAAGTCAGCTATGAGCTTGGAGGGTAGTTGGCAACTTTGTCCTAAAATATTCTTGAGTTGTCCCGGAGTTGTCCTATGTACCTACAAAAGAAAACATAATATAAGTATTAAAACAATAATCATATAAGGATGTGAACTATAGGTTATAATAATAACTCATTCATCATATGATAATAAATGAATATTATTATTATAACTATAGATTATATGCATGAATATCAATCAATGATACAAACCATAGGACATAATGAATGAATGCATATGTTATGATAATTCAAGTATAGTCTAAATATGCAAATATATGCTCATAATAATATATTGTATAAATGAGTAAATATAATATAAAGTAAGGTAGAACTCCCTTATATTGAGCTTGATGGATTTTCAATGATGTGAGTTTGTCATGCAGAAATTTGGTGCTAGACATGACCACATCAGCATCCCCTTCTTTTGGGCGATTTATCCTCGAATCGAAAGTTGACTTCTCCAAATTGTATGCCCATTTGATCGTTGTTGGTTTGCCTTTATGTGTCATCTTTATGAAAGGATTATTATCAAAAATCATATCCCTTGAATAAATTCCTTGAATGTCCATGACCTGAAAAGAAAAGGGAATCTAATAAGTAAGATAATGATTAATGATAAATAAATGAAAGAAATACTCCCTGTCTAGGTTTGCTGGATGGTCAAGAGTCATGTCTTTTGAAGACATATTGTCTTGAATGATCATATCTATTAGTAACCCAAAAGGCATATTGTTTAGTTCTTCAAAAGTCATGTACATTGAACCATGAAAAGTTATAGATTTTGGCACTTGAAAAGATATTTTTTTTAAGCTTCCATGGATCATGTCTCTTGGTTCCTCCATTTGACAAGTTGTGACCTTTGAATCATCTTTCTGAATAGTTTCTTACATGCTTGATGTTTCTTTCCAAATATAGCTATTGAGTATGTGGACAATGTTCGCATTATACTCTTGAAATGGTTTAGTTCAAAGCACCAATCAATCTCATAATGACAAAGGAACTTGCCATCAACGTTTGGTCGGATAATACCATATGATTTCCTTCAAATTAAATCACAATTAGAATGTGAGAAATTATAAACAAAATGTGGAAATATTAAACCAAGGTGGATGTTTAATGGGAGTTGGTTGCTTAATGATGGAGAACTCCATTGGTTGTTGAATTCCCTTCAATATGTGCAATGTATTTGGAATGTCAATGGCTGCTACTCTTGGCACTTCAAGTGACATTTCCTTTGAAATATCAAGAGACATGTTTTTTAGATCACCAAAAGTCACATCTTTTAGTCCTCCAAAAGCAATGATTCTTGAATCATCTCCTTTAAAAGATATGTCTCTTGAATTGTCCTACAAAACAAAAGGAAGAATAGGAGAAAAAGTAATGTTAGATAAAATTGGTTCTTCACTCTTCTCTTTATCTCCAAATTCATTCTTTTCAACTCTCTCATTTTCAAGTCCAACGTCTTCTGAATCTACTCTCTTTTGTTCAACTTCAAAAAGCTCTTTTTTATTTGAATTTTTCTCCAAACATTCAAGCTTTTCTTTATTTGAATTTTCCTCCAAATGTTCTCATTCAGTTTCATTGTCTTTAAGTTGCTTTTTCATTTCTTTAATGTTCATTTTGAAATGTGTTTGATCTTCATTCACTCGGCTAGGAGATAATAGAGTCAAGATGATTTTTCTTTCATTGTGGTAGAATGAATACCGATTTGTGAATCCATCATGGACAGCTCGTTTGTCAAATTGCCAAGGTCGACCGAAAAGAGGATGACTTGAATTTATGGAAGAAACGTCACACAAGACTTCATCTTCATATCTCCTAATTGAAAAGGGAACAAGTACTTGCTCTATGACTTCCAACTCTTCATCTTCATTTAATCCTTGCAAAACATATGGGTGGGGATGTGTGAACGTTGTAAGTCCCAACTTCTTGACCATGTATGTGCTTGCAATGTTTGTACAACTTCCTCCGTCAATAGTTACAAGACACACTTTATCATTTACATGGCAACGAGTGTGAAATATATTTGTTCTTTGTTGTTCATCCTCCAATGTTTGAAAAGATGGAAGATCACAAGACATTGTTAGTATAAAATAAAAAAATTAAAACCTTACCAGCGCACTCACAAAAGCCTCACTTGGTCTCTCCAAAGAAAATTAAGACTTCACTTCACTCACACCCGTGTTTGCACTCGGGGATATGTTTTTGGCTTTTACTAATCCCCCTTATGATCTCATCCTCTTGTTTGCTTTTTTCCGCTCAATTCTATTTTGTGGGTCCTTTAGAGAACTAACTCAAGATTGAGTAAGTTTCTTTGTTTGTGCGTCGGCTTAAAAGAAATGGTTAGGGTATAGAAATGGATATGACAAAGGTAGAATAGGTAAGAAGGGATAAGGTAATAGATAAGAAAAGATTAAATAAAAGGAAGTGAAATAAAGAGAAAATGAAGATAACTTATAACTCAAGTTGCAACACTTATTATCTTCCTTCACAAGAAACAACAAGGATACCTCCTTCAAGTTTGATGTTGGGGCAGATTGTAATATGCTTCTCTTTGAGTGTATTTTGCAACTTTGCTTCACTTTTCTTTTGCTTTGAATTTTCTTCTTTTCTTTTCTTTCTTTTTTTGCACTCCAAATATGATGTAGGAGTATTTTCTCTTTTTTTTTCTTTTTCTTCTTTCTTTTTGTTGCATCACTTGATTGTCAATCCAACAAAACTCTGAATTCCGCTTGATGTAAGACTATTCAAGCTTCTTCAATAATGGAGAAGTTGGCAGCCTTGCTGTTTCCCGATCTAGGAGATACATCAAATGCTACACTTTGAATTAAAAAGTAATCTGCACAATTAAAAAGAAAGAAATGATTAAATGGAAATAAGAAACGAAAGAAATGGAAATTGATAAAAAAAATTAAATAGAAAGAAATGATATCAAAGTAGGCTACAGAAGTGTTGTATAATTATCCTTCAAGTGATGATGAATTCGGCCTCCAAATGATGTTGTTGGACGTATGCCTTGTTGATGATTGAAGGATAAAAAAATGGGAATGGAATGGTGATGATTTAGGCGTGAAGGTGATGAAATATGGTGATGGAAAGATAGTATCTTATAAGACTAAGAAGGAACCAATGCTATAGATGAGCAAAAACCCATTTCTTATAAGTCGTTATAAGGGATGGTAGCAAGGACTTGAACCTACTAGTTATAGGACTAGGAACTCTAAGTATCAATAGAAAGGGGTTTGACGCCACCAACTTAGAAATAAGCTTGCTTAATCGATATAGTTCTAAAAAGAACTTAAAGAGACAATAATCTCACAAGAGTTTAATTTATCAAAAGGGTTGAGTTACAAATGAAATGCCAAAGCCTATTTATAGTTTTAAAGGGTTTAGGCTGAATAGATACATGATGGTTTGGCTATGGATGAAACCCCTTTGAAAATACATGATTTTTTAATGAAAATACATGATTTTAATGAAGATACATGCTCTTGGTCAAATGGTAAGGTGTTGGTTTGGACTAAGGATATTTAGAATGCATTTGGAAGTTATTTGGGCGCCAAAATGAAGAGGAATGAGTCTTTGGCCGAATAAGAAGCATCCCTTTGTGTTTTGGCGACTATTTGATGTCACATGGAGTGCACATGCTTGAATGATGCACATGGAAGCCTACATAAATGCACATGGGTATTCTTGCAATGCTTTGGTGAGGTTGCAACCATAGTATGGTGTCTTGAAGTCCATGGAATGAAGATAGGCAGCAACTAGGCGTGACTTAGCTTCGAACGTGCATCTAGGTGTCATGGTCTTCAATGGGCAACAACTTGTCATGAAAGGTCACATTACGTGTAAGGTAACCTTTCATCATTTGAGATACTTCCCATATGTATGAGCTAAAGATGAGCTGGCCATTGATGAATTACACGAAGATGAGTCATAGGACAACTCCTTGTGAAAAGGCACCTCTTGGAATGGAAACTATTCGCGAAAAGGTACGATTCCACAAAAATTGACCTAGACCATATTTGAAGTACTCTGTGTGGTGGTGATGATGGTGCAACTCTCCAGCTGAAATGAGATGTCTAACTAGCTCAAAAGTCCATCTCAAGTCAGCTATGAGCTCAGAGGGTAGCTGACAACTTTGTCTGAAAATGTTCTTGAGCTGTCCCGGAGTTGTCCTAGTCATGTTTTCATAGCTCATGGACTCCAATACTAGCTTTAACTTAGCTCCCATCATGTGGCCGCTTATGTACCTACAAAAGAAAACATAATATAAGTATTAAAACAATAATCATATAAGGATGTGGACTATATGTTATAATAATAACGCATGCATCATATGATAATGAATAAATATTATTATTATAACTATAGATTACATGCATGAATATTAACCAATGACGCAAACCATAGGACATAATGAATGAATGCACATATTATGATAATTCAAATATATTCTAAATATGCAAATGTATGCTCATAATAATATATATTGTATAAATGAGTAAATATAATATAAAGTAAGGTAGAACTCCCTTATATTGAGCTTGATGGATTTTAAATGATGTGAGTTTGTCATGCAGAAAGTTGGTGCTAGACAGGATTACATCACTGTCACTCTTGGTGGAGACTGTCTTCGCTTTCTGCCCTACATGTCATCGATGTGTCGATCATCTTAGAGTCATTTCCACAACAACCGTCTGTACTCGTGAACATCCTCACTCCCACTGCTCCATGTGGTGGGCGTCATGCGCAATAATCGTTCACGTGTTCTCCCACTCCAGAGTCGGTCAATTTTTTGACCCCATCCACATCTACGTCTGCAACTTACTCCTCAATTAATTCCATAGTGTCACTCCCGACTGTGGTAGAATCATTCCTCCTCGTCGGTGATATAAACCTTCTGCACCGCTCTATCAGTTTCTTACTCAAGTCTCACTGTCGCTGGCATGCTTGACCAACCCAAGGTAAGTTATAAACATGTTAGTGTTGAACCATCACTAATTTGGCATCCGTGTTTTGATTTTCAAAAGATTTTGAAAGTGGGTATTTATCGAACGTTCCACCACTTTCGGCACCCGATCATGCTTCAACCTCACGAAAAACTCACGGTCAGAACCCACATTCACTTACATTTACCGCTAGTTCAAGTGATGCAATTATGTCCGACAATAGAGCAACTGAACACGTTCATTTATCTAAACGCCATCATCGTGGATGAACTTATTACGTTCCGATCGATGAAACACTTCAAGGTTATATCGACTTTGACAACAAAGAGGTTTGGCGGCTTGATGGAATATGACATCGTAAGTTCTAAGTTTGTAGGTATATTCCTGATCGCACTTTAGTTTCTTTGTATTTATGTGATTTCGTTATGGTTTACTTGGCGTTTATATTATGAGATTCATTGTAGTACTATTACGAGTTGGTTTTCGAGTTTTATACTACGTTAACGTTTTTACCAAATTGTATAATTTTTACCAATAAACCATGCATGATTTCTTTTAGATTACTTGGACAATATTTTGTTCAGTATTTAGTGGATTTTAACTTTTCTAGGGGGTTCGTGATTAATGTCACAGACCATGATTTTATAGTTTCTTTGTATGAGATTCTGCATGACTTTGATACGGACATGACCTATGAAGCACTCACTGGCTCGGTAATGGTCACTTTTGATTCTCGTACCACCAAAAGATTCACAATCTTGCTCATCACTACAAGAACTGATTCCTCGCATATAACTATTTCGGACGTAATGACACTATGTCTTCATTGAGTAAAGTTGAATTATTTTTCTTATGGTGTATACAAACTGATATAAAGGTAAATTTGAGTTTTTGGTTTGCCCATGACTTTGAATGCCTTGTGCAAACCAATCACCCTTTCATTCCCGACCCTTATACTAATCACCTTGCATATCGATTATTTCCATTGACATTTTATATATCTCAATTTCCTTACGCTTTTGCATTGGATCCTTTAGATGCGCGATGTTTGGATACAATGGGACTTAACATCGACACTCCTGATGCACCATATATAGTTCCTCCTTATGCCATTACTCCATGCAATGCGCGCATATTGCTTCGGATGACGACACAATATGTGTCACCAGTGGAACAACCATCTTCGGATGTCCACAACGAGATCCATGAGGTGCATGGCCGACTCAAATCCATCGAGACAAACATTGCTAAGATTCTCTCTTACTTGAGCCCGAGCTCATCTCGACGCGACCGTGGCCGTCATTGAATAGAAAACATTTTCTACCACCTCTATTATGCATTAATTTTCATTTTGGGACAAAATGACTAAAGTGAGGGGATATCATTTGCATCAATTTTCATTTTGCTTATTTGATTGTTTGGAATTTAGTTTTTCTTGATTTAATGTGTTGAAATTTCTTATTGTCTATCTCTTGTTTCTTTAACTTTTCTTGTATTTCCATGTTAATTTTGATCTTGCTTTTGTTGGAATTTAGGATACATGATAGTATGGTATGACTACTTTTTGTAATTTTTTCTTGGAATTTTATTTATTAGTTAGTTGAATCGATTGCATGACTTAGCATAATTAAAACCTTTCATGTGAGTTTTGACCCTAATGATCATATATTTACATTCTTGTTATTTTCTTTTATTTGAATGTGTCGATTAATTATTTGCATTCTAGAACTTGTAGCATTATACTTTTCGAGACTACATGATTGAATGTGATGTTTAATATGATAGGGACATTAGGATTAAACCATTTCTCTTCCCAAAAATAAATGACCTACCTTTTTTATTTTTCCCTTAGATAACTAAATTTGAACCTTAATCCCTTTATTTGTTTTACCACTTTAATAAACTGAAACAATTTTTATTTTACATTCTCTTGTCACTCGTTTTCAAGAAAAACTAAGATTGTTCCTTTGAAAAAACAAAAAAAAAAGAAGAAAAAGGAAGCATGTTCGAAAAAAAACAACAAAGTAGAAGAAAAAACAAAAATTACATTGTTTGAACTGTGCAAAAAAGATACAATGCATGAGATAAAATAGACTCAAATCAAACAGAAAAAACATAAAAGTTTGAAAATTTTAGTTTTTTGTTTCTATTCGCTTGCTTCCATTAGAATAAATTTTGGAATGATCTTCTCTTTATCCTGAAATTTAAACCCGACTTTCTGTCTTTATCCTACCCGAACCATAGCCTCCGTTACAACCCTTTAAAAGACCCCATGATTATTTCATCATGTTTTTACTTAGTAGTGGATATTAGATTTAGCTAAAACCTTATAGTAATGTGATGATTAGTTTAGGCTTGAGCAATTCTTATTACCCGAAACACTTAAGTGGAATGAGTGAATCAGTGTAAGGTGTTAAGTCTTGTATCTTTAAAATTAACATTTAACTGGGATGCCTTGATTTGCTTACATTGATTTTTTATGTCTTTTCTTGATTGTTCTTGGATTTCGATATTTGCCTTGATTTTGATTTGCTTGGAAATTTTGTGAAAGTTGAGATGATAACTTGTGATTTTGGCATGTTAATTGGGAAATGCTTGAGGACAAACATCGAATAAGTGAGAGGGAATTTGATTAGTGTTTTATATAGTTAATATTTTATTGTTAATTTATCATTGTTAATTAGATTATGTTATTTATTTCAGCATTTCTACTTGTTTTCTATATAGGACCCTGAGTTTTGAAAATTGCACTTAAAAGACAAAGTTCTGCAGTTTTTTATTTTTTTCCAGAATCATGGGCGTCCTAGTGGGCATGAAATCGGGCATGAAAGCACTGACATGAATCCAGTTAGCATCTTCTAGAAGGTCCATTCAGTAGTTGCATGAAGACAGAAAACTCAACCGTGAATTCGAATTTAAATTCTGGATTTATTTTTATTTTAGGATTTAATTTCAAGAATTATCTTTTAGAATTTTTTATTTTAGGGTTTTTCAGGAGACTATAAATACCCCACCATGGTTAGCCTGAAAAGATATCTCAGATTCATTTGTTCTTTCTTTCTCTTGTTTTATAAAAGTTCTTTCTTGTTCTTTATTTACTTTTTCTTTATTCTTCTTTAAAGTTTTATTTATTTTTTAAAATGCTAAGTATGGTTTCTACCATGCTTAGCTAAGTTTTTCATTAACCAAAGGCTGAAGCGATGACTCAATTCCTAACGTGAGAATTGAAAATCACCTCATACCCTTCGTGTTAAATTTCTCAATTTTTTGGAAACTAGATTGGCATATGGTCTTTCTTAAAATCAAAACGCTTTCAATTCAAAAATAGGTTTTGGTTTGGATGTTGTTATGGTTCATCGTTGGGATTATAAAATGAATTGATTTGAATTCCCTTGAACACACTTAGTGATAGCATTCCAAGGGGAAATTGGTATCGAGTTTGACGTTCATAGAGAAAGCATAATTCGAGTCAGACTTTTCCAAGCTCTTTTAATTTGTTTTGAGTTAACAACGATAGTCGCAGTTAATCCAAACAAGGATTGAGATTTCTAAAATAAATTTGGGAAAATTAATCACCAAAGAGAAAAATGAGCTACAATGATTGAACCTTGCGGACTCAAACCGGCATTTAATTAGTGTAAAATCCTATTCAATGATCGATTAGAATTTGAGAAAAAGCGAAAGCCTGAGACTGTTTTTAATCATCTTGAATTTTTAATTTAAATTTATTTTTTAATTCTTTTTACTTTCTTTACAAATCTTTCTATCAAACCCCCATTTTTACTTTTACTTATTATTTTCACCCAGATCAAGAATCAAAAGCCTACATCAACATCTTCTTTAGTCCCTGTGGATTGACCCTTATTCTCTCTATACTATTTTATATTTTATATTTTTGAGATTAAAGATATTATTTGACATTAAAACGAAGTGGGTTAGGTACACTTAAGCTTGATATTAAAAAGGCGTATGATAGAGTGCAATGAACGTTTTTTTCGTTGTGTTATGTTAAAATCGGGATTTAATACAAATTTTGTGGAGCTTATTCGATGTGTCACATCTGTATCTTTTGTTGCTTGTGTCGATGGATCATTAACACGCGAATTTACCCTTACTAGGCGCCTTTCACAGGGAGATCCTTTATCTCCTTTCTTATTCTTGTTTGTCTGTATTGTTCCATAAGGTCCAACTTTCAGAAGCAGTTAAAGGCATCCGAGCATCCCAGAATGGACCACGAGTTTCCCACATGTTATTTGTGGATGATAGCTTAGTATTTATTAAAAATCCAATGGCGAAAACAACCAACATTAAAGATATATTAGGGTTGTATGATGATTCTTCTGGCCAAAAAATTAATCTGTCAGAATATGTTATCTATTTTAGTCCTAACACGATCCCAGAACATCGCTCAAATCTGGCCAGCATTTTTGGAATTGTAGAAGTTGATACTCTAGGTCATTACCTTGGCCTTCCGTTGCATATTGGCAAGAATAAAACAAACATTTTCGGATATCTACATTACCGAGAGCAGACTAGAGTCACTAGCTGGACTAAATGATTACTTTCATATGGAGGAAGAGAAGATTTACTCAAAGCAGTTGCTTAATCGTTGCCCCAATATGCTATATCTTGTTACTTACTACCTGAAAATTTACTCAATGAGATCACAGGGATAATGAGTCAATTCTGGTGGACGGGAAAGACGTCTGAACGCAGATGACCACTTCTAGTTTGGAGCACTATATTTACACCAAAGCACATGGGAGGATTAGGTTTTTGTGATTTAAGATCCTTCAATTTTGCCATGTTAGAAAAGCAGTTTTGGAGACTCATCAAGTCCTCATAATCGTTGTTGGCTCGAGTCTTCCGAGCTAAATATTATCTGAATGAAGACCTGTTAAATGATAAAATGGGTGATCAAAGCTCCTACTCGTGGAAAGGATTATATACAAGACAATGCAAGCCTTAGCAAAAGGCTTTTATTGAAGGGTTGGTTATAATAGTTTAACACGTGTTTTTTTAAGATAAATGAGGCGACATCAAAATTATAAACCTTACAGGTACTAGCAAAAAGGCAACAAATGATGTCTATTGTGGCAACTTTATGATTAGGGATCAACCTCAAAGGGATAGAGCAAAGGTTATCGGCTTTTTCAATGACCAAGATGCGGAGGGAGTACTACAAGTTCCGATAGTCCCCTGCAACGGTGATACGATAGTTTGGGGTAACAATGACAGTGGTATTTATTCTATTCGATCAGCATGTTGATGACTTCATAAATCCACACATACAAGAACCTATTTCAAAGCTCTTGCAAACCATGGCAAAGTTATTGATCCTTCCCAAAGCGAGGCTCTTTACTTGGAGATTAGCCCATGGTGTGATTCCAGTAGGTATGCGCTTACGAATAGTCGATGTAGGGAATGGTTTTTGCCCTCGATGTCAGCTTGATATCGAGTCCCATACACGTTGTACGAAACTGTGTTTGTACATGAGGTACTATATTTGGTTGGACTACCATGTTCGATTAGATACAGTACTTGCTCTTCGCCTTTATTGTGTTTTGGAACATGCTTTAGCTACTCTTGGTTTAGAGAACTTTACAGGCTTTCTAATGATCCTTTGGAATGTATGGAATGGGTGAAACGCTATTGTGCATGAGGGTCGAGTTCAACCTGCTTGGCTCTTGGTTGCAAATTCCCGATTGCTCCATCAGGACTTTCTAACAACTCAACACTCCAAAGCTCGCAATCAGTAGGGAATCGAGATGTTGGCAAATGAATACCTCCGACCAGGGACATGATCAAAATAACTACGGATGATGCCTTCGATCCGGTATCCAAGACTATTGCTATTGGAGTAATAGCTCATGATGCACAAGGGATGGTTCTTAGTGGCTAAACATCTACTTCCCCCGATTATTTAGATGCTAGAACGGCCGAGATGCATGGCCCGGCCGCTGTGGTCAATTTGGTTGTGTATAAAGGATGACCGAATGTTATATTCGAAATGGATTCATCCATGGTGGTTAACAAATTTAATACTGTGAACAACGATGTTTCAACATTAAGGGTGTATATGCAAGTCATCCGACGCACTTGTAATTCCTTTAATTGTTGTTTTGTGGTATATGTATGTAGAGAAGCGAATAAGGTGGTTCATAAATTGGTTAAGCGAGCCCTCAATTTTTACGTTTCCTTATTCTTTGACTCCGCTTGTCCTGAATTTCTTATAAACGATGTAAATAATATGTTACCTCGTGACTAATAGATTTTACTCTTTTCCCCTTTTAGGATCCTAACTTTTGTTGGTAGTAGGGGTTTGTAATGAGACCCTCCTTTCTTTAAAAAAAATACAGTTTATAGAAGTATTAATAAATAAAAATAAATTAAATTGAAATAATTGTTTAAAATTTTAAAAAATATATAAAGAAAATATATAATCTTACTTTGTGTGTATAATGATAGAAGAAAAAGTACAAGGGACCCTTGTTGTTTGCTCACACTGTAACTCTCTTCTTTCAATTTTTGCATTTAAGTAGATTAAATAACTTATACAAATTTTATATTTTCTATTATATATATATATATTAAAAAGACTTCACATTTATGAATTTGAAACGTTAATAATTTATTATACATATTTTGACCCACATTATATCATATATTAATTATTTCAATTAATTTTAGCCTATCTAATAGTCAAAAAAATTACCCTATCTAAACTACATGTACATATGAAATAAAATTCAAAGAACGCAGTAAAAAGAATGGTTATCTTATTAAAGTTAAAAATAAAATAGATACTATCATAAGACAACATTAAAATATAAAATAAATCTATAATAATAATATGGATTTAGGCAATACTTCCCCTAGATTACCTTCAAAATTTTTATGCTGTTAAGCAATAAATGCTTAAGAAAACATATATGATTTGATATTTGTCATCTCAACCTGTAATGTAACATATTTAACTTCACTCCTAATAGTATGAGTTTCACTTTTAGTCTGAGGAGAGTATCCTAGGTTTTGGTAAAAACAGAGAACATGTGAAATGGTTTAAAATCAAACTATTGTTGATTGACAGATTGAGTTGGGGCCTAAAATCTGAAGGGCGTGTGCACTTTAGCAAGACACATCGTCTGTGTTGGGCGTTATATATAAGAAGCACAGGGTGTTGAGGGAAATCAACTGGATTTCCATTAACTGATTAAGGATTAAGAGTGAATAAATGACCACATATAAGACGATAGATCCTTTTGGTTATGAAAGAGTTTACTACTTATCTCTCTCTTCTTTGCCAATACATGCATGTGAAGGATATTCTTTTGTTGGGGGGGGGGGAAATTAATGGGTCGACCGACTACTTTGATAAGGCTTAAAAGTACATACGTATCTCAAGACTTTGAAGCCAACAACAGGCTTATCTCAGACATATTCTTTATTGGTTGTACTAGTAAAGGATCAACCATGGAAAAGCTGCCCTGCATGCATGTCAATTGTCAAGCTCCAGATTTCTAAATATTTGGAAAATGAATGAAATATATTCAGACCCAAAGATAATAAAGGAAAAGCCAAATTCATTATCAGAGCAGAGGATTCATCTCTAAAATTTGTGGCAGCTTTTATCCAACTTTGCTATGGCCATTGCAGTATATCCAAACCAAAAGCAAATAAAGATGGGTTGGGAAGGGCTCGCCCATACTCTTCAAATTAATATATAAAAAAAAGCAAATTGCTTTGGCTTTTTAGACTGCTGCAGGAGTTCCACTACTACCCTGCACCTCAATAATCTCATAACGTAAAAACTCTTCATATAAGCTTTACATTAAAGTGGATATTTTTTTGTTAATAATTGATCTAATCATTTACTACATCATGTAATGAATCAGATGTTTTTAATTAAAACTGTGATTCCTTCGAGCATATTCTGCAGTTTCTCTTATGCTCATCGTCTGAACAAGAGGAAAAGTACTTTCTCTTCTTGACATCCTTTCCTTTCCTTTCCTTTGTAAGGCATCCTTTGCTAGAAGATTAATTAACCCTTCTTGACATGTCATCTTCAAAATAATCTTTCAGAGAAGGAGGGCTGAGCTTTTAGAGATCAATGGGTTTTTATTTTTTAAAGAAAAACTTTGGGCCACAGATGTCCTTTGTTGGACAGATTCTTGCGAGAGAATAAAGTGTAAATTTGTCTGGGAATTGAAAAAGTTGAAGTTCTTATAAAAGTAATTACAAAAGCAGAAAAATAATACAATACAAAAAATCATGCAAGGCCTGCTTGGCGACACTGTGAACATGTTCTCCTTGATTTATACATATTATCATAAGTTAATAAAAGCTAAAATGCGTGTATGTATTGTGTAAAATTTACCTGTCGATTTCTGATCTTCAGCAGGTGTTATCTTTATGCGTGTATGTATTAATCGTTCTTCCCTACTGTATATTCTCTGCCTTTTCATATCCTCCATAGCTGAATATTAAGGAAAGGAACAGCTTCCTTTTCATTCTTCTTTCATTTTTTTTTCTGGCCATTAAAATGCATTCAAAGATGGAAAAGCATTGATTCTGTTGTCATCGTAGAATAATAACGTTAAGAGTGTCTTTAAGATCGTAATGTTACCTTTGGTCCACAATTTCCCTTTGTTGAACATTCTTTAATACGGAGATAAAGCAGTGTGTGTATATACGAAACTTTGAAGAAATGTGTGCTTCAACATTGGTCATATATGTGTATAGTATTTATAATTCGAAGCAAATCACGAATGCGATAACCGGTATGTATTACGTAACGTTTAAGTTAGGATATCGCAATTGTATCCTCAACCATTAGTCAATATTGTAATCAGATTTTAGTACCATGTATATGTGCACTAAATACATGTGCTTCAGCACTGAACGTGGGAGGTGCATCCATAAATATCCCACCATGGTGTTTGATCAAAAGCTTGGTTGATTCTTACACTATCTTTTTGCTGAAATCTTTGGTATTATTGCATATTCTGTTCTCCAACCCTACTTTCTTTTCTTGTATTTTTAGCTTTGGTGTCTGCAGCTAGGGAAGACAGTGTAGTGGTGGTGAATAATTACTTGAAAAGAAACAATTCCAACTCACGCATGTATGTGCATGTATGTATCTTTATTTTTGTTGGAACCCATGCATCCTCCAAAACCATCAAATTTTCTCATGCCCTATTAATGGTTGAACTTCAATCAACAGCTACATTATTTATTTATTTATTTATTTGGTGTAATTTCAATGTATAAATTACATGACATCACTTATTAATATAGTGTAAATTCAACTCTGAACCGTAATAAAACTCTCAAATAATTCAATCTTATGATAATAATAAATTTGATTATAGTGTAAGTAACAATCATTTGGTCAAATTTACAGTGAAATAAAATTATTTTAATTTAATCAAGATTTTAAGTTCGAGATCTTGAGAATACACCAACGATAAATATTTGATGAAATTTTTTATTAATTTTATAATCATACATGACTCGACAAAACTATATTTAGTTGATTCTTAAACATAAAATGAACCCTTGATTCTCACCAAATCGACCTCTTTCATTATTATTTTTTTATCTTATTATTAAGATTAATTATCATTTATAAATGTGATGTGGTTCCTTATTCTTCGAGTAGACCGGATCAAGTAGCTGGTCCAAAATAGCATTGGCCCAGACCGAATCAATCAATATTCAGTCCGTCTATGGATCGAATTCAATAAGTTTATTAATTAAAGGGGGAAAAGGTCATCTGCATATCAGTGGGGCCACTTTCTGACACCATTGCATCTTATCCAAGATTGGAATGTTGCATGTGACATGCACATGCTTGCCTGGATTAAGATTCTACCTACTTAATTTCCAACATCTATCAATATTTAGGGGCGTTCACTGTTGAGTTAAAACCGATCAACCGATTAAACTGAAATTTTGATCGATTAATTAGTCGGTTAAGTTTGGGTTCGGTCGGTTAATTGTTAATATTTTTTTTTCAAATTTCTGTTTCGATTAATTTGGTTCGAAATCGGTTAATTAACTGAATTAACCGAGTTAACCAAAATTATTAAATATTTAATATTATTATATATATTATTTAGTTTTAGGTGTGTTTGAGCTCAATTTTTATAGAATTAGCCGAATAAAAAAAATTATTTAATATTTAATATATATTATTTATAAATTTTTGTTAATTCGGTTAACTGATCAATTAATCAAACTTAGTTCGGTTTGGTTAAATTTTTTTAAAAAAATTCGGTTCAATTAACGGTTAATGAAAAAAAAAATTGATTAATGGAATTTGGATAATTCGATTCGATCGGTTAATCGAATTACCCGTTTGAACACCCTATCAATATTATTAGTTTGGAATTCGGAAAAAAAATAGCAACTCCTAATTGACGACCCATGAAGTTGTAAAAGCCCAATAAATTTCAGACCACAGCCCTACCTCCTTTAATCTTTCCTTTTGTTCAACCCATTCAAAATTACCCGATCTTGAGTTAAGTAGCCAGCTAATCACTAACACTAAATTTTAGGAGTTCTATGGATTCTATCATTAAATCATATGATGGTTTGACGTGATCTGACGTTGACATTAAAAATAAATAAAAAATTAGGTTACGTTTTGTTCTAGAAAATATAGATTATTTTCATTTTCTTAAGAAATTAGAAACATTGAAGAAAACGTGTTTAGTTATGAAATTAAAAAAAATGATTTCTGAAAAATGAAAAATAAAAACATAAAAAGATGTTTTCATTGTTCCATTAAAATTATTTTGAAAAATAAAAAAATATGAGATCTAGATTTTTAACTTAACTTACATAAGTTCGAACCCTTCTAAATTTTTTTAAAATTAATGGTTTATGAAATCCTCACTTTTAAAAAAATCAAAATGGTCATTGAATTTTGTTTTTACATTTAAGGTGGTAAATTAATTTTTTAATACCTTAATTTTGTTGTATTTTTATTTTTAATGTATTGAATCTCTTAATAATTGTTTATATTTTAAAATTGATTTTTTAAAATTTGTTTAAAATTAAATAAATCCTCAAATTAAAAAAAAATCAATTATACCTTCGAACTTAGCCAAAAAAGCAATTAAGCTCATATGTCACATAATCATCCATCGTGTACTATCATAACAATATTATATATTATTATCATATCAAAACATTGTAGATTTTCATGTAAGTTTCATAAATTGTATTGCAATCATCGTGACGGTCAACTTTCGTCATTTATAGGGTTAAATTGACTTTTCTTCTTCTCAATTTAATGATCATATTAGGTGCAAAAAACTAATAGGGACTACACTAACTTTTTCAAACAAAAAAAAAGGTTTGAAGACCTCAATTACCACTAAACATATTTTTATTTTGATAACACTTTTATGTTTTATTTCTTATAACAATATTTTTCTTATTTTTAAATTTAATTGATGTTCATACGCATTAACATAATATTCTTATTATAAATTAAAATAATTCTCGTGTTATAAAATTTCTTATCAACTTTATTGTTTTATATTTACATAACTCATACGTTAAATTTATGTAATATTTTTAACAATTATAGTTTAATTTAATTATTTAATAACTATTTGTTTATTTCTATTTTAAAAAAAATTAGATATCAAATATATTTTCATTATTTTTTATTTCTGAATTCAAGTTTTCATTTATATTAATCAAACATGTTTTCTAATTTTCAGACAACTGAAAATGAAAATTATTTTCCGAAAACAAAAACATAAAATATTTTCTAAAGCCAAACAGACTCTTAACTTTTGTGTTATCACATAATCTTCGTCATTAAAATTATGATCTTTGCATCTATCTTTTCACGTCATCTAAAATTTAACGATATAATGATATAATTAAAGTCAAAATTAAAATTCAATACTATAATTAAAAGTTAAACGTTTAATAGTATACATGACATCACCTAAAATTCAATACTCTCTTAGTCCCATAATTTGTGTTTTACATGGACTACGCATATAGTTTCTAGTGATATATTTAATTAAGGGAAATGATAAAATTATCGATACATTTTAAATAGGATAATTTTAAAAATTAGAAGAAATACATTTAGTATAACGAAGTAGGGGTGTTCAAAATTCGGTTTTAACCGAATTAATCGATCGAATCGAATTAGTTCGATTAATTCGGTCGGTCACTGAATTAATTCGATCGGGGAACGGTTAAAGATTTTTTTAGAATTCGGTTAACGGTTAATTCGGTTCGAAATCGGTTAATTAACCGAATTAACATTTAAATATAATTATATTAAAAGGCTCAATCCATTTAAAACCCAAATCAAATATTAATTAATTAAAATAATATCAAAACTAAATGCAAAATGTTTGAATCAAATTAATTAGATATTATTTATAATTAGATATTATTTAAATTAATTGTAAATTGTTTTTTTTAATTAAAAAATATTAAATTCTAAAATTCTAAAATTTTTGGTTAATTCGAAAATTAATTCGAAAAAAAAGTTCGATTAATTCGAAAATGATAGTTCGGTCGATTCGGCCACCGAATGAACACCCCTAGAACTAGAGGTGCACAAAAAATCCGAATATCCGATTTTGCCTAAAAAAATATACGAAACCGGATTTTGGAAAAACCGGTTTTTTTAAACCGGATCGGATATTTAAAAACTGGATAGTATAACCGGTTTGGGAAAAAATTGAACGACCGGTTTTTTTACCGGATTAAAAACCTGTTTTTTTTCAAACCGGATAAAAAACCGGTTTTTTATCTGAAAAAAATCATGTTTTTAAAAAAAACCGATTTTTTTGCAAACCAAAACCGGTTACACCGATTATACCATCCGGACCTCCAAACCGATTAAGATCCGATCCAATTTTTTTAAAATCCGGTTTTTGGATTGAAGAAAAAATTAGATCGATTTTTATCCGATCTGAATCAGATTAAAATTCGACTTCTGTGCATCTCTACCTAGAACGAAGAGTGATATTTGATATAATTTAGCCTTAAAAGAAAATGAGAATACCGTGCATTACTTTTCCTATTGGAAAAGGGAATAAAGGCGTAAATAAAAAAAAAAGTAGTGACGAGATTGAAGCCGTCCACGCGTCAATAGAAGGAGCGGGTGGATAGAACCTGGAATCGTAACGGTAGGTGACGCAATCAAAGCTTAACTCTCACATTTGGAGAAATAAGCAAAGCTGTTCCCTTGAGCCTGGACTATCTGTTTACTGAGAATTGCAGAGAAACTGGTTTGACTGCCCCCCCCCCCTTCTCTTCTCTCAACAAAAGTCCTCAAAATTTTGGTTTTTGGTTTCGTTATTCTCGGTTACCCGGTAAATGTATTTTTCAATAGTTTCTTTTGTTGGTTTATCCTATTCTGATTTCCTTCGGTTCTTTCTTTCTTTTTTCTATTATCTTGTAATTGCAATTTGTTGTCTTTTTAAGGATTTGAGAATTTCGGTTTATTTGTTTCGGATTTGAATTGTCCCAGAGTTTGTATTTTTTGGGGGGAGAGTTCGATATCGGGGTTTAGAAAATTTAAGAGGTTTTGGTTGTTGGTTTTGACGAATTATCTTTATGTGGGAATTTTGGGTTTTTGGAACAACTAGAAGTGGGGTTTTCTATTTGATAATTTAAATTTGTTGATTGCATGCAGAACAGGAAATAAGAGTTTTGAATTATTCTTGAAAAAATTATTAGTGAAAAATGCTAAGCTTAGGAAATAATTATTAGTGAAAAATGCTAAGCTTAGTGAAAAAATTATTAGTGAAAAATGCTAAGCTTTTGAGAAACCAAGGAAGAACTTTTTTGGGACTTCAAAATGCCTTTTTAATTTTTAACATCTTAGGAAATATTTCTATGCTTGGTATATTTTGACGAGGTTGAATTTAATTACTTTCACGGCTGACATTCAAAAATACAACCGTCTTTTCCCTTTTAGTTTGGAGTTGGTTTTGGGGAGGTTCCCCCGGTCCCGTCTTGGTTTCTAGATTATGACAAAATTTTCACTATAGTATCTTATTATTTGGTTGTATTTTCTATCAAGTTAAAAGGACTTTGTGATTGTATATCTGAATTAGGTTAATTTCTCTTCAAATCCAAAGCTGACAATTTGATATTGACTATTACTTGAGTGTATTAGGAGGAATGCAATCAAAGTCTGAAGGTGGAAGGCAATTAGAATCTGATCTGCACGGTGTTCCTCCAGCTGCGGTTTATTCTGAACCTTGGTGGCATAATAATGGTTACGGTGCCATCTCCCCAAGAGTGAGGGCAGGAAATGCCTCAAATTCATCTTCAGGGAAATGCCCTAATGGTTCTGAGTCAAATGATAGCCAAATGCTGTCCAATGGCGGGGTAAACAAAGAGGATGATGTTAATAAAGAAACACAGACTACTATATCCTCCCGATCAGGTACTTCACTTCATTATTCCAGTAATACCTGTAGACAATAACTACTAAAACATCACATGTATGGCCCGTTCTTGTGGAAATTGCTGATGGGCCATATTGTTCATTGTTTCACGACTTTCAAGACCGTTTATGGATCTGTAGGTTAGTCAAATTAGATATGCACCTGGGTTCTTTTCTGTTTAGCACTATTTCGTGTAAGCCTTAGATTCCTTTCAAATGTGTTGGAATTATTTAATGGACAGATCTGGTGGTCTAGTTTAACTTGTTGTATCCAGAAGCCAAGAAAACTGGTGTTTGAGCCATTCTCAAAGATTACCTGGAAACCAGGAATAATTAAGAAAGGCCTAAGGGTCACCTTTGCCTCAATAGTAGACCCAATTTATCATTTTCGTCCCTATCGTATTTTCACATCAATTTAGCTCTCAAAGTTGTTTTCGTCATTCTATACCCTACTCTTAACTCAAAACCCTAAAATAAAAACTCTAAGTTAGGGTTTATGGTTTAGGGTGTATGGTTTAGGGTTTTAGATTAGGGTATATAATGATGTAATTGAGCAACTTCGAGGGCTGAATTGTTGCGAAAATACAATAGGGGGAAAGTGATAAATTGAGTCTACTACATGGCCAAAAGTTACCCTTTTGCCATTAAGAAACCTAGTTCAAGACATTGGCCTCTCTGATGGGTATACTAGATAACCCAAGTTGTGGTAATAACATTTTCCATGCTCTCAGTGGAGCTTTAGTTGCCATAGCATGTTGGTTATTTACCAGCTCTTACATATTATTCTTTCATCCAACAGTTTTTTGGTTTTGGTGGTAATGCATTTTTCCTATCTTATTTTTCAGTAAGAAATGATGGAAAAGAACACCACAATTTACAGCATGTTGCATCTAACATGCCTGCTATGCATGACGGACACTTCACGCAGCCTCCTCAGCTTGAGCTTGTCGGCCGTTCAATAGTAAGTGCATCAGGCTCTAGATTTTCTGGCATATACAATTAGAGATCTTATAGTTACAGAACTTGTTATGGAAGAAATCCTAGCTTTGTTTCAATCCTTTTGCAGGCATGTCCACCAAATCCTTATCAAGATCCATTATATGGAGGGATGATGGCTGCTTATGGACATTACCCTTTGGTATGGAACCCTGGTTTGTTTGATATATATGGTCAATTCAATATGTTTTCTTATATTATAATTTGATTGTTCTATTTAACTTTCATAAGGAAGCTGCGATGCTTGTAGATTTTTTCCTTTAGTTTTTAGTTTTTTTAGTTTTTTCCCTCTATTATGCTACATAAACACATAGATGGATTGAGAAGGACATGGATATATGCATATGTACAGACTCAGATATACATACACACATGCATGTGTGCAAAGAAACTACATAGTAGTTTTGCAGTCGTTAGTTGGAATGAACCTGGCATTTGACCTCTCCTGGGGCTAGCATAAGGATGCTTGTATTCATTTTTGGGGATTTTGATTCTGGAAAGCATCTTAAGGAAACCCAAGTTGAATGATTTATTTTTTACCTTTAACTAGAGAACTGAAGGAACCCTGATAATATGTTCTCTTACCCTGTGAAGGGGCAGTTTACACCATCGATTTATATGAGCAAACCTATTGTTTCTTGACAATTCTCTGCTTGGCAAAATGTCTCATGTTTATGCTTAATGCTCTGCTTGTGCTAGCTGGGTTGAAATGTTTCAATGCTAGATTTTATTTTTTCATTTACACCTATCTTCAAATCAACTCTACTACCTGGGCTAGACAATGCCAGTATTAGAAAAGGAAGAAAACTAAATGAAAACTTATCATGTTTGAAATTCACTATTAGGTAGTTGGAAACCTATATTTGTTCCTAAATCCTGTTCTCCTTAGTCTTTACCTAGTTGAAAACATGCTTTTGACTTTCAAGTTCCTTCCAATTCTTTATGGTTCGTGAATTATTGCTCCATGATACTGACGTTTTAAGTTTCCTTTCCAACTACAGAAGATAAAAGGTGGTTGGTGAACATTGAAAAATGGTTAATGAACAGTGTGTCATGTTTACATGTTAGCTTGAAATGATGTTTCCTTGTTTTGTAAGTGGGTTGTTTCCTTCCATCCTTTGCTTTGCCTTTCCCCTTTTTTCCTTTTGTGTTTTGTTTTCTTGTTTTGGGTAAGTGGGTTGTTTGTTTCCATCCTTTGCTTTGCTTTTTTCCCCTCTTTATCTTTCTTTCTTTGTGTGGTAATGATATTAGGGGATTCACATGGGACGCAAGGTAAAAGGGGAATCTGATTGGGGCTTAGATTTTGTTGTTAGCAGGCATCAGTCACTGCTTTTCTTCTGTTACTACGTTTTTAAATAAATAATGTGATGGAAATCTCTGTAGGTGATCACTCGTTTTGGTGAGATTCTTGCTTAAGAACTTCCTTTCATACTTGACAGTCAAAACATGGTATAATTTCCGAGGAATAAATGTTTGAATTGACCAGGGTTATCCTCCATTGTTGGAATGCCACATGCCAGAATGGCTTTGCCTATTGAGAAGGCACAAGAACCTGTTTACGTGAATGCCAAGCAGTACCAGGGAATTCTAAGGCGAAGGCAGGCACGTGCCAAAGCAGAACTGAGAAAAAGGATATAAAAGTTCGAAAGGTAGATATATACTTGCATACTCCTTCACTTGGACAATCTATGCACTTTAACAAGAGATCTTCAAATAATTTATTCCTTTTGATGTCCCACATGAATTACATGATAATTAGAGTTTGAAAGATGACTTAGTGAGTTGCATGTTATCTTATTTTATTCAACATGTGGCTCTACTTTTGATATGCATGGCATCTTACCTCTATCCTTATAAACCCTGGTCTCCAATATCCTACAGCCTATCTTCATGAATCTAGGCACCAGCATGCTATGCGCAGGGCGAGAGGTAGTGGAGGACGATTTGCAAAGAAGACAGATGCTGATACTTCAAAACAGATGGCAGAAGGAAGAGGAACAGGTTCAGGTCATGCTCTGTCATCTCAATATGCTAGTTCATCTGGTTCTGAACCATTTCCGGCTGATTTTGTGGCAACCTGGAACTCCACCCTCAGCCAGCAGGAAGCAAGAGGATCACATAAGCATGACACCCATCATATCAACAGCGGTGATCTATCAGAAACGAGTTGGTAGTATCTCCTCTAACCAGACCTCTCATAGGCCTCTTGCTATCCAGTGAATTGGAGAATGCCCTTTCAAAAGCTGAAGGGTTAACTGTACGACTGTTGTCCATGATCTCATCTTGACACTTGATTGTCAAGGCGGCAAATCATTCTTGGCTTCTTATTTACTACTAGGTTGTGGATGCAAGGGGAGAAGAGATTGCAAGTGAATAAAACAGCTTTTTGTTTTGTCGTACTTCTTTTTCCCTAGTTGCATTCCTGTACAGATAGTGTTGAATAAAACTCAACTTTGTTTTGGTTTGTGGGGTGATTCCATTTGTCATTTTCAGTTGAGACGTTTGCTTTTCTTCAAACCTGTATCTGCTGCACTTTGTAGATTGGATTAACAATGCTATTAGTTTGCATTTTGGGACATTGAAACATAGGTGGTGTTATAAAGATTGAATATATGAATTGAGTTAGTTTTTTTGTATAATCATCTGTATCAAATCCAATTATCATTAATCTTGATCTGTCATACCAGATGATTGCAGCAGCAATGTAACTAAATCATCAGGCGGAGACATAGAATAACTTCATCAAAGGATACCAAACCATAAAGCACATCAAACGTTTTAATGGATGTATAGTTTACACTTTATAACATCAGAAGACATCGCTGCCCTATAGTTAGTGCTGTAACCTGCCCTTCAAAAAAAACCAATTTAATAAATAACCGCCTTATTTTTTCATTTCCTCATTTGATATCACACTTTTTTGGGCAAAGTCCAACAATATGCACTATAAACCATTTAACAACATGATCTATTTACATGCTATCGTTCTCATGTTGATCGGGTTCGTCCAAATTTTCTGTTTCATCTGCAGAAGTTACAGTCTCCGACTGGGAGGTTGCACTGCTTTCGTTCAAAAAATTGTTGCTGTTTTCTGTGGCATTGAATGCCGTTTGTTTGTCCATCATCCCGGACAGAGCCACACTGGGAGACCATTCAAGGACATCGTCAATTATATTTGACATTCGCTTCTCATACCTGCAAGGTAAGTGTAAATTTAAAATTTCAGATGTATGATGGCAAACGATTCCAAGAACAATAATGGTCCAGAAAAGATGGAGCAGTTTCCAAACAAGTGCAAAAAAATAAGAGGAAAAACTGTAACTGCCAAAGACTAAACAACCCCATAATAACCTGATTTCTGTTCACTGTATTACCAACGGCATATATTCAAGATTTTCACGAACTCTCATTTTTTTACAGCAATAAGATGATTGAACTGCTGTGTCAAACAACAGAAAACAAGGCTCGTTCTGAGTAAATATTTAAAGAAAGCAGATTTGGAACTGACCTTGCTCTGGCAGCCTCATTAGGTGCATGGTGCCTCAGCAACAATATGACCGACATAGCCACTATTGCATAGAACAGCCTCGCTGTCCATTTTGGTCGCTCTTCATCTTTTTGGGCCAAAAACGGAATAATTCTCGCAATGTTGCCTCCTCAGCAAGAATGTTAGGGAAGAACCAAACACGCTTTCCTAGAATGATCCATGCAGCACCAAATATTGCAGCTCTCACTGCAAATTTTATAATCAGAGAAAAAGGAAAAGGCAAAACATGCAATTGCATAAAGCAGACCAGATATATAAATATAGAACTGAAGAAGTAAAATTTAACTTAAACCTTAAAAGATCTTGGTCTCTCTTTGGCCGAGCCCTAAGGTTTCAATCTCCCTTTGATGAGCTGAGAGGTTTCAATCTCCCTTCAACGAATTTCCATTAGCTTCGTTTGGATCGTTTCTGACAATTTTTGCGAACCGCCGTGTATTAAAACACCTCCGTCGACAAACTCGTATCGCCGACCGAATTTCACTATTCATGAAATTCACTATTCACTTGAATAGTAACCCGAATAGTAACCTCGCAAAAATTTGACAAAATTCACAACCCAAAAGCTCTGATTACCAGTTGTTGGGAAATAAACCAAGTACAAGTAATTTCCCTATAACCAGATTAGTGAGAATACGAAATAAAAATGAAAAAATAATACTCGAAATTGATAACGGAGTTCAACCAATTGTGCTTACATCTCCGGACTGCTGCAGATCTTTTACTAAGAGAGAAAATTTACAGGTGTTTACAAAACACTCACTGCTCACAAGAAAACTCTCTAGTATTGGGAGAAATAAATGATTTTTGGGATGGTTTTGAAACTAAATGAGCTAGGGTATTTATAGTTGAAACTTAAGGAATTAATCTTGTAAATACCCTAAAACCTAGGGATTAATTGTGATTATCCCATTATCATTTTTCAACAAACATCTACCAAACTTTGAAAAACTATTTTTTAAAGAAACATTTACCAAACTTTGAAAACCATTTTTTCAAAGTTGGTTACCAAACTTGAAAACCATTTTAATACTTTCAACACCTCAGTGTTAAGCATTGCAGTAGGCAAAGCTTGAAACAAACAAAATACTAGAAAATATATTTCATTAAGCGTGAGTTATACATCACCTAACCTTAGCTTCTTATAGCAGGTTCATAACAAACTTTAACAAACTACTGCTTCTAGAATAGTTTCCTAACAGCCTTGACACTTCGCACGTGGATAGCACCCTCAGCTTCCTTATGTATCTCAACATTCTCCCCGCTTCTTATTCTTCTCCTCTTCTGACCATGAACACACTTGCACTCCAATCTTTACACAAATCACTTCAAATGTTGCTTGAAAAAAAACTAATTACAACTAATTTCTAACATTCAACCTTCTTGATGAAAAAATGAACAATTAAATCGAAAGTGCTTATGCTTCCTCCCGTTCACTTGAATCGAAAGTGCCGATGCTTCCTTTCGTTCTTCTTGAATCGAAAGTGCCGATGCTTCCTTTCTTTCTTCTTATTCACCTTCATTTCTTTCCTCTTCATCCTCTTTTACAAGGTTCCTTGACGTTTTTTAGCGAATATACTAATCTAATTGCAATATCAAATTAAGAGTAAATCAAAAGAACAAGAATAGATCTAATAACTGGTAAATTTGGTAACCGCTTTGGTTCCTTCTGAGACCGCGTGTTTAGCCAATTCACTGGGCAAAACCAAAGATATTGACTGCACCACAATGATTCACAGCCTCTAGAGCAGAAGCTTGAGCAACGTTAATACTGATGCTCAGGCCATCAAATCGGTCAAAACTTTGTTGTTGAAGCTCAACATCAAGAAGACTCGACACAACGCCATCAAATGTGACAGGGTCTCGGCTAACGGTAACCACAATGACGAACGAACGGTATTCAGTTGGTAACCCACTCAAGATTGTAGGAACCTTCTCGTGCTTGAACACCAGACTCCCACACGCGGCCAATGCATCACAGATTTCCTTGACTTGCGAGATATAAGAACGCATGCTCAGCTCTCTTTTCTTAACCGCTTTCAACCGGTAATGCAGATTCGTTATGGTAGTGGTGGATTTACTCATAAAAAAATTGTATACGGCTGACCAGATCTCCGTCGCGGGCTCTGCCCCAACCAGCTGAGGAAGAAGAGATGGACTAACAGTGAACAGAAACCACGACGCTAAAGCACTATCTTGTGCAATAAAAACCTCATAATCTTCGTTTTCCACCACTCTCCCGTCATCAAGGATCACCGTCAGAGGCGGTGGCTGAACCAAGCCTTGCAACAACTTCTCCAATCGGTGATTAGGAACAACGAGAAGAATCTGATGTTTCCTCAACAAGAAGTTGAGTTCATCAAGAACGATACTAATCTTCTTGTTAGTGAACAGCTTGGAGTGAACCACCGTTTCACCACCGGAGGTCGCCGTATCCTTAGAACTAGCTCCATGAACTATGTTGTGAGTGAAAGAATAAAAAACGGAAGCACCAGGAAGTACCAGAATCGACGGCGAATGATACCATGTTAAGCATTGTAGTAGGCAAAGCTTGAAACAAACAGAATACCAGAAAATATATTTCATTAAGCGTGAGTTATACATCACCTAACCTTAGCTTCTTATAGCAGGTTCATACAAACTTTAACAAACTACTACTTCTAGAATAGTTTCCTAACAGCCTTGACACTTCGCACGTGGATAGCACCCTCAGCTTCCTTATGTATCTCAACACTCAGGATACATTGCTTCATGCCTTGTTAAGAACCTTCTCCTTCGCGGTTACACCGTCAAAGCTTCAGTTCGTGACCCCAGTATGGTCTTTTTTTCTCATACATCATTTCATGCTTTTCCTTGTTTCATGATCTTCATGTTTTTTCCGATTGAATATTTTGATAAGATTGTTTGCGTAGCAGATTCATAATCATGGAATAACGGTCCTTTTCTTTTGCATTTCTCTTGTTTGTTATTCTAAGAGTTACCTATATGTTTCCTAAACCATTTCAATTAGTAGTTATTCTTCATCGATAGGTGATCCAAGAAAAACACAACACTTACTTGCACTTGAGGGTGCCGAGGAAAGGCTGAAGTTGTTTAAAGCAGACTTAATGGAAGAAGGTTCCTATGATTATGCTGTTGAAGGCTGTGAAAGTGTTTTTCACACAGCATCTCCCTTTTACCATGATGTCACAGATCCACAGGTTGATGTTCAATCCTTATTGTATCCACTGGGTTCTATTGCCATACCGTAAAAGATGCCAATTCTGTTAAGTATTGTTTATCACAGACATTCTAATCTTCATGGTTTCAAATGTTAACAAAGTGAAGCTGATGAAGGCTGAGAAAATTATCAACCATACATGACTTCTGATTGTTTCTTCAATTCTTAATTCTAAGTGATTTATAAGTACTTTCTTGATGCTCTCATTTTTGGGGAACGGATTTCATTGTAGCAGTTGGCTTCATTATTTTTGAACATTTCTTTTCCTTTCTTTTGGGGAAAACTTTTTTAAATTTTTTGGGGCTTATGTTGCAGAGATATTAGGAGATGATTCTGAAATACACCGGGTTTTTGTTTCGATATGTATATTGGGTTATGTGATACAAGAATTTCACATGTTTGTATTCTTTGTGAGCTCTATGTATATAGTGGATTTGTATTCTCATCCGTAGTGATGAGTGATGACAAGATCGAACAACGTTAAATCTCGCTTGTTATGCGTATATTATTTCACGTTGATTTTGTTTTAATTATTTTTTATTTTCAAATTACTAACTAGTTTACCAACTTTTTTCTTGATTGGGCTTTGACCATCTCTCCTCGGTTAATAAGCTTTTAAGTTTTAATTTTTCATTCCTCTGTCTCAGACAGAATTACTCGATCCTGCTGTGAAGGGAACACTGAATGTTCTGAACTCGTGTGCTAATACCTCTTCTGTCAAACGAGTGATCTTGACATCTATAGCTGCAGTCACTTACAATGGGAAACCTCGAACTCCAGATGTCGTGGTTGACGAAAGTTGGTTTACCGATCCTGAGTACTGCAAGAGCTTAATGGTGAGTACATATACAATACATCTGATGGTATTTTGAGGTTCGAGTTGTGTTTTATATGTAACCTAAACCTGTTTTTTCTTGAATTATTATGGAAAAGGAAACTAAAAAGGAATTTGTATATGGAGATACATTTCAATGAAAGTATATTATATGTAAATTGTTCATTTTTGCGCTCTGGGTAGCTTTATGAATATCAGTAGTTAGTTGCTGAAAGACAAAGGTAAAAACGTGCGAAAGACAACATTCATTGAACTCACTTTTATTTTCTTCTTTTTTTATTAATGCTTGATGATAGGTCGAGCTTGTATCAAATGTGAATTTGAGCTAGTTGCCAAACTAGCTTATCAATGCGCTTGTTCTATCAGATTGCAGAACTGGTTCTAAATTCATAATTTCTATAGGTTTCCAGTCTCAATATAAATAATTTAACTGATAATTTATTTAGGTCTTTTGCTTCAAAGCATCATTGCAAGTTAAGTTCGAGATGGTATCTTATTTTAGCAGCTAATTAGTGACCATCATGCACTTTTAGCATATTGAAGATATTGATCACACTTTTCATAGCTTCTTTTGCTGGTTGCATGAACTGGCTAGTTGTTGGCTTGTTTATGCACTATACAATTTGTTCATGCTACAACTTAATATTTTAGTACATCAAACTGTTTCTTTTATAATAAAAGGGTATTATTTCTGAATGTCATCTTTTTAATTCAGCTCTGGTATGTAGTATCCAAAACCATAGCTGAGGATTCTGCTTGGACATTTGCAAAAGAGAAGGGCCTTGACTTAGTTGTCATAAACCCAGCAATGGTGATCGGTCCTCTTTTACAGCCAACACTTAACACGAGTGCTGCAGCAGTTTTAAGCTTAACTAAAGGTAATTTTTCCAGGCTACCATTTGCCTTCGCACGTTGAACATGCCATTTGCTTTATTTGATGATCAATATTATTTGCCCTGGTTATTGACAAAATAAATAGGATAAAAAAACACATTCTTTAATGATCTGAAGTACACGGTTAACCCTTTGCTTCCCTGGTAAATGTCAGTTGATTTAAAGGAAAAACCAATAACAAGACCCTCTAGGAATTTATTTTGTCCAAGTTATAGCTGCTGGGGTTATTAATCTCCTCTGTTGTTTCTGCAGGAGCGCAAGCATTCCCAAATGCAACATTTGGATGGGTTAATGTAAAAGATGTTGCAAATGCACACATCCAGGCATTTGAGATTCCATCAGCTAGTGGAAGATATTGTTTAGTGGAGAGAGTTGCACATTGCTCGGAGGTTGTAAATATGTTAAGAGAGCTATATCCTTCTTTACATCTTCCAGAAAGGTCAGATTCCAGCTTCTAAATTTTAAAAGTATACTACTGACTACCTCTGAGCCACATGCTTCTCTTTCCCTCTCTGTACGGAGCACTTCCCTTCATTTTCAAGCCAAAAGGTCATGATGGTTTATGCTTCTGCATCCTTTGTATCAATTGCTTCCACGTGAACAATATAGCATTAGGTTTTCCATTCTGAGCTCGTTTTTGGTAAAATCATGGCAGATGTGCAGATGACAAGCCTTATGTGCCAACATATCAGGTGTCAAAGGAAAAAGCATTGAGTTTGGGTATAGAATTCACTCCTTTGGAGGTGAGTCTCAAGGAAACAGTTGAAAGCTTGAGGGAAAAGGGATTTGTCAGTTGATTCTTAGTACCTCTCTTTCTTGACCCCCCATAACAAAATAAATGGTGAATAAGTTTTTCTTTTTTATGTTTCTGGTTTTGATGCCTTTTTCTTTTCAATTTTCTTGAGATATCGACCCTTTTGCTGTTTGGCTTCTGCTTATAATTGTTTCAGTTATTTTACCAGGAAAAAATGACGATTTAATACTGAAAAAACTACGTTTTGACTTAATCTCTCATCTTAATTTAAGCTGCTGCTCAGTTTGATCCTTTCTCTTGCTATAAATTTATGAAGAATTCCCTGCGATGGCCTTTTTGTCCAACAAGGTTGAGACAGACTTGTTCATGGATCCTGCATTCCGGTTATTAATATTGCTACAATGATAATTCAAATTGATTAAATTTTATTAATATCATTATTAATTTTTGAAAATACTTAAATTTAATCATATTTTGAAAACATTTAATTCAAATATTTTTTTTTTTGAAAGGTAAAGAATTTTATTCTAAACGAAGAGTAAAAACATTGGTAAGGGCCTCGTTAAAAACCTCCCTGGCTTAAGTGGAGGAAAAAGAGTGCCCCTAGCCAATGAATACAATCTGAAAGAAAACATCCTGAGAAATAAAACTGGAAAACCCCAAGACACTTATAACACTATGAAACAAGAAATGAAACAGAATAAAGATAAACCAACTTCAAGCTCTAGCCCTCAACACTTCTATAATCACATTTAGGCACTTTACCCCCACCCACCAGAACATCCCAATCCTATACTCAAAAAGGAACAGCGAAGCCAATCACACAACACCCTCACGCCTCCTAGAATCAACGATATCCAATCGCCTTTCAGTCAGAGAGTTACACCTTATAGGGGCGAATTTAAGAACTACATTAGCCTGGACCAAACGAGACACAATAGGGAGTAGCAAGGAAGACCGATCCGATGGGACAGAGGAGGCATTCAGCAACCAGTTAACCAACATTGCACAATCTGATTCTATTTGCAGCCTATGTGTAGGCCATAAACGGCTTTAATGCATATTCAATCGCCAAAGCTTCCGCTTGCAACGGGGAACCACTACCAATAGAGATCGAGTAAGACAATAGCAGCTCACCCAAACTGTCACGGAGAGCACCTCCAATTCCTCCAGCACTACCATCCGATCTCATAGCCCCACCCACATTAAACTTAAGGGTGCCCGCAGAGGGCAGAGACCAAGAATGGAGCAGTAGCTTCGACTTCTTCCCAAGTAATGCATTGGTTGGACGAGATAGGTCTGCAAATAAATCCTCCTTCCTAAATGGGACATCCGAGAACTTTGCAATTAACCAGCTAACCAACCGGAATTTGACAGTAAACATCATCTAACGCACATCTAGATTCTTCTCATTAAACACCAAATTGTTTCTGTGTAACCATATGGTCCAAAAACCTGCTAAAGGAATAATGCCCTAAACGATCCTGCAATTAAGACTGACAGGGAGGAGCTCTCTCCAAACCAATAGGAAAAGTTTAGGATCGGAAGGCAAGGCAGATGAAACATCCCAAAGATCGAGGAAAGCTCCCCAAACTTTCCAAGCAACAATGCAAGAGAAAAATAAATGAGTTAGCAATTCTTGACATTCCATGCACAAAGGGCAGCAATTGTCCGACGACACCACTACTCCACGTTTTACGAGTTCTGATCTGATCTGAACACGGCAATAGAGAACTCGCCAGACGAATGCCTCTACCTTATAAGGTGCAATCCCCTGTCAAGTTATCGCCCTCCGATCGAACTCCGATAGGCCCTCTGAGAACTGCAAAGACGCTACTGATTTTGCTGAGTATTGCCCGTCTTTAGACCCTAGCCATTTTAGCCGATTCAAGTCAGAGACTAAGCTCTCAAAATCATGCAGCAGACGGAAAAGAGATTCACATTGATCTCTCTCCCAGTCGAAATTGTTCCTCCTAAGCTGGATATTCCAACTCCAACCAGACCAGGATTTGGTGCCGAAATCCGACACTCTTGTTAAAAGTTTCAAAGTTTGGCAACCAACTTTGGAAAATGTTTTTTCAAAGTTTGGTAAATGTTTCTTTGAAAAATGTTTTTCAAAGTTTGGTAAAATTTTGGTAGATGTTTGTTGAAAATAGGAATGGGTAAATTCACTTTAGTCATTGCACTTTAGGGTATTTTCAAAGATTAGTCCCTAAGTTTCTACTATAAATACCCTTACCCATTTAGCTTCAAAATCATCCCAAAACATTTCTTTCTTCCTATACTAGAGAGCTTTCTTGTGAGTAGTGAGTGTTTTGTAAACACCTGTAAATTTTCTCTCTTAGTAAAAGATCTGCAGCAGCCCGGAGACGTAAGCACAATTGGCTGAACTCCGTTATCAATTTTCGGGTATTATTTTTCCGCTTTTAATTTGCATTCTCACTAATCTGGTTATAGGGAAATTACTTGTACTGGGTTTATTTTCCTAACAACTGGTATCAGAGCTTTTGGTTGTGAATTTTGTCAAATTTTCTGTGAGGTTACTATTCATTACTATTCACGTGAATAGTAAATTTCGTGAATAGTGAAATTCGGTCGGCGATACGAGTTTGTCGACGGTGGTGTTCTAATACACGGTGATTCGCAAGAATTGTCAGAAACGATCCAAACGAAGCCAGATTCGAGTGGGAGCGATGGCTGCAGACGAAGGGAAGGTGAAAATTGAAAAGTTCGACGGTGCGGACTTTGGCTTTTGGAAGATGCAGATTGAAGATTTTTTGTACTAGAAAAATCTATATCAACCTCTCTCAGGAAAGCAACCAGAGGTCATGAAGGATGAAGATTGGGCTCTTCTCGACAGACAAGCCCTCGGAGTTATCCGACTGACATTATCCCGCAATGTTGCTTTTAACATAGCAAAGGAAAAGACCACGGCGGGTCTTATGGCGGCTCTCTCCAGTATGTATGAGAAGCCATCAGCCTCAAACAAAGTTCATTTGATGAGGCGATTATTCAATTTGCGGATGGCGGAAGGGGCATCGGTGGCACAACACCTAAATGAACTCAACACAATCACAACCCAGTTGAGTTCAGTGGAAATTGATTTCGATGATGAAGTTCGAGCTTTAATTCTCTTATCATCTCTACCAGATAGTTGGAATGCTACTGTTACAGCAGTCAGCAGTTCGTCGGGAAACAGCAAATTAAAATTCGATGATGTTCGGGATCTGGTATTGAGTGAAGAAATTCGACGAAGAGAATCGGGTGAAGCATCAACCTCCTCAGCCTTGCACACGGAGTCTAGAGGGAGAACTTCAGAAAGAAATTCAAATCGTGGAAGATCAAAATCCAGAAGGGGCAAATCAAGAACAGGAAATAAAGATTTTACCTGTTATAATTGCGGCAAGAAGGGTCACTTCAAAAGAGATTGCCGAGCACCGAAGAAAAATACCGGCGCACAGGAATCTGCCAACATGACGGAGGAGACATGTGATGCCATGATTTTAAGCGTCAACAGTCCGATTGAATCATGGATCTTGGATTCAGGGGCATCTTTTCACTCCACCCCATGCCGAGAAATCATGGAGAACTATGTCAGTGGTGATTTTGGGAAGGTTCATCTAGCTGATGATGAAACCTTGAAGATCGTCGGAAAAGGAGACATCCGACTAAAGCTGCCAAACCAGACCACTTGGAAGCTGACAGGAGTGAGACATATTCCTGGCCTCAAAAGAAATCTGATTTCTGTTGGGCAGCTTGATGGAGAAGGATATAGTACAACTTTTTCAGGCTGTGAATGGAAGATTACCAAAGGAGCACTCGTCATTGCTCGTGGTAAGAAGACCGGTACTCTCTATGTAACCTCCAATTTAGAGAATATCATTGCAGTAGCAGATGCTGATGGAAAATCAAACCTATGGCACCAAAGGCTCGGCCATATGAGCGAGAAAGGAATGAAGATACTTCTGTCAAAAGGGAAGCTGCCGGATCTAAAGAATGTAGATGTCGGACTATGCGAGGATTGCATCTTTGGAAAACAAAAGAAAGTCAGTTTTACAAAGATTGGCAAGACTCCCAAGGCAGAAAGGTTAGAATTGGTTCATACTGATGTATGGGGACCATCCCCTGTTCCATCTCTTGCAGGCTCACTATATTATGTCACCTTCATCGATGATTCAACAAGGAAGGTGTGGGTTTATTTTCTGAAGAAGAAATCAGAAGTCTTTGATACCTTCAGAGAATGGAAGGCCATGGTGGAAAATGAGACTGGTTTGAAAGTCAAGCGGTTGAGGTCTGACAATGGAGGAGAGTACAGAGACAGTAGTTTCAGAGATTTCTGCGCAAACAATAGGATCAAGATGGAGACAACAGTTCCCATAACACCGCAGCAGAATGGCGTAGCAGAGCGCATGAACAGAACTCTGAATGAACGTGCCAGAAGCATGAGGATACATGCCGGATTGCCCAAATTTCTATGGGCTGAAGCTATCAACACTGCAGCTTACTTGATCAACCGTGGGCCCTCAGTTCCTTTGGATGGCGGAATACCAGAGGAAGCTTGGAGCAAGAAAGAAATAAACCTTTCATACTTAAGAGTGTTTGGTTGTATTTCTTATGTACACATAAACTCTGCTGAAAGAAGTAAACTTGATGCCAAGTCCAACAAATGCGTCTTTGTTGGTTACGGTGGTGATGAGTTCGGTTACCGGTTTTGGGACTACGAAAATCGAAAGATCATCAGAAGCAGAGACGTCATTTTCAATGAAAATGTGATGTACAAAGATAGGTCAACCGCAGAATCAAGTAATACCGAAGCTGAAACAAAGGAATTTGCTGAGTTCGAGGAGATTTCTGGAAATGATGTTCAGATCAATCCTGAAGCAGTTCAAGAAGAACCAGGCACACCAGAACTGAGACGCTCCTCCAGAATTCCTAAACCAACCCAACGATATTCTCCTTCTTTACACTACTTGTTGCTGACTGACAATGGTGAACCAGAGTGCTATGATGAAGCAATGCAAGTGGAGGATTCAGTCAAGTGGGAGTTTTCCATGAAAGATGAGATGGACTCGCTTATGTCAAATCAGACATGGGAATTAGCTGAATTACCACCAGGCAAGAAAGCGCTCCACAACAAGTGGATTTACAGGATCAAAGAAGAGCACGATGGGAGCAAACGCTACAAAGCAAGATTGGTTGTCAAAGACTTTCAGCAAAAAGAAGGTATTGACTACAATGAAATTTTCTCTCCAGTCGTAAAATTGTCTACAATCAGACTGGTGTTGAAAATTGTAGTTGCAGAGAATTTACATCTTGAGCAGTTAGATGTAAGACAGCTTTCCTTCATGGTGATTTGGAGGAAGAAATCTATATGAGGCAGCCAGAAGGCTTCATAGAGGCAGACAAGAAAAACCTGGTATGCAGGTTGAAGAAGAGCTTGTATGGTTTAAAACAAGCTCCTAGACAGTGGTACAAGAAGTTCGATAGTTTCATGAGTAGCAGTGGTTTTATCAGATGCCAAGCAGATCATTGTTGCTACATCAAGAGGTTCGACAACAGCTTCATTATTTTATTATTGTACGTTGATGACATGCTCGTTGCAGGCTCAGACATGCAAGAGATTATACACTTGAAGCAAAAATTGTCGAAGCAGTTTGCTATGAAGGATCTGGGCGCTGCAAAGCAGATTCTTGGGATGAGGATCAAGAGAGACACAAAGTCGGGGACTTTGATGTTATCACAGGCTGAGTACATCAACAAAGTATTCTCCAGGTTCAACATGCAAGATGCTAAACCAGTAAGTACACCTTTAGGTGTTCATTTCAGACTCTCCAAAGACCAATCACCAAAGACGGAGGAAGAACGTGCACACATGGTGAAGGTGTCGTATGCCTCAGCAATTGGAAGTCTGATGTATGCCATGGTTTGTACCAGACCAGATATTGCTCATGCAGTGGGAGCTGTTAGCAGGTACATGAATAATCCGGGCAAGGTACACTGGGAAGCAGTCAAATGGATCCTCAGATATCTTCGGGGTACCACAAACAAAGCATTTTGTTTCAAAGGTGGAGATATGATACTGACAGGCTATGTAGATGCTGACTTAGCCGGAAATGTCGACATCAGAAGGAGCACTACAGGGTATGTCTATACTCTAGGAGGAACTGCAGTGAGTTGGGTTTCTCAACTACAGAAGATAGTTGCTCTCTCCACAACTGAAGTAGAATATGTCGCTGTTACGGAAGCCAGCAAGGAGATGGTTTGGCTCCAAAGTTTCTTGGAAGAGTTAGGCAAGAAACAAGAAAACATATCTTGTATTGCGACAGTCAAAGTGCTATCCATCTAGCAAAGAATCCGTCTTTTCATTCCAGGACAAAGCACATACAATTGAGATATCATTTTATCCGGTCTCTTCTGGAAGATGGGATTTTGAAACTTGAAAAGATTAGTGGAGCTCAAAATCCGGCAGACATGTTGACAAAGACGGTGACTACGGACAAACTGAAGTTGTGTTCAGCTTCAGTTGGCATGCTAGAATAACAAGACCAGACATGCTGCTGCATTGATCGAGGTGTGAAGACATATTAAAATCAGTCTTCAAGTGGGAGATTGTTAAAAGTTTCAAAGTTTGGCAACCAACTTTGGAAAATGTTTTTTCAAAGTTTGGTAAATGTTTCTTTGAAAAATGTTTTTCAAAGTTTGGTAAAATTTTGGTAGATGTTTGTTGAAAATAGGAATGGGTAAATTCACTTTAGTCATTGCACTTTAGGGTATTTTCAAAGATTAGTCCCTAAGTTTCTACTATAAATACCCTTACCCATTTAGCTTCAAAATCATCCCAAAACATTTCTTTCTTCCTATACTAGAGAGCTTTCTTGTGAGTAGTGAGTGTTTTGTAAACACCTGTAAATTTTCTCTCTTAGTAAAAGATCTGCAGCAGCCCGGAGACGTAAGCACAATTGGCTGAACTCCGTTATCAATTTTCGGGTATTATTTTCCGCTTTTATTTTGCATTCTCACTAATCTGGTTATAGGGAAATTACTTGTACTGGGTTTATTTTCCTAACAACTCTCCCTTCTTTATTCAAAGCTAACGCAAACATTCTTGGGACAGCTAGCATAAGCGGTCCTTTACCAATCCAAGTATCTTGCCAAAATTTCACTCTTTTCCTATCGCCGACTTGAATTTTGAGGTTATCTCTAAATTTCGGCTCTCCATTCTCCATGTTAATGTTATTTAGAATATCCCGCCAAAGCCAAGACACTCCTCTAGCCTTCGAACTAGGGAGAATAATATCACCCGGATTAAGATTGTATTTGGCTGTTACGATTTGCTTCCAAGAGGAAGAAACATCCGTACCAAAGCGCCAACACCACTTCCCAAGCAGGCCCCTATTCTTAAGCATTAAATTGGTGATGCCGAGGCCTCCCCAGTCGATCGGCTGGCAAACATCTTTCCACCATAACCAATGAATCCCTTTTTTATCTTGCGAACCTCCCCAGAGAATTCTCGAGAAGGTACTGTTTAGTTTATTATATACCGAACTCAGCATTTTAAATAGCGATAGGAAATAGGTCGGAGTTTGGTCAGAACCGCATTAATCAAGGAAATTCTACCCCAAAATGACAGAGAATTTGACTTCCACCCTGCAAGTCTCTTTTCTACTTTATCAATCACCGGCTGCCAGAGCGCTTGAGCATTGCGTTTCGCCCTTAGTGGAAGTCCCAAATAATCAGACGACAACTTTCCATCCATGCATTCGATTCTCGATACCCAAACGTGGATTTCTTGGTGGCAAGTATTAATTCCCAAATAGCATGCATTTCTTTAAATTCAACTTGAGGCCCGATGCAAGTTCAAAAACTCGTAGAGCGTTTGGACCATGACCCACCAAAAATCCCGAGAACAGACCCACCCTCGTCGCCTTCTCAATCATCAAGTTAATGCTTCGCGGCTTCGCCTACCAGCAGCGGTGAAAGCAGACACCCCTATCTTAGACCCCTCGCCAATTGAAATTTGTTAGAAGGGGAGCCGTTTACTAGAACTGAAATAGTAGCCGACGATATACAATTATTTATCCGATTACACAATCGAGCTCCAAATCCCATTTCCATCATAATCCGGATGAGAAAATCCCAGTCCATCGAATTGTAAGCTTTCTTGAAAGCTGTTTAAAGACCACTCCCAATCTTCCACTCCACCCTGCCGAGTCAACCACTTCATTAGCAATCAGCGAACAGTCTAGAATTTTCCATCCAGGAATGAACGCAAACTGAGAACTTCCAATCAGCGAGCCCAAGACAATTCTAAGACGATTGGTCGGCACCTTACCTAACAGCTTATACATTCCTCCAACCAAACTAATTGGCCTGTAATCATCCAAAGACAACGAGTTAGGCTTCTTTGGAATTAGGGCGATGTAGGAGTGATTAAGACCATCTGCCAGAATCCCAGAGTTATAGAAACAACAGTATATCCCTCTTCAAATCCGGCCAAAACTTTTTAAATAAATTGAAGTTAAAGCCATCCAATCCCGGACTCGGTTCCCATCCGAACTCCTTAATACCTGAGAAATTTCCTGTTCAGAGAATTTAGCACTCCAACATACTGGCCTCCTCCGAATTCAACTTCTTAGACGGCATCATTATGTGTTGCACAACCAGAGTTGATCAAAATTGAACGCCTCTTGAAAGTGAGATTGAATCGCTTGTTTGAGGCTTACAAAATCATCCAGAACAGTATCGTTCACTTCCAAAGAGCTAATTAGATTGCAATTCCTTCTCATTGACGCAAGGGTATGGAAAAAATGAGTGTTCCGATCGCCCTCCGAAATTCATCTAATCCTGGACTTTTGAAGTCAGGAACTTTCCTCCTCCTGTATTAAAATGATAGAAAATGTTGCTATGGAAATTTAAAGCCAATAATATGAAAACCCATAGTCACTTTAATCAATTTTCTTTACAAATTATTTTAATTCTCAATGTTTTGTTCTTGATTAAAATATTTTTTGATTAGAAAGTGTTAGTTAATTTATATTTCGAACTTTGCCTTTTGCTTTCCTACAAGAACTCCTGAAACATATGACAGCTAAATATGTTGAATCCTGCAGCCCCATATAACAGCCAAAATATGTATATATAATACGAGTAAGATTTTCAACAAGAAATGTGTAAGACTAAGTCCGGGAAATTTAGTTATAGTTCCCGAGGGCCATCGAACGACTGTGTTTTCCTCAGGTTCCAGTGAAGGCCATCATGGATGCTGCTTAAGAAATCATTAGTAGAATCAACTTGACATGCTGTAGGCACGGGCCATGGTGCCATGCTGCACAAAAGGGCATCCCCAGGAGCCAACTGTTTTCTATCCTTGCCATCAAATGATGCCCAAGCTGGGCTTCTGCTATTAAATGGCACCACTATACGCTACGTTACATGCTCCGGCAATATCAGGGGTCGAAAGGATAATGAATGTGGACATATGGGTGTGAACAAGATACCAGGGACCTGCAAATTGTAGTATTGTACACAACCATGTGACATTAAAACTATGTAATGAAACAAGGCCTCTGAACAAAATCCTGACGATGCGTTTAGTTCACGAAATGTAAGATTATCAGTGGGAATAAAAGATTACCAGTGAATAGGAGGATTACTAGGAATGTTGTATTTTGTGTTTGGTTGGTTTAACAGGAATGTAAGATTACCGTATTTAGTTAAATGAATAAAAGATTATTGGAATTTATATTTGACCAAATTGTCCTTATTATATATTTATTTTTTTAACAAGTTGAAAAATATTTATATATTTTCTTTAAAAAAATTTAAATTCATAAAATTTATATAATTTTTTTTAAAATTGAAAATATAAAAAGATTTAATGAAAGAGTAAAATTTTATTTTAACCTCTGAACTTCATATAAAATTTTAATTATAGATTTTTTTGTAAATCTAAAATAGTTTAAGGATAAATTTGTAATTTAACCTTCGTAAATTTTTATTATTATATGACAGAATAAGGATATTTTTGAAAGGAAAAAAATTAAGGGCATTTTAGTCCAAAACGTCGAGAATCCAACAATACCTAAAGAAATGGAGGTAATGACTTCCCGGTAATATACCCAAAAAATCTACTATTAGTAATGTAAGATTCCCATGAATGACATTCCGGCCAACCAAACGGGGGAATGTGGATTCCATTCCCATGTGAATCTCACATTCCCCCAATCAAACACACCCTGAGTGTTATCAGTTATATCACCAAATGATTATTAGCATGATATTTTCAGATTTAAGGGGAATTATGATTATCAGCATGTACCTGTGGGTGGACCATTGATCCTCCAGCTGCCAATGAATATGCAGTGCTACCAGATGTTGACAAAATCAAAACGTCTCCTTGCACGCACGTGACGAAGGAATTGTCGCAATAGCATTCCAAATTTGTGAGGTACGATAATATTCCCCGGTCTATTGTAACCTCGTTCAGAACAAGATTAGGTTCTTCTGTTTCATACTCATTTTTAGCTGCATCTCTAATAACACGGCACAATAAGCGGTGCCGTAATGTTATTTATACCTACAGGTCCCCTCAGGACGGAATCAAGGGATTCTTTAAAATGTTCACTATCTAGCACAAGTCAAAGAATTTTCCTTTCATTCCAATATGAGAATTAACAAGGATTCTCAGTTAAAATAGAAACAAAAAGTTTTAAACATTTATCCTTTGTTCAAGAAATACTTCATGGAACTGGAAGGATACGAAACGGAGTCATAAATCCTAAAGACCCTAAAGAAAACAGAACGATCGGAGGAACAGGTCCTTTGAACATTGATGCTGCCTGCAAAGAACAATTAGGTGATGATTGCTAACCATGAACTCAGAAGAAATCCAAAATAAATAAGAAAACGACCAACATAACTATATCAGAAGAAATTCAAACGACACAGGATTTACTTGCAGTGATAATGTCGATTCTAATAATTACAGTCATGTTAAAGAAACTGAGTCCATATAGAACCCGACATAAATCATCTACGGATGGACTCAGAATTGATGTTCAGATTGGCAAAATTTGAATTTCATAAAAAGAACCATACATAAACTAAATAAATATCTAATAATAACTTAATAAAAATGAAACAAAATTCATTTTAGAAAACTTACTAAGTTTACTTTTACTAATGCATTTTCAAATATGGGCTCGATCAAACAGAAATAACTTACCCATAGAACAGTTCCATCACCACCAAGGGTTATGATGAGATCAACTTCCGTGTGCAGGAGCAAAATTTCCCGGTCTAAAGAGCAGCAAAATAAACTTTTAAATGAGAAATCAGAATACAAGCTAGAAGTAAAAGATAGTTACATGAAAAATAAATCAAACCAATTTACTACTCAAAAATTATAGATGTAGAAATCAAAGTAATTCTCTGTATTTTCTTATTAATTCAATATGACATATTATATCTTTATATATACAAATTATATCTCTAAATTAGAAAACTCTAAGTTAGGAAATATACTAATCTTAGGAGATATGATCCCCTAAAATAAGGGATTGTAAAAAAAATAGAATATTTACAGAATCCTTTAACTGAAAGCATGGTAACAACTCATATATTTCTATAATTCCTAAACTCCCCCTCAAGCTGGAGATATACATTGTATAATCCCAGTTTGAATAGGAATTTATTGAAAACAGGCTTTGGCAAAGCCTTAGTAAGAATGTTTGCAATCTGTCCTTTTGAAGGAATGTATGAAAGGGTGGCTGGCTTTTTGTTGACTTGATCAACAATAAAATGTTTATCAATCTCAACATGCTTTGTTCGGTCATGCTGAACAGGGTTCTTGGCAATCTGAATGGCAAATTGATTATTACACAAAACTTCAAAGTGATCCTCCTGATTAGTGCCAAGTTCTTTTAGTAGTTTAAGTAGTCAAATTCCTTCGCATATTCCCAATGCTAGTGCTCTAAATTCAGCTTCAGCACTACTTCTTGAAACGACAAATTGTTTCTTACTTCTCCAAGTTATAAGGTTACCCCAAACAAAAATGCAGTAGTCACTAGTGGATTTTCTTTCAGTGAGATCTCCGGCCCCACTAGAGTCTGTAAAAATCTTAAAAGTTTTGTCTTGTGTCTTCTTAAACATTAAGCCATGTTCTGGAGTTTTCTTCAAGTACTTGATAATTCTATTTGTTGCTGCCATATGCTCTTCAGTAGGATTAGTCATATGTTAACTTATCACATTTACGGGAAAGGTTATATCTGACCTTGTCAAGGATAACTAAATTAGTTTCCCAACTAATCTTTGAAATCTCTCTGTCTATTAAGGACCCATCTTCTTTGTTGAATATCAAGTTTACCTCCATTTGTGTATCAGTCAGCTTACAACCAAGAAAACCAGTTTCTTTGAGTAAATCAAGTACATACTTTCTTTGGTTGATCACAAGTCCTTATTTTGATCTTGCCACCTCTATTCCTAGGAAATACCTTAGATTTCCCAAGTCCTTGGTTTTGAATTCCCTATTTAACAACTTCCTCAAATTGCTAATCTCTTCCTCATCATATCTAGTAAGAATTATGTCATCCACGTACACAATTAGGATAACTTTCTTATTTGTAAAAGTTACCTTGATGAAAAGAGTATGATCGGCGAGGGACTTCTTGTAACCGTTTTTAAGAATAACTTTAGTGAATCTCTCAAACCAAGCTATGGGTGATTGTTTTAACTCGTATAGAGACTTGTTGATCTTGCAAACCTTGTTGCTACCTTCAACAAACTTTAAGCCAAGTGGCAATTTCATATAGACTTCTTCCTCTGGCTTGCCATTAAGAAATGTGTTTTTTACATCAAGTTGGTGTAATTGCCAATCGCAATTTACAACCAAAATTAGGAGTACTCGAATAGTGTTAAGCTTTTCCACAGGTGGAAAAGTTTCTGTGAAATCTATCCCATATGTTTGCGTAAAGCCTCTGGGTATAGCTTTGTATCGTTGGATACTACCATTGGAGTTATACTTTACAACAAAGATACACTTACAGCTAATAATTTTTTTTCCTTGAGGAAGGTTTGTAATGGTCCAAGTAGCATTTTTCTCTAGTGCACAAATTTCCTCTTCAACAACCCTTCTCCAGTTTGGATCCTTTATAGCTTCAGCTATGCTTGTGGGAACCTGTTCTTTATCCAAGGTTGCTGTAAATGCTTGAAAATCAGGCATCAATGAATTATAACCAGCAAATTTTCCAATAGGATGCTTGGTGCACTGTCTAACCCCTTTTCTAATAGCAATAGGGAAGTCATCTAAAGTAGGAGAAGTGGACTTACTAATTTCTCCTTCCATTTCGGTAGCTGAACCCAAATCCAACTCTCGACAAGAATCAGATTGCAAAACAGCCTCAGGGATATGTTTTCTTTTCCTTGTGTAGACACGAAGCAGTTTGGGTGGTGTTGTTTTTGGAAGACTTTCAATGGGAGTAGGTGTATTTTCAGGAAGGTGTTTAAAGTAGGTGTGGGTGAATTAGTAATAGGTATTACAGGAGAATCACTGGGAGTAGTCACGGGTGACAAATCTGTAGGTAAAGGAAAAAATGGTGGCAATTCTGAAGGTTGAGAATGAAGATTAGGAGGAGATACCTGACGTGGCTAAAAATCCCTCCATGTCTCCCTCTGAATTTTAGCCTGAGTGAAATAGGGATACTGCTCATAAAATGTTACATTCATAGTGGTAAAAATCGTTTAGGAGGATGATAGCATTTATAACCCTTTTTAAGTGAAAAATACCCAACCAATACACATTTTAAAGACTTAGGATCTAACTTGGACTTATTATGAGCAATGTTTTGGATTAAAATAATACAACCAAAGATTTAAAATGGGGGAGATAGGTTTAAAATGGGGAAAATGTTGCAAAAATATAGATTGAGGTGTTTGAAATTGTAAAACATTACTAGGCATTCGGTTGATTAAATATGTGGCAGTTAATAAGGCTTATCCCACAAATATTTGGGAACATTAGTGGTAAATAGAAGAGAACGAGTAACTTCAAGGAGGTGCTTATTTTTTCTTTCGGTAATGCCGTTTTGCTGAGGGGTTCCAACACAAGAACTAAGGTGAACTATGCCCTTTTCCCTTAAAAAATACCTAAAGACCTAGCAAAAAATTCGTGCCATTATCAGATTTAAAGAGCTGAATTTTAGACCCAAATTGAGTGAGAACCATGTTATAAAATTAGGCAAAAAACCAGCAGTTTAAGATTTATCTTTCAGCAAATAAGTCCAAGTTATCCTACTGTGATCATCAATGAAAGTGATAAACCACTTACAATTATTAGCATTCTTCACCCGAGAAGGACCCCAAATATCACTGTGGATCAAAGCAAAAGGTTGAGATGACTTGTATGTAGAAGAAAAATAAGATGATTTAGTATGTTTGGTAAGAGAGCAAACTTTGCAAGAAAAAGAATTTGGCCTTTTATTAATGAATAAAGCAGGAAACAATTTTGCAAGGTATTGGAAACTAGGATGGCCTAAACAAAAGTGTCATAGCATAACAATATCAACTTTTCCTAAAGCGGTGAAAGATTTGGAGATCTCGGTTTTAGGAGAGAAAGGGAGGATGTAGAGATCATTCTGCAAACTGGCCTTACCAATCATCTTCTTCGAGTTCAGTGCCTACAAAGTACAATCAATATCATTAAAAATTACAGAGCAGTGCAAGTCTTGGAAAGTTTACTTACAGAAACGAGATTGCAAGCCAGATTTGGTACAAAGAGAACATTTTGAAGTGCAATATGTTCATTGAGAACAACAGTATCATGTCCTTCTATTTTGCACAAGGAACCATCAACTGTTTTGACAGCTTTACCAAAGGTTGGGAAAAAATTGTAAAACAAAGCCTTGTTACCAGTCATATGATCCGTAGCACCAGAATCGATGATTCAATTAGGAGTCAACTGGGAGGAGAAAAAAGTTGTAGCATAAGGGTTACCTTATGGTTCTTTCATGACCATATTACCCTCACAAGGCCCCTGAAACTTTCCAAACAGTTTTTGAAGTTTAGCAATATGTTATTTGGAAAAGCTAGTGACAAATGTTGCAGCGACTAGACTTGATTTATTATCGCAAGAGTTCTTGTACTTCCTGTCCTAAGGCTTACCATGAAGATTCCAACACTTCTCCTTGGAGTGACCAATCTTTTTGCAATGATCACACCATGGTCTCCCTCGTTTGGAAGTGGGAGATGATTGATGGGTGAGTAAGGCAGATCCTTCAGGAAGGGAATATGGTTCATTAGGCAACATCACACACCTTCGACTTTCTTCCTTCTTGACAATAGAGAAAACCTCTCGAAGGGAGGGAAGAGGAGAAATATCCAGGACCCTACCGCGAACCTCGTCCAGGTCCTTGTTTAAGCCTTGGAGAAATTGAAAAAGCCTTCATTGAGTGACAATTTGCTAGTAAATAGTAGCATCTCTTGGATCTGCCCAATCATGTTGTGCATACAAATCTAATTGCTGCCAAAGGCCGATAAGGGTATTGTAGTAGAGAGTGATGGGCATGGTTCCCTGCTTAAGGGTGGCTGCCTGATCTTCAATATGATATAATTCAATAATGTTGTCAGTGCTAGAGTAGGTTTCGCGGACTGCATTCCAGATTTCAGCGACTGTAGTGTACAGAAGAAAGTTTCTGCTTATACTCGGGGTCATGGAATTAAGGAGCCAAGTCATAACCTGACCATTATCACGCATCCACTTAGCAAAAACAGTGTCAGTCGCAACAGGCTTCTTGATTTCACCAGTAACGTAGCCCAATCTTTCTCTTCCTAAGAGAAAAATCTTAATTGATTGGGACCATTCAAGAAAGTTATTGACATTCAATCGATGGCAGGTGATAGTCAGACTAGATGAATCTGATTGAGCATCAGAACCAGAAAGATTTTCTGGATTTGAAGTGATCTTCGGAGTAGGAGAAGAATTCGCGGGCATGGTCTAGGTTGGAAAGAAACCGTAACCTAATCTGATACCATGTAGAAATCAGAATAATTATCTGTATTTTCTTATTAATTCACTAGGACATATTGCATCTTTATATATACAAAATATATCTCTAAATTAGGAAACTCTAAGTTAGAAAATATATTAATCCTAGGAGATATGATCCCTTAAAATAAGGGATTGTAAAAAAACAAAATATTTACAGAATCCCTTAACTGAAGGGATGGTAACATGTCATATATTTCTATAATTCCTACAATAGAACCATTGCCTACAAATACCAACAAACACTAAATTAAATAAATAAGTCTTGCTTACTTTTCAAAAAGTATTTAACCACCAGTTTAATTAAATATTTCGGAAATTAGTTCGATTACAAACTTACCTAGCATGAGATTATCAGTGGATGTGATAAAAATTATTGTACAGGACTATAATTCGGATAAATTCTGCTGTATAGGGATTGATAAAATTCAGTTCAAAAGGTGTTTGGACCAAATTCGATCTGATTTCCTTCAAAACACGGAAGTCAAATTGGACAGGCTCTTAGTTCCACAAACAAAAACTTTTCTAGTTATGTTTGAAATTTCTGTCCCTTATCCCATATTTAATCTCAAATTTTATGTGTTCTTAAATTTCATCTTCTTATCTATACTTGAGGTTTGCAAACACAAAGTAGCGAGACAGAGTATTGAAGCGAAAGCAATAAATGGAAACCACCTAGAAACAGAGAATTCAACATCAACACTTAAAAGCTTCATACAGACAGCATCAAGGAAACAATAAGCCAAGATATTTGATTCATGACGAATTAAGTATCAGTGTATGCATACTACTTTCAAAAGCGGAATTTGACAGTGAGGAAAAATGACTAACTACATACCATCTTCCCATGTTTGTACATAGTTGAAGTCGGATGACTCAGTCAGAAGTTCAGATCTCACACGTGGTTCAACATAAATGTTTAACTTTTTCTTCTCTTTCAACCATCTGGATGAAAGGCTTAGAAAGAGATGGGTAAAGGGATATGCAATAGAAGATTAATGACATGCAAGACTATAAAGATGATAGACACCATACATTCAAAGCAGTTAATGCAAGGCTTGAGAACTAAAAATGACCAAAAAGTTAAAGGGTCCTCGGAATATAATTAATAACTACAATACCCTCATATTGGAAACTTTATCTTAAACATCAGCCAATGTAAACACCATATTAAAGCCGATCAGGGTGATCAAAGGGCAGCGCTGTCAAGCAGAGGTACCCATACAACCAGGGGCGTTACGGGGGCCTTTGCCTCACGTTGCCTTTTCGAAATCTTAATATACTACCTTTCGTCGAACTGAAACTGGTGAAAATATATCCTTCCACCCCCCATATTCCCCACCCAAAGAAAGTTATAATTTGGTCCTTACAAGAGTGTCTTCCTATTGGATAATGAAAAAAGGACAAAAGTTTAGCACATTTGATACTTTATTAACACTTTTAGTATTAGACTTAATTAAGAACTAATTTTAATGGCTAATCGTATATACTAAGAAAATACTGCTCAAAGAATTTTAATGGCTAACGTGTATACAACTGTGATACTAAGAAAATACTGTTGCAATAAATTCGATTATGACTTGTGTATGAAATTTCTTTTTGATTATTCTTCATCATCTTTTAGTTTCCTTTCATAAAATATTCAGAAGTCACTTATATAGAGTTACAGACAAAAAAGCAGGATGTAGAAAATGATTAAATGCCCAACTGAGTTCTTTTTTTTTTCTTTTGAGGGGAGGGGAATTAAATTTAAAGCAAGTGAAGCACATTAAAATATGCTTTTGAATGTCTTGAAGAGTTTTGCAGAGATCAGTTAAGGCAAAAGAACCTGAAGCAATTTGCATGAAACTTACATTCGGAATAACACCATGTAAAAGTAATTAACATTCTCAACATCCGCACCTGACCATTTGTGCACAAAGAATCCGAACAGAAACTGAATTCGGTTTTGTCAAAATAAGCACGGTCTGTGGGTCAGATTCCCACTTCAGAGAAATCTGGAAAGAAATAGCGGTATCTTAGATGATAGATAGAAGGCACACAATAAACAAACAGTGTCCAAGCTATATTTTAAGGGAAGATACTAAGAAAATTGCAGCAAACAAGGCTCTCTAATACAATAGAGGAAGTAATACCTGTTTACTGCTGCGTTCTGCAGTCGTAATATTCCCTTTTTCAAAAGAGACGACATCATGTTTGTGCTGATCACCATTCTCACCCTTGCAGCACCAGGAAAGTTTAAATGATGCCTATTGCACAAAACATAGTTCTGAATTATGTGAGCTGAAGGATATATTTAGCTGCAACCCAGTGGGTTTCACCAGGGTTTCCTTGATACCGACTTGTCATGCTCAAAGCATATGATACATCAAATCATATGCAATCTTACTCATTCGTTCCCTCTCTTGTGGGGTTGAAGGACACATTTCATTCGAAAGAGAAACACCATGTCTCATAGGCAAGAATCATTTCTTGGATTCTTCCATACTACACCTTTGCAACACTTTGTCTATATATGTACTTTGACTCAAACCTAGAAGTCGTCTAGATCTATCTCTATAGATCTTAACTCCTAAGATGTATGCTATTTCACCCAAATCTTTCATAGAAAAGCAACTACTTAACCAAGTTTTAACAGACTGTAAAGTAGGTATATCATTTCCTATGATGAGTATGTCATTTACATACAAGATTAGGAAAGAAATAATGCTCCCACTATTCTTCTTATAAACACAAGGTTCATCTTCATTTCTGATTAAAACAAATTCTTTGTTTGCATCATTAAAATGAAGATTCCAACTTCGAGAAGCTTGCTTTAGTTCATAAATAGGCCTTTGTAGCTTGCAAACCTTTCTAACATTTCCTGGAGCGAAAAAACCTTGTGGTTGTGTCATATACACATCCTCTTCGAGTTTTCCATTAAGGAAAGTGGTTTTGACGTCTATTTTCCATATTTAATAATCATGGAATGCAACTATTGCTATCAAAATCTGGATGGATTTAAACATATCTACAGGAAAAAAAAATTTCATAGTCTACACCATGAACTTTTCGAAAACCTTTAGCAACTAATAGTCCCTTGTATGTTTGTACATTATCATCCATGTTAGCTTTCTTCTTTAAAACCCATTTACATCCTATAGGTTTGAGCCCTTGAGGTGGTTCAACCAAAGTCCTTACTTGGTTTACTGACATGGAATCTATCTTATATCTCATGGCCTCAAGCCATTTCTCAGAGTCTGGTTCTGACACTGCTTCTTGATAAGTTCTAGGCTCATCTTGATCCGTAAGAATAATGTCTTCATGTGTGGTAATGAGAAATCCATATCTCTCAGGTACATGGTGTTCTTTTGTAGATCTTCGCAATGGTTTTGTTCATAAATATGTTGAATGTTCCTCAACAACTTGTGAAACATGCTCAACCTCAGGTTCATCGATTTTTTGTTCTTGAACTTCTCCAATTTCAACATTTCTACCCTTCCCTTTCTTTGAGAGAAATTCTCTTTCGAGAAAGACTTCCGTTCGAGCAACAAACACTTTGTTCTCGTTAGGGTTAAAGAAATAATATCCTTAGTTCTTTAGGATATCCAACAAATATACACTTACCCAAATCTTCATAAAAGACATACTAGGATGCTTCCTAGTTCATATCTCATATGGTGTCTTTTGAATCGATTTATATGGAACATAATTTAATGTGAAAGGGACTGTTTCAAGTGCATATCCCCAAAAAGAATTCAAATGACTCATTATTGATTGAACCATGTCTAGCAATGTTCAATTCATCCTCTCGGAAACTTCATTCCGATGTGGTGTACCAAGTGGCGTAAGTTGTGAGACAATCTCACATTCTTTTAGGAGCTCGTCAAACTCTAGGCTCGAGTATTCTCCACCTTGATTAGATTGAAGTGCCTTAATACTCTTGCCTAATTGATTCTGAACTTCATTTTTAAACTCTTTGAACTTTTCAAGTGCATACTCTTTGAACTTCATATATATATATATATGAATTAGTTGAATTTAGGTTCCCTTATTTGAACTGGTATTACAATTATTTGGTTATTTTAACACTCTCCATACTTGTGGCTTAACATGAAATTATTCAAGCATGTTTGACACTTTATGGAGTGAGACCAACAATTTCCAGAAATGATAAATTGAGGTGCTTCCATCTTGAATCTTGATGCTTATTTCTAGCGAGATATAAGACTTGTTCAATTTTTTTCTTCTTCACCATCTTGTTTGTTTATAGATCCAGAAATCATATGCACTGCAAATAATTTTATATGATCGTTAGACCAACGATTTCTGTTGTTGATTGTTATGATGTTGATGGGATGCACTAAGCAAAAACAAAAATTTTCTCTTTCTTTTGTACATTTTGGTGGAAATAACAATCGAGATATTTCAATTAAAAAATAATAGACAAAATAGATAATATATTATAAAAAAAATCAGGTTTAGGCCTTCATATTAGGGCCTACTGATAATATATAATTTAGATTCCTTTTATTTGAACAGGTATTACTACTATTTGGTGCCTTTAACACCCCCATACTTTTGATTGTTGTATATTTCCATTGGCTTAGCATGAAACTATTCAAGTATGCTTGACATTTTGTGTAATGAGACCAATAATTTTCAAAAATGATAAACTTAAGTGCTTCAATCATGAACCTTGATGCTGATTTCTGGTGAGACATAAGAGTTATTCAAATTTTTTCTTCTTCACCTACTTGTTTGTATATAGTTCCAGAAATCATATGCACTGCAGATAATTTGATTTGACCTTTTGACCAACAGTTTCTCTCATTGACCGTTACGATCTTCATGGGATGCACTGAGCGAAAAATGAAAATTTCTCTTTCTTTTGTACATTTTGGTAAAAATAACAATCGAGATATTTTAATTAAAAAATTAACAAATAAACCAGATAATATATTATAAAAATCGGGTTTGGGCCTTCATTCTCCCAATCTGACTTGAAATCCGATTTTGTTTTACAAAGCAATTTTACTTCAATTATTTTACCATGTTTAATAAAAAACCTGTAAAAAGACTATATGAAAAATTACACACTGCTTCAGGATCTAACCTTTTGTGGTTTTTTGGGGTCTAAAAATATGGTAATGCAAACAATGGTGGCCAGCGGGGATAGTAGGTTAAGAACGACAAAGTTTTTGGGGTTGATGCTCTTAGGAATTAGAACCCTTCTTTTGCCTGGATTTCTCTTTGCTGATGTTATGTCGAAGCTTCTTCCACCCTCAAATTACCCTCTAATGGCATACATCCGAAATTACAGGTGATTTTTGTGTTCTATTCTTCTTTTTCTTTATCTTGGGGCCTCCTGGTAATATATAGTGTTGTTGCGGATATTGATAGTGTTGCAATTCCATCACTTTCCAACGCTAAATCATTAGGTTTCGAAAAAATTTCTTTTTTGTCTCCGAAATTTCTTTTCTTTTGCCCTTTTTTTCAGGGATTAATGATGTTTAAATATTATTTTCTCGCTATATAATATATGAATTAGTTGAATTTGGATTCCCTTTATTTGAACAGGTATTACAACTATTTGGTGCCTTTAACACTCCCCATACTTGTGATTGTTGTATATTTCCATTGGCTTAGCATGAAATTATTCAAGCATGCTTGACATTTTGTGGAACGAGACCAACAACTTCCAAAAATGATAAACTGAGGTGCTTCCATCTTGAATCCTGACGAGACACAAGAGTTATTCAATTTTTTTTCTTTTTCACCTTCTTGTTTGTATATAGTTCCAGAAATCAAATGCACTACAAATAATTCGATGTGACATTTTGATTAAATATTTTTATCGTTGACCGTTACGATGTTGACAAGAGTCATTAACCGAAAAATGAAATTTTCTCTTTCTTTTGTACATTTTGGTGGAAATAACAATCGAGATATTTTAATTAAAAAAAATTACAGAGAAATCAGATAATATTATAAAAAATTGGGTTTGGACCTTCATTCGTCCAATTCGAGTTGAGATCCGATTTTGTTTTACCAATCAATTTTACTTCAATTATTTTACCATGATTGAAAAAACCCGTAAAAAGGCTATAAGAAAAATTACACACCGCTTTAGGATCTTACCTGTTGTGGTTTTCTGGAGGTCTAAAACTCTGGTAATGGAAACAATGGTTACCAGTGGGGATAGTAGGTTAAGAACGACAATGTTATGGGGTTGTTGTTAGTGGGAATTGGAACCCTTCTTTTGCTTGGATTTCTCTTCACCGCTGTTATGTCGAAGCTTCTTCTGCTCTCGAATTATCCTCTAATGGTAGCAATCCAAAACAACATGTGATTTCTGTTTTTTATTCTTCTTCTTCTTTATCTTAAGGTCTCCTGATAATAAATAGTATTATTGCGGATTCAGATAGAGTTGTAATTCGATCACTTAAATTAGCTAACCCTATTCCCATATGTAATGGGGGTAAGAGGAGGTAGGGTAGTAGGCTGCTCCCGACGCCAGATTGAGAGCAGCTTCCGTGAAAGACCTCCGTTATGAATTGCATTCAGTGGGACTCTTTATTTGAACAGGTAGTACTCCCCGTACTTGCGATTTTTGTATATTTCCATTGGCTTAGCATGAAATTATTCAAACATGCTTGAAATTTTGATGAACGAAACCAACAATTTCCAGAAATGATAAACTGAGGTGTTTCCATCTTGTATATAGTTCCAGAAATCATATGCACTGCAAATAATTTGAATTTGAATATTCTACTGCTTTATTCAAGGATAGTCAATTTATATATATTAGTTTCTTCCTTACGAATACGTGTATACACGTTTAGTTTTTATTTTTAATTTGTTGTATTTATTTCATACAAATTGAGTTTTTGGGGAAAAATTATATGGATGCTCACTTAATTATGAAAATATTTTAATTTAATTGTTAATTTTTTTAATTTTGTCAATCAAATATTTAACTATTTAAATTATGACAATCAAGTTATTTGATGTTAATGTTTAATAAAGTGGTTAACAAAATTAATATGATTATACATTCAGTCATAATTATTTACTTATTTTATCAATTTAATTATTTACTTATTTTATCAATTTAATTTTAATATAATTTAATAAATTTAATTGATTTGAGGAAAATTTTATTAGATTAAATTAAATTTATGATCAAATTAATAGAATGAATAAGTAATAAATATAAAATGTGTAATACTAATTTTATTATATGTCATATTAATTCTTTCGTCAAATATTAATGACATGTGACTTTATCCCGGATTAAACTACAAGATAATCTTTTATAATTACGAAAGATAACTTTTTTTTATTAATATACCATGTCATTAACTTAACGATGGTTAACAGTTGAAAATGTAATAAATTAATAATATAAGTGATTAGAATATTATTTTTTAAATAATGATTAAATAAAACAAATAAAAAAAGATTCAACATAAATTAATAATATAAATGATTAAAATATTATTTTTAAATAATGATTAAAATAAAATAAATCGAAAATAAAAAGTTTCAACAATGTACTTTATCCTTGATTGTAACATATTTTTTGAGTAAAGAATTTTGATTTCGACATTTTAAACTAGATTTCATCATACTTAATCATAACCGTTCTTCAATTGTAAATATGATCGTGCTAAAAATATGTATATATAATGATATATTGTACAAATAGAAAATCTTAGTTATTCATATTTTAATCTATCAATTTTTTTTTAAATTTAATAAAAAGAAAAAGGATAAAAACAAATAAAAAATATTATTTTGAAAAAAATATTAAAGTAGATTATTCGTTCACAAAAAGATCGTAACAGAATATTCACATAACAAAATGATAGTATCAAATAATTAGATGTTACTAAATTTAGTGAAATATATATTTAATTATACGTATTTTCATCCAAAATAAAAATATAAAAATATGGCAGTTGTAATTTGTCTATTTTCAGAAAATTAAATTTCAATATTAAAAAATTAAAAAATAAACAGAAAGAAAAAAAAAAGATGTTTTTTTAAGCAGCATTAAGAGGATAACTTTTTTAAAAAGAAACCACCCTCAAAAAATGTGGAAAACCCCTCTTTTTCTCCAGAATTTACATTGCTAATCTCTGTTTCATTATCACCGTCACCCCTAAAACCAAATGTTTATTTACATTTTGTTTTGATCATTCAATGAATTGAAAAGAAGAAGAAAAAGAAAAGATCGCCACCGTCTGCCACCTTTTGATCAATCAAGGTATCAGATTTTCAATCCAATCACATTGGCAGCCGTTGGATTGATGACGCCGACGTTGCCATGTAGCCGGCGTTGCTAGAGCCTAGAGGAGCTTCTTTTTTCCTCCTCTTGTTCAACTCCCATTGGTCAGGCTTCGTTTGTTCCTTTTACGGTTAATAATTTTGGGTCTTTCTCTGTTTATTTTTTGTTCAATCCAAGTTTTCACGAGAGAAAATGAACTCATCTTCTGGTTTTGGTTTTGGAGGTGATCTTTGTTCTGGGTTCCCCAAATCGACCCCGAATAATCCCAATTTTAGTTTCAATTCGCCTTCTGTACAACGGTCATCGGGAGGCCTTCCAAGGCCAAAGCCTGCCAAAAGTAAAAAGCAATCGAATTCCCATAATTCAAAATCTTCAGGCAAGTTAGAAAACCGGACAGGCTCCGGTTTTAATCTGTTGCGACACCCTAGCCTTTCTGATGGGAGTGATTTGGGTGGCAATTTATTTTCCAAGCTCACAAATGATATAACGAAGGTGAGTACTAATAATGATGACAATGTAGGTAGTTGTATTAGTAGTGGTGTGGAAACTGAAAAACTTCGGTACGAGTTCCAGAGCAAATTGAATACTACAGGCAATGATGTTGACGATGGAGTTAAGAAGGATTTTGTATTTAAGGCTGGAAAAGGTAATAATTTGGTTCGAAGCGTGTCGGATACGCTTAGTGATGGGGTTAAGAATTTGAACATAAAGGGGTTCGATGATAATAGCACCAAGGAGAGTTGTGAAAGCTCTGGTCATCTTGGTTTGAAAAGAGATAAGGTATTATCAGCTGGAAGCGAGATGAAGCTGAATATCGGGAGTACAATGGGAGATTCTACTAGACAAACAGAGAGGGGATTTACTTTTCAGGCGGCCACAACTAAAGCTCATATGGATAAACCAAAAACTGATATTAGACGTGGTGGAGCTACAGCATCAACAACTTTGTTTTCATCTAACACCTTGCCTTTCCAGAGTGGTTCAAATACCTTTGGCATGACTTCTGATAAACCAGGAAACAAGGATGAGTTTTGTTTTACAGTAAAAAAAGATGCTATAGAAACACCCTTTGTAGAATTCAAAACGCCAAATTCACAGTCAAATAGAGCCTTTGGCTTAAATAAAAATTTGGAATTCGGTGCAAAAAGAGAAGTTGGTACAAGCACAAAAGTCAAGAAAAAGAAGGGTAAGTCGAAGCAGCCTAAATCTGTCCAGCTGTGGCATGGACCAGATTTTGTTTCAAGTAAAATTAGTGCTCGTTGTTCAAGAGAACCTTCTGCAACTTCAGAGGAGTCTTTCAGTCTTGATAACAAAGATGACTTCAGTGATACACAGTCAACAGTTTCACGTTATGCAATAGATGGGGATCTTCTTGCTACAGCACAGTATATGAATATAAAAGATGGTAGGGTGAAAGATGAACTAAAAGAGGAGGGTTCTGGAGATGTTTTTGATGGTGTTGCGGCTGAAGCTACCCAAGAAGATTCTGTGCATGGGTCCAAAACTGAGAGCTTTGCAGTTGCAGTCGAGGATATTGATCGTAACAGTGGTATTGCTCTTAGTTCAGCTGAAACTCAAGTCAGTTCAAGAACAAGTATTGACAGGAAAGATAGTGATGGCCAGATGTTCTTTAGTTCCCCTTCTAACTTGGAACATATAAGTGGCTTTGACTTCACCTTTGCTGCATGTCCTTCCGATAAAAGTCAACAACCACCACCAAGTGGTCACCACAAAAAGAAAAATTCAGCTAAAAGTGCTTCATTGCATATATTCTCTAGGCAAGACCTGAAAGCTGAAGTTTCTACCATGCAAAGCAAGGTTCAAGGAAATTCCAGGGTGGAAAAAGGACCTGAGGTTAAATGTGAGCCTAATTTGAGCAGTTCAAACACTGCAGCTATGGAATTGTGTGAAAAGTGGCGGTTAAGGTTATTATTAATATGAATTTTATAATTGACCTTTATTCTTTTAAAACATATACTTTTCAAGTAGATTAATTTTCTTATAGATCTTGTTTTGCCATCTTGTAATTTGATGATGCGACCTCTGTTAGCGATTGATTTCCCTTCCACGATGAATACATTTTTTACAATATGTACCAGGGGAAATCAAGCCTATGCAAATGGGGATTCATCTAAAGCTGAGGAATCTTATATGCAAGGGATAAGTTGTATTCCCGCAGGTGAGAAATCTAGAAGCTGTCTTCGTGCATTGATGTTGTGCTATAGCAACCTTGCAGCCACACACATGTCTCTTGGAAGAATGAGAGATGCACTAGGAGATTGTATGATGGCCATCTCAATAGATCCCAACTTTTTGAGGGTTCAACTTAGAGCAGCAAAGTAAGGCTCTACATTTGTTTCATTTTTTATTTGAGCTATCTCATTTTCCAGGATTCTATGTGTTTATCCTGGAACTTTATAAATTCCTTTAGATATCAAGCTTATTGAAGATTGAGAATTATTTTCTCTTTTTGAAGATTTGTTGCATCATGCATGATGACTTACAGGCATTTGTTTCAAATTGCCCATAGATGCAGCTCTGATGCCAATTTCAAATCTTAGCACTTCCATTTGATGACCTTTTGTAGTGCTTAATATGTGTTATTTCTATAAGTTAAATTACCAATTATGTTTTCCATTTTTTTTATATCTGCTCACTTTTGGAGTTAATATTTCTCCTCATTCTTATGATCTCATCCTGTTGTTAGGATATTGATTTTGATATCAGTTTTCATGTCAATGCTTTGATACTAGTTTGACTCTCATTTCTATTGGCTTTCCATTATCTCTCCTAACTTGATTCTTCTTTATTTCTTTTCCTTCAAGTTGCTACCTTGCCCTTGGAGAAGTTGAGAATGCGATGTGCTATTTCAGGAAGTGCTTACAATCTGGAACTGATGTTTGTGTGGACCGAAAAGTTGCAGTAGAATCTTCAGATGGCCTACAAAAGGCTCAGGTGCTGATTATTATTTGGGAGGAGCTACTATATTATTGTTCTTCTTTTATTCAAGTTAATTTGGTACTGGTTTGAGTTAATTATAACATTAGTTTCTATTTACAATTTATTCTTTATCTCCACAAAGATCAATTAATTTTGCAAAAGTCCCTACTGAATAATGCATCTTGTCCTCATTTGAGATTATCCTGTTGAGTAGCCTATCATCTTTGAATTATGGCTGCAGGTATGTTGTAGTTTGTATTTTGCAATGGACTTTTGAAGACAAAGAAACATGATCAATTTAGTTTGGGTTTTCCATCAGTTAGGATCTTAAACTACATGAGACCAAAATTTATGAACTTGATCAAGAACATGATCTTGACCTTCTCATAGTATATGCTTCAATGCTTGCTATCTGTTTAATATGACTGTCTGATTGATTATACGAGAAATAACAAGCTGTTAGTAATCAAATAATTGCTGCACTTTTGCAAATGAGTCCAAATTGTTGTCTTTAGGCTTTAAGGAGTTGATGTCATTCATACAAGTTTCAGAGCTTGATACTTTCTAGTTTCAACCTTTTTTTTTCTTGAAAATCATATATATTTCTATTACAATCAATGGGTGAAAGTAATATCAACAAACAGGTACTGGAGCAGAAGTGATGCTCGAAAATGAAAAAGGTGGTTGGTTACTAAAGGAAGCGTAATGATCTACCACTTGCTCTAATTGGTGGACAAGTTTAAAGTCATAATAATGCACCTGAGAGTTAGATTAATTCTTGGCGGACCACTTGCTCTAATTTATTAACTTGCATGGATAAATTAATTCACTTTGTGGCTATATGTTGTTTTTGAGAAGTTTGATTATTTGCTAAGCCATGGAACCACACGTCTGAATTTAAATTTCTTGCAATGTCATCCTAAAAAAAAGAATTTCCGTGTCTATGGGTATGTGCATGTGCAAATGTATGTGGTGGTGGAAGGGGTTTACATTTTTTCTTTTATATCGTTAGCTGATGGAAGGTGTATGATTGTTTTGATAGCCACCCTCGCTAGCTTCTCTGAAGTTATTCAGTTTTCAGCTTCACTATGCTGGGTTTATTTGAGATGATGGTAATTTAGCTGATTAGTGGTTTCTTATTTGGCAGAAATTGTCTGAATGCATGGATCACTCGGCTCTACTTTTGCAAAGCAAAATGTCTGAAAATGCAGAGGCTGCTTTGGAAGTAATTGCTGAGGCTTTGCAAATAAGTGTGGTTTCAGATCAATTACTTGAAATGAAAGCAGAGGCTTTTTTAATTGTAAGTGTAATTTTTTTGACATATGCTTCTCTAAATGTAGAACTTCTGAAAGTAGGTGGTTTACTGTTATTTAAGCATATGTTAAACAACAGGGAGATTGATGGAATCATAACAACACTTTTGCAATCTGACAGCTAGGCAAATATGAAGAAGTAATTCAGCTGTGTGAGCAGACATTTGATTCCGCTGAAAAGAATTCTCCTTCTTTAGATGCCAATGGGCAATCGGCCAGTCCAGATAGTTCTGGCTTCTTGAAGGACCCTACCTTTAGAATTTGGCGATGTCACCTGATCTTCAAATCTTACTTTCATCTAGGAAAGCTTGAAGAGGCTATTGCTTTTCTGGAGAAGCAAGAGGAATTGCCATCCACTACAAATAGGTAAAATTCACACCATTGTCTTTCAAAATATTCTGATTTATGCCATGAAGTACAATGATTATTGCACATTTTGAGTCTGTCCAGGGATGGAAGAAACAGTTTGGAATCATCAATTCCATTGGCTGCTACTGTACGTGAGCTCTTAAGCCATAAGGTATTTCCTAGATATGCTTTTTAACTTAAGAATCAGATTTTAAATAAAAAAGTTGGGACTGGGTCAAGGCGGTTTTTGGTTGACCATGTGGTATATGTGGTCTAAAATTTTTAAATTATATATTATAAATATATATATTCAGTACAATCAATTAGATTAATTTAAAGGAGGAAGGGGGAAGTGGTTAAACACAGGGATTGAACCCTGGACCTCATTCAACATAACTTGACTCTACACAAGTTATTTCCACTGGAATATATTATTTTATTAGCAAGTTTATTATAATTGAATACATTAATTCAATAATAAAATATAATTAAGATTAATATACTAAAAAGTAAATTATTTCGTAATTATACATTAATGTATAATTAAGATTGAATCCTGGAACTGAGAAGTGGTAACATTTAAATGATTAGTAGAAACCAGTATTAAATTTTTTTTTCTTTCTTTCAGAAGAATGATGTGCTTTGGTGGGGGATAGATAAAAACTTTATTATCAATTCAATTATTTCTTTCTTCTGCAGGCTGCAGGGAATGAAGCATTCCAATCAAGAAAACACTTGGAAGCTGTTGAACATTATACTGCGGCTTTATCTTGCAATGTGGAGTCACGTCCTTTTGCAGCTATTTGTTTTTGCAATCGTGCTGCTGCATACAAAGCACTAGGCCAAGTCACTGATGCTATTGCTGATTGCAGCCTCGCCATAGCACTTGATGGCAATTATTTGAAGGTTTCTTTTTTTTTCCTGCAAACTGATTTGTCTTTGTGCTCTTACTTGTTCAGATGATTTTCTATCAGAGGAAGTGATTGGAGGAATTTGAGTAGAGAGATTGAATCAGTCAGTCCATTGTTTCTAAATAAAATTGTTTAATCTAACTGAAAAATACCTCCAAAGGGAGAAAGTGAATGAAGTCATCTAATAGCTACTAAGCACATGCACAACCTCAATTTGTAGGACTGCCTGGATGGTTTTATCATTGTATTGACAAGAAGACGATTGTTACTTATCAGCCTATCATTTATTCTGTTCTAAGCAGCAGTGGTTGGCACATAAAATGTTACTGAAAGGTGCAATAAACTATAAATGTTGAATATGAACAAAAGAAAACAAGAAAACTATAAACGCTGAATGCTAAGGACTTAGAAAATGCATAAACCAAATGCCTTTACTAGAAATTTATTTTAATTTGCTGGTTAAAATGGGGATTTTCTTATTCTCGAACTCATTAACAACAATTGTTTTTTCCAGAAGTTGTCATGTATGCCTGATAAGTTTGGCTTAGTATTGTGTTGTATGGATCTAAAAAGTAACTTTACGGCAGCAACATAAAATGATTGTATAAATTCAGGACTTTGGGAGTACATTTTATTATTTTCTTTTTAGACATCTATTGCAACTATTCACTGCTGGAAAATATTGCTTTCTGAATGATTGGAGCCTCAGGCACAGCCTTTATTATTTGTTTATCCACTTCCATTACATTTCTTGGCTTCCTATCACCTTCTAGGGGCATTTCTTGGTTTTATACTGTGTAGGATGCATGCTTGAATCAAAGTCAACATAAATGGTTAGATTTATTGTGAAATTTATAGATCATTTTAAAATTATCTTTGCAGCCACTTTCTAGACGTGCCACATTATATGAGAAGATTAGAGATTATGGGAAAGCAACTAATGATCTTGAAAGACTTCTTTCTCTTCTTGTGAAACAAACGGAGATGAAAACCAATCAAACTGGATTATCTGAAAGATCTGTTAACTTGGCAAACGACACAAGACATGCTCGTTCATGGCTTTCTGAAATTGAGGAAGAAAGCAAAAAGGAAGTGCCTTTGGATTTCTATCTCATCTTGTGAGTTTCTTATGTACATGGATCTTGATGCTACTTTCTTCTTTGGCTTAATATTAAATAATTTGTTAGCCTTTACCTTAAACCTTTCTAATATTGTTGTGTGGGTAGTAAATTTTAGATTTCGTGAAAGGGGTTTAAGACTTTCCATTCATCTATAACCATGTATGTTATTTTTACTGTAATGGCAGGGGGGTTGAACAATCTGTTTCACCAGCAGAAATAAAGAAGGCATATCGGAAAGCTGCTCTTAGGCATCATCCTGACAAGGTTTCTAATATCTGCTGCTATACACATATTTTTAGAAGTTTGGCAGTGATCGTAGTTTTGTACACATGTAGGCTGTTCAATCCCTGGTAAGAACTGAAAATGGAGACGATAAGATCTGGAAGGAGATAAGAGAAGAAGCCTACAAGGATGCTGACAAACTATTTAAGATAATTGGAGAAGCATATGCAGTACTTTCAGACCCTACCAAGGTATATGTTATCCTCTTCGAATTTGCCTATTCCTTCCTTGACCTTGAGGAGCATTATAATAACTTTATTTATTATGGTATATGTTATTCTTGGCAAATATGGTACTTATCTTGCAACATTGTCTTTTTGCAGCGCTCTAGGTATGACTCTGAAGAAGAGACAAGGAACTTGCAAAAGAAACATTTTGCACATACATCCAGAGTAGCTGCAGATGGTTATAATTATTCGTTCGATAAAAGCAGTGGCATGCAATCACGGAGGGATGCCAGGAGATCGTTTGGCTACTCTAGCTCCAAAGGGTCTAAAGCCACTCGTTCAAACAGATTCTTTTGACAGTTGTGGGCCACGTGTTTGACAATCTCGAGATATCTGATCAAGTTAAATGATGATTTCTAGGAGATTCGGATCTATGTAGGAACTTCGCAGGAAGGAATCTACATCAACCACTCACTCCCTAGAACTATTTGAACTTCCAGGAGGTAATACCATATGATTGAAAGCATCAATGCAAGTTCTGGGTAATGCCAGTACGTAAAGAGCAATTCCTTTTTTCTTTTCTTTTTTGAGGGTTTTTATCACAGTTTGTGAATGTGAAAGGTTTCTAAACTTTGAAATAATGAAGTCCATGTTTTAAGCCCGGATGGCCTTTTGGTTCAAGGAAATTGCTTGTTCATAAAGGAAGTCGAGCAAATGTACAGACATTACGAAGAACTACGTTTTTTTTGGAGTTTCTACATCTCTGGCTGACATTCGACTAAGAATATATCATTTTTATTTTTTTGCTATACTTACCCCTTCTTTCTGGACTTGATTGTTTCATTTTATTGCAGTTTTCATTACTGGAATTGATAATTTAATTTCCGACAGAGATGTGAACTTTATGTTTAAACACTTCAACATTAGTATGTCATGTTTATTTAAATTTGTCTGTGTATTTAGGATTTCAATACATATTCATTTTACTGTTTATGAAAATTAATCGTTTTCAGGGTTTATGGCTGTCTCCAATCATTTTATCTTCAACATTCGAACTCAAATTCTCTCTATCAGAGAAGATGAAAGATTTTATTACAGAAGCTTTCCAAGTAAGCATAACATGATTATTGGCGAAGATATACTTCGAAAGTTGGAAGATACAGGAATTCATAAAGACAAGCAATTTATTCGAAATTACGTGATGTTTTTAAGGTACCATTTCGGGATTGTATTTGTAACTCACTTCCGAACCCAGGCAAGAGTATCTCGGATAACGAAATGGCATATGGGGACAGTTCCTGGTTTAATATTTAGGATCTGAAAAGCTGGGTGATTGGGGCTCCAAGCTGATGTATCTTTGTAATACTCATATGCTTGCCGATTCTTGAACTTGGACATTGTTTCTATCTCTCCTTTATGTTTTTGTCTTCGCCACAACTTTTACGTTGCAAACAAGTAGCTTACTTGTTATACTAACAAGAAATGTTGAAAAGGTTCTCGTGAATCTCTGTACTTCTTAGAATATTGAAGGTTTTACTAAAACAATATTTTACTTATAATAACTATTTTACACAATGTCTAAGAGTGAAAACACATATTAAATGTTCACATATGTATAAGAGTGAAAAAATATATTCTTAATTATAGATTAAAGTTAAATTTAAAAAAATAATAAAAAGATTAAATTTGATAAACTATCGTTTGATTATATCAAAATCGTTTAACACAGAGTCCTACGACAAATAATGATAGTTATATAAACTATCAGTAACTACATTAAAAACATTCATCACATACATACACAACTTTACATGTAAGAAATGCTAAAGGATCAATACATTCTCCTATTTATATGTTGACACGCGCGCGCACTTCAACTATACTTATTTATAATACCAGCAAACACCGAGTTGATGAGTTGGAACACATTTAATACGACCCCTAGCCCTAGTCCTCTTGATACTGGTATTTTTAGCAAATTTAGTTGGGAACCCAGACATGGGCGTCTCTGGCTAGAAAATGACAGACGGGAACAGTTCCTGGCTTAACTTTGAGAACCTGGAAAGCCAAGTGATTGGGATTCCAAGCTGATGTATCTTTATGGCAAACGCCCAATGCTGTAGCTTTTGTTCCATCTTCCCCAACTAAAGGACCATTATACAAATCTGTTTTATCAATGGAGTGGCATAAGAACACTGCATATGCATACTCCATTTTGTGACAAACAATCGTAGATTCACCCATCATTTTCACTCCCTCCCCGACACTAAACTCTTGGCTTTGCGTCTCTTTCTCTAACTCTGTCGACAAAAGCTCGATGTTTTTTCCCAGCATGGAAACACCCGAATCCACGAAAAACTCGAATGACGTTGCGCAATATTTTGTTTCTCCTTCCATGGTTGGTGCTTCACAATCCTCGATTGCCTGTTCCAGTATTTTAGATGTTGTTGATTTAGATTGCAATGAAAAATAGTTCAAGACATGTGCAAAGGTTTGAGTTGAGAAGGGAATTGAGTCAGCCACTGGACGAGATAAAAAAACTCGTTTTGCTTGTTTTACTGGACAACTCCTTTAAGTGCACCTTGGTATCAGGATGAAGCTTACTCTCCAAAAAGTAAATGTCTTTCTCAACTGTAACTTTTTTATTTGCAAATTCCTTGTTTTTCGAGTATCCATATCTTCGGTTATATGTTCGTTGGGTCGTTCCTTGGTCGACGGATATTCCATTTTTATACATCTTGACCATATTAGCCAAAACAACTTTCTTATGATCTCCATATCCTACATGAAACAGAGCATCAGAAAGCTCACAAAATTATTGAAAATATATAAACAGAGGAAACAGAACAATACCATCAGCAGATGGTACTAAAAGATTTTGCAAGATTTTAGGCATTGGAGTGTTTGGGAACACAGAAGTTCAGTGCATCTGTGTTGGGGAGCCACATGTCTTGCTGCAGCTGCAAGCTGTTGCGGAATACGAATATCAGATAAAGCAAAATCGCAACTGATAATTTGAGAAAATAAAAATGAAGATAAAGAAGACAAAAATTTTACGTGGAAAACCCCTAAATAATATAGGGTAAAAACCACGAGCAAAGATAGAAGAATTTCAGTATGAGAAAATAGGAATTAAAACTTCTCTCAATCTAACAAGGAGAAAACAATTACAATTTTCTCTTGATAAAAATGAGAAAACAACTCTCAAGAAACTCTCTAAATTCTCTAGTATTGGGAGAAAGTAGAATGATTTGGGATGTTTTTGAAGCTAAATGGGTTAGGATATTTATAGTTGAAGCTTAAGGACTAATCTTGTAAATATCCTAAAGTGTATGAACTAAATTTTCAATTTTCCCATTTCCAAATTTCAACAAAAATTGTTGCCACTTTTGACTTCACTATTGTGCAACTTTTCGGTGGAATTTTTTTAATGCCAACTTTCGATTCATTTAAAAAAATTTCAACAATCTCCCACTTGAAGATTTGATTGGAACAATCATATCTTCACATCATTCTTTCTACCTTGTACCATCATGTTGCTTACATTTCTGACAGGCCACAAGAGGATCGACACCAAGTAAATTTATCAACATTGATCGTCTTCATCATGAAATCTGCTATGTTGTCTTTGGTATGGATCTTCTACATATCTACCGTCCCTTCTTCCACCTTTTCACGAATGAAATGGTATTGAACTCGTATGTGCTTTGTCCTTGAATGAAATGTTGGATTCCTTGTTAGATGTAAGGCACTTTGACTGTCACAAAACATAGAGACATACTCTTGATTGTGCCCAAGCTCCTCCAATAGCATCTTTAACCAAATTGCTTCTTTACTGGTTTGTGTAGCTACTACATATTCTACTTCTGTTGTTGACGTAGCCACAACTGACTATAATTTTGAAACCAAGCTTACAGCTCCACCAACAATTTTCAACATATATCATGTAGTATATTTGCTTTTATCCAAATCCCCTGCATAGTCAGAATCAATATACCTATTGATAAGTAAATTTGATCATCCGTAACATAATGCAACATTTGAGGTCCCTTTGATGTATCTCAAAACCCTCTTTATTGTATTCCAATGCTCGCCTGGATTCTCCATGTACCGACTAACCACTCTCACTGCTTGTGCAATGTCTGGTCTTGTGCATATCATAGCGAACATTAAACTTCCCACTGCCAATGCATACGGTACTCGAGACATCTCCATCCTCTCTTTTTCACTGCTAGGACTCATACTGGAGGTTAATTTGAAGTTAATAGGAAGAGGGGTAGAAATTGGCTTATAATCTTGTATGTTGAATCGTGACAAGATCTTCTTCAAGTAATTCTTTTGTGAAAGCCAAATCTTCCTATTACTTCTGTCTCGGTGGATTTACATCCCTATAATCTTGTTTACTGATCCCAAGTCCTTCATTTCAAATTCCCTAGCCAGTTGTACCTTTAATTCTTCAATATGACCTTTGTTGGGTCCTGCAACCAATATGTCATACACATACAACAACAATATAACAAAATCGTTATCACCAAACCTCTTGAAATAAGCACAATAGTCTACATTAAGTCTGTTGTATCTAAGGCACATAATGAATGAATCAAATCTCTTATACCAACACCTCGGCATCTGCTTTAGACCATACAGAGATTTGTTCAAACTACAAACCAAGTTATTATTTTTTTTTTCTTCAAAACCTTCAGGTTGGAGCATATAAATCTCTTTTTCAAGATTTCCATGAAGAAAAGTTGTTTTAAAATCTAGCTGCTCTAGATGTAAGTTCAATGTAGCATACATTTCCAAGACTATTTGAACTGTTATTAGTTTAACTACAGGAGAAAAGATTTCATTGAAATCAATACATTCTTTTTGAGCATATCCTTTGACCACCGGTCTTGCACGATACCTCTCAACTTGATCATCACCATTTCGCTTTATTTTGAAGACCCATTTGTTACCAATTGGCTTCCTTCCTTGTGGTACTGGCACAAGGTCCCATGTATTATTTTTATGAAGGGCTTTAATTTCTTCTTGCATCGCCATCATCCATAGTGAAGCATCTGAGCTGTTTATTGCCTCCTGATATGTTGATGGCTCACTGTCCTATGTTAAAAGCAATATGCAATATTTCCTTCTATAACATAATCTGATTGCTAATTAGGACGTCTTCTCACATGATCTGATTGACGAGTTGTTGGAGCTTCATAACTCTCTATTTCTTATTCGTCATGTGTTGGTTCTGCTTCAGAAGAATCTCCTTGTTCAAACTCCTTTTCTACATGTATCTATGTAGTCTCTGACTTTTCAATGCTATCATCATCTTCTTTTCTTTGTAGTTTATCTTCTATAAAGATAACATCTTTGCTGATGATCACTTTTCGGGCAGTTGGATCCCACAAGCGATACCCCTTTACACCATCAGCATACCCCAAGAATTTACATTTCTTGGATTTTGGATCCAGCTTTTGAAATTTCTTGGGAGTTGTACATCACGTACTCAAAACTTCCAAATACATAGAGGTTTGAATAATCAGCTGGTTTACCAGTCCACATCTCTATTAATGTCTTCAGCTCTATTGCAGTTGATGGAGCTCGATTCACCAAATAACAGCTCGATTCACCAAATAACAAGCGGTATTAACTGCTTCTACCCAAAATGATTTTTCTAGGTCTGTAGCCCTCAACATTGCTCTTGCTCTTTCTAACAAGGTTTTGTTCATCCATTCTACCACTCCATTTTGTTGAGGAGTGTTCGCCACTGTGAACTGTCTTTTGATGCCTTATTTCCTGCAAAAGTCATCAAATTCTTCACTTGTGTATTCTCCTCCATTATCTGTTCTGAAACACTTGATCTTATTTCCAGAATCAAGTTCCACCCGTGTTTTGAAGTTTTTGAAAGTTGAAAACACATTTAACTTCTTCTTAATAGGGTACACCCAACATCTCCTGGAGTAGTCATCAATAAATGAGACAAAGTATTTTGCTCCGCCTAGAAATGTAACTGGTGCTTGCCATACATCATAATGAACTAATACTAGAACACTTTTGCCTCTAGAATTTGACGTGTTAAATTTCAACCGGTGTTGCTTACTTGTTATACAATGATCATACAAAGTAAGTGATACCTTTGTTAAGCCTGGAAGTAGCTTTTGATCCACAAGGATTTTCATTCCTTGTTCTAACATGTGTCCAAGTTTCTGATGCATAGCATTGCAGAATCTGAACTACATAAGGCAACAGAGGCTTCTGCTTTTAGCAAAGTCTCTCCCTTCAGCATGTACAAGTTTGTTGCTATCTTTTCTCCTTTCATCACCACAAGCGTTCCACAGAACACCTTCATGATTCCTTTCCGTGTTTCAATCTTGCTTGCATTATTATCCAACAATTCGTAGGATAATAAATTTTTCTTCAGGCCTTTCACGTGTCGTACATCTCGAACAAATTTAATTGTTCCATCATACATCTTCAATTTGATGGTTCTCATGCCAACGATCTCTAAGGTATGATCATTGTAACTATACACAGATCCTCCTGAGACAGGTTCATAATGATGGAACCATTCTCTTCTTGAGGTCATGTGATATGTTGCTCCCGAATTAATGAGCCATATATCTGCAAATCTCTTTCTACCTTCCACGATGGTTGACGCTTCACAACATAGAGCATCTCCATCATCTGAAGTGTTTGTGGTATTGCCTTGTGGATCGGAGTTTTTACCTGGACTCCAACAATCCTTCTTCAAGTGACCCTTCTTTCCACAGTTGTAGAACTTTAAATTATTTTTGCTTCTCGACTTTGATTAACCATGTTTGTGACTACTACTTTGACCATGTTATGTTGATCTCTGATGAGTGTTCAGAATCGTTAATCTTTGCTCGTTATTTCTTCAATTTTATGGAATTATTGCTGCTAAATTGGTCGTGTTATGCTTATTTTCGAGCAGGTCCTTACTTTCCAGAATTAATGAAAAAACGGGCGCATTCTGCATTTTTTTATTATTTGGTCACGGCTGGAGACATGGGCACGACGCGGTCTGATGTGGCAGTTTCTAGAAGGTCCAGTCAGCGACGGTTTCTAGAAGACTTCCTCTGCACGCCTTCTGGAATATTGACGAGCAGAGTTGCATTAGGAGACTAGTTTAACAACAACAACAACAACAACAACAACAAAACCCAATTCCCATATATATGGGGTAAGGGGGAGGTAGGGTAGTAGGCTGCCCCCAACGCCAGGTTGAGAATAGCTTCCGTGAAAGACCTCCGGCAGTCAGAAAATTAAAAATATAGATAAAATGCAATGCATGTATAAATAATTACATAAATACATAGCTAAAATAGTATTCATATGCAGTCATTAATATCATATGTGCTTCTGTAATGGGGAGTAATCCCTGCAAAATAATCCATGCGAAAGAATCTCTGCATATAGACAGAAACCTAAGACCTGGCTAAATTTAATAGAGGAAACATGACGGGAATGATACACAGAAGACAACGATAGCAAGCCCAGGTCTAATCTTTCATAAATACCAATAACAGAAAAGTATAAAAAGTAAAAGTCATGGAAATTACTACAAATGCATTTAAAAGAAGACAAAGATGATACACCCTATAGATGTGACTCACACTACTCGACTACCCTAGTCTTAAGCCTCCATAATTTCCTATCATAGGTCATGTCTTCGGTAAGGCCTAAATCCATCAAATCAGATCTCAAGCAGTCATCCCACTTCCTCCTTGGTCGTCCTTTCCTTCTGGCACCGTCGACTGTAATCGACTCTACCCTCCTGACCGCATCCGACGGTAGTCGCCTAAGGACGTGCCCAAACCACCGTAGTCTTCCCTCCCTCATTTTTTCGGAAACAGACACCACCCCTAAGGACATCCTAATAGCAGAGTTTGTCGTCATATCCCACAGAGTCCTACCACATGTCCATCGAAGCATTCTCATTTCTGCGGCCTCTATCCTCCTTACGTGATCCTTCTTGGGTGCCCAACATTCTGATCCATACAACAGCGCTGGTCTTATTGCCATTCTATAAAATTTTCCCTTAAGTTTTAGAGGCACCTTCTTGTCACACAAAACTCCAGTAGCGGCCCTCCACTTTAGCCATCCCGCCTTTATACGGTGTGTAACGTCATCATCTACACCCCCATCTTTATGTATCATAGACCCTAAGTACTTGAAACAATCCTTTGAGGGAAGAACGTGTCCTTCTATGCATACTTCTACATCTTCATCGTTTTGGTTCCCATTGAAGTTTGAACATAAATACTCTGTCTTTTCAATATTGATCCTTAAACCTTTTTCTTCCAAAGCAGTCTTCCAGGTAGCCAGTCTACTATTCAACTCAGATTTTGTTTCAGCCACTAAGACAATGTCGTCAGCGAAAAGCATACACCAAGGTACACCGTCTGGTGTCGCGCAATAGATGTCGTCCATAATCAAGGCGAAGATGTAAGGGCTAAGAGCCGACCCCTGGTGGAGTCCGATTTCCACCGAAAATGCCTCGGTGTCGCCAACTGTAGTCCTGACGTAAGTAGTAGATCTACAGTACATATCACGAATCGCCCGGATATAAGCAGTTGGTATCCGTCTCGTTTCCAAAGTCTTCCAGATCGTATCGCGAGGAACGCTATCATAAGCCTTCTCAAGGTCAATGAACGCCATGTGAAGATCTCTAGACTTTTCCCTATATTTCTCCATAAGCCGTCGAAGTAGATGAATCGCCTCCGTGGTAGACCTGTTTGGAGACTAGTTTAAGTTTGAATTTAAATTAAAAAACAATTATCTTTAGGATTATTTTATTTATTTTCTTTGTTTATCCTTTAGGATTTGAAATGCTATAAATACCCACTTGGGGAAAGCCTAAACTCATTACTCTAATTACAATCTTCTTTTCTCTCTAGTTTTATAAAAGCTTTCTCTTTTTACTTTTCAAGTTCTTTTCATTTTTCTTTTATTTTCAAGTTTTGTTTTTAATATGCTAAGTATGACTTTTGTCATGCTTAGCTAAATTTCTCATAAACTGAGAGCTGAAGCGATGACTCAATTCCAACAAGAGAATTGAAACAGACCCTTAATATCTTTGGAATATCTCTCTCAATCTCTACACTTATTTTTTTCAAAATCAAAGATTGACTTTGGTCAAGAGGTTGTTGTGATTAAATGTGTGGGAGAAAGATTCGGCTTATAGAAAGGAATTCGACTTCCTAGGAACACACTTGGCGATATGGCTTCACCAAGAGGAAATTGAGATCGAAATTGATGATTATTGAAGTAGCAGTCCGAGTCGGTCGCCACGAACTTAAACGGTAATTGATCTACGACAATTGATGTTGATAGAATCCATTTTCGAAGCCGGAATCAAAGATTGTCTTGGGTATTTGGTATACAAGATAGAGTCACAGGGATAGCCCTTTTAGACAAAGTAACCGACATGAATCCCGTAGGGAAAATATAATTCGATGATCAAAAGAAAATTGAGTCAAAGTAAGGCTTGAGGCTATTTTTAAATTATTTATTCACAATCTTTATTCTCTTATTTTTACTTAAATTGTTTTTATTTATTTAATCACTTTATTATTTAAATATCTTTTTACTAAATCCCCCCCATTTTACTACTTTCACGCCTGGTATAAACCAATCAAACATAAATTTAGAATTTTCTAAGTCCATGTGGATTTGACCCTTACTTCTCTATACTGTGAATTTTCCTTTATTTATTATCCGAGAATAAGGAAATTGATTTTGACATCGAAACGACAGTTGTCAAATTTGTACCGTTGTCGGGGACTTCGCCAAAGTTACTAATTTTTTGTTTGCATTTGATTTATAACCAGGACTAATCTGGGAGCATTAGTGGAGTACAACTCGGAGATTGAAGCCAAAGCTAGGAGACTCCACGCACAGACACTTCGGGAGAGAAGGAGATAAGAAACAAATCCAGAAGAAGAATCAAATTTAGGTAATATAAATCCGATGGCCGATCCTTCTATCCGGGAGTTAGCCGCGGCACCCACTGAACAAGGGTCTATGTGCATTGATTTTCCCCAAAGCGAAACGCCATACCAGTTGAAAACCGACCATATTCATCTCCTCCCTACATTTTGTGGATTGCCAAACGAGTATCCACACAAACATCTCAAGGAATTACATATGGTCTGTTCCAGCATGAGACCACTGGGAGTAACCGAGGACCAAATCAAACTTAGAGCTTTTCCTTTTTCCTTAGCCGATTCGGCTAAGAAGTGGTTATTTTATCTTCCTCCTAATTATATTACTACATGGACTCAAATGACTCGTCTTTTTCTTAACAGGTTTTTCCCTGCGGTGAAAGTAAGTGAACTACGAAGGAGAATACTTGGAATCAAACAGCTTGATAGAGAGTCACTTTACGACTATTGGGAGCGGTTTAAGAAGTTATGTTCTAGCTGCCCACAACATGGGTTAACTGAACAAACACTCCTTCAATACTTTTATGAAGGATTATTTCCCCTGGAAATGAAGATGATCGATGCTGCCAGTGGTGGAGCCTTAGTGAATATGACTCCTACTGAGGCAAGAGACTTAATATCCACGATGACCGTAAATTCCCAACAGTTCCGCGCAAATAATGAACCTTCTCAAAGGGTTCATGAGATAAGTTCATCTTCCTTAGAAAATAAAATAGATAAGTTAACTGAAGTCGTAAACTCCCTTGTTGCAGGAAAGACATGACAAAACCGATTATGTGGAATATGTGCACTACCTAATCATCCGACAGACGGTTGTCCACTGATTCAAGATGACACAGCAGCTCAAGTCAATACTGTCAGGAATTTTCTGGGACCTCCCCAAAGAGCTTAGAATCCCTATGGCAATACATACAACCCATGATGGAGGAATCATCTGAACTTCAGTTACGCTCAGAACTCAAGACCGAATCAAGGTTATCAAGCGAGACCACCTCCACCACCACAACAGCCGTAGAAGACATCATTAGAGTCGATTGTCGAGAGGTTAGTACTCTCCCAGGAAAAATTCCAGAATCGAACTAAAGCCCACTTACAAGAGATAGACAAACAGATGAGTCAATTGGCTCAAACCGTATGCCGCTTGGAATCACAAGGTAAGCTTCTGTCTCAAATTGAAGTAAACCCAAAGGAGAACGTCAGCGCATCACTCTTCGGAGTGGTACAGTAGTGGTGCCACCTGTTCCATCAAACAAAGCAACCCGAAAAGAAAAGAAGACTGATGATTCAGGATCCCAGAAAGAGAATAACGAAGAATAAATAGACGACCCGACGTCATCTCCCTATGACGTGCCACCACCGTTTCTATCGAGGTTAGTTAAAAAGGATAAAAAACTGAGGAGAAGGAAATATTAGACGTACTTTAAAAGGTGGAGGTTAACATACCTCTCCTCGAGGTTATCCGGAAAATTCCAAGGTATGCATGGTTTTTAAAAGATCTTTGTACGAAAAAAAGAAAGCTTACCGGGGTAGAGAAAGTAAACTTAGGAGAGCACGTCGCAGCCATTTTCCAATGGAAGTTACTACCTAAACTAAAAGACCAAGGTATGTTCGCAATCCCTTGTAAAATTGGTAAGTTTGAGATAAAACGAGCAATGTGTGATCTTGGCGCATCAATTAATGTAATGCCTCTATATGTTTATAAAATGGTTACTAACGATCCTTTGAAGGATACAAAGATCTCGATACAGCTTGCCGACAGGTCGGTGATCTATCCAGAAGGACTCTTAGAGAATGTATTGGTAGATATGAACGACTTGATATTTGTTGAAAATATTTTTATATTTCGATATAACAAATTAAGTTAAATGAATTTTAAGATTTTCCAAAAGATTTTCTAAGTATATTCGATATAATTATTCGAATATCAAAATATTACTCCAAATCTTTTAAATGTCATTTTTAATCCTTACTCAAGTGTAAAATTAAGTTTTAAACTTAAAATAATTTCAAAATAATTTTACAAAATATTTCGAACCATTTCAAAGCCAAAAATTTCAGATTGCTCAGAGGGAACGATTCCCCCCTGAATGGTTTGGCTCCGAGAAAAAACAGAATGCTCAGAGGGAACCGATTCCCTCCCAAGGGGGTACCGATTCCCCCTGTTTAACGGTCGAAATATTTGAATTTTACACTTAGGGAATCGATTCCCCATTAGGGGGTACCGATTCCCCCCACGCTCCAAGCTGTTTTATTAATTGATTTCACACTAAAACGGCTCTATTGACTCCACTAATCATCCCCCAACGTTCAGAATCATTTGAAGGTGTAATTAAACAAGCTTATAAGCCATTGATCAAAAATAAGAAACAACAATTATCAAGAATTGAGAGAGAATCAAAGAGAAAGCATCAAACTCATTATTTGAGCACTTCAAGCCTATTTTTCATTCAATATTCATTGTTCTTTCAAGAACACCATTTATGTTCTATTGTATTTATCCTTGAGTGTTCTTTCTTTGTTCTAGAATTGTGCAAACAATCTACCTTGTGAGGTTTTCCTTGTAAGTTTGCAAATTTGTGTATTTCTCTTTGAAAATGAGTGTGCTCAAGAATTTGGGGTATAATTCTTGAGGGAGTTGTAAGGTTACTCTTTGACCTCAAAAGAAAGAACAAATTAGTGAATTTGTTGGAAAATCCTTAGTGTGGATAGCTAAGGTAGTAGATGTAGACTTTGGTTGAGAAAGTCGAACCACTCTAAATTGTTGTGCAAATATTTTCAATTTTCTACAAAAGCTTCCACCAAAATTTTTATTGCTAATTCACCCCCTCTTGGCCAATTCCATCGATTGATTAACTCAACAACTGGTATCAGAGCAGGTTATAGGTTCGAATCCCCCAGGTGTCGTTGAGGGTGATTGTTGGGTTATGGGGTCCAGCGATCACCCTTAGGGATTCTATCGTGTATGGGCGCGATATTGGTGTGTGATTGTCCAACCTGCCAAGGCCCACGTGTGCCTTGCAAAGTCCTTAGGCCCGCCCATAGCACGCTATAGATGCGGGGCTCTGAAATACCGTGGTGAACTGTGGGGGGTGCCTCAGAAGAATCCACCTTGGCTTGGGGGAACCCAGTGATCACCCACTACAAAGATATGAGGTTAAAATGACCTGCCTACTTATCTCCAATTGGTTTTAAGAAGGAATGGTGATCATTCGCTTTAGAACTCTATGGTTAAGCGTGCTTGGACTAGGGAAATCCAAGGATAGGAGACCCATTAGGAAGTTGTTCAGAAATGAATGACTCAATCCTAACAACTAATCCGATTAGATGCAATGTCAATGACTTTACAACCATTAGTTTCAAACATGATATTGAATCCCTTATCACATAATTGACTAATACTCAAGAGATTATGCTTAAGAAGTTTTGACTGGAAAATGAGAAACCTCATGGCATTCCAATGAGCTCATCAACAAAGCTTGACATAGATGAAGGAGGTAAATGTGTGGATGTTAAATTATATAGGCCAATGATTGGCTCTTTGCTCTATCTAACTGCAAGTAGACCAGATATTATGTTTAGTGTTTGCTTATATGCTAGATTTCAATCATGCCCTAATGAATCACATTTACTAGCTGTTAAGAGAATCTTTAGATACCTTAAGGACACTCCTAGTTTAGGACTTTGGTATCCTAGAGACTCTAGTTTTAGCTTGCATGCTTTTTCTGATGCGGATTATGGAGGATGCAAATTAAATAGGAAAAGCACCTCCGGTACTTGCCAATTCCTTGGAAATATGTTGATTTCTTGGTTTTTCAAAGAAACAAAATTATGTTGCATTATCTACCACTGAAGCTGAATACATTTCAACTGGTAGTTGTTGTGCGCAAGTTTTATGGATGAAACAACAATTTTTTGATTATGAAATTGAAGTATGTACTATTCCTATCAAGTGTGACAATACTAGTGATATTTGTCTCACTAAAAATCCCATCCAACACTCTAGAACTAAGCACATTGAACTAAGACATCACTTCATTAGAGACCATGTCACTAAGGAAGATGTAGTTCTAGAATTTGTTGATACTTTACACCAATTAGCGGATATCTTTACAAAACCTTTAGACAAGGAAAGATTTTAGACACTTAGGAGAGAATTAGGTTTAACTGACCTATCTTCAATTAGTGTTTAAAATAATTTTAGCACTTTTAAGAATAAATGAAAAATGCTTATAATAAATTTTGATTGCATTTTCTACTATTAATTAGGGGGAGTTTATGATTCTTTGTGAAAAGTTGATTATATGTTCAAATAAATTTTAATGATAAATTTGATTGATTGAACATAGTTAATTTTTTAGTAATATGAGTTGCCAATACCACTAGAGAAAATTAATTTAGCATTTTGATTGTTTAAAATCAAATTTTAGCAGTTTTAGTGCAGAGGGAACCGATACCCCCCCTTGAAGGGGAACCAATCCCCCCTTTGAATGGGAACTGATTCCCTCCTTTAGGGAATCGATACCCCCACGAGTTCTGGTTATTAAACGCCCAGAAAAAACATTTTCTCTTAAAACCCTCTCTTCTATCTTAAACGTCATTCATCCTCTCTTTCTCTATAAATCTCCATTTTTGCCAAAATCATCAAATACATTCGGAATTAGATCTTTCTTCAACTTCTAATCCTTGCAAACAACATCACGTTCTCATAAAATCCAAATTTTCAAGGTAATATTTCAAAATCCTCTATTTCATTGATTTTTGAACTTAGGACTAGTTTTGATTAGTTATAAGATGAACATTACATCGGGCATTGATTATATGATGATTTTACAACCAATTTCGTCAAAAACACTCAATTTTTCAAAATTATCTTTTAATTTCAAAAATTAAAAAAATCGAGAATTGTTGTTTTAATTGATGTTTTTAATTCAATTATGTTGTTTTCATAAAACTATACGTATTATGATTTTCAAACATTATTTTCCAAATAGTTTTTCAAAACATTGCCCTTTAGGATTCGGTTTAGAGAACCTTGAAATATTGATGACTCATTTAAGTTTTGGGTTTGATTATATTGCATACATGTGTTTAAATTTACAGGTTACATATTCTATTCCGAATCTTAAACCATGTCAAATCCTAAACGACCTAGGACATTCTCTAGTCGCTCAAGTCAAAACCGACCTCTTATTCCTCCACCCAATCCAAATAACCCAAATATGACCATTCTGAACTCTTGTTTCACGTACCTGGCCGTAGACGAGATCTATATCATAGGTACCATACTTGTTTTGAGTCATACAAAATCTGGGAAGAACGTATCCCTTCGATCCAAGCTATAGAAGATATGGACTTCCAATATCTTCCTACTCTTAAATCCTAGAAGTTTGATAAACTCTTTAAACTCAAACCTTTGGTTTATCATCAATTAGTCCGCATTTTTCTATTCCAATATGTATGTGTCCAAAACGAGCGTCGATCTGAAATTATAGGAATTCGATCATATCTTTTAGGACAATTCATTTTTATTGACTCTGGCACAATCGCTACCCATTTTGGACTAGATAACTCAAGTTTAATGAAAAAGAGATTGTGGATTCACCCTATAAGTCTAAGGATAGTGAGAGTACCCTAAGAACTTATCGTGATAGATTCATTCATTATATGATCTCTTGGTGGTTTAGACCATCTGGAGGTAGGTACTCCTCCCTTAGGAACATAGATATATGGTGGATATACTGTATCCAACATAAAAAGAAGATTAATCTTCCACAGATCATCTTTAGTGAGTTTCCATAAACACTATTCCTTCCTAGAATATAGAAACCTTGGTTTATGGTTATCTCCTTAGTAATTTGTTTATCAAACTCGGTCTTAGGGTCTCTTCTGATATTCCTATCCCTCTTCAAAACCAAATCAATCTTACTTTCTTGAAGAAAGCAAGATGGAAAAAGGATAAGGAAAGGGGCCAATGGATTTATCAACTCAGAACTTTGAATTGTGAAACATTTTAATGTTAATGGATTGTTTTATTTTGGATGTTTGAAATTGTTGGATAATTGGATATTTGAACTTACATGCTTATACATTTGGTTTAGTTTTAACTTTTATTTTGAGCTTAATGTTTATTTTTGCATTATTTACATATTAGTTGCATTATGACCAATTTTTGTCATTTCACATTATTTATGAATATTGAATTATGGAACTAATGGCTAACGTTTCTCTTGATTGTGATCTTAGCAGCTTAAGCTATATATATTTATCATAAATTGGCTAAATTGTGATCTTTTTAAAGTCTTTTTGATTTAAGAAAAAAGGGGAGAAATGTTAAAGTGTTTTAAAGGGGAGAAGTGTTAGAGTAAGGGGGAGTAATTTCAAAACTTGATTTCAAAATCTTAAAATTACTAAAATGTTTTATTATAGCAAAAAGGGGGAGATTGTTAAAAATATTTTGATATTTCGATATAACAAATTAAGTTAAATGAATTTTAAGATTTTCCAAAAGATTTTCTAAGTATATTCGATATAATTATTCGAATATCAAAATATTACTCCAAATCTTTCAAATAACATTTTTAATCCTTACTCAAGTGTAAAATTAAGTTTTAAACTTAAAATAATTTCAAAATAATTTTACAAAATATTTCGAACCATTTCAAAGTCAAAAATTCCAGATTGCTCAGAGGGAATCGATTCCCCCCAAGGGGTATCGATTCCCCCCTGAATGGTTTGGCTCCGAGAAAAAACAGAATGCTCGGAGGGAACCGATTCCCCCCAAGGGGGTACCGATTCCCCCCTGTTTAACGGTCGAAATATTTGAATTTTACACTTAGGGAACCGATTCCCCATGAGGGGGTACCGATTCCCCATGAGGGGGTACCGATTCCCCCCACGCTCCAAGTTGTTTTATTAATTGATTTCACACTAAAATGGCTCTATTGAACGTTCAGAATCATTTAAAGGTGTATTTAAATAAGCTTAGAAGCCATTGATCAAAAATAAGAAACAACAATTATCAAGAATTGAGAGAGAATCAAAGAGAAAGCATCAAACTCATTGTTTGAGCACTTCAAGCCTATTTTTCATTCAATATTCATTGTGCTTTCAAGAACACCATTTGTGCTCTATTGTATTTATCCTTGAGTGTTCTTTCTTTGTTCTAGAATTGTGCAAACAATCTACCTTGTGAGGTTTTCCTTGTAAGTTTCTAAATTTGTGTATTTCTCTTTGAAAAATAGTGTGCTCAAGAATTTGGGGTATAATTCTTGATGGAGTTGTAAGGTTACTCTTTGACCTCAAAAGAAAGAACAAATTAGTGAATTTGTTGGAAAATCCTTAGTGTAGATAGCTAAGGTAGTGGACGTAGACTTTGGTTGAGAAAGTCGAATCACTCTAAATCGTTGTGCAAATATTTTCAATTTTCTGCAAAAGCTTCCACCAAAAATTTTATTGCCAATTCACCCCCCTCTTGGCCAATTCCATCGATTGATTAACTCAACAATATTTCCCACCGATTTTTATATAATCGATATGGAGAATGATTGCACAAGCACGTCCTCTGATATCCTGCTGGAACGCCCTTTCCTAAGCACTGCTCACACGAAAATTGACGTGAGAAGCAGAATTTTAAATATAGAATTTGATGGTGAGATCGTTAAATTTGACATATATAAGGCAATGAGATATCCTGATAAAGTGAAAAGTTTAAATTCTGTTGATTTAATTGATCATTTGGCTGATGAATTTTTAAGAACTAACTTTTCCTTTGATATATGTAGGGAGCTAGAGGATCATGATGAAAACGTGAATTCTGATCATACCGAATTGAATTTGATTTCTTCTAAGCTTAAAGTCTTACCTTCCATTTTGTAGGTGCCCAAAGTTGAACTTAAGTCACTGCCTGATCACTTGAAATACGTCTTCCTCAGAGAAAATAACACTCTGTCAATAATCATATCAAAAGAATTATTCGAGGAGGAGGAAAAAGAATTAATCATTATTTTGTGCCAATACAAGGATGTTATAGGATGAACCATCGCTGACATAAAAGGGTTGAGACCGTCTAATTGTATGCACAAAATTAAGACCGAAGAAGGCGCAAAACCAACATAGGAAGGTCAATGCCGGCTAAATCTACCAATAATGGAAGTGGTAAAAAAGAAGATACAAAAACTCCTAGATGCAGATATTATATATCCAATTTCGGATAGCAAATGGGCAAGTTCGATACATGTAGTTCCTAAAAAATAGGAGTTATTGTGATCAAAAATTCTGAAGGAGAACTTGTACCAACAAGAGTTCAGAATGGATGAAGAGTCTACATCGATTACAGGAAGTTGAATTCTTTAACTCAAAAAGACCATTTTCCTCTTTCATTCATAGATCAGATGATAGAACGATTAGCCGGTAAATCTCACTATTATTGTCTTGATAGATTTTTAGGTTTCTTCCAGATTCCAATAGCACCTGAAGATCAAGAAAATACGACATTTACATGCCCCTTCGGCACCTTTACTTACCGACAGATGCCTTTCGGACTTTGTAATGCACTTGCCACTTTCCAAAGGTGTATGATTAGTATTTTTCTGATTTTATTGAGAAAGGTATTGAAGTCTTCATGGATGACTTCACCGTTTACGGTAATTCATTCAATGAGTGTCTATTAAACTTGAAAAATGTGTTGCGTCAGTGCCTAGAATTTAACCTTGTTTTAAATTATGAAAAGTGTCACTTTATGGTTGATAAAGGTTTAATTCTAGGACATATTGTTTCATCTAAAGGAATTACGGTAGACAATGCGAAAACCGATATAATACGTTCACTTTCTTACCCCACTACGGTGATGGAAATTTGTTCTTTCCTTAGTCATGCAGGTTTTTACCATAGATTCATTAAGGATTTCTCTAATGTGGCGCAACCATTGTGCGAGCTATTATAGAAGGATAAAGCATTCAATTTCGACCAACAATGCCAAGAATTATTCGACGTATTAAAGGAAATATTGGTTTCGGCACCCATAGTCCAACCACCAAATTGGGACTTTCCCTTCGAAGTCATGTATGTTGGAGCTGTGCTCGGACAAAAAATCGGGAAAGAACCTCACGTTATCGCTTATGCGTCCGTACCTTAGATTCCGCACAACGGAATTATTCAACAACTGAAAAAGAATTATTCGCTATTGTTTTTGCATTGGATAAACTTAGATCATATCTTCTTGGTACTAAAGTTGTTGTTTTCTTTGATCATGCAGCCTTGAAGTACTTGCTCAGTAAAAAAAAGCGAAACCATGACTAATCCGTTAGATCTTACTCCTCCAAGAGTTTGATTTGGAAATCAAGGATAAAAAATGATGTGAGAACTTAATAGCCGACTTCCAATCACTACAGTTGATCCTCTCATTCGTGAAGAATTCCACGAGGAAAGCTTAATGATGGTGCAGAAGTCAATACCTTGGTTCGCAGATATAGTAAACTACTTAGCTATAGGTAAATTTACATCTGATTTAACGAGAGCTGAAGTAAACCGTATTAAAAGAGAATCTCGTTTCTTTATTTGGGATTATCCGTATCTTTGGAAGCATTGTTCAGACCAGGTAATTTGACGATGTGTTCCTGAAAGCGAGGTAAGCTCAATTTTAAATTTTTGCATTCTTATTCGTGTAGTAAACACTTCAAACCGAAGCGGACTGCTCATAAAAATTTGGAATGCGGATTCTTTTGGCCTCATATTTTTCGTGATGCTTACTTGTTTTGCAAGTCTTGTGATAATTAACAATGTGCAGGTAATTTGAGTCGAAGAAACGAAATGCCTCTTAATCCTATACATATATGCGAAATATTTGATGTTTGAGGACTTGTCTATATGGGTCCATTTATTTCTTCTTTTGGCAATTGTTATATAATTCTTGTGGTTGATTATGTTTCGAAGTGGGTAAAAGCTAAAGTCACTCGAAACAACAATGCTAAAACTACTTTTCAATTTCTAAAGAATTGTATTTTTTCCAGGTTTGGTACACCAAGAGCGATAATAAGCGGCCGCGGAACACACTTCATTAATTGAGTAATTGATGTACTTATGAAAAAATATGGAGTGAATCACAGAATTTCTACGGTTTATCATCCGCAAACGAACGGATAAGCAGAAATTTCAAACCGAGAAGTAAAGACGATTCTTGAGAAAATAGTTAAGCTAAATCGCAAGGATTGGAGCTTGAAGATAATTGACACTTTGTGGGCTTATCAAACTGCATATAAAGGACCTATCGGTATGTCGCCATATCGCCTTGTGTTCGGTAAGCCATTCCATTTACCTGTCGAGCTAGAACACAAGGCATAATGGGCCGTAAAATAATGCAATATGAAGTTAGAAGTGGATGGCGAAACATGAAAGTTACAAATAGAAGAGCTTGAGGAAATCCAGAGAGATGTTTACGACAATGCCAAAATATATAAGGACAAAAAAAAAGAATTCTATGATCAAAAAATTGTTTCTAATTTTTTTTCTATCGGACAAAAAGTTCTTCTTTTTAATTCAAAATTAAAACTTTTTACAGGTAAACTTCGATCAAAGTGGAGCAGACCTTATACGGTAACTGAAATATTCTCTCATGGCGCAGTTGAAATTAAAGATGATTCGGGCACTCGATTTAAAGTAAATGGGCACATGATTAAACTGTATTATGCAAATAGCGAAGTTTGCTTAATTGAAGATCTCGACTTATAAGAACTTGTAGTCTGAATCAGGTCGTCGAGCTAACGACGTTAAACAAAAATCGCTTCATGGGAGGCAACCCATTGTTTTCGATTCTGCTAAATTTTTATTTTTTATTTTTATTTTTATTTTTTGTTTTTGTTTCATTGAGCATGTTTAATTTAATTTCTATTTTTATTTTGCAGGAACCGAATATTTTTATTCAAACTTAAATGACAAAGATTTGTGAAATTATGATTCGAATAGTGCTAATTTTGGAGACTACTGAGCAGTGAACAGTCAAACAAAGCAGAAAAAATAATGCCCCAGCCGTGTGCACCGTTTCAATAAACGACGAACGTTAGCACACTCCTATGGAGAGTGACGCACGTTAGCAAACTCGACATGAAATCCGGAGAGTACACTATCCCTTCTCTTGCACTTTAGTTTTACGTTTTGAGGCAAAACACTTTAAGTGAGGGGGAGTATAGTGTTGGATTGAATTTCCCTTTTGCTTATCTTTATGTTTCGATTCTAGTATGTGTTGGTTGAATTTACGAAATTTTATTGAATTTCTTGGTCTTGTTGAATATTTTTCGGAATGTTATGCTTGTTTGGGAACACATGATTGTTTAGTTTAGGATGTTCTTGATAGCGAATAGCATGGATTGTGATAAGTTGGTGTTTTTGTGATATTCCATGACTTTGTTGGTTGCAATGTGATTAACTCAATGCATGAAACAATTTGGTGAGATTTGAGCCTTTACGAGCATATTATTTTCTCTCTCATTTTGTTGGATTGAGTATGTCGAATTTGGCATTGGTATTCTAGAACCTGCATGTTAAATAGTGTCAAGATTACACATGAACATGGTGCTTAAATATGATTTGGGCACCTTAGGATTAACTATTTTGTTCCCCACTAAATTACCTACTCATGCATTTTTCCTCTAGTTAACCACTTTTGAGTCTATTCTCGGTTCTTTGTTTTCACCATATTTATAAACTCAAGCCTTTTATTTTTATCACTCTTTTCTACCATTTTCAGGGAAAGTGAATAATTATCCGATGTATGCTTCAAAAAAAGGGGAAAAAGGAATAACATTTTGAAAAGGAAAAAAAGAAAAGAAAAAAGGGGTTGTTCGAAAGAAAAAAAAGACGTGAAAAAAATGGAATACGAAACAACAACAAAGAAAAAATGATTTTGAAAAGAAATTTGTTGTTTGATATGTTGTCTTTTTATCTTCTTGTGCTTAATGTTTTGATGGAGTTGAGACTATTATTTGTTAGTTCCTTGCCTTGAAGATTTAGCCATATATTTAGCCTTTTCTCCACCTTTACCCAAGCCCCGTTACAACCAATAAAAGACCCTTTGATTTATGTAAATTGTTCTTATTAGTAGTGGAGATTTGATTTACTTGCAGGCTTATGGTAATATTGTGTCAATTATGACGTTGAGTATTTCTTTACCCCAAACACATTGAGTGATTTGAGTGAATCCCGGTAAGGTATTGAGTTATAAGCATTGAGATTAATGAATGAATGGATATTGCAATTGCACTTGCACTTGACTTGTTCCAATTGATGATATTCAATTGATTGATGCCTTGACTTGAATATTTCTTGTGGTCTCTACCTTGTTTCCTTGAATGTGAAACTTGACAAAAGAACGTTTAATGAAGTTTTTGATTTATTTGATTATATCATACTTGAGGACAAGCATGAGATAAGTGAGAGGGAATTTGATGAGTGTTCAGAATCGTTAATCTTTGTTCTTTATTTCTTCGATTTTGTGGAATTATTGTTGTTAAATTGGTCGTGTTATGCTTGTTTTCGTGCAGGTCTTTACTTTCTAAAATTAGTGACAAAACAGGTGCATTCTACATTTTTTTTTATTTGGTCATGGTTGGAGACATAGGCACGACTCTGGGCACGACGCGGTCTGACGTGACAGTTTCTAGAAGGTTTAGTCAGCGACGGTTTCTAGAAGACTTCCTCCGCACACCTTCTGGAAGATTGACGAGCATAGTTGCATTAGGAGACTAGTTTAAGTTTGAATTTAAATTAAAAAATAATTATCTTTAGGATTATTTATTTATTTTCTTTGTTTATCCTTTAGGCTTTGAGAGGCTCTAAATACCCACTTGGGGAAAGACTAAACTCTTCACTCAAATTACAATCTTCTTTTCTCTCAAGTTTTATAAAAGCTTTCTCTTTTTACTTTTCAAGTTCTTTTCATTTTTCTTTTATTTTCAAGTTTTGTTTTTAATATGCTAAGTATGACTTTTGTCATGCTTAGCTAAATTTCTCATAAGCCGAGAGCTGAAGCGATGACTCAATTCCAACGGGAGAATTGAAACAAGCCCTTAATATCTTAAGAATATCTCTCTCAATCTCTGCGCTTATTTTTTTCAAAATCAAAACAATTTTCAAAATCAAAGATTGACTTTGGTCAAGAGGTTGTTGCGATTAAATGTGTGGGAGGAAGATTCGGCTTATAGAAAGAAATTCGACTTCCTGAGAACACATTTGGCGAGATGGCTTCACCAAGAGGGAATTGAGATCGTAATTGACGGTTATTGAAGCAACAATCCGAGTCGGTTGCCACGAACTTAAATGATAATTGATCTACGACAATTGATGTTGATAGAATCAATTTTTGAAGCCGAAATCAAATATTGTCTTGGGTATTTGGTATACAAGATAGTCACATGGATAAGTAACCGACGTGAATCCCGAAGGGAAAATTTAATTCGATGGTCAAAAGGAATTTGAGTCAAAGAAAGGCTTGAGGCTATTTTTACAGTATTTATTCACAATCTTTATTCTCTTATTTTTTTATTTAAATTGATTTTATTTATTTAATCGCTTTATTATTTAAATATATTTTTACCAAACCCCCCATTTTACTACTTTCACGCCTGGTATAAACCAATCAGACATAAATTTAGAATTTTCTAAGTCTCTGTGGGTTCAACCCTTACTTCTCTATACTGTGAATTTTCCTTTATTTATTTTCCGAGAAAAAGGAAATTTATTTTGACATCGAAACGACAGTTGTCAAGTTGATGATGAGTTGATCATACGAATCAGGTAGACTTTGAAGTAGAAGTTCAGCACGTTCTTGTTCTCCTATTGTACATCTTAAGGATGTAAGCTGAGAAAATAAAGTGTTCAGTGTGTTTAAGTGCTACGTCACTGAAGTGGATTCTGGCATACGGAGAGTGTAAAATTTCCTCTTAAGGAAAATTTTATTATGCAACGATGTGGCCTCGTACAATTTGGTGAGATGATCTCATATCTCCTTAGCTATCTTCTTCTCCTCGATGCTTGACAATACTTCATCTACTAATGCTAGATGAAAGTTTTTCATAGCATTCCCGTCCATTTCGATCCATTTGTTGTCATCTGTGAAATCTATCGGCCTTTCACTGATAGCTACTAGGCAACTATCGTTCCTCAGGATGACCTTCATCTTCAATTTTCACAATGAGAAATTTCTCCCATTTAACTTTTCAATATCAAATTGTGTTGTCATAGCTTCTATTACGGATAGATCTCACTATTTCACTATCGTGAATAGTTCTCTGGAACCTTCAAAGAATGGGTAATACCTTCTTACTTTCTTATGTTGGATGATCCACCTTTTGGTGGCAACCACAAAGAAAATAAGTAGATATTACACACTCAAATCTGGCTATGATATCAATTGTTGCAGAATACGGCTATCATATAGAGCAAAATCGCAACTGATAATTTGAGAAAATAAAAATAAAGATAAAGAATACATAAATTTTACGTGGAAAACCCCTAAATAATATAGGGTAAAAACCACGGGCAAAGATAGAAGAATTTCACTATGAGAAAATACGAATTACAACTTCTCTCAATCTACAAGGAGAAAACAACTCTCAAGAAACTCTCTAAATTCTCTAGTATTGAGAGAAAGCTAGAATGATTTGGGATGGTTTTGAAGCTAAATGAGTTAGGGTATTTATAGTTGAAACTTAAGGATTAATCCTGTAAATACCCTAAAATGCAGGGACTAAATTTGAAATTTTCCTATTACCAAATTTCAACAAAAATTGCTGCCACTTTTGACTTCACCATTGTGCAACTTTCGGTGGAATTTTTTTAATGCCAACTTTCGGTGCATTTCACCAATTTTCAACACAAGCTACATCGAAAATTTTATTAAATAAGCCTTAACTTATAATTCACATATAACAGCTTATTACTCACAATGAGCGCCGTAGAGAAGATCGGAATCAATCGAAAGTTCATTGATAGAAAAACTAGAGAAAGGAATGCAATTAAAATTTGAAGTAGGGGATGAAGTTGAAGTGTGCAGCCAGGTTCTGTATTTATAGTTGTAGAACTCCAGCATGCATGGCCGTCTTAATTTTCTCAATAGCCTAAAATAATGAAATTTTGTTTAAATGAATTGCGTGCACTTGTGAGAAAAGGTTAAAACTGTATGATTGCTTTCATAAAGAGTCTAGAGACATGATACAAGTTGCGTTTGGGATTAGAATGAAAGACACGTAGGCCATCTAAAAAGGAGGAGGGAGTTGCATCTTCTTCAACCGTGCCACCACCAAGATACAACGTATCATGTGGGCGTCTATGTCGTCCACTACCCCATTTTTTTTATTGATTCCAGATTCGAAATAACTTAAGGATAGGCGGCTGCAAGCGGATATAATTGTTTGCAGTAACTTCCACATGTAGGTGTGATTTTCTCAAGTGGATTAAGAATGTTGAGGCTGCCCCTAGACCTCTTCGTTTCGGATAGCGTTAGTATATTCATCTTTACGTCTAAATCTAATTTTGTGTGGTATGTGTTATGTATTTGCATGGCACGTGAAATTTGCTGCTTATCCTGTTCAGTTGCTGAAACCTGGAGTGTTGCTGATGCCTGCTATTTTATTTGAGGAGCTGTCGTGTTATGTGGATAGGTGTGTTTTACTACAGACTTGTATTGGGCGTGCTGCTGATATGTGTCATGTAACTGCATGTTTTAGATTAAACTTGATATGGACTGTTTGCGTAACACCCTCTAGGCTTAACCAAATTAAATTTATAAATAAAGTAGCAGCAGCTAATGTATTATCATAAATATTTATACCCATATCTTGATTCTTAATAATATATTGAGGGAATTATAAATTATATCATATTTCCACTGAAGCTTCCATCATACACAAACCAATTTCCTAAAAGAAACAACAAATATACAATCATTTCATGGTCAAATGCAGACAGTAAACAGAAATTCAAATTCACACAGTTTTGACTACAATTCGTACAGAAAGCTCTCTTTACTTTTATTTCCCATTTTCTTCCTTATCTTTTTCTATCTTTTACGTCAGTTCTAAGAAAAAGGAACTACTTGTGTGGAGCAAAAGCCAACTGGATACTAAAAATATGACCAGAAAATGTACATATATGAAACGAAGCATACTACAATATTAAGTGAACATGTCAATGTCAAGAAGTACTGGATTTGAAAAGCTTCAACACAGGGGAAGCATCTTTTTACAGAGTACCTTGAAGCAAGAGATAGAAGAGAGGTAATTACATGCATAACACATTCATTAAACCCGGGAAGGGATCATAGGAATGTTGTTCTGCAGGTATGCACAAGCCGCGGCAACTCCGCTGCCGAGCTTAACTGGATATCCAACATCTTTGAGTATCATCTCCACACCAGCTAGGCAACCCAACAGTTGCAACTGAAAAAAAATACATCAAGAGAATGGTGATGTTGGTAAAAAAGCTTTTTGTAAAGAACCAACTAGAAAAGGAGCACTACTTTGAACATCACTCAGTAATTACCTCATTTAGGTTTCCAAGATGTCCTATTCTGAATACTTTTCCTGCCACTTTGTTGAGGCCGAGACCTAAGCTCAAATTGTATCTCTTCCATGCCCTTTTAACAATTTCTGCACTATCGATATACGGGGGAACAAGGACAGCCGTCACGGTGTCGCTATGCCATTCCTCCTTTTGTGTGCAGTTCTTCAAGCCCCAGGCCTCCACAGCCAGCCTATTCCACGATTGTGCAAGTGATGAAATCAATAGACGATATGGTATTCACAAATGATTATATAGATGTGTGGTGTGGTGGAGATATATGAAAAGCATGTCTCACCTTGTTGCTGTTCCCAAACGGCTATGCCTTGCAATCACATTGTCGAGTCCTTCCTCAAAGATAAGATCCAGAGCGGCTCTTAGCCCATAGAGTAGTTGGATTGAAGGGGTGTATGGCCAAAATGTTCCCAGTTTGTAGAACTTCAGGTAGTCGTTCCAGTCAAAGAAAACTCTAACCGATTTTGCACTTTTGGACGCCTCCAGGGCTTTGGGGCTTGCACAAACAATACCTACTCCTGTTGGAAGAGAAAGTGCCTTCTGAGAGCCAGTTAGTGCCACATCGACTCCCCATTCGTCCATACGAAAATCAAGGGCACAAATCGAGGAAACTCCATCAACAAGTAGTAGTGCTGGGTGCCTGTAGTGATCTGAGAAGAAACAGAGAGTATGAGAACCATGTTTGAAAGTTGATTTGAACTTTGTTTCAGCTTTCACTAGGGCTCCGATTCCAGTTCGCTAGTTTAACGAACTCGGGAGTTCCCATATGAATACGTACACTGCTGAAAGAACATAACAATTACCAAGTAGTTTTCTCACTGTAGTCAGGTTGTTGGTGACTCCAGTTGCAGTCTCATTGTGAACAATGCAAATGGCCTTGATTGTGTGGGCGTGATCGGCTGCAAGTTTTTCTGCCAGAATGTCAAGGTTCGCACCTTGACCCCACTCGCTTTCAACTACATCGACGTTGAACTTGAGGCGTTGTTGTTGATCAATCCAGAGCAGACTGAATTGTCCAATAAGGAAAGATACAATTCGATCTCCAGGGGACAGGGTATTAGTAAGTGCACTCTCCCATGCACCAGTTCCTGAATTCAAACACCAACATCATCTTCATTAGCTAATCTGAAACATGTAAGATACTATTATTAAGTATTAATGACATAGTTATGTGATTGATTAATGGTATTAGTTTTCAAGTCGGTCAATCTTAAGTTTTAACTTCAGATGGATAGCTGAAAACATGGTAGCGTAATTAAAAACAATAAACACCTGTAGTTGGGATCAAAAAGGGAGTTCCGGTGGTAGTCTTGAAAATCTTCTTGACATCTTCAAGAAGAGTTTTTGTCATTGCAGGAATGGCAGGGGATCGGTAATCCTCATTGTTCCTGTTCATGGCCCGAATAACCGGTTCCGGGATGTTAACCGGCCCCGGAACAAAGAGATGGTTCTTTCCCGGTCCATACACATAATCCATCTTTTGTCCCTCCTAGAAATACCACCACCAATAACTCGAATTTCCACTACTTTTCGGTGTTCCAACTTCAACATTGAAAACAAAATCACAGATGATAAATTAATATGTATCTCATTCTATAGGCTTCAAATAATATGAATAAATTAGATTCTAATGCAGATTTATTAGGGTGATTGGTTACTAACAGCACTCTATCACTCTCATATAAATAAACGCAGAGGGAAAACCAAATGGACAAAGGGAAACACCAGATAACCACATCCACTAGGATGCCAAAAAGATGGACGTATTATATCTGTTACCATTATTTTTTTCTTCAAAATTTGAAGGCTAACAGGGACTATACCTTTACAAACCCAAGAGATGCTAGCAAATTATGGTAGCTATCTTAATCTTTGTTACAACTTGTGATAGAATCAAAACTTTGAAATTCTAAAGATTTCTAATAACTTGTCTTGGGTCATTTTTCCTACAACATACATAAATATTTATACTCACAGTTATTCCAGTCAGGATAAAGATGATAGTTTTTTCAAACTTTCAATCAAGTAGATAATATAAAAAGCACAGGTTTCATCATACTAACACAATACGTATTTTGGTTGGTTAAACGATCTGTGATCATCTTTCTTTTGTCTTTTTCATATTTTTGCAAGTTTGCCTTGCTTTTGTTTCCATATGTATAAATACATCTTTTCTGATCAGTTTATAGCTTCCAAAGCTTAAACACATCAGAGTGAAAAAACGAAACTGAAGATGATAATAGTAATAATAATAAAAAGAAACGCTGTAAAAGTGCAGAAATGAGTGTGTAAAGTGGCATACCTTTGGAAGGGAAGCTTCCAATGGAATTGGATGAAGGATGCTTGCAGGCTGCTAGTTGTGCCTTACAAATATATATGATGGGTTTGGAGTTTTTATAAAAGAGCAAGAGAAGCACTCAACATAACCTGGTTCCAAGTGGCAGATAAGAGCGAATTCATTTGGAATCGAGCGGCTATATATCAACCACTCTGACTTGGAGGAAAGGAAACCTGAAAGCGAGATGGGACACTGTGAGGTTGAGAAAGCAATGCAAAGAGATAACGTGATAAAGTCCTGTCAACCACACTCTTCCCTGCCCCAACCAATACCACAGATCTTCTTCTTCTATTTGGTTCCTGTGGGAGAGATAAAATCACTTGGATTTCTTCTTTTATCCCTTCATTTTCTGAGGCTGTCTATCAAACTTGTCATCTGCTTGTCTATTAATTTTTTTCTCTCAATTTGTCCCGGAACTTTCCAGCCCCACTACAGTTACTGCTTAAACTCTAACAGGTTGAACCCAAAATTGATTTATCAGCTGTACTGTTCATCAGAATTTTCCTCATATAATTGCCTCAGAAGTTACTGTCACGTTAGGAAAAACAAAAGGCCTCAACCCTAATACACCGTCCTAAATGCTCATTGCTAACCAAAAATCTGGAAATGTTATTTGTACAATTCTTTCTGGAGATGGCGAATTTCTATTTCAAACTGAATTTAAGATTCTTTTTGTTTCCCTGCTATTCTCGTGCAGTATACGTCAACCAAAATAAAAGAATTGTGTTGCTAGGCCCCTGCATGGCCTGCTCGTTTTGGTTTCTTGCTGGACCTGGTTTTTACATGGATACAAGTCCCGTCTGGTCCAGGCATAGATAAAAATAACACCCTAGCTTAGCTTGTGTAGAGTCTAAGATGGCGGTTAGAATTATGTGGAACTTACGGTACCAAAGGATTACGTTGTGCTAAAAGAATAAACGTTGGAGAGAAGATTTTATAGTTATAGTTCTTGGCTTGTGGGTGTGATGTGAGTGTCAATCCCCATGTTCAGGACTCAGGAGCTTCTTCCTAATCTGAGTATTCCAATAGTTTTTTTTTATTTCATGTTCTGTCTTCCAGAAAGATGAGTAGCAATCCTAGACCACTTGCAACAAAGAGAACAAATCAGATATAAACATCAGATATTCATATATGGTCCCCCCCCCCTCCCTTCCTATCCAAAAATCCAAGATTAAAAAGAGAAGACAAAAGGTATGTACTTGTTTCCAAAAGCAGCATGAAGGTTAATAATAACTCTCTTCTTCTTCAATGAACTTTCCTCCCTTGATATCGGGCCTCAGATAATTAGTCCACCTTAATCTGTAACTTTTGCCACATCTGTTTAAGCCTGCAAGCTTAGGAAAAGCTCACCAGCTTCCATTCCATTTCCATGTTAATGTTTTTTAATGCAATCAACCAGCTTCTGATCCTCCTCTGGAGTCCACGGCCCCCTTTTCACATTGGCATCCTATGCGCAGCATGGAGACCTTCCCATTGAGGCTGATGAATAATGATGATACAAAAACTGTATGCTAATTAGGCTAGAAAGAACCGGATTTATAAAAATGGGGAATCTCATATCTCTTATTGCTGAATGGATGCTCCATGTGTACTGACAAAGCTTGAAAAAGGAGTTTTATTTGGAAATTTATGAGGAGATGATGCAGTTGGTTTTATAGGTGCATGTTGGTTTACTTGATTCAAAACCAGTGATGTCATTATACATTCTTTGTTGCGTTATAATATTACAAGTTTCTAATAATTAATAATGGATCCAAAAATATTTTTAAAAATGATGCACATGTATTAGTAATATTAATATTTTCTAATGAAACAGACACAAATAAAATTTTAAGAAAATATAATTAATAAAATATATAACTATATGAAGAAATTTTAAATTTTAGAATGAACATATATCTATATTCGAGTAATTATGTATCCGTCACTTACATCTCAATTTTTACCTAAACTATAATTATAATATAAAATAAACATAATTTTGATTAATCTAAAACTCTTAATAAATAATCTTAAATTACACTAAACACTTACAATCCTATTTAAACTCGTATCAGTTAATATCTCATGTTTAAGAATTTTATTAGAGAGTAGGAAAATATAAAAAGAGTTCGACCTTCATTATTACTATTATTGAAACTCTAATTATAATTTAAAAATATTATTATATCATTTTATCTCAAAAGCATGTTATTATATTATTTTAATTATTAATTTTTTAATATATTTAATTGTGTTTAAAAATTTAATTAATTTTATTTTACAGTATTAAAAATAAATTATGTTCGTATTATTTTATAAAATAGTATTTTTTTACTAATTATAAATATAAAAATATTAAAACACGGGCTTAATTCTGTTACTAGTACGCCCGATAATGATTCTAGAAAACAAGCAGCATGGAAGCAGCTATTAAAGCGGTGCCGTTTACGAGAGCCGCCCTTAGTCTTCTCCTCTTAGAGATCTAAATCGAATTAAAATGAATATGTAAAAGAAAATGCATAGAAATATTGAAATTTTAATTTAAGGTTATCTCATCCCCCAATTCTACCAAAACAAAACCACCTCTCTCTATCTCTATCAAACTACCAGACCCTAATCGATACCTATTTATTTATCTCAAAATTCGTACACATACTTTAATTCCAGGTTTCTCTTCAGATCCGATCTACATCAAGTGAGTTCCTTTTTCTCCCTTTGACTTTTAATTTCAATTTTGATTTTTCCCGATTTGATATATTTGTTCGGTTGCATTGGGGGATTGTATTTGTGGTTGATATTATTGTAATCACCTCCTTGATGTCTTCGGGTCTGATGCGTTTTTGCTTTTGTCTTTTCCGGTAATGAAATCAAAATTTTATGTATGAATAATTTATTGTTCTTATTATTATCTAGAAAGAATTGAAAGAGAAAAAATGGAAGAAACATGTTCGAATTTGATTTTAAATGATAAGAGATGGGTTGATTTTCATTCGTTTTCTCTTAGTTTTTTTATTTCTTTTCTTTTCCTTTTTAAAAAATTGATGTTATTGAAAAATGTAAATATTATATTAGGTTTAAAAAAAAACTGAACTGTAATTATTTGCTACAGCAGATACAGTGTCGGGGTTTGGTAGGCATAGCATACGAAGCTGTGGTTAATATTAGTCTTAGGATCTTTTCCAGAGATTTTACAGTAATTTTCAAGTATTGCTCAAGTAATCAGCTGAGGATAAGTAATACATGGCATGGGAAGAGTTTTATATTTGCGGATGCTTTTGGACAGAATGAAGCTTCCATTTGAGAGCTGAAAATTAGGGAGGAAATCATTCTAAAATATGAATTAGGGTTTTCAATTGTTCTTTTTAGAGCATTTTTGCATTTTATGAGAGTTTTATTCTGGCGAGGGTTCCATTGATCTAATGAATTCCTGTTGCATTCTGTGAGAGTTGATGCCAGTCTTTGACGATTTTGGCTATCTTGATAATAGGGTTTCAGTTAATGGCTATCTAAATTGGGGAGGAAATCATTCTAAAATATGATTTAGGGGTTTTAATTGTTCTTTTTAGGTCATTTTTGCATTTTGTGAGAGTTTTATTCTGGCGAGGGTTCCATTGATCTAATGTATTCTTGTTGCTTTCTGTGAGAGTTGATGCCAGTCTTTGATGATTTTGGCTATCTTGATAATAGGGTTTCAGTTAATGGCTATCTAAATTCATTTACATTTACATGGGCACTGAGATTGTTTTCTTTTTCATATCTTGAAACTTAGAAATTTTAACTATGAGCATCTTGTAATCTGGTTATAGGGGTTGTACTATTTACTTGGAGTTATGTTACATTTTGACTAACATAGTGGCTCAGTTTTTAGATGATAAGCGTTTTTCCCTGCATTTTTTCGTTACAGATAAGTTGTGATTGTAAGAACTCACTTTATCAAATGATACATGACCTATATTTTGTTGATTATGATGCATAATGTCTGTAGGTTTATTTCATTTGACGGAACAGTTTAGATGTAAGATGATAGTGCCAATTGATAAAATGTCTGCTCCTTCATCCAGGGAGCATGCCCAGCGTCTTTATGAGAAGGTATTCTTTTTCTTCTTTATGATAGAGGTTTACTTAGATCCTGAAAATGGGAATTAATATTTGGTGCTCTCTGCAGAACATAGAGCTGGAAAATAATCGCAGGAGAGCAGCTCAGGCACGGGTACCTTCAGATCCCAATGCCTGGCAGCAGATGCGTGAGAACTATGAGGCAATAATTCTCGAGGACCATGCTTTTTCTGAGCAGCACAATATTGAGTATGCTTTGTGGCAATTGCATTACAAGCGGATAGAGGAACTAAGGGCACATTTTAGTGCTCTAGCTTCTTCAGGATCGAACACATCTCGGGGTGTGAAAGTTCCTCCACGACCTGACAGGATTACAAAATAAGACTGCAGTTTAAGACTTTCCTTTCAGAGGCAACGGGATTTTATCATGATCTGATTTTGAAAATCAGAGCAAAGTATGGACTACCATTTGGGTATTTTTCTGATGATTCAGAAAGCCAAATTGTTATGGACAAAGATGGGAAGAAATCTGCTGATATAAAAAAGGGTTTGGTGTCTTGTCACCGTTGCTTGATATACTTGGGAGACCTAGCACGGTACAAAGGACTATACGGAGATGGCGACTCTAAATCTCGTGAGTATGCAGCTGCTTCATGTTACTACATGCAAGCTGCATCAATTTGGCCATCAAGTGGGAATCCACATCATCAGGTTATTTGTTTTGTTTTCCTTTTCCCTGCTAATATAGTACTCTCAACCTTTATGCCCTTGCAATCTTTTTGCACTTCTCTTGAATTTCTTTTGTTTAATACAATTCTAATTTTTTACACTTTCAATTATCTTCTTATTTCAGCTAGCTATAATAGCTTCATATTCAGGAGATGAGCTGGTGGCTGTTTATCAGTATTTCCGGAGTTTAGCTTCTGTTAATCCCTTGTCAACTGCAAGGGATAACTTGATTGTGGCATTTGAGAAGGTTTAAGTTCAAACAATAGTTTTTATTTTGGGTTTTGGGAATTAACCTCAGAATGGCATAATGTTAAACAGTTATCATAATCTTTCTATGATAGATTTTTTAAGGATTTTTAAATGTGTTCAATGTATGTCATTTTTATCTTGTTTCCTTTGAGGATGCAGCTAGTTTGTTGACATGGCAGACCAACTTTGAGAATTTGCAGCTTTTATATAATTGCAAATAGTGTAATTATACTATGTTAAATGTGGCTGACTTGAAAGCTGATTTTGAGTGGGTTTATTATTTATATGTCAGTATTTGAAATTGTATACGATTGTTGAAATTGTATTTAATATATGAATTTTTGTTTGCAGAATCGCCATAATTACTTACAGCTTCTTGGGGATGTTAAAGCTCCCTTCAAGGGGCCTGCTTTGCAGCAATCAGGTAAAGGTAGGGGGAAAGTGGAAGCGAAACTTGCATCTAAAGAGAAAGATGGCAACATAGAGGCAAGCCATGCTGTGGAGAAAGTATCTGGTGACCAGGATACTTTTAAGTCCTTTTGTATTCGATTTGTCCGTCTAAATGGCATTCTTTTTACTCGCACAAGGTATATTTCCTCTGAAATTCATTCACCTGTGTTATTGACCAAGGTTTTTTGGGGCTGTGTCCTTATTAATGCTTACTCTGTGCAGCCAGGAGACTTTTGCAGACGTTCTTACTCACGTTTGCCGTGATTTATGTGAACTTCTCTCATCTGGGCCAGAAGAGGAGCTGAATTTTGGAACAGGAGCTGCTGAGAATGCACTTCTCTTTGTTAGGCTGGTTTCCATTCTCATATTTACGGTGCACAATCTGAAGAGGGAGAGTGAAGGTCAACATATACTGAAATTGTACAGCGTGCTGCCCTACTTCATAATGCCTTCATTTCCATTTTTGAGTTGATGGGAAATGTGTTCGAAAGATGTTTACAGCTCCGGGATGTTTCTTCAAGCTACACTCTACCTGCTATTATGGTTTTTGTAGAATGGCTGGCTTGTTGCCCTGATGTTGCAGCTGCTAGTAATGATGCTGATGAGAAGCAGTTGATTACTAGATCTTTTTTCTGGAAACATTGCTTAGCATTGCTGAATAAAATTCTGTCAATTAGGCCTATGTGCATGGATGATAATGAAGACGAGACCTGCTTTTTCAATATGAGTAGGTATGAAGAAGGAAAAACTGAGAACCGTCTTGCATTGTGGGAGGACTTTGAGTTGCAAGGGTTCTTGCCTCTTGTTCCAGCACAGGCCATTTTGGACTTCTCAAGGAAACATTCCTTTATAAGTGATGGTGATAAAGAAAGGAAAGCCCGTGTCAAAAGAATTTTAGCAGCTGGGAAGGCTCTAGCTAATGTCATTAGGGTTGATCAGAAGGCTGTTTGTTTTGATTCGAAAGCTAAGAAATTTCTCATTGGTGTTGAACCATTTGCAGATGGCACATTAAGCTCTGCTTCCCCGGTGGTAACAGATAGTGCGGTGCATGAAACCCCCTCTGAGAATATAATTAATAGTGGAAACGTTCAGCCAATCCCACAAGCTAGAATGGTTGGGGAAGAGGATGATGATGATGAAGTGATTGTATTCCAGCCAGCTGTGAGAGAGAAGAAAACTGAGGTGATTGCTCCACATCATTCTCCCACTGAGGTTTTGAAGCTCAATCAAAGTAGCTTTGCAAGTGATCTCAAATTCTTTGGCAGTGCAATATCTGCTTCTTATGATAGTCTTCGCCAGCATGAGAGGGTTGATACTGATCATCCACTGCCTGTATCTGTTGGTAGTATTCTCCCTCGGCATCTGCAACCGGTTCAGATGCATGGATCTAGGTGGTCAACAGAAGAAATTACTTTTCTGGCTAATGGCTTGAAAGGTTTGACAATGTTGGAGAACAGACATTTAACAAAGAGTGAGATCCAAGATAATTTAGGCTTTTCACGTCCTGCTGCTCATCCACATGCTATACAACAGCCTGTCAATGTTGGTGCTTGTGGTATGTACTACAGTCAGACAAAAATGTCCGAAAATGTGATGCCATCCAGAGTTAATGCCATTGCGTCATCTGGAGTTACTGGTGATGCCTTGACTGCTAGAACTACCTCCGCTTCACTAGTTGTGATGCAGAAGAATCCAGTTAGCGGCCCTGTTAGGCATCTTGGTCCGCCCCCAGGTTTTAGCCCTGTTACCACAAAGCCACTGAATGAATCTGTTTCTGCCATTGATTTGGGGAACCCTCCGATGGATGATTATAGGTGGTTGGTTGGGCATCAGTCGAAATCATTATTAAAAGGCTCTGGGCCTGAGAGTTCCCTCTATTATTCATCTCATGCTGATCCTCAGTATGTCGATAGCAAAAGCAATGGCTTGTCTGGAAAGGCAAGCTTTCCATTCCCTGGAGAGCAGGTTCCAGCAGTGCAGGTTCAAACGGAAAAGGAGAAAGACTTGCAGAACTACAATACTCTTGAGCAACTGAAAATTCAGTATCAACAGAAACTGTACCAACAACTCATGAATGGGAACCAACAGTTTACCTCACTGCCTGAGCAGTATCAAGGACAATCAGCATGGATGGGTCGTTATTTTGTGTGAGAATATGGAAGTGTAGCTGGTATGTGGGAACTTCCCTCATTTTCTGCCTCTAGGTTTTATAGTTTGATTGTAATTGTTCCTAAAGTTCTTTTCACATGACCTGCTCGTCTGTAATTTGTTTTTGTTGTTGAGGTTCTTGAGAATGTTTACCTTGAATATACTGCTTCCATTTGCTGTCAAGTTCAACTCCAAATCCAACTTGGAAGCATTGTCAATGTTGAGTAATTGGAGGAGAATGGGAAGCATTGGCTTCCAGTGGGCACTTGCTGCTAAACAAGTGAGTATGCATTCAATTATTCCATTAAAAAAAGCCTCAAGGGTCTGGTTATGTTGCTTTGTAGATATACCCATGTCAGCCAAAGTGAAGCTTACTGTTAATTTTGCAGGTTTAGCCAGATCTGTGGAGGAAGATTGAGGAAAACCAATCTTATAAGATGCTGAATTTGTAAGGGAGTAAATGTTCCTTAAAAAGGGTTACTTGGGATGGAGCTGTTGGTTTGTGGGGCTAATTGTGATCAAAATAAAACTTGGTTTTGTATCCTATTTAACTATGGGATAGAAGTCAGCTGCCAGCAGATGTTAAAATGTAATGATGTGGTGGATATTCTAGAGGTGTGACGAGCAACAATATCAATGGATGGACAATGGGAGGGATTGGTAAAACTCTGGGGGTGGGTTTTGAATTAATATCTATGAGAATAATATATATCTGGGTGATCAATGACGACTTCATGTTATTTGATTTTTTTTTTATTAAAAAAGGCTTCTTTATGTTGTCATGTGCTTTATTTTGTTATATTTTTGTGACCCTTAGGTTACGTTTGTTGAATTTTTGGGCTCTCTCAAAACATCTTTATTATGTAATAATTTCTTTTTTCTTGCTTGTTTGGTTGCTGTCATACTAATGAATTAGCCCATCCAGAAAATACACTATTATATTTATGGTAAATTGTTGTTCCAGAAAAATAATATTCGAATTATTAATTGGGTAAAATCAACTGCTTGTTTCTACTTTGATCATTCATTGTGGAAAATAACGTTTCCTTTATTATTTTGGTCATTTATTGTTAAAAGTTGGAAGATGGTGATGTATATTTATTACTATTTTTTTTTATGTTGTCTTCTCTCTACTCGTTAGTAATATATACAGGGGCGGACTTCCATGGAGCTCGGGATATCCCATGCAACCCCTCCACAAGTACTATCCTTAATCCAAGTGTCACCTCTCAAAAGTGTCACTCCTCAAAAGTGTCACCTCTAGGGCTCTTGTAATCCCTGACGAAGGCTCCAATGAAATATATTTTTAATAGTATTGATAAAATTAATAAAACAGTTTATCAAAATAAAAAGAAAGTATAATAATCAGAGATAAAAGGGATGATAGTTGAGGAAAATTTACTTATAATTCGTTAGAGTATGATTATGATAATAGCATTAAATATTTGATGAGAGAATTTTATAATTTTTGTGATCTTATTCGACTTGATAAGATTAATCTATACTAAAGTCATTAAAATGAATAGATAACAGACACACGTAATGAAAAGTAAATAAAAAAATGGGGTTAATAAATATTAAAAAAATTATTAATATAATCTTTTAGATCTAACTTTATATACTTTCTCTTATTTGATTTATAAAACAGTGATATATGTATTCGTTTGATTATTTAATTATTGTCTGTTTTTACTTTAATTATCGATGTTTTAATTTTAGCAATTAGATTATTTAATTAATTAAATATTTCAATTATATCATAACATTTAACGGAAGTGTTGATGTGACAGTTAATAAAATTGATTTAATTACACATTTAATCTTCACTATTCATACATTCAATTAATTTAGCTGTAATTTTAATTTAATTAAGTAAATTTAATCTCTAATTAGGTAAAACATGTGTCACTATCAGATTGGATGATATTTTCTTAATTTAATTTTAATAATAATATTTAATATCTAATTTTTAAAACACTTGCAATGCAAAATTCTGAGTGAGGACACGATTGAGGATTTTTTATATTATTGTTGAGGTTAAAATATTATTAAACAAAGACATAGTTTGAGATGAATTATGACATAAAAATCGAATGATAAGAAGTAAATTGAAAAATACGAGTCTTGAGTGGAGGCTCCACTGCTCAGTATTATATATAATATACGAGTCTTGAGTTGTAACTTCTATAAACTTTTAAATGTATTAATTAATTTTAATTGATATAACTATTTAATGTATTGTAATTTTATGCATATTAAATGAAAAATATTATAAAAACTGAAATTGTAACTATTTAATGTATTAATTAATTTCAATTGATATAACTATTTAATGTATTGTTATATAATACTGAGCAGTGGAGCCTCCACCAATCAGGTCGAATTGGCCGGGTTCGGGTCTCATGCCTATCTTATAAGTATGTTTACTAAATATAAATATATTTTATAGTAAGATTTTATAATATTTGATTTAAATTAATTAATTAATTAATATAAATATAAATATATTTATCAAAAGATCTAATATAATCGTTCACGCTGTTAATATTTTAGTCAATATGTTTTCCTATAAGTATGTTTACTAAATTAATTATAAGGTAATATACTAAAGAGTAATTTACTTGTAGTGAGTAATCAACGCATTCTTACCAAAAAAAAATACCCATGAAAAGGCCGTGATCTTTTCGGCCCAGTTTCTATGGGGCCTCCTCTGGAGGTGCCGAAATCCCCAATGTTAAATGAAAATAATATAATTTAAAATTATCTAACTAAAAATACATAATTTTTTATATTATAATTTTATGTTACGCTTTAAAATTTTAGATTTATATTTTAAAATATATATAATGTTGGTTAAGATTTATATTTTAAAGTTTTGAAAATAAAAATAAAAGGATAGATTTAAAATAAAACACTAAAAATAAATTTAAAAGGAATAAATATACCTTTTGGATATTTGCCTCCTACGTGAAAATGTAATCCATTTTGGACTGAAGTCAAAACTCTAGTCCATATTTTGTCAGGTCCCACCTACGGTACTTACAATGTCTATGTCTATATAACCCCTAAAAACCGTTAATTTCTTCTAACTTTTCTATCATTATAGTCGTGGGCTCCCACATAATGACGGATTACGGCGGAGCTATCTCACTGTCTCAACCGCACATGTCCGATGAGGACACATCTGAGCACAGCCCTCGGAGTATCCCGGCTTCTCCTGGCGGAGGCGGTGGCTTTTCTTCCAAGTCTAAAACTCCGTCGTCATCGGAGAATACTGCAAGGAAGCCCAGAGGGAGGCCTCCAGGGTCCAAAAACAAGCCCAAACCTCCCACTGTTATAACCAGAGACCGTGATTCAACTATGAAGTCGGTGATACTGGAGATCTCCGCTGGTTCTGATATCTTTAATGCTATTATCAGCTTTGCTCGTAGAAACCGTGTCGGTATTAATATTATCAGTGTTACTGGCTCTGTATCAAATGTCATCCTCCGGCATCCTGTTTTTCAAGCGACTGCATTCTCTCTTCATGGACCCTTTACCACTCGGTTTGTCTGGGTCATTCATTGCATCTACTACTTTATCTTCGTCAAACGAAACACCTCAATCATCTTCGTCGTCAAGCTACTCAACGCCGAGTTCCTTGTCTTCCAATCTGTCGTGTTGTTTGGTGTAACTCTTGTGGGTGCACAAGGGCAAGTATTTGGAGGGATTGTAGGAGGAAAGTAATGGCAGCAACGCAGGCGATTGTGGTGGCTGCTACTTTTGTAAGCTCTGCGTTTCATAGGCTGCCATGTGAAAGTGGTAATGATGGTGGCGTTGGTGGGGCTATTGGAGCAACTGAGTCGTGCTCTTCTACCGGCATGTCGATGGCTGTTTATGGCGTAGCAGGTCCCACTCAACCCAATAGCCAGATCTCACCTGGTGCCATGCCTTGTGGCCCTTCCTCACGTCCCTTTTGAGTAAATAAGGAGGACGTGTGAAGTTTTCAACCTACGTTGGTTTGGTAGCTTTTGGTTTTAAACTTTTACATTACACCATCGTCTGAAGCTCTATTTTGGGTTTTATTCAGCTTGTAATCATTTTACATTTCCTTGCTATAATTTAAATGATAACTAGTTTTAGATATGTACTTTATAAATACAGTTATCTTCATGCTTGTTAAATCACAAATATCAAATTTTCTCCAATCTTTATCGTTTCTGGCACTTTAGTTTTCTTCTATGCCTTCGTTTAGTGTTTTCACGGATCACAACTCAACAAGGAAAGGGCTTTAGTCGCAGCAGTTGGCATAGTTTAGGGCTGTTACAGACAACAGAAATGTCACGTCTTGAGGGTTCAAGGTCAGGGTATCAGGACCCATTTACTTTAATATATCAAAAACGAAAAAGAAAAAGAGGTAGGGAAATAAACAAACAGCATTGATCAGGGGGCTTTTTTGTTTTTATATCTTTTTTTTTCAAAGGTGAACTTTCATTTTCAATCTGAAGACGTGTAGAATAGAGGATACAATCGATATAGGATGAGAGTGAGAGGGTAATCCGACGTGTAATTTCTGTATTGGAAGTTCATTTTCACGAGCAATCTAAACAGTATAAATAAAAGCTGCTTGTTTTGGAGAAGTAAGGGCATCTTGCTGAATAAGGTCATACTTTGGGGTTCCAAAGGAAAGGGTGATGGCAGTTGGAGTGCTGTGTAACTTGGAACCAAGGCTTCCCATGGGTTAACAATAGTCAGAAGTGGCAGGATAATGGTTGGTGGAGTCCAGGCCTCCATGGATTGAACCCCGTGGATATGTTTAGGGCAAGCTACCCTACTTTGCCAATGCGAAAGGACAACACTGGGATTCTGTCAATGTCATACTCGACTCTTTCATTGGGAACTGCTTTTTCTTTTTTCAATGTTTTCTGAAGAATAAGATAGTTGGAAATTCTAACCGTATACACTCATTTTTATCTGAATTTATTTTCTTTTCTTTCATATCAGTTATTTTATTATATTATATATATATAGTAGTATAGCATAATTTTTTGAAAATGCTTTCGAAATGATATAATATATAATTTTCTCTGTATATATTAAATAGTTTTTGAAAATATTTTTAAAATATATATAATATATAGTTTTGAAAACGGTTTTTTAGAAATATATATATAGTTTTTAAATATTTTGAAAATAAATATATAATATATAGTTTTTAAAATATTTTTGAAAACTTATATAATATATAGTTTTTAAAAATATTTTTGAAAAATTATATAATATATAGTTTTAAAATCATTTTTGAAAACTATATAATACATAGTTTTGGAAACATTTTAGAAAAAATATAAAGTTTAAAAAAATGTTTTTGAAACATATATAGTATATATTATTATTATTAGTATTTATTATTATTATTATTTATTTACTTTTCATTTTATTTCATTTTGTCCAGGGTCCAAATAGGTCCAAAATCGGGTCCAAGGGGCAGTCCAACAATAGCCCAACCGGGTTTCGACCTGACCCAGCCTAAATTCGATTAGGGTTTCATACACACATCCCAGTTAGGCGCCGCATAGGAGAGGAACAGAGAGATCGAGAGCCAATCAAGGGACGCCACAACGGCGCGAGATTTCCGGCCAGGGAAATCGGGACTGACCCATCCCGAAATCCCCGGTCAACGACGAGTGTTACCGTAATAATCGGAAACAACAGGTCACCGGTGGGGGTATAAATACCTCCACCAAGCCACTGCCAAGGAGAACAACCATCACACGATCAACAACACATATCGTCAAACATCGATCAATAGAACACATCGAAACCAGAGAACAAATCGAAGCCAACATCGAAAACAGTAAACCAAACATCATCAAATCGAAGCCAACGTCAAAAACAGTAAACCAAACATCATCGAATCCATCACGGAACCACAACAACCACAAGAAAGCAAAAGAAAAACCAAAACAGTCTACAAATACAAAAACAGTCGAAGCAAAGTAATGCAAGGATAAATCCAAAACAACCGAAGCAAAGCAAAGCAATGACCAGACGCGGTGCTAGTCTCGGTTCGAAAGGGAAGAGCCACCGAGAAATGGTAAAGGCACGCCGAGAAAGGTAAAGAGTTGAATGTCTCAGACTAGATCTACACCGATTGGTGGGGTTTTTGGGGATTTAAGCTTCGGGTTAGTATTTAGTACGGTGAGGGGTCGTTTTGGTGTGGTTCAGGTTCTTTCTGGATGGTGGCGGTCGGAGCGACGGAGGCACGACGGGGTTGGCCACCTGAGTGGTGGACAGGCTTGGACCGACCATTGGGGAAGGGAGGGAGCCCGAGAGATTCTCTCATTTAGGGGAGAGTGTTTTAGCGAGAAAATGTGAAAATGAAAGGGAATTTGGGCTATTGGGGTATTTAAATAGCAAGGACCATTGTGCAAATAAAGGATTTTTACATCCTTTCCGCAGTCTCTGCAAGTTTGAGTCGTAATTCATTTCAGTCACTGTATGCAATTTGGCCACTGGTTTTTCAATTTATTCAACTCGGTCCCTATTCACATTTTATATTTTTACAATTTGAGACCCTAAAGTCTTATTTTATTTTATTTATTATTATTATTATTATATTTTTATTAATATTAGTATTATTTATGTTTACTTTATATTTGTTCCATTTCATTACTTTGAAAATAATATTTTTTTCCTTTTCTTTTTTATTTTAATTACTTCATTTTTTATTTCTTTGATTTATTTTTTATTTTATTTTAATTATTTTTTGTAATTTTTATTTCTTTTTTTCGTTGGTTCATTTTTTATATTTTTTATCATTATTATATTTTTATTTTATTTTTTTATTTTTTATTTTATTTTATGTTATTGCCCTTTTTTCTTTTTTTACTTATCTATTTTTCCATCTAACATTGTTTTCTGACTTTTCTAGTAGTAATCTCGATCGATCAAAGGTAAGTAATTCGAATTGAATTTTTAAGTTTTAATTTAAATTTTAATTTTCGCAAATAAAGATAAATAAATTGGTACCGAAAGGGCGGTTCAAGGGTGTTAACATTTCCTTAACCGTAACCAACTCCCGAACCCGACACATCTTTGGTAAAACGCAGATCAGGTAAGATAGTGTCTGATCTACATAAATTTCATTTTAAAATGATCGGTGGCGGTACTAACCCAATCATTCAAGTCGAAGCCCAATTCCGGGTTCAATCGAAAGACGACAGCGACAGCTTGGCGACTTCGCTGGGGACAGGTAAGTGACTCATGCCAGAATTAATTTTCGGTTGTTTTTAAGCGAAAATGGTAAATTTTAATTTTAATTTATTTATTTGATTCTAATTATTTATCTTTGATTATTATTTTTAAGTAAATAGTTGTACTGGTGCTTTCTTTCAATGATTTCATATTCTTGAAAATTTTCCATCTAATATTCTATACCCGAGCTCCGAACTCTTTTAAGTGGGGTGAAAGCAACGCCTTCGTGGGAATTTATTCTCCGTATGGGCCTGGCAAGTAACCTTCGGGATTCATATACCTTATGTCTTCGTGTGAATTTATTCTCCGTATGGGCATAAGGGAATATATCCGCTCGAGTTTAACTTGGTCCACATAAGCTTGTAATGGGCTTAGGACTAAGGGTTTGGCAAACCCAATGGGGCACCAGCAAGGAGAACTCGGATACCTTCTTTAGAACCTAAACTTGGAGACTACAGGGAATTAGAGCCCACCCCAAAATCTCATTTCAAACCCTAGGCTATTTTTTTCCTACTTTATTTCATATTCAAAGCATGTGAACTAGAAATTTATGCAGTTAGGACTTGTTCAAAATCAACTTGTGGGATAGAGATCATGTCCGAGTTGGAATACTAAGCATGTGGGGTAGATATCATGTGGGGTATAACCTTTTATTTTCATTATTGTTTTGATTTACCTCCCTAACTCTTTTCATTTTTTTCTTTCTTTCTTTTTTTCTTTCATTTTAATTTTCATCATTTGCATCATTAAAAAACAAGGTATTGATCCACCAAAAATGTGTTCGTTAAACGTAAATAATTTGCATTAATAGACAAATGGGGTTATAATACAAGAGATGAAAAACTCAGAAGTCCAAGAATACTCAGGATGGACCGGGTTTACATTGTGCACACTAGAAGTTAACTTCTTGAGCTGGCAAGGGGCAAGACGAGATAAAACGTTATTGGCCTGAAGAGTCCCTTCAAAGACAGCAAGACGTTAGCCGAAATTGGAGTTCATTGTTGATGAATTAAAGAAGAAAACTTCAGATAGATCCCTTCAATGGAGGCTTCCAACGGCGCTCCCATTTAGGGCAGACTCAGTAGAAAGTGAAAACCAGATATATAGTCATTCGATACTCTTGGGACAAGTACAAGGCTGAAGACGAACCAACCAGTCTGAAGTTGTTTGGGGTTTATACCTTTAAAATATTTTTTATCTTCTAAGACATAACACTTTTGTCCCCAATAAAGATTATTTACAGTAATAGACACATTTTTGGATCAGTGCCTCGAAACTTCATGCATCATGCATTATTGCATATTTCACATTTTTTCATTCACATTAACTAACAAGAGTTGGACACACCTCATCCACATAACATTCGTTCAAATAGAAAAGAGCGGGAATTTTACGATGAAAGCAATGACATTCTCGAAGCAGAAATTTGTTCATCTGAGAATACATCGAAAGGAGCCTTGTCAAGTGAAACGGTTGAGAAATGGGGAGCAAGTGCAGATGAAGGCCCTAATCATCGACATTCTGGAAATAGTGGGGCATCATAATGAGGCTTTATTCCATTTTGCAGCATCCTGTTTGGACTTTTTTTAACTTTCTTAGATTTCTTTTTGAAACCTGCTTTTGAACTCTGACATATTTCTTTTTATGATGATATTTCAATGAATTTACGTTGGGCGTTGAATCAAATTTACATCTTGAAATTATTTGAATATCAAATGAATTAAAAAATCTTTTTAAATGATTCAGAGTTACAGATCTTTGACAATAAAAAAAAGGACTTTGACCTTATCCAGAAGATACGCTCAAACACCGTACCCTTCTTTTGCAAATGACCAATATAGCCTTCTCCATTCATAAGGCTTGGTATTTAGATATGCATAGTGCAGACAACATGGGCCATGTTTTGCATATGACTTTACTATACTTTTTATTTAAGACGTTTAGTGATGATAATGATCTTCATAGATGGAATAGTCGAGTAAGCAATTCTAGTTTAGGTCAGTTGTTTAGAAATTGAACTCTAAAGATGAGATTCCTTGACTTTCAAAAATACCTAGACTATAACAGGTTTTCTTGATAAACATAATAAATTGGACTTGTATACCCAAATTATAATATTATATATAGTTTTAAAATCATTTTTGAAAACTATATAATATATAGTTTTGGAAAATTTTTAGAAAAATAATATAAAGTTTAAAAAAATGTTTTTGAAACATATATATTATATAGTATATATTATATTATTATTACTATTTATTATTATTATTTATTTATTTACTTTTTATTTTATTTCATTTTGTCCAGGGTCCAAAATCGGGTCCAAGGGGCAGTCCAACAATAGCCCAATTGGGTTTGGGTCTGACCCAGCCCAAATTCGATTAGGGTTTCACACACACATCCCAGTCAGGCGACGCATAAGAGGGGAACAGGGAGATCGAGAGCCAGTCAAGGGACGTCACAACGACGCGAGATTTTTGGCCGGGGAAATTGGGACTAACCTATCCCAAAATCCCCAGTCAACGACGAGTGTTACTGTAATAATCGGAACCAACAGGCCACCGATGGGGGTATAAATACCCCCACCAAGCCACTACCAAGGAGAACAACCATCACACGATCAACAACACATATCGTCAAACATCGATCAATAGAACATATCGAAACCAGAGAACAAATCGAAGCCAACATCGAAAACAGTAAACCAAACATCATCGAATCCATCACGGAACCACAAGAAAGCAAAAGAAAAACCAAAACAATCTACAAATACAAAAACAGTCGAAGCAAAGTGATGCAAGGATAAATCCAAAACAGCCGAAGCAAAGCAAAGCAAGGACCAGACGCGGTTCTAGTCTCGGTTTGAAAGGAAAGAGCCACCGAGAAGTGGAAAAGGCATGCCGAGAAAGGTAAAGGGTCGAACATCTCAGACTAGATCTACGCTGATTGGTGGGGGGTTTTGGGGATTTAGACTTCGGGTTAGTATTTAGGACGGTGAGAGGGTCATTTTGGTGTGGTTTGGGTTCTTTCCGGCCGCCGTCGCCGTCGGTCGGAGCGAAAAAGGCACGACGGGGTTGGTCACCGGAGTGGTGGCTAGGCTTGGACCGACTATCGGGGAAGGGAGAAAGGCCGAGAGATTCTCTCATTTAGGGGAGAGTGTTTTAGCGAGAAAATGTGAACATGAAAGGGCTATTGGGGTATTTATATATCAAGGACCATTATGCAAATAAAGGATTTTTAAATCCTTTCCGCAGTCCCTGCAAGTTTGAGTCGCAATTCATTTCAGTCACTGTATGCAATTTGGCCACTGATTTTTCAATTTATTCAACTCGATCCCTATTTATTTTATATTTTTGTAATTTGACCCCTAAAGTCTTATTTTATTTTATTATTTATTATTTTTATTAATATTAGTATTATTTATGTTTACTTCATATTGGTTCCATTTCATTACTTTGAAAATAATATTTTTTTGCCTTTTCCTTTTCTTTTTTTATTTTAATTACTTCATTTTTTATTTCTTTGATTTATTTTTTATTTTATTTTAGTTATTTTTTGTAGTTTATATGTTTTTTTCTTTGGTTTATTTTTTATATTTTTATCACTATTATATATTTTTTATTTTATTTTATGTTTTTACCCTTTTTTTTCTCTTTTTTACTTGTCTATTTTTCTATCTAACATTGTTTTCTGACTTTTCTAGTAGTAATCTCAATCGATTAAAGGTAAGTAATTCGAATTGAATTTTTAAGTTTTAATTTAAATTTTCGTAAATAAGGACAAATTAATTGGTACCGAAAGGGCGGTTCAAGGGTGTTAATCCTTCTTTGACCGTAATCGACTCACGAACCCGACACGTCTCTGGTAAAACGCAGATCAGGTAAGATGGTGTATGATCTACCTAAATTTCATTTTAAAATAATCGGTGACGATTCTAACTCAATTATTCAAGTTAAAACCCAATTCCAAATCCAACCGAAAGATGGTAGCGACATTAACTAAAATAAAATTGTTATTATTTAATAGTAGTTTAATCTTTATAATCATATCGATGTCATAGTTTTATTCCTCTATGTAACCTATGTAACTTAAATTAGTTTTATCCGTTTTTCGAGGTTCACATCCGCATCCTCCATCTCTCTACAACTTCTCCATATTTAGCACAGATCGCCTTTTTTTATATAATCTCTTTTTCCCGAGCTTGTTTAGTGAACTATATGTTTATTTTATTCTTATATTTGCTTTTACCAATCTGACAAGAGATTTTGTAAGGACATTAGGGGTTTATAACGTAATATTGGTTAATAATTTCTTTAATTAGTAATAATAAATATTTTACAAACATAATTATTCAAGTTTAAGACTTTAAAAAAATAATATTTCTTTTAATAATTAAAATCACTCAATAAGTTTACCAGGACAAAATGGCCCAAATAAGACAAAATATTATTTAATTCCTCAAATAATCTACTTTGTAGATTATTTTGTCATATAGGGTGAAATGTATAGTATCAAACTAAAGACACTAAACTTTCCTGGGATCTTCAAGTCAATCAGGAAGACTTCAAGCTTACAGGCGTCTACAGGCAAAATAGGAATACACCAAGCTTACCTGGCGTCTTCAGTCCGCAGAAGACACGTTGACTGTCTTACTTGTCGGTTATGTGGGTTACTACGGTTGGGTACGGTGATCGGGCGTTTAAGACTCTGCCCGGAAGGTTGTTTACCAGTGCCTGGCTTCTGCTTTCCAAGCTGGCTGTTGCTAGAGCTTTTCTGTATTTGGCTGAAGCAAGGGTTAACAAGAGGCATAGGAGGATTGCTGAGTGGGTGTTGCAGAGAGATATCACTATTGAGGATTTGCTAGCTGCTGACATCAATAACAACGGTTTTATCAGGTTGGGTTTCAATCTTTCTAGCTTATTTTCGATTGAACTTGGCTCAATGCATGTTGCCAGAATTGTCGCGAATTTAGAAAGGTGATGTGCTGATTGATTTCTGTCCCAAAAACATGTTTGAAAGAGATCACCCTAAAACTAGCACTAAGAGATTTTATATCATTCTATTAGATGCCTCAAGCTTGATACTAAATGATCGTTGCCTGTAGTTACCTAATCGCAACTAAAGAATTGCTTTTAATCTCTACATGCCTGACCTGCATTCCAAGAGCCATTCAATACCAAGGAAAATCGTCTCCGTTAAAAATGTGCCCTTATGGCCAGCTTGTATCTATAATCTTGCTGCAATGAAGAATCCGTTCGCCTGTCGTAAGACCACCCCAGACCCAATCATTTTACCACATCAACCACATCCTGCATCAACATTTAATTTACAAAAACCATGTGGTAATAATGTTTTTGTTTTGTTCGGTTTTCCCTTTCATCGCAGTAAATCGGAGTATGTGATCTACAAGCTCAAAGAAATGGGAAAGATTGGGGAGAAGGATATATTGCAAATATGCGATCAGTTCAGCAAGCTTGATACTAATAACTCAGGGAAAATAACTCTTCCTGATCTCTTATTAGAAAATCACTGGCGAATCTGAGCAGACAAAGTTAATTATATTCACTTGGCTGGAGATTCTAGCCTCGTTCTTGGAAATGGCCATTGCATGTAAAATTGGGTATTCATTCAGGTTAGAAATCCCAATTCTATGATTTTTGTCGAGCTGTTGTGATGTAAAAAAAAAATGGAATTGGCACGAGAGAAAAGGGCAACAAGATGCTTCTGATCTCATTCAAATTCGAATTGTAAAATCTTTGTTTCCTATGTATCCATCATCCGGAGTTCCGGACTCTTGAAATATAATGAAAAGTAAATATTATTCCTAAATGATGCTTCTTTTTACCTTTATGTTTCTTTTTTATATCACAAGTTGTTTGCAAAGGTTCTCTGACTGTATAGGTAGCTGAGAGATCTTGCAGGTAAATATTATTCCTAATTGCTGCAGGTAAATTCTGTTTATTCGAAGATTCCGGAGTGCTAATGGCATTTAAATTCTTAAAAGTAATTTATTTGGCAAGAGTTAACGCATCATTGGAGACTGTGTAAGTACCATCAGATGGAAATGTAGTACAGGTTGATCCCACCAGAAAACATTCTTGTACTGCCAACCGGCACTTGAAGTTTCTAGCACAGTCAGTTTAGAACATGTACTGTTGTCTGTAACCCTTTTGGTGTTTTAGCATAAATAGCTAATATGACGGCATACAGCCCTAGACATCAAAGGTGCCAGGTTTCTTTCGGGGATTTAACAGATACACCGAGCCAAGACGAGGTAAGAGATCGAGAAATGGGAGAGATAGACAAAGACAGGGAACAGGCTGAGCATGGATGGATCTACCTACAGATTCTGTTGTTTCTCCGCCCCCCTCCAAGCATAAAATGCATTGATTATTGTTTGTTACCTTAGATATTTATCATGAACATATATGATATTTATCATAAATGATATTTTGAGTATTAACTGTCTAATATTAAATTATGATAATATATTTTGTGAATGATGAATCAAATAAATAAACTATATACCCAAGTAAGTCATTGAATGACAGGGTGTAATTGATATGTCATAGAATCTAATAGCTGCATAATCGGGTTATCATTAATGTGTAAGGACATTTAGTGCAGTACTATAGTATGTAAGATCACTAAGTGCATATGGTGGGCACGACTTTATGTGTATTAGCACTTTGGTGCATATTTAACTCGAATACTCAAGGTCTTCATAGATTTACATTTGGGCTAATGTTTATTGGTTAATAAATGATAAACAGAAAAATAAGATTACAGGCTTATGGGATAAATGACAAGTATATTGGTAAGAAACTTTATATTTGGTTATATCATGCTAATTTATGGTAACCTAGATGGTATACAGGTAAAGTGATCATATTGTATTGAATAATGTTATTCCTTTAAATTATGTGTTGCATTGCTTTGAATATTTATATAATTGTCTCACTAAGTGTATACTTAGCGTGTGATTATTTTCACGCATATGAAAAAGGAAGAAAAGGAGTAAGGAGTTGAGTTTGACATCAATCACCAAGGAAATATTTATAGGTAACAATGATGACATCCTATTGTGTTCTAAAAGTTATAGCTAGCATGTATATAAGAATGAATGTTTGCATATGATATTAAATTAAGATTAAAAAAATTAATTGGGTTTTAAATCAAACGTGTTAGACAGTCTTATTTAATTTATGAAATTAAACATAAATGTCTATCACTGCTTGAAATTGGTTATGTTTGAATGAAACAAAAATTTTACTTAGTTCAATTAAAGAAATGTTTTGAATTTATGATATGACATCTGTAACTCGTATTTGTTCGTGTATACGGGTTATGGGTGTTACATAACCCCCAAATCTTTAATCGACGTTTCGTCGCCGAATATTGTTTCGTTTTCAACACATACAGCATCATCGTGATCCTTGCATCGTCCCGAGTGGTTCGTGTTCCTTACATCGTACCAAATCCAACGGTATCCATCTTGTCTCCTTTGCCGCCGGCGTATGAGGGGGTGAGGAAGATCAAGTTTCCAACGTTAAGAAATCGAGCTCTCCGCCATTAACCGCTGTGAATCGAGATTGATAAGTGTCTCAAAACCCCTTAAAATGCATTCAAGAATTTTTTTCATAATTTTTCTGACCCCGTAAGGCCCCGCACGTACCCCTACGCACCACCACTCGCGTGGGAAATTTCCACCGCCTGGTGGGCTACTTGACTATTGACTGTTGACCGGCGTTGACTTTTTTCGAAAACCTCCATCTTGACCTTTTTCGACGTCCTGAGTCTGATTCCGCAATACGTTTTGTCAAATTAAGACCGAAAATCCCCAAATCGAGCCCGTTAATCCAAAAATACTTAGTATTTTTAGCATTTTTGCATATTTTTTTGAGATTTGGTTATGGAATTGATTCAAGAATATATTTTTATGAATGTACTCATATTTCACCTGACCGAGGGTCAGTTAGATTCGGTGCTTCCCGTCTGTCAAATCTACATGATCCGTGTTCCTTGAGAGTTACTCGTAGGTTTCTTTAAATTATTTAAATAGGGATTATTATTATTTATATTAGGATTCCGATATGGATTTTCCTATTCGTAGGATCTAACATTATCATTGATCGTGATCGGTAGACTTAGTAGTAGGCTTTCTTATCAGACTACTCAGACCAGTACATGTGTGTTTCCTAATTGTGTTACATTACTGTTTTAAACTGTTCATCTAAACTGTTTTAGATATCTAATAATACTCAATATTTTTACGGCACTATACATGATTTTCTGAATACTATTTATATGATATATGATTTACTGTACATTTCTGATATGATCTTTGAATTCTGTATTTTTTATATGATTTCTGAGTCTGGAATATTTTCATGTTTTAATGAATTAAACTATTGTTTCACTCGAACAAATACATGTTTATTATTGTCATTGGGGATATTATTGGAAGAAGTATCTCAAGTCTAGTCTATGACTCGTAAGACCTTACCGCAGGCTCCTTTATTTTCTGCTCAGGGTAAGTCCTTACCACATGCTCCTGTAACCCCCCAGACCAATGCAGGTAGCCCGATTCGATCCGGGAAGTCACATTTGGGCCACCGGAGTGACCCACTGTAATTATAGCAAAAAATTTAAAACTTTTATTGAAACATGTAACTTATAAAATCAGTTTTCACTATTTAAAAATAAAACAGATTTCCAAACTCGTATATAAATCAAAATACAATTACATGCCCCCTAATCACATGTACCATACTCTGCAACAACGCCAGACGAACTCTCTTACTGAAGTCGATAGATGCACTGGTACAATTCTTTTAACCTGAAAAAGTGAGTAATAGAGTGAGCTTTGGAAAGCTCAGTAATACAAAACTACCAGATGATGCTGATGAACGTGCAGATACAGATAAATATATTTCCTTATTGTTTCCTAACATTTACAGATTTTTATGCTGAGCAGAGATCCTACTGATATTTCAGGTGGTTACGGACAATGAGCTTTCAGTTCAGAGAAATATTTCGGATGACTGAGTTCAGGAGATCAAAATAGGTTTTCTAGTGTGTTCCCAAAAATCATGTAACTTTTCAGATCTTTTTAAAACATATATATATATATATATATACCCCCATCCAACAAGTCCAAATTGTGTAGGTTCCCCAGAACCATACACCCACCATCAAGTCCAGTAGGCCCTGAGCACACAGCCGAGGAACCGGTAAATAAGGCCCTGAGCACACAGCCGATGAGCCTCCAGGTATACTTCCTCCAACATTACCCCCCAAGTAAATATGTCCGTCCGTAAACGGATATATCAAAAATCAAAACATAAATCAGGTCAAGTATCATATCAAACTCCAGGTCAAGTATTAGATCAGAATCCAAGTCAAGTATCAGATCAGAATCTATGTCAGATATTAGATCAGAATCCATGTCAAGTATCAGATCAGAATTCAAATTGAAAATCAAATAAAATATTCATGTGAGTAGGGAACACACCAGAATTTACAGATAGTATTCAAAGATATTGGATAATCTTAACAAGTAGAGGAATATGGATCTTCAGTATACCGATAGAATATCAGAATTCAGAATCACTATTGAAAGAGTTCAATGACTGACAGAATCATCAGTTATTCAGAATGTGACTTGAGCTGATAAGAAAGAAATGAAGGTTCAGGACATTTATATTCTATGTCGATTGATCGGATTATCAGACAACTCTTAGATGAAAAGTTCGCAGAACTAATGCCTGTCGATTGGTCAATTCATTGTTCTTACAGGGTATTTACTCTTTAATACCACAATTCTTGTCCATAGACCATTTTCGGAATCATCGTTGAATAAATCTTCCAATATCTTTATTTCATTTCCACACTTCCACAATATCATGAAATGCTGACGTACTTGATTAATTTGTTCATAACCCATTGTAATTGTATACTACGCAAACTCATCAGAGTTTCCAGAGTTATCCAAATTACTTATTAAATCCTCAGTCATTGAGGTTACCTAGTTCATTTAGCAGTCATGTCCATTCCAGTTACTTTAGGATTTTCCAGAGTAATTCAAACATTCCTGAATTTCAGATACATGTTGTACTTTCATTCCATTCAATTTGGTATTCGTGGTTGATTTGTCGAACAAACGTCTAATTCTTAGTACTGAATACGATCTAGAGCTGAGCTGAGTTGAATACTTCCAAAATTTATCATCGAGCTAAACTTGAGAATACGAACACATGTTCCAGTAATATCTATGCCATTCAGGTATTGACATAGCTTTAGGGTTGATCTACTCACTTAAATTATTTTCCATTACCTTTAAAGGTAGTCCAATACCTATGCTTACTTGGATTCCTTAATTAATCCAAGACATTTACTTAATATAGACCATAAGGGTATTTTGGTCATTTTGGTTTTTAGTTTTATTCCAATCATAACAGAGCTCAAGGATATCCCATCATTTCTGAGCTTAGTGATATTCTTGGGTCATTTCCATTACAGGGGTATTTTGGTCATTTTACAGATCCAAAGTATTTCAATCTTTTTCCTCCATCCGGTCTTATTATTTAATCCAATCTTATCATTTCCTTCAGTCATTTCGAACAATTCTGACAGTATAATGCCCCCGATAAATTATTCTTTAGATATTTACTCATTACTCGAATATTTTCGGGTCAAGTACCTTCTCAGATTTTACAAACGTAATATCATGAATTTTTCTGTACAAAGATAGGATCTTAACAATTAAATTCGTACTTAATCGAGTTAAGTACAAATTCTCAAAGTACTTTCTCATTCAGGGTCAACTCAGACTATTTTATCTCTCAAGGGCATTTTTATAATTTCTTAACCAGATAATTTCGATATTATCTCTTAACGAAAATAATATAATTTAGAGATCCTATGATTAATTGCTTTCTTGAACACCCTCTAATCTTGAAATAATTCCCTGAACAGACTTCTAGTATCTTCCATAAGCCCTCTTGGGGTTAAAAACCGGTTATCCATAACTTCCAAATACAACTAACATTTCTTATGCACATCAATATATTTATCAGATCAATATGTCTTTTCAGATTTATTAATCCACTTCCAGGGACAATTCTTGTCATTTTCCAACATAAGGGTAATTTAGTAATTTTACCTAATCGAAATATTCTCATAATTTATCATCTAAGTACCTTTAATGAGATAAATTATAATATACAATCCATGGTTGATTCTTTTATCACTTAATTCCAGAACTTGTAATTTAATTCCAACTGTCCTCTAATTTCTTATAATAGTCATCTGAGCCATATTCAGTTATCTACTTTCTACCGTATTCGTATCTAGTGTAGATCTTCATTAATTACACATATGAGACCAAACATTTCCATTCACGCATTTACCAATACCAACATGTTCTATAAAGCATAAAGAGGTAGTAAAGTATTACCTCGATTTTCGTACAATACTGATCGACCATAAAAATTCCATTCGAACGCCTTTGATCTTCAATTCAACTTCGAATAATTCATCAGATACATATCAACATAAATTATATCAGAAACGGAGCTTAATTGCGATAAACGGATCGAATCGGGTGATAAATCAGTGAAAATAGCTTATCGGGTTCGAATTTGGAGAAACGGACTTCGGATTCGGATTCAGGACGTCGAAAGCATAAAATATGACTTTTCGGAAATTTGGAATTTTCGGTCAAAATCAAAGTCAACGAGTTTGACCGGTAATTTCGAGGCCTTCGGGTTCGAATTTCGAAAAACGGACAGCGGAATCGGATTTGAAACGTCGAAAAATGTCAGGATAGGTATACTCAGTCGAAGTCAAAGGTCGTTTAATGCCCGGTCAAAGTTTTGGTCAACAGTGGTCAACGCCGGTCAACGGGTCGGGTCGGGTCAACGGGTCGGGTCGGGTCAGGTCAACGGGTTGGGTCGGGTTATGACCGGTCAAACCGGTTAACTATGCACCAAAACCGGTCAAACCGGTCATTTGGATCATCCCCACGCGCAGTGGCGGCGCGTGGGGGCGCGTGGGGCCCCTTCCGGCTGCCTAAAAATCACGGAAAATTCTTAAAAATTATTTTAATCGATTTCAAGATACTTACAAAGCTCGGTTCAAATTTTTGAACTGCGGAGAGCTCGATTTCAACGAATCAGAAACTTTGACCGCTTCACCTCCTCACGCGCCGCCGTCTATGGAGACCAATAATGACACTGACGAACTCGGAACGATGCAACGAACACGATGGTGCGGGAGGTGTCGTAAACGGATGACCCGATCATCGTGTATCGATGAAAAACCAACTAAAACTGAGTTATTACCGACTATACTTTCGACTGAAATTAACGACGAACGGCGACGATTCACTACAAAAGGTTTGAGGGGTTTTGTTCCTCGCTCGACAACGAACACGATGGTGGTTTCGGCTCGTCTTTCGGAGGTCGGACGGCGAGTAGATCGGAGTTCAAAGAGGGGTTGATGAAGAGGAAAATCTAGAAAAATTTCCAGAAAACATACTTGGAAGAGATTTATAATTCTCTCCAAAATAAAAATGGCTAAATCATGGGTTTAGCCACTGAATTTCCTACACTTCTTAAAACGGTCTGCCAACTTTGAAATCTTATAATTTAATCCCCGATTTCTTCCAAAAATACCAATTAAATTTACCAATTTATATTTTCTTAAATTTAGCCCCTAAATTGGGGTGTTACAGCTCCTCTGTTTTGTGCTCAGGGTAAGTCCTTACCGCAGGCTCCTCTGTTTTGAGCTCAGGGTAAATCCTTACCACAAGTCCTTATGATATACGTATAAGGCCCTTACTAGGTGTATAGGTAGATGTATGGTTCTAGAGAACCTAGGTTCTGGGGAACCTACACATTCTGGTGATCGGATGGGGGTAGTGTTCATATTTTTAAAACATGTTTGATAAACTGGTTTTTACTGAAACATTTTATCTGTATGATTTTATACACTAACTACTCCTATTTTTGTGTCACTGTATATCTCTGTATACTTTTTTGTTATACTTTGGTGACACTTGTTTTTGCTACCGTCTCGATATATCTGAATTACCAGTATTTTGCTATTTATATATTTTATATGGTTTTTCTGATACATGTATATATTGATATATAGACGTTTATTGTATGAACCTTTCTTATGACTAATTTCATATTATATTGTTATATGAATTTTAATGTTGTTTTAAATATGAAAAGAAATTTTTGAATAAGATATGTACCTGCCTATATTTGTGCATAACGTCCAAGCCAGGTCTAGAGGGTTACATCCCGTGTGATATTTTGGTCGGTCGATCGATCTTCGGGTCGTATTGGATTAGGTTGTTACAAAGTATGTGCTTAAAGGTGAGGGATTTTTACATGTTGAGGAGAAGCCTAATGTCAGTTGGTGTTTAAGGGAGTTGTAAAGCCTTAGGGGAGAGGCTTTCCCTCTTTTTGATGCAGTGGATAATCTTACTGGAGTAAAGATTCGGTTGATTTGGGAGGAGGTGAGGCTTAAATATCCCAAGGTTCCTTGGCATTGGGTTGCGTGGTTCCTTATCCACATTCCAAAACATGCTATTATCACATGGATGGCTCTACTGGACAAAATTCCTACAAAGGATAGATTGATTCGCATGCTGCTGTCATAAGAGGATCGTTTGTATTCTGTGCAACAGTGTAGCTGAAAGTAGGAACCATTTTTTCTTTGAATGTTTGGGGCGATGTGTTGCGACTGTGTGGATTGAGGAGGGGAGTGTTGTGTTGGGATGGGAAGTTGGATTTGAGTCATATACTGGACAATTCAGGCATCTAACTCGTGAGGTTGCAATTGTCTTGGTCGTTGCGAAGGAGGTTGTTCGGATTCGATTGGGGGAACAATTATTGATGGGAATGATCTTGTTAATATAAGATTATGTGCTAATTGGGTGATTTTGTAAGTAGTTGTTTATTCTAGTTGTATCTGTTATTGTAGTCATTTTTGGCTACTTTTCTCTTGGATAATGTACAAACTTATCTAAAATTATTTTTGTCAAAATCGAATGAAATTTTAACCTAAATAAAAAAAATACTTCAAATTAATTAAATTTTAAAATTATCACCAACTAAATTAATCGAATTTTGTTATGTTCAATTGATCTTTTTAAAAAAAATTAGTTCAGTTAGCAATTAATTTTCTAACTAATTTGATTAATAAAAATCAGATTCAATTGATCATTGAATTATGCTTAATAACCTAATTAAACGTTTTGAAGACCGTAATTTCATTCAATCTTCTAACAAGCATGAAGGATTTTCCATGACCTTAAAATTAATATCATGATAATAAATTGGACAATGATGTGTTAAACATCATTGGTATAATAAGTAAATAAAATTGATGCCATGTTTTCAAGTTCTCCTTTGGATTCTAATTCTTCAGCAAATAAAACAAATCTGTAAGACGGATTTATTTGATATGATGTGTTATAAATATATTATATAGAGAGAGGCATAATCCAATAAGATTATTAGAGGAGAGAAATTAAAGATTAAGATTAATAACAAAAAAATAAGATGTTTATGAAGAAAAATAAGGAGTCGATCTTAGTTTTTTATTTTCCTCACTCTAACAATCTTAAAAAAAATATAAAACTAAAAGAGTTTTACACAGTGCAAGTGGATCCTAATGTGTAAAACTTTTTAGTTATACATAAATTTAATACCGTTGGACGAGTGAAAATAGATAGCTGAGATTGACTCTTTGTTTTTTTCAGTAAATATCTTCACATTTCCTACTTAATCTCAATCATCTGTTTTCACTAATTCAATAGTCCTAGGTCTATATAAACTAAAATAATTTTATTTTGTGTAATAAGATTATATCCCGTATATATATTGTATTGATTAAATTAATTGTACTTTTATGGATATGTATATATATTATTTATTTAAAATATCAAATTATAATAAAAGTATAATATATTTAATCATGTATTTAAAACCAAGATATTTTATATTGTATCTAAACTATGATTTGACCATTTTTTTAATATTTATCAAGTGTGGTATTCATATTGTATTTGAAATGATGCATTTGATTTATCATATTTTGCAAGGATGGTTGCGTTAAGTGGATGTTGAGTAGGATGGACATGGCACCCGACCCGACATAATTGGGTTGGGTTTTTAAAAAAAATTTGGGTTCGGGTTAGGTTGGATTTTTAAGTGTGATGTTCGGGTCGGGTCGGGTCGGGTCGAGTTCGGGTTTAAGGTGAAAAATACTCGACTCGACCCGAAAAAAATAATTTTACCTTATATATATATAGGAATAATTACAATAATACTCCTCTATATACTATTTTTTTTTCAATTAAATCACATTTTTTATTGAATAAAAATAATATTTTTTATTATTTCGAGTCAGAATTTTTAAATTATATATCGAATCGATTCGGGTCAAATCTCAAATAGAAAATTTTTTATTCTCAAGTCGGGTTGAATTGACAAAAGATCAGACTAACATCCATCCCAACTTCTAAGAAACTGGGTGAATTCAAGTGTCCCACCACCACCAGCACAACGATTTTAGTGGGTGCATTTTTTTCAACACATTGATCGTGATTATTAATTGTCCCCCCCCCCACCCAAAAAAAAACCCCAAAAACAAACATATCATGATATTCTAATCGTCTACTTTTTCATTCTTATCTTCTTGTTAATTAGTACATTGGAAAAAAAACAGAGATTTGATTGCAATAACATGCACTAATTAATAATGTCGGAGTAGACGAGAAAGTATTAAAATGATAGGATACGTGGGTAATAAATCCAAACGTCTGTTCTATTTTATCTTTTATCTTTCAAAATTATAGTACACATAAATGTTATGAAAAACATTTTTTGTATTTTAACTTTTCTAAAAAAGGCAAAGAAATTCTTATAGATGGACGCAATAGAAGCTCCATTCAATTAGTGATGTTTTCTTAATAAAACATTTTCCTCAAAAAAAAAAAAAAGTGAATGTCGGTGCTCCTAAGCCACAAGTATAAAAATATTTCAACAATCGTGATTTTCACTAGAGAATTAGGGCTTTGTGGTGATTGGAAGATAAGAGCTTGAAAACATTGGCGTTGTCGACTTGTAATGATTTTTTTTCAAAACGAGGGGACCAAGCTAACTAGAGACCTTCATAAACAACCCATAGTTCCGTTTGAAGAACTGTTTATTAGAGACTTGTAATGACTATCTCGGAAGACCTCTCCTGCTGCCTGATGATGTTAATTAGAGAGATTGTTCCGCCGTGTTAAGATTAATCCAACCTTGTTGGGGGGCTGCCATTGAACATTTTTTACTTTGAACATCTTCCCCAGAGCTTTGTTGTTGGAGTTGATGGAGCAAGAGTTCGCCCAGGATAAACAAAAATTGAAAAGTGGAAAGTTAAATTGGACAAGCTTTAAGAAGAGAATAATCTAATTCGAGTTGAAACTTGATTTTTGATAAAAAAAAAATCTAACCAATTCAAGATGATTAATATATTATTGAATGTACTTATGAAAATGCTAATATATATATTTAAACAACTGAATTGCAGAGAAATTCATCGGTTATTCACCTGATAATGTTACAATTTATAAATTACAGAACTCAACATTTAAGTCAATTCAAGGATCAAAAACTAAATTACATAGAAAACTAGGCTCTTCACCATGAAGTTGTTTTTAAGACAGTACTAAGAAGAACAAAAAAAGAAGAAAGGAATTAAAATCAATGTCAAAAGTACTAGTTCTCAGGTCTTTCATGTTCTGCTAAAATTTGCAGAAATATACAGCTGGTTCAAAAGAATGCCCGGCTACCATAAAAAACCCTGGACCCGTCTCTCTTTTTGTCATGCTCTATTTTCTTGCTGTTGTTGTGAATCAAATCACCACGACGTTCATGTCCAGGTTTGTCAAGATCCATGGGAAGCTTCATCTTAGCCAAAGACTCGGTAAACTGTTGCATGCTCCTCATGTACATGTCTACAATCTGTTGCTGCATTGCCGATTGTTCTGCCTCCAAATTGATGTTCCCCAATGGAGCTGAAAACACTTGTTTGCTCGAATAATAAGGGTCTTTCTCGTCTCGAACTTCGCTTCCTTTGTTCGAAGTAGGGGTCTCGGGACAACCATCTGGGCTCGGATTAGCCTCGGTAGTGACAGATGCGTTGAGAGAATTCGATGGCTCCCCACCGAGACGACTCTTCTTTTCATTCGAGTCGGCTGTGTTGCGATCATCGCTTAGGCTTGTTGTTGATGAACTCAAAAACCCAGAATTTTGGAGGCCTCCGTTGGGAGAAACGGATCCTCCATGGATTTCTTCAGATGAATTTGCTGTCATTTCGTTGTCTTGGACATGCTGATGAGAGGCACCGAGTTGAAGGAATGAAGCAATTCCTGGCCTTGAATTCAATCCATCGAAGTACTGTGAAACCATTTGCTGATTCTCCCTAACAATATTGATGTCGGTAAATTCTATCCTGGAATACTCAACAGGGTCTAAAATAACTTGGGATTCGGATATTTTCCGGTCAAGCAATACAACTTCTGCCGATATCGAAGAGTTGGTTGTCGTGGTCTGAGAATTGACAGCCATTGATGTGTTCAAAGAAAGACTGAGTTTGACAGTTCCGGCTGGAGAATGGAAAAGATCAGTGGAAGACAAGCTATAATCTTGCGTGATTTTTCCTTTGCCGAAAACTTGTGAAATGGGGACCAAAGCAAAGCCCAAAAGCTGGTCTTCCAAGTAGTTTCTGGCCCTGCTAAGCATCCAAATCTCGCATTTAAGGACAGCATCGATCTGGGTGACCTTCATAATCAGGCTCTCGTTGAATTCGGGATTCTTTCCACCTCCAACGATGATCCTGGTTGAGAGGGTATCATCAGGGTTATAGGTGAGAGAGAACTTGGCATAAACATCTTGCTTGTTGTAGATACAAATGTTATGAATATTCCTTGCATGATGAAGGTAGATTTCGAGAATGCCCGAGAACTCGGAATCTCGATCCGCATCGTCAATGTTGTTTGAATTTGGGTTAAAACGAAAATCGGGTGATGTACTGAAAGAATCCATGACTGGAAATGTGATTTGCTCGATGCTGATTGCCAGCGAAGAATCTGAGAGGTAATTGGAAAAGGAAACAGAGTAAGAAAAAAGATGAGGGTGATTAACAGGAATGCAATGGAAGCTAGGCTGGAGGGTTGGTGAGGGAATTTTGCAACAACAAAAAAAAAAAAGTTGGAGAGAAGCTTTGATTTTTCGTAAGTCGAGTAGGTGGAAATCAACAGGGAAGAAGAGAAGATAGAAAAAATGTTGATGTTACTTATTGTGCCTAACCATCTGGCACGGGCCATCTTCAATTAGTTTTAACACTGTTAAAATCCAAATCTATTTAAATAAACTAATTTAATACAATTCAAAACTATATGGATCGGCTGGTGGGCGAGGGATAGTGATTTATGGAGAGGAATTTGCTTTGCTTCACAATGCAGCTTCTCTTGATATGATACTTTGGAAAATGGAGGTCCCCAATTCACATATTCATTAAGAAATCCCACTCCATCTTCAAAATTATTTGTATTTTCATCCTTAGGTTGATGTGTTAAATTAGTTTATGTAAATTCAAATAATTATAAATAGCCAGTTAAATTCTTATACCTAAGACGAACCACTCAAGCGCAGCACATCTTTGGTTTCATACTAGTCAGCTTGACTTGTATCCCACGTGCTGAATTTTCTATTAAGTATCAAATTCAAGTTTTGAATAAGAAGGTAGTTGGAACATAAGTCGCAGTTTCCACTTAAATCAATAAAGAATAAATTGAAAACACGCAATTGTAAAGCCAAAATTTCCGCACTTAGCGAGAAGTTGAGTTCTTTTCCGTAAGAATGATTTGTTTTATTTAATTTGAATCTGTCTCATAAAATCGAACAACAGTTAGCATCACCAAAATTTGCCAACATTCAATCTTGGAAAGCATTTCCTACTACTTGATTGGTTTTCTCGTTTGAGAATTCAAGCAATTTGGGTGGTTAGGTTAGGTGAAGAGCGAAATCCAACAACAATTTTCAGCCACCATAGAAATTATACGATTGAGACTAAAGCTGAACAAAACCCTACAAGTTCGTGGATGGCATGCCACCAACATCGGGGAATTGTATTGACGTACCAAGATAAAATAGAAATACTTAAATTTGGTATTGGAAGCTATAATTCTACCATTGGATTTTGTTATCCATCCATCCATGGTGATTGGTGCTGCCACTGCGATTCCCTTGTAAAAGAAGCAAGTCGTGGCCATACAGGATTCAAAGTGTTTTCCCTCTCCGACCACTGCGTCTGGTCTCTTCCTTTTGCTTTTCAGTCAACTAATCATCTATATATAGCATCAACTGTATACACCTCTAATTTATCGTACACAGAGGCAATTGCAGTGGACAGAATCTTTGTTGGAGTCTTGTCAAATTCCATCATCACATCAAACACTACCACTCCTTCCTTTTTGAATATCATATAGTTTGGAGGAGAATATTATATGCATTGTTAACAAGCAATCAAAAAATAACAGCTCTGAGAATCAAACCTGACACATGTACATTATAACACCACCTAATCACTAAGAATAACTTTATCCCCTCGAGACGTAAAAACAAACAAATGCCTGCCATTGCTGGTGCCATTACTCGTTTCATGGCATCTTTCTTGTTTTTAGAATATTATTTAATTTATACATTAATATCCTTCACCATATAAACTTTTGACATATTTCTATAGCATTCGTATTATATTTGCAATACGAAATTCAAAATTAACAGTAAACGAGTAAGAGACAAGGGAATGAACAGCTTTCAACCTGTTTTGGGCAAGAACAAAGCCTGAAGCCACAAATATAACAAGTTTGTACCTATTCTCATTTTGGGGAAAATCAGAGAATATATTAATTTGTTTATTTAGGACACCTAGAGGACTAAAGGTCACTGTGAAAAAGAAAAAAAAGAATCAAAAGTTGCCAAAAATATGATTCTTCGTAGCTCACACGTCACAACTATTAGTGCCAAGTTCTCCTGCAACAGGCCAGTGGCGTATGCATGTGGCTCTTTAGGGGAGCACTTGCACACCCATTATTTTAGGAAAAAATTTAAATTTAGTTTAATTTGTTAATGGAAATAGATAAAATAAGGAAATTTGCATGCCCAAAATTTTTTAAAATAGAGTATTATAATTTTGGACCCTCATTTTTTTTTATTTCTAGATCCACCACTACTACAGGCAAAAGCATAATCACTTAACCTAAACTTTGCGACAATCAACATGTTGCAAATTAGTGCCAAGATTAGCATGGACTTTGCTAATCAAACTTGGGAATCATTCTTCAAACATGCCGCAAATTGCAAGCTTAGGCACTATGATTTCTTGTAACTCATCTGCATAGGTTAAGATAGGTACCAAAGACAAATAAGTAAATGACATCTACTTTAAGACGAAAGCTCTTTCCTAAATACTACTTTCATAAAACGTTTGTACCGTCATTCATTACGAGGGGAATCAACAAGTAATTATCCTCAGCATGGGCATAACCATTAGTCCGGGGAAAGTGATTCCTTCCTCCACATGATTTCTTAAATGCGAATTTTGCCCTAACAAGCTGCGAACAGCGATTAAGAATGCTTGAAATCAACTACGTACTGCTGCAAATCATTCACCATTTGACCTGAGTTGTTGGCCTCGATCAATAAATGAAAGAAGCAGCTGAAACAAGCTCTTGGTTTATGAAAGAGCTTAACAGATAATTCATCATTCCATATCTGATACCCGTGATAACAATACTTAACAATCATAATCAGTGATTAGAAATTGATGAATATAGATATAGTCAGACTGACCCTAATCCTTGTTCTCTTTAACTTTTGGCCTATCCATTTGTGGAATTGGCCAAGCTCTCACCATAAATGCATCAAGTGGTTTCACTTTCAAGGACCCTGATGAAGATGCAAATCAGACGTGCATTTAGAGTAATAATGGAATGGAAGGGCTTCCGCCATTAAGATGCCACGAGAGACCAGGTAGATTAGGCGCAGAGCAAATGTTGATAAGTACTAGCATATATATATTCAGAAACAAACATGGCAGATTCCAACAATTATTGCTTTTATCACTAGATTATATGAGTGGGCAATAAAGACTGTTTGCATCTGAAATAAGCCCATAATTAAATTTTAAATCACCAAACAAGACAAAGTGTGACTCACCCTCATCTCTCGGCCACTTGAGATGAAGCAAACAAATCCTAGCATCATTGACTGTCTGCCGCTTTGTTCATGCACGATTCATTTAGATTACACAAAACCTCAACAGCAATTGCATCAAATCATAATGATGAGAATGACAACAAAAGGTAACAGACAAAGAGACGAATGAAGAGAAGAAAAGTTGAGGCCAAATAAAGATCCATCGTTCTGAAATGAACTAGAATGGAGAATATCCGTACATACTCTCAGCGGTAGAGAAAATGTCATTGTTAAAACAAGGGTACACTTCCTGGATCAATGTTTAACTTTATTTTTTTTTAAAAAAATACTCGTGTTTTGATACTTTTTGATTAGGGTATCAGAATATGACCATCCTTCATATAGAACTAAATTAACTCGAAAACAAACAAAATTAAGCATTCCCACGTTAGAGACATACTTGTATCCGACACTCACACCTATGTCCGGATAACATAGGACTAAAATTTTCCCTTTTAAAAACATAAAACAAGTAGGTAAGATTGATTCTAATCTCTTATCACAGTTGCCAAGTCATGAAACTTTAAGAGATACAATTAATTAGAGGAAGCGGGGATAAATCCATTGTATATAATACCTAGGATGATATTCAACTCCAGAGTCCAGAAACATATGCATAGTGCAAAATCAATAAATAAATCATCTAACTTGCAAAACTTTCATACTCTCAGTTTCATCTAAAAGAAACAATTTAAATTTAACATGCATCTTCAACTCTGTAACCAATAAGATCTTGCAAGTAGGAGATGAAAAACAGGTAATAAAATAACAAATATCAGGCACATGCCAATTCTCGACATGGTAATAAAATATAGCAATATACCCTACACTTTGATCAAAAGAAGAAAAAAGTAAATAAAATGTTGAGCAAAGTAGGGAAAATATGGAGAAAATTATAGGAAAAGAAGTAGAAATAGAGAGAATTCTGACTTTGATTGATGTGTTTGTATATATATTTTGATGAGTACAAGAGTTCTTTATATAAGGGTGAGGGATGCCTTATAATAATTGTGATACAATGAATAGTCACAACCTTTTGACATTTTAGCTACTCCTATCAACTCTAGACACTTCATCTTCTTTTAATTAAACTTGACATATTCATGAACATAATTTATTAAGTAAGCTAAAAGATCTCATTTACTAATACTCCTCCTTGAGACTTTTTTCCATCATACCAAGTTTGAGTCTTAGGAACTCAAATCTACCTTTTGGCAAAGCCTTAGTTAGAATGTCAGCTAGTTGGTACTCTGAAGGACAATGGACCAACTTCACTTCTTTGTGTTGTTGAGCTTCATGAAGTGCATAGTACTTAATCTTCATATGTTTTCTTTTGCTGAAACAAACTATATTCTCTGAAATATCTATTGCTGATTTGTTGTCAACCAGAACTTTAGTAGCTTCCTCTTGCTTGTGTCGTAAGTCTGTCAATATTTTCCTAAGCCACATAGTTTGATTCACTGCTACACATGTTGCAATGTACTCAGCTTCAGCCGTGGATTGAGCCACAATTTATTACTTCTTTGAAATCCATGAAAACACTCCAGACCCAAGTGAAAAAGCATAGCCAAGAATACTTTTCATGTCATCCACAGATCCACCCCAGTCATTATCTGAATATGCAAACAATTTCTAGTCTGCACATGGATTAAACATAACTCCAAAATCTGAGGTTCCTCTTAAATACCTAAGCACTCTTCTTGCAACACCCATATGAACATTACTTGGTTCAGTCATGAACCTTGAAAGCAAACTTGTTGCAAACACCACATCTGGTCTGGTTGTTGTGAGGTAAAGTAGACTTCCAACTAAGCTTCTGTATTCCTTAGCGTCAACTTTCCTCCTACCATCAAACTTGGACAGCTTCTCATTCACTACAAGAGGTGTACTAACCGACTTGCAGTTTTACATCTTGAACTTCTTAAGAACATCATTGACATACTTCCTTTGAGAGATAAAAAATTCATCTTCCCCTTGATGAACTTCCATCCCCAAAAAGTAATTCATTAAGCCCAAGTATGTCATTTTAAACTTTTTCTTCATCTCCTCCTTCTGCTGCAGAATCCCATTTCAAAGCAAAGCTTTTGTTTTTCATAGGGACATTTGCTTGAGGATTGTGGCTGCTCCTTCCCTGTTTTGAACCACCGTGATTCTTTCGATTGTTTCCCTTATTGTTTGAGGATTTTTGTTGTTGCTTTGATGGAAAAGCAGTTTCAGAGGTGTGTTTTCTTCATTCTTGTTGAATTTGTGCTCATGGGCAAGCAGTTTCAGAGGATGTGTTTTCTTCATTCTTGTTGAATTTGTGCTCATGGGCAAGCAAAGAACCCATTAACTCTATCACGCTGAGCCTTGTTACATCTTTTGATTCAACGATGATGGTGGACATCGTGTTGAACTTTCTGTCCAGAGATCCTAAGATCTTTTGCAATATTTTTGCATCTGAGATATTCTCCCCATATATCTTCATTTGGTTTACAACTTCCATGAATCTAGAAGTGTAACCTTTGATATCCTCATTTTCCTTCATCTTCATGTTATCATAGTGACTCCTCAAAGTGTTGAATCGAATATTTCTTATTTTTTCATCACCATGGAACTCCACCTAGAGAAGTCTCCACGTTTCTTTTGCGGATGAGGCTCTCATTATTTTGGGAAAAATTGTATCTAAGACACAATTGATGATATGAGATAAGACTTGCATCCTTCATCTCGTCATCGCTGAACTTTTTTAATTTTGCATCAGTGTACTGCACATCTTCCTTTTTTTCTTCGTAACCAATCTCCACGATCTCCCATAATGCACTTGCTTTAAGAAAAAACTTCATTTTAATGCACCAATGATCATAGTTATCCCCCATGAAGATAGGAGGTGATGGCATAGAAGTTGATATGGAAGAGGTTGATGTTGAAGTCGAACTTCAATTGTTCAAATTCTTCTTTTTTTTCCTTACTTTTATTCCTTTTGAGTTTATTTGTGATTTCTAGGCCCTTGAGACCATATGGCTCTTGATACCAATTGTTGGAGCAAAATAGGGAAAATATGGAGAAAAGTAGAGGAAAAGAAGTAGAAGTAGAGAGAATTCTGACTTTGATTGATGTATTTGTATATATATTTGATGAGCACAAGAGTTTTTATATAAGGGTGAGGAATGTCTTATAATAATTGTGATACAATGAATAGTCACAACCTTTTGACATTTCAACTACTCTTATCAACTCTAGACACTTCATCTTGTCTTAATTAAACTTGACATATTCATGAACATAATTTATTGAGTAAGCTTAAAGGTATTATTTACTAAGATAAAAATGAGCCAAAAGCAGTTTAGGTTAATGTCTGGTAAAGCTATGAATTAATTGCCTTGAAACAATAATGAGATTAACCTTTATTAGCATACTCGGTTATAGATGGGACACACGACAATGCAGATTAGCAGCATAAAACTAAAGGCAAATATAGAAAGAATAACTAATGCAATCCACATGATGAAATCCATCTATTATTATATAGGCGGATACAACACGGCAATGAGCCGAAAGCACTGCATGAAAATGATTTTAAGCTCATGCATCGTCTTATTTTAATCAACGTTAGTCAACATTTGTACACAATAGTTTGGACCAAGAAGATAAGGTAACAAATACTTGCGGCATCTTGGGGAATAAAGCATCATTTAAGCCAAAAACGACATCTCCAAAATCTATTTTCCTGGTTTTCAGACAGTGTGCTAATACGCATAAAATGGTTCAAAACAAAGTGTCATTAATTAGATGATGAAAAGCACTTTACACTGTAGATTCACCAACTAAACAAAAGGGGTAAGGGAAATAAAAGCACCGTGTAGACACATAATTTCGTCACACATTTATATATGATAATTTAATGTATATATATATGTGTTTACAAATTGTTTTATCATATTTACAGGCCAATTACACGCAAATAAAATGGCCCAAGTGACCCGGGCTCAACAAGTTCGTTTCTGATGCTTCCAAACCCTAGCACGCCCCTCACCAGCAGCCACGCATCCCTTGTTTCCAGCCGCTCGAGGACACCACAGCTTGCATACCTCTCCAACGACTCCCGAGTTTCACGGCCGCACGCCTCCTTTCACAGTCATTTCTCGCATGTTCAACAAAGCAACGACGTGTGTTACAAGGATACATCCACAACCAACCAAGCAGTGATTTAGTCCAAATAAAATGCTAAAAAATCGGGACTGAGACTAGTATTCTTAGACTATAAATACATGTAAAGTGAACATGATCAGGGGGAGGAAGATAGCCGCAAAAAAAAAATACACAGACAAAGCAGTGAACCAAATCATTTTGTACCAACTTCGAAATTGAATAAAAAGGGTAAGCATGCTCTACCTCGTTCGTTACTGTCGATCTCGCATGAGGGTTGTGATTTCCTTCTTTTGCATGTTGTCTCTCCCATATTTAAGCGCTGAAAGCCGATGACCGGAGTAGGGGTGTACGAAAATTTCTTTTCTAGATCTACACCCCCACGAGGCTTATTTTAGAAAATGGTGGTGTTTTTTGTGACGAGGGTGTTGTGGGCTTTCAGAAAAATCGAAACTTTTCAAGGTTTGCCGCCGATGAACGGGCGGCCGGCGCCGTTCTACGGCGGCCGGCGAGGCGGCTTGAAGTGGCCATGGTGGCCGGAATCTGGAATCAGGGACCCTGTTCTTCAATCTCGAAGAACAGGCGAGAGAATGCTGTGAAATGGGGGGAAGGCTCACGGTTTTTGGTTGTATCAAATGAAGGAAATAAGATTTTTTGAAACGATTTTGGATTTTATGCCGGTGACCCACGCGTTTTTTAATAAAACAGGGTAAACTACTCTTTTGATCCCTCGTCATTTTTAAAAGAGTTATTTCACCCCCCAAATTGGAATTAAACCTTAATATTTCTTTGACTTTTGACCTCCATCCTGTAATTCTTTCAATTTAGTCCTTTTTCAGGATTTTAATTTTAATCATCTTTTTATATTATATATATAATATTTATATATATTTTATATTATTATTTTTTTTCTTTCAGTTTCGTATATATGTATTATTAATATTTTATCATTTTACTTATATGCTATATTATATATATATATGTATACATTTTGTATTTTATCTTATTATTTCTTTACTTTTTTTCTTATTATATTTATCTTCATTATTTAGTTTTTCTATTACTATTATATAGATTTTTTTTTTCCTCTCATATTTAGTTATTATATATATGGTATTAATATTATTATATGTTCTTATTAACTTTATTTATTTTACTTTATATGCCATGATTATTATTCAATTTTTCTATTATTATTATATATTTTTCCCTCTCTCCCATATTTAGCTATTATATATATATATGGAATTAATATTATTATATGTTTTTTATTAATTTTACCTTATACGTTATTATTTTACATTTTTTATATACATATGGACATTTTATTTAATTCTTATCATTTTACATTTGTATGTTATCTTATTTCACCTTTATTATGTTTTATTTATTTATTTATTCCTTTTTTTTATTTTTATTTGTACATATTTGATTATAGTTATTTATTTATTTTAGTTTTTTTTAGTTTTTTATTTTATTTATTACTATTATATATCTTTTTATTTTATCTATTGTATATATCTTTATTATTATTACCATCATTTTTATATTCTATATTTTCCTCATCTTATTTGTTTTCCATTTTACCTTAGGTGTTTTATTTGCATTCCTTATCTAATATATGTCTCGATCTTTTAAGGGTACAATTTAAGCAATCTAAGGTAAGTAATTTGGATCGTCATTTTACATTTTAATTTAAATTTACAACTTTCTTAATTAAAGACAACTGGAAATTACATAGTACCGAAAGGGCAGTTTAAGGGTGCTAATCCTTCCTTAGCTGTAACCGACTCCCGAATCCGACACATCTTTGGTAAGACGCAGATCAGGTAAGAAATAAGGTACCCGGTCAACCCATTTATTTTTAAATAAATGATCGGTGGCGACTCCAAACCCACTCATTTCAAGTCGAAGCCCAATTCCGGGGCACAACCGAAAGACGGTTACGACAGCTTGGCGACTCCGCTGGGGACACAGGTAAGTGAGTCAGGCTAAGGTAATTTCCAGTTGTCTTTTAACGAAAATGGTAAGTTTAAATTTTAAGATAATATTTCGATCCTTATTACTTATTTTTGATTATATTTTTCGAGTAAATAGTTGGACTGACCGTTTTCTAATGATTTCAGCTTTCCAAACATTTTCATCTAAGGCTCTAAACCCGAGCTCCGAACCCGTTTTAAGTGGGGGTGAAAGCGACGCCTTCGTGTGAATTTATTCACCGTATGGGCCTAGCAAGTAGCCTTCGGGATTCATATACCTTATGCCTTCGTGTGAATTTATTCTCCGTATGGGCATAAGGGAATGTGTCCTCTCGAGTTTAACTTAGTCCACACAAGCCTGTGATGGGTTTCGGACTAAGGGTCTGGTCGGTCCAAGGGGGCGCCAACAAGGAGAACTCGAGTACCGTTTTTAGAACCCAAACCGGGAGGCTTTGAACAAATAGAGCCTACCCCAAAACCACACTCCAAAACCTAGGACATTTCTTTCCTAACCTTTCTATTTTTTATGTTTTTTTCATTTACCATTTATTTATTTTTATCTATTTCTATTTTACTAACGCTTTTGCCTTTGTGTTTGTTTTCTAGCATTTGCATCATTACAAGAGGCTATTGATCCCTAAAAAACGTTTGTTATACACAAAATAATTCGAGTTAATGGACAAAGGTGTTGTAATACAAGAGATTGAAAACGCTGAGGCACGACTATGGTCCGAGAAGGCTCAGAAAGAGAAGGGAGACAGTCTTCAGGGAAACTATGTGTCAGAACTGGTTAGTTATGCCGCTGTCAGCCTGAAACAGAATAATGTCCAGGAGCTGCGAAACATTTGGGACAGTTGGAAGAATGACAGAAAGCAGAAGTTCAGCCAACGATATGGTGATATCGCCCTCTTGCTCCATGTCAAGACTGATGAGCCCTTACTCCGAGCATTAATTCAATTCTGGAACCCGGGATATAGTTGCTTCACTTTTAACCAAGAGGACATGGTGCATACCATCGAAGAATACACTACACTGCTGCATTGTGAAGCATCAAGCTTGAGCGAGCCTACATTAAACACATCAAAAGCCAGCCCTTCAAGAATGCACTGGCCAAGTTGCAGGAGTAGATGAGAAATGGGTAATCGATCGGACTCAGCGTAGAGGCAGTGGAGAAGGAATTGAATGGATCCACATAAAACAACTAATGAAAAACCACCCTGATGAGTGGAAGACCATAGACCTTTTTGCACTGGGTCTGTACGGTTTGATTATCTTTCCGAAAGCTTTGGGTGCATTGACGCTGCCGTGGTGGAACTATTTGAGCAACTTTCTAAACGAGTTAACCCAGCACCAGCCATCTTGGCCGAGACCTTTCGATCGCTCAACCATTGCCGAAGAACTGGCGGAGGAAGATTTACCGGGTGTATTCAGCTCCTTCAGGTCTGGATTCACAGCCATTTCTGGAAGACTAACGGGGTTGCCTACCGCCGTTTCAGCACCACCTATTCACCTCTAGGTGAATTCATCACCTTGAAATGGCATGAAGGCGCTTCGAAAGAAAAATGGATGAAGGTCTTTACGCATCTTCAGGATCATGATATTGTCTGGAGAGCCCCTTGGTTATTCCTCAGTGACGTTCTTTTCCGATGTGGTGACTCTGACACTGTGACCTTACTTGGACTTTGGGGAGCAGTCGGGTATGCTCCGCTATTAGCACTTAGACAGTACGGGGCACGTCAGTTTGTCCCAGCAACATGCGGGTTGGCTAAGTCAGAGTTTGAGTATCACGGCGACAGCTATAAGAAGATGATCAAAGAAGCAGCCGATTCGTGGAGGAAAGTATTCCGGATGGATGTTGTAGCTGCCAGAAGCATGCTCACTCCGGATTATGTGGAGTGGCGAAGGTCAAGAAAGAATGACAACATCCCTGTGCCAGACCGTGATGACACCCGGACCATGGAAGAACACCTCATGCATGTCCCTTCTGAACTCGAGATAGCCAAGACCGAGTTTGAAGCCGTGAATAATGAGCTGAAGCAAAGAATAAAGGAACTTGAAGCTGAACGTTATCAGTGGAAGCTCGATGCTGACTCTCAGAAAGATCGGGCAGAAAAACTGGAAAAAGAACAAAAAAGAGTCCGTTTTGAGCTCGAAGACTTGAGAAAAGGATATCAGGATAAGGTCAAGGATAATTCCAAGTTGAAGGTAACCTCTGAATACTGGAAAGACGAAGCTCATAGCCTGAAAAGGAAGTTTGAGGGGCCTGATGAGAAAGCTTGGAAGGAACAGATGAAGACTGCCCAAAGACGCTTGGCAGATAGTCAATATCAGAACCAGCGCTTGAGAGTTCGGGTAGCTGACTTAGAAAAACAACATGAGAAAGATGGCAAGACAATAGCTGAGTTAGAAGCTATTATAGATGGGTTCAAGAGGCAAGCAAACGAGCTTCAGATAGTGCCTTTCGACGGAGGATTACAATGGCGTTTCCGTTGGGAACAAGCACAACGAAGGGTGAGGGCCCGAGACGCAACCATACGAGATTTCCTGGAACAAGTGCAAAAAGCAGCCCGTCATCTTCACGGTCTAGCAAGGGAAGCTGGTGTGGTTCGACAAGGCATTCAACCAGTGACAGATGAAGGCAGAAGACTTGTCAACCTACTGGAAGCTGTTCGGGGTCTAGAGGATTTAGTCCGAATGTACCTTTAATTTGTTTTTATGTCTCTAAAAAGATAAAACATTTTTGTCTGAATAAGGATTATTTATAATAATGAACACTTTTCTGGATCAATGCCTCCAATTGCATACATCATGCATTGCATTTCTTGCATTTTATATTTCATGTCTGTTTATTTTATATATATATTTTTTTCTTTTTTTCCATGTTTTTTTTCCATGTTTTTACATTCGTATTAACCAACAGAATATGTCTCAGACATCGAGCTTACCACCACAAGCATAATACACATCACCCGCACAATACTCGAGCAAAAAAGAGACAAATGGAAGCCAGAATGGAGAAAATCGAAGAGCACATGGCAAGACTTCAAAAAGAACTAGAAGATAAGATGGCTCAGAACAGTGAAAGCACTCTTGAGTCCATCAAGAAAAATCAGGAGTCCTTGGTCGACCAAATCGTAGCCAAGTTGTCAGGTCTACAGCAAGCTAGTGCTTCAGGGGGCATCTCTTCCGAGGGGGTGGCCATACCACCAACCCCGCAAGTGGTTCTCTCACCCGGAATATTACCCGGGGACGCATCTGCTACTAAAGGGAAAGCAGCACTACCCGGGGACTCATTCGCTACCAAAGCGAAAGTTGCACCTGCTGTGAAGATACAAACTTCTACAATCATCCCTGATGATCATCCGGATGATTATAATGTCCCAGACTTTGACGAGGAAGATAAAGCCAAAAATATGGAAGAAAAGATAAAAATACTAGAAGATCAAATAAAGATGGTCCAGGGAGACCATGATTATTATGGAGTGGACGCAATGGAGCTAAGCCTAGTTCCAGACTTGGTGCTTCCACCAAAGTTTAAAAATCCTGAGTTTGAGAAGTTCGACGGGAACAGTTGCCCTTCAGCCCATATCACTATGTTCTGTCGAAAGATGACAGGATATGGAGGGAATGATCAACTCCTGATCCATTGTTTTCAGGAGAGCCTGTCCGGTTCAGCTATTCGGTGGTACAACCAGCTTAGCCGAACTCATATCAAGACATGGAAAGACTTAGCCAAGTCTTTCTTGGAGCAGTATAAGCATATCAACGATATGAGACCAGACCGGGTCATGTTACAAAGCTTGGAGAAGAAACACAATGAGAGTTTCCGACAGTACGCACAGAGATGGAGGGATTTATCTGTGCAAGTTCATCCACCTTTGGATGAAAAGGAAACTAGAAAGCTGTTTGTACAGACCCTAAGGGCACCTTACTTCGGGCATTTGGTAGCAATCACGTCGGGGAGTTTTTCAGATTTAGTCATGGCCGGCGAAATGATTGAGTTGGCCATTAAACAAGGAAAGATTGAGGGAGGAGACTCCAGTAAAAAGCCTCCCACGAAAAACAAGGAGCGAGAGATCAACAATGTGAACACCTACAGTGTTAACAAAGGGGTAACGATCTCAAGCTCAAATTCCACAGCAGCTGTACCATCCGGTACTTCTAGACAGAACCAGATAGAACCAAGAAGAGAAAGGGAAAGGGAACAGTTTGACCCCATTCCCATGACGTATAAAGAATTATATCAACAGCTCTTCGACACTCATGCAGTATCGCCTTATCCTATGAATCCAATAAATCCCCCTTACCCGAAATGGTATGACGAGAGTGCTCACTGTGAATACCATGGCGGTGTGCAGGGGCATTCGATTGAAAGTTGTCTCGCATTCAAAAGACTTGTGCAACGAATGCGAAACAAAAATTGGATCACTTTTAACTCCGGAGCACCAAACGTCGCCCAAAATCCCTTGCCCAATCATCAGGAGACAGGAATCAATGCCGTTACTACCGAAGGGGGCAGGAAAGTTAAAACGAGTGTTTCAGAGATCAAATCTCCTTTGGCATGGGTATGGAGCCAAATGGTGAAGGCAGGGCTTCTTGCACCATATCCAGATACGACAGAAAATGAAGATGGTGACCATTGTTGTTACCACAATAAAGAAGGGCATAAAGTGCAAGATTGCCCAAAGTTCAGATTGTTAGTCTAGCTCATGATGGATCGAAAGGAGCTGGAGTTTTATGAAGAAATTCAAGAGTCCTTGGAGGCAGATGTTTGTGCCACTGGAGAATCATCAGATAGAAAATTTGGTAGGGGTAGTCCTTTGATAATTACCCCTAAGGCAAGCCTGACAGTGACAACACCAGCCAAGGTGGTAATCTCCGCACCGCGACCTTTTCAATATAAGGACAATCGGCAAGTGCCATGGAAGTACGAGTGTCAGGTGTGCACTTCCGGAGGAGGTAATAGTAAAGTGGGGCAAAGACCACTGGAGCCATTCAAAGAAGATGTGCTAGTCGTCAATGAACCTATAAAGGAGGAAGAAGCTAAAGAGTTCCTCAAAATCTTGAAGCACAGCGAGTACAACATTGTAGAACAGCTCCACAACTTACCTACACGTACTTCAATGCTAGCACTATTTTTAAACTCGGAAGTACACCGAGAAGCGTTGTTGAATGTCCTTAATCAAACGTTCGTGCCACAAGACATACCAGTCAGCAAAATGGATCGACTGATGAACAATATTCAAGCTGATAATCTCATCTCGTTTTCAGATGATGAGATTCCATCAGGAGGAAGAGGCCGAACGAAGGCGTTACACATTACTACCTACTGTAAGGGGCACGCTTTACCAAGTGTCTTAATCGATAATGTTCAGCCTAAACGTGATGCCTTGATTACATTGAAGAGGCTACCAATAGATACCTCTCATATGAGAGCTTGTCAGAATGTGGTCCGAGCATTTGATGGGACCAAAAGAGAGGTAATCGGAAAGATAGAGATACCATTGACCATTGGACCAGCCACCTATGATGTTGAGTTCCTTGTGATGGATATCATGCCGTCCTACAGTTGTCTTTTGTGAAGGCCGTGGATTCATCAAGCAGGTGCAGTACCCTCCACGTTGCACCAGAAAGTTAAATTTGTCATTGACGGGGCCTTGGTAATTATCAACGCTGAGGAAGATATCGTGGCAAGCGTGACCACGGAGGCTCCATACATCGAAGTAGACGAGGAAGCGGTAGAATGTTCGTTCCGCTCCTTGGAGTTTGTGAATGTCACATTCGTGGCAGAAGGAAAAAGAATCCCAAGACCTCGACTCTCCAAATGTACAAGGATGGAGATCAAGCAAACCTTAGGCCGAGGCGCAAGAACCGGGAGAGGTTTTGGGAAATATTTGCAAGGGATGATCAACCCTGTCCGTCCTATCCCAAAATTAGACCAATTTGGGCTCGGCTTTCAGCCCGGTTATCATGAAAAGAGAAAGGAGATCCAAAAGAACCGGGAGAGAAGATTGGCCAGATTGACTGGGAACGAATTTCAGTGGAAGCCTATGACATTCCCGCCGCTCTTCAGAACATTCAAGTCAGGTGGTTATGTGTTTGAGACCACCATGTCCGAGTTACAAACGGCTCTGGAAGATCTGAACGTTAATGCCGTGACCACAGAAGATGTTGACAACGAAGATAGATCCAGGATATGCCCTCTGCCGCATGGATTCGTACCTAGCAGTTGGTCGGTGGAAGAACTACCTGTGGTTTACAAGAATCTTTCAGAGTAATATTCGAACTATCCTATTTGCCTATACCCGGGCAATAGGTGATCTTTTGTAAGGGTGAATAAATGTTTTGTTTAAGTTTAATAAAGGATGCATTTTTCTTTTCCATGGCAAACAAAGTTTTCTTTTATTCATTATCTATCTCCTTCAGTATTTCATTTCCAGTTACTCTCAAAGTTAGTTCTTGACCATTCCGTGTGGGATATTATCCTCTCACACATACACATCTTCCTCCTTTCAGGTTCCCAGATAACGATAATGTGGGCACTAATGACCCTGATCCGGAGGTGGATTTTGAATCAACCATTTGTCTTGGGGAATTTGAAGAATGCGATAATGAAGAAGAGTACAACTTACCTACCGAATTGTTGAGAATGATAGAAAAAGAAGAAAAGCAAATACTGCCGCATGAGGAGGCGATCGAAATCTTAAATTTGGGCACTGAGGAAGATCGAAAGGAGGTTAAAATCGGCACAACTCTTTCGACTGAAGCAAGAAAAAACCTGATAGCCTTACTTCAGGAGTACGAAGATGTGTTTGCTTGGTTGTATCAAGACATGCCGGGACTAGACACAGATATGGTAGTTCACAAATTGCCAATCAAACCAGAATTCAAACCAGTGCAGCAAAAACTGAGAAGAATGCGACCAGAAATGCTCCTTAAGATCAAGGAAGAAGTCAAGAAGCATTTGATGCCGGTTTTCTCCAAGTGGCCAAATACCCTGAGTGGGTGGCCAACATAGTGCCTGTGCCGAAGAAGGACGGGAAAGTGCGTATGTGTGTCGATTACCGGGACCTTAATAAGGCCAGTCCCAAGGACAATTTTCCTCTGCCACACATAGACACTCTGGTGGACAATACGGCCGGGAACGCCTACTTTTCATTCATGGATGGATTCTCGGGGTACAATCAGATCAAGATGAATCCCGAAGACATGGAGAAGACCACTTTCGTCACAATGTGGGGAACTTTCTGTTACAAAGTGATGCCTTTCGGATTAAAGAATGCTGGGGCAACATATCAGAGAGCTATGGTGACCCTATTCCACGACATGATGCACAAAGAGATCGAAGTTTATGTTGACGACATGATTGTTAAGGCACAAACCGAGAATGAACATGTCAAGAATCTGAAGAAGCTCTTCCAGAGATTGAGAAAGTTCCAACTGAGACTAAACCCTAGTAAATGTACCTTCGGGGTAACATCTGGAAAACTATTAGGCTTTATAGTCAGCAGGAGAGGCATACAGGTCGATCCTGATAAGGTTAAGGCTATCCAGAATCTACATCCACCACGAACCCAAAAAGAAGTCCGAGGTTTTCTGGGCAGACTAAACTACATAGCTCGGTTCATCTCTCAGTTAACCGACAAATGTGACCCCATCTTTCGTCTCCTCCGAAAGAATAGCCCTGGAGCATGGGATAAAAACTGTCAGATTGCATTTGAGAAGGTAAAAGAATATTTGTCTCACACTCCTGTCCTGATGTCCCCTATCCCAGGAAGACCTCTGTTTTTGTATCTCTCCATATTCGAGAACTCTATGGGGTGTGTTCTGGGTCAACACGACGAGTCTGGGAAGAAGGAAAGAGCCATCTACTACTTAAGCAAAAAGTTCACCGATTGCGAGGTCCGATATCCTCCTATTGAGAAGTTTGTTGTGCCCTGATATGGGCTACAAAAGACTTGACAATACATGTTGTATCACACCACTTGGCTGATTTCCAAGTTAGACCCACTAAAATACATGATGGGTGTACCTGTTCTATCCGGAAGTTAGCCGATGGCAGATTCTTTTGTCTGAATTTGACATCGAATACGTGAGCCAAAAAGCGGTAAAAGGCAGTGCCATATCCGATTTTTTGGCAAGCAGAACTGATGAGAGCTATGAGCCGCTGGACTTTGATTTCCCAGACGAGGACTTAATGGCCATATCTTTAGAGGAAGCAAGCGTTTCAACAGACGGTTCCTGGAAAATGCACTTCGATGGGGCATCAAATGCACTAGGACATGGTATCGGGGCAATTCTAGTCTCCCCAGAAGGGAGTCACTACCCATTTACAAGCAGACTAAACTTTGATTGTACCAATAACATGGCAGAATACGAAGCCTGTGTCTTGGGAATTCGGCTGCACTGGGGCAAAATATAAAGACTTTACAGGTGTATGGAGACTCAGCCTTAGTAATCTATCAGCTCCGAGGAGAGTGGGAAACTAAGGATATAAAGCTGTTAGAGTACCGAAAACTAGTATTGGATCTGCTCGAAGAGTTCGACGAAGTCACCTTCCACTACGTGCCTAGAGAAGAAAATCAGATGGCTGACGCTTTAGCTACATTGGCAGCCGCATTCAGGGTTGGTGGGGAGTCTGAAATGATGCCAATCAACATGCAATCGTATGAGTACCCAGCTCATTGTTACCAAATTGAAGTAAAAGATACTAAGCCTTGGTACTTCGACATTCTGCAGTATATCAAGCATCGAAGTTATCCAGAGAAAGCCACCGAAACCGATAAGAGAACCCTTAGAAGGTTGGCAGCTGGATACGTCCTTGACGGAGAGGTTTTATACAAGAAAAAGCCATAACCAAGTTCTATTAAGATGCGTCGATGCTGAAGAGGCAAAAATGATAGTGGAAGAAGTACATGATGGGGTTTGTGGAGCACATGCAAATGGGATGTCAAGACAAATAATGAGATGCGGATATTTTTGGTCCACACTGGAAAGTGATTGCATCAACTATGCTAGGAGATGTCATAAATGTCAAATTTATGGAGACAAGATAAATGTTCCACCCCATCCACTTCATGTAATGACGTCACCATGGCCTTTTCTGTGTGGGGCATGGACGTTATCGGCAAATCCATCCGAAGGCTTCGAATGGTCACCGTTTCATTCTCGTAGCAATTGATTATTTCACGAAATGGGTAGAGGCTGCGTCATACGCCAGTGTCACAATCCACTATTTGCAAGTTTCTGAAGAAAGAAATTATATGTCGGTATGGTCTGCCTGAAAGGATTATCACCGATAACGCAACAAATTTGAACAACAAGATGATGAGTGCTGCTTGCGAACAGTTCAACATAAAACATCACAATTCCACTGCTTACAGACCAAAGATGAACGGAGCAGTAGAAGCAGCAAACAAAAACATTAAGAAGATAGTGGAGAAAACACTGAAACCTACAAAGACTGGCATGAGAAGTTGCCTTTTGCTTTGTTCGCTTATCGAACCTCGGTACGTACATCGACTGGGGTAACTCCATTTTCACTAGCCTATGGAATGGAAGCAGTGCTACCCATTGAAGTCGAGATTCCGTCTCTCAGGGTCTTGTCAGAAGTCAAACTGGATGATGCAGAGTGGGCACAATCCAGATATGATCAGCTTAATCTGATAGATGAAAAAAAACTGAAAGCCATTCATCATGGTCAAATCTATCAGAAACGAATGATCCGAGCACATGACAAAAAGGTGCGCCCGAGAATATTCCGTGAAGGGGATCTAGTGCTAAAAAGAATTTGGCCAGTCCAGAAAGATTTCCGAGGAAAATGGACGCCAAATTGGGAAGGACCTTATGTCGTGAAGAAGGCTTTCTCCGAGGAGCCCTTATCCTGGCTGAAATGGACGGACCTGAGCTGCCACATCCCATTAACTCAGATGCAGTCAAGAAATACTTCGCTTAGGATGAGAACCCGAGAGGGCGTCCTAAGTTGAAAAAAAAAAAAAAAACAAACAAAACAAAACAAAACAAAATAAAAAACAAAACAAAAAAACAAAAAGAGGAAAACGTTTAAGGTGAAAACCCGAAAGGGCGCCCTAAATTGAAAAAAGAAGATAAGGTGGGTTCAAGATGAAAACCCGCAAAGGGCGTCTTGCAACTAAGGATGGGTCCAAGTTGAAAACCCGGAAAGGGCGATTTGGATATCAACGGTGGAAACATCCCGGCACATGAATCTTCTACGAACTCAACAATCGAGAATGTTGCACCCTCCCAAACGTTGTCGCATTTTCAAAGATCTTTTGGCAAAGGATGCATTCAAAGTCACCAAACGGCTTTTCAACTCAGAAGTGCCCACGTTATCGAGATCCAAGACATTCATTTACACATCATTGTGTATTCGTTTTCTAGAATGTTTGCCATGTATTACTTGTTCTTCTCCTCCCTTATGAATAAAGACCATCTTTCCTCCAATTCCTTTTGAGCATCTTGAATTAGATTTAAACCTAATGGTTTATTTATTTTTATGAAAGATAATCGCATATTACTGTACAAAGATTCATTGAAAAGTACAGGTACCCAGAAGCCGATCAAGGCTCATGCACATGCTTGAGATGGTTGAGGGCACATGCTTGAGATGGTTGAGGAGCATCTGCAAAAAAAAAAAAAAAAAAAAAAAAGAAAAGAAAAAAAAAATCATCAAACATTTGAAGAATTCAAGATCAGAGATCGAAACCTCAAGCTCAAGAGTCAACAACGACAGGCCACCGGAGATCGAGATTACTCTCCAGAGCCCAGAATAACATATGTTGCATATGCATTTTAGGCATACCTAAGAGCATGACATCCATAACATCACATATATGCATATCTTTGCAGGTTTTACCCAGAGCCATTTCACTTCACAACGAAGGATATTGGACTCCAGACAACGCAAGTTCAACTTCACGACGAAGGGACCGCTGTTGTCAATAAACATTTCTCAAATTCAGAGCCAATTTCAACTTCGCAATGAAGGATATTGGACTCCAGACAACGCAAGTTCAACTTCACGACGAAGGGACCGCTGGTTGTCAACAAACATTTCTCAAATTCAAAGCCAATTTCAACTTCGCAATGAAGGATATGGACTCCAGACAACGCAAGTTCAACTTCACGACGAAGGGACCGCTGGTTGTCAACAAACATTTCTCAATTTCAGAGCCAATTTCAACTTCACAACGAAGGATATTGGACTCCAGACAACGTAAGTTCAACTTCACGACGAAGGGACCGCTGTTGTCACAACAACTTCCCAAGGATATTGGACTCCAGACAACACAAGTTCAACTTCACGACGAAGGGACCATACTCGGATTTCAACTCTACGACAGAGGATGTTTGATATAGACAAAATTTGTGTCTTGTAATCTTTGCTCCACTTTCGTTCACGATAAGCAAAGAGGGGCAGCTGTAGACACATAATTTCGTCACATTTATATGATAATTTAATGTATATATATATGTTTACAAATTGTTTTATCATATTTACAGGCCAATTACACGCAAATAAAATGGCCCAAGTGACCCGGCTCAACAAGTTCGTTTCTGATACTTCCAAACCCTAGCACGCCCCCACCAGCAGCCACGCATCCCTTGTTTCCAGCCGCTCGAGTACATCACAGCTTGCATACCTCTCCACGACTCCCGAGTTTCACGGCCGCACGCCTCCTTTCACAGTCTTTCTCGCATGTTCAACAAAGCAACGACGTGTGTTACAAGGATACATCCACAACCAACCAAGCATGATTTAGTCCAAATAAAATGCTAAAAAATCGGGACTGAGACTAGTATTCTAGACTAAAATACATGTAAAGTGAACATGATCAGGGGAGGAAGATAGCCGCAAAAAAAAAATACACAGACAAAGCAGTGAACCAAATCATTTTGTACCAACTTCGAAATTGAATAAAAAGGGTAAGCATGCTCTACCTCGTTCGTTACTGTCGATCTCGCATGAGGGCTGTGATTTCCTTCTTTTGCATGTTGTCTCTCCCATATTTAAGCGCTGAAAGCCGATGACCGGAGTAGGGGTGTACGAAAATTTATTTTCTAGATCTACACCCCCACGAGGCTTATTTTAGAAAATGGTGGTGTTTTTTGTGACGAGGGTGTTGTGGGCTTTCAGAAAAATCGAAACTTTTCAAGGTTTGCCGCCGATGAACGGCGGCCGGCGCCGTTCTACGGCGGCCGGCGAGGCGGCTTGAAGTGGCCATGGTGGCCGGAATCTGGAATCAGGGACCCTGTTCTTCAATCTCGAAGAACAGGCAGAGAATGCTGTGAAATGGGGAAGGCTCACGGTTTTGGTTGTATCAATGAAGGAAATAAGATTTTTTGAAACGATTTTGGATTTTATGCCGGTGCCCCCGCGTTTTTTAATAAACAGGGTAAACTACTCTTTTGATCCCTCGTCATTTTTAAAAGAGTTATTTCACCCACCAAATTGGAATTAAACCTTAATATTTCTTTGACTTTTGACCTCCATCCTGTAATTCTTTCAATTTAGTCCTTTTTCAGGATTTAATTTTAATCATCTTTTTATATTATATATAATATTATATATATTTTATTTATTTTTTGCTTTCAGTTTTCGTATATATGTATTATTAATATTTTATCATTTTACTTATATGCTATATTATATATATATATATGTATACATTTGTATTTTATCTTATTATTTCTTTACTTTTTTCTTATTATATTTATCTTCATTATTAGTTTTTCTATACTATTATATAGATTTTTTTTTCCCTCTCATATTTAGTTATTATATATATGGTATTATATTATTATGTTCTTATTAACTTTATATTTACTTTATATGCCATGATTATTTTAATTTTTCTATTATTATTATTTTTTTCCCTCTCTCCCATATTTAGCTATTATATATATATGGAATTAATATTATATATGTTTTTTTATTAATTTTACCTTATACTTATTATTTTACATTTTTTATATACATATGGACATTTTATTTAATTCTTATCATTTTACTTTGTATGTTATCTTATTTCACCTTATTATGTTTTATTTATTTATTTATTCCTTTTTTTATTTTTTATTTGTACATATTTGATTATAGTTTTTTTTATTTATTTTAGTTTTTTTTAGTTTTTTATTTTATTATACTATTATATATCTTTTTATTTTATCTATTGTATATCTTATTATTATTACCATCATTTTTATATTCTATATTTTCCTCATCTTATTGTTTTTCCATTTTACTTAGTGTTTTATTGCATTCCTTATCTAATATATGTCTCGATTTTAAGGGTACAATTTAAGCAATCTAAGGTAAGTAATTTGGATCGTCATTTTACATTTTAATTTAAATTTACAACTTTCTTAATTAAAGACAACTGGAAATTACATAGTACCGAAAGGGCAGTTTAAGGGTGCTAATCCTTCCTTAGCTGTAACCGACTCCCGAATCCCGAATCCGACACATCTTTGGTAAGACGCAGATAGGTAAGAATAAGGTACTCGGTCAACCCATTTATTTTTAAATAAATGATCGGTGGCGACTCCAAACCCACTCATTTCAAGTCGAAGCCCAATTTCGGGGCACAACCGAAAGACGGTTACGACACACCGACTTCAAGAAAACACAGCGCTAATTAATATTGTACTCTACTAGCTCAGGAATAGGATCTCATGTTCTTACCTTTTATTTTCTATGATTTGAACCTTATTACAAAACATATCCTAATATTGTAAGAAAGCTAGACTGGCTGATAAATGATATCATGAGCATTTCAAAGGCGAATAGACATGGGAAAATTTAGAAGTCAAAGAAAAAGGGAAAAAACGTTAATTAAGGATACAAGTCTACAAAAGAAGAATTTACCAAAATGAATAATTAGTAGGGCAGCAGAAATACGAATTGTACTACACTGGATGGATCCCCCGAGTCAATCGATGCACTGCTTTCAACTCGTGAAGATTGTATCAGTTAATTGGATTACCATAAGTTGAACCACCGAGGAACCGCCTCCGTGGTCGCATTATAAACTTCAGAAGGGTCAAGAGCAAGAGATGAAGAGACCCCCCATTTCCGCCGCACTCTCCACCACCACCATCGGCAGCACGTAGATGCAATTCGGATATACTTGGGGACCTATCTCTTCCGTCAACTCCTTGATCATAAAGCAACCCTTTGAACACATGTCCACCAATCTTAACAACTGCTTCATATGCAACTCATCCTCACATCCTCCACCGCCGTCACTCTTACACACTTGAATACCGCCGGTGCACGAACTTGCGCTGGCAATGTCTCCTTAAACCCGCATCTGCAAACACAAAATTCAGCAGAAAACCCTACTCAAATTTCACCCTCCAAAAACACAACCCTAATATTTTTTGAAGAAAGAGGAAAAGAAAAGAAAATCCAATCTCAGGCTCCATCAAGAAACAAACAAAGCTGAAAAAAAGGGAACAAAAAGAAGCACCGAAAGGGAAAGTAGAACGAACTTTGGGAGTGGAGCTGGTGTCAAGCTTCTAGGGGGAGTAGCGTTTGAAGTTGATGTATGAGAAGTAGTGGTAGCCTGTGATTGTAAGTCTTAGCTTCTTAGGCCCAGCAGTCGACCCTGACAATCCAGCAGCAGCAGCTCCAGCCGCCATGATCTGACGCTCTCTCCTTCTAGCAGGTACCCATGTGCTGTTCACGTGAGTAGGGCAATCAAACTCCGACTTTTACAGCAGTTCTACATCTCTTATAGGCGCAATCTTTCTTAGCTTGATTCCCCAATCTTGACACATGGCACCTGAGCTGAGCCCGAACGCCACTCCAGCCTCCCATCCCACCGCCGTCACCTCTTTGCATCAAATTAATGGAAGAGCATTGCTGTTATCTGGTCTGAAGACGCTTTTTAAGATAATGAAAGAATCTTGGTTCTGCCATAACTGCATCCGGTGAATTTGCTACGACCATTGCTGTTCGATATTCAGGTCTTCCACACTTTGTGGAGCTAAAGATCGAGTTGCTGTAAGAAGTGGGATAACGCCGAAACCAGGCGTGGGAGCATTCGTGCCGTTGAATTGGTCGTTTGCCACGATGGGATCTTGAGTATGATGATGGCTAAAAGACGCAGGAGTAACAACGACGAACTCTCGGAGATCAACCATCCCCATTTCAGGTGGAAAACCGTAGTTGAGTGACGAGCCGAGGGTGGCCATTGAGTGTTGGTGGACACAGAGGAGCAGCAGCCGCGGCTGCAGAGTTAGCGTTGAAGCCAAGGGAAAGGTCATCGGGCCAGCTAGGGAAGTTGTGGAGGACGGCGTAGCCCAATCAGCAGTGGCCCCTGAGTCTGATGGTAGTTGCCGTCTTGTGGTAGCCACAATGACAATGATAATAACAAAATTATGTATGCATAACAAAGATGTCTCCTTTGATTTCTAAAAACTCAATCTTTACAAAACACAAAACATGTATATAAGAGTTAAAAAGTGAAGCTTTTTAAGTGGAGAAGGGGAAATCTAAGTCGATATGCATATGCTGGTGTTATACGATGGAAGAGGGGGGAAGGGTGTCAAAATCTCTGAAATTATAGCGGAAGATTAAAAAAAAGTGAAAAACACAAAGGTTCTTGTTTGCCTAGTTCTGCAAAATTTGCTGCCTAGTTATCTGAAAAAGCGAGTGTTTCTGTTAGCTCAGTAGCGACTGTCACTTGGGCTTTTAATTTATTAGGGTAAGACAGAGATGATTCTGGGTTTTGAGATGGAGTGAGAGACTGACTGAGCTTCCTTCTCTTAAACCAATAAAATAAATAAAAGTCTTAAGCTGATGCCACTGCCCTTCTTATGCTGGTGACTACTGCAGTCTTGTGATGTTAACAACAAATTGTAAATTAAAACCAAAATATAGTGTATGAATAATGATGACCCTTTTTCTATTTTATGATTCTCTTCCCGTATGTAATTATTTGCCTACCTTTCTCTTCCAGTCGCACTCTATCTTCTTCCTCTGCTAGTTGTTTCTTCCTGGGAGTGCCTTGCCTTTTCTCTCTCTCTCCCCCTCCAATAATCACAACAATGAAAGTGAGAGAAAGTAACAACACGGTATAAAGACTTTTTTCTCCTCTCCTCTTTCCCTAATTTTATCCCTCTTTTTCAACTCCACTTTTCTGATTCTGCCTTACGTCTCGACACCATACCATTTATTTATTTTATTATACAAATAGCATAACATTTAATTATATAAATCCATTATATTTATATTATATTACAATCATCATGTTTAAAATAGAATATTTAGTGAATAAATATAAGGGGAGACGATAAACATGGTATACATATTCAATATTTCAATTAGTGTTTTTAAATTATTTTAATAAAAAATTACATAAAATATAATAAAAATTTAAAAATGCTGTTATAATAATATTTTATAATGCAATTTGTAATTTTTGAAATATTTTAAAATATATTATTCTAGATAAAATATTTTTCGTCTACAATATAAATACCGATATAATCTAATATCAATGGAGATGTTTCTCCCCTCCAATAATACAAACAATGAAAGTGAGAGAAAGTAACAACACGGTATAAAGACTTTTGTTCTCCTCTCTCTTTCCCTAATTTTATCCCTCTTTTTCAACTCCACTTTTCTGATCTGCCTTACGTCTCGACACATACCATTTATTTATTTTATTATACAAATAGCATAACATTAATATATAAATCCATTATATTTATATATTACAATCATCATGTTTAAAATAGAATATTTAGTGAATAAATATAAGGGGAGACGATAAACATGTATACATATTCAATATTTCAATTAGTGTTTTTAAATTATTTTAATAAAAAATTACATAAAATATAATAAAAATTAAAAATGCTGTTATAATAATATTTATAATGCAATTGTGATTATTTTGAAATATTTAAAATATATTATTCTAGATAAAATATTTTTCGTCTACAATATAAATACGATAATCTAATATCAATGGAGATGTATTATAATATACAAATCTCATATTTTTATATCATCGCTAGCTCATTGAAGACTTGTAAATAATTACTATATTTTATGATTTGAAAAGGCAGAGCTCACAATCCACCGTCCTCCCCGTCACACCTCTTTCCTCACTCTTTCCTGTTCCATCCATTTATCCTTCCCCTTATTCTCTTTTTTTATTATAGAAGATCCATCCTTTTCTTCTTCCTCCTTCTCTTGACGTTGATATTTTTGTCTTATTTGTTAAGTTAATATTTTTTATTATCCTTTTAATCATTTTGTACATTAAGACGATCGAATAATATCTTCGTAGTTTAGATCTCAGAAGAGTATGGTTGAGTGTAGGGTATTTGGAGCCTTGCACCTTAGGAAGTCATAACCTTTTACATAACTTATGACAAGTCCAACTTGATCTACCAGAACTAAAATCAATTGACAGTCGATCGTATCAACCGAGTCTATCTATTTTGTCAACCTATGAATAATCATTATAGTATTATGTTTGACATCAACACTAAAAATTATTATAAATCTCTCGGTCAAGACAAAGAGAGAAATACAAATTTTAATATATTTCTTACTTGCAATGAATGAGATGTTTATTCTAACAAAATGTCTAAGTCAAACATTTGATTTTCAACACGAAAACTTTAGATTTGTTTTGCATCTTCCAAACAATGGTTGAAAAATAAGGTACCCCATTTGTACAGTTGTATATTTAGTTTGAAAATTTTCCTTCTCTCTATATTTTTTAAATATTTGTTTTATTAAAAAACTTAAAAAGTTTTTTTGAGTTAATTAAGTTTCTATTAGTAAATTTCACGAGTACCGAAATTCAAATAAATTAATTGATTAGTTTACTGCATCATTCTACAGATTTTACTCTTTCCTTTACTATTTGGGATGAAAAGCGCTCCTAAAGATTGGATTTCATGCATATATGGACGTGCAATCAAAAGACAACTTGACAAGCTTAATTCCTACAAAGTCAGGATTTAATTGTAAATTAAAGCAACAAGTGATAACAAGCCAAAGTCTCTATGTTTATGTTCGATGAATTCAAAGCATACATTATTTGAAGCTAATGATCAGACTATACCTCTCATTTGTTGATACAGTGTATAAAAATAATCAAATAATTAATAGATTAGCAATTATAATTGATTTATCTAAGTAAGTTGTTAAAGCTGTCTAGAAATGACAGAAAGTTTAATGTGTCTGTGTCACCCCTTACCTCACGTGCAAAACAGATTAGGTATGTCCTCCAAATCCCATAAGTAATTATTAATTAATCATCGACCACCTCGATTTATGTTTCTAAGTATCCACGTTGCTACAGTTAATTAGCTGCTAATTTCGCGTCTTTAAACAATACCCAATTACCCATGTTCATGCACCTTGACTCTTGACTCTTAACTCTTAACTTACGAAATTGTTTTTATTACAAATGATGATTTGTTTTTACTGGTGATTCATTGAGTTATTATTCAATGATGCATTGTAAGAACATTCAATGGCAATTACAGTAATCACTTCAATGTATTCTCATCAGATATTTATTGGTAGACTTATTTAGATATGTATACAAGAAATATTTTAAAAAATAGTTTTAGAATTATGATAAATATTTTATACTAATTTTTAAAAAAAATAATATAACATTTTTTATCACTCCAAAAGCAAGTGTGATTACTTGGATGACCATACTTGATAGGCTTCCAACTCGGGCTAGACTCTCTCGGATAGGAATTCCAACTGATGGATTATGTGTTTTCTGCAAAGAGGAAACTGAAACTATAAATCACTTGTTTGCAGGCTTCAACTTTGCTAAAACCCTGTGGAACTCAATATTGCAGCTCACTCATTTGCACAAACCCACATGTCATGGGCACGGCTTGTTTGGTCTTGTAAAGAATGGAAAGGTAAATTTCTCATCTCCAATGTTTTGAAGCTTGCATGGAATACTTATATCTACTTGATTTGGGAAGAAAGAAATAGAAGAATCTTTCAAAATAGAACTAGAGACGTGGATCAACTTTTGAAGAACAACAAGGAGTTTGTCCGAATTCAGCTAATTGGTAGAAATATTAATAGACTTGATGAAGTTAATTCTATTCTCTGTAACTATTGAAGTATAGATTAATTTTTGGTTGTACATAATCGGTATACTCCCTTATTGGGAAGTTTTGTAGCATGTAATGCTTCTTTGGATAATAAAATTCAATTATCTAAAATAATAATCCTTACTATATGTGAAAGGGTTCGTTTTGGACCGAACTCGAAAGTGTATATTGATGATGGGCTAACCAAAAAAAATGACCATTAAAGGCTATGTAACGTAGTAGGTTGGTCCTGGGCTATTCCCTTGAAGCTTGGAAATTAGGAAGGGTTTTTTTCTTATTAAGTAATTTTAACGTGAAATTCTATAATCTAAATAAAAGAATAAATGAATTTTATGTTATGATAAGATTTTTTTATTAAATGCATTATATAATTATTTGATACTTGATGATAGAGATTTTAAATATGAGTTATGATTTTTTTTTATATTCATTTAATGAACATGGAAAAATTGAGTTGAATGGAATCTAAAAATAGAAAACTTCACATTAAATCTAATATGATTATATTTTTTAAATTTAAACATTGATAAAACTAGAAAAATTCGTGCCAATGATTTGAGAAAGTGTCAAATTTAAAAATAGATTAATAATTATTTGATATATTAATAATAAGAAAATATACCTACGAACCGTCTCCATTTATAATTATGATTTGAGAAATTCAAGTGTCCCCTAAATGTGTCAAAACGGACCGCATTGTATTTAAGAGTGGTCACTTTTCAAGTAGTATTTGTGCTTGGCGGAGACGTACTGGGATTTCTTCAACATTTTATTTTCTCAAAAAGCGTCGGTCGTTCCATTTAATGCAAAACAAAAGTTTCAATACGTTCCATAAACGACACTTCAATAAATCGAACTTTCAAGTCGGTTGACTTAGAAAATTCATCTTTGAGAATTTGTACCGATTATATAATAGAATTTCTACTACTTAAATTTCGATTTGAATCCAACAAATATATTTAAAGTTTGATTACATATTAAATATGTGACTTAGATAAATAATCCAACCATAGATTAATCTAAATGACATATATCACCATCTGAAAGCTATACTGCAAGCAGACGTAAAACCTTAGATAAATCATAGCTTTTATGATAATTGATTAAATAAACTACTTTATTTATGATTCTAGTTTTTATGTTTTTTTTTTGTAATATCAGAATTTTAATTCATATATGTTTGATGGACTTAATAGCTTATCCAGTTATCCTATTGTTTAATATATATATATATATATATATATATATATTTGGATTTATTTAAATATAATTTTTTATAATCTAAAACATTGGATTTAATTTAGATTAATATTCAAATATATTTAATTTTATGTGGATCTCTCACATCCACAGACGGAGTTAGCTAAGAAATAATTAATGTATGTGTGTACGTATGCCTTTATGTGGATGGTTAACTTTTTCTTCTCCTTTATTTTAAATACAAATTCACACAGCCACATTATTAATTTTAAAATTGAATATCCAATCTAAAGTTTTATTTGGTATGAATAAAACCGATAGAATAAAAAATTTATTAATCAAATTATTAAGATTTATATCTTATTTCTTATTTTAAATCATAATTTTCATCAATTTTATTTTTATTATTCTTTTTTTCCAGCGTAATATTTATTAATAAAGAAAAGACCTAAATTGCAAGTCTCATTAAGAACTTCTGTAACCTTAAATAGAGAAAAAAAGTACAACACAACTAGGTAGAAATTATAAATCAACAAAGAACAAACGCTTCACCAACGATCAACTTAAATGACAATCCCGGTAATAATTTCCTACATATTAACAGATTCCATAGAGTAACAAAGAAGGTAAAATCTGGTAGGGATTGAGACACCAATTAATTAAATAGGAGCAATTAAAGTAAATCAAAATAAGAACAACCCCAGATTAAGTACCACTAATAATTTCCTATATATTAACAGTTAAAAAGGGTACAAATAAGAACATGAAGCTAGAGCTAAAAGGGAGATGAACAATATGAATACATCCCATTTTACCTTTAGCGGAAATTAGAGTAAAATCATTGTTGATTTTCCCTTTGTTTCCATTCCAACCCTATGAACCTGCAAGGCGAACGCCTGACCTTATACTCTGAGATCGTCTCAAGTTTAGGCGACCAGCCTTGTTGTTTAGACCCGACCAGGGTCTCGTAACGCTTCTTCAGCTCCGGCGTACTGCAAAGAAAACCATTCCCACCATCGCTCCCAGTTTCATCTCCTTCCTTGCTTTTAGTAATCAAACTTGTTATAAACTCCGGCACCACTTTGATCAATACCCTACCATCGCCACCTTTAACGTACTCGAAAGGGCAAGCGCCGAAGTTGATCGGAGCAGGTTTAGGGCTAGACCTAGAGTTTAAGGCGGCGAGAGAAGAAGCTGTCAAGACATTGCATGCAAAGCGATCTAGTGGGAGAACGAAGTAAGTTCGGCCTGGAATGAGATGGTCGTCCATGGATAAAGCTGGGATGGGGTGACCGATGAAGAAAGAGTCCGAATGACAAACCATCTTGTCCGGGAACTCAAACATGACCTCGCCGGCGATGTGTTTTCCGGTTAGGGTTCTCGTGTTTCCTTCCCAGAATATCAGCTTCACTGAAGACATTGGATTTGAATGGAAACAAGGAGCTAATGAATTGCCCATCAATATATATACATATAAACAATACTAGGATCTGAGAGAAAAACGATGAATCAAATAGATTAGATTGATGTCCGTGTATATAGCAATCCGAGAAAACAAACAAGAGGAAAAGGTTTAATTTGGTAGTTTATAATATAGAAGGGAAGAGCTGAAGGATTGACTTGGATAAAGTCCATTTTTATTTTGTTGTAGTGATTGATGATATTAGTTGGCGGTCATTGGTCAACAATCCCGGCCCTCTCTCATACATCCACACATTTTTTATTTCAACTAATCCAAAATGTCACATTTTTCTTAATGGTGGTTAGCATTAATGTTCAAAGAAATTCAGATCGAAACTATAATAATAATAAAAGTATGGAAATTAGTAAAATTATTCAATTAATTTCCATGATAAACACGAACATTAAGTATGTTATGCGATAATGTGGAAGTATTGGGCAACTTTTGATTATGATATTCCAGTTACTTTTGTGTTCAAAGCTTGAATATGACCCATAACTGTTTCTATTACGTAGACTTAGATTTTACACTCCAGTTCTAATATTTAATTCTTATATTTTGTTAGCCGTTAATTCAATAGTAATGTTAATAATATTAATGAAGAAATATTACAATAACATAAAATTTAATAGGTTTATAAAAATCAAATCATTAAACTTTTAAAATCAACATTTAAATATGAATATAAGCAATTGTTTTAGTTGACATGAGATGTCATGTTTTAATCAGTAATGTGATTTGAACAATATTATTTATAAAATATGTGTGAATTTTTTTAAATAAGAAAAATATAATAATTATAATAAAAATATTAAAAAATAATATGACAAGCATGAATCAGGCGATTTCAGTGATTAAGAATTATTGTTATCCTATGAAGTCCTGGGTTTGAGTACCGTATATATCAAAAGTATAAACGTTTATTGTTAAATAGTTGAGAGTTTTTGAAAATATTATCTTATATTTACCTTAAAATTATGAAAAAATAATTTAAAATTCTTATGATTAAAAGATTTGTGTAAACCAATTATATATCTATGGTCTATTTATTTATCCATAACTATATATATATTGTTAATCGATTTTAAGTTACATGTTTTGAAATATATGTTCAAAAATATGTTATTATATTAATTTTAAGAATTATTTACTTATTCATTAATGTCGTATTAATCGCTTATAAGTTACATGTTAAAAGGTATATCTTCTATATAGTATTTAAAAAAAATATCATAACCTTATTCTATTTGATGCAATATTGGTATTACTGGAAAAAAAAGTAAGAAATTAAACTTTTAAATATGATCAAACGTTTATCCATAATACATATATATATATATATATATATATATATATATATATATACTGTTAATCGATTAACTTTAATATTTTTGTATTATTAAAATTATTTATATATTTGTATATGGTTTATTTTTCATATTATTAATTTCATTTCATAATTATTTTTTACAAAGATAGAATTTTAATAATATACTTTTTTTTAAATAATCGTAAATATTAGTATTTAAAAAACGTCTAAAACCTTCATTGGAAAAAAACCCCCTTCTAAAGTAGACTAAAAAGTTTTGAAAAGAAAGAGAATAAATCATTGTGCTTTTACATTTTTAGGGATTGAATTGAAATGAGAAAATATTTTGAGTATTTATATTAATAAACTTTATTTTATAGTTTAAATTTGATTTGATTTTGTAATTGAGTTATTTAAGTTTTTAATTAAATCTAATTATAAATATTTATATATGATATTATTTGATTTTAATTTAAATATTTTTTAGAATCATATACCAAGAGATATATATCTTTACATCTTTTTATATTTATCATAAAAAATTGAAGACCTCAACTTAAATTCAAAAACAATAAACTAATTATTAAAAAGAGATAGTATTTAAATTGTATTTATAACCCGATTCTAATTTAAAAAATATTCATAAAATTACAATTAAAAATTAAATCAAAAAATTTAAAATTGGATAAAAAAGGATCTATTTTTAGTTTTGCCCATCCTAATGGTGGCAACGAGGCGGGGTGGGGACGATTTTGCGTTACTCATTCTGTTCCCAACACTTGCGGGTATGGTTTTGGGGAATCTCCATTATATGTGTCGGAATCGTCTTTCGGTTGGATCCCAGAATTGGGCTTCGACTTTAATGAATTGGGCTGGAGTCGCCACCGACCATTTTAAAACGAATTTAGGTGAGTCGGACACCATCTTACCTGATCTGCGTTTTACCAGAAACGTTTTTTGGGGTCGGGAGTCGGTTACGGTAAGGATTAGCACTCTTGAACCGCCCTTTCGGTACAAATTAATTTATCGGTTGTCTTAGTTGCGAAAATTTAAAATTTAAATTTAAATTTAAAAGTATTCGATTATAATTGTTTACCTTTGATCGTTTGAAAGTTCAACTAAAATGTCAAAAATATTAGAGGATAAAATGAAAATAAATACAAGAAAATACTAAAATAAAATAGAAACATAGATAATTAAAAGTTAGTAAAATAAATAAATAAATAAATAATATACTAAAGTAAATAAAAAAATAATAAAAAAACAAATGAATAAAAAATAAAAAGTAAAAGGGTTAGTTAAAAATAAAAATGAGAATAAAAAAATAAAAAATAGAAACAATAAAAAATTTAAACTAAAAAACCGTGTAAGAGGAAAAAGAAATAAAATGAATTAACCAAGGAGTATGGAGGAATTAAACTAAATGATAATTAAACAGTGACTAAAAAGAAAAAAAATTATAAGGTAAAATTCAAACATCACCTAAAATACCAAACACGCAAAAAATAGTGACTAAAACGCAACCTTTATAAAATTACGAGATCAAAAAAAAAAAATAAATCAGTTAGTTACCAAAACAAAATATATGAAAATATAAGTGTCAAATTCGAATATTGACACAAAAACATTCAATAAAAACAGGGCTAAAATAAAAATTCTGGAAATTTAATGCTCAAATTAAAATAAGTTAAAAGTTCAATCTATTGCCAGAAAGCAACATTACACGGGATGAGGGACCCATTCTGTGATAAACCCCTAAGCAAAATTACAAGCCACCTCATATCGAAACTACGCCTATTCGTGGGGACTAAATATGGCCCAAACCAAGACCAAATTCACCTAGTTCTCTCATTTTACAAATTCTCATCCTTCTCTCTGCCCCCTCTCTATCAATTTCCCAACTCACCCTAACGCCGGCAACGCCAACGCCGCCAACCGTCGCTGCCGGCCACCGCGAGCGACGATTGTTAAAACCCGAATCACTCAAAACACTCCTCTCCACCCCGTAAACCCAAAATCGGAGCCAAAATTCCACAAAGTATCTTTGTGCTTCGCTATTTACTCGATTGTTTTTATTTTTTAACTGATATTTTGTGGTCATTTTTGTGTGGCTGTGATGTCTCTTGGTTTACTGTTGTTTATGGGGTTTCTGTGTTTGGCTTACTGTCGTTGGTAGTTGTGGCCGATGATGGCTTTTGCTCGATGATGTACGGTGTACCCTTGATGTTTTTGTGAGGTTCTCGGTTTACGGTGGCTATGGCCCCCCTTCTGCATGGTCTCACCGAGGCTTTTATAGCTCAGCTCTGGCCGTTCTTAGCCCCGAACGGTTGGGGTTGTGGCAGTTGTTGCGTGCATTTCGGAACGTGTTGGTTTCGCTTTTTGCTCTGATCGTGTTGCATGTTTGACCGGCGACATGCGATGCTTCTGACTCTTGATATCACCTCTGACTGCTGAGGTTGTTTTATGGCCGTGGATTGGGTCAGATCCAACGGTCTAGATTAACTTGTGCCTTTTACCCTTTCAAACGTTGGTTTGTGCGACGCCTTGACAAGTATTGGAATCCTAAACTATTGTTGGGTGATTCATGCCTGAAACCGGTTCTTTTGGACTGTTTTATTCGAACTTCAGTTTGGACTTGGACCCTGCAAAAATGAAAAACAAATAAAATTATAATAATAAAAATAAAAAGAGTAAATAAATAAACAATAATAATATATAAAAAATATTTTCCAAAATCTATATAACATAGTTTTTAAAAGTATTTTAAAATTATATATATATTTAAAAAAATGTTTTCAAAATATATAGTTTTCAGAAATATTTTTAAAAACTATATATTATATAATTTTTCAAAATGATTTCAAATTATATAATATATGTTCTCAAAATGTTTTTTAAACTATATATTTTAAAATGTTTTAAAAACGTAAATATATTTTCAAAATGTTTTAAAAACTATATATTATATTTATTTTCAAAATATTTTAAAAACTATACAATATATAAATGTTTTCAAACATATTTTCAAAACTATATATTATATATATATTTTTTAAAAAATGTTTTCAAACTATATACAATATATATATGATAAAATAAAAAAAAGAAAACAAAATAATTTCGGGCGAAAAATGAGTCTACATATGTTTCGGAGATTTTTTTCATACTCATCCCTTACGGATCTATGCGGGTTTCGGTTAATCCCCATCCAAAAAATAAACAAACATTTTTTAAATCAATGCAACACTTAAAACTTGTACGATATATCAGATTATCTAAATGATATTTATCTATAATATAAAAGTTTCAAACGTTAATATTCATCTAACATCAGATGTATATATACAATCTTAACTATTTTAAATCTCAACAAATCAATGTATATTAAATAAGAAAAGATGTAAACTTCAATTTAGTTCATTTGAGATGTAACAGTAACAACACGTAATCTCACATATATTTTCGAGAATCCCCATAATTATTTTACAAAATATCAAAGATCCATAATATCATATTTTGGGATCTTCACGGTTCAATTATTCCCACGATTTAGATATAGTAATATCTATCCCATCTCAGTTTAAGCTTCGGGATAAATTTTCCTATCCTATCCCTGTGAGTAAATATTTCAATTATTTCCTATTCTCGTCGATTCAAATCCCCACAATTTTCAATTTTTCCACACCTAATTGCCGTCTATCCTAACTCCATAGGAGAAAAGTGGAGAGAAAAGTGAAACGTGGGGAAGACAGATATTTTGTAGATGACGTGGCGAAAATTGATTGGATATGGCACCTCATTGGGACGTCAACTTCTTTATGACTCGAAGCAGTTTTTTTCCCCGGGCGTTTTTTAGTTTTTTCTCAAAGCTAAAAAAATATATTAAAGAATTAAGACAAATAATATTTGTTATCCGATCTGTAAAACTCCACGGAGAGAGAAAGAAAGGATACCAAGATCAAGGTTCTAATCCCTAATTTTACATAAAAATTCATCTGAATCTATATATTTTTTTTAAATCTCTATTATTGGATTAAGTGTTTCGATTTAACTTTTTATTCTTGTTCTAGCTACAGACAGGCTCTAGTCTTCTTTGCTGTGTTTTTTTTAAAAATAAACGACGACGATGAAGAACACCGAAAGACTCGCCAATTTGGCATTAGCGGGTTTGCCTTTTGTTGATATATTCTTGCTTAATTTCAGTTTATTGAAATTTTGTTTGACTTTGAAAGAATTGCTTTCTTAATTGGATACTCTCTTTTCATTTGTTTATTCAGTTGTTCAATTTAGTTGAGTAGGACCATAGATGCTTTAGTTAGTTAATGTGTCTTATGGTTTGTGTTGCAAAGAAAATGAGAACTGGTACGAAAGAAATGATTTGAGGGTGAAATTTGGGAATGTGTAGATTGGGTAAAATGGGGTAGCTTTGTTGTTATAGAGTTAAGACACGAATGATCTCTGTCTTATTTATAAAGTAGTAATGGATGACATGTGGAAAATTTAATGGGATTAGATTTCATTTGATCAAATTTGCAGTTTTGAAAACAAGAAAGAAAAAAAAGGAACAGCATTTTAGGTTCTTATTGATTGCTGCCTTGCATATAAAATCTATTTCTTTATTAGTAATTATGAATTAACAAATTCATGTCTGTAGTTTTTAATGGGACAATTTGTTAGAATTTGTGTTACACTTTATCCACCTGCTTATTTTAATCGTATTGATTTTGTTCTTTACACTTTTGTTTACATGTATCAACGTTTTCATGAACCAAAATGTAATAAGCAAAAGCAGCAATCAGTAAATGAGCTATGCATTGCATATCACCACCTTTCTTAGTCGAAATGCATTATTAGGTATCTTTAAATATGTTAGATTTTGACCCATGAATGTGCTTAATATACTGGGGAAATGATAGATATCGGCCTTGCTGCTGATTCTTTTAGAGAATATTTGGAACCAAGAGTGTTCTTATTGTGAATCAATGTCAGATTTGAAAATCTAAGGAACCACATGTGTGCTTAAGAAGCTGCGCTCTTTCTAATTGCATCCTTGATTTGTTAAATGTAGGGTTGACATTGGCACCGCTTGTCGTGAAGATAGACCCTAATTTGAATGTTATTTTGACTGCATGCCTCACGGTATATGTGGGTAGCCATCGTTCTGTGAAGCCAACCCCTCCAGCAGTGAGTATTATAGCGTTTAAATTAATTTTTGCCATTTTTTTGTTATTAAGGTTTATAGGTCAGAGCTGACAATGTCATGTTTCGTACAGGAAACAATGTCTAATGCGCATGCTATGCGTTTTCCATTTGTTGGGAGTGCAATGTTGTTATCACTTTTCTTGCTGTTCAAGTTCTTATCAAAAGACTTGGTTAATGCTGTCTTGACATGCTATTTCTTTGTGCTTGGTGTCGCCGCTCTTTCGTATGTTCTTTCCATATGGATTTAATGCTACATTTTACCTTATACAACTATTTTTCCTGATGTCGTATTTGTTTGTATAATCATCTTATTTATTCTTTCTGCCATCACTCTAAGGGCAACGATTGTGCTGCCATAAAGCGCTTCTTGCCAAAGCATTGGAATGAGGACCTTATTTGGCGTCTTCCATACATCCGCTGTATGCCCATTTATTATTCTTTTGAAGTTTTCATATTCAGTTTTATTTGTATGAGTTTTTTAGTCTTTGAGCTGGATATAACCCTTTCTTTCCTCCAATTTTTACTTTTGTTACAACTGTTGCTTCAACTGTATCTCCTTATGACATTCTGCATTGTTCTGCTTTATTGCATCTTATATTTGATCAGAAGATTCTGGATATACCAGTATTCTTGAGTGTTTCTTCCTGATTGCTTTTATGTTATTTGCCATCTCTGAAATTACTTTAGATTGGTTTCTTTTGTGGAGAAGGAAGTTATATTCTGACAGAAGGAACCTTTTTTAAATTTATTTTTTATTAAAGGATAGTAGATGCTTACGTTTTCTGGCTTTATTTTTTATGTTCCGGTTCAATTTTGTTCCAGGATTTGCCTTTGGAATTTACATAGATCCAAAATGAAATTAATTCTTTGATTGTCGTGATACCTTTTGTTTGGGACTCTATGTTCCTTTGGCAGTTTATAAGTACTCTATATCCATGATTGGCTCCTTAGAATTCTTATTTGATGTAGTTGATATTACCTTGTTTGTATTATTCAGAATGGTGTTTTTCCTTATGCCTTTCCTAAACATTCTTAAACAGCTTTTGAGATCGAGTTCACAAGGTCTCAGATCATAGCTGCAATCCCTGGAACCTTTTTTTGTGCATGGTATGCTTCACAGAAGCATTGGTTGGCTAATAACATTCTGGGTCTTGCTTTCTGCATTCAGGTTTGGCTGAATACCTATTGTGTTGACTTCGCTATTTGCTTATCTAGTTAATTTGGTGCTTGATATCTAATTCTGTAGAAATAGGATTCATGAAAAATATGTTTTTTTTATTTCTTATCGTAAATTGAGAAGTTACGGCAGGGCTGTTTTATAAGTTTAGTTGAGTGTCTAGATAGGATAGAATTCCTCAAAATAGTTTTCTAGAGTTACTAATAAAAATAAAATACTAATAATTAATCCTAATCGTAATATAACTCATAAAATACTAATAATTAATCCTAATCGTAATATAACTCACAAATTCCTTTTCTATGATCTTGCCATGAGACCCAAACAAAACGATATTTTTAGGTATATTTTTTTTGTTGCAAATCAAACACTGAAATTGGAGGTTCATATTTTTGTTAGCTGAAAAGTTCTTCCGGTCAAGTCCTTTTCCCATGCATTTTAAATTGTCGACATAATTTGATTTATCATTTGCTTCAGTCTGTCAAGTCCTTTAGATATAGACTATGAAATAATTTATGTTGGCATGTCGTTGATAACTTGATACAATCAAATTTGTGGCTAGGGTTCAATTAATCAGTTCTATGATTATGAACATATTCATTTTCTTTATGTTTTAACAATTTTATGATGACAATATGATTCATATATCTTTTATCACCTTGGCTTTTTCCTCCTATTTATCGAAGTTTATGGCTGTTCTTTGTCAAGTGGAATGCACATATTAGCTAGACTCTGTTTGAAGCTTCCTTTGTTGGTTCTTGCAGGGAATTGAAATGCTTTCTCTTGGATCTTTTAAGACTGGTGCCATTCTCTTGGTAAGAAGTGGATTTGCGGTTTTAGTTTGTTATTCATGAAGTGTTTATTCCATGTTAGTGAGACAAGTTAGCTTCATAATTTATTTATTTATTTTAACAAGTGTAGCAATATTTGCATTTTTCAGCTGATTTTGATCTTTTGAATAAAACAACTTTTTTATGGCGGTTTATTTCTAAGGTTTTATCCATAGACCCAGTTTTAGTGCATTGGATGAACAAAAGACTGACCTGTAAATGATGATCAGTTTGTATCTTGGGCGTGTATTTTCAAATCCCACCATTAACAGCCATCTCCATGAAAATATATTTGCGCAGCTCCAATGATTCACATTGTTTAAAGAGTAATTTACTAGTATTGCTTGCTATTTGTGAGAAATCCCCTTTGTTTTTTTTCTTTTGATAGTGAGAGAAGCTCCAGCTCTCTCTAACCTAGGTGTTTCAAATTTCAAATTTCCACGAGCCCAGACGCTTTTGATTATTATTCTCTTCTCCGGTACCAGTCATCAGCCGTCGCACGCCGCCGTTGTCAGCTGTCTGCCGCCACACTCCGACCACCGTTTGACGCCGATTTTTTCTTGTGAAGATCGCCGGTTATCTGTGATATCAAATCTGGCCTTAGATTTGCGTTTGAGACTTTCAATCAACGCAGATCTTCAAGAAGCCCACTGCCATTTTTCGCCGCTTTCCGCCGCCTGTGCACATCATCGTTTCTCCACTAGAATCAGCGTCGTCTTGCATCCAGAACCCCCTACCTTGTGTCGAGAATCGTTTTTTATTATCCTTTATTTTCCAGAAATCTGGTTCGGCTAGGAAAAACCCTTTCCTCCAACTTTCTGTTCATTTCCAGATTTCTCCATGGAGCCCCAACCCCGTCTCAGCCCAGGCGAACTAGAGATTAAGCTTTGGAAACGGAACAGGCGTGCTTTCACCAGACGTTTGCAGGCCGGTTTGAGGCAATATGGTGATTTCTCTCTTCCCGTGCGTTCTGATATGAACGCTGTTTTGGCAGCCTTGGCTCGGAGGCTGGTTGGACAGTTGAGTCCGACGGCACTACCTACAGGCACTGTCCTTCCCACCATAATCAGCAAAACTTAAGAGAAATTTCTGCGAGGTGGGTGAACGTCCTCTCAACCAATTCCTTGGAATAATGCGTTGTTAAAGGAACATCAGACTGTCAACCTCCTGTGGTTAGGATTGATGACAGTGGTATGTCTCATTCGCAAGGTGGGAATTATAGGATGGAGAAGCTTTCTTTAGTGGAGGCAATACCCGTTCTTTCTGCTGCTGAAGTGGATCACCATGGAAACAAGAAGGTATTCCAATGAAAAATCTTCTGAAGTAGCGAGACCGAGAAGAAACGGATTTCAAAACAGGCAGAATGAAGGTCATATAAACGGTAGGAATGGGTAGTAATGGATGCGTCTCGTTATTCATTGAGAACCTTCCGGAGAAGATCCATTGGAAGAGACTTGGATATATTTGGTACACATGGTCGAGTATGGATGCCTTCATTCCTGAAAAAGGAATTTGAATGGGGTTCGCTTTGGTTTTGTTCGCTATGCTACAATTGAAGAAGCAAGGAGAGCGATCTCAAATATGAATGGTTCTCGTATCGACGACAGCAAAATTGGTGTTTCTTTCGTTAAATTCAAACCCCGACATTCCTATTGGAGGAAGTCCTCGACAAGTGTTATTCGCAAGTCCGGGTTGGAAGATGATTCGAGGAAGAATCTTTATAAAGTTGAAGGTGTTATAGATAAAGAAAAACTTCAGGTGTTGAGCAATTGTCTAGTGGGTGGTGCAGGACTTTGTCAAAATTGGTCATCTCGCTAGACAAATGCAAGCGAAGGGCCTCATTAGCTTCACCTTAATGAGAGCTGCTGGTAATGCGATTTTAATGATTTTCGAAGACAATGTTTCATTGAGAAGTGTGGAGAACGATAAATCAAAGATTCTCGCAGAGTGGTTCTCCATAGTCGAAGCTTGGTCAGAAAGTTTGGTAATGGAGTATCGTTTCACCTTAATGAGAGCTGCTGGTAATGCGATTTTAATGATTTTCGAAGACAATGTTTCATTGAGAAGTGTGGAGAACGATAAATCAAAGATTCTCGCAGAGTGGTTCTCCCATAGTCGAAGCTTGGTCAGAAAGTTGGTAATGGAGTATCGTCGAGTATGGTTAGTTTGCGAGGGTGTTCCTTTTCACGCATGGAATTGGGATACTTTCAAGAACATTGTTGAGAAGTGGGGTTTATTACTAGCTCGACGAAAGTTGTCATTCTCCATCAACCTTTGATCGGGCAAAAATTCAAGTCCTCACAAAGGCTGATTCGAGAATTGATGCGTTGGTGGAATTGAAGGTTGGTGACAACTTCTTCAAGGTCATGGTGCATGAGATAGAGCCTTCATTCAAACCAACTCTTGGGCTCCTGAAGAAGACGAGTCTCATTGATCTTGTCTCTTCAATTGTGGTTTTGTTTAGTCTACGGTTGTAGGTGTTGCTTTTAATTTGTATCATGTTCTGTTGCGATGTTTTATTCTACTGTTGGTGGTGTAATTAGGAGTAAGGTGATTAGACTGTGGCTTTGGATGAGGTCATTTGAAGTTAAGGTCTTTGTTGTAATGGTGTACATCACCATGTGAGTTACTCCGTGGTGTTTTGTATCGGGTAATATTATCAATAAAATTTTGAGGTACTCTTTTCTTCCTTCCGATGTTCGTTAACATACTTTTAGTATGAATGAATACGAAGGGAGTTTTTAATGAGACCTCCAACTTCTATAAAAAAAATAGACCCAGTTTATTTCTTAGCAAATGTTTTTTTGGAGACTTAAATTGATCCTCGCAGCTTCTATTTACATTGAATGCTAACACTTTCTTTGAGTTTTTGAGGTTATTATTAGTTTGCTCTGATTAGCCAAATCTTAAAGCTATGGTTCTTTTGCTGATTAGTCAAATTGGCAAGCTATATTTTACTATTATTTACTTGTCTTCTCATATTCAGATATGTTTCCTCTTGTATGATTTTCTCCCTTTTTATTTGGTGCAGACTGGGCTTTTTGTATATGACATTTTCTGGGTTTTTTTTCACTCCTGTATGGTCAGTGTTGCAAAGGCTTTGATGCTCCCATAAAGGTCTGTTATTTTTTTAATTTGAAACACTTAGCTTGGTTTGCTTTTGTTTCAACATACGTAGTTTATATTTTCAATGTATTATTAAATTTGTTACCCATGGTGATGTGGTTTCTTTTAAACAACTCTTCTGCAGCTCTTGTTCCCAACAGGAAACTCTGCACGACCATTTTCCTGCTCGGACTTGGTGACATTGTAATTCCTGTATTTTGATATCTGGTTTTAGTTGGTAGGTGTAATGCATGCTGTTGTTGTGACCAGAACTCTTGTTTAGTATTTCTTTTTTTTTATTAAAGAAAAAGTAATAAGATCTTGAATTTTGAAACAGGAGATGTCTAAACAACTGTTTCCTTTCCTCACTGTATTTTGTTCTATTACTAGAGGTCTAATGTATTTGTCTTGGCAACTCGTTATTTCATTTCAAACGCATTGAAATTTTAATGCTTACTAATCATTTAACTTCAGACAGAAGCTGTTAAATTAGCTTTAAGAAATTCATAAGTTATATGCTTGAGTTTCTATTTAATAGTATTCTGTTTGTAAAGTATGATCTCATTTATTGCTGTAAGCTCATTGATCTGTTGTTTGAGTATGAAGTTTTTCTTAGCCATTCATCTTCATTGCTCAGGACAGACTACAAAATTTTATGTGCAGTGATTTATCTGCTGCTGGTGTTCTCCTAATGCTGTGATACTGGCTGTTAATTTTACGAGTTTTAGTAATGTAAAATTATGGATAATTTAAATTTACTGGTTAAAAAAATGTTTTTCTTTTAATTTCATTTTGATCGACTATTATTCCTTTTAACAGATATGGCAGGATCAAATATTTTCCGTCTTTATAATGGTTGCAGGCATTTTTGTAGCGCTAGCATTAAGATTTGATGTATCTAGAGGGAAAGAGAGCCAGTATTTTAAGAGTGCATTTTGGGATACGCAGTAGGATGGTCCTTACAATTATTGTCATGAACTGGTTTCAAGCTGCACAGGTGAAGTATTCGTTGACCCTCTCTAATGAATGCAGATGCATCGAGTGAAAGTTTCAAATTTAATCGTGGGGGTATATGCACTCACACCTATCACGAGAACCTGATAATCTGCTTTGAATGTTGAGCTTTCAGCCTGCACTTTGTATCGTACCGGCTGTTATTGGGTTTCTTGGCTGCTCACTGCATTTGGAATGGAGAAGTTAAACCGGTTCGTCGTCCTCCACCTTTGTTTGCTTCTCTCTAGCATGAACTCTCTAATTCAATTTCGTTTTAGGATTTTTAATGTTGTACTGGATTGCGATGCAGTTATTGGAGTTTGACGAGTCAAAGACGGCGGTTGCATCTCAAGATGAAAGCAAGAAGGTGGAATGAGTTAGAAGCAGACCTGTTTTGATTTAGGTTGACTGAAAAGGGTATATGTTTATTTTGAAGGTCAATCTCGGCTAACTTTGTTCTACTTCCACAAAACCTTTGTGACAGATTTTGGAATTAATCAAACATTAATTTAATTTTACACAAATTCCAATTCACCAATCACAATGTATTTATATCTACTAACTTTGTTTTGGAAATTAGATATTTTACCCTTTGTTTTTCATAGCAAATATTAGGCAGTGCTTTTTGCATCTCTCGTGTATTTTTCAAAAGGTTACATGATTTTTCATTCAATAAATAAATTTTTATCTATCCTCTTATTATATAAACGATTTAAAGTTAATAAGTGAAATTAATCTATTGTTAAAATTAGGGGTAAATGAACAGAGCACTCAGTGAATTGTTCGTATAATGTTCATTTATTTTAGTTTGTTAAGCTAAATAAATTAACATGAACAAAAAAATTTATGTTCATTTAATAAACGAATGAATAGAACATAAGTGTGTTCCGTTTGTTTATGTTCACGAATAGCTTGTTTATGAGCTCGTTCACTATGTTCATGAACAAATTGGTTTACATGATTCTCCTTTTCCTTTTATTTTTTTACGTTTTAAATATTGGTGAAGATAAGGATTAAATAAAACGCATGATAAAAGTTGCATTTTAGACTATAAATTTTAAGGAGTTTAAGCACCAATGACCTAATTTTATCATTTTTCTTTAGATTGCCAATGAAATTAAAAATCGAATATATAAACGAACAATAAACGAACGATAAACAGACACTAAAACAACATTAAACGAGCACTAAATGAATGCTAAACAACAAGTTCAAAAAAACTAAACGACGCTAAACGAAGATGTTTATGAACACGTTCGTGAACATATACCGAACACGTTCACAAACATTAAATAAACATGTTCGTAAACAAAAAATAAACGAACACGAATACCTTTAAAAATAAATAAACGAATATCAACACGATATTGAAAATTTAAACGAACACGAATCGAACACGAACACCTTAAAAAATAAATAAACGAACACGAACATAACTTTATTCGTTCAAGCTCGATTTATTTACACCCTAGTTAAAATACGCAAAACAACATTTCTTGAAGGAATAAAAAGAAAATGCTCTTAGATTTGCTTGCGATGAAAGGAGAAAAACATAAGATAATACGCATGGAGAGAACACGAAATATCAAGTCTTTAATTATACCATGATTTAGAGAAGAAGCCCTTTTAATCACCCGAAAGCTCAAATACTTAATTTTGTTGTATTTTCTAACTGTCACTGTTTTTTTTTGGAATTTAAAACAACGGCAGAATAATATACGAATAAAAATCGGCGCAACCGAAAAATTTAAAAGAAGTTTAAGAAAATAAGTTTAGCGCTGTAGAAAATGTTGAATTAAGTATAATATATTAGGTTGTAAGGAAGTTAAAATAATTTAAATGACTTAATTGGGTAACTTATTTTGCCGGTAAGTATCGATACTAGTTTCGAGAATATTGATATTTCTAAATTTATAACATTTCAGATCGCAACTACTCTTGAGATAGCAACAAACTTATTATATTGTCGTGTGAATGAATAAGGCCACATCATCTTAAATCTGGTAACATTTTTGGTGCAACCGTAAATGTTAATTATATTAAGGGTAAACTATGCATTTAGTACCTAAAGTTTCACTTTTGGTATATTTAGTACTTGAACTTTTAAATTTTATAAAATTATACCTAAAATTTAGTTTTTGTTATTTTCATTCTGCTAATAGGGTGGTGACCACCTTATGAAATAAAAATCAATAAATTTGCGCTTAGCATTAGGGTTGTTCATGGACGGTTAACCGTACCATTTATCCTAAACGGTCGGTTAATTGTTATAATATTTATGATATTTTTCTAACCGTAACCTAACCATTAAGAAACGGTTAACCGCTAATGCTTAACCATTATTAATGATTCGATTACATGTTAACCTACGGTTAATCTATTACAATTATTTGTCAAATTTTTTTCATAATTCATACTACAAAAAATGTAGCACTTAACATATGCTTATACCGGTGTAAGTGAATAAAATAAACAAGTGTAACACTTAACACATACTTACACCGGTGTATGTGAATAAAATAAAAAAATGTAGCACTTAATACATACTTACACCGATGTAAGCGAATAAAATAAAAGTGTAACTTAACACGTACTTAGACCGATGTAAGTATGTACATCTCCCAATATCTTATTACCTAACAATAAACATATAATTATATTGGTGTAAATATGTTTCTATATTTTCAAAGAAATAAAAAAATAAAAAATATATTAAGTTATTTATATAAAAAAATTATTATATATATAAATTATAAATAATAGAAACTTATATTAAGTTATTTATGTAAAAATATAATTATAATATAATTTATTAAAGGTTAATCGTTTATCAAAATTTGTAATCGTAACCTTAACCGTTAACTATCATTTTTAACGATTCGGTTAACCGAAATCATTTGATATTAATGGTTCGATTAATTAACCTGTTAAATCTAATGATTATACCGGTTAACGGTTACGATTAATTGTTTGAGGTTTTTTATTTTTTGAACTCCCTCCTTAGCATGGGAATCAAACTTGCATCCTCTTGGAGAGAAGGAAGAGGCTTAGCCACTGAGGTACGAAAGATAACTGGTATTTTTTTATACACATGAAAAGTCAAAAACTAATATCTTAGTTCACTCGCTCTAATTATCATGTTTATGCATTCGTTAACCAAATCCATATTTGCAGAGACATTCATCATTTCGCCCTTGAAGAGATCTACAACCCACTTAACATCCATCTCAAAAATCACATTCCTTAAGCCAAGACTTTTTGCTAATGTCAGACCCTGTCGAGCCCCCAAATTTCAGCGATCAAGCTATCATCTTCCTAGTCCCAGCATAAACCCAATTTTCCAGTCCCCATTGCTGTCTTGGTCAATCTCCTGCAGCAGCCAACCTGAACTCATTTTATAACACCATCTGTGTTTAAAATCAATCCTCCCTCAGGCGGTTTTCTCCAATAAACCCAACACATATCGTTTATCATCTCTCTTTGGGAAGTTGTCAAGGCTTTCTCTATATCTCTAGCAAACTGTTTAGCATACTTAACCACTTCAAACAGATCTGTTCTCGCATCTTTGAATACTGATCGTTTTTTGCTTCCACAAACCCTAAATGGTAGCAAAAAAACAAGGGACCCCATTCTAAATCCTTATTTCGTGTTTCTTTGAGAGACAATTCATTTTTAGCCAACTTTTGAAGTCCATCATGCCAAATTGTCTATCATGTTCCCATGCTTTTAGATCTTCCCAAACGATTCTTGCTATGGGATATGATCGAAGAATGTGTTTATCGACTCAACTTCCCTTCTGCAAATTTACAGTTTAAGTCCTGATTCACGTTCTTCTTGAATCTAACTTCATTTCTATTTAATTTGTCCAAGTAAGATAACCAAACGAAAAATTGATTCTCTCGCTAGTCTTAGTACTCCAAATCCACTTAAGATTTTCCCCCTGTTGAACCTCCATCTCCACTCAGTTGAAGTCTTGAAGAGTCTTCTTAAGGAATTCCCAACTTACATTATCATAGGCTTTTTGAAGATCAATTTTAGCGATCACCGTACCCTTACGACCTTTAAGATTCATCATGGAGTGGACCGCCTCCTGCACGACCAGAATATTATCCGAGGTGCTTCTTAATTTAAGATAGCTATTATGATAAGGACTGATCAATCTTTGTAAGAGAGGACACAATCGATGTACAATAATCTTGGAAAGATTTTATAAGCCGTATTTAGTAAACTAATTGGCGAAATTGAGTGATGTTATCGGCTGCGCATGTTTTGGTATAAGAAAGGAAAGTTCTTAAGATCTTAGTATCCATCTTCCCCAATTCCAATGCCATATTAGTGAAATCACAAAGAGTGTACTTGACAATATCCCAATTCCTTTCATAGTGAATAATGCTTCTTTGACCTTTTCCAATGTGACAATATCCCTAAGTATCGATATTTTTGAATGTACAAGAGGAAGAAATCGAGAAGGCTTGAAAAGTATTGAACTTTACATATATTTCGATACAAAGGGGAAAATATTGAGTATTTATAGAAAATATATCCGGTTTAGGGAAGGTAAAGTCTAGAACCATAGAAGATAAAAAAGGGTATTATTGTTGAGAATCCTTTATCCATATGATCAATAGACATTAATAGTGAAAAACCCAACTGAAATCCCAATTTGAAGAACAAATAGGTATGTTCGTGAAACTCTAGTTTGAAGTTTTTTAAATTAACCAATCATGATTTAGGAATTAGGGTATAATTTATAGGGAAAAGATGTAATATAATGAACCGATTAATGGTATAGGTTGAATAAACGGAAAAGTAGTGGGGTTAGTAAAATAAGTAGAATGCAACATTATAGGTTGAATGGAAGAAAATATAGTTGTAGATGATCGGTTAGTATAATGATCAATTATGGCTATAATCAGTTATGAAATGAAATGCATATACATTTTACAAATTGTTTAGTTGAAAAACATATCGTAAAGAATGAGAAGGATGGAGAAGAAGAAGAAGATGACATCAATGGCAGAAAAACCGTGGGAGGAAAAATGAATGACATGGGAGGTTACGACATGCCGTTTTTCTTCAAAAAGAAGAAGACTTAGAGGATCGAGAGACCAATGAGACAGAAGGAAGGTTGAATCAACCAATGCCCCCATATATGCACTTTTAGTAAGTAATCATGTATTTGTATAATACTTATTTGAATGGTGGTTTATAATCTAAAAGTATTTTAGATGTTTACATTGATGACAATTTAAAATGTTTACAGTGTGAGTGAATGCCAACGGTTGAAAGGAGTTTCTAATAAAAAGGTTGGCTATGTATGTATGTAAAATGAATTGAGAAGGTATAGAGTATAGAGATAGAGATTACAAACATTATTGATAAACAAAAGTTGATTGCAGGTGAAGAAAGAAATAGGCGGCGAAATGGAATTTGATGAGTGAAAATGAGAAAGATCATTATGTAAAATTGTTGAAGAAACAAAAAGAAGTATATAACACATGACGGAGTGCACATGAAAAGAATGTATTCTTCATACTTTCAGGATTATATAAAGTTGTAACTTGCTTTAAAAAGGTTGTGTAGAACATAACATAACAATTTGTTTGTTTTTAAATAAATGTTGGAAGCGTCGACAAGATGTAGCTTGATAAGAATGAATAAATTGTTTGAAGAGTTGAAAGGAAAGAAAAAACTGGATGTTGTTAAGGAGCTAGGATTTGAGTCTTTGATTGAAATAAAGGCACAACCAATTCGTAGGGAGTTGTGTCGAGACTTGATAGAGAATTTTAATGTAAACAACCGTAGAATCAAGTTTAGTGGATATTAATTACCACTGGGGGTTCAGGAGGTTGTAGTGGTTTTGGGGTTGAAAAATGAAGGGGTTAGTGTTGAAGAAGTATTTCAAAGGGATGATTGGAAAAAATTGAGTGTGACGTATAATATAAAGGCGAAGGTTATATTAGCTGATCTGGAAAGAGAGATAAAAAACGGGAAATATGATGGTGATCAACTGAAGGCAAGAGTGTTGTTGTACATGGTTGGGATATTTCTTTGTCCAACGGGTAATACAACCCGAACAAGCACAATTTGAAATTGCTGTGTGAGGAAGAGATAAAGGGTGAACTAAATTGGGAAAAATATGTTGCGGACAACTTTGGAACATTTTGTAGTTGTTTTCGCCTCTAAGCTCATACATTCACCGTAGATCAGACTCAAGTTGCATATGGTAAACAATAAGAATCGTTTATCATAAGTGCATAAGTCTATATATATTATATTTATGTACAGAGTAAGGATCAACATAGTTAAAGTATGGAATTGTATCTTTAATACAACATTTCAATTTATGTTCCCTTTTACGATATCGATACATTTCATGATTAATCTGAGCCGGTTTACTTCGAATGTTGAGATAGTATACTATACTACCAATGTATTGATACATTTTATATAGGTATCGATACATTTTCAAATTAATCCAAAGTTCACCAGATTACTGGTTCAACGAAGATTGATGCTTCAAAACCTATTATGCATAGATACAAGTTGATCATGGTACAAGAGAGACACACTAATACTACTTTAATTTAACTTACATACACTCAAAAATTGGTTTAAGAACCATCCAAATTGTCGCCATTAGACTTACACAAATCTTGCAAAACAGTACACCAATAACAAAAACAAGTCTCTAACTATAACATTATAGGTAGCACATTCTTTAATTGTCAACCGTTTACGTTAAATGTTAGTAATATATTTGAATTTGAAATGTATCGATATGCATATCATACGTATCAACCTTTTATAATTTGAATATTTATTTAAAATTAAAGTTAATTATAATATACTAAAACTTCTTAAGGAACTTCTGATACAATAAATTTTGATTGGTTGTGCACGTAATTTTCGAAAGAATGTGTTGATACTTTTATGATTAGTATCGATTTTAATATAACAAACCAGATACCGTGTAAGTTATATATACGAAACATGTTTCATTAAATATATGGAAAGCAAAATAGGGTTATATTTATAACACTACAGGTAATGCCTTCTTATAGTGTCGACCGTTTACTTGATATGTTTGAAACCTTTATTATTAAGAAACTGTTATAGAAAACAGGTTTAAATTTATAACAATATATGTAACACCTTTTTATATTGTCAACCGTTTAAGTTATATGTGCAAAACTTGTTTTATTATGGTTATGTAAGACAAAACAAGGTTATATTTATAACAATACAAGTAGCGCCTTTTTATGGTGTCAACCAATTACGTGATAGGTTCGAAACCATTTTTACTAATACACTGTAAAAAAACATGTTAAAATATATAACAATGCAGGTAGCGCCTTCTTATATTGTCAACCGTTTAAGTTATATGTGTGAAAACTTTTCCATTATGATTATGTAAGACAAAACATAATTATATTTATAATAATATAAGTAGCGCCTTCCTATATTGTCAACTGTTTAGGTTATAGGGAACAACCCATTGATATTATTAAATTTAATATAAATATAGTTTTTACTATAATGTAATAGGTTTCTATTCAGTACATCCAATATTAAATACATAAATATCGATAATTTTGAAATGATTTAAATTTTGTTGTTTTCATTGGAAATTTGAAATATTTGCTCTTTCTGCCCATTACCTCTCTCCTGCCCATTACCTCTCTCCTGCCCGATATACTCTCTCCCTTTAACGTGACGTTGCATATACACAAAAAATTATAGTCTTTTCCCGACATTAGTTTTTCTCCCAGCCGATTATGCACGAGAGCAATCTCTCTCTATAATTTTTACAAGATATCCATAGCTTTATGCTGCAACACATAAATTGGAAGTTTTTTAGAAGAATTCCAGGTATTGTTTACGGTTTACACTTTACGATTTAGGATGGCAAGCTTGTCGTTGTTTTATAAGATTATGGTTGTGGATATATATGTTGTAATAATTTTTTCACTTTTGTCTTACAGGATATCTATACCATTCTGCAAAACATGCATTGCAATTGTAACACTAAGGAAAACATGTGCCTGTGTAACAGTAAATGTTCCATTTCATACACAGTAAAGATTCATTTCTTTCTTACTTTCCCGTGAACTCTGAGGAACACAATCAAGATTACATGACTTGATCAATCAAATTATGACTTTCCTGTGAACCTAGTTTAGCTTTGATGTACATCGTGCATGTGAGTAAAAGCTTGTCAAGATTCTTCAATTGCATAGAAACTAAATTTGTAATTTATCAAAATTTTCACACGAAAGTATCGGCACTCTAACCATTTGTATCTATTTTTAAAATTTCCATTTCATATCATCAATATTTTTTAACAAAAATTATCGACCCTTATGATGCAATGTTTCGATAGTATATATATATATAATATTCTTAAATAAAAATACCGAATTTCGTATATAAGTAACAATATTTTAAACTTCGAATGTAATTTAAACGTCCACATTTAGGGGTGAGCAAAATTCGACTCGATTCGAAAAATCGTTTTTTCAATTTCAAGTTATTTGAGTCGAGTTATTCGAGTCAACTCAAAATATTAATTTGATTTTCGAGTTCGAGTCGAGTTCAGATTTAGCCAACTCGAAAAACTAAAATTCAAAATGACATCGTTTTGATATTTAAGTTTCATTGCATTAAACTACGTCGTTTAGTTTTTATTTCTCAAATCTGTTTTTCAGTTCTTTTGCAGTACATCCAGGTCCAGCAAAAACAAGCACGTATCCACCCACCAAAGTCAAAATCTTTAGTTTTCATCGTGCGTCTTCTTCGATCTTCAGCTCTTCCATGATTCCATGATGGAATGACTTTATTTAGCAGAAAGTGAAGATTTTCAATCATCGGAAACAGTTCGTTAGCAGGCGCAGCATCATAGCAGAATTCCCAAATCAATTAGATATTTCTTCATTAGAGGTTTGTTTCTCTTAATTCCCTTCCTTTCTTTGTAAGTCTCGTATTTTTTGGTTGATTTATTATTAATGTTGTCGGCTTGTTGTTGTTAATTTATTCCCAAATCAATTAGCACTTTTGTTTAAGTGAGCTTCATCAATCCAATATAGATAATCTTAGGTCTTGGTAATGGTGGGGGGATTGAACCAATAAAAATGGTTTCCACTTTATTGATTTCCATATTTCTTTATCAAGTTTCTTGGATTGATGAGGTAAACTCTCACGATAAGCCTAGTGCTATTGAGGTTGAAGGCCAAAGCATAATTGGATCTATTGATACTGTTGGGGCTCATCTCATCCATAATGCTTTGTAATATTATAGAGTAGAGTGAGTGCTCCATAATGATGTCGAGGAAGGTAAAATTGATTGAATTATTTTCTCCCTGTGCTTGTTTGTATATATGTAGGATATTTTATTTTGTTGTTTGGTTTGTAATATAGAAATCTTTTGTACTCAAAATATTGTTTACTTTTAACATTCTTTAAAATCGCTACATATGATAAATATTTCCGTCTAAACTAAGATACCTTCAACAGTAACCTTATTAAATAATAAATTACAAAGTGAAATGCTTAATCTTTTAACTGCATCTGCTAGAGGGCATGTAAGCTTAATAGCAGTAGAGACAAACAATCTGCTTTTAACTCGTGACTTTCTTTTTAAAGTTACATATAATTTATTTTGCATCTCAATTGTGGTATTATATTTTGAGATCTTGTATGAAATTTGGATGTTATCAGAATGACTTTCTTTTTAGAATGACATGAAACTATTTCCTCGTATGACATTTGGATGTTATTAGAATGACTTTCTTTTAATGGTTGCTTTCTTTTATGGAGTTGTTAATATATTATATTTTGATATTGTAGATTAATGAATCACAAGGGACACAAAGCTCACAATCATGCTGTAATAGTTCAACTCAAAGTTCATAATGTTCTTCTACATGTGAAGTCAATGCTCCAAAGAGTAATAAAGGTGTTCGAAAGAAACAAAAACCAATAGCAGCATGCTGGAATCATTCCAAAAAATATGTAGTTGAAGATGGGGAGGATAGGGCAAGATGCAATTATTGTGACACGACTTACTGCATGGAAACTGGGAGTTCTACAACCAGTCTGAATAATCATTTGAAGGTATGCTTAAAAAAACCTCGAAAGTGACCTCGAAATAACAATACTTCAGACTGACCACGAACGTGAAGCGACAAAACTTTCAACTTGGAAGTTTGAAGAAGAGGCTATTAGAAAGGTGTTGATTCACATGATAATCGTGGATGGGCTACCATTTCGAATTGTAGAGGGGAGAAGGGTTTAAGTCATTTATTTCTTTAACATGCACAAGGTTTCATCTCCCTTCTAGTTTTACAATTAGGAGGGATTGTCTTGATTTATTCAACTGCATGAAGAAGTTAATGAAGAATGCTTTTGGAAAAGATACAAGTAGAATTTGTTTGACAACTGACACTTGGACTTCACTACAAAGGGTATCTTGCATGGTTCTACCGGCAGATTGGATAGATGATGAATGGATGTTGCAAAAGATAATCATAAGCTTTTGTCCGATATATGCTCATAGAGGTGAAAGCATAGGTCAAACTCTTGAAAAGTGCATCCGATATTAGGGGATTGAGAGGGTTTTCACTGTTACAGTTGATAATGCATCTGCTAATGGTGTTGGTATTGAATATCTGAGAAAGAAATTGAACCATCGAAATACTTGTGTTGCAAGTGGGAAATATATGCATATGAGTTGTGTTGCACACATTATTAATCTCATCGTTCAAGAAGGTGTTAAGTATGCTTATGTGTCTGTTAATCGAGTTAGAGCTGCTGTGAGATACATAATGGCATCACCATCAAGAAGGAAAAATTTCTATGATCAGGTAAAAAGAAGAAATGATAGATACTAAAGCTCATTTGCATTTAGATGTGCCTACTAGATGAAACTCAACGTATATAGTGTTGAAGGTGGTTGAAAAATATGAGCATGCATTTGATTCATATGCTTAGGATGATAATGGCTTTTTTCTCGACCTCACAGTTGGAGATGGAGTCCATACATTTAATGATTGGGAAAATGTTCGAAGAATTATAAAAGTCTTTTTATGATCTTACATTGAAGGTGTCCTGATCATTGCATGTCACTTCTCATTTCTTTTAGGAAACATTGATAGACATGCATTGTTTACTTGATGGATGGATGGATTGTGGAGACTTAGAAATAATTTCCATGGCTTAAAAAATGAGGGAGAAGTACAACAAGTATTAGAGAAATGTCAAGAATATCAACTTCATAGTTTACATAGCCATTATCTTAGATCCACGATGAAAAAGGGGCTTTGTGAATTTTGGTGTACACTTGCTTTTTCCTAATGTTGCTAGCGAGGTTATGAAGATGATTGATAAAGAATTGCATCGTTTGTTTTGATGAATATTCTTTCATTTTCAGGAGAACCGTGAGCCATGAAGGTCAATAAAATAGTCTGACATAATTGTCCATGTTTATGGACTAACATCAATCAAAGGCGAGTTTGGCCATGCAACAATATTTGTTGAAGAAACAAGTTGGTTTGGAACAAAATTCTGAGTTGGATAAATATTTAGTTGAGGAGGAAGATGAAAGCAACTCGAGTTCATTTGGTTTATTATTGTGGTGGAAAGTGAATAGTCCAAGATACCTTGTTCTTGCACAAATAGCTCAAGATGTTTTTTTATTCATATATCGACAGTTGCCACAGAAAGTGCATTCAACACCGATGGACGTGTTTTAGATGGTTTTAGAAGTTCATTAACTCCGACAATGGTTGAAGCTTTGATTTGCATCAGGATTGGCTTCGAAAATCTAAGGATCCCATCAATCTTGACGAGCATGTTGTAGAACTTCAAGACATGGAAGATCATAATATTTAGTTTTGATTCGTAATGTTAATTTTTTATTTCATTTATATTATAAGTTTACTTATAATTTAACTAACATATTTGTTTTTATCTTTTTTAGATTTATCAAAAATAGTAGATAACAAAGAAGCTTTTTCAAAGCTACCGACAATGCATAAAGAAGAAGCGGAAGTCTAAGGTTTTCGACAATATAATTCGAGAACTCAGGTAGTTTGTTGTAATTGACTTTTTAAACTATCACCTCTTTGTTTTTTTTGTATCATCGTGTGATGCTGGATTTTCTAAACTCTATTATGTAATTGTTCAATTTAGTTATTAATATATTTCGGGCCATTTCTTTCCTCATTCTGATATCTTTAGTTTTGCTTCGACATGACTTGGATAAGAAGGGGTTTAATGAGACCTGTTTTTTAATGAAAAAAATATTATTTTATAGAGAAATTTGAATAACTCAACTCGAAAAAATTTCAAGTCAACTTCGAGTTGTAAAATAGGACTAATCAACTTTGGATAAGAAGGGGTTTTAATGAGACCTGTTTTTAATGAAAAAAATATATTTTATAGAGTTTTTAATGAAAAAAATATTATTTTATAGAGAAATTTGAATAACTCAACTCGAAAAAATTTCAAGTCAACTTCGAGTTGTAAAATAGGACTAATCAACTAGAATAACTTGAAATTTTTTTACTCGACTTGACTCGGTCAAACGCTCAGCCCTATCCACATTAATTGAAAGTGTCGATCATCATGCATTAAGTATCGATATTTAAAAGATCGACCTGCTTTATTGTATTATTATAAAGTATTAAAAAATCTAGTTGCTTGAGTAATGTATCCAGCTTCACCTTCGTGTTATTTTAACTGGGTAAGTTATAAGATGCCACTGTGTATATTATGAAAACATTACACAAACCTGGTTTGTTGGATAACATTATTGGTTGTACCTTCTGATAATTGGTTAACTTATAGGCTTATTATGAAAACGTAAAGCAAACCTAATTTCCTGGGTAACATTATAGGTTGCGCCTGTTTGTTATGTTAATTGGTTAAGTTATATACTGAAATCGTATACATTATGAAAAGTAATAGAAACTTGTTAAGTTATAAGGCAAAGATTTCCTGGGTAACCCAAAGTCTATAAATAGGATCTTCTTCCTCCCTTGTCCCCTCCTCACAAACAAAATTAAATTTCCTTTCCAATCATCATTTCTTTTCCGATGGTGCTTCTTTGTTTCCTCTTATGCTATTTCTTATTATGCATGGATTCCATAAGACATCCTCTTATAGTGGCATGAACACAACTACTACTTATAAAGAGATCCTCTTTTGGTTCCACGAAACCTATCATAACTCTTATGTATACTACAAATAATGTCGTATACAGTTTCATGTTTCTACATGATTACTCTATTTGTGAATCTAGAGGTGTTGTTTTCTTTAAAGACACTTTTCCTCTAAAGAAGCCTATATTAATTGTAGAAACACAAATAGAAAAAAATGACATTCACTTCTTCTTGCGTACTTTCTAGGACTTTTCAAGAGATGGAATTTGAGCCTAGAAGAAGTAAAGGAAAAATAGTAGAAACCTCTTTTGGACCAGATTTTATAACTTCCTTTATTTCTAAGATAAATGCTTTAGACACCATATCTGATCCTATAGCTTAAGTCTTTCTGTTAGATGATGATCCTAAGACTTATGAGAAAGCTATAAGATCCATTGATGATAGTTTCTTGAAAAACACTATTAATGATGAACTAAAATCAATAATGTCTAATCATACTTAGAAATTAGTTGACTTACCTAGAGGATTTAAAACCTATCAGTAATAAATGGGTTTTCTGGAAGAAACTCAGACTAAATAGGCCAATCTAAAGGTACAAGGCAAGGCTATTCGTCAAAGGGTTCGCTCAAAAATTTGATTTAGACTTTTTTGATGCTTACTCTCTCGTAACAAAAATCTCAACGATCCGTGCATTATTTGCACTAGCCTCTATTCATAAGTTTCAAGTACATCAAATGGATGTAAAGCCTGTATTTTTTAATGGAGATCTAGATAAGGAGATCTATATGGAGCAGCCTCTAGGTTTTGAGGCACCTGGTATGGAAGGCAAAGTTTGTAGACTTAAAAAGTTTTTTTATGGCCTTAAGCAAGCTCCTAAACAGTGGTATGAGAAATTTCACAAAACTATCCTTAGTTTTGGTTTTGTTGTGAATGGTTCGAATGCATACATGTATTCGATGATATTAGATACTGATTACATCATCATAAGTTTATATGTTGATGGCATGTTGATTTTTAATAGTAACATTGAGTCTATTAACAAAACAAAAAGTTTCTTATCCGCTAAGTTTGAGATGACCGATTTGGGAGAAGTTGATGTAATCTTAGGACTTAAAGTTACCAAAACTGAAAAGGCATTTTATTTAAATAAAACACATTATATTGAGAAAGTGTTAAAGAAATTTGACAGTTTTGATGTTGTCCCTGTTTGAACTCCCTATGACCCTAGCGTACATCTCTTTAAAAATAAAGGAAATAATGTTTCTCAATAGAATATGCTAAGATAATTGAAAGCCTAATGTTCTTAATGAACTATACTCGGCCTGACATTGCCTACGATGTGAGCATACTCAGTATATACACTTATAACCCAAGTAATGAACATTGAGTTGCTTTTAGATGCTTACTTTAGTACCTTAAGGGTACAATAAATTGGAAACTTGAGTTTGTTGGTTATCCTACGGTTTTAGAAGGATATTGTGATGCCAACTGTGTTTCTGATAATGATGAGGTAAGCCTTACGAATGGGTATATTTTTACGTTAGGTGGAGCAGCGATCTCGTGGAAGATTGTGAAGAAAACATGTATTGCTTGTTCTACTATTGAGTCAAAGTTTATAGCTCTTGACTTACATGGGAAAGAAGTCGAGTGGATTAGAAATTTATTAGCAAAAATTCTGTTGTGGGGAAGATTGACTCTTCTAGTATCTTTATTGTGTGATTCACAAGCTGCTATATGTGTGGCTAAGAACCAAACTTACAATGGTAAGAAAAGGCACATTCATATAAGGCATGAATCTATTAGACACTTAACAAGGAATAGAGTACTCTCTTTAGAGAATGTTAAGTCAGAAAGGAACCTAGCAGATCCTCTTACCAAAGGGTTAAGTAGGAAATTGTTCCTAGATTCTTCGAGGGGGATGTGTTTAAAGCCCATTGGTTGAGGAATTCATGGTGGATACCCAACTTAGTTATCTAAGTTCAATGTGGTCAAACAAAGCCAAGGAAAGACTCATAATGTATATTTTTACCTACCTATCCCTATGACGAACAAAATACATGCACAAGATGAGTTTGATTGCTCTTAATAAATTCATAGCCCAAAGTTTGGGTGGTCTTAGTGAGAAGGACATATTGAATTCACCAATTAATGAGGTTTAATATTTATTCTTAATGATTTCTTATATCAGAGTTTAGGTGGTTCATTTAAAATAAATTTGAAGAAAGTCACCATAACTGTTGAGACGTTGAGTTATTGTAAAAGCTCTTAATTATTTAATAGCATGATTTTAAGGTGGTTTATGTTGAGATAAACTTGATGAAATAATCTATATAAGTGAGAAGGATTAGCCACATTCAATGAAAAAATTGGGCTAGTTTTCTAGTACACTTACTAAAATCTTGAGGTAAGATGACCAAATATATACTTTCGTGTGTGTATATATATATATTACACATCGAGGGCTTTGATGAATGAAGGGGTTAGTTGTGTGTTATGAGTTTACCTCTATCTTAGAAAGTTCAAGACTGGTTTCACTTATCTAAGAGAAGGATTGCTCATCATCACAATGTACTAGTTCAAGATATGTTCACTAGTGCTTAAGCAACTAATCTTGCTATTGCTCTTCTCTAAAAGTTATCTTTCGAGTTTCAGAAGAATTCTTTCGTATTAGTGGGGGAATGTTGGTAATGCTTTAGACACTATCCCACATTGAGTGGGAAATACCATTTGCAAAGGTATTTATAGTGTTTATTCTTCCCTCCCTTGTTGAGTGATAGAGAACAAGGGACCATCTCATGTGTCACTGCCGTCGCCGTCTCGACTCATGGCGTGGCTTGATAATATGTGTCTTCGACATATCTGCGCACATACTATCTTTTTGGAGAAAATTCGTAGAAATTTTATGGGCAAATAAAGCTTTCTAAGCTTACTTTATTTTTGGTGCTAAGAGAAGAGCAGTACCGTTGCAGTTCACTCCAGTTTAGAGCGACCGTGTTAACCTTTGAGGACGATCCGCCTAAATAACGATTACACACATTGAGGCGAATTTGTTTCTAAGTGGTTTCACCATGACACAGTTCAAATTTTCTATTCAACTATTTATATTTAAATTGTCTTGTTAGTATTAAAGGTGTGGTTTCGCAGTATACATATTTCCATCAAATGATGCCAATATTCTTGGCCTACCATTTGGGTTGATATTCTACTACAAAAAAAAGGAGTTGATGGACGAGAAGGTGATTGCTAAATTGGTCAATACTGCTTTTACTGCTTACAGTCATTTCCTTTTGTTCTCAAGAACCGTCTTACACAGAGAAGCGGATACCTCTCCATCAATGCTCCTGTTTTCCGACTTAAAGAATTTGTTATGATTGGAAAGGAATAAGGAGGAAAAGGTTATTCCACAACATCTTTCAGATTTCTCCATTTGTCTGAAAGACAGTATTAGATTGCTCGTAGAAAAAGTGGACTATGCTCATCTTACAAAAATGCAGTTTAAGGTTGGGATGAAGTTATTCTCTTTTATTTGGGGACAATCCTAAACTTGTGTTCCATTTAATTAAGAACTCTCTCAATTGGAACAGCATAAACTCTGGGGCTTCATCAGATCTGAGCTTTCAGTTGAGATGATCATTTTAGAATCTGGGGAGATAGATGGAAACCTACACCAGACCTTGTTGGCACAATCATGTCATTACCTAATAATTTCTTCTGCAGCAGCTTTGGCTACATGTGCTGCTTCTAACGCCTCAATGCTATTTTCTGGATGAGATTGAGATCGATGGATGGGGTAATGCAAATGAAGATAAACATTAAAAAAGTGCAGTGCATCGAGCTGTTTTCATTTTTTTAAGGGTAAACTGATTACTTTTGTTCCAGTTTTATAAGTTGATGGTCATTTTAAATATGTTTTCTTCTTAATACCCGTTGCTATCTTTCAGCTCCCATTTCAGTCTTATTTAGCAACTCAACTTCTCTTCAGGTAAACACATTTTGCCCATTTTATTTTCCTTAAAACCCATCTAATTGACTGAAAGAGAAGAAAGCTGCTTACATTGTTCTGCATTTTTTAATTTGTAATTTTTCTTTCCTTGTTTTGTTGGATCTTATGCTTTTGTACAAGTGATTGAAAAAGTTATGGAAATACTGAAAAGCATATTAAATTTTTTTATTAAAATAATAAATTGTAAACTTGTCCCTAAACTGCTTTATATTTATAAAAAAAAATCATAATTAAATTTTATCTAAAGTTTAAAGATTAAAACAAAAATTAAACCATTTTATTATTTTACCACATCATCAAATTGTTAACCCTTTTAACGGTCGTTTAAGATAAGTTACAAGTCTTAATTAATACGAAACGAAAATTACTGAATTAAATTTTTTAAATCGAGTGACCATATATTTATATAACTGAAACAAAAGTGATACATGTTTTTTTTAAACTAAAATGGTTTATATTCACCAGAAATCAACACATTAGCAACGGCACGAGAAGATCCAACACTGACACCAAATCAAAGCACATTTTTTTCTTTTCATCTTTCATTTTTATTTCATACAATATTTTACCTTCCTAGTGTGTGGGAGAAGAAACATAGTGCCTGGGTAAGCTAAAAAGATCATTTCCTTCAAATGGTGAAGTCCACTCATGAGAGCCTGCACTTGGAGAAGCTTCTACCGAAGCCACTCTGTCCTGCAAACCCACAATCGGTACAACCCTCCCATTCGGTGTCAATCTCATCGCTGGTTTAGCACTTAGTCCATTGGTATTAGGATAATACATGTGAGCACTCTTCAACGGAGATGTTAGTCCTAGCCAAATTCCACTAGGTCTCAGAGAAGAAGACAACCCCCCATCCAGGCTCCAATCAATATTGGTATAATCCAATTGTGCCATCGAGCAATCACTGCTCCAGTCAACTGGGGAAGAAGCTCCAGATGAATTTGTAGAACCTGAACCGGTGAAAAGTCCAAGTGAAGATGCAGCTGCTAGCGTTGGTGACGTACCTGTTCTACTCCATACACTATTTCCTCCGCTTGTTCCTGGAGAATCTCCTGGACTACTGCTGCCTGTAAAGTGCTGCTGCTGTGGATGGTAAAGCTGATGATGCATCTGATTTGAACTCCAGTTGTTACTTCTAGCTCTTGCAATATGGGGCATAAAGCCATTAGACTTTGTAATTTCAACACTACTGGTTGGATACATAAAGGGGGTCGATCCGGGAGGAGATGAGCTATACTAGCAGCTGAAAACTGCTTTGTATTTACAGATTGGGGTCGCTGCATCATTATAACCGGTTCCCTAATTGAGGGCTGAAATTTCTTAAAACCACTTTCAACGGCCATATTACGACTTTCTGTCTTTGCTGGTGGTGAGGTTTGCAAAGGTGATGCCAAGGAATAGGAAACCAAAGGATTTGATCCAGAATTTGGCCACCTTTTCTCAGCTGGCACTGCACTTTGTTGGGGTTTTGCCCATTCCAACTTCGGCTGTATTCTCTTCAAAGGCTGGAAACTTTTACTCACTAATTCTGAAGAGCTTCCCACTGTAACTGCTGCTTTTGCATAGTTGAAATCTTTCTCATTCCTTTGCTGTGTTGCAGTAGATAGATTTGGTTTTGGCCTAATGGATATGTTCTGACTACTTGAAACTGACAGCTTATTGTTACTAGCAGTCGGGGGATCACAAGTTTCTTCTGGCTTTGGTGGAACATGTGGGTCCTGCTTTAAAGATCTTAAGGATTCTGCTGCTGTCTCAAGATCACCTTCAGCAGCAACAACTGCTCTTTCAACCTCCTGCTTTGTGCACTTGTATCTGATTTCCATGTCAGCAATTCGTGCAAGCTCTTCTGATATGTCAATTTTCAAGTTCCCACCACCAATAGTTGATTCCTCGTGCTTGACTGCTTCTTCTTCACATCCTTCGAAAAGCCATGCCACAGATTCCTCCACTTTGCCTTCGTTGAAAATAAGAGCCATTGTAGCCCGATCATGTGAAAATCCCATTGCTACAAGCTGCTGAGCAAGTACTTCAAGCTTTCTCGACATGAGATAACCACTGCACTGCTCATGCAACTCCTGAGCTCGCCTCTCCTTCTGACGCTGATGTTTCCTCTCATTCTTTTGACGAATTTTTTCTCGCTTATCATTGTCAGCTCCTGGTATTATTTCCTGCCGGACAGGAAGATTTGATGCTTTCTCTTTGTGCTCTTCTGACTCACCTGACCAACTACCATTATTAGATATAGAATCATACTCGAGTCCAGCTCGAAGTGAGCCTCCCAAATTCTCATCTGCTTCATCTATGTTCTGAAAACGACCATTGCTTTGAAGAGGTGAAGCAGATGATGAGGGCACTGTTTCAATGTTATGGAATGTTCCCAAAAGTGGATCATATGCACTAGCCGGTACACCACTAACAGTATTAGCAGGCCCAGAAGGCTTTGAAGAAGCCTTCTGAGATTCCTCGCTGGATTTTTTATCTTTCAACTTAAACTTGGATGCAGGAGACATTGTTGTGGCTAATTGAACTCCTGAAAGGTTTAAGACAATAGTTTATAAAATCAATGATGTATGGAAAGTGTAAGCAGCCAACAAACAGCAAGTGCAGTGGTCATCGCATTTTGATTTTAATCCTCACAATTTTTTTATCAAATAAAAAAGATAGATTTCACAAATAAAAATGTGGTGAAATCCAAAAGCTCCAACAAGTAAATTTATTCGAGGAAACTACTCTGCTGTGACCAAAATTAATTATCTTGTGCGTGGACCGCAAGTGCATAACCGGCATTCAGTTAAAGAAGGCAAGTCAAATTAAAAATCAAGAACTACACACTGAGTTAACATGTTTCTTACTCAATGTGCACAATTACTTGAGAGGACATATTAACAGAGTATCAATGAAAGCACGCCATATCAACAGCGTATCATACTCCCAGACAATCTTCACAAGGAAAAATTCCCTTCGCAGAATATGACAATAACTACAATTTGAATCAATTAAAGAATTCAGAGAACAAAATAACAATAGAAAAGACTTTCAAAAACCCTTACAGACATAGTTTCTCTTTGTTTTGGTCTAATATGATTATGATCTCCAATTAGAAAAGATAAAATTTAATGAACTGATTCGAGCTCATTCCACGACTATAAATGTTACAGCTAGTGCCTAACTCTAGCATATCAGACTAATACATGATCCAGAACATTAAAATAAATGAAACCTTCATTGGTCTAATTTACTAAGTTGATGAATTTCTTTGTCCTCTTTATAAAGCTTCCTTACCATGCTTGAAAGTTCCCATTAGAACCCAACTCACTAGATTCAGATATTATATTCTTGGGTTGGCAATTGAATGAAAAAAATTCCACATACTTTTCTCTAGCATTGGGACTCTCCATTCAGAGAAACTTACAGAAATTGAAGCCATAACCAAAACAGGTAAACACTAATATTTGAGAGACAAGAAACAGGAGAAAAAAACTTTGGCAGGCAAATTTAGCTTCTGGTGGCTCCTTTTCTTCCACCTTTTAATATATTTTACAAAAAGAAAGGAAATAGATATGATCCTCATTCATGTTCAACAAACTAAATCCTAGCCCGTATGAATTGCAAGGCTTCTTGGGTCGGAAAGTCTTAAAAGAAAATAGCAGAATGGCAGCCATATGAATCACATGGCATTGCAAAGTCTTCCTACAGAGGACTACAATTCTGTAATCCAAAAAAAGAGGAGAAAAAAAATTATTTCGTTAGATAAATTAAAATTCACCCAAAAAAGATAGAATTCATAGATAAGATAAACTGCAGGCTAACACCCCGAATTTCTTTGAGATAAAGAACAGTCGCCTGCAGCTTTGAATTTTCCCCCCTAAAAAGCTCGAATTTTGGGTTAAAAAACAAGACGGGAAAGCTTCGATTCTATTTCACTGAATAATAACGCATGCATCTAGACACCATATTTCAACCGAGTCTATTTTCCTTAATCCAATAAAAAATATTCCAAGAAGCCAATTCAATCGAGAAATCACCAAAACATCCTAAAAGGGGAAGGAATTCACAATTCCCTCGACAGAACATCGCAGATTCGATAGAAATTTTGAATATGCATAAAGAATGATCCACGACATGATCAATCACACAAAACTTCTTAAGAAGAAATACTGAAATCCATAAAGTTCTTTTAAAAAAATTGAAGGAAAGAAGGAAAGGCATGAATCAAAGAGGGAGATGAGAAGGATGGAGATACCTGTGTAGAATAGAAAGGAAAGATGGATCGAACGACGGAGACTGAAGGATGAGAGAGTTGGATCATAAAAACAAAAAGGGAGAGAGATGTATTTCGAGGCCCAAACTGAATCGATAGATAGAATTAGGGTTTTGTTCTGTGAAATTTCATTTATAACCAAAATTCGTCGTTTATAAAGGAACCCCATTTATACCTAGCCCCTCCCCCCTCTTTTTCGTTCCTTTCTCTTGTAATATTTTATTTAAGTTAAATTATTACAATACATAATTTCATTTAAAATAAAAGTTAAATTATTACAATACATAATTTCATTTACTTTTTAATTCTATTCAATTCATCTTAAACAAAACTCGTTGTCTTTGTAATATTTTATTTAAGTTATTACCTTTTATACATTTTTTCATTTATCTTGTAATTATACTTTTTTATTTACGAGACACTTAACATCGTCAAATCACATTTTATTTAATTTAGTTTAATTTAAAAATAAATTAATATTATGTATTTAAAATTTTGATTTTGTTAAGGTAAATATCTAAAGTATATCATCTTTTTATCTAGGTATTTAAAATATTTTTTATTCAATTGGATATTTAAAATATGCAATTTTTTATATAAATACTTAAAATATTTTTTAATTAATATCATATGTTAACTCTAAATATCTAGATCAAAAGATTATATACTTTGATTATTTATTTTGATAAAAATGATTTACATATCTAAATAAAAAAATAATATACTTTGAATATCTATTTTTTTAAAATAAATCTTTAAAATTTACCAAGTATATATCATTAATTAAAATAATATTGGTTGAATTGATCTTCTACCTCTTTACTAAATTTTTTATTTTTAAAATATTTGAAGTTAGGTGTGTGATTGATTTTCGTTTCAATTCATTAATTTTGTCTAATTTTGCGAACTGGATCCCTATCATTTTTTTTTCAAAATACCTATTTGTAAAATTAAATATTCATTTTTATAATCCGTCGTGAGTTTCTTTAAGATCACAGGTATATTTAAGAAAATCAATTATAAGACAATTATTTTTCTTAATATTTAAAATAATATTATTAAAAGCATAAATTATAATTTAATTATTATTCCAAATTGAATCCCAAGCATACTTATGCTTGGATTTATTCTTTGAGACTTACAGATGCGGAGAGCATCTCAACCAAGAGATCGTATTCCTTACTCAACTAGTTGTTAAAGATTTGACTTCCTTGTAAAGTCTAAACTATCATATAAATAATATCTATATTTATTTAAATATATAGAATGATTTCAATAATAAAATAATAGACTAGTCTACAACGCATGTCGCATAACGTAATGTATATTAAAATGATGTACCAAAATATATCACTAATTAAAATATCCTTATTAAGTAAATAATAAAAGGTTTAATTATACATTTAATACTTATACTATCATTTTTATTTCGTTTTAGTACCTAACCTTTATTTTTTTCAAAACCATTAATGACAATGATGATGTGGCATGACATGTCATTTTTTTAATTTTCACATCATTTTTATTTTTCCGTTATTATTTTTAATCAATTTTATTCAATTAATTAAATGATGACACGTGTCACCAACTATGAGAATAAAATAAAAGAAAGTATCTTTGTTCTTAGCATGAATTATTGAACCTAGACCTCTTACATGAAATGCAAGACACTCAACCATTAAATTAAACTAGTCATTTATGTTAAATTTACCATTTTTTGTATATAGTTTGTATAATAATATCGCCACAAAATCAATATTTTCCGATGATTATAAAATTTGAATATATGAAACTTTAAATTAATGATCGAAAGTTTAGTCATTCAACAATAATGTGAATATATTTTTATTATCTCAAACTTAATACTTACTTATATCATTATTACGTTAAAGAACAATTTTCACTTTATTTGAAAATAAAAAATAATTAAATAAATACTTTTTTGTATTTTAAATCAAATTAGTCTAAAATGTTTATTTATAATATTATTAAAACATTTAAATATTTATTTTTTAAAAATATATATTAATTATTATTTAAAATAATATTATTTTAATATTTCTATTTAATTTTAACTAATATTGTACAGAACCAACTGATAGTTGGATACTAAACATATAATTTACCCTAAATTTAAATTATTTAAAATTAAATATATAATTTAAAAACAATAGTATTTTAAATAAATAATTAATTGGATTTAAAAAAAAAAATATTTTTATAATATTATAAATATTTTTTATAATTATTTCATATACTTTTTATAAAAATATATATAAATTATTTAATTATTTTTTTATTTCTAAATAATTGAAAAAATAGTTTTAAATTTAATAATGATATAATTAAGTATTTAAATCTTATAATCATAAAAAATATTGATTTTGTGGTGATATCGTTATATAAGTTAAATAAAAAATATGGTGAAATTTATCAAAATGACTAGTTTAATTTAATGGTTGAGTGATTTTTTTTCTCATGTAGGATACTCAAGATCAATTCATATTAAAAGCAAGAATGATTGCTATCTTTTTATCCCACATGTGGTGTCACCACCTAATTGGTTGAATAAAATTGATTAAAAAATACTGACAAATAAAAAAAGGTGATGTGACAATTAAAAAATAAAAAATGAATGTCATGCCACATAAACATTACCATCAATAAGGGTCAGCTAATTCTTCTACGGAAGATGCTCTCAATCTGGTGTTGGGGGCAACCTACTATCCTATCTCCCCTTACCCCATTACATATGGGAATAAGAGTCAGCTAATTTTTTAATTTTTAAAAAGTTAAAGTTTAAATACTAAAACAAAACAAAAGTCATAATTTAAGTATAAAATGTGTAATTTATCCTTTTTAATATTTATTAATAAGGATAATTTAACTAATGATACATTTCACTACGTTGCTTTAGTGGTACATTGCGGTATGTGACGTGTGCCGTAAAATTTTTCATAAAATAATATATTATTTTTCTTAATAAATTTGAAGTTAATAAATTTATATTTGAGTAATTATATTTGTAAGATATGTGTTTTGTCAATTGTTTTAGAAAATATACGAATAAATACTTTTCAAACTATTTAAAAAAATTCACATTTATATGATTTTATCATTAATTGTTTGTAATACTTGTTATATATTTTTTTACCTTTAATAAAGTCAATAAATTATTAAGCGAGACTTAAATTTTTAGTAAAATATTAATAAATATTAAATTAATTGAACCAACACATATCATCATATATATATATATAGATCATAGTACGTAATTATATTTTAAAAAATTAAAATTCATATCTACTTAATGTCTATGTTTAGAATATCATTATTTTCAATAACATTGTCTTTTTAAACGAATACAGTTAACATGTCAAATTCGTATAATAACAATAAATTTGTATTTCAATAATCTACTAAAGATTATTGTAATAAATGGTTGACTTTGTTTCAAAAGGTTCGAAATGAAAAGAAATATGGCCGACATAACCTCATCCGAGTCCTTTGTAAATCAACAAACGGTGAAAAAGAACTGGAAATGGTTATTAGAAGCCTTTGAAAGAATATACAAACTGAAAATATCTTAATTAACGGCTTATGTAACCTAACTTGGTTACATTGTTGTAAAACACAATCAATAAAATCCAAACAACCCCATCCCTTTTCCATCAATTCGTCTCCTGTACCTTACAAGCAGCACCATGTCTCATCCCACAGAGGTAATCTCCTGTACTTGGTTTTCTCCCTACAATGCCATTAAATTATCAAAATCTGTTTGCCTATTAGCTATTGAAAAGTACGTATATATATGAGTGAATATATGGAAGTTATTTTGCATGGACAGAACAATGAAGGGATGTCCATTCCTCGATTCGGAGGGTGGGAAGAGAAAGGGGCCACCAATTATTCAGTGGTTTTCTCGCGGGCTCGTGACAAAAGAAAGCAATGTAAGGTTGATGTTATGCATAACCTTGGGCACGACCACGACTCCGTTGCTCCGTCCTCGTCTCGAAAACACGACTCGGATTCCGGTCAAAACTCCAGAGAAACTGTTCCGGTATATATATATGCATATCATTTTGATTTCAGAAATAAATCCTTGTTTTAATTCTGGCTAAAACATTTAATGCAGAAGAAAAACAAGTTCTTCACCTGTATGGATTGCTGTATCAAGCCATGATCCCCATCAATGCTTTTGGCTCAAGGAAGAGAGAGTGTCATTTTCAATATAAGTTGTGGATTCAAAGAAGAAAAAAGGAGTGGTGGATATTTGAAGTATTTGGTTGGAGCTTTGCATTTAGTGCGAACCAATGTGATTGAAGCTTGATTTCTTTCTGTAGTTCCATACCAGATATTGTATATGTATATGTACTGATTACCAGATAAAATCATAAAGATTGAAAAAGATTAAAGAACAGTCCTTTGTGCTTCTATTCATGTGCTTGATAAATATTTCCCATCATGTTAACGATGAATGAAAAGGTTTTTCTTTTCGCTTAATACAAAAATAATTGCATAAAATATGCTCTAAAATTACTTTTGGTGTCTAAAGAATTTTTCGTTTAAAATAAGTGTCTAACGTTTTCTCCGTTGCACTTTTAATTGTCTATCGTTATATTTTTATTTTTAAAAAATAAAAATGTGATTTTAAAAGAAATTAAAAAAATCAACCCTCGTCGTCCCCTCTCTCTCCCATCTGCCCATTTCCGACGGAAAATTGTCACCACCGGCTGATTTTGTTCAAAGCATGGCTAGGAATTTTATGGTGGCGACTGTTTAATGCACAGGCAACTAGAGTCATCGGAATTGTCGGAAAATAACAAAGGATCCGACGACCCTTCACGGCGCTTTTCACGACAATTGGTGCAGTTTCACGATGGGTGGAGGACCGAGTTTTGATCGCGGTGGCGAGATGGTTCTGATGATGTCAACGGTGACAACTATAGATAGACAGTAGTCGATCCACGGTGGAGGAAATAAATTTTGAGTTTTTTTATTATAATATTATTTTTTAAATATATAAATTTTGAATTTTTATATGCAAAACATTTATCGACGATTAAAGTCAAATTGAGATAACGAGTCATATAATGATCAAATTTAACGGCGATAATGGTCCAATCACCTAAAAGTGTAATGTTGGAATCATTAGACATCTATTTTTAACGAAAAATTCATTAGGCGTCAAAAGTCAAATTGAGATAATCTAGAAACTTATTTTTTTATCAAGCTTTTTTAACTCAAATTAGTCTATATCCTATTTTATAATTGCAGAGACGATGAAATTAGGGCATAATTTGTAAAAGCTGTGTTATGGACATCGGGACTCACGTCAATGAAATTAGGGCTCCGCCGTGAGGTGCTCCTCTATAATGGTATCAACCCAAACGAGACGATCCACTATGGTAAACATGATATTTTTTTTATAGGTTAGGATTCGATCTAATCCGATATGGCGGGCCAATTTATTATTCATTCATTAATTAAAAAATAATATTTATATTAATATTTGTATATATTTATTATTAAATTTAAACAAAAACTAATCATTTAGTAGTAAATTATCTGAATTTCAAAAATTAGGCATAGAATAAGAAACAATAGTAGCGTTCGTATGGTCAGAAAGAAGTATGTTTCCTGGAAATTACTTAATTAACCTCACTGGCTAATCAAGTTATATTTATATTTCAGTGGAGAGAGTAAGCCCAGCATGACTAGGCGGTTTATCTTGTTGTATATATTTATGCAGAAAGCGAGAGAGTAGACACGTACGCCGCCAGTCGATCGGGTCTTTCTCTTTCTTTCTTTGTATCGTCAGTTGTGTTGGGTTGATATTTCATACGTGTGATCCTAAAGAAGAAGAGCTTCACATGTCTCATAGCGCTGATTCCTTGGCCGCCCCCGCCCGTAGCTGCTTGAAATCCCTCAAAACTGCCCATCAGGATTCAACGATCATATTATGTATATATTGCGGCAAAGGCTTCAAATCCAGAAACGCCTTGCACGGTCATATTCGGATCCATACTCGGTATCAGCCTAGGTCCAAACCTGGACCCCAAGATGATGGTTTTGCTTGTTTGGTTTGCAACCAAAGTTTCTCGTCGATGCAGTTATTGTGCCTGCATATGAGAATCTGCCGCCGTACCCTTCCCAACGGTGTTCACCACCCTCCTGCTGCAACGTCTCAAGAAGCCAACACCACGGTGAAACTAGGGTTGAGAGCACAGATGTCGTAATCGTCTTTCGGTTGGACATCGAAATTGAGCTTCGACTTGAAAAATGTAGATTGGAATCTAGTGGCGGATCTAGAAATTAAAAAATGGGGGTCCAAAATTTTAATAACCTATTCTAAAAAAAATTGGGTATGCAAATTTTCTTATTTTTTTATTCCTATTAACAAATTAAACTAAATTTAACACTTTTCTCAAAATAATGGGTGTACAATGGCTCACCTACATCCGCCCCTGTTGGAGTCGCCACCGATTTTAAAATGAATTTAGGTGGGTCGGATACCATCTTACCTGATCTGTGTTTTTATCAGAAATGTGTCGGGTTCGGGAGTCGGTTACGATCAAGGAAGGATTAGCACCCTTGAACCGGCCTTTCGGTACCAATTAATTTGTCGGTTGTCTTAGTTGCGAAAATTTCGAAATTTAAATTAAAATTTAACAGACCCGATTCAAATTACTTACAATTGATTGATTTGAATACCCTTAAAAGATAAAAACGTTAGATTCGTAGCGGAGTATAAAATCAAATTAGGATAGCAAATGTGCAAACGTGAGAATAATAAATAAAACAAGAAAAAATGGAAAATAAAAAAAACACGTAAAAAATAATAAAAATAAACAAAATGAATAAAATGTTAAAAAACAAAGACACAAATAAAGGAAAAAAATTAATGGAGTAAAAAAAATAAAAAAAAGGTAAAAGAAATTAAAAATGAATAAAAATAATGTGTATAAATAGAGTAGTATTTACTAAAACAAATAAAAATAATAAATATATAATACTAAATAAAATAAATAAAAAATAAAGATATACATGATATTAAGAAAAATAATAATAGAAAAAATAAAATAAAGTAAAAATATAATATATATATATAAATAAAAACAAAAATAGAATATTAAGAAAATATATATAAAAACATATAAAATATAATATTAAGAAAAATATATACATAGTAAATGGAGAAAAATTAATACATCTATACATATACATATGTATATATATAATGATATAAGATATATATAATAAAAATAATATAATATAAATAAAAAAAGAGGAATATAGTAAATAAATAAAAAAAATATAATTAAAAATATATATATAGGTGACGAAATTAATATAAAAGTAAAATTAAAGGGTAAATTTCAAGGTAAATTAAAGATTAAGATGACTTAGGGGGAATATTAAATACTTTAAAAAAATAAACATGCTCGGGAGTAGATCTAGGTTCGAAACTTCGAAACCCCACCCCTTTTTGGTCATCGGCGCAACCTACGCTTTGGGTTATTCAAACCAAATCTCAAGAAAAATAACATGCACATGCGAGAAATAAACGAATCAATGTAAAAAAAGATTCTACCTTTTATTTCCTTTTTGAATCGTTTACAATAGCTTTGCCTTTGTATTTTTTCGTGTTTTCCTCTGTATTTTGTGTGTAAATCCTGTGTTATAAATGGGGATGATTACATGTATTTATAGTAAAAAAATAACTATTTTTAGAATCCTATTAACAATAGAATCCTAATGCAACTAGAATCCTAATGCAACTAGACTCCTTGCTCGGTTGTTGCACGTTTGTTGGTGTGGTTGTTACTTTAAAAGATATGGTGGTGGAAGAGTCCTCCTAAGAGAGTATCTCTTGCTAGTTCTATCTTTTAAGAAAATGGTGTCTTCAGCTGCCCCTCTTTGTTATTTTTCGTGGAACGAAAAATAGGACAAAGATAAAAAGACACAAATTTTCGTTCAGTGGAGTTGAAGAATAACTCCCTGTCGAATTGAATTGTGGATGGCTCCTCCGTCGCGAAGTCGAGTCCATCTTGAAATGATTTGAATCAGAATGTGGCTTCTCGTTGTAGTCCACTTTGATCTTCTTCTCGGTTTAAAGACCTTGGCTGAAAATTTGACTGGAAAGTAATCTCTTGACTCCACCATGTGGTTGATATGCCCTCGAGCTGAATGAAACCGAACTCGAAAAGTCTTTGTTGACAGAAAGCTTTTCTCGACTTAAGCTATGCTGACAGAAAAAAAGCTTCTTGCTACTAAGGCATGGCTAACCCAGATCTTCTTCTCGGCTTGAAAACCTCGATTGCAACTGGAAAATAGTGTGATTGAGGTGTCATCGAGTTAAATGGAATCGAACTCGACAATTTTATTGACAGATAGCTCTTCTTGCCTTGAGCTATGCTGTAAATGATGTGCCTTAGAGCTGAGCGTAGTCGAACTCGAAGGTCTTTGGTTGGCATAAAGCCCTTTTTGACTTAAGCTATGCTGCAAATGATGTGCCTTAGAGCTGAGCATAGTCGAAGAAGGTCTTTTGATGACAGATAACCCTTCTAGCCTTGAGTTATGCTGTAAATGATGTGCCCTCGAAGCTGAGTGTAATCGAACTCGAGGGTTTGGTGTTTCAAGAGAAACATTTTCAAAGGTTTTTTTTGTGTTTCAAGAGAAACAATTTCAAAGGTTTTTTGTGTTTCAAGAGAAACAATTTTAAAGGTTGAAGTTTCAAGGGAAACTGTCTCAAGAGATACAAAACTTGTTTCAAGAGAAATTGTCTCAAGAGAGACAAAAACTGCCAAAAGAAACTGTCTCAAGGGAGACAAAATTTGTTTCAAGGGAAACTATCTCAAGAGAGACAAAATTCATTTCAAGGGAAATGTTTTCAATGTTTATGTTTCAAGAGAAACTGTCTCAAGTGAAATGAAATTTGTTTCAAGGGAAACAGATTCAAAGATTTTGTTTCAAGAGAAATTATCTCAAGAGAGACAAAATTCATTTCAAGGGAAATTTTTAATGTTTATTGTTGAAAACATTTTGATGTTTTGATATAACAAATTAAATTAAAATAATTTTAATTTTGAAAATGAGTTTTCTAAGCATATTCGATATATTAAGTCGAATATCAAAATATTACTCAAAGTATTTCAAAGTTCATTTTAAATCCTTACTCAAGTGTAAAATTAAGTTTTAATCTTAAAATAATTTCAAAACGATTTTAAAAAATATTTCAAACCATTTCAAAGCCAAAAATTCCAGATTGCTCAGAGGGAACCGATTCCCCCCCAAGGGGGTACCGATTCCCCCTGAATGGTTTGGCTCCGAGAATTACAGTATACTCGGAGGGAACCGATTCCCCCCAGGGGGTACTGATTCCCCCCACTGTTCAACGGTCAAAATATTTGAATTTTACACCTAGGGAACCGATTCCCCATTAGGGGAACCGATTCCCCATTAGGGTACCGATTCCCCCCATGCTCCAAGCAGAAATATTAGTTGTTTTCACACTTAAACGGCTCCAAAAACTTCATTAATGATCCCCAATGTTCAGAAGTGATTCAAGGTGTATTTAAGCAAGCTTAGAAGCCATTGATCAATAACAAGAAACATCAAGCAACTAGAATCAAGAGAGAATCAAAGAGAAAGCATCAAACCTCAAGTTTGAGCATTTCAAGCCTATTTTTCATTCAAAATTCATTTTTCTTTCAAGAACACTTATTATGCTCAATTGTATTCATTCTTGAGTGTTCTTTTCTTTGTTCTAGAATTGTGCAAACAATCTACCTTGTGAGGATTTCCTTGTAAGTTTGTAAATTTGTATTGTTCTCTTTGGGAAAGAGTGTTCTCAAGAATTTGGGGTATAATTCTTGAGGGTTTGTAAGCTTACTCTTTGTCTTCAAAAGAAAGACAAATTAGTGAATTTGTGGAAAATCCTTAGTGTAGATAGCTAAGGTAATGGACGTAGACTTTGGTTGAGAAAGTCGAACCACTCTAAATCGCTTGCAAATTTCTTTCAATTTTCTGCAAAAGCTTCCATCAAAATTTTAATTTCCAATTCACCCCTCTTGGCCATATTCGTCAATCGATTAACTCAACAATTGGCATCAGAGCCTAACTCATTTGAAGTTTTAATCGCCTCTTGAGTTGATTCGGGAAGAGTTACATCGATAATCAAAGTCATCAATGGCCTCTACTTTAAACTTCAACTCCGGTCTCGATTCGATGCCTGTCAACAAGCCTCATTTCTTCAATGGGGCTAACTATGCCTATTGGAAAAATAGAATGATGTACTTCATTCAAGCAAGTGACATGGGAGCATGGAATGTCGTAGAAGAAGGATACTTCAAGCCTCTCACTCATCCAAGATTATGGAGTGAAGGAGAGACAAAAATGTTCCAGCTCAACTCCAAAGCCATCCATATTATATTTTGTGCTCTTGGACTAGATGAATACGGAAGAGTTTCATCTTGTACAACCGCCAAAGAAATATGGGACAAACTTCAAGTCACTCATGAAGGTACCGATGAGGTAAAGAAATCTAAAATTAGTATTCTAACGCATAGCTATGAAAAATTTAGGATGAAACCAAATGAAGATATCAAAGCTATGACAGATAGATTCTCAACGATTGTCAATGGTCTCAAATCATATGGAGAGATCATTTCAAATGGAAAGCTTGTGAGGAAGTTGGTTTACTCCCTTCCAAAATCATGGCAATCAAAGAAGACGGTAATCATCGAGTCTAAGGATCTAACGTCCTTAACTCTTGAAGAGCTAATCAGTTCACTTCTCACTCATGAAATGATGCTTGAAGATGAGGTGGACCTCGATAAGATTGAAGAGACACCAAAGGAGAAGGAGAAGAAGAAAAACATTGGAGTTGCTCTCAAATCCACAAAAGATGAGAGTGATTCGGATGAAGATGACGATGACGAAGAAATGGCATTGTTTTCCAAACGGTTCAGAAAAATGATGAGACCTTACCGAGGAAGAAAATTCAAACGAAATGAAGGCCTAAAAAATGAACCAAAAGAGAAGGACCCAATCATTTGCTATGAATGCAAAAAAGCCGGGGCATGTCAAATATGATTGCCCACAATTGAAGAGAAAGGGTCAATCAAAAATTAAGCACAAGGCTCATGTGGCTACATGGAGCGATGAAAAAGGTTCTGATGAAGAGGAACAAGAAGTAGCAAACTTGTGCTTGATTACATTCGGGGAAGATTCTAAGGTAACCTCTAACTCATCTAATTTTGATGATATATCCTATGATGAGCTATTAGAGGAATATAATGGGTTGACTTCAGATTATGAGAAATTGTTTTTAAAATATAAAAATGATGTTTCAAAATTGAAAAATGAAAATAAACTCATATCCAAAACCAACAACGATCTTGAAAGTAAAATCAAAGATTTGCAAATCAAACTAGAAGAGTTTGAAAAGAAAAAAATAGACTTGCAAATTTACTTTCAAAGGTCAATGATGATCATCAAAAGAAAATTGATGATCTTAAAGCTTCTTTTGATAAAGTTGGAACAAAACGTTTTGAAAATGGAGAAAATTCCAACTTTGTTAGAAAAAGTTTTAAAAACTACAATCATAGAGGTCCCCAAAGAACCTCTAATAGAATAATCGTTTGAAGTATATGGGTTCCTAAAGAGCTCATTACTACTAAAGATAAGGATATCCTACACAAATGGATACCTAAGGGGACTAGGATTTTGGAAACTAATGGATATGGACCCAAAATAATTTGGGTACCAAAAATTAGAAATTAATCTATGTTTGTAGGAAAAGGAGCATTGCTACAAGGCACGAGAAACAAATCCAAATTCATGGTACCTTGATAGTGGATGCTCAAGACACATGACCGGAGACAAAAGCTGGTTCATTGAGTTTAACGCCAAAAATAGAGGAGAAGTGACTTTTGGTGATGATTCAAAAGGTCACATTGAAGGTATAGGTACAATAGGTAATACATCTTCCATACAAATTAAAAATGTGTTATATGTGAATGGATTAAAGCATAATCTCTTGAGTATTAGTCAATTATGTGATAAAGGATTCAATGTCATATTTGAAACTAATGGTTGTAAAGTCATTGACATTGCATCTAATAGGATTATGCTTGTTGGTCATAGAATAGGAAACATATACATGGTGCATTTAGACTCTATAGAAATGACTAATTTATGCCTAGTTGCAAACGATGAGCATGATAGTTGGTTATGGCATAGGAGACTAGGACATGCTAGCATGAGTGTTTTGCAATGGTTAGTTCAAGAAGAATTGGTTCGAGGGCTGCCTAAACTAAAATTTGATAATGATAAAATCTGTGATGCTTGTGCTAAAGGAAAACAAAAGCGAGTTTCTTTTAAATCCATTAATGATGTGTCAACTAGTAGAGTATTACAATTGATCTATATGGATCTTTTTGGGCCAACTAGGACTACTAGCTTGGGTGAAAAACAATATGCATTTGTCTTGCTAGATGACTATTCTAGATATACTTGGGTTCTATTCTTAAGTACTAAAGACGAAGCATTAGAAAATTTCATCACATTTTCAAAAGTAATCCAAAACGAAAAAGGTTACTCTATCACTAGAGTTAGAAGTGATCATGGCACTGAATTTGAAAATCTTGGATTTAATGAGTTTTGTAATTCTAATGGTATTAGCCATAATTTTTCAGCACCTAAAACCCCTCAACAAAATGGAGTTGTTGAGAGGAAAAATCGAACTTTAGAAGAAATGGCTAGAACCATGCTTTGTGAAAATAATTTGCCAAAATATTTTTGGGCGGAAGCTACAAATACCACTTGTTATGTTGTAAATCGAGTAATGATTAGGCTAATTTTAAAGAAAACTCCATATGAAATTTTCAAAAATAAAAAAGCCTAACATTAGCTATTTTCATCCTTTTGGATGTAAATGTTTTGTTTTAAATAACGATAAAGAAAACCTTAGCAAATTTGATGCTAAAAGTGATGAAGGAATTTTTTGGGTTATTCCTTAAATTCTAAAGCTCATCGTGTATTTAATAAAAGAACTTTAGTTGTAGAAGAGTCTATACATGTTGTTTTCGATGATAATCCCCTTCCGAGGAAGGATTCTGTGTGAATGAGGATGTAGGTATTATAAATACAAATGAAGTTAGACATGACGTTGAAGAACCATCATCAAAGGAAGAAACAAAAGATGAGGTAACTCATGATCCTCTTGAGAATCCAACCATTGAAGAAAGGGAAGTATCTTATCCAAGAGAGTACAACCATGTCAAGGATGGTGAGATTATAGGTGATCCATCCAAAGGGGTAACAACTCGATCTTCTCTTAGAAATATTTGTAATTATGTTGCATTTATTTCATGCATAGAGCCTAAGAATGTTAAAGAAGCATTAAAAGATGAATATTGGATTATGGCTATGCATGAAAAATTAAATCAATTTGAGAGAAGTAAAGTATGGAAATTAGTTGAAAGGCCTAGTAATAAATCTATTTTAGATACTAGATGGGTATTTAGGAATAAGCTTGACGAGAGTGGTAATATAGTGAGAAAAAAGGCTAGACTTGTTGCTCAAGGGTATACTCAAGAAGAGGGCATAGACTATGATGAAACATACGCTCCCGTAGCTAGGATGGAAGCAATTAGAATGTTATTAGCATTTGCATGTTTTCATGAATTTAAATTTCAAATGGATATTAAAAGTGCATTTTTAAATGGTTTTATAAAGGAAGAAGTGTATGTGGAACAACCTCCAGGTTTTGAAGATTCAAAATTTCTAGATCATGTTCTTAAATTGACAAAAGCGCTTTATGGTTTAAAACAAGCTCCTAGAGCTTGGTATGAAAGATTGTCAAACTTTTTAATTGAAAAAGGTTTTTCAAAAGGGAAGGTTGACACTACATTGTTTTTAAAGCATAAATGTAAAGATTTATTAGTAGTTCAAATTTATGTTGATGATATAATATTTGGTTCTACTAATGATGTTCTTTGCCAAGAATTTTCTAAGCTAATGCAAAGTGAGTTTGAGATGAGCATGATGGGGGAGCTCTCATTTTTATTGGGACTCCAAATCAAGTAAAGAAAAGATGGCATATTCAACAATCAATCTAAGCACATCAAAGATATGCTCAAAAAGTTTGGACTGGAAAATGGCAAACCTCACGACACTCCAATGAGCTATTCAACAAAGCTTGACTTAGATGAAGGAGGTAAATGTGCAGATGTTAAATTATATAGGTCAATGATTGGCTCTTTGCTTTATCTAACTGCAAGTAGATCGAACATTATGTTTAGTGTTTGATTATGTGCTAGATTTCAATCATGTCCTAATGAATCACATTTACTAGATGTTAAGAGAATCTTTAGATACCTTAAGGACACTCCTAGTTTAGGACTTTGGTATCCTAGAGACTCTAGCTTTAGCTTGCATGCCTTTTCTGATGCAGATTATGGAGGATGCAAATTAGATAGGAAAAGCACCTCCGGTACTTGCCAATTCCTTGGAAATATGCTGATTTCTTGGTTTTCAAAGAAACAAAATTGTGTTGCATTATCTACCACTGTAGCCGAATACATTTCAGCTGGTAGTTATTGTGCACAAGTTTTATGGATGAAACAATAACTTTTTGATTATGGAATTGAAGTTGGTACCATTCCTATCAAGTGTGACAATACTAGTTCTATTTGTCTCACTAAAAATCTCATCCAACACTCTAGAACTAAGCACATTGAAATAAGACATCACTTCATTAGAGACCATGTCACTAAGGAAGATGTAGTTCTAGAATTTGTTGATACTTTGCACCAATTAGCGGATATCTTTACAAAACCTTTAGACAATGAAAGATTTTGGACACTTAGGAGAGGACACTTAGGAGAGAATTAGGCTTGACCAACCTATCTTCACTTAGTGTTTAAAATAATTTTAGCAATTTTAAGACTAAATAAAAAATGCTTAGAATAGTAATTTTTGATTGCATTCATTGCTATTAGTTAGCGGGAGTTTATAATTCTTGATGAAAATTAACTTTATGTTCAAATATAGTTTAAAGATTAATTTGATTGTTTGAACATGATTAATTTTCAATATATGAGTTGCCAATACCACTAGAGAAAGTTAATTTAGCATTTTGTGTATTTAAAATCGGATTTTAGCATTTTGGTACAGAGGGAATCGATACCCTCATGAGGGAACCGATTCCCCATTTGAAGGGGAATCGATTCCCCCTAGGGGAATCGATACCCCCCTGGGGTTCTGGATTTTAACACGGGCAGAACTCCTAAAAATCTCAAACCCTCTTCTTCTCTTATTGCCACCATTCTCCTCTTCTACTCTCTCCATATCTCCACTTTACCTCAAAACAACGTTTTTAATCAGAATTATCTTTAAATATCATCTTCTAAACTTGCTAGCATCATTAAAATCGTGCAAACAACATCAAAATCCACTCAATCTTATCTTTCAATGTAAATTTTTTCTAAACTCTCTATTTCATTGATTTTGAACATAAGACTAGTTTTAATTAGTTCTAGATAGAAATAGTGATCGGGCATTGAGTGTTTAGTGATTAGAAACTAGATATTACAACTAATTTCATCAAAACACAAGAATTTTCCAAAAATTTTGAAATTTTCGAAATAAAAAAAATTGTTTTTCAAATTATTGTGTTTTAATTGAATTATGTTGTTGTTATGAAAACAATACATATATTATTTTTCAAAACCTTATTTTTTAATAGTTTTCAAAAACTTTGCCCATTAGGATTGGTTTAGAGAACCTTGAAATATTAAAGACTCAATTGAGTTTTGGGATTGATTGAATTGCATACATGTGTTTTCTAAATTGCAGGTTATCCATTCTATTCTGATTTCCTAAACTATGTCCAATCCTAAACGTGCTAAGTCATCATCTAGTCACTCAAACCGTCAATCCAACCCACCTCCAAATCCTCCTCCTATTCCTGAAATTCTAATTCTTAATCTTAATCCCATTGATCCTAATATGACTATCCAAAACTCGTGCTTCAATCATCCTGGTCCTAGAAATCATCTTTTTGGTATTATGAATCTTTTGACTCTTACAAAATTAGAGAAGAACGTATCCCTTCTTGTCAAGCTATGATAGATATCGATTTTAAATATCTTCCTCTTTTACAAGAGTGGAAATTTGATAAACTTTGTGACCTTGAACCTATAGTTTACCATCAACTTGTTCGCATCTTTTATTCTAATGCGGTTTGTGTCAAAAACCAAGCTCAAACTGAGACCATAGGAGTTCGTTCCTACCTCCTAGGACAATTCTTACATATTAACTCGGCTTACATAGCCAAAGGATTAGGATTAGATAATGATGGTATATCAAATGAAAAACATGTTTTAGGTTCTCGTTATAAAAGAAGGGATAGTGCAAGTGTCTTAGACCTTCATGATCGATTTCTTCATCTAATGATTTCTTGGTGGTTTCGACCATCCGAAGGTCGTTACTCTACTCTTCGTGCTTTAGATCTTTGGTGGTTACATTGTTTCCAAAATAGTATTAAAATAAATCTTCATGAGATTATTTTTGTTGAAATCGTTGAAACCGTAAACTTAGTGCCAAATAAGAAACTTTGTTCCTCTCTAGTTTATGGTTGCATTCTAAGTAATCTATTTTCTAAAGTCGGGCATAGAGTAGGTCTAGATGCCGTCTTTCGTTTAAAGAAACAAATTAATCTTCTTTCCTTAACGAGAGCGGGATGGATAAAGGATAAGGAAATCGGTGAATGGGTTCGATCTTCTGAAAATACTCCGGGAGCTAGTTCTTCACGAGGTCCACCAGAAGGTGACGATGATCCTGAGCTTGAATAATTAATGCGAGATATCGATGAAGCCAAAGATGAGCCTGAGCAGCCCGAGGAGCAAGCACAACAACCGAATCAAATGCCTCCATATTTTCAATCTTTTATGGAGACATTCGATTTCCGATATGCTACTATAGATTCGCGTTTTACTTCTATAGAGTCCCATTTATCCAAAATGGGAGCTCACAATTGGAAATTCTTCAGGAGATACATGCAAACAATGAAGCAACCAACGCTCGTATTAATAAACTCACTCATGAGATGGCCGCTATGCGAGCTCGTTTTCCTTCTCCCGATCCTCCTACGGATGCTTGATTATGTGTTTTGCTTTAGTACTTTGAACTTAAAGCTTATTGTTTAAACATTTTGAATGTTTTTGGATTGTTTTCCTTTTGTTGTTGGATATTTGAACTTATTTGATGGATTATGGATGTTTGAACTTATATTTGGTGTGGTTAAATTTCTTCATTCTTGCATCATTTACATCATGTTAGATATATGACCAATTTTACCATGTCACATTGTTTATGAATATTGATTATGAAACTAATGGCTAACGTTTCTCTTGATTGTGATCTTAGCAGCTTAAACTATATATATAATCAATTGGCTAAATGATTTCAAAACATTGTTAAAAATATTTTACGAGTCTTTTTGATTTAACAAAAAGGGGGAGAAATGTTATTAAAAGCTTTTTGAAGAGTTTTTGAAGAGGAGTAGTGTTAAAGTAAGGGGGAGTAGTATTTTTCAAAATCAAAATTCATTTTGAAATTAGAAAATCTTAAAATGTTTTGTTATATCAAAAAGGGGGAAATTGGTGAAAACATTTTGATGTTTCGATATAACAAATTAAATTAAAAGAATTTTAATTTTGAAAATGATTTTTCTAAGCATATTCGATATATTAAATCGAATATCAAAATATTATTCAAAGTATTTCAAAGTTCATTTTAAATCCTTACTCAAGTGTAAAATTAAGTTTTAATCTTAAAATAATTTCAAAACGATTTTACAAAATATTTCGAACCATTTCAAAGCCAAAAATTCCAGATTGCTCAAAGAGAACCGATTCCCCCCAAGGGGGTATCGATTCCCCCTGAATGGTTTGGCTCCAAGAATTCCAGTATGCTCAGAGGGAACCGATTCCCTCCACTGTTCAACGGTCGAAATATTTGAATTTTACACCTAGGGAATCGATTCCCCATTAGGGGTTTCGATTCCCCCCACGCTCCAAGCAGAAATATTAATTGTTTTCACACTTAAACGGCTCCAAAAACTTCATTAATGATCCCCAACGTTCAGAAGTGATTCAAGGTGTATTTAAGCAAGCTTAGAAGCCATTGATCAATAACAAGAAACATCAAGCAACTAGAATCAAGAGAGAATCAAAGAGAAAGCATCAAACCTCAAGTTTGAGCATTTCAAGCCTATTTTTCATTCAATATTCATTTTGCTTTCAAGAACACTTATTGTGCTAAATTGTATTCATTCTTGAGTGTTCTTTTCTTTGTTCTAGAATTGTGCAAACAATCTACCTTGTGAGGATTTCCTTGTAAGTTTGCAAATTTGTATTGTTCTCTTTGGGAGAGAGTGTTCTCAAGAATTTGGGGTATAATTCTTGAGGGTTTATAAGGTTACTCTTTGTCCTCAAAAGAAAGACAAATTAATGAATTTGTGGAAAATCCTTAGTGTGAATAGCTAAGGTAGTGGACGTAGACTTTGGTTGAGAAAGTCGAACCACTCTAAATCGCTGTGTAAATTTCTTTCAATTTTTTGCAAAAGCTTCCATCAAAATTTTAATTGCCAATTCACCCCCCTCTTGGCCATATTCGTCAATCGATTAACTTAAAATTTATGTTTCAAGAGAAACTGTCTCAAGAGAGACGAAACTTAGTTCTAAAAGAAAATTTCTCAAGGGAGACGAAATTTGTTTCAAGAGAGACAAAATTTGTTTCAAGAAAAACTATCTCAAGAGAGACAAAATTTGTTTCAAGGGAAACTATCCCAAGAGAGTCAAAATTTGTTTCAAGTGAAACTGATTCAATGATTTTGTTTAAAGGGAAACTGTCTCAAGAGAGACAAAATTTGTTTTGAGTAAATTAGTCTTAAGCGAGACGACCCATTGTTTCGAGAGAAACAATCTCAAAGGTGATCGATAATCTGCTTGTTCCTGCACGTTAAAGAAATCCTTTCAGAATCTCTAATCGTTGATTAAGGAAGTCAAATTTGTGGATGACGTGTTCGCTGGTGAGCACAATTCCCTTCGTCGTGAAATTAAAACCGTGGATGCTGTTTCGAGGCCAATATCCTTCGCTGTGAAGTTGAAATTGACTCCGAAACTGGAAAGTTTGTTGACAGACACTCCTTCTCTAAGCTATATATCCTCTGCCGTGAAGTTGAAATCTAATCTGGAGATGGATGCTGCTTGTGTGTACGATTCCCTTCGTCGTGAAGTTGAAACTGTGGGTGGCCCCTTCGTCTTGAAGTTGAGCCAGGAATTGGATATCCTTCGTCATGAAGTTGAAATCCAAGTAAGTTGTATTGTTCTGAGTCCAATATCCTCCGCTGTGAAGTTGAAATTGGCTCTGGAATTGAGAAATTATTTGTTGACAACCAGCCGTCTCTTTGGTGTGAAGTTGAACTTGTGTTGTCTCGAGTCCAATATCCTTCGCTGTGAAGTTGAAATTTGCTCTGAAACTGGGAAGTCCCTTCGTCGTGAAGTTGAGCCTCAAAATGGCACGATATCCTCTATCGTGGAGTTGAAATCGTGGATATGTGGTAATGATATCCTCCGTCGTGGAGTTGAAATCGCGGATGACCCCTTTATTGTGAAGTTTGACTTCGAGCTAGATATCTTTCGTTGTGAAGTTGAAATCTACTCTCGAGCGAATTGTGTCGCTTTGAGTTCAATATTCTTCGCTGTGAAGTTGAAATTGACTCTGACTGAAACTGGAAAGTTGTTTTGTTGTCAGACAGTCGCCCCTTTGCTGTGAGGTAGAGCAACCACCATGTGCTTTTGAATCGAGCATCCTTCATCTTGAAGTTGAAACTTGACTCTAAAAGCTGCAAAAACTTATATATAAAAAATGATAAATACGATGCTCTTAAGTATGTCTAAGATGCATGTAACATGAATTAGTTCTGTTTTATCCCCTGAATTGAGTCTCGTGCTTTGTGTGCTTGTTCCTGCATATGGAGGAAATGCCTTTAAAAGGTCTGATAATTCGCATCAGGATGTTGAATTCCCAAAGATGCCCCAATATTCGATGTTAATCTAAAAAAATGCCCCAACATTTGATGTTAAATCTAAAAAAATGCCCCAACATTTGATGTTGAATCTTCAAAGATGCCATCATTTTCTTGATTTCTTACTTCAGCATTGATTCTAAGCATGAGTTTTGTGTTTGAGAGCCACATGTCATTTACCAAGATCCACTCTAGAGAGATTATCTTGTTTTGAAAAAAAAAATTCTTTCTTTTTTATTTTCAAAGTTATGAAAATATCAAAAAAGAGTTTCGAAAAATGTTTAACCAAAAGTTTTGAAAATATTGTCCCTTTCACGGTTTTACAATTGAGACAAATCATAAAACTAGAGTTCATTGGATATCAAAGAATTAATTACATTGTTAATCCTTCAATAAATTATAGCCGTTTGACACGTGCCAAGATCAAATCTATTTTTGGGAAATGGTTAAGTAAGGAAAGGATAAAATGTCTCAGGTTATTGTGTTTAGTCAAAGGTTTGGCATTTTTGTTTATTTGATGCTCAAAGGTTTGATGGGGTATCTTGTATGCTCCTCTATTGGAAGTGTTCTCCGATTCCCAGCTTTCATGGTCAAGCTCGGATTATGCGATGCCTTATCAAGGAATTCGTGCGATCGCCTCAGCTGCCCAATTTTTGTATTCGAGCCTCCTTTTCAGGTTTTCAACTCGAATCCTCCTTTGGTTTCAAGACGTCATTCATAATTTACGTCTTGAACCCCCTTTTGTTAGTTTTCTCTATGATGCATTAATTACACTATTTTTTACAAATAAAGATTAATCCTGATAGGCGGGATGAAATCTGAAGATAGTCTATTCTGTTTAGAAATCCATGTATGATTAGAATGGACTTTTAAGGCACGTAACGTAGGTTATGGTTCATGGTTATGAAAGAAAGGGATAAAAGGCCCAAACAAGTGCTTAAGGGTGATTGAACCAAGGATCAATTCATTCTGATGTCTTCGATCATATCTTGCTCAATTTGAATATGTTTGTATGTGTCTCTCTCTTGATGCTCCATTATCTTCGAGTGGAGTGATTCAGTAATTCAAAAATGATTGTGCTTGATCAATCTCATTTGATGCTCTATGATCTTTGAGTGAAGTGGTTCAGTGATTCAGAAATGATTGTGCTTAATCAATCTCATAGTTTGAATCTCGATGCGTCGTTTGAATCAAGAGAATCTTTGTATATGCATCTTGTCTTCTTTTTTCTTCAATTTTCCTTTGTTTTTTTCTCTTTTTTTTTCTCTTTTTGTTATGATTGAATCTTCGCACTTGACATTTGGTTCACCTTTCGGTATCTCATCTGAATCAACATCTTTACTCATACGAGCATATTTTCTCCACCTTGCCCCCTAGTGTGGAGGGTGATCATTGGTTAGGGTTGAATCAAAGAAAAAAATACTACAGGCTCAAAAGGGGACACAAGGGATATATATTTTCTCCTATTGTGAATGGATGAAGAAAGAAAGTCGTTCATCATTTCATACATGAAAGTCCTCACAGAAGAGGTATCCCTAGGGGGATAGATTTTTCAGGATTATTTTTATTCACATGAAAACAGTGTAATTAATGCATGGTAGAATTATTTCGAGTGAATTCTTCTTTCTCCTTCTTGCCCCCAACATGTCTCAATGTTCATGCTCCCTACGAGATACCCCAAGTTGTGTCTTAGAAGAAAGCTTATGTTCAAATGAACAACTCAATGCCTTGGGTTTTAATGGCATAAAAATGTCAATTTTGAGTCTAAAAAGACAATGGTGTGACTTTATTTGACTCAAAGAAAGGTATGGGTGTATCAAAAGATAAAGGCAATGTTCAAAAGTTTCAAAGGGAGGTAATGTCAAAATTTTGTCTTTTTGGTAATGACTATGAGTTATTTTGGGTAAAAAATCAAGGTATTTTATTTTGGGGTTTGAGACAGGATAAGAAAGGTCTAATCTTGCCATATGTCAAAAATCTATAATTCTTGAAGAATTAAAAGAATCCTTAATTCATTTAATATTTGAAGAACTAAAAATTAAAATTTGTTAAATTGCTCCACCTTAGAAAGTAGCATAAATTCAATTGTTTAAAAGATTAAGCAAACATGAAAGATCAAAGACGTGTTCAAACAAAACAATCCTCTAAGTGCAAATGATATATGCAATGTCCCCTTATTCGGTTGTCAATGCCCCTGAATCCATCAGGTTTTGGATCTCGCGCTTCAGCGCCTTATAGTTCTCAGAGGAATGTATGGAGCATCCTATGTGGCAACTGCAAATAGCTTCAACATCGTAGCCCTTAGGATATGTGGACTCTTTTCTTAAATCATCCTGGCAGGCTTAGTCGTACAACCAGCTGGTCGGGCTCATTCGTTGTGATTTCAGTTTTTTTCTTTTGATGTTACAATCTTGCTTCCATGTGGTGTCATGTGGTTAAAACCACTTCATCGAATTCTCCATAAAGAAATTTCATGTTTATTAAAATGCTTAAAAAATGAAATGTAGATGCAAAATGCATGAAATGTTCGAGGCATTGATCCAAAAACATGTCTGTTATTATAATAATCTTTATTGGGACAAAAGTGTTTTATCTTTTAAGAGATAATAAACATATTTAAAGGTATATCCAGACTAAATCCTCTAGACCCTGAAATAAGTTGACTAGTCTTCTGCCTTTGTCTGTCATCGATCGAATACCCTGCCGAACCGCTCCGACTTCTCTGGCTAAATCGTGCAAGTGACGAGCTGTTTTTTGTACTGGTTCCCAAAAGTATCGAATGACTGTATCTCTGGCTTTCATCCTTTGCTGAACCTGTTCTATAACGAAACGCCATTGAAATCCTACATTAAAGGGATTATCTAAAGTTCATTGAATTTGTCGACAATGGCTTCCAATTCAGCTATCGTTTTGTCATCTTGTTCTTTTGTCTTTGAAGGACTCTCGAGGTTAGTAACTCATTTTTGAAAAGTTGACTTTTGATCTATTTGATTGTGGGCACCATGTCTTCTTGATCTAATGTGACACATAGTTGTCTTGCAGATTATCCTCATTTACTTTATGAGTGTTTTCTGACCATAGCCGGACCCCTGCGTTTTTCACCTCTTGTATTACAACCCCTTTGTCCATTAATGCAGATTATTCATGTTTTAACAAACACGTTTTTGGTGGATCAACACCTTTTTTAAATGATGTAAATGATGAAAAAAATAAAAGAGAACAAAAAATAAAAATAGTTAGTGAGGTAAAAATAATAAAAAAATAATCATGAAAATAAAAGTTTACCCCACATGATATCTACCCGGATATGATCTCTATCCCGCATGCTAATTCCACACAAATCCTAACTGCATATTTGTCTTGTTCGCATGCTTTGAACAGAAAGTAAAGCATGAAACAAAACAACCTAGGGTTTGGAATGAGGTTTTGGGGTGGGATATAATTCTCTATAACCTCTCGATTAAGGTTCTAAAAACGGTACTCGAGTTCTCCTTGCCGGTGCCCCCTTGGGCTTACCAGACCCTAGTCCTAAGCCCATTACAAGCTTATGTGGACTAAGTTAAACTCGAGAGGAAACATTTCCTTATGCCCATACGGAGAATAAATTCACACGAAGACATAAGGTATATGAATCCCGAAGGTTACTTGCTAGGCCCAAATGGTGAATAAATTCACACGAAGGCGTCGCTTTCGCCCCCACTTAAAAGGGTTCGGAGCTCGAGTATAGAGCCAGAGATGGAAACTTTTTCAAAAATCTGAAATAATTGAAAAAACGTCAGTACAACTATTTACTTGAAAAAAATAATCAAAGATAAATAATTGGAATCGAATAAATAAATTAAAATTTAAACTTGTAATTTTCGCTAAAAAACCGAAAATTAATTTCGGCCTGACTCACTTACCTGTCCCCAGTGGAGTTACCAAGTTGTCGTAACCGTCTTTCGGTTGGGTCCGGAATTGGGTTTCGACTTGAAAAATATGGATTGGAGTCGTCACCGACCATTTTAAAACGAATTTAGGTGGGTCGGACACCATCTTACTGATCTGCGTTTTTACCAAAAATGTGTCGGGTTCGGGAGTCGGTTACGGTCAAGGAAGGATTAGCACCCTTGAACCGCCCTTTCGATACCAATTAATTTTCCTGTTGTCTTAGTTGCAAAAATTTGAAATTAAATTAAAATTTAACAGACCCGATTCAAATTACTTACAATTGATTGATTTGAATACCCTTAAAAGATAAAAACGTTAGATTCGTAGCGGAGTATAAAATCAAATTAGGATAGCAAGTGTGAAAATGTAAGAATAATAAATAAAACAAGAAAAAATGGAAAATAACAAAACACGTAAAAAATAATAAAAATAAACAAAATGAATAAAATGTTAAAAAACAAAGACACAGATAAAGAGAAAAAATTAATGGAGTAAAAAAATAAAAAAAGGTAAAAGAAATTAAAAAGGAATAAAAATAATGCGTACATATAAAGTAGTATTTACTAAAACAAATAAAAATAATAAATATATAATACTAAGTAAAACAAATAAAAAATAAAGATATACATGATATTAAGAAAACAAATAATAGAAAAAATAAAATAAAGTAAAAATATAATATATATAAATAAATAAAAACAAAAATAGAATATTAAGAAAATATATATAAAAACATATTAAATATAATATTAAAAAAATATATACATAGTAAATGGAAAAAATTAATACATCTATACACACACATATATATAATGATATAAGATATATATAATAAAAATAATATAAATAAAAAAGAGAGGAATATAGTAAATAAATAAAAAATATAATTAAAAATATATATATAGGAGACAAAATTAATATAAAAGTAAAATTAAAGGTAAATTTCAAGGTAAATTAAAGATTAAGATTGACTTAGGGGGAATATTAAATACTTTAAAAAAATGAATATGCCTCAGGAGTAGATATAGATTCGAAACTTCGAAACCCACCCTTTTTTGGTCATCGGCGCAACCCACGCTTTGGTTATTCAAACCAAATCTCAAGAAAAATAACATGCACATGCGGAAATGAACGAATCAATGTAAAAAAAGATGCTACATTTTATTTCATTTTCGAATCGTTTACAATAGTTTTGCCTTTTTATTTTTTCGTGCTTTCCTCTGTATCTTGTGTGTAAATCATGTGTTACAAATGAGGAGAATTACATATATTTATAGTGAAAAAAACTAACTATTTTTAGAATCCTAATGCAACTAGACTCCTTGATCGGTTGTTGCACGTTTGTTAGTGTGGTTGTTGCTTTAAAAGATATAGTGGTGGAAGAGTCCTTCTAGGAGAGTATCTCGTGCTAGTTATATCTTTAAAAAATGAGTGTCTACAACAGTCTCTCCACGTAACGACCAAAACCTAGATTTGCTGAAATACATGCCCACCTGCTCCCAAACTGAAAAAACAGGTTTCAAGAGAAGTGCTAGTGACGGCCACATAATCTACGATGCAGTGTCGTTGAGATTCTGTCACGGACCTCACCATCCTCAGATGAAGACTGAAGAGAGCACCAGCTATCGAGATATTGATGGAATTGCTGATTCTGAGAGCACGTTGCTTGTCAATCCATGGAGCTTGATACCCTATTGCGAGCCGACAACAGCGGTGAAGTTGGGAACTCAAAATTCTAACAAGTCCAACCAATCCCATGAAAGAAGATCAATGAAGAAGGCTAAATTAGAGAAGAAAAGCGTGCACCAATGTGAGATATGTGGCAAGACTTTCGCCTCAGGTCAGGCACTCGGTGGCCACAAAACAGCCCATCGGATGAAGGATCCATTGAAGGTGGAGTTAGCACAGGCAAAAACCAAACAAGGAGGGTGTGGTAAAGCTAAAGAGTGTGTTGCCAGAACGCTGTTGCCTGAACAAGTTCATCCTAAGAAGATGCTGGATTTTGATCTTAATATCCCTAATCAGGAGTAATTCTTTCTGTTTTAACTTCTTCTACATTTGAACTTGTGGTTAAACTAAACTATTATTTGTATAAATTTCAATGTCTTCTTATATAAAATGAATATCATTTTAAAACTGATCTGTCAAGCAAAATCAAATGTATTGCATAGTAATCCATTGTTATAGTTATCACTTAAACTAAATTAACGATTTTGTTTCCTATTTACAATTGCATTTTACTAATGGCTATAAAGATAACATTTTATTCAAGAGGTGATTTAACTGAATATTAGCATAAGGAAATATATTATTTCAAGACTAAAAGTAAAAGGTTAGACCTCTTTAAAAACAAATCACTATCAAACTTGAATTTGTTGATTGATTGGTGCAATTATAAAAAAGATGACATTTAAAATTTTTTAAGAAAAAGTTGATTCTCAAAATAATTTTATACAACAAGAAACCCCTTCAAACTTAAAAATTTAAAATTAAGGGGGAAAGCGTGTTAACCATGTCCTAATAAGGGTGCGTTTAGTTCACGAAATATAAGATTACCAGTGGGAATAAAAGATTGTCAGGAATAGGATATTGAGAATGTTGTATTTTGTGTTTGGTTTGTCCGTGTTTGGTTAAAGGAATAAAAGATTATTGGAACATATATTTTACCAAGTTGTCCTTATTATATATTTATTTTTTTAACAAGTTGAATTCTACTATAATATTACTATAATTAATTTATATATTTTCTTTAAAAATTTTAAATTCATAAAATTTATATAACTTTTTTTACAAAATTGAAAAGATAAATATGTTTAATGAAAGGATAAAATTTTATTTTAGCATCTGAACTTCATATAAAATTCTAATTATGGACTTTTTTGTAAATCTAAATTAATTTAAGGATAAATTTATAATTTAACCTTCGTAGAATTTTTATTATTCAACGACAGAAGAAGAATATTTTTTAAAAAAAATTTAAGGACATTTTAGTCCAAAACGCCGGTAATCCAACAATACCTAAGGGAAGGAGGTAATCACATTCCCGGTAATATATCCCAAAAAATCCACTATTGGAAATAAAAATTACCGGAGAATATGATTACTGACAAACCAAACGGAGGAATGATATTCCATTCCCCCGGTAATCCCATATGTTGTGAACCAAACAACCCCTAAATGTCATCATATCCTCTCCAAATTTTCCCTTATATTGAATAGAAAATAACTAGAAATTGTATTAATTTTTCTCATTCTTCTTCGATATGAATGGATAATTCGCGTCGTTTTTTGCTGTGTGTTTCAGGATTTCCTTTTTTCATCATTGCTACGAATTCATCATAGTTGATCCTTCATCCTACAAAAATATCTCAAAACGACGTAATTTAATGTTGATGCAGTTGATTTGTTTCAATTTTACTTAGAAAATAAAATGAATATACATTGCTTACATTGTCAGCGTCAACTTCAGAAAGGATTTCCTTTAAGCTACCGTCATGCATTCCATGCTCACGTAGAACTTGCTCTAATTCTTCGGTCGTTATGTACCCGCTATTGTCTTTATCAAAATGTTGGAAGGCATGGTATAGATGGTCTTCCCGGTTCAATCGATTCATATGCACCGTTGCCGTGATGAACTCGTGATAGTCTATAGTTCCATTCCCATCTGCGTCAGCCTATATAATTTTTTTCAAAGAAAAACCCTATGTTTATTTCATGTATTATGAAAAATTGAAAGGTGAAATTGAAATGACTTACGGCCTCCATTAGTTGTTGAACTTCGAATTCAGTGAGTTTTGTTCCTTGCTTAGAAAGGCCTTGCTTCAATTCCTCGAGTGTTATGGTCCCGCTGTTGTCGGAATCCATGCCTTTGAACATCTCCTTCAACCCCATGATTTCTTCCTCTGATAAACATCCCGCAATGACCTGCACCAGATTTTTTTTTCCAGGAAAATTTTTAATGAACATTTCATGGGAAGTCTAATCACTGATCAGCGAGATTATTAATATGGGGTTTAATGAATAATACCCGCAAAGCAACTTTTTTGAAGTTGTTCATTGCTTTAAACTGTTTGAGTCTACTTAACACTGCATTGTCGAGAGGTGTATCAGGTGCTTCGCCATCCTCTTTGATCCATGGATGACCTGTTAATGGCCATACCATGGTCATATTAACCTTGCCATTACATGTACTGAATTTAAACTACAAAAACATTGAGCCATACTTACTTAGAACCTGCACTGCTGTTAACCTCTGCTTGGGATCCGAGTTGAGCATCTTCTTCACCAGTTCCTTTGCTTGAGGTGAAATTGCAGGCCATGGATTGCTCGAGAAATCAATGTGGCCGCGTAATATCGAATTGAATATCCCATTTTCGGATTCTACGTATCAACAAAATTATCTTATTAGCTTCAAGCTTCTGGTTTATTATCATATGATAATAATAACTTACCAGACCAAAAGGGAGGAACACCGGATAGAAAAATATACAACATGACTCCAATACTCCATATATCTGCTTCTGGTCCATATTTCCTCTTCAAAACTTCAGGTGCAATATAATATGCACTACCAACAATTTCTTTGAATTCTTCACCTGTTTCAACAAGCCAAGATATCAAAATATAATCAAACTGGGGAAATTAAGAAGGAAATAAAAGAAAAAGAAACCAAATTAGGGGTGGATATAAAAAATATCTCAACCAGGTTTGTAAAAGACTGATAGACCAAAATCCGTGGCCTTGAGGGGTGAATCCTCTTCCTTGTTCAAGAGCAAGAAATTCTCAGGCTTGAGATCCCTATGGATGACCCCCATAGAATGGCAAGTGTGCACAATCTGAACAATGGTCCGAAGCAACGAAGCGGCAGCACGCTCGGTGTAATGGCCCTTAGCGATGATCCTATCAAATAGCTCTCCTCCGGCACATAGTTCCATCACCAAATAAACCGAATGTTTATCCTCATAAGCTCCCTTGAGCTCCACAATGTTAGACTGACCCGTTAAATGGTGCATGATCTGAACCTCTCTTCTAACGTCTTCAATATCCTCCTTGTTAGAAAGCTTCCTCTTGGCAATTGTCTTGCAGGCGAATTGTTCCCCAGATGCCTTGTGAGTACACAAATATGTAACCCCAAACTGACCTCTACCCAACTCCTTGCCAACGTTGTAGGTCTGTTTAATATCCTCCATAGGCCGACCCAGGACCGTACCGATGGAGTTGGGCTTGGAAGAAGGCTTGTTGGAACCATTAGAGAGTGTCTTAGTTGGAGCATGGGCGGAACCATTTGCATCGGCGGAACTGGTAGGATTATCGGTGCAATTATCAGGCTCGGGTTCTCCCTTATCGTCGGTCTCCTCGGCGGGGTCGCTACGAGAGCATAAGTTCCCCATCGTGGAAGGGAGATAAAGAGAGTTGAAGTTGAGGGGGATGGGGATGGGGAAAGACAAAAGAGCCTTAAACAGAGGGAGAATTAAAATTTTAAAAGTTAAATTTCTTATTGGAAGAAGAAAAAAATTTGTTGAAAGAAGAGTATTGACCAGCTTTGGATTTTGGTGTAGAAATTCCAAGAATTGATGGGGCGAGGTTTTAGCTTGAGCATGTCTAATAATTGTATTGAAACAGTTCCAAAATATTGGATGATGCTCCACAGCTTTTCTCAGCCTTATATTAGAAACCCGTTTTCTCCTCTTTGTTGCCTACTTCCATATATGAACCACCTCAAATATCATATACACACACACATGTATTATCAATTTCCATTTTCTTCTCAATTCATGCAATATACGCTGGACGCATGTATAATCAGAATATATATCATCTTATATTATTCCTACTATTACAAACTAAATAAAATACTAGCTTTCTTTCTCCTCCTCTCTTTTCCCTTTTTTTTTCTTTACAAGTTGTGTCAATTTTATTGATCAATCCAACTTTTTCTTCTTTAATTTTGTTTAATCAGTGATGACACTAGTTTTAATGTTGATTGCCGCCCACTGATTATCTTCTTTTTCTTTGTTTTTTTAAGTTTTTTAATAAGAATAATTATGTCTTTGTGACATGTTCTCTGCCTTTATGACATGTTTATCTCTGTCTTTGTGGCATGTTTTTCTCTGTCTTTTGGTACCTTATGATTTTTTTGCCGCTGTTTTACGGGTTTTCCCCATTGTTTTTTTGTTTATCTTTTTTTCTCAAGGTTGGATTTGACATCACCACAGCTGATCAAAATGTCGCTTATTTGTTATCATATGATCTTCCCTGCTTTGGACCCTCGGATTGATTTAGATACACATTTTGCATTCATGGATAATTTTCTCACATCGCTTGACTCTGATTTGCAATTTGTCGGTGGTCTTTCGGTAGGTTCTTCCCCTTTTGTGGTTTGTTTACCAATGCAGTAAGATTTATTCGTATCTTCATTTTATTCATGTTTTTTTGGTTATGTTTTTTAACCTTTTCCTTATTTGGTTCTTATGTGATCTTGGTGGACATTTTTTGTCTCAATGGTAATAGGAAAATTTCATAATCATATTTTAGGTTTACGGTTATGCTTTTAAATCTTAATTGTAATTTTGGATATTTTCTATTTTTAATAAAACTAGCGACTTTTTATAAAAAAAAACTAAATAAAATACTATCAATTTAATATTTTATATTACTTTTTTGTGGTGGATATATATTTTATTCAAATAAACACGTGTTTATCTTAAAATCTGAATTTTTTATGATTAATTACTTATTGTATTAATTGTGTCCACCTTAAAATTTTCATTGTATCTATTTCATATAAAAAAATCATGTTATTAATATATGGTTGTTCATCCTAAAATATTATTTTTGGATCCATCATAATTACATCATAGTTTTAAATTATTAAAATAAAAAAAAATTAATTCCTCTCTTTCCCATATAATGTAAAATTACCCAAAGCTAACTCTTACTTAACACCAATCTAAACTTAGCTTTCGTCCAATTAATCCAATCTAAAGTCGAAGTGTTTTTAAATGTAATGTTACTTGTTATAATATCGTAATGATTGTCAGCAAACAAATAAACACAATCGAAAAAAGAACAACTAATACTAAGATATACGTAAAAAAACCCAAAAAAGAAAAACCATGAGCAAATGAGAAGAATTTCACTAATATGAATGGCGAAAATACAAGAGGATTTTGGTGAAAGAAAAACTAAATAGAATATAAATTTACTTTAATAAAATTTTCTACTTTTAATTAAATTAGGATTCTTACTTTCTCAAATTTAAATATTAACTAATTTGTGTCACTTTGAATTCAAGTCAAACACTAACAAATCTTTACCTTGACGCAAATTCTGAAAATGCGAAGGGTTCGAGACAAATCACTAATTCGATGAGATAACCAACACTTTAACGAACACATTCTCCACCTCTTCCACAACACACCTAAAATGAGTTATCTTCAATAATGCACACCGACTGAATCCAAGCTTTTTTCTAAGATTGGATTTAGTCTTCATGTAATACTCCAAGTATCGGGTAGGTGATCATAGTGAAAGAATTTAAAATTTGGTGGGATAAATTGAGTAATTGAAAAGTATGAGGAATGATTTAGGAATTGTGTTTGAGACTTATTAGTAAGAACCGAAGATTGGAGGGGCAATTTAGTCATTTAGATATAATGGATATAATATTCATTTAATTGAGTTATTTAATATAAGTGAATAGGAGAATAAGGGGATAAGTTCGTTGGTTCTCTCATTTTCTTCTTTTTCCTCACGTCCCGAGCCCCCACAGCAAAGGGAAGGCTTCATCTAGTTAGTCTTTCCTTTCATTTTTGGGTTGGTTTTGAAACCTTAAGTGATGTAGAAGCTTAAGGAAGATTTAAAGAAGATTAAAACTAAAAGATAAATGATTTATTTGAGATTTAAGAAAATGGATTTTTAAATGATTTGATGAAATGTAGGCTGATATTGAAGTTTAAAGGTATATTTGACTTGCCAAAGAGGTAAATAAGAGATTTGAAGAAGTGATTAAAAACATGTTTGAAATTTGGGTGTGATTTTAGTTTTAAAGGGTTCTTTGGAGTTATTGGATGTTATAGGGAGATTTATGGATGTCAAATAGTTGGTTTGAGTAATGTTGAGTTTAAGGTTCTGATTGGGGATAAAAGTAAGAGATTTAGGCAAAAATGTGGTAAAAATTGAAGTAAAGTATGTAAAATATGGGTTAGGGTATCAGTACTAGAAGAACAATACTGATACTATAGGGTTAAATTTGAGGAAAGAGGATGAACACGATGAACAATATCGATACTGATGCAAGTAGTGTCGATACTAAAGTGGGGTATCGATACCAAGAGGAAGGTATCTATACCATTATTGAAAAATGGATTCCATAATGTAAAAATGGCATCGATATTGAAGGGAGTATCGAAACCATAGTATAGAAGTATCGATACCATAGAGGGGTACCGAAACTATTCACCCTGGAATTTTAAGTTAGGATGAACTTTAATAGTATTCAAGAATAATAGTAATTTGAGTATTATTATTTTGTATAAATATTAGAAAATATACTAATATTTGTATTGTATGTATGTGAATATGGATGCTTGTGTAGATCGTAACCAAGCTCCTGAATCCAGTAAGCAAAAGTACAAGGATAAAATTGTCGAATAGTTGGACATCAATAAGGCATAATAATGAGGCATACCAGGTGAGTGCATTTATTGTACTTATATGAGATAAGGGTGGCTTGCGATGAGTCAACCTTGACTGTTTGATTTAAAGTATGTTTTACAGTATTTTGATATGTTTTCATAACGTTTATGGAATTGATACAAGAGTAATGTTAGAGTATGAACTGCTCTAAAATAAATAGATGAACATTTATGATGTGTAATATACTAAGTTGATTAAATAGCCCATTGTATGTGCATTCAGAGTTATATGTGCATTTTGACATACATTGTATGTAACGTTTATCGATCGATTTTGTTTAATGCATAACGGTGTATTTTCGTATCAGTACCGTGTGTACTTTTGGCACTAGATGTGCAATCATGGTATTCATAATGAATTTGTGAATAACCATTTCGTTATAAAATTATGTATAAAAGTTATCGATCAATTTTGTTTAATGCATAACAGTGCATTTTAGTATCAGTATTGTGTGTACTTTTGGCACTATGTGTGCATCCATGGAATTCAATATAAGTTTGTGAATTTCCATTTTGAAACTTTGGTGCAATACATGTACATTGTATTCTCATTTGGAATACATTGGGCAAATAAAATATAAATTGGAAAATACTGATTGATAGGTATGCTGGGCATACTAAAAATAGTTTATCAGAATATTTAAATAAAGATTGGTTCGCCAAGCCAGTTTATGTATTGATATGCTTATATTTAAATACAATTCAATTTGTATGACTATGCCTCACTAAGTAAAAACTTAGCATGTGTTGATTTCACATGTAGGAAATAACAAAGACTAACATAGTAAAGAGTGTAGTGGACATCATCAATCAAAGGTTGCCTCATCAGTAACTGTAGGACATTTATGTTTATTTTTTATAATTAGCTAGCATGTATTTGGACTTATGAAAATGCTCTGTAATGTATTAAAATTATAATTTTTGTAATATGTTATAACAAACGTTTTATTATTATATTAAAATGTTTGGTTTTATTTTGCGAAACAAATTTTTATGGGTTTATAAATAAGGAAATGTTTCTAAAAGTTATGTGACACCTGTGACTTGTGTATGGACACATATCTGAGAAATGAGTGTTACATTTATTGGTATTAGAGCTACACGTTTAGCTGATTCTCGACCTAGACTGAGTGTATTTTGATTTAAAAAGGGTTTACATGCTGCTAAGATGTCAAGGTTACTGATATGGTATAGTTAGAAATATGATTGATTTCATCCTTACTAACTTGAGTGTATTATTATGTGTGTACTAATAGATGTTGGAATCTATGAATTCATGAAAAGCGACTGATCAAAAAGATAGAGAAGGGTTGGGTAGTGAGACCTATGAAGCTAATTGATAACTCCGTAAAAAGACTCAATTTCCAGTCTTTTCACTTAAGTTATTTCTCGTCTAAACAAAGTATGCATATCATTTTAGTTGCATATATGATATATTAGCTTGTGGTGGATAAGTTTTGCTTAGGCAAGATTTATTTGGTTTGACTGATGCTGTTGAGGAGAAAGGGTTGTTTGGATTGTGTTTGTGCAGGAAACTTACAGAGGAAGAACATTGCAGTCGTGACAACGTAAATTTAAAAAGGTCAACAGAACAGATGAGAACGTGATGAGCAGATTTATCTCGCTGAGGCAAGGTTTATCTGAAGAAGTCTAAAGTAGGTGTGACGAAATCGCCTATGTCACACGCCAGCTGGATGACCTACTTCACGTGCAAACAAGCCTTAATTATTCTAACAACCACCTTTCCTTTTTAAGTATGGCATTTAATAACGGTTATTTAAGGAAACTCCAAAAGCATGCAAAGCCCTAGTAGATATTTCTTATAAATAACCAACCGTAGCCGCCAAAGAAAGAAGGCAAGGAAGAAGAGAGAAGAGCTTTATCCAAGACGTGAGCGAGTAACTACAATGCTTCTTCACCATCTACCCACCGACCTTCCTTGGTGTCATCCATAACCAGACTTTAGCAGAGCGGTGATCAGGTCTCGAGAGTGGCTGATCACCAAGGCAGGCGCAATGCTGATCAGAATTGTCGCGACAGAGCCCTCGGTTTTGGGAGTGGTTCTTCCTTTGTTCTTAACTCTTTATCTATTTAAGGTTGTATTAAACGTTAAATCTTGGATGATCTTTAATAGCACCATGAATGTCTTACTTGGTGTTAAACTTTGTTTTGCTTGAACAATATTTTGATATTTTATGAATGATGAATTATGTTTTGCTTATGACTGTTTTGCTCATTGTTTGAATATTTTACCTTACGCTGTAAGAGCATCGAGATATATCATTTTGTCTAGATAATAATTCTTAAATTCGAGAGAATTAAGATAGATCCACGTAAGCAATGGAATGAATCCAGGATGGTGAAGTTCTAACTTGTTACCTTAGAGATAAGAAGTGAGTTTCAAACGACTAAAAGGGATAGACGCTAGAGTAGGATAGACAATGCCTATAGTTTATGCTAAGAGGTATTGGTACAATAACAGTTTGACAAACCAATGATTGTAGTTAACGATGAGGAATATTGCCATAACAACCGTCTAAGAATACCTAGTAATCTTGCCAGGTAGCTTTAGCAAGTCATAATAATTCATTCTAGACTTAGAATAATTGTTTTCAAAGCAAAAGTTTAGCATAAGTGCTCTGTGATATGTCTGAATATGTGAGGTTGTTTGCACTATATTTAGATCAACACTTGTCTTGTTTTATTCTAGCATTCTGCATACTTATTTTACCTCAACCAAACTTTCCAACAATCATTAAATCATTTTTTCATTTTATTAATATTAGTTCTTAAGCTGATACTCAGTAGGACTTAGTTTGGGACACTAGTTTTAGTTGTGGTGAAAATATATTTCTCGACCAATCCCTGTGGAGACGATACTCACTTACCCTATATTAATTGAATCGATTGTGTATACTTCCACAGATTTGCTTGCCTTAACATTAGATTTACAAGCAATCGAGTTTTTGGCGCAGTTGTCGGGGATTGACAACTAACGTAATTTTTAGCCATAACAAGTTCTTTTTGTGTCACCTTATATTTATTTAATCTAACATAGTTTACTATTTTCTTTTTGTAGGTTTTTATTGCATGACCTTGAGATCTGTTGGTAAGCCTTTGGAACCATTCGACCCTAAAATTGAGCAATCATTCAGACAAAAGTTGCGTACCCAAAGAACCAGATACCATTTAAATCAACACCAAATGCAAGACAACATGGGAGATTTAGGATATGATGCAACTATCAATCTTCAAGTTGTAAGACCAAGAGCGATACGAGATCATTTGAACCCGATTCTCGATGACCTCAATCCAGGCATAGTGGCACCTAAAATACAAACCACTCATTTCGAACTTAAACCGGTGATGTTTAACATGCTAAACTTTATCGGATAATTTGGTGGTTCACCCAATGAGGATGCTAGGCAGTATGTGCGTGCTTTCCTTGAAGTATGCAATTCGTTTCAATAACAAGGAGTACATGAAGATGTGCTCAAACTGAAACTTTTCCCTACTCTCTACGAGATAGAGCAAGAGCTTGGCTCAGTGGAGTTCCTTCCGGCTCAATGGAGTCATGGGCAGATTTATGCAAGAGTTTCTTACTCCGATACAATCCGCCCAATATGAATACACAGCTTCACAATGACATTGTTATTTTCGCTAAGGAGATGATGAATCAATATACGACTGCTGGGATAGGTACAAAAGCCTACTTCGCAATTGTGTTAACCATGGCTTTCACGATTGGACGCAAGTAGTGATATTTTACAACATATTCAATGCACCAACTCGAATGATGCTAGATGCCTCAACAAATAGCACCTTACTGGACAAATCACCTGAGGAAGCTTTTGACATTCTCGACAGGATAACAAATAATGATTATCAATTTCCAAATACAAGATTGGAAACCAGCAGAAAAACATCTTGAGCATATAAATCAGAGGGTAAGGATTCAGTAGCCGCTCAACTTTCTCCCATAACCAATATGTTGAAAATTTTGCAACATCCTAATGAGGTAAGAGAAGTCAAGGTGACCAATAACGCATGCATATTTTGTTACGGCAACCATCATGAGAGTGAATGCCCGGAAAACCATGAGTCAGCCAATTTCATGGGCAACCACAATCGGAGAAACAATAATCCCTATTCAAACACTTACAATCCTAGTTGGAGACAACACCCAAATTTTTTCATGGAGTAATTAAGGGAACATGACAAATCAAGCATCAAATTATAGGCCACAACAAAATAATTCTGATCAGCAACATTTTCAGAATCAACATCATTAGTAGCCCTGGAAAAACAATAAAAGTATAGCTTATTCCTCTAATACTAATTCCAATACTAATTCCTTGGAGTTATCATTGCAGGAATTTATGGCATCGACGAAATATTTCATGGCCCCCACAAAGACCTTGATGCACGAACATTCTGCAACAATTAAAAATCAAGGAGATTTGTTACAAAGCCAAGCAACACTTTTGCAAAGCCATAGTTCACCCCTAAGAGCATTGGAGAATCAAGTGGGACAAATTGCTACGATATTACATTCTCGCCCATAAAGAAACCTCCCTAGTGATACGGAGATCACTAAACATCATGGGAAGGAACAATGCAATGTACTTACACTAAGGAGTGGAAAACAGGTCAACCAAGATGACAAGTTTGTGGGAGAAAACCCAAATAGTTTTCACCATGGCATAACACAACTAGAGGATCGAGCTGAAAATATTGAATGAGATAGAGCGCCTGAAGAGAAGGAAAGAGCTGAAGGCTCATAAAAACATCGCTCAAACAATGAGAAATTCATGGCCGAGGCCAGAGATTTTTCAACAACGACAGAAGACAATGTGATACCTCCACCACCATTCCCTCAACGGTTGAATAAGCATGATGATGACATCCAGTTCAAGAAATTCGTTGATGTTTTGGGTTAGTCGTGTATCAATACACCCTTGCTAGAAGCCATCAAGCAAATGCCTTCATATGCCAAGTTTCTTAAGGACATTATTACAAAGAAACGGAAGGTAGAACGTGTTGCTACGGCAACAGAAATTTGTTCAGCAGTGAGCAAACTCCCACCAAAGTAAAAAGACCTTGGTAGCTTTATAATACCATGCTCAATTGGTAATGACTTCGTAGGATGAGCTCTTGTTGATTTGCTATCAAGTGTGAACTTGATACCAAAGTTCATATTTATGAAACTAGACGGGTATCAAACCTGTCCAACCTCAGTCATCTTACAGCTAGCCGATTGGTCATATGTGTGGCCAGAGGGCAGAATAGAGGACGTCATAGTAAAGGTGGATAAATTTGTATTTCTAGTTGATTTCCTCATCCTGGATTGTGAAGCCGATGAAAACGCCCTGATCATTCTGGGACTACCCTTTTTTGCCACTGAGAGAATCCTAATAGATTGTGAAAATAGAGAGTTCACAATGCGAGTAGGAGAGAAAAATGTCACCATCAATGTATTTAACTCCATGAAATATGTGGACGATTCAGAAGAGTACCAATGCATTAGAGAAGTAAAGGAGAAGATAATCCTTGGACGAGGCAAATCTCTAAGACTCAATGAATGCAGCGCTTTGTACCATGACCCTATAACCAAGATGCACGAACAAGACACTTTTGGCTCAAGCCAGTTATTTTCAGAAGACGATCCAGAAAATCATGGCCCTGACAATGGAAATATAAACAATGAACGCCCTGAAAACGATATCAATGCATGATACGGAGGAAAGAAAAAGGATCAATTGAGACTTCTTCATAGTAGATCAGGTATAAAATTTGAACCCTTAGATTATGATAAAGTTAAGTCTCAAGAGTCATCCTTGCAACATGCACCGAAACTGGAACTTAAAACTTTGCCATTACACTTGAAGTATGCTTATCTAGGAGTTGATAAAACTCTACCAGTGATAATTTCTGCCAACCTAACCTCCGAACAGGAGAATAGTTTGTTGAATGTTTTGTCACAGCACAGAAAAGCTCTCGGATGGACAATGGCAGACTTGAAGGGAATCAGTCTGACCATATGCATGCACAAAATCATTCTCGAAGATAGCCATAACACTTTGGTAGAACCCCAAAGAAGGCTCAATCCAATCATAAAGAAGGTAGTCATGAAGGAAATTATAAAATGGTTGGACGCAGGAGTAATATATCCTATATCCGATAGTTAATGGGTTAGCCCGGTACAGTGTGTGCCAAAGAATGGTGGTGTGACAGTGATTAAAAGCGAACACGATGAACTCCTCACCACAAGAATAGTCATGGGCTGGCACATATATATGGATTACTGGAAGCTCAACAAAGCCACAAAGAAATACCATTTCCCCTCCCTTTCATCGACCAAATGCTTGATAGGTTAGTGGAAAAAGCATTTTACTGCTTTCTCGATGGATACTCAGGGTATAACCAAATAGCCATAGCACCGAATGATCAAGAGAAAACCACTTTCACATGCTCGTATGGTACGTATGCATTTAGACGAATGTCGTTTTGACTGTGTAACGCTCCAATTATATTTCAAAGATGCATGATGGCAATCTTTTCAGATATGATGGAAGAATGCATGGAAATATTCATGGATGACTTCTCCGTCTTGGGAGATGATTTTGACCGATGTCTCGACAATCTATCCAAGGTATTGAAATGATGTGAAGAAGCCAACCTAGTGTTGAATTGGGAAAAATGTCATTTTATGGTAACTGAGGGAATCGTGTTAGGTCACAAAATTTCGTGTCGAGGCATCGAAGTCGATAAAGACAAGGTGGACGTGATCGCAAACTTACCCCCACCCACCAATGTGCGAGGTGTACTCAGTTTCCTTGGACATGCAGGCTTCTACAGGCGGTTCATAAAAGATTTTTCTCAAATCTCTAAACCCTTATGCCTTTTGCTTTAACAAAATCACCCATTTGAATTTACTAATGATTGCTTGAATGCCTTCACAGATTTGAAGAAAAAGTTTTCGGCGGCACCAATCATTATCCCACAGGCTGAAATGAACCTTTCGAGCTCATGTGCGATGCAAGCGGCTATGTAGTCGGAGAAGTGCTAAGGAAACGAAAAAGTAAAATCTTTCATGTCATATACTATGCGAGCCGTACTCTTAATGATGCACAAGTAAACTATACTACCACTGAAAAAGAACTCTTAGCAGTAGTATTTGCATTCGATAAGTTTAGGCCATACCTAATAGACACTAAGGTAATTGTGCATACATATCACTCTACCATTAAATATCTGATTAATAAAAAAGATGCAAAGCCTAGACTAATTCGATGGATATTATTACTACAAGAGTTCGATTTAGAGATCAATGGTATAAAAGGTATAGAAAATCAAGTGGCAGACCATTTGTCTAGGCTAGATAACAAACCTGATTGTCCTAACATTTTATAAATTAAAGAGGATTTCCCTGATGAGAAAATATTATTTGTCACGGCTGCGCCGTGGTATGCTGACGTAATTAATTTTCTTGTTAGTGGTATTATTCCTCCTTATTTATCTAGCCAGGGCCAAAAGAAGTTTCGACATGGTGTATGACATTACTACTGGGATGAACCATTCCTATTCAAGCAATTAGGAGACCAAATAATCAGAAGATGCATCCTAGAAGAAGAGTAGAAAGATATTCTACACCAATGCCACTCGTCACCATATGGAGGGCATATTGGTGGAATGAGAACAACAACGAAAGTGCTTTAGTTTGGATTTTATTGGCCAACCTTGTTCAAAGATGCGCATGAATTCTATAGGTCATGTGATAGATGCCAACGAATAGGAAATATATCGAAATGGCATGAGATGCCATGGTAAAATATTATGGAAATCGAACTCTACGACATATGGGGAATAGACTTCATGGGACCTTTTCCCACATCTTTTGGAGACGTGTACATTCTCTTAGCAGTAGATTATGTATCAAAGTGGGTTGAGGCCATCGCTATACCTAAAAATGATTCCAAGATGGTGTTAAAAGTTTTACACAAAAATATATTCACACGATTTTAGAACACCATGAGCTATCATTAGCAATGAAGGGACACATTTTGATAAAAAATTGATTGCCAAAGCACTGAAACGATATGGAGTATGACAAAGGATTTCTATGCCGTATCACCCTCAAACGAATGGACAAGCTGAAGTGTCTAACCAAGAAATTAAACATATCCTTGAGAAAGTGGTCAACCCAAGTCGAAAGGACTGGTCGCCGAAGCTAGATGAAGCACTATGGTCCTATCGCACAACATTCAAGACACCATTGAGAATGTCACCGTTCAAACTGGTCTATGAAAAAGAATGTCATATGCCTGTTGAATTAGAACATAGAGCCTATTGGGCCATCAAAAAGCTAAACATGGATGCTCAGCTTGTTGGAGAAAGAAGACTCTTGGAACTGAACGAGATGGATGAATTCATAGCACATGCATACGAGAATGCCCGCCTATACAAGGAGAAAACAAAACGATGGCATGACTCTGGACAACAAGTACTGCTCTACAATTCACGTCTTAAGTTATTCCCAGGCAAGTTAAAATCACAATGGTCAGGACCATTTATCGTACACCAAGTCCATGACAATGGAGTAATTGAAATCCAGATCCAAAACGATGGTTCCATTTTCAAGTTGAACGGGCAGAGACTCAAGGAATACAAATGAGCCGTAGTCATGCGCGACAAACCGACATCGTTGGCACATGATGCCCAAGAGTTTGCTTTATTTACTTGAACAAAATTCGTTACATAGGCAACGCAAATTTGAATTCTGTACATAAATAAATTAAGTTATTTTCTACTTTCATTATCTGTTTTATTTTATTTTATTTATTTATTGTAGGTAAGCAAAGAACACGTGGCAGCATGGGGAGTTGGAGCATGTATGAAAAGAAAAATAAACCCTAGGGTACATAGTTTTGGCGGCAAAATAAAGATGAAAATATATCTTTTCCCCCACGTTATGTCCAATCATATATTTCTCATTAAATACAAAAATAATTTCTCTTCGTGGAAGGAAAAACTACCCGAAACCACCTATTACTTTCCAAAAAAACAAACTGCCCAACTTCTTCATCTTCATCTTCATCGTGCCTCATTCTCTCACTACCAAACAAGAAAAACTTCATTTCTCTCAACGAATTCATCCCCATCGCCACCACTGATTTAAAAAAAGCACAAAGATAAGATCAAGGAAAGACCCAACCTCAACACAGATTTTCGAATGTTTCCAAACAGTCAAAGCAGAAGCACACTTTAAAATCCTTCATAAACGCCAAGTATATTTGGAAGATGGGTTTGTCTTTCCTGCCGAGGATGAAGAACCGTTTGGACCAGAGGTGATGGTCGTGATAAAGAAGCACAACTGGGAGAAGCTTGCCCCTATCCCAAAGCTGTAGCACCGGAGATGGTAAGGGAGTTCTACGCCAACCTCGAAGACCATCCAACCACACAATATACGTCCGAGGGAAGCTCCTTCGATTTTCCCCTTCAGCACTCAACCGATACTTCAAGTTGGGAAAAGTGGAGAAGCAGCACAAGCGATTCGTGGATGAGGTGGATCAAGAAACATACAACGGAGTGCTGAAGGATTTATACTACGGGTGGGCCAAGTTCGAAGGGAATGTCCCAATGAGGAAAAGAGTAGATCACCGAGCCCTAAAACCGAACGTAAAATTATTGAACAATTTTCTCAAAGGCAAGCTGATACCAACATCTCAAAACCACTGTCCTCTTGAAAAGGTTGATGCTCTTGCACTCGATCATATAAGGGAGGAAGATCGATATTGGATAACTCATCTTTGAGCAAATCCATGAATGTACCAAAATGAATCGGGATAACCTACTATTTCCCAACTTGATAATCGCACTGTACAGGAAGAAGAAGGTTCCTGAGGAGCCCTTCGAGGATTTCATTAAATCCAATGAGGGTATCACCAAGAAGAAGGTACCCGAGTTGATGAGTTTCAATGATGATGCCCCCTACGAAGGTTTAGAGAGGGGAGCAAAATCAGTTACCGCGACTAGAATGGCTGATGTGGTCATACACACTCGAGAAACACGTGAAAAGATCGTACACCTGAAGGATCACATAGAAATTTAATTTGAGTATGTCAAGGCTAGGGACACGCAACTCAACACCTTCTTTAAGGAGTTGCTCCCAAACACTAACACCAGACTTTCGACCTTCCCAGTGTTATCCTCAAATACAAAGCAAGTGGTAGCACATACCATGCCTTGACATCGTATGTCCCTCCTGAAGTTCCCCCAGAAGTGCCCACTAATATGCCACCACTGGCAACCCATGTCCCGCCCGTACCAGAGGAAGGCCAAGGCGACACATAAGAGTTCATCAGTTCCTCATCTTTTTCCACCTCCGAGAGCAGTCAAGATAGCCCCCCCCCAACTTCTTCCCTGATGAAGCTTTTTCTCTAATACCAAAAACCTGAGCACGGTCGTATACAGTCCTCTGTTAGTCAAGCAATACCAGTCTTAGTAGCAGATCCTAGTCCAACACCAGTCCCAACACAATTAACTCCTACTACCGAGCAGTCAACTCCATCACAAGCCTCGACCGACAAGAAGCGATACAAGAGAACGACAGGCTGTATACTTCAATCATCTCCCTCAACTATAGAAGCAGTAGACTCGGGATCCGATAGTCCATCTCTTCCCAAACAACGTCGAACGAGGGTGTCTAGTCAAGCCACCCAATGAATTAAATGTTGAATCTTGGATGATCTTTGATAGCACCATGAATGTTTTACTTGGTGTTAAACTTTGTTTTGCCTGAACAATATTTTGATATTTTATGAATGATGAATTATGTTTTGCTTATGACTATTTTGCTCATTGTTTGAATATTTTACCTTACGCTGTAAGAGCATCGAGAGATCGCATGGGGTTTTGGTAAAACGTGTCTTGGTAATATAAGAACATCGAGAGATAGCCTTTTGTCTAGATAATGATTCTTAAATTCGAGAGAATTAAGATAGATCCACGTGAGCAATGGAATGAATCTGGGATGGTAAAGTTCTAACTTGTTACCTTAGAGATAAGGAGTGAGTTTCAAACGACTAAAAGGGATGGACGCTAGAGTAGGATAGACAACGCCTATAGTTTATACTGAGAGGTATTGCTACAATAACAGTTTGACAAACCAAGGGTCATAGTTAATGCTAAGGAGTATTGTCATAGCAATCGTCTAAGAATACCTAGTAATCATGTCGGGCAGCTTTAGCAAGTCATAATAATTCATTCTAGACATAGAATAATTGTTGTCAAAGCAAAAGTTTAGCATAAGTTCTCTGTGATACGTATGAATATGTGAGGTTGTTTGCATTATATTTAGATCAACACTTGTCTTGTTTTATTCTAGAATTCTCCATACTTAATTTTCCTCAACTAAACTTTCCTGCAATCACTAAATCACTTTTTCATTTTATTAATATTAGTTCTTAAGCTGACACTCAGTAGAACTTAGTTTGGGACACTAGTTCTAGTTGTGGTGAAAATATATTTCTCGACCAATCCCTGTGGAGACGATACTCACTTACCCTATATTACTTGAATCGATTGTGTATACTTGCACAGATTTTCTTGCCTTAACATATACATTTACAAGCGATCACTAATAGTGAGTATCTGATCCCGTCTGAAAATGCTAGTGCACCGGTACATCAGGGTATGCCAGTGCCAGAGTTTGATGTTTTTGTGCAAGCTCTCGATTCTATTTTGACTCGGTTCCAACCACCTCCACCTCCCTCTGCTCCTCCAGCACCGCATATATTGATCCCAAAAGAGCTAAAAAGTTTGGGAGCTCTCGAGTTCTGGGGAGAAGAGGATGAATGTCATGTAGATGTTGATTTATGGTTAAATGATATTAAGTTGATGCTGGAGAGTCTTCACTTCTCGAATTCTGAAAAGCTGGGCAGAGTTATATTATTACTTCAAGGATCAGCTCGAGTGTGGTGGACCAATACTATAATGTATGCACCACTAGAACAAGTGACCTTGCAGTTCTTTCAAGAGGAATTTAAGAACAAGTACATCGGTGAGCAGTTTAGACAGGCAATGCTGCTGAAGTTTCTTAATATGAAATAAGGTGACCGAACAATACATGAGTACGAGGCTAAGTATAACAATCTGAGCCGTTTTGCTACTGAGGTAATTACCAATGATAAAGCTCAACGTGATTGGTTCATCAAAGGTTTGAGGCCAAAGTTAAAAGAGATGATGTTGGCTTTAAACTTGCCTAGCCTACAAGAAGTTATAATCCGAGCTAAGGCTATTAAAAGAGCTCAAAAGGAGACTTTAGCAGAGATACAAGGTATACAAATGAGAAAAAGAGTTGGAACATCTTCAACTTCCCATAATGCTAAGAGAGGCAAGGGTTCGAGTTCTCGATACAATAATAGAGATGGATCTGCTACAACTTCACAGAAAAATAAACAATCACAGTCTTTTGCTACTGGCTCGGGTAGAACATTTGAAGAAATAAATACTCCATGTCAGACTTGTGGCAAATTTCACCGTGGAGTATGTAGATTTCTCAATGGAGTTTGTTTCTAGTGTGGTGAAACTGTTCACTATGCTCGAAATTGTCCTAAGAAATCTGAGGATAATTCAATGCAAACTGAGAGATCAGTAGCAACATCAAATAGAAAAAATAGGAAGAGGTAGATCCAGAGGACAATATGAGTCATTTCCTCAACCAAATACTCATGGGGTAGCCATAATATATAATATTAAGACTAATGAAGATCGGGATGACCCAAATATCTTAACAAGTACATTCCATCTTTTCGATGAGCATGTATTTGTTTTGGTTGACCCTGGTTCTACACACTCTTATATTAGTACAAAGTTGATTTGAGCTAGATGAGTTCCTTTATAACAAATTTTTAGTGAGATGATAGCGGCAAACCCTATGGGTCATAGTAAAAGAGTAACACTGGTATGTAGAAAATCCCCGATAAAGATTCAATGGATTATATTCCCGACAAACTTAATGAAATTTCCTTTCGACGAATTTGAAATTATTTTGGTTAACGATGGGTTGATTTTCACAAGAAGCGGTTATTCTTAAAGGATGCAAAATGCTCAGAATAATAGTGATCGGCGAAAAAACAAAGTCACCATCCAATGTGATATCAACAATTATTGCAAAGAAAATGATATCAGAAGGATGTATAGCTTTTCTGGCTAACGTAATAGACACTCGAATATCGGAAGCGAGATTAGATGATATACTAACAGTTAGGGAGTTTTCGAATGTTTTTCCGGAAGAGTTACTAGGATTACCTCCAGACCTTGAGGTGTAATTCCATATTGATGTTTACCCGATACTGAACCTATTTCTATGACTCCATATCGAATGGCTCCAACGGATTAAGAGAATTAAAGGCCCAACTGCAGGAGCTGCTTGACAAGGGATTTATCAGACCCAGTGTTTCTCATTGGGGAACACATGTGTTTTTTGTGAAAATGAAGGATGGTTCTATGCGATTATGCATATATTATCATCAGTTAAATAAAGTAACAATAAAGAATAAATATCCTCTTCCGAGGAATGATGATCTGTTCGATCAACTAAAAGGCGTGACAGTGTTCTTTAAGATAGACTTGCGGTCAGGATACCACCAATTAAAGATTAAAGAGGATGATATATCAAAGACAACTTTTTAGACTCGATATGGACATTATGAATTTGTGGTGATGCCATTTGGAATAACTAATGCTTTTGCAACATTTATGAATTTGATGAACCGAGTATTCCAACCTTATCTGGATCATTTTGTGGTGGTATTTATCGATGATATTTTGGTGTATTCAAAGTCAAGAGAGAAGCATGATGCTCATCTTCGGGTGGTTCTTCAGACTCTTTGAGAGAATAAGTTGTATGCCAAATTATCCAGGTTTGAATTCTAGTTAGTTGAGGTTGTTTTCCTTGGCCATATAGTCTCCATAGAAGGCATAAGAGTGGATCCCAAAAAGATTCAAGCTATAGTGGATTGGTAACCCCAAAGGAATATTTCTGAGGTTTGGAGTTTCTTGGGGCTTGCTGGTTATTATAAATGGTTCGTGAATAACTTTTCAATGTTAGATTTTCTGCTAAAAAGTTGTTACGAAAATATGTGCATTTTTTTGAAGTTTTGAAATACTAAAGAGAATTGTAACAAAGGTATCGATGCTTGTACAACCTGAGTCGGGTAAAGACTATATCGTATTCAGTGATGCATCCCATAATGGATTAGGGTGTGTTCTTATACAAGAGGGGAAAGTTGTGGCCTATGCATCAAGACAGCTGAAAACTCATGAGAGAAATTACCCAACACATGATTTAGAATTTGTAGTGGTCGTGTTTGCTTTGAAAAGTTGACGTCATTATCTGTACAATGAGCGGTGACATATTTATACATATCACAAGAGTCTAAAGTACCTGTTGACTCAAAAAGAACTGAATTTGAGGTAGAGAAGATGGATCGAGATTTTAAAAGATTATGATGTGATCATTGATTAACATCCAGGGAAGGCTAATGTGGTAGCTGATGCACTTAGCCTAAAGACTTCTGCAGTTTTATGGGCTTTGGATGCACGTATGTCTTTAAAAGAGGATGATGCCTTAATTGTTAAACTTAAGTTAAAGTTGATGCTCTTGGATTGGATAAAAGAACTACAACGACAAGATGTAAAATGATTGGCATGAATTTTACAAGTAGAAAAGTATGAGGTTAAAGACTTCAAAATAAGGACTTATGGATGTTTATATTATCGTAGAAGACTTTGCATTTCCCGATAATGATGAGCTATCTTTATGAGGCACGTTATAGTCCTTTGACGATACATCCAAGTGGGAATAAGATGTATCAGGATGTAAAGAGTCGTTATTGGTAGCCTGGAATGAAAAGAGTTGTATAAGAGTTTATTGCAAAATGCCTAACATGTCAGCAAGTGAAAGTTGAACATCAAGTGCCTTCTGGATTGCTACAACCAATATCCATTCCCGAGTGGAACTGAGAATGAATTACGATTGATTTTGTTTCAGTGCTACTTTTGAACCCCAATAAAAAGGACTCGATATGGGTAATCATGGATAGATTGACCAAGACAACTTACTTCATTCTAGTTCGGGTAGATTACTCGTTGGATAAATATGTAGAGTTATATATAAAAGAGATAGTTCAACTGTATGGAGTACCAATTTCGATTGTATGTGATCGAGATCCCAAGTTTACTTCGAGATTCTGGAAATCCTTACATGAGGCATTGGGTACTCAATTGAACCTCAGAATGACTTTTCATCCCCAAACAGATGGGCAGTCAGAGTAAACTATTCAGATTGTGGAGGATACGCTAAGAGCATGCGTGATTAAATTTAAAGGATCATGGGAAATATATTTCCTTTAGTGGAATTTGCTTATAATAATAGTTACCAATCGAGTATTACGATGGCCTCGTATGAAGCCTTGTATAGGAGGAAGTGTAACACACCCTTGAATTGGTTTGAATTAAAAGATCGAGATCTGGTGGGCCCAGATTTAATGAAAGAAATAGAAGATAAAGTAAAAGTTATCTAGGATAACCTTAAAATAACCTCTAATCAACAAAAATCTTATGTCGATCAAAGAAAAGAGATTGAATATCACGTGGGGGATAAGGTATTTATGAAAGTATCACCTTGGAAGAAAGTGTTTCGGTTTGGGTGCAAAGGAAAGTTGAGTCTGAGATTTATTGGACATTATGAAATTCTAAAAAGGGTTGGACCAGTAGCTTATCAGTTAGCTTTGCTTCCCGATATGGACAATATCCACAATATTTTTCATGTGTCGATACTCAAGAAGTACCGATCAAATCCATCGCATATCATCACAATAGAGTAAATCTAGATCCGACCAGATTTGATATACGCGGAAGAGCCAGTGCAGGTCTTGGCTCGATAAAACAAAGAATTACGTAACAAGAATATTCCTCTAATTAAAATACTTTGGTAAAATCATAGAGTTGAGGAAGCTACTTGGGAAAAAGAGGAGGACGTGAGGAAACATTTTCCACACCTTTTCGCATCAGGTATGTCTTAAAATTCGAGGACGAATTTTCTTAAGGGGAGAATTGTAATACCACAAGTATCGAGTAGGTGATCATAGTGAAAGAATTTAAAATTTGGTCAGCTAAACTGAGTAAATTGAAAAGTATGAGGAATGATTTAGGAATTGTGTTTGAGACTTGTTAGTAAGAATAGAATATTGGAGGGGAAATTTAGTCATTTAGATGAAATAAATTTAATATTCATTTGATTAGGTTATTTAATATAAGTGAATAGGAGAATAAAGGGATAAATTATATTGGTTCTCTTATTTTCTTCTTCTTCCTGACGTCCTAAGCCCCCATAACAAAAGTAAGGCTTCATCTAGTTAGTTTTTTCCTTTTATTTTTTGGTTGGTTTTGAAACCTTAAGTGATGTAGAAGCTTAATGAAGGTTTAAAGAGGATTAAAACTAAAAGATGAAGGATTCATTTGAGATTTAAGAAAATGTGTTTTAAATGATTTAATGAAATTTGGGCTGATATTGAAGTTTAAAGGTATATTTGACTTGCCAAAGAGGTAAATAAGAGATTTGAAGCCTTAGAAATGATTAAAAACTTGTTTAAAATTTGGGTGTGATTTTATTTTTAAATCTTTGGAGTTATTGGATGTTATAGGGAGATTTATGGATGTAAAACAATTGGTTTAAGTAATGATAAGTTTAAGTTTATAATTGGGGATAAAAGTAAGAGATTTAGGCGAAAATATGGTAAAAATCAAAGTAAAATATGTAAAATTTAGGTTAGGGTATCGGTACCCGATACTATAGGGTTAAATTTAAGGAAAGAGGATGAACACGATGAACAATATCGATATTGATGCAAGTAGTATCGATACTGAAGTGGAGTATCGATACCAAGAGAAAGGTATCGATACCATTTGGATTCCAGAATGCAAAAATGGTATCGATACTGAAGGGAGTATCAGTACCATATTATAGAAGTATCGATACCATAGGAGGGGTACCAATACTATTCAGCCTGGAATTTTAAGTTAGGATGAACTTTAATAATATTCAAGAATAATAGTCTTTAGAAAATATACTAACATTTGTATTGTATATGTGTGAATATGAATGCTTATATAGATCATAACCAAGCTCCTGAATCCAACAAGCAAAAGGGCAAGGAGATACCATAGGAGGGGTACCAATACTATTCAGCCTGGAATTTTAAGTTAGGATGAACTTTAATAATATTCAAGAATAATAGTCTTTTGAGTGTTATTATTTTGTATAAATGTTAGAAAATATACTAACATTTGTATTGTATATGTGTGAATATGAATGCTTATATAGATCATAACCAAGCTCCTGAATCCAACAAGCAAAAGGGCAAGGATAAAGTTGTTGAATAGTTTGACATCAGTAAGGCATAATAGCGAGGCATACCAGGTGAATCCATTTATTGTACTTATATGAGATAAGGGTGACTTACGATGAGTCAACCTTGACCATTTGATTTAAAGTATTTTTACAGTATTTCAATATGTTTTCATAACGTTTATGGAATTGATACAAGAGTAATGTTAAAGTATGAGCTACTCTAAAATAAATAGATGAACGTTTATGTTGTGTAATCTGCTAAGTTAATTGAATAGCCCATTGTATGTGCATTGAGAGTCATAGGTGCATTTCGACATACATTGTATGTAATGGTTATCGATCGATTTTGTTTAATGCATAACAGTGCATTTTTGTATCAGTATTGTATGTACTTTTGGCACTAGATGTGCAATCATGGTATTCATAATGAGTTTGTAAATCACCATTTCGTTATACAATTATGCATAAAAGTTATCGATCAATTTTGTTTAATGCATAACGGTGCATTTTAGTATTAGTGTTGTGTGTACTTTCGACACTATGTGTGCATCCATGGAATTCATAATAAGTTTGTGAATTTCCATTTCGGTACTTTGGTGTAATGCATGTACCTTGCATTCTCATTTGACATTTTTTGGGCAATTAAAGGATAAATTGGAAAATATTGATTGATAGGTATACTGGGCATACTAAAAATAGTTTATCGGGCTATTTAAATGAAGATTGGTTCGCCAAGTCAATTTATGTATTGATATGATTTATACGATTTTCATTCGTATTTTATATTTTATGATATACTTATATTTAAATACAATTCAATTTGTATGACTATGTCTCACTAAGTCAAAACTTATCATGTATTGATTTCACACGTAGGAAATAGCAAAGACTAGCGGAGTAAGGAGTGTAGTGGACATCATCAATCAAGGTTGCCTCATTAGTAATTGTAGGACATTTATGTCTACTTTTTTTAATTAGCTGGCATGTATTTCGACTTATGAAAATACTCTGGAATGTATTAAAGTTATAATTTTTGTAATATGTTATAACGAACGTTTTATTATTATTATATTAAAATGTTTTGTTTTATTTTTGGAAAAATTGGGTTTACAAATAAGGAAATGTTTTTAAAAGTTATGTGACACATGTGACTTGTGTACGAACACGTATCCGAGAAATGAGGGTTACACTTCACATCGACATGGTTATCAGAACTCATAATTTCCAACTTTGCTCACAAATATATCAGTACGAGCAATATCATGCACAACATGATCCTGGTCTTCAATGTAATTATATCTTCAAATTCATTATGCCTATGAAATTGAACTCTTTTTTGCTTCACATAATTGTTCTGTCCATGGTTATCTTGTTCAACAAAAAAAATTTTTTGCTTAATTTAGTAAATAATTTTTTATCAGTAACAATGTTATTTGGCATTGAGGATGAAATATCAATTGCATTATCTAAAATTGTTGAACCTTGTAGAACATAAAGCTTGAAAGTCTTTCTCTTCCCTTTCATCACAACAAGAGATCCCTTGCAAATTTTCATAACTCCACCTTCACTAGAGAATTTTACACTTTTGAATCTTGGGTACCTAACGAAATTATATTTCTACTCAAATCTAGGACATGTCTCACATTACCAAGTGTTCAAACAATCTCATCGAACATCTTAATCTTGATTGTGCCAATACATGCGACTTTAAAAAGGACATTATTTCTATAAAAAAAACACCTATAGATACAACTTTATACGTTGCAAACTAGTCATAATTGGGACTCATATGAAACTACTACCCAGTCAAGTATCTACTCATCACTTGTTATAGATTTATCACCAATCGCAACTAGCGTTTCTTTATCATCCTACTCCTCTGCTACATCAACCTCACCAGATTTTCTAGAATTGAAAGATTTCTAACCTATAACATCCTAATCCAGTACTACACGAAGACCGATGGATTAGCATGTCGCACAAGACCACCAAAGTGGCTAACCCAAAAATTTTCTTTAAAACTAATTTGAAACCGTCTAATGAAATCCATCCATAGTAAAATAAATTAGAACATAGTAATAAAGTTAACAAGTACGGGGGAGCTCACAGAATAACCAAAATAATACAATACTGAATTTAAATAAAAAAGTGTTACGACTGAATACATAATGTTCCATAAATAGTACATTCCCTTTAAGAATAACTCAAGACGTATTCTAGATTCCTCAACTGATACTGAATTGCTCTTGATGTTAATGTTCTACTATTGGTCACGTAGGAACTTACATATGGAAACACATCCCGAACGTTGAGCTTATGAGCTTAGTGCTACACTAAGAATTGTACTATACTACACAAAGAATTGTACTATACTACACACATTCACTAGATGAGTTGGTTAGTGGCATAGTTATGAATACATGTAAAATTTCGATATCTGCTGCTGGATAGATATCATGGTATGGCTGAGGATTTTTTATCTTAGAGCTCACACACCCCTCTAGCCTTTCTAAGATACCCTCGGGTATATGGGGTAAGATCCAAAACTGCATAAAAAATGTACACCCGACCAACTTACTCCGTAGAGTCTTGGGATATTTTGCCCAGTCGGATACTGATGTGCCTTGGCACTTACTAGGATATCCAACTGATTGTCATATTCTATTAAAAAGGCTTGGGTGTCCTAACTATTTTTCGAGCGTCAAACAAGGTTAATTTTATGCTATCTTAGTTATTATTATTTCTTGTTGTTTTGAGTTTATTATTGTTCTCACTTGTTGTTTTATTTGCTGATATTCTGGTGTTATTTCCTCCCCCAAGTATAATTCATCAACAATAGGATTATTTATCCAAAACTATCTACGGGTACTGAACTAGCCCTTCAGTATCGATACTGAACCCTGAGTATCGATACCCACCCCTTGGTATCGATACTCACTGACTATTATAGGCTAATAAGGAAGGATAGTATCGATAATACTTATTGAGTATCGATACTCTAATGTTGGGGTATTGATACTGTTCTCAATATGGATACCAAAATTAAGTGATTAGTGATTAAATTAGTTAATATTTTATTGATAATTACTCCTTGATTAGTCGATTTAAGTTGTTGATTTGGGCATTTTCATTCATTTTCTATGCAGGACAGTAGATTCCATAAATAGTGCTAAAATAGATGAAATTGTGTAATTTTTATATTTTTTTGGAATAAATGTCAGCTTAGTGTGCATGACTGCGATTCACATGACATCCAGTCAGTATTTTTGTGAAGACAGGAGACTCAGCCGCAACTCGAAATTTGAATTTGGATTTATCTTTGTTTTCACGATTAAATTCAAACAAATTCCAAGAATTATCTATTTATCATTTCTGCTAATTTTTAGGGTTTTAAAAGAGTATAAATACCCCATAGGTTAAGCTCAAAATCATCGTCTCTCGAATTCTATAGTTTTTTTTATAAAATTTCTTTTCTTTTTACTTTTGTTTTTATTTAAAGGTTTTTATTTAGAAATTCTAAGTATGGTTTCCACTATGTTTAGCTAAGTTTTTCATAAGCCAAAGGTTAAAGTGATTACTCAATTCCGATCATAAGAATGGAAAAGCACCCCATACCTTTCAGGTTACATTTTTAATTTTTTGGAAACAAGGATTGGCAATCGAACATCATTTTATAATAAAAAATGTTTTCTTTTCAAAAAGTGCACATTGGATTGATTATGATTTCGATTAATAGTTGGGAGGAATGATTGACTTGTAGAACATTCGACTTCCTTTGAATACACTTATCAACAACCCGCTAAAGGAAATTGAAATCGGGTTTGATTATCATTGAGACGCTATAATTCGAGTTGGGTTTTTCCAAAACTAAAACGGAGTTGGATTAACAAATGATTGTCGTGGTTAGTCCACATAAGGACTGAGATCCAAATATTGGTTTTATATTATTGGTTAATTAAGAGAAAAACAAATTACAAGGTTGGGCCCTGAGACTATAATCGACATGGATCCTAAGCTAAAATCCTATTCAATGGTCAATTGAAATTGAGGCAAAGCTAAAACCTGAGACTAACTGTATTTCATAGTATTTCCATCTTTATTTCTTTAAATCAATTTCTTTGTTTTCTTTAGATTAAATCCTAAGCTAAAATCCTTTTATTTTCTTAGCAATTCACGCCAGGATAAAAAATCAAGAACCAAATATTCAGTAACTTCCTTAGTCTTTTTAGATCGACCCTTATCTTCTCTATACAATTTTTTCTATTTTACTTTTGAGATTAAGGAATAATTATTTGACATAGAAATGATGTGTGTCAAATTGGTGCCATTGTCGGGGACTTCGTCAAAAGTTACTAATTTTTTTTTGATTTATGACCTGGCAAAACCAGGAACTTTAGAAGAATTTGATCCTGAAATTGAAGCACGTGTAAGAAGAACTCACGGTAAAACGCTTTGAGAGAAAAGAAGAAGACGACAAGAATAATCAAATCTCAAAGAAACATTCGACGCCATCTCACAAGAAGAGTAAACTGAATTACATTCAACTCAAGAGGGAGAACCAATCGCCGAATCAAATTTAGCAAAATCACATTATACACCCAGTGTTGCGCCCACCACTGATTCAATACCCGAAACTGACGTTGCACTTAATGTCGATCACACTCCGCCAGTACCTATGGGTGATCGCACCATTAGTGATTTGGCTGCGACCCTTGCGGTTCAACAGTCTCTTTGCATCACCTTTCCTCAAGGCAAAACCCATTTCAACTAAAAATATGGTTGATTCATCTTTTCCTACCTTCTACAGACTTCCCAATGAGAATCTACATACATATCTCAGAGAGTTCCATATGGTGTGTTCTAGTATGAAACCATAGGGAGTATCTGAAGCCCAAATTAAATTACGAGTTTTTCTATTTTCTTTATCTGGCTTAGCAAAAATATATTTTATTTTCCTTCGAATTCAATTAAAAATGGGTTGATTTAAATCATATTTCTCTTGGCAGGTTTTCGCGAAGGAGCTCTTGTTAATATGACCCCAAACACAGCAAGGGAAATAATCTCGATGATGGCATCCAACTCTCAATAGTTTGGCTCTATAAGTGAACCCATCTGACGGCTTCACGAGGTAAGTATTGTTTCCCTTGAAACTGAAATCGACAAATTAACTAATGTAGTTAATGATCTTATCGCAAGTAAGATTGGACCAGTAAGAGTATTCTAGGTATGCACAATGTTGGATCTTCCAACAAACTATTGCTCGATGCTACAGGAATAAACTAGCGCACAAATTAATGTTGTGGGGAATTTTCTGGGACCTCCATAGAGGCCTTACAACCCTCATTCCAATACATACAACCTGGGGTTTAGAGATCATCAAAACTTCATTTAAGCAAAAAACCTGAGGCCTAATCAAGGTTATCAACCGAGACCACCTTCACGACATCCTGATCAGCCACAAAAATCATCGCTTGATTCGATCATTAAGAAATTGTCTTTATCACATGAGAAGTTCCAAAATTGCACTGAGTCACATTTACAAGAAATAGACAATCAGATTAGTCAATTGGCTCATGCTATGGGGCACTTAGAATCACAAAGTAAATTTTCCTCTCAAATTGAGATAAATCCACAAGAGAATGTAAGTGATATCACCCTCTGAAGTGGAACAATTTTTGAATAACCAGTCCCATAAGAGTTAGGCACAGAATCTCAGAAAAAAGATGATGAACTGAAATCCGAGAGGGAAGAAACAACAATTGGCTCATACTCCCAGAGAATAAATAAAAATGGCATAAGATCCTAAAGAAATAAAAAATATTCACAATCTGATCTAGCACCATCTCCCTATGACATTTCATCTCATTTCCCCTCAAGATTTGCAAAAAATGACAAACAAGCCAAGGATAAAGAGATGTTGGATGTTTTTTCAGAAGGTAGAAATCAACATTCCACTTCTTGACGTAATTTGGAAGGTTTTGAAGTATGCCCGATTTCTTTAAGAACTCTGCACCACAAAAAGGAGGCTTACCATGAACGAAAAAGTCAATTTAAAAGAACATGTTTCCGTTGTTTTTCAGCGAAGGCTTCCACCAAAGTTGAAGGACCAAGTTATGTTCACTATTCCATGTAAAATTGACATAAAATGTGCAATGTGTGATTTAGGAGCATCCATAAATGTGATGCCTTTATCTGTTTATAACTTGCTTTCTTCCGAGCCATTAAAATATATTATAATTACAATTCAGTTAGCGGACCGCTCAATTATTTATCCCGAATGAGTTCTGGAGATTTTCTTAGTGAATGTAAATGAAGTGAATATAAATGAACTCATCTTTCCAGTAGATTTCTATGTCATTAAAATGGAAAACAATCCAATAAATAATTTTTCTGAAATTTTACTTGGGTGACCTTTCCTTAGTATGAAAAACAAAAAGATCAATATAAGAAGCAAAATTATTATAAGGGAATTCGATGGTGAGGTCGTTAGATTTAATGTTTACAAAGTAATGCGATATACTGATAATATTCAAAGCTTAAATTTTGTTAATGTCATTGATCCTACAGTTGATGAATTTATAGAAACTAATTTTTTTATGATCCATGCAGGGAATTAGATGAGTTTGACTGGGAAATCAAAGAGTTCGAAAAAAATTCTATTTATTTCGATAAACTTATTTCACCTTCAAATTCTAAAATTTTACCTTATATTTTGCAGGCTCCTCAAATTGAATTGAAGCAGTCACTGAATCACTTAAAGTATATATTTTTTTAGAGAATATGACATTTTTGGTAAAAACTCACTACTGTTGTCTTGATGGATTTTCAGGTTTCTTCCAGATCCCAGTGGCGTCATAAGATTAAGAAAAGAAAACTTTCACATGCCCTTTCAAAAAATTTTCTTATCAATGAATGTCCTTCAGATTTTGCAATGTGCCCGCCACATTTCATAGATGTATGCTTAGCATCTTTTCGGACTATATCGAGAAAGTCATTCAGGTCTTCATGGATGATTTGACGCTTTACAGTAACACTTTTGACGAATGCCTTATTAATTTAACAAATGTATTGAAATGATGTCTAGAATTCAACATTTTGATGGAATTACAAAAAATGTCATTTTATGGTTGATAAGGGGTTGATTCTAGGACATATAGTTTCTTTTGATGGAATTGCGGTCAATAAAGCCAAGACTGGTATTATACGCTCACTCTATTACCCTACAAAGGGAAGGGAAATACATTCTTTTCTAGGCCATGCAGGATTTTATAGCTGATTTATCAAAAACTTCTAAAAAATAGTACAGTCATTATGCAATCCACTCCAAAAAGATCAAATCTTTGATTTTAACCAAGAATGCAAGGAATTGTTCGACATTTTGAAAGAAAAGTTAATATCATCATTGATTGTATAACAGACAAATTGGGATTATCCTTTTGAGCTCATATGTGATGCCTCAGACACTAGTGTTGGCACAGTTCTCGATCAGAAAGTCGGCAAGGTACCACACGTCATTACCTGTGCGTCCTACACCTTAGATCCAACAAAAAAAAACTACTCTACAACTGAAAATAATTGTTTTCTATAATATTTGCCTTTGAAAATTTTAGATCGTATTTTTTGGGAACAAAAATTTGTTGTTTATTTTGACCATGCATCATTACAATATTTAATGAGCATAAAGGAAGAGAAACTGAGACTTTTCCGATGAATTTTACTTCTTCAAGAATTCAATTTGAAAATCAAGGATAAAAAATCATGCGAGAATTTAATGGTCGATCACTTAATCTGAATTCCTCTCTCCATGACCAATTTGCCGATTGAAAAATTTTTTTGGAAGAACATTTGATGTTGGCACAGAAAGGAACTTCCCCATGGTTCGCCGATATGGTAAACTATCTAGCCACAGGTAAAATACCATCAGATCTACCAAGATAAGAAATTAATCGGATTAAGAGAGAATATTAGTTTTACATTTAGGATGATCCTTATCTTTTAAAGTATTGCTCTTATCAGGTAATCGGGTGATTAATCACCGAAGAAGAGGTAAACTAGATCCTTAATTTCTATCATTCGTATTCCTGTGGTGCTTATTTGGGACCAAAGTGAATTACTCGCAAAATTTTAGAATGTGGTTCCTTTTGGCCAACTATTTATAAAGATGCTTATATTTACTGTAAAATATGTGAAAAATGTCAACGAGCATGTAATTTAGGTCGTAGAGAAATGAAATGCCTTTAAATTTGATTCATATTTGTTAGATTTTTTATGTATGGGGAATCAATTATATGGGTCCCTTTACTTCTTCATTTGGAAATACGTAGGCGATTATTGAGAAAATTGTCAAGTTGGATCAGAAGGAATGGAGCATTAAATTATTTGATGCATTATGGGCATATCGAACCACCTACAAAGGTCTCAACGGAATGTCACCTTACTGACTTATTTTCGATAAATGAGTCATTTTTCGGTTGAACTTGAACATCAAGCTTATTGGGTAGTAAAGCAATGCAAAATGGAAATGGAAGCAATTGGAGCAGCGCAGAAGCTACATATTTAAGAATTAGCAGAAATATGAAGAAACGCTTACAATAATGCCTGAATATTCAAATAAAAGATGAAAGAATTCCATGATCACATGATTTCTTTTAAATTGTTTAATGTTAATCAAAAGGTATAACATCTCAAAACATGGCTAGTGACTAAAATATAAATTTTGAAAACTTTAGGGTTAATTTCAAAATAAGTTAAAAGTTCAGGGATTTAATTAGAGAATTTTGATGATTGGATTGATTAGCAAAGTTGGAAATATGAGAGGGTATAATGTTCATTTCATAAGGAATATTTTTATTTTTCCTTTATAAGGATATAACCACGTAGAGAATGGGGAAAAAGGAAAGAAAAGTCTGGAGAGTTGGGTTTAGGTAGCTTCTTCTTCTTCTTCTTCTTCTTCTTCTGCCAATGAGTTCAAGTAAAATGTGAGTTTCTTACAATTTGATTATTCCTTAATTTTATGATGGGTTTTGATTCTTTGGGTATTAAGAAAGCTTAAGGAAGCTTAAATATAAGTAAAAACTCAAAGGTAGATGAGTTATGAGAGATTAAGTAAATAGAGTTTTTAAGAGAATTATTGAAAATAAAGAAGTAAATGGATTTTTAAGTTGAACTTGACTTGTCAGTGGTCTAATTAAGAAGTTGGAAGTAATAGAAGTGAATTATAAACATGTTGAATAATTGGTGTGAATTTTGTTTCTAAGTATTCTATGGGGATTGTGCTTGTTAAAGTGTGCTTAAGTGATATAAGTTAGTTCTAATAAGTATATTTGAGTTTAGTAGTATGAAAGGAGTTATAAATGGAAGCTATATGTAAGTATGAGTTAATTTTTTAGTTAAAAAATGAATTCTGGGCATGGGGTATCGATACTTCTCATCCAGTAGCGATACTTCAAAGAGGAAAATGTTATATTGGTGAGAGGGTATCGATACTCTATGAATGGGTATCGATACCATAAGCAAAAATTTGACAAGTCATTCAAGGGGTATCGATACCAAAGGAGCAGTATCGATACTGAGGGTATCGATACCATCTAACAAGTATTGGTACCATTTAGAAAATAAGGATAGAAGAATCGAAATGGGGTATCGATATCGTGGAAGAGTACGATACTATAAGTATAAAGGTATCGGTATTGTGCTTGTAGTACTGATACTACTTGAGTTGGATATTAGAGATTAGTGCTTTGATTAGCTCGTAATAGTAATAATATTTTCATGTAATTTGAATTCCAATATTTATTGGATTGTATTCGTGTAAATAACGATCGAGAGCAAAGTCCAGGCAAGTCGACCAAGTTAATAATCATCGAGAAAGAGATAAGAGATCGGTATTGACTAGTGAGGCCAGGTGAGTGCATACAAGTGATATATGATGTTTAATGGAAATAGGACTTGTGACGAGTCTATTTCCTATAGTAGAATGCATAAATTCATGAATGTAAGCATATGTTTGATATGAGTGTATGTGTTATATGTTATTGCATGTGTTACATGATTTGTATGAATATATGCTCATGTGATAAGCCTTATGAACCGGTATAAGTTATATGATATGGACATAAGGAATGATATGATCATGTGATATGTGAACATAAGAGATTAAGTGACATGAGCTATGTGACCATATGAGAATATGACATGAGATATGTGATATATGAATTATATGACAACGTACTATGTGTAAGTGAACTACGTGCCTATGTGAATATGTGAAATGATATAAATGATAATGCGCATGTTATGTGTCAAGAGAGCTAGAGGTATAGTTGGCATGCCAAGAGTCGAGGGTTCTACGTGGTCCTTTGGGATATATATGTAATCCTTTGGAACATATATGCGGTACTTTGGTGCACTTATTTGATCCATTGGAATTTGTATGTGGTCTTTCGGGGCATATGTGTTATATGTGGTCCTTTGGGACATTTTTACGCGGTCTTTCGAGACAAAATTCACATGCCACTCAGTGGATTTTTATACGAGCTATTGTGACGGCATAGGTGCACAACCTCTATGTACTCGCATATCTATAGTTCTCACATGTGTACATGGGCTAATAAAGAAATAACAAAAAATACAATATAAGTGATGTATATTCTTTGTGATATGAAATGTGTTGTTTGGTTAAATGAATCATATGATAATTAAGAAGGTTAACTATAAGAATAGATAACTAAAAGGTATGAATGAATATAATATTGATAATGAAATGAGGTTATTGATAATAATGACAAGATCTGTATATGTGTACATTTGATTATATGTAATGTTATATTGTTTTGTGTGATAACATTGTATATTATGTTCATGCATGGTTAAGTAGTTAGAGTTTCCTTTATAAGTTTAATGCCTCACTAAGTCATTAACTTAGCGTGAGGGTGTTTCACACGTAGGTTCCGAAAAGTAAGGACATGAGCAAAGCAATGATAGGTAAGGTAAGACATGTCAGCTTCTCATTCCTAAAGATCATATCAGAAAAGTATATGAATAATATGTATTTTGTTATAAGGAAAGTAGTTGGAATGTAAATAAAAGGTTTGAGATGTATCAGCTCTAATATGTTTGTAAATTTTTTGATCTAAATGGTATAAATTATGCACTTTGTTTTAATAAAAATTAGAAATTTTATTCTTTTGTAAAAGTGAACATTTAGAAAAGTTAATGTGACATCTCGAAATCATATCTGGGTTGGATACGGGTTGGGGGGTGTTACATTTAATGGTATCAGAGCTATGGTTTAGCTGATTCTAAGTTTAAACAGAAGTTAAAGGAGTTTTAAAATGTGTACATGCCAACACATAGTGAAATTTTTTTATCTGATAGTGTAAGGAGTATTATGTGTTGCTAATAGAATAAGATTAGTAGAATATAGAAGAAATATGATTATGAGAATTGTTGAAGTGAATCGAGAGGTGATGAACCTGATGGTGGTAGCAATTCATCTGCCCTGACCATGCAGGATGAAGAGCGGACACCTTAGAAAGTGCCTCGTAAGATCAGAGGTTGATTTCAGAAAGTTGAAACCATGTTAGAATAGTGTTACAAGGCCTCCATTGTTTTGAATTGGAAAAATGATATGGTGTAGTTTCGTTATTACATGGATAAGATAGAATATGTTGGAAAAGTATCACCATAAGAACGTTAAAAGATCAACTGATGTGGTTAGAATTTGTAGAAGAGTTCAAGAATAAGTTCATCAGTGACAAGTGTATAAGATAAAGGAAAACGTTAAAAGATCAACTGATGTGGTTAGAATTTGTAGAAGAGTTCAAGAATAAGTTCATCAGTGACAAGTGTATAAGATAAAGGAAACCAGAGTTTATGAGCTTGAAACAAGAAAATAGTATTGTATAAGTAAGAATGTGGATTTGATAAGGGTTTGTATCCTAGATTGAAAGAGTTAGTGCTGGCTATTAAGATTATGTTATGGAAAGTGTCTTAGAGTTAAAAGATTTGAGGATATTGTCAGGTTAAGTTAACCAAATAAGAAGTGGATATGGATATGGTTGTGTATCTTGACCATGTAAATGTGATGTAGTGAAGGAGATAAGAATTTGTATGTATGAAGAAAGCTAAGAGTATAGTAGAAAAGTTGAGATGATTTCGAACAAGGATTTTCAAGAATAAGGTTTATGTCAGTAGTATTGACTATCAGAATTATGAAGATGTGATAACGATTGGTAATCAGGGATAAGTATAAGTGATATGAAAAGAGTATAGGAGTATGAAGGAAATATATGACCTATGTTATAAGGAGATCTTTATTTATGGAAAAATAATGGAATAAGGAAATAAAAAGGATGGAGTTTAAAGAATCAGGTATGATAAAGGTTATGTTGAGGTATAGATTATAAGTTTGATTAAAAGTAAGAAAGGTACGTCGGGTGATATGAAAGATTGTTTGATTCTACAAAATATATGTCTTAATCATCTATGAGGAAGATTTAAGGTTATGTTCTTGGTCAAGTAGACGTAGTCAGAGAGATAAAGAATGATTTATATGTATTAAGGAAGTTTAGAGGCAGTCAAATGATGATGGAATAAAAGTTTGGCTGTTATTGTAAGGTAATTAGAGATTGATGAGGGAATTGATTGATTTATGATTTTGAGTGATAAGAACTGATGTTATTGTCTATATGATAAGTGAACATATGGATGTATAAAGGAAAAAATAGTTAAAGAACTGAAGTAATGAAAGGCATGTTATTAACGATAACACAAAAGATTAAATTGAGGAGTCGACATGGGAATATGAATAGGATTTGTAGATAGTATCTTTATCTATAAGTGCAGTGAAAATTCGAGGATGAATTTTCTTAAAGAGGGGAGATTTGTAACGTCCCAAAACAGGGCTAGTGACTAAAATATAAATTTTGAAAACTTTATGCTCAATTTCAAAACGAGTTAAAAGTTCAAGGATTTAATTAGAGAATTTTGATGATTGGATTGATTAGAAAAGTTAGAAAGATAAGAGGGTATAATGGACATTTCATAAGGAAGATTTTTATTTTTCCTTTATAAGGATATACCTACGTGGAGAATGGGGGGAAAAGAAAGAAAAGTCCGGAGAGATGGGTTCAACTAGCTTCTTTTTCTTCTTCTTCCAGTGAGTTCAAGTAAAAGGCGAGTTTCTTAAAAGTTGATTATTCCTTAATTTTATGATGGGTTTTGATTCTTTGGGTATTAAGAAAGCTTAAGGAAGCTTAAATATAAGTAAAAACTCAAAGGTAGATGAGTTATGAGAGATTAAGTAAATAGAGTTTTTAAGAGAATTATTGAAAATAAAGAAGTAAATGGATTTTTAAGTTGAATTTGACTTGTCAGTGGTCTAATTAAGAAGTTGGAAGTAATAGAAGTGAATTATAAACATGTTGAATAATTGGTGTGAATTTTGTTTCTAAGTATTCTATGGGGATTGTGCTTGTTAAAGTGTGCTTAAGTGATATAAGTTAGTTCTAATAAGTATATTTGAGTTAAGTAGTATGAAAGGAGTTATAAATGGAAGGTATATGTAAGTATGAGTGAATTTTCAAGCTAAAAAATGAATTTTGGGCATGGGGTATCGGTACTGTTCATCCAGTACTGATACTTCAAAGAAAAAAGGGTTATAATGGTGAGAAGGTAACGATACTCTATGAATGAGTATTGATACCATAAGAAAAAATTTGACAAGTCATTCAAGGGGTATCGATACCAAAGGAGTAGTATCGATACTGAGGGTATCGATACCATCTAGCAAGTATCGGTACCGCTTTAAAAATAAGGATAACATAATCGAAATGGGGTATCGATATCGTGGAAGGGTATCAATACTACAAGCATAGAGGTATCGGTAGTGTGCTTGTAGTACCGATACTACTTGAGTTGGATATTAGAAAGTAGTATTTTGATTAGCTTGCAATAGTAAGAATCTTTTCAAGTAATTTGAACTCCAATATTTATTGGATTGTGTATTCGTGTAGATAACGATCGAGAGAAAAGTCCAAACAAGTCGACGAAGTTAATAATCATCGAGAAATAGATAGGAGATCGGTATTGACTAGTGAGGCCAAGTGAGTACATACTAGTGATATATGATGTTTAATGGAAATAGGACTTGTGACGAGTTTATTTCCTATAGCAGAATGCATAAATTCATGAATGTAAGCATATGTTTGATATGAGTGCATGTGTTATATGTTATTGCATGTGTTACATGATTTGTAAGAATATATGCTAGTGTGATAAGCCGTATGAACCGGTATAAGTTATATGATATGAACATAAGGAATGATATGATCATGTGATATGTGAACATAAGAGATTAAGTGACATGAGCTATGTGACAATATGAGAATATGACATGAGATTGTTGTGATATATGAATTATATGAAAATGTACTATGTGTAAGTGAACTACGTGCCTATGTGAATATGTGAAATGATATAAATGATAATGCCCATGTTATTTGTCAAGAGAGCTAGAGGTATAGTTGGCATGCCAAGATTCGAGGGTTCTATGTGGTTTTTCGGGACATATATGTAATCTTTTGGAACATATATGTGGTACTTTGGTACACTTATTTAGTCCATTGGAATATGTATGTGGTCTTTAAGGAGTGGTCCTTCGGGACATATGTGTTATATATGGTCCTTCGGGACATTTCTACACGGTTCTTCAGGACAAATTCACATGCCACTCAGTGGATTTTTATACGAGATGTGGTGACAGTATAGGTGCACAACCTCTATGTACTCGTATATCTTTAGTTCTCATATATGTACATGGGCTAATAAAGAGATAACAACAAATACAATATATGTGATGTATATGCTTTGTGATATGAAATGTGTTGTTTGGTTAAATGAATCATATGATAGTTAAGAAGGTTAACTATAAGAATATATAACTAAAAGGTATGAATGAATATAATATTGATAATGAAATGAGGTTATTGATAATAATGACAAGATCTGTATATATGTACATTTGATTATATGTAATGTTATATTGTTTTGTGTGATAGCATTGTATAATATGTTCATGCTGTAGACACTATATTTCATCCTAAATATGTGATTATATAATGTATATATATTATAATGTATATATATATATATATATATATATATATATATGTTATTTACACATTTTTATTCGTCTTGCTACAGACCCAATACAATGGCCCAATAATGCTCCATTTCACATAGGCAGCCCAAGAGCACTCCAAGCCCAGTACAGCTACCCAATAACACGCGACCCAAACCCGGATCCAGGACCTTCTCCAAGCTAACCCGCATTAGCGTCGCATCCTTTGCTTCAGCCGATCCTCTCGCCCAAGCGCCATTTATCCAAACCCGAGTCCACCGCCAATCTTCACGGCGCCATCAACGAAATGGTTCCACGGGACTCCTCCATAACCAACGAAACAAGAATTAGAGTTCGATTAGAACTCTATTTGCCCTAAAATAGTAAATTACTTTACTATAAATATTACATGTAACACCATTTGCAAGGGGGGAGAAAAAAAAGCTTTGCTTCAGGGTGGCTTCATCACTCCTCTTTTAGGTATGTTGAAATTACTTTGCTTTGCCGACTCAAGATTTGGCCAACAGTTGACATCTTCTCCAACTTCGTATGCTAAGGCAATGTGTATACCAACTTTTCACGTTTCTTTGTTTTGAATATGTTGAAGATCCCTTTAATATTTGTTTTATTATAATAAATGTAGCTGAAAAGAAAGAAAGTCTACCCTACATGCTACAACCATTGCTTTTTTTCCAATTGCCTACCCTATTTGCTCTCATCAGTACATGGTTATTAAATATTTTATAAAAAACCTTTAAATTATATATATATATAGTATTTGTGGATTTAGAATAAAAATATTATATGTATTCTTTTAATTTATTTTTTATTACTTTTAATTTTAATATGTATTTATTTTTTCTGTTCTTTTAAAAATATTTTTTTCATATTTATATATATATATTTTACGCTCTTTTATTTTATTATTTTCAAGACTGAATATTTTCTATTTTATTTTCTTATTTTTTTAATATTTTTTTTTGTTTTCTCAATGTATTTATTTATTTATTTTTCTTCTCTCTTTAATTTATTTAATATTTATCTTTTAATCTAACATTTTGACTTTTTTAAGGGTCAATTTTAATTAATTAGATGTAAGTAATTCGAATCGAATTTTTTAATTTTAAATTCTAATTTTCGCAATTAAAGACAACCGATAAATTAATTGGTACCGAAATGGCGGTTCAAGGGTGTTAATCATTCCTTGACTGTAACCGACTCCCGAACTCGACGTTTTTGGTACAACGCAGATCAGGTAAGATGGTGTCCGACCCACCTAATTTCGTTTTAAAATGGTCGGTGGTGACTCCAACCCAAATCAATTATCCAAGTCGAAGCCCAATTGCGGGGCGCAACCGAAAGACGGTTGCGACAGCTTGGCGACTCCGCTGGGGAGAGGTAAGTGAGTCAGGCCGAAATTAATTTTCGGTTGTCTTTTTATGTGAAAATGGTAAATTTTAATTTATTTATTCGATTCCAATTATTTATCTTTGATTATTTTTCAAATATATAGTTGTACTGACGTTTTTTAATGATTTCAGATTTTTTCAAAATTGTCATCTCTAAGCTCTAAACCCGAGCTCCGAACCCGTTTTAAGTGGGGGTCAAAGCGACGCATTCGTGTGAATTTATTCACCGCATATGCCTAGCAAGTAGCCTTCGGGATTCATATACCTTACGTCTTCGTGTGAATTTATTCACCGCACAGACATAAGGGAATGTGTCCTCTCGAGTTTAACTTAGTCCACACAAACTTGTGATAGGTTTAGGACTAAGGGTCTGGTAAGCCTAAGGGGGCACCGGCAAGGAGAACTCGGGTACCATTTTTTAGAACCTAAACTGGGAGACTTTGAAGGAGTTAGAGCCCACCCCAAAACCTCATTTCAAACCCTATGATGCCGAAATTATTTCCTGTTTACTTTCTGTTCAAAGCATGTGAACTAGAAATTTATGCGGTTAGGACTTGTTCAAAATCAACTTGCGGGATAAAGATCATGTCCGGGTAGGAATAATAAGCATGTGGGGTAGATATCATGTGGGGTAGGACTTTTATTTTCATGATTGTTTTTTATTATTTTCACCTCACTAACCTTTTTCATTTTTGTTCTATTTTATTTTGTTTTCATCATTTGCATCATTTAAAAGAGGTATTGATCAACCAAAAATTTGTTTGTTAAAACATAAATAATTCGCATTAATGGACAAAGGGGTTGTAATACAAGAGGTGAAAAATGCAAGGGTCCGGCTATGGTCAGAAAAGACTCATAAAGAAAATGAGGATAATCTGCAAGACAACTATGTGTCACATTCGATCAAGAAGACATGACGCCCATAATCAAATACATCAAAAGTTAACTTTTCAAAATTGGGTTGACAAAGGTGGCAGGGGCAAGACGAGAAAAAAGGTTACTAACCTCGAGAGTCCATTCAAAGATGACAAAAACAAGATGGCAAAATGATAGCTGAATTGGAAGAAACAAGCAAATGAACTTCGGATAATCCCTTTGATGGAGGATTTCAATGGAGTTTCCGATTCAGCAAAGGATGAAAGCCAGAGATGCAGTCATTCGATACTTTTGGGAACAAGTACAAAAAACAACTCGTCACTTGCATGGTTTAGCCAGAGAAGCCGGAGCGGTTCGGTAAGGCATTCGACCGGTGACACACGAAGGTAGAAGACTAGTCAACTTGTTTCGGGGTCTAGAGGATTTAGTCCGGATGTACCTTTAAATATGTTTATTGTCTCTTAAAAGATAAAACACTTTTGTCCCAATAAAGATTATCTATAATAACAGACATATTTTTAGATCAATGCCTCGAACATTTCATGCATTTTTGCATTTTCCATTTTGCATCTACATTTCATTTTTAAGCATTTTCATAAACATGAAATTTCTTCATGGAGGATTCGATGAAGTGGTTTTAACCACATGACACCACATGAAAGCAAGATTGTAACATCAAAAGAAAAAACTGAAATCAGTACAATGGGAGCCCGATCAGTTGGTTATATGACTAAGCTTGCCAGGATGATCTGAGAAAAGAGTCCACATATCCTGAGGGCTACGATGTTGAAGCTGTTTGCAGTTGCCACATAGGATGATCCAAACATTCCTTTGAGAACTATAAGGCGCTGAAGCGCAAGATCCAAAACCTGATGGATTCAAGGGCATGGACAGCCGAAGAAGGGGGTATTGTGTATACCATTTGCACCTAGAGGATTGTTTTGTTTGAACACGTCTTTGATCTTTTGCTTAATCTTTTAAACGATTGAATTTATGCTACTTTCTAAGGTGGAGCAATTGAACAAATTTTAATCTTTAGTTCTTTGAATATAAAATGAATTAAGGATTCTTTTAATTCTTCAAGAATTTTAGATTTTTGACATGTGACAAGATTAGACCTTTCTTATCCTGTCTCAAACCCCAAAATAAAATACCTTGATTATTTACCCAAAATAACTCATGGTCATTACCAAAAAAACCAAATTTTGACATTACCTCCCTTTGAAATTCTTGAACATTACATTTATCTTTTTCATACACTCATACCTTTCTTTGAGTCAATAAGATCACACCACTGTCTTTTTTTTAGACTCAAAATTAACTTTTTTTTACCATTAAAACCCAAGGCATTGAGTTGTTCATTTGAACATGAGCATTCTTCTAAGACACAATTTGGGACATCTCGCCGGGAGCCTGAACATTGAGATATGTTGGGAGCAATGAGCAAAAAAAACAATTCATTCGAAATAATTCTATCACTCATTAACTATACTGTTTTCATGTGAATGAAATTAATCCTGAAAATCTATCCCCCTGGGGATACCTCTTTTGTGAGGACTTCCATGTATGAAATGATGAACGGCTTTCTTTCTTTATACCTTCACAACAGGAGAAAATATATATCCCTTGTGTCCCCTTTTGAGCTGTAGTATTTTTCTTATAATTCAACCCTAACCAAGGATCACCCTCTACACTGGGGGGCAAGGTGGAGAAATTCTGCTCGTATGAGTGAAGACATTGATTCAGATGAGATATCCAAAGGTGAACCAAACGACAAGTGCGAAGATTCAATCAAGAACAAAAAAGAAAATAAGCAAAAAAGCAAAAAACAAAGAAAAAAGAGAAACAAGAACAAAAGGAAAAAATGAATCAACAAGAAAAAGGGACAAAAAACACATGCAAAGATTCCCTAAAGACAAATGGCACATCAAGCTTCAAACTATGAGATTGATCAAGCACAATCATTCTTGAATCTCTGAATCACTTCACTCGAAGATCATAGAACATCCAAAGAAAATCAAGAGAAACACATATAAGCAGATTTAAATTGAGCAAGACATGATTGATGGCATCAGAATGAATTGATCCTTGGTTCAACACCCTGAAACACTTGTTTGGGCCTATTTATCCTTTTCTTTCATAACCATGAACCATGGCCTACATTACGTGCCTTAAAAGTCCCTTCTAATCATACATGAATTTCTAAACAGAAGAGATTATCTTCATATTTCATCCCGCCCATCAGGATTAATCTTTGTTTGCAAAAAACAATGTAATTAATGTATGATAGAAATAACAAAGGGGGGTTCAAGACATAAATCCTGAATAACGTCTTGAAACCAAAGGAGGGTTCGAGTTGAAAACCTGAAAAGGCGGCTCGAATATAAAAATTGTGCAGCTGAGACGATCGCACAAATTCCTTGATAAGGCATCGCACCAGTAGAAGAGCATACAAGCTACCCCATCAAACCTTTGAACATCCAATGCCAAACCTTTGAGCATCAAATGAACAAAAATGTCAAACATTTGACCAAACACAATAACCTGAGACTTTTTTATCCTTTCTTTACTTGACCATTTCCCAAAAATAGCTTTGATCTTGGCACTTGTCAAATAGCTATAATTTATTAAAGGATTAACATCGTAATTAATTCTTTGATATCCAATGAACTCTAGTTTTATGATTCGTCTCAATTGTAAAACCGTGAAAGTGACAATATTTTCAAAACTTTGGATCAAACATTTTTCAAAAACTCTTTTAATTGATATTTTCATAACTTTGCAAATAAAAGAGAAAGAAAAACATTTTTTTCAAAAAGACAGTCTCTCTAGAGTGGATCTTGGTAAATGACAAGTGACTCTTAGACACAAAACTCATGCTCAAAATCAATGATGAAGCAAGAAATGAGGAACATTTGGGGCATCTTTGAATATTCAACATCAAATATTGGGGCATTTTTGGATATTGAGGCATCTTTGAAGATTCAACATACTAATGCGAATTATCAGGCCTTTTTCAAGAGATAAAATATAACCAATTTATGTTACATGCATCTTATGCATACATTTTAGAGCATCATATTTATCATTTTCCACATACATAATTTTTTGCAGCTTTTAGAGTCAAGTTTCGACTTCAAGACGAAGGATGCTCGATTCAAAAGCACCTTTAAAGATTCATGTTGGTTGCTTAACTCAGCAGCAAGAAACTACACTTCGACCGACTCAACAGATTGAAAGTTTCTCTCGAAACAACACAATTTGCTCGAGAGTGGATTTCAACTTCACGATGAAGGATATCTAGCTCGAAGCCAAACTTCACAATAAAGGGGTCTCCACGGTTTCAACTTCACGGCGAAGGGAGTTGTGTCCACCCGCAACATACAATACTTGGATTTCAACTTCATGACGAAGGATATTCAAGTCAAGGATCAACTTCACAACGAAGGGGGCATCCGCGATTTCAACTTCACATCGAAGGATATCAGACTCGATACAACGCAAGTTCAACTTCACGATGAAGGGACCGCTGGTTATCAACAAACAACTTCCCAATTTCAGAGCCAATTTCAACTTCACAACGAAGGATATTGGACTCTAGACAACGCAAGTTCAACTTCACGACGAAGGGACTGCTGGTTGTCAATAAACAATTTCCCAATTTCAGAGCCAATTTTAACTTCACATCGAGGGATATTGGACTCCAGACAACGCAAGTTCAACTTCACGACGAAGGGACCGCTGGTTGTCAACAAACAACTTCTCAATTTCAGAGCCAATTTCAACTTCACAACGAAGGATACTGGACTCCAGACAACGCAAGTTCAACTTCACGACGAAGGGACCGCTGGTTGTCAACAAACAATTTCCCAATTTCAGAGCCAATTTCAACTTCACAGCGAAGGATATTGGACTCCAGACAACGCAAGTTCAACTTCACGACGAAGGGACCGCTGGTTGTCAACAAATAACTTCTCAATTTCGGAGCCAATTTCAACTTCACAACGAAAGATATTGGACTCCAGACAACGCAAGTTCAACATCACAACGAAGGGACCGCTGGTTGTCAATAAACAATTTCCCAATTTCAGAGCCAATTTCAACTTCACAGCGAAGGATATTGGACTCAAGACAACGCAAGTTCAACTTCACAACGAAGGGGCCGCTGATTGTTAATAAACAACTTCCCAATTTCAGAGCCAATTTCAACTTCTCAGCGAAGGATCTTGGACCCAAGACAACACAAGCTCAACTTCACGACGAAGGGGCGGCTGATTGTCAACAAAATTTTATTCAGAGTCAATTTCAACTTCACAGCGAAGGATATTATACTCGAGACAACACAAGTTCAACTTCACAAACAAAGGGACGGCTGGTTGTCAACAAACAACTTCCCAATTTCAAAGCCAATTTCAACTTCACAGCGAAGGATATTGGACTTGAGACAACACAAGTTCAACTTCACAACGAAGGGACGGCTGGCTGGTCAACAAACAATTTCTCGGTTCCAAGCCAATTTCAACTTCACGACGGAGGATATTGGACTCGGAACAATGCTACTTACTTGGAAGGATATCCAATTCCAGGCTCAACTTCACGATGAAGAGGCCACCCGCGGTTTCAATCTCACGACGAAGGGAATCATGCACACAAGCATCATCCATCTTTAGATTGGATTTCAACCTCGCGACGAAGGATATCCAACTCAAAGAAGGATTATCTGTCAACAAAGACCTTCGAGTTCGACTACGCTCAGCTCCAAGGCACATCATTTACAGCATAACTCAAGGCTAGAAGGGTTATCTGCCATCAAAATTGTCGAGTTCGATACATTCAACTCGATGACACATCAATCGCACTACTTTTCGATTGCAGTCGAGGTTTTCAAGTCGAGAAGAGGACCTGGGTTAGCCGTGCCTTAGTGACAAGCAACTATTTTCGGCAGTATAGCTTAAGTTGAGAAAAGATATCTGTCAGCGAAAACCTTTCAAGTTCGATTTCATTCAGCTCGAGGGCCTGTCAACCGTATGTTGGAGTCAAGAAACTATTTCTCAGTCGAATATTTGAACCAAGGTCTTTAAATCGAGAAGAAAACCTAAGTGGACTACAATTTGGCGAGAAGCCACATTCCAATTAAGTTCCGAACTATGGCTTCAATTCTACATCATTTCAAGATGGACTCGACTTCGCGACGGAGGAGCCATCTGTAACTCAATAACAGGGAGTCATTTCATATTTCAATTTAGATTTATAAATTAGTCTTAACATCGAATTTCAACTCAACAACAGAGTATATTCGATGTGGATGAAATTTGTGTCTTGAAATCTTTGCTCTATTTTCGTTACACGATAATGAGCAAAGAGGGGCAGCTTTAGACACTATATTTCATCCTAAATTTGTGATTATATAATGTATATATATTATAATGTATATATATATATATATATGTTATTTACACATTTTTATTCTTCTTGCTACAGACCCAATACAATGGCCCAATAATGCTCCATTTCACATAGGCAGCCCAAGAGCACTCCAAGCCCAGTACAGCTACCCAATAACACGCGACCCGAACCCGGATCCAGGACCTTCTCCAAGCTAACCCGCATTAGCGTTGCATCCTTTGCTTCAGCCGATCCTCTCACCCAAGCGCCATTTATCCAAACCCGAGTCCACCACCGATCTTCACGGCGCCATCAACGAAGTGGTTCCACGGGACTCCTCCATAACCAACGAAACAAGAATTAGAGTTCGATTAGAAATCTATTTGCCCTAAAATAGTAAATTACTTTACTATAAATATTACATGTAACACCATTTGCAAGGGGGGAGAAAAAAAAGCAAAATACACGCGGAAAATACAGAAAAGGGGAAGATTCTTACCGGGTGGTGGAGTCCAAAGGTCACCGGTTTCTGAGGAGTTTCGAAGGAAAAAGAAAAAGCTTTGCTTCAGGGTGGCTTCATCACTCCTCTTTTGGGTATGTTGAAATTACTTTGCTTTGCCGACTCAAGATTTGGCCAACAGTTGACATCTTCTCCAACTTCGTATGCTAAGGCAATGTGTATACCAACTTTTCACGTTTCTTTGTTTTGAATATGTTGAAGATCCCTTTAATATTTGTTTTATTATAATAAATGTAGCTGAAAAGAAAGAAAGTCTACCCTACATGCTACAACCATTGCTTTTTTCCAATTGCCTACCCTATTTGCTCTCATCAGTACATGGTTATTAAATATTTTATAAAAAAACCTTTAAAATTATATATATATAGTATCTGTGGATTTAGAATAAAAATATTATATGTATTCTTTTAATTTATTTTTTATTACTTTTAATTTTAATATGTTTTTATTTTTTCTGTTCTTTTAAAAATATTTTTTCATATTTATATATATATATATTACGCTCTTTTATTTTATTATTTTCAAGACTGAATATTTTCTATTTTATTTTCTTTTTTTTTTTAATATTTTTTTTGTTTTCTCAATATATTTATTTATTTATTTTTCCTCTCTCTTTAATTTATTTAATATTTATCTTTTAATCTAACATTTTGACTTTTTTAAGGGTCAATTTTAATAATTAGATGAAAGTAATTCGAATCGAATTTTTTAATTTTAAATTCTAATTTTCGCAATTAAAGACAACCGATAAATTAATTGGTACCGAAAGGGCGGTTCAAGGGTGCTAATCCTTCATTGACTGTAACCGACTCCCAAACTCGACGTTTCTGGTACAACGCAGATCAGGTAAGATGGTGTCCGACCCACCTAATTTCGTTTTAAAATGGTCGGTGGCGACTCCAACCCAAATCAATTATCCAAGTCGAAGCCCAATTGCGGGGCGCAACCGAAAGACGGTTGCGACACACATGCATGGTTAAGTAGTTAGAGTTTCCTTTATAAATTTAATGCCTCACTAAGTCATCGACTTAGCGTATGGGTGTTTCACACGTAGGTTCCGAAAAGAAAGAAGAGGAGCAAAGCAATGATAGGTAAGGTAAGACAAGTCAACTTCTCCTTCCTAAAGATCAGATCAGAAAAGTATATGAATAATATGTATTTTGTTATAAGGAAAGTAGTTGGCATGTAAATAAAAGGTTTGAGTTATATCAGCTCTGATAAGTTTGTAAACTTTTTGATCTAAATGGTATAAATTATGCATTTTGTTTTAATAAAAATTAGAAATTTTGTTCTTTTGTAAAAGTGAACATTTAGAAAAGTGAACATTTAGAAAAGTCAACGTGACATCTCAAACTTGTATTCGGGTTGGATACGGGGTGGGGGTGTTACAAAAGGTCTTATTGTTTAATTTTAAACTTAAACTTTTTTACAGGTAAGCTTCGATTAAAGTGGTTAGGACCATTCACGATGACTCAAATATTTCCTCATGGCACTGTGGAGATAGAAGATAATTTAGGAGCTCAGTTTAAAGTGAATGGTCTAAGGTTGAAGTTGTATTATAAGAACGCTCCAATTAGAGTAGTCGAAGAAATCGAATTAGAAGAGCCTACGCTTTAAAATTGGGTCATTCACCGCTTAATGGGAGGCAACTTATTTTTAATTTTTAATTTTATTAGCTTTGAAATTTAAATTTTCATTAGTTATTTTCCTCTAATTTATGTTTATTTTAAGTTTTCAATTTTTAATTTACATTTTGTAGGTGCCCTGTCAATCCTAATCAAATTTGGATAAAGTAACAAAGGAGAATCGACCAAATTTATTACCAATTTGGAGTTAAAAATCGCATGAAATTGGCCAAGTTTGGAGCAGCATAGTCGCGCATCAGCTAAGGATTGTGTCCAATTCTCACTTGCGCACCGTTTCATTAAACGGCGCGCGTTAGCAGCCCTCACATGAACCGACGAAGATAGCATATCCCATCCTCAATTTTTGGCTTCCCTCCCGTCGTCATAATCAAATTCCCCCCCCCCCTTCATTATTTATTTCCACCACCAAAATACCAATTCCAATTTTTTTTTTCTTTTTATTTTTTGATAATCCATTCACCTTATCACTCTCTTTTTCAAATTCCATTATCTCTTCAAATTAAGACTCCACACCAAATTCAACTTCCACGTGATTAATACAAATGCCCAACCCCTGTATCTTTGTTTCATTCGGCCGCTCGTCTCCCTTTCTTCTTCTTTTTCCTTAGCCGCACAACCAGGCCAAAGCCATCACCCCATCTATTTCCTTGCGCCGTCTCCATTCGCACTTTACACTGAACATTCTAACATCTTTATTTTCTTTTCCTCTTATCAAGAACCTATGGTGATGATGAGAAACCAATCGGGGAATCCATCTTGCCCGCCGGTCACTCTCAATGGTAGCCGTCGTCGAGTTGCTGCACCTCTGGTAATCGACATTCCGAGCAACTCTGATTTAATGCCCCAGCCTCCACCCGCTCATGTTCTCATACCCGTTGCTCGCTGTGAAGTGTGACGTAAGCATCAGTCGCGCGCGTGAACACCCACTCCCGAGCCGATACAATCCGCCTCCGCCACCTATTCTTCTACCGACTGCATGATGCCACCACAAGGTTCTATCAATCAATCTGGACCGTGGCGGAACCTGACTTCTTCATCGGCCGACCTAACATTCTACTCCATGCCTTTCGTGTCGCCTTCGACGTCGGATGTCACTCCATCGTTTTCGATAGGGGTGTAAATGAACAGAGCATTAGGTGAACTATTTGTGAATTGTTTGTATAATCTTCGTTTATGTTCATTTATGTTCGTATAATATTCGTTTATGTTCGTTTGTTATGCTAAATAAACTAACATGAACAAAAAATTTATGTTCATTTAATAAACGAACGAACACGAACATAAGTGTGTTCGGTTCGTTTATGTTCACGTACAAGCTCATTTACGAGATCGTTTATGGACTCATTTATTAACTCGTTCATTTATGTTCATGAACAAACTCGTTTACCCTATTCTCCTTTTCCTTTTATTTTCTACATTTTAAATATTGATGAAGATAAGGATTAAATATAACACATGATAAAAAGATGCATTTTAACTATGAATTTTAAGGAGTTTAAGTACCAGTGACGTAAATTTATTATTTTTCTTTAGCTTGAAATGAAATTAAAATTTGAATATATAAACGAACAATAAACAAACTCTAAAGCAACGCTAAAATGAACACTAAATGAACACTAAACGAACATATTCATGAACATGTTCATGAACATATAAACGAACACGTTAGCGGTCATTAAACGAACGCTAAACGAACATATTCATGAACATATAAAAGAACACATTCGAGGACATTAAATGAACATGTTTGTGAACAATAAATAAATGACCACAAACACTTTCAAAAATAAATAAACGAACATGAACACAATATTGAAAATTTAAACGAACACGAACCAAACACGAACACCTTCAAAAATAAATAAACGAACACAAACATAACCTTGTTCATTCAAGCTAGTTTCATTTACACCCTTAGTTTTCAGCCCACTCGACCTCACCTAAAACAACCCGAGGTAAATTTTAAGCCAGCCGATATTGAACCATTACTAATATGACATACTGTTTATGGTTTTACAAATGACTTCGTGGGCGGATTTCCGAATGATGCACCACCACAACCGGCTGTTGGCCACGCCTCCTCCTCTCGTCAAACCCGTGGCCAACACCCTCGCTCACCATCTTTTGTCGCAAATTTGGAAGAATACCCTTACATGATGCTCATGAACCCGAGCATGTTCATTCATCCGAGCGCCATCGTCGTGGCCGAAATTATTCTGTTCCTATCGACAAAGTTCTACAAGGTTATCTCGACTTTGATAATGAGGAAATTTGGCGGTTTAATAGCATTCTACACCGTAAATTTCAGGTTTGGATCGAACGGTTGATACTTTACATTTGCGTGAATCGATTATAACATATTTTGATATGATTGGCTGGAGATTATATTATGAAATTAGATGCAATACTTATTATGAATTAGTCTTTGAATTTTACTCTACATTTACATTTTTACCCAATCGTATTGTTTCAAATGACATGCAAGGTGTAATTTCTTTTAGATTGTTTAATGAATATTTTACTATGTATTTGATAGATTTCAACTTTTCTATGTGGTTCGTGATAGATGTCACGGATCATGATTTTATAACTCCTTTTGGTGAGATCCCACGGGATTTCGATACAAACATAGCTTATGAGGTACTCATTGGCTTGGCGGGTGCCACTATCGATACTCGCACCACCAAAGGGAGGCACATTCATGATCCAACTCTCCTCTACGTAACCGATTCCTAGCATACAACTACTCCAGGCGTAATGACACTACGTTCAGCTTAAGTAAAGTCAAACTATTTTTCTTGTGGAGTATGCAAACCGTTGTGAATGTAAACTTAGGCTTTTAGTTCGCCCGCGCCTTCGAGTGCATTGTGCAGTCCGATCGCCTGCTCATTCTTGTCCCTTATATTACTCACTTAGCATCTCATTTATTTCCATTGACATTTGATACTAACCAATAAGCATATGCTTTTACAAATGACCCATTGGATGTTAGGTGTTTGGACTCTATGGGACTCATCGCCGATACTTCCAATGCGACAGACATTGTTCCAACCGGCACGACTACACTATGCAATGGACCTGTTATTTGTGACTTATTTTGTTTTAGTCCTTGTTTGTCTAGTTAATCAATTTATGCTTATGTCATGTTTTCAATTATCTGCATGTCAACTGTATTTCATGTTATGACACATTATTTTGGATCTTTTCATAGTAGCCCATTTACGCATTTTTGGACTTGTTATATCTCTTTACATTATGTTAATATCTTTAATTTTGTCATGTATTCAATTATTTATTCCATTAAAATTTCAATGTATGTAATGTATGAGATTTGTTTTTATTTGTTGATTTGCGTCGTGGTTAAATTTTCACCTTCCAATTTATTATTGTTTTAATTTATTCATGCTCCTTTAATTTCTATGTTTTGATTCTAGTTGGTAGGTAGATATATAATATAAAATTTATTTTTCACTGATCGTTATTATCATTATGGTATTATTACTTATTATATCAAACATTAGCTGTAAATTTATGTTTTATTTGTCTTTCATATGTATGCGTGTATTATTATTATATATGTTGTTTCCATATTTATATATAGTTTTTCAAATGTGTACATGTGTACGTATTTTACGTATTCTATAATTTAATTCCTATAAAATATCTTTGCTTGTTAAGATTTTTTATTCGCGTATTTTTAAAGAGTATCAATCGTAGAATGGACGTGGAAAGCATCGCTTAGTCAAAGTAATGTGATCCGATACGACATTCGAACGAAATATGAACTTGAAAAATTGAATTTATTTTACTAATTATTTCGTTTTTATTTCCACTACCACGACAATATATAAGCGACTAACTACCAATTTTTTGGTGTTGTGAGGATACTTATCCTTCCCCACGTGTAATCGACTCCCGGACCTTTAAATTGAATATTTGATAACGCGGACTGATTTTTGTATAAAAAACGATTTTTCTTAAAATTGTTTTAAAAAACGATTTTAGGTATTCGGTCTACCTAACCTAAAGGTCGATGACGACTCCTGTTCAATTTAATTTAAATTAATTTAAAATCATCAATTTTTTAAATAAAGTCATAATTGTTTTTTTTTTAAATAATTATAATAAAATGCATATATAAAAGTTCAAAATAATTACCGTTCGATGTTGTTTATTCGACTAATCATAGACCCAGCCCATCTCAAGTTCAAAGGCTTTATCCTTTGCTTCATCATTTACCTTGTAGATGCTGTTTTAAGAACAACTCACATGGTTACATCTAGTTCTATCATAAGTACTTGTGTTCCGATGGAAAAGCAAATAAAATACTACGCACAGCAATGCGCGATGAATGTGAAATTTAACATAAAAAGGTACACCTTGTGCACCTCCATCTTAAAAAATTCGAGGCTCTTGCTCACTTCTTATTGTTTTGAGTACTACAATCTGCAATAAAATGGCAGTATACATTGCTAGTTCAGTGGAGGTTATTTAAACTATTCCATAAATGTTTTCGAGAAGTTGCGTTTCAGTTTGTTGTAATATGTAAGATCAAATAGTGAAGGCACTCGCACAACAAACAAGAAATCTAAACAATGTAGCAAACCCTTACTATTTCCAGAGAAGTAAGGTTTCTTTTATCAGTTTTCGAATAAGCGAGAAAGAAGTTTTCTGTTTGTCGTAATATGTAGGATCATAGAGTAGGGTCCACTCACGAACACACAACAATCCATTATCAAAACAGGATTCATGATTAAAATGATGATGCAAGCAGCAATCTTCCTAAGGTAGGAAAGAGTAACATTTTGGCAACTTCAATAACCCCTTCTCTGCATGTCATTTCGGACAGCTTCAACTTTTCAATATCTCTGTCGTCCATTCAACCATTAAATTATGTGAATGTTAAGAAGATTATTGCAAAGAGAGGAAAGTAATCAAAGATGACAGCGGGAGTGATTATAAGAAAGGTTTTTAACTCCTTTATATCCTTCGGTGTACATATTCCCTCACCAAACAGAATGTAGAAAATCAATCATGTAGCTAGACCCAGCTAGTTTCAAGTAATGGCTACGTTGACTTGAGTTGAATAATTACAGGTGAATGGTAGGTAAGGAACACAAGAAGGTGCATCACTTGTACTTCATTTTCCTTAATCCAACAGGCTACATCCACTCCACATTGTGAGAACTTACGTTTTGGCAGCTTGTTTCCCTTCTCGATTGCAGCGCCAAAGTACATCTAGATCAATTTTGACAAGTGACAGACAAATGGGAAGCGATACATTATTTACTATAAAAAAAAGGGATAAATATAGCAATGGAACTAGCAACAAAACTAGGAAAAGTTGAAGCTCAATTTGCAAGAAATGAACTTACATGGGAGATGCCAGACGGTTCAACAATGTATAATTGGGGTCCATCTCTGTCATAACCTCCGAGAATTACCCCACAACCAAAAGTCCTAAGCCAGCAGTAAAGAGCGCATAAATAGACATAACTTGCAACGCGCTCAGAGTTCTCTTACAGGAATGGGTTCAGCGTACACACTTGTTGAATAATGCAGAAAAGACTTCAAGAACTTATACACATTCTTTATTCAATCAAATAAGATAAGATACATTGGCTTTACATCACTTTGTTACATTGTTACATTGTTAAGAATAACAATCTTCAACCAACTAGCTTCTAGATCATTTCTAGAATCATCTCAAATCACCTCATGCATTAAGCATGCATGGGTGTATGTTAGAGTATGCCCAAAGACTAATCATATGATGATTGTAATAATACATTTATTTACCGATTTTATTGAATAAAGGCATTGCCACTATTATTTTCAGTTATATATATGTGTTTAACATAAACTGGAAGATAATAAAGTCCATATAATGACATAATTGTTATTATTAAAAGATCCCTAGTCAAGTATTATTATGGGCATGGACAATAATAATACGCTTAAGACTAAAATGTTATTGATTGATGACAACGAGTTATCATTGACATAGAGATGTCATAATTGATACATGATTATATTGTTAGAGAATAATGTATTGGATTGACCCACCATGAGCATATGTCTTGGATTATTATGTGACAGTCATAACATTGCTCATGGTGATGACTATATGTATGATCCTCAGACTTGAGATAAATACTATCCCAACATATATTGTTGTATGTTTTGATACAGCTAAACAAGCTCCGTAACTAGTTGCTCTATAAGGACTGTTATTGAATATATCTCAATATATGTAGTGGGTGTGTATGATTAAGATAGGATTTGTCCTTCTTACATAATAGGAAATATATCTTAGGCCACTTGATTGAGTAAGACTAGAAATGCATGGCCATGCTCGAATAAGTTGATATGAGATATCATAAACCTATTCGTTAATTAAAGTCTACTCTAGATATCAAGAAACAATAGATGTGCTATACAAGTGTGACTATTCCAAGACTTGTGCCTATTCTAGATATAAAGGACATAAGGATGTCATACATAAAAGAGTTAATCACCAAAATGATATATCGAATCATATTTTCTTGTAACTTAGGTGACAATGATATATTGCTAGATGTCACTCTTTGTATGTAATATTAGAATTGTTCTAATAATTATTGCTAACGTTACAAGAACCTACAGGGTTACACCCTAGGATTGAAACGAGCAAAGATGTACAATTTATTGTATGTTACTAAAATATATCTAGAGTTAATTAAATATATGTTTTAATAATCCCGAATATTTAATTTCAATTAATTAAATATAGATTTAATTAATTTGAAATAATAAAATCCCTAATATGATTAGGGTAACTTGGATATAAAAGGATTATTAAATTCCAATTAATTAAATATAGATTTAATTAATTTGAAATAATAAAAACCCTAATATGATTAGGGTAACTTGGCTATAAAATGGTGTGTTAGGTCTAGCAGCCGTTTTAAGAGAACACAAACCAAACCTTCAGCCGTTTTTCTCTCAAAATGGTTTTGGGGAAGAAAAATATTGCTCTCAATCGGGTGAACTGAGTAGAGGCCGAGACATGATTTCGTGGAGGCTTACGATTCGAACCGATCTACACCACCAGTATTCACTGTTGTCCTTGTTGTTTTTCAAGGAACCCGCTGTAAGTATTCGCATCCCTTCCTCCCGATTTCAGGTTTTCGTACTTGGATCGTTGGTGATACCGTCGAGTTTTGTTTCTGCTGCTGCGCCATGGGGTGCGCTGACGGTCCCAACAGTGTATACACGAGCATACATAGAACTGGTTATCACGAGCATGCAGTAACTCACAATATTCTTCCCGCTTCTTCTTGCCTTCAGCAATCAAACAAACATTAGCTTATCACGAAAGCTAGCAAAGGTTGCTTTTGACAAAGGCTTGGTCAAGCCATCTACAACTTGATAGCTGCTGGAACATAACTCACAAAAAGTTAGTTTGTAACAACTTTTTCTCAAACAAAATACACATCTAAGTCCACATGCTTGGACTGCGAGTGATACACTGGATTAGCATTAACGCAATTGCACTTGTATTATCACACCATATCATTGCCTGCTTATACCTTGGCACCTTCAAGTTAGCAAGCAAAGCATCAACCCATGCTACTTCTGCTGCAGCATCTGCAAGACTTCTATATTCAGCTTCCAAGGTTGATCGCGACACCACCTTTTGTTTCTTTGCACTCCACGACACAAGATTTTCTCCAATAAAAACACAGTGACCAGACATTGACCGCCTATCATCAGTACAGCCACCCCAATCAGCATCTGAGAAGGTTGAGACTTGCAATTTGCCTGGTACAAACTCAAGACCATAGTTTAATGTTCATGCTAGATAACACAAATATGTTTAGCATCTAACAAATGTTGCTCTCTAGGAGCATATATATGGGCCACCTTGTTCACACTAAAGGTAATATTAGGCGTTGTGTGACACACATAAACAACCCCCCACTAAACTGCGAAACTCTCGAGCATCAGCAAACAAGTGCCCTTTATCCTTGTTCAGCTTGGAGGAAGCTACCATAGGAGTAAAAGTAAATGAAGCCTTGACCATATTTTCCTTCTCAAGTAGTTCCAAGATATACTGCTTTAAGCTAAGAACCAACAGTTGACCACATCGTTTGACTTCAATGCCTAAGAAATAGTGTTAGCTCATCTAGGTCTATTAAGGTAAAATGATTTTTTAAGAGCAAAAACATCTTCCCAATTCCACTCGATGACTGTCATGTGACTATTATGTCATCAACATAGACCAAAACATATGTTGACATTTCATCTTCTGTTAAAACAATATGAAGCAGACTACCTTTCGATTTAGCATGCCAATTTCGTGGTGCTTGGCGCAGTCCATAGAGAGTTTTTTGCAGTTTGCAAACCAGCCTACCACCATCATGAGAGTATTACTCAAAACTAAGTGGTTGTTGCATGAAGACATCTCATTCAAATCACCATGAAGAAATGCATTATTGACATCTACCTGTATCAATGACCACCCTCCAGAAGCAGCAAGAGCAAGTATAACATTCAATGTGGAGAACCGATCAATAGGGCTGAATGTTTCCTTGAAATCTTGCCCAGGTACCTGAGAGTATCCCTTTGCCACCAGACGCGCCTTATACCTTTGCACAGACCCGTCAGAATTACGCTTTATCTTAAAAAGCCACTTGCAGCCAACAGTGGTTCGCCCCTCAAGTAGCTGCACAAGTGACCACATGCCATTACTCTGAAAAGTAGTAAGTTCAGCATGAACAATTGCCTTCTATTCTTTGGACTTCATAGTTTCATTAATAGATATAAGAAGAGAATCATCCAAGGAGCTAACAAAAACCTTGGGCTTAAAGATCCCACACTTGCTTCTAGTTAGCATGGGATACTGATTTGCAGAGGTTACATTATGCTCAAGAGAAAACTACATGTGACCACTAGACAAGTCTTCAGGTATTGCAGTTGGCAACTGTGTAGGCTCAAGATTAATAGGTTCAACTGTGATGCCTTGAATTGCTAAGTTATCATCACAACCTTGAATACTGGAACTTGCACCATCTTGACTAATAGAATCTTCATGAGCATGGGAAGACGTGTTAGGATGTATCGAAGAGTCAACCATAACCCTTGTGTTCACACGTTCAGACACAACCTGTAAGGGTGCTGATCGCCATACATGAGTATTAGAAATACATGCAGATTGTTGTTTTTCTGCAAAAGGAAATACATTCTCATCAAATTTGACATGTCTTGAAATATACACTCGACCATCCTGACCAAGACATTGAAAACCACAATGCTGTGAATTGTACCCTAAAACAAGTAGAGTGCAAAACGAAGCACTAACTTATGCTGCTAAAAGGGTCTTAAATAGGGGAAACAACAACAACCAAATACTCGTAGTGTCTTGTAGTCTGGCTTGGATCCAAACAACTTTTCAAATGGAGAAATATTACCTAACACCCTTGTAGGTAAACGATTTATCAAATGTGTTGTTGTAGCCCCAACATAGGACCAAAATGAAATGGAAGAGCCGCTTGAGCTAGTAACACAAGAGCTAGCTCGACCAAATGACGGTGTTTACGTTCTACAACACCATTCAGTTCAGAAGTACGAGGACATGTAATTCGATGAGAGATGCCTGTACGAGTCAGTTCACAAGACAATGCCTATACTCACATCCCCAATCACTCTACGCCAATTTAATGGACAAGGAAAATTGAGTGGCAACCATTGTTTGAAATAATCAAAATGCATCAAGAGCCTGAGACTTATTCTTTAGCATATATATACCCAGGTATAACGTGTACATGCATCTAAAAATTACACGCAATATCAATAACCACAGGAAGAAATATGTGCAGCACCCCAAAGATCAGTAAAGATAAGTTGAAATGGAAGATTATACACCGTAGTAGAAGAATCAAAGGGCATCTTGTGACTTTCCCCCATGCAACAAGCAACACAACTTGTATTAAGATTGTTTGAAATGTTAACATTGATCGAATTACACACATCCTTCAAGGTATGAAAAGCAGGATATCCTAATCTCCTATGCCAAAGCTCAAACACACTGGAATGAACAACATTATGAACTTCAGCTTTATTACATTAAGAAATTTAGACTCCATAGAAAATGTATAAAGACCTTCACGTTGCTGCCCTCGAGGCACCACTACACCAGTCATTTCATCTCGAAAAAAACATTCATCAGCATGAAACTCTAAGAAGAACTTGTTATCCCTAGTTAGCTTGGGCACCGAAAGTAAATGCTTTATTTTTTGGGTATATGCAAAAGATCACTCAATATTAATGCTTGAGAAGAAGCATGTAAAATAGATGTACCAATCGAGTTTACCCCTAGTGACACACCATTACCCACTAGAAGGTTACCTAGTCCAGTAAACTCGGAAGAACTCATCATCTTGGAGGCATCTGGGGTTGCATTATGGGTCGCTCCCGAATCAACAACCCAATGCTCACCTGAAACTACATATGCTTGGGGTTGATTAGAAACAGACATGCCAAACTTAGCACTGCAGCAAGAACAACCTGATGAATCAAGTATGGCACAATTAGCAGTACTAGACTCATCCCTCGACCGTGATGAACTAGAAGGCGCATTGACACCAGGAAAGTCTCGATCAAACCTATACCAACACCGATCAATAGAATGTTTATTTTTACCACAGAGCTGACATTGGAGACGAGCACGACCTCGACCACGTCCTCCAGACCGACCCCCTCGAATTGACTCAGTTGTGCCAGCTACAGATCTCCCTTGAACAACATAAGCGTTCATTGGAAAGTTCTCAGGCTGAGAATCAAACCCAGTAATCTGTGTTTCAGCATCAACCAACATAGAGTAAACATTATCTAATGAGAGGGATTCACGAGTTGTGGTAATCACTGCCATGAACGACTGATACTCCCGTGGTAAGCCTTTAAGAATGCTCACAATATGCTCGACTTGAGACACCAGACTTCCTTAAGAAGCTAGGGCATCGTATATCTCTTTAACTCGGGTGAGATAAACCCGGACTGAATCATCACATTTCTTCATAGACTGTAGTTTGTAATGTAGATTCATGATTGTAGTTGTAGATCGATTTGCAAAGAACTGCAGAATCGTATTCCAAATGGCGGCAGTTGACTCAATACCAACGAATTGTGGCAACATTAGAGCACTAATCGTGGATAGAAGCCAGAACACAAGCGCACTGTCTTGCGCTATAAAGTCTTCATGAGCTTCATTGGCTATTGTTTCACCATGCTCATTGACAACTATCTCCGGCGGAATTGGTAAGGAGTCATTTAGCAACCGTTCAAGACGGTGACTGCGAACTGTAAGCAGGACATGTTGCTTCCACAAAAGGAAGTTCATCTCGTCAAGCACTACATTTACACGTTTTTCGGTAAACGTCCAAGCTTGCGAGGAGGAAGAATAAGCAAATAGCACCATCACAGCTATCAGAATGCTCCAGGACCGAAATTGAATGATACAATGTTCAATAACGCAGAAAAGACTTCAAGAACTTATACACATTCTTTATTCAATCAAATAAGATGAAGATACATTGGCTTTACTTCAACTTATATAGCCTTTACAATGCTAAAACTGCTTAACAACATTTTGTTACATTGTTAAGAATAACAACCTTCAACCAACTATCATCTAGATCATTTCTAGAATCATCTCAAATCACCTCATGCATAAGCATGCATGGGTGTATACGAGCATGCATGGAACTGGTTATCACGAGCATGCAGTAACTCTCAATAACACTACACCAGTGTCAACAAAATAAACTTTCAATTAGATGAGCATATGACAATAGGATTAAAGCTGATTTAGGGAGTTGATAGTACAGAAAAGAAAGAAAAACCTTTGATAATTAGTAGCTTCAGACTTAGCTCGGGCCACAATTTGTCTGTCTTCAGCAGGTAATCCAGCCACTGCCTAAAAAATATAGTATTGCGTATAATATGGATGAGAGAGCGAGAGACTAAGAATTCAAATCTAGCGTTGAAAAATATCAATGTGGCTAAAGATGCAAATATACAATGAATTGAAGTTAAAAAATGGGGGGAGAGGGGATATTAGAGCATAGCATTCCGGAAAAACGATGAGCGGAATGGATTCTACGATTAGACCCAGACAACATTATCTTTGACGCTATCAGCTTCTCCACTCCCTTGAAAAAAATAATGTTCATTTTTATCGAAAGTTAAGTTTAATTTCAAAATAAGCAATCAAAGAAAAAGAAGTATACCATAACGATCCCATCTTTGCATTTTATTCCAATTACAGTTCTGAAAAATAAGAGAATTGAGAATCTAATTGACATAAAAGACGTATACTTAGTTATTAGTGAAAAATAAGTAGAACGAACCGCTATTATCGATGGCCTTGGCGGCGTACTTGATCTGAAAAACTCGGCTGTCGGGAGAGAAAGTTGTAACGGAGAGATCGTAACCAGTTCCTATGTTGCTCATCTTTCTTCTCGCTGCTGCTTTCTCCTACTTCCAAAACTTTGCTCTTTCTTCTTTGTTGCTCGGCCTTAGTTAAAGTAAGTAAATGACAAATTTATTACTCCTATGAGTTCCCAGTTTTCTTTGTTCTCAAGTCCATGCTATGGGGAGCGGAAGTCAAACGTAATTTGAAAAATCAATTTTTCTGATTTCACCTTGCACAAATTAACTTTGAATTGTAATTTCAAAGACTCACTTGATTTAGAAAAAATTTAAGTTCAAATCGAATTGTAAAATATAACTTGAATATTAACTCGAATAACTCAAAATTTTTAATAATTAATGTATTGATTTTTAACTTTAAATCGAATCAATTCAATTTCTTATTGTAAAATAGATCTCATCAACTCGATTTGATCAACTCGAATAATTTGATTTGACGGGTCTTCTTCGGCCTATGAAGTTTGCTGGACCAGCCCAAACCTAATTACTCTTTGCTTCAGGCCCTTAGCGTCCTCAAAATCGCAATGATGCAAATATAGTCCTAAACCGTTGAGTTTTAAACTTTTTTATTAGTCACGTAGAATATTGTTGTTGTTTTTTTCCTTCCCGGTTTCCCGAGTTTGTCCGGTCATCTTAATTGATTCGTATCGTATATTTAATTTTAGTGGGTGAACATCTCAATAAGAATTTTCTACATACATAGAGACTCGAACTCAAGACTTACTTAAACGATATCAAGTTGCTTACCAATTAAACAAAGCCCACTGATATTGTTGGCGTCCACTGATATTGTTGGTGTTCTCTAAATGAAAAATATAAAAATTATTAGGTGAAAATACTAAGTAGTCCATGTCCCTCTAAATCATAAATCATAAAGTGAACCCTTTTTTAAGAATAACATAAATCAATCTAGTTCTCATGATATTTTCTTTGAAATGTAATTACAATACCTAAATTAAACAAGATAGTTGTTTAATTAATCGCTGCAGTAATTACAGAGAAAAAACTTTAACATATAACAATTTTCTTAAATCCTGGCTTAAACATCAAACATGATAGAATGATGAATAACATTAGTGTTGTTTTAAATGTGCATGATGCATGTAAGCAACAATATCCTTGCACGAATGAATCCAAAATCTATTTATAATTATATTTCCTCGAGAAGTAATATACATTCAAGAGATAATTAACAATTGTTTCTCCAAACATCAATATATTTAGAATGATAGGCTTATACTTTTGTCATCCGTAAATGTAATCATATTAGTAGTTAAGAATGCTAAAGGAAAGCCTCATCTCCCATTTTTTAATCTAATTTTTAATATCTTTGTGTTTTTTTTCTTTTCTTTGATTCTTGTTTAACCAGCAACGACATTAATCTTAATATTGGTGGTAGATAGTCGGAGACTATTATTATTTTATTTTTTATATTATGTCTTTTATTTTTTATTATTTTTTTTTTTAATTTGAATAAGAATCTCTATCCTTGTGACATGTTTTGCTCTACTCTTATAGCACACGTTTTCTCCACTCTTGTGGCACGATCCTTATTACTTTTTGGTATGTTTTTCACATACTTTTGATGTCGTTTTAGTACTCGTACAAAAATCATCACGGTATTTATTTTCTAATTGGTTTGTCGGTAGTCATGTATAATCAGATCCCTCTTTAGTAAAACGTAGTTTGTCGATCTAATCGAAATTGTGTAACGAAGCAGTCTATCAGATTGTTTGGTTCGCTCACTGCTTCTTTATCATTTCGTAAAGCGTATCATTCGACAAAGATAATGAGTTATTATAAAGGTTATTGAGTTTTGATGTTGATTGTCATTCTCAATGAAATGTTTATTTTTTTATTTTTGTATGAATATTTTGATGACTATTATATCTAATTTTCTCTCAATACTTTAATGTTTTATAATTTTGATTCCTTATGTTATTAATTAAAATCAGTTGCCATTGTTCAAAAAGGAAAAGAATGCCAAAGGAAAAAAATAAGCCGACTGTACGAGAACAAGAGTTAAATTGATGGACGAAATTATAATATAAGGGTTAAATTGAAATAAAAAATATACAAGTGCTAAAATAATAGTCTAACTATAATAAAGGGACCAAAAGAGGTATTAAGCCTTTAATTAAAAATGGGAATATGCCATTGCATTGCAATATCTAGGGTTTTAGTACACCCTCACAAAGTGAGTCCGCCATATATATACCACCCATTTCATTGTAAGCTCGTATATCCGGCTTTACTCAACTTTTACTGAGATCTCATCTCCTTTTCTCTCCCTCTTTTTTTGTCCTTCGAATTCCCAAAAATGGCTGTCACTTTCTCTAACCTCCACACTGAGTCTGGCCTTAAATCCCTTAATGACTTCCTCTCTGGCAAATCTTACATCTCTGGGTAAACCCCTATTATCTTACTATTTTCCCAGAACTCAATAGTTGTTTCTCAATTTTTAAAGCACTAACAATGAGATCTTTATGTTTTTCTTTTCTTTTCCAGGAATAAGCTGAGCAAGGATGACATAAAAGTTTACGCTGCTGTTTTGAATAATCCTGGTGATGCGTTTCTCAATGTTAGCAAGTGGTATAATTCTGTTTCATCTCAACTTGCCACCAGGTAATGTTTCTTATTTATTGTGTTGTTCATGATACACTTTTCTTTGATTGTTAATATCTGTCTTTGGAAATTTTATTAAATCTACAGATTTGTCTTAGAACAATCCATTTTATTTTCAATGGTTTTTAGCTTCCCTGGGAAAGCTGCTGGGGTTGGATTTGGCGGCAAAGCTGCTCCAGCTGAATCTGCCAAAGATGAGGTGTGTTTCAAGTTGATTTATTGGACCCAAGTCATAGTTCTGTTTTAAGATATAGTTTGTTAGAGTGAAATCATCCGCTGAATAGTTAATTGAGAGTATATCAATAATATGCAAGTAGTTTGTTGAATAGAGGTGTGTCTATGGGATGGTTGAATAATTAGTTGAAGAGCAGTGAGATTTTTCCTAATATTGTAGTTTGGTTTTAAAAAAGAAAAATCTATTTATGTGATCTATTCAACATGCTCTATCAGTTTCAGTTACGATTTGATTTCTATGAATTGTGAACATTTTGTTTGTTATCTAGATAACTCTATGTTGCTCTTCTCTCGACTCCTCAATGGTTTAAATTTTATATTTTGAATTCTCTGTCCCCCCTCGTTTTCCTCAAATGTATCTCAAGGAAAGGAAAAGCAATTGCCTTTAACATAGTGCTTGTGACCTTGAAGCTTTTTAATTTCAAAATGCTAATGTTGAGAGTATAACCTCTAGTATTCTTCCTCTATTATCAGTTTTATTATTTAATTGCTTATTTACTTGTTTTTACCTGTTTTCTGCTGACAGGCTGCAGATGATGATGACTTGGATTTATTTGGTGATGAGACAGAGGAGGAAAAGAAGGCAGCAGAGGAGAGGGAAGCCTCTAAAAAGTCAGCTAAGAAGAAAGAAAGTAAGTATTTGTGTTTTTGTTTCATGTTAAAGATGCATTTTTGCTGCTTTGATGATCTTAATCTTTTGACATTGGTTGATTCTTGAAGGCGGAAAATCTTCTGTACTTTTGGATGTTAAACCATGGGATGATGAGACTGACATGAAGAAGTTGGAAGAAGCTGTTCGATCTGTCGAGATGCCTGGGCTTTTGTGGGGAGCATGTATGATTTGGTTTATAATTTCTATTAATCTGTTGCATCTATGTTACTTTGGACTCTAACGTGACTGTCAGATGTGATTGTCTGATACAAGTATAATTTGTTTATTCATATTCATGTCCGAATATGCTATACTCAGGTATTTTAGATGACCTGAAGAGTCATAGTAACATGGATGGATTACATACAGCGCCTATCCTAATGATTATTTGTTTTGTTATACTTGCAGCAAAGCTGGTTGCCGTTGGTTATGGCATTAAGAAACTACAGATCATGCTTACTATAGTGGATGATCTTGTTTCGGTTGATACCCTTATAGAGGAGCACCTCACAGTGGAGCCACGCAATGAACACATTCAGAGCTGTGACATTGTTGCATTCAACAAAATCTAGACGACTTTGTTTTGTTCCACGGCCGTTAAAGAGCCTGCCATTGGCAATGTTATAGACTTTTTTGCTTGCTTTCCCCTCCATAATATATGTTTTTTGCTTGAGCTGTGCTAGAAACTGCTTCTGCTCTAGATTGAGTATTTAAGGACGTTATATGCTTTGATTTAATTTAAGTTTTCCAAAGCAGGTTTAGTGACCTTGCAGATTGCATAAGCGGTTCAACTCTATAGATGGAAACGGAAGTCATTAATCTCTGTTTTGGAACTTAAAAGGAATTTTCAGGTTCATTATATTTCATCGATTGTTTACACTTTTATTGTTGCTGCGATAATGATAATTAAATGTTTAATTTAGTCTATTCAATATTTTTTAGTGTTAAGTGACAGAAAGTTTGATGAACATTTATTTTTATTTTTGAAAGGAAGCAACTAATTTTATTGAAAATAAAAATATCTCAAATTACAATAAAGATATTTTATTGAAAAAATATCTCAAATTACAATAAAATTTTACAATCAATTAAGTATATAATTAGGACAATTTATTATAATCATTTAAACAAATTAGCAACTTAAGATTAGACCATACGAAATAAGATTAAAATTTTAACTAAGAAGCTCGAACAAAGACAGATATTAATAGATCTTATTGTATCGGTAAATGATTTACAAAAGAGGATCAAACTATTAAAGATTACCGACAAAATCATGAATCAAACTCAAGCGAAGTGAAAAACTATCCACGAATGAAATGGGTATCCAAATTCACTCTGAGGGTTCAAAGCAGGGAAGATCAATAAAATATCAGATAAGTAACATCTTGATCAGTCGTGATGATGTCTAATCAACCCTTGTAAAAGATATATGAAAAAAGCGACCGAAAAATATGTCAAAAGACAAAAGAAAGCGTGCCAAAAGTGTCATACAAGCACTTACTGAAAATCAAAAAACAAAAGAAAATAGAGATACAATGGAAAAGACAATAAAGAAATACTGACGGTTGGCAACCAACATTAAAGTTGATGTTGTTTCCAATCAACAAAGATGAAAAGAAAAGAGATGAATAACACACCAATGAGAGAAAACTAGGTTTTATAAAATAGAAATGTTGGGCTCGAAACGATCAACCAAATAACTCCAAGAGGAGCTTAATTGACCAAATAAAATTTTGGGCGTATGTAGAGAAATGATAAAATTTGCAGAAGCATTTAGAGTGGTTCAACTTTTTCAAATGAAGCCTACAACCACTACCTTAGCTACACACTAAGAATTTCTAACAAATTTACTAATTTATTTTTCTTTTTCTAGGTTCAAGAGTAACCTTTTACAACTCCCTAGTTTTCAATGGCTAAACTAGAACCAAAGCCCTTTTACAAAAGGATGAGAAGATTGTAAATAAGAAAACCTCACAAAGTAGATGTATACAATTAAGCTCACTAAAACACTCTATGTACAAGAGAAAAGGAAAAATAAGATTGAAATAGATTTTCTCTTGGTATTGATTGTTTGGATAGGTGTTGTAACCTTCTTTAAGTGTCATTGGGTTGTTTTTGTAGTGTGGAATGAGTGCTAGTTGTTTATGACCTGTTGGGGATGAGTTAGAGTCATTGGAAGCATTCATTTCTCATAATTGTGGCTACCTGCACATAAAGTTTCGAAACTTTAAGAAGAGTCCGTAACTTTGATGCAAGTTTCGAAACTTTTAAACATACTGATGAAAGTTTCGAAACTATTACTTAAAAATGAACGTTGAAGAAAATCATACCGTTAAAATTGTTTCACGGGGCAAAGTTTCGAAACTTTAAGTAAAGTTTCGAAACTCACTATTCATGAACAGTACCTAAGTGAACATGTCGTTAGCAGTGCCAAATAGTAATTGAATATTGTTTTTCATATTTTAAGAGCTTTAAAGACATTGTAAACACTTTAAACATATTTTAATTAACTCAAAAATATTTCATATATAAATATCAATTTAGAAAACATTTTTTTCAAGTTATTTTGGACTTGGAATTATATTTGAAATATTTGATTAAATCCAATTAAGTCCAAAAATATTTTACCCTTCTTTATTATATTAAAATATAGGTTCAACAAGAAAAAAGAAAGATTAGAAATTGAGTATGAACTTTTAAGTTGGGTTTTTTTGTTGTGAATGCATTTATAGCAACTCTTGCTTCATATTCTAGGCCAATTTTGGTAATTCACATGAATAAAAAAATAATGATTAAGAAAAGAGGTTGATATGGTAATACTACATTACAAGTTAATTAGAAGTTATCATGGGTCTTAATATCAGACATTGGTCATCGTATTTAATAGGGATGAGCATTCGATCAAGTTGAGTCAATAAATTTTAAGTTATTCGAGTTGACGACTCGTATTTTGTAACTTGAACTTAACTTAATTTTTTTCAAGTCGAGTCGAGTTTAAAAAATCAGAGTTGAATTGTTCAAGTTTCTATGCAAATTTTATGGTAAGGATTGATTCCAATTTTTCGATTTTATCTAACCATATATTTCTTCATATTATTTTCACATTATAATGTTATTTAATATATCAAATACAACCTAAAATTATAAAATATATTTATAATATTATATTTAAAAATATCTATTTCGAGGGTAAAATATTGAAGTATAAAAGAGTCAAGGAATTGATGGGAAGAAAGAATTTACAAACAATTGCAATCAAAAGACTAAATTAAGTAAAATACAAAGTTAAGGAACTAAATAAAAAAAATAGAGTATGTTTTAAATAAAAAAAAAGGAATTGAAGTGTATATGTATTCTATAGTGGTATATGTGATTCAAATTTGGTAAAAAAAAAGTAGACTTAAAAATGAAGGATGAATTGAAGAAATAAGGAAATCATGAAAAGTTGAGGGTCTAAATTGAAAAATAAAAAATTGTTATCAAAAAGAGAAATTGAAATCTCATAGCTATTCTATGATGGTCTAAGAGCATGTGGTTCAAATTTAGTAAAAAAATAACTTAAAATGAAAGAGTAATTGAATGAATAAGGAAATCATGGGCTAAATAGAAAACTATCAAAATAGTCAACCCAAATTTTCAACTCGCTCGAACTCAAAAACTAATTCGATAATTCGAGTTTACTCGAAGAACTCAACTAAAAATAACTCAAAATTGTAAAAAAATTCAGATCAAGACGCATTTTGCTCACCCTAGTCTTCGATCACTCCAGTAAGATTAACTTATGAATTAAGAATAATTAATTTTATTTAATAATGAGTTTAAACACTTAAATTAACTATTGGTATATGATAGATGTTATTATAATGGTTTACAAGAGTTTAAGTTGCCGTGGAAAATAGCCTACTTTAATTAAAAAGCAACATATGAAAATTTGACATATAATTAGAAACATGTTGAACTGCATAGGCACATCAATTTTTACTCGTATCAAGACGTTGAAATTTATACAAAGAATAGTTTAGTTTAACCACAAGCTCAAATGTAGAAGAAGTTAAAACAGAAAGAATTACTCCTGATAAGGGATATTAAGATCAAAATCCAGCAACTTCTTAGGATGAACTTGTTCAGGCAACAGCGTTCTGGCGACACTCTCTTTAGCTTCACCACACCCTCCTCGTTTGGTTTTTGCCTGTGCTAACTCCACCTTCAATGGATCCTTCATCCGATGGGCTGTTTTGTGGCCACCGAGTGCCTGACCTGTGGCGAAAGTCTTGCTACATATCTCACATTGGTGCACGCTTTTCTTCTCTAATTTAGCCTTCTTCATTGATCTTCTTTCATGGGATTGGTTGGACTTGTTAGAATTTTGAGTTCCCAACTTCACCGTTGTTATCGGCTCGCAATAGGGTATCAAGCTCCATGTATTGGCAAGCAACGTGCTCTCAGAATCAGCAACTCCATCCATATCTCGATAGCTGGTGCTCTCTTCAGTCTTCATCTGAGGATGGCGAGCGTGACAGAATCTCAACGGCACTGCATCGTAGATTATGTGGCCGTCACTAGCACTTCTCTTGAAACCTCTTTTTTCAGTTTGGGAGCAGGTGGGCATGTATTTCAGCAAATCTAGGTTTTGGTCATTACGTGAAGAGACTGTGCTCTCAACCCATAGTTTCACCGTGGTGTCGGCTTCATGGGACGTTGCAGCAGGAGGGTGGTGAACACCGTTGGGAAGGGTACGGCGGTGGATTCTCATATGCTGGCTCATATGCAGGCACAGTAACTGCATCGACGAGAAACTTTGGTTGCAAACCAAACAAGCAAAACCATCATCTTGGGGTCCAGGTTTGGACCTAGGCTGATACTCAGTATGGATCCGAATATGACCGTGCAAGGCGTTTCTGGATTTGAAGCCTTTGCCGCAATATGTACATAATATGATCGTTGAATCCTGATGAGCAGTTTTGAGGGATTTCAAGCAGTTACGGGCGGGGGCGGCCAAGGAATCAGCGCTATGAGACATGTGAAGCTCTTCTTCTTTAGGATCACACGTATGAAATATCAACTGACGATACAAAGAAAGAAAGAAAGAGAAAGACCCGATCGACTGTGTGTTTGTGGGCGGCGTGTATACTCTCTCGCTTTCTGCATAAATATATACAACAAGATAAACCGCCTAGTCATGCTGGGCTTACTCTCTCCACTGAAATTTAAATATAACTTGATTAGCAAGTGAGGTTCATTAAGTAATTTCCTGGAAACATACTTCTTTCTGACCATACGAACGCTACTATTGTTTCTTATTCTATGCCTAATTTTTGAAATTCAGATAATTTACTACTAAATGATTAGTTTTTGTTTAAATTTAATAATAAATATATACAAATATTAATATAAATACAATTTTTAATTAATGAATGAATAATAAATTGGCCCGCCAAATCGGATTAGATCAAATCCTAACCTAGAAAAAGTATCATGTTTACCATAGTGGATGGTAATATTACAGTATTGATATTTTTTTTTATCACTTAACATGCTTCACTATCACTACATTAGGATAATGGACCATTACAATATCATAAATCTTCTACTTTGATATACATCAACACATGTACTTAACAATATATTCAAACATGGATGCATCACATAACATACATCATTAAAAGATTCGTATTTCATTATTCAAACACTAAACATACATTCAGATGTTATAACTTTATAACCTTCAATAAAATGCCGTTGTAGGGATGCGGAAAATTCGTTAGTTTGATAACCTACGGGCTACTATACAATACTTTTGGTTTCAATTGAATATGTAAAGAAATCTTGGGTGAGTGTATACAAGGTAATTAAATATTTAATTTTGTTCTTGTGAAAAAAAAAAGAACACATGCTTTTAGGTTTAGTTTAAAGAGTTTTATGTGGTCCCTTTACTAATCTCTCGAAAATCTAAGTTAGATTTCATAAGTAAATGTTAAGCATTCGGATTTTAATATCTTAAAAAAAATTGAAAGGATTCTATAAGATTCAATTTGAATTAATCGTTAATAGATAAAATATCGATGATATTACTGAAAAATCATTCGGATTTACCAGTGTTTACTCATAACAAGACGTAATATATACAAAGAAAAGTTTCTTTTAACCACGAGTTTAAATGTAGACAAACTTAAAACAGGAAAAAAAATTAATCCTGATAAGGGACATTAAGATCAAAATCCAGCATCTTCTTAGGATGAACTTGTTCAGGCATTAACCCAGGAAACAGCATTCTGGTGACACAATCTCTAGCTTCACCGCACGCTCCTTGTTTGTTTTTGGCCTTGAATGGATCCTTCATCCGATGGGACGTTTTGTGGCCACCGAGTGTGTAACACCCTCAACCCGTACCCGACCCGGATACGAGTCCAGGATGTCACATTGACTATACAAAACAATACTCTAAAAAACGATAAAACATTTAAACTTATATTATTAAAATACAATAATATACATATGTTAATACAAGTTTATCAAAATACTCAGAGCATACACAACTTGACTCTTTGATTACATGCCAACATTCATTTACATAACAAAAGGACCTATGATTAAGTTGCCTCTGATCTGATAGTTGCAGGAGTAGTGTTGTCCAACTGCTTAACCTGTCTCGTCTACTTTCTCGGATCCTACGTGTGAAACACTCACACGCTAAGTCATCGACTTAGTGAGGTAATATAATAATAATAACAACAAGGAAATGTAATGAAAATGCCATAATAAGATGAAATATGCAGTTTATATCACCATGTTCCTTACCTATAAGCATATTACCTTAACATTCATGAATTCGTATCAATAACTTTATTGGCTCATGATACCATACTAAGAACCTAAGGTATGTGAGTACTGTGAGGTTGTGCACTATGTTGTCACCACAACTCGTATAAATGCACCGAAGTGCCACGTAGAATTATACCGTAGTGCCAAATAAGATTATCCCTAAGGACCACATAGAAAATTCCTTAAGAATTATATACATATGCCAAGGATCAAGTATGTGTCTCAAAAGACCTCACACATGTACCAAAGGATACATATATGTTCCGAAGGACCGCGTAGACCTTCTACTCTTGGCATGCCAACTATATATATAGTTCTCATAAACATGGGCTTTTCCCAATTTACATAGTATATCACATAGACATATCATTTCCTTACCTTCATCACATGGCTCATATAACTTTGCATACATATTCATTTAAAACATGTTACACAATGCACATAATATGAATTTATATCATGCTTCACAATATGAAATGAATCATGCATCAGTGTATTGAATCTAGACTTCTCACAAGTCTAGAACTGAATATATATCTATAATCATGTTATGCATATGCACTCACCTATATTTCTTTGTTTTTTCCTCGATCGATCTTATTGGGCAATCGCTCTAGAACTTGTGTAGGCTCTGTATCTACATAGTAATTCATTGATACTTATCAGTATACTAATTAATATATTCTAAACTATCATTCCTTAGGCTAAAAGAAAAGTCATTTTCATCTTTTAATGAAGGTATGCATCGATGCACTACACCATGTATCGATGCATCCCTTGACGGGTGCATCGATGCACTATCTATGCATCGATACATAAATCTCATTCGATGTTTGTATTTAAGGGGGTGCATCGATGCACTACTTGTTCATAGATACACTGATGGCATTCAATGTTTTTATTTTAAAGGAGTGCATCGATGCACTTCATGTGCATCGATACACCTTGAACAATTTCTGAGATTTTATCCTTGATGCATCGGTACACATTGAATGTGCATCGATGCACATAGCCCAGAAATGTCATTTTTAGCACGAAATCCCTTCATAATCCCCTCAACACTACATAATTCACCTCCTTTTATATCCCTAACTTGCATACACTTACTTAAACTAATTATTATCCATTCAATACCTCTAAAACTTAGAAATCCAATCCTCCATATAGAATTTAAGAATCTCACTCAAATTCCAACATTTTCTAAATCTAATTCTGACATTCATATCCTTTAATTCCACTAATGACAAGTCAAATTTAGTCTTAAAATCTAATTAATACTTTTCTGTCAAGATTTCACTTATTCACCTCCTTTCTTTAATCCTTCCTAACTCCTTCATCTTTTGATTTTAAGATAACCTAAGCTTTCCTTAAGCTTAGTTATCATCTAATAATCAATAAGCAACCTTAAATTCATCACGAATTTGATCAACAAGAAAACTCACCTTTATTTGGACTTCACGGTGGAGAAGAAGAATGAAAAAGAAGAGAAATCTGGAACTTTGGTTTTCCCCAATTGTCTTCCACGTGGGTATTAAAATATCCCTTCAAAAGTAATATTTAATTACTTCCCTGCTAAAAGACTAATTTGCCCTTGTAATTCTTCTTATTTGCTAATTGATCCTACACAAAACATTTCAATCAAATCCTTGAACTTCTCAATTTATCCCATTTGGTCACTGAATTTTTAAATCTCACAATTTAATCACTAACCCGATATAGAGGATGTTACAAATCTCCCTCCCTTAAGAAATTTCGTCCTCGAAATTTTATTGCACAAACAAATGGGGGTATTGAATCGCATATCCTCTTCACGTTCCCACGTTGCTTCTTCTATTTTGTGATTTCTCCAAAGAACTTTGACCAATGGAACCATTTTATTTCTCAATTGTTTGACTTCGTGAGCCAATATTTGTATTGGTTCCTATTCATAGGTTAAAGCAGGTTGAACTTCTACTTGTTCTGGTGCAACGATGTGAAAGGGATCGGACCTATATTTTCTTAACATGGACACATGGAATACATTATGGATTTTCTCCATTTCTGGTGGCAAAAATAACTGATATGCCACTGGTCCTATTCTTTTAACAACTTTATATGACCCGATGAATCTAGGACTTAGCTTTCTTTTCTGACCAAATCGTAATACTTTTTTCCATGGTGATACCTTCAGAAACACTTTATCCCCATCTTCAAATTCAATCTCCTTTCTTTTAAGGTCAGAATAAGACTTTTGTTGATCAAATGCCACTTTTAGGTTATGTTGAATTTCCCGAACTTTCTCTTCCATATCTTGAATCAAATCTAGACGAGTACATTCCGATCTTTGAGCTCATACCAGTTTAATGGCATATAACATTTCCTTCCATATAACGCCTCATAGGGTGCCATTTTAATACTGGACTGATAACTATTGTTGTAAGCGAACTCCGCCAGTGGTAAGTATTTCTCCCATGACCCTTTGAACTCCATAACACATGCTCGCAATATATCTTCCAATATTTGAATAGTTCTTTCTGATTGTCCGTCTGTCTGGGGGTGAAAGGCGGTACTAAAGTTTAAGCGAGTCCCCAACGCTCCATGCAAGGATTTCCATAATCTCGAGGTGAATCGAGGATCTCAATCAGAAATTATAGAAACAGGCACTCCATGCAATCTAATAATTTCTCTAATATACAACTCTGAATACTTTTCCATAGAGAAATATGTTCTGACAGGAAGGAAATGTGCTGACTTAGTCAATCGATCAACAATTACCCAAATTGAATCTCTTTTGTTTGGAGTCAGGGGTAACCCCGAAAAAAATCATCATTACATTTTCCCACTTCCATTGTGGAATGGAAAGTGTTTACAATAATCTAGACGGAACTTGATGTTCGGTTTTGACTTGCTGACATATTAAACACTTGACACAAATTCAGTAATGCTTTATTTCATCCCTGGCCACCAATACCGATCTTTTAAATCCATATACATCTTGGTTCCATCAACAATTACCCAAATCGAATCTCTTTGTTTGGAGTCAGGGGTAACCCCGAAAAAAATCATCATTACATTTTCCCACTTCCATTGTGGAATGGAAAGTGTTTACAATAATCTAGACGGAACTTGATGTTCGGCTTTGACTTGCTGACATATTAAGCACTTTGACACAAATTCAGTAATGCTTCGTTTCATCCCTGGCCACCAATACCGATCTTTTAAATCCATATACATCTTGGTTCCACCCGAGTGCATCGTCAATGGACTGCAATGAGCCTCTGTTAATAAATCTTTCTTCAACTCTTCATCGTCTGGTATCACAATTCTTTCTTTATAATACAATTTCCCATCAGACTTCACCTCAAAATCCTTAATTTCTTTATTCTTTACTTGCTCTATTCTTTTCAAACATATTTCATCTTGGCTTTGCAATTCTCCTATTCGGTCCAACCATGATGGTTTAAGTTTTAACTCTGCACATAGACCACCGTCTCCAGTCAAAGTTAACCTTGCATCCATAGCTCGTAAAGCTGCAAACGTTTTTTTACTCAAAGCATCTACTACCACGTTAGCCTTTCCGGGATGATAGTCAATTATTATATCATAATCTCTCAAAAACTCAACCCATCTCCTTTGTCTCAAATTAAGCTCTTTTTGAGTCATTAGGTATTTCAAGCTCTTATGATCCGTATACAAGTAACATCGTTCTCCATACAGATAATGACGCCAAATCTTGAGAGCGAACACCACTGTAGCAATTTCTAAATCATGGGTGGGGTCATTCTTTTCATGTGGTTTTAACTACCTCGATGCATACGCTACCATCTTCCCTTCTTGTATTAATACACACCCCAACCCATTATGGGACGCGTCACTGTATACGACAAAATTCTTGCCAGATTCCGGTTAAACCAATACAGGAGTTTCTGTCAGAATTCTCTTTAAAGCTTTAAAACTTTCTTGACATTCAGAAGTCCAAACAAACGGTACATTCTTTCTCATCAGCTTCGTTAAAGGCATCACTATCATCGAAAAATTCTTAACGAATCTTCGATAATAACCAGCAAGTCCAAGGAAACTCCGAACATCTGATACATTCTTTAGAACTTCCCAATCCATTAGCTTTTACCTTTTGAGGGTCCACCCGAATCCCATCTGCAGAGATTACATGCCCCAAGAAAATTACTTCATTTAGGCAAAATTCACATTTGGACAATTTGGCATAAAGCTTCTTATCTTTGAGAATTTGCAAAACTATTCTCAAATGTGCGCTATGCTCTTCAATGGACTTCGAGTAAACTAGTATGTCATCAATAAAGACAACAACAAACTAGTCCAAATAGGGCTGAAAAATCCTGTTCATGAGATCCATGAAAACAGTAGGTGCATTCGTTACTCCAAATGGCATTACAATGAATTCATAATGGACATATCTCGTTCTAAAAGCAGTCTTTGGAATGTCCTCCTGAATCTTCAATTGGTGATAACTCGAACGTAGATCGATCTTCGAAAATACCGAAGCTCCTTTTAGCTGATCAAACAAGTCATCAATACGTGGGATGGGATACTTATTCTTGATGGTCACCTTATTAAGCTGTCGATAATCAATGCAGAGACGCATTGACCTATCATTCTTCTTAACAAATACCACTGGATCTCCCCAAGGCGACACACTTGGTCGAATAAATCTCTTCTCTAACAACTCTTGCAATTGATTCTTTAACTCTTGCAATTCTTTCAGAGCCATCCGATAAGGTTCCATTGCAATCGGAACTGTTCCTGGCATTACTTCAATTTGAAATTCTACCTCTCTATCTGGAGGTAATCCTGGCAACTCAGCAGGAAAAACATCAGGGAATTCTCGAACTATTGAAATCTCATTTAATCCCTTCTCTTTAGCTCTTGTATCTATCATATTTGCAAGAAAACCTTGACATCCTTGTAGCAATAACTTCTTAGCAGACATTACTGATATTACATTTGCTAAAAGATTAAACATTTCACTTATCACACTTATTTATGTTCCTCCTGGACTCTTCAGGGTTACCTTTTCGATCTGTAATTAACATCCCCATAGTAACGGAACAACCAATCCATTCTCAGAATTACTTCAAACTCGTCAAAGGGTAATTCCATCAAATTAGCAGGGAATTCAATTCCCTGAATCTTTATGGGACACCTCTTACAAACTTTGTTCACCCGAGCACTATGCCCTAAAGGATTAGTTACTATAATCTCATTACTCGTGGCTTCTAAGGGGATCCCCAATTCCTTTACTAATTTACTTGTAATGTAAGAATAATTAGAACTCGGATCAATCAGTACCAATACTAATTTATCATACAGCTGGAAAGTATATGCTATAATATCGGGATCATCACGGTCTTCACTTGTCTTTAAATTTTATACCCGTGCGGTTGACCGAACTTCATGTTGAGCAGAGGATTCAGACTGGTTCCTTCCTCTACCTCTTCCCTGACCTCTCTCTGTGAGGCAGAATCAACTCTTTCAGATGGTGCAGACTCTTTAACCATTAACGGACAATCCCAAATAAAATATCTAGCATCTCCGCATCGGAAACAAGTCCCCCCAGCCATCCGACACGCCCCAAAATGGTTTTTCCCACAGTGCTGACATTGTCTCAGTTGACCCTGATTGGATCTCACGACACCAGATCCCACCAACTGTGTCTGTCTAGGTCTTGCCTGACTTACTCCTCTAGCAGAGGATGCAACTAATTCTGATCTAACTTGTGATCGAAATCCTGAATCTCTTCATCTTTTTGGTGGGGCTGAGTTGTAAAAAGCACCCGTCCTCTTTGATGTCTGAACTCTTGAGTCCCCGAATTTCTCATTCTAAGCCCTTTCAAGAGCCTTTTCCTGATTAATCACCTCCTGAAACGAGGACAAGTTTAATACTATCAACATTTCCTTAAGCCTAGGGCGTAAGCCCTCCATAAACCACTCACACTCATCTTTTTCAATAGGCACAAGCTCAGATGCAAACCGACTCAGCTTGTTGAACTCGCATTCATACTCATATACAGAGTGGTTCATCTATTTTAAATTCATAAACTCCTTCTTCATCTGCCGAATAAATTGATCTCCAATGTACTTGTTTTTAAATTCATCTAAGAACAAAGACCAAGTTAACTGGTCACTAGACATCCTCATGGTGACGTTCGTTCACCATATCCTCGCTTGACCCCTTAGTAAAGAGATAACCCCATCTAACTTCTCCACTTCAGAACAGTGGAGACTATCTAACATGATTTTCAAATCATTTAACCAAAGATCTGCCGCAACCAGACCTTTCTCAGATTCTCCCTTAAATTTGGGAGCTCCCAAACTTCTCAACTCTTTTGCTACATTCATTCTTTGAATTTGTGGGGCAAGAGGTTGAAGACACGTCAGAATAGCGTCCAACGTCCTGAAGAAAGTGTCTTGGTCTTGTACAGGCACTCCCTGATATGCATGTCCTTTACCTTGTCTGTCCAGGGCAAGTGAATTACTGCTTTCAGCAGGCATATCTTCTTCCGCTTCACTCGGGAGCTATTATGTCCGGACATCTAATAAAATAAACACATTGTTCTATTAGCAAAACAACATACTCATACTATACCAGATCAGAAGTTCTCGCTATGTGTTGCATGTATTTCATTTAAAGACTCTATAGACTCTGGTTTATGCCTAGAATCGAGTAAACCATAGCTCTGATATCATTAAATATAACACCCTTAACCCGTACCCGACCCGGATACGAGTCCAGGATGTCACATTAACTATACAAAACAATGCTCTAAAAAATGATCAAACATTTGAACTTATGTTATTAAAATACAATAATATACATATGTTAATACAAATTTATCAAAATACTCAGAGCATACACAACTTGACTCTTTGATTACATGCCAACATTCATTTACATAACAAAAGGACCTACTGATTAAGTCGCCTCTGATCTGATAGTTGCAGGAGTAGTGTTGTCCAACTGCTTAACCTGTCTCGTCTACTTTCTCGGATCCTACGTGTGGAACACTCACACGTTAAGTCATCGACTTAGTGAGGCAATATAATAATAATAACAACAAGGAAATGTAATGAAAATGCCATAACAAGATGAAATGAGATGAAATCAAATACTTAACCATGCAGTTTATATCACCATGTTCCTTACCTATAAGCATATTACATTAACATTCATGAATTCATATCAATAACTTTATTGGCCCATGATACCATACTGAGAACCTAAGGTATGTGAGTACTGTGAGGTTGTGCACTATGCTGTCACCCCAAATTGATAAATGCACCGAAGTGCCACTTAGAATTGCACCGAAGTGCCGTGTAGAATTACACCATAGTGCCATATAAGATTGTCCCTAAGGACCACATAGAAAATTCCTTAAGAATCATATACATATGCCAAGGATCAAGTATGTGTCTCAAAAGACCTCACACATGTTCCAAAGGATACATATATGTCCCAAAGGACCGCGTAGACCCTCTACTCTTGGCATGCCAACTATACCTATAGTTTTCATCTACATAACATGGGTTTTTCCCAATTTACATAGTATATCACATAGACATATCATTTCCTTACCTTCATCACATGGCTCATATAACTTTGCATACATATTCATTTAAAACATGTTACACAATGCACATAGTATGAATTTATATCATGCTTCACAATATGAAATGAATCATGCATCAGTGTATTGAATCTAGACTTCTCACAAGTCTAGAACTGAATATATATCTATAATCATGTTATGCATATACACTCACCTATATTTCTTTGTTTTTTCCTCGATCGATCTTATTGGGCAATCGCTCTGGAACTTGTGTAGGCTCTGTATCTACATCATTGATACTTATCAGTATACTAATTAATATATTCTAAACTATCATTCCTTAGGCTAAAAGAAAAGTCATTTTCATCTTTTAATGAAGGTATGCATCGATGCACTACACCATGTATCGATGCATCCCTTGACGGGTGCATCGATGCACTATCTATGCATCGATACATAAATCTCATTCGATGTTTGTATTTAAGGGGGTGCATCGATACACTGATGGCATTCGATGTTTTTATTTTAAAGGAGTGCATCGATACACCTTGAACAATTTCTGGGATTTTATCCTTGATGCATCGGTACACATTGAATATGCATTAATGCACATAGCCCAAAATGTCATTTTTAGCATGAAATCCCTTCATAATCCCTTCAACACTACATAATTCACCTCCTTTATATCCCTAACTTGCATACACTTACTTAAACTAATTATTATCCATTCAATACCTCTAAAACTTAGAAATCCAATCCTCCATATAGAATTTAAGAATCTCACTCAAATTCAACATGTTCTAAATCTAATTCTGACACTTCATATCCTTTAATTCCACTAATGACAAGTCAAATTTAGTATTAAAATCTAATTAATACCTTTCTGTCAAGATTTCACTTATTCACCTCCTTTCTTTAATCCTTCCTAACTCCATCATCTTTTGATTTTAAGATAACCTAAGTTTTCCTTAAGCTTAGTTATCATCTAATGATCCATAAGCAACCTTAAATTCATCAAGAATTTGATCAACAAGAAAACTCACCTTTAGCTTGGCTTCACGGTGGAGAAGAAAAATGAAGAAGAGAAATATAGAACTTTGGTTTTCCCCAATTGTCTTCCACGTGGGTATTAAAATACCCCTTCAAAAGTAATATTTAATTACTTCCCTGCTAAAAGACTAATTTGCCCTTGTAATTCTTCTTCTTTGCTAATTGATCCTACACAAAACATTTCAATCAAATCCTTGAACTTCTCAATTTATCCCATTTGGTCATTGAATTTTTAAATCTCACAATTTAATCACTAACCCGGTATAGAGGATGTTACAGTGCCTGACCCGTTGCGAAAAGCTTGCCACATATCTCACAATATTGCACGCTTTTCTTCCCTGATCTTCTTCCATAGGATTGATTGGACTTGTTACAACCTTGAGTTTCAAACTTCAAGGCTGTCGTCTAGAAATAGGGTAATAACTCCACTGTGCTCTCACCAGCTCCCTCCATTGGGCTAACTTGATAGCCCACGCTCTCTTCACTCTCCTTCTTCTTCTTCTTCGTTGCAGGTTCACAACAGATCATAAAGGAAGCTGCATCGTGAAGTACATCGTCGGTTGCACTTTTCCTTAACCCTCTTTTACCAGTTCGATCCCAGATGGTCATCTCTTTCTGCAAATCTATGTACTGCTTATTTCCCATCCCTTGTTTGAAGATGGTCTCAGCTTTACTTAAAGAATTATAGTCGAAAACATTGTCACGATGGATTCTCATATGCCGGCATAGCAGAAAGTTTCCACGCAAATTAAGCAACTAAAACCATCGTCTTCATCATCGGCAACTTCTTGTTTGGGAGATCGCATTCTTTCACGCTTCCCAGCGTTGATCATGTGGAGAACTTCTTCACGATCACACATAACAAAATCAAACCTGACGCAAAAGATAGCAGAGGATAAGAGAAACAAAAAAGACCGACTGTGTTGTGTGCGAGGATACTCTCTCCCTATGTATACATATATAAATCCCTAGTTGTGTAAGATAACGTATTGGATGAAATTAAAAGAAAAGCTTGAGCAGCAAGTAACTGTTCATCAAGTATTTTCTTTGATAACATGACTTCTTAGTGACTGTATGAATGTTAAGCCTAGTCTTGGTAATTTAAATAAATAGGAGATAAAGGGAGAAAGACAATTTATATAGGGACAGGATTGTGTTCCCTGTAGATATAGGAAATATGATAATAAGTATTGATGAATTAATAACACATATTTCCGATTTTTATACTCTATTTCCCTACTCTTTTATTTTTATTATTATAATTTTTCAGCATTGAGTTGAAATCCCTTGGCTCCTCATCCTTCCTCTGTATTACCCAACTCCTTCACTCTTTTAACGTCTTCTGAAACTCAACCCACTTGATTTTCTAGTGGTTCAAATCAAACACTTATTAAAAAAATCATTTTGAGTGGAGTCTTACATTACTTAAAAGAAGAGAGTATCAAGAGTACCCCTTATGCTATCAAATTCACTTTCAGAATCAAGAAAGACATAATTTCAGATATACAAGTACCATTGAGAATATAAGATTTCTTGAACCAAATTGAATATCGGGAATGGTAAAAGAAAACCAGTACAGTTGATAACAAGAGATGCTAGTAATAGTAGAATTCAGTTTTATTTTTACATTTTGATTATGAAAGTAAAAAAGCTATAATGGCATCAGAAAATGCAACTAATAATACGATGTTTACTTTCATGATAATCTAAATAGGGTGAATAAACAGAAAAATCAAGCCACAATCAAAATTTCACAACCATCAGATTATAATGATAAGATCCTATGGTAACTTCTAGTCCTTATTGACCACCACTTTTAGTTGAGACATGTGATGTGAATGCAAATCCTAAATCATTGGGCTGTTTTACCCAAAGACAAGCTTTCCTCATTCTCGCCATCCTTGCATATTTAAACACTACCTATATCGTAAGAGGGAGGACAAATAATTTTGTAGTGCTCTTGCATAAGAACTTTATTCATGGGATCGCCAGTATAATCTACCGAGTGAATTCCGCTTCTGCCATTAGATCTTCCGTCGGGTAATAATAGCTATTTCGCTTACACCAGCATAAGTACTGGGGGATCGGTCCGTCTTCTCCCCTAACCCAATAATGCTCTGCTACATCATTCAAAGTCATCCTATGTTTTGGGTCTGAAAAAATGTTCACAGTTTCAGAACGGCACAACCATGTGAGAAATACGTGGTGGGGCAGATGAACATTTGTGTTGGGTATTAAGGACCCTGAGCTCAGAAAGGACAATTTCACTAACCTTTGCAAAGAAGGCCTTCGAGTAAGTTCCTCAACGCCGGGTTCATGTCATTTGGCAGAATTAGAGGGTTATTAACAATCTGCAGAAAGAAAACGAACCATGTTGTCGTTGGCCACGGGAGAGATTAAAAAAAAGAGCAACTAGAAAGAACACGTGCATGGCTAGATGCAAAAGAGACAGTGAGAAAATCCCATACCTTGTCATACGTATCTTGTAGTGTTTCACCAAGAAATGGATAATGTCCAAGTACCATACAGTACAAAGTAACTCCTAGAGCCCACGTGTCTGCAGCTTTTCCATGATATGTTAAACCTGTCGATAGATTTCAAACATGTTAAAAACAAACGCATATTATGCTCTCAAATTATTTTTCCAAAACTAGAGTATAGGTTTCAGCTAACAGACCGAACACTGACCTAAACAACACTCAGGTGCAGTGAAAACAGGAGTCCCAGGAGAACGGCGAAGCTCATCGTTTTCATCCTGAAAAATAAAACAACTGTAAAACTTACTTTGCAACCGAATAACATCAGACACAGATAAATTCTGTTAAAAAATTCAACCAAATCATTTTAAACATATATGAGCCAAATGTATCTTTTACGCACTAAACTTATTAATGCAATTGCAAGTAACCACCTATCAAGTACATGTGCATGACCTTATTCAAGTGCAAGTAACCTAGCTCGCATAAGAAAAAGAGTATTCATAAAATTTGTAGTTTAGATCATATTACATAAACCTGGTTATTACACAATACGAACATAACACAAATATACGATGTGCCAAATCATACAACATAAACCTTAAACACAATTATGACAGGTTAAGTACAGGAAAATGACACAGTTACACTAACTGCCAGTCTAATATTATATTTGAAATGATCAGGTTTAATAGCGCCATGCACATATTCTGTTTTTAAAAGAAAAGATCCACACAAGCACACCAATTAACAGATGATTTTATTGTTTGTCACAGGAAACAAGACACTGGATATAAAATGTAAAATAAATGGGAGCATGCAAAAACTTTCTATGCTAGTAGTATTAAGGATAAAAAAGTAAAACTCAAAGAAATGAAATTATACACCACAGAAAATTAGAAGTTTTCTGGATCAATCAATTTCCTCGTAGAAATATCAAAAGACGGAGAATCAGACATGCAGGAATATGCTGCAATATACATCATAGATATCACAATTCACAACTAGGCAACTCTCTTCTTTAGGATGTTTCTTTAAACTGACTCTTAAGTATTTTCTTTGTGTTTTACACAAACTAGGAAGAGCAGCACAGGTGAAAATTTTCTCTGGACAAGTTCATAAAAAACTGCTATCATATTTATCTAAACATGAATTTAGTAGGACATATCACTCACAAAACACACACACCTGATAGAATATAGGAAAATATGAAAAAATAAACGAAATAAAGCAAAATAAAATGGTTTTTAAATCATACATGAGCATGGAGGTACATAAGCCCAGATACTATATCCCGCACGTACTTCCTTGCAGTATCTTCTCCAATGCCTCCTTGAGGACCAGAATCCTCACAAACCCATTTGCCTTCCACATATTCAAGAACTGAACAAAAAGAAAAGCTAATTCAACCAATATTTTAAACACATCACCTGCTAGATGAAGAGAAGAAAAAAAAAAGGAAATATAAATACCCATGTAGAATTGATCCATTGCTGGGTCATCAATCACCTCAATGAGATTAACTATATTGGGATGTTCCAAAATTTTCATGATTAGAACCTGTAAGGGAAATGGATAAGATATGTATGACCACTCAGCAATATAATAATAATTACTTCACATGTCCACAGTAGATTATTAACGTAGCTCTCTCCACAAACTATCCAGACAATACCTCACGAAGAACATCACTCATTGCAGTCTCTGATGGACCAACTCTTGCCTTTAATAAATGAGACTTATGAAAGACCTGTAATTCAATGAAAAACAATCCATGATTGAAAGATGAACTTAATTTGGCATAAATTGACTAGATCCAAAAAACACGAAACCAAATTTAACCTATAACTATAAGAACATAATGAACCAAATGTTTCTTGAATTTTAAAAACTATGTTGCCAAACAAATAAATGCAACTGAATTGCCAGAAAGCATTTGTTCTCAATTGTTACAGCCATTTTATTCTCAAAGGGAAAACACATTTCTCCACTGAAACAAGCTACCAACCTTAAAAGCATATTGTTTCCCATCTACATTGTTTCGATAAAGAACCTGCCACAAAAGCAAACAAAATAGTTAACATTTGAATCCTTTATGAAAATCATGTAAAAAGTTAATTTCAATAATATCATTACCACTTTTCCATAGCTACCAGAACCAATCTTATATTCCCGCAAGTACTCATTAATCATCTTATTCCCATTTTCATCCTGAAAAATGAATCTAGTTTTTTAATAACTTCATAAGCATAAGAGCCAGAAACAATGAAATGAAGATTACTTGTATAATCAGAGTAAAGCAGGAAAGATATTTCACATGCTGGAAACACACATCCACAAGACAACAATATTAACATACACAATAGCATTTAGTGACAATGAGGTGAAATAATTCATTTCAATGCTTGCCTCGGACCGAATAATCATGTTTGGTTTCCTTGACAGGAAACTGCCTGCAAGCTAATCCATTGCTAAGTTTGGATCTCAAAAACTCTTCAGTACGCTTGCCACGACCTAGAGATTCAGCCTCATCTCCAAGAACAGTGCAGGTAACATCACCATTATATGAGAAATCATCATCTTCTTCTATTTCATCATCTTCTTCTATTTTTTCATCTAACAAAAATTCCTGGGACTGTTGAAAATTTGGCCTGCAATTGTGCCTACGGGATTGTTTGGGCTTTGTTGTGAAGCCGAAGCAACCAAAGCAGCCCATTGCTCTAGCAAATGAAAAGCTGTTACTAAACATCAGAACACTTGAAACCTTGAAAGTAGTAAGTTACAAATGAAGAATGATTCTCAACCCTGCAAAGAGAGCATAAGCTAAGATCAATAGGCAGCCTATCAAGAAATTGCCAAAGGAAATTTCAGGTTAATATTCAAAGTAACTTAAACATACATGCTACACTATTAAAAATAATAAAAATAAACGGGAAAACAGTTTGGAAAAAAATATACCTGATTCTGAAAATAAAAAGAAGGATTGGGGGCTTGAAGCCCTAATCAGCTTTACTATTCCAAAGGATGCCATTCAGCCAAATGAAAGGAACATCTTTCAACATCAAAGCCACAACGAACGAGACCCAACATCGCTAAACCTCCAGTTTTTTTAAGTTGACCCCTTCTCACAATATTTCCCCCAGATATCTAAAACAATCATTAAGAAAAAACCTAATTTTGAGTATGCTATAATTCGTATATGATTAACCCGAGGAATTTGAATCCTGGATCCCAGGGACGATTTCGGTCTCTGTTTTCCGAGTCAGAGCATGAATCAGAGAAACCAAAACGTAGAATTTCTAACGATTTCTTCTCCTTTTGGGGTTGAATTCAGAAAGTATGGAAGGCGACGTGTATCGACAATCCAACAACAGAAACGATTTTCTTTTCTTTTTTAAGTTTATGCGATTTCAATAGGTTAACTTTAGAAAGTGTGGCTATTTCATATTTTCAAGGTTTTTCCTTTTCTCCTTGGAGCATAAAAAAACTTTATTGCAAAAAATATGACTAAATTATATATAAAATTAAATATTTTAAAAATTCATTAAAAATAATATTTAATGTTTCTTACCCCAAGTTTGGACTATAACTGTTGTTGAAAATTTTGATAGGTGATATATGTTATGTTTTAGTAATTTTAAAAACTTATTTAAAAATAAAAAATTATTAGTAAAATCAAAATTTTCAGAAATATTTAAAAAAATCTCAAAATTTTGAAAACTCTAATTTCAATTTTATACCCACGTCGGCCGCCATTGTTGTCAACCTAATATGCCTCTACTTACAATCATTTGCTCCCAGAACAGTCACCCTTAAATCACACCAAGACGATAAAATCAACGATAAACCTAATAAAATTTAAAATCCATTGGAATTTGTGACACACGACAACTTCGACGATGATATCAACTGATGATAAAAAATCAAAAAAGATGTCAAGGGCATCGTTGACGATCGTGGTCGTCAAATGAGAAGGTAAGTTTATAGTTAAGAATTTTAGGGACTTAAAGTTTTTTTGTAATTTTAGAAAATTAAGAATTTTTTAAATATAATAAATTCGTTAAATTTTAAATAAAAATCTTAAAATTACTAGAACATGACTTGTGTTATTTAATGGAGTTTTTTAATAGAGTTTTTTAACATCGGTTATGGTCCGAACCTCTAAAATAGTGACTTTAAAAATATTAGGTGCTTATTTTAAACAAAAAAAAAATCTTTAAACACCTAAAATTAATTTTAAATTTAACCTAATCAATTATTTTTATATTAAGCTTAAAAAAACTTTTGTTTTTTATTTGATTACCCTAACACCGTCCGTTGGACTAATTATGTCCGTCAATAGACCAAATTGTTCAGGCTATAAAGCAATCCAAATTCGGTTCTGAAAATGCTATTGAGTATGATATTCTGATACTTCATTCAAATAGTTAAATCTTTTAATTTAGATAAATGATCACGTGCAGCAGTCTTAATATATGATTATAAAAAGATGGTATCGGTTTTTTTATTATTTAAATAATAAAATCAATAAAAATTTACTAGAAACATTATTATTTCTACCGGATTTATTATTATTGGACGTTTTAGTTATTTTTCTATCAATTTTATTATTATTGAATACTTTACCAGAAATATTAAAAAACATTAATATTTTAAATAATTTTATTATTTAAATAATAACAAAACTGATAATATTTATTTTTAATGATTTATTAAAAGTATTGTACTGTAGAACTTCCTATTAATTAATAATGAGATTCTAATTCAATTTTCAAAAAGATAATGTGCATGTAAAACAATACATATTAAAATTACATTATGATGAGCTGTAAACTGTGATTCAATTAGCTTTAAAATATCACTAAAATTATTATTAGGTTTAAATATCCCATTACGCCTAAATTATATTATTTGTACCGAGTTATTATCTAAAATATTTTTCGAGACAATTTACACTTCAAGTATAAATCGTTATATAGGAGTTGTTTGATTAAACGCTGAATGATTAAATGACATGAATGATTCAAAGACTATGTATGAATTAACTCAGAATGTGACATGTTGTTTGATAATGGTTTATGTTGAATCATTCAACAAATATTTTACTGAATCATTCAACACAACCTTCATTCTGAGGTGAGAATCAAACACACTAAATAATTCTATTCAGCAGTAAACAAACAACACCTTATTTATCTCAAATAATTAACACCATTAAATAAAAATTTCACGGACTAAGCTGAAGACACGACGTTACCTTTTAGTTTTAATTTTTTTTATCTGAATAAATAAAAATAAATTTTAAAAAATAAAACCTATAATATGTCAAAAATGCCCTCTTCTACACCCCCACCCACCCTCCACCGTATTTTTTTTTTAGTTCTGGTAGTTCTGGAATCGCAAACTTTATCAAAGATGAAGAGAGGATAAACACCTAACCACTGAGGACGAGAAGAGAGCAATATAAAATGAAAATTGGCGGTAAATTTTCTTTTCCTTAATCAACATTTTTGTTTTTCCTTTCTCCATTTTGTATCCCAATCTCCCTCTACCTTCCTTTACAATCTCCATACTTCCTAAGAAATTGAGAATTGAGATGAAGATTTGATGAAAGAAAAGGGTTTTGGGTAAGGATTTCAGGGTCGGAAAAAGGGTGAATCCATGAAATAAGTTTGGAGTTTTAGGACATAAATATATCAGTGGTTAAAGAAGTAAATGGGTGTTCCGTATCCTCCTCGTTGAGCTTACATTTTAGATCTAGAATTTCGTCTATGATTTTCAAAGCTAAGGACTGGAGAGATCGACGTGAAGATCTACGGAGAGTAGGTTGGGGTGTTTGAGGGGGAAAATGAATTGAAGGAGTAAATGATTGCAGTAATTTGACATTGTTAGATGATAGTTTGGGTTTTTGTTTGGAGGATTGAAATTGTTTTCTTGGAGTATCAATTGGCATTGGTGTGTTTGCAAAGGTGAAAATGATGATGACTTTTTGGTTTAGGGTCTTGCAGAGAATGGAGTGGGAGGATGGTACTGCTTGTAGAGCTTCCATTTTACATTCCAGAGCAATGCCAGAATAAAAAAAAATTACGATGGAGGTTTTGGGTTGGGTTGGGGTGGGGAAGAAGAGTAATTTCGGTAGTGAATTTATTTTATTGTATTTATTAATTTTTAGGGTAAAGTATAGTAATGGTCATTGAATATTTTTGAAGTTTGTATTTAGGTCCCTCAATTTTTAAAACTTATAATACAGTCCCCCAACATTTATTCCATTTGTAATATGGTCCCCCAACTTAGACCACTATTAGAAAATTAGGGTAAACTATATAAACGGTCATTGAACTTTTCAGACACTTGAATTTAGGTATCTCAACTTTTAAAACTTGCAAAACAGTCTTAAATTTCATTATAAACCCCAATTTTCAAAGTAATTCAATTTCATTCTAAACCATTGATTCTACTAAATCACAAATGATCAATGTATGAGCAAATTCAGGTGAATCATAAATGATCGTATTGTAAAGCACTAAAGGGTTAGGTACTCAAATCTGATAAAAAAATAGCATGCAAGAACATAGTGGTACTTAAATCATAATGCTCTAAATGAGTGTTTCGAATTTCATATAGTCAAAAGTTGAAGAAATGAGCAGAGTTTTATGGGAAGTTGAAATACCAAATAGAGTGCTTCCATTTTGCTATTCGGGATGTTTAATCAATGCATATTGTTATTCAAAATTGATATAAAGAGTTAAACAAACCTCAAATTTATATTGAAATAAATATTGTCAAATAGTAAATTCATGTTCAAAATTTCAAAACACCTTAATTTCATTCTAAATCTTAAATTCCAAAATAATTCAATTACATTCTAAACCTTAAATTGAAGAATTTTAGAATTTGGGGTTTAAAATTTAATTGAATTATTTTGGAATTTAGGGTTTAGAATAAAATTGAATTACTTTGGAAATTGGGGTTTAGAATGAAATTGAGGATTGTTTTGCAAGTTTTAAAAGTTGAGAGACCTAAATTCAAGTGCCTAAAAAATTCAATGACCGTTTATATAATTTACCCTTATTTTCTAACGGTGGTTTAAGTTGAGGGATCATATTGCAAACGGAATAAATGTTGGGGGATTGTATTGTAAGTTTTAAAAGTTGGGGGACCTAAATGCAAGCTTCAGAAATGTTCAATGACCATTACTATACTTTACCCTAATTTTTATTTTTTAGATAAAGAAAAAAAAATAAAGGGATCATCTGGTGTGTTCTGATTGGTCCGTGATTTTTATTTAGAGGTGTTAATGATTTGGGACAAATGAAGTAATGATAAATGAGGAGACAAAACGTCCTGAAAAATATACTAAGGACAACTCGGTACAAATGATATAATTTAAGAGACAATGGACATTTAAGCCTTATTATTAATATAATATTATTGTATGTTATGTGTGTGTATATATATATGTTATGTATAAAAATTATTTATTTAATAAAAAAAAAACTTATGTGTAGAATTTAATTCAAATGTAATTTTTACGTGTATAAATAAATTAAAATGTTTATATATAATTATATAAATTTAAATATATATATGTGTGTGTCACATTTTATATTTGATTAAAGAAGAAATGAACCTCGCCAATATCATACAGATGAATATATTAGGTTGATTAATTTACTTCAAAATAAAAATCTTCACCATCAAATTATCCTACAACTTCTTATTAAGTCAACCTATTACAATAATAAAATAAATAAAATTTTTATTTTTTGTATTTTCTCATTACAATATCAATATGAACCCATTGAATAGCTTCAATTGTAAAAGTAAATATTAGTATCTTTAAAAAATTAAATTTAAATAATCGTATTTATGTACATTATCAATAAATTATTTTTTTCAAATAAATATTATTCTATAATCACTTTAAACTAATTTAAAAAGTTACAAAAAAATGTCACTCCGAATTTTATTAACAATCTAAGAAAGAAAAAGATATGAAACTTGCTTTTCTTAACGAATTTTATATGAGAGAATGATTAAATGTGTTAAGTGGTGTTTAAATTAGTAAAATATTTAAATTAAAATTAAATTTACATTATCATTATCATATTATTATTATTATTAAAATTTTAATAAAAACTATTAATGTTATTTTTAAGTTGGATGATTATTTTATAATTTTGTATAATCAAAAGATTCAACCAAAAGGTAATTTTGATCTGAGGACTAATTGCCAATTTTATCCAACACTTAATTTGAAGCAGTAGTGGTGGTGGGGTGGCAAAGAAGCCAACGGCGCAATAGCCTCCAGTTTTTTTTCCCCCAAATTATTTCGATTATGTTTTGATTGGTTAACATTTCGGCTGCTGAAGATTTAAAATACAACTAAAGAAAGAAAAAGAAGTAAAGAAAACAATACAATTACTCGACGTCTCTGCTTCTCTCGTCGACTCAAGTATCAAGCATGGGAGTTGTGGGAGTACTGGCTTTACAGGGATCTTTCAACGAACACATGGCAGGCAATATAATCTTTGATATTCCAAATGCCTTTAATTCATGAGTTTTCATGTTTGGCTGAAAACGTTATATTTTATTTATTTACCTTTTTTTTTTTTTTTGCAGCGTTAAGGAGATTAGGAGTGAAAGGAGTTGAGATAAGGAAGCCAGAGCAGCTTCAAAGTATCACTTCTCTTATCATTCCTGGTGGAGAAAGCACCACCATGGCTAAACTTGCTGAGTTTCACAATCTTGTATATTCTCTATCTTCAATTTTTTTTATATGTATCTGTTTTGCCTTTAGTTTCAGTTTAAGCGATTAACTTCTGACTCGTTTCGAGAAAATGTTTTCTTTTTTCCCATAATTCTGGTTTTAAAAGCATGGAAGACACAGAACGCCGCTTTGGCTTGTTTTGTTGTTGCTTGCCTTTTGCTAGAAGTTCAAGCAAAAACCGAATGCTGAGATTTGAGGTCATTTTGGCTGAGAATGAGCAACTAATAAGAATGAAGTAGTAATTCAAACAAAGACAAGTGCAACTTTGGTGGTTTTTGGTTATATGTATTTTGGATTTTGAGATGCTTTGGCATTATTAGATATTTTTAAGGATATATAGCTGAGGACTTTGATCATAAATGAAATAATTGCTAAAACCAACTCTGATTCAGGTTCTTATAGTGTTCAGATGACTTATTTGCAAAGAGTAGCTGATGACCAAACAACTCGATATGTTTCCTTTGTGTCGTTATCAGCCAGTTTTCGTGGCATCCTCAGTTGAAAACTTCCACCATTGTCTCTTTTGCATTTGTTTGGTTAATATTTTGCTTTCATTTCTGGTCAGTTTCCAGCGCTGCGTGAGTTTGTGCAAATGGGAAAGCCAGTTTGGGGGACTTGTGCAGGTCTTATATTTTTGGCAAACAAAGCAGTTGGTATGTTTCTGTTCTTTGCACCATGCAATTGCCCAAAATTAGATTATATAAAAGATTTTGAATTTGAAATTTTGCAACTTTTCCAGGACAAAAAGAAGGGGGGCAGGAACTGGTTGGGGGTCTGGATTGCACCGTCCATAGAAATTACTTTGGGAGTCAGGTAACTACATATAACTTCTATGATGCTTATGTAACTGTATATTTTACTGTCCAGGAATGTGTGTCGGTATTGGTGAATAAAGAACTTGCATTCTGGAAATCCAAAAAATTGCAAATGTTCCATGTATTCTAATCAGCATTAACAATACAAGTATGTTCTTTAGAGAAAGACCACACACTGCAGATGGATCCAAAACCTCAAATGATTATGGATATGATGATGCTATAATGGTGTTGTATGGATGTACAAAATGTTTATGTCAAATAGGTAGGGGATGATCCGGGAGTCTAAAACTAGAGCTTGCTTTTACTAATTTCACTTGCTGAAACCAAATTTACAGTGATGAAGATTTCAATGCCCCCATATCCTTGTTTCCCAATTTATTTAAGCTTCTTTTTGTTTGGAGGGTTTGTTTTAAGGTTCTAACATTGAACTGAATTGTTTCTTTTTTAAACAAACCAAATTTTATTTAGATCCAAAGCTTTGAGGCAGATCTTGTAGTGCCAGAACTTGCATCCAAAGAAGGTGGCCCTGAGACATTTCGTGGTGTTTTCATCCGTGCTCCTGCTGTCCTTGACGTGGGGCCAGAAGTTGAAGTGCTTGCTGATTATCCTATCCCATCAAATAAGGTGCTATACTCGAGTTCAGCCGTTGAAATTCAGGAGGTATATTGAATTCTTCATTCTATAGTCGAAAACAAAAACAATAAAAATTTATAGACATTCCTTTAACTAAAGGAGTCTAGATTTGTTGTTAATCATGCTTTCCTATAAATTTCCAAGTAAATGGTTGCCCATCTATTTCCTTTATTTCTCTTCTTGTCATCTAATTTTTGGGAATTTTAGGAGTCTGCTGTGCCTGAAGAGAAAGTGATAGTTGCCGTGAAGCAAGGAAAATTGCTAGGAACTGCTTTCCACCCCGAGTTGACTGCAGACACCAGATGGTATAAAGATGTTAACCATCAATTGAGTTCTTCAATTTTGCTTATGATATTATCTTAGGTTTTAAATGTTCCTCTTTTTGGTTGCTAAGCCAAGGTTGAAATGGTGTATTTGTGCAGGCATAGTTACTTTCTAAAGATGGCAAGCGACCTCGGAGAGGAAACCTCAAATGCTATTGTTGCAGTCGGTGAAGCGGCTTCAAGTTTCGACCCACAAACAAAATATGATCTTCCTATATTTCGATAATCAATAGCGTCAAGGATATTATTTTGTTTTCTTTTCCTTTGCTTCCTCATTTTGTTCTACTCGTCACTTATAGTACCACCATGTTTGTGGACGTTTCATCTTTTGTTTCAAAGCCAAGTTCCTATTTGACTAGTTTTTTTCACTCATTTTAGGTGACATCTGCTCAAATCACAGACCTATTTACGCATTTCTATAAATTCAAATGTTCCATATAATTTTTTTAATGCAATGCCTGAATTACTAGCGTTTGAATCTACAACTTCTAAGATGTAATAACAATGGTGCTGTGCCAATCAAATGATAGAGAAATCGGTCAGTATGTAATTTTGTAGTAACAACGATGACAAACTGAAGCAACTTTGATTTCTTTAAATGAAATTGTTTCTGTGACAAGGCATGTACTCTGCTAAAAGATACCATGCATAAATGCCATTAACGTTGCCACTACACTAACGTTTATTTTTCTAGTTCTAGGAAGAAACATATTTCCGGTATGAGACGCGCCCCCCCCACCCCCAAATGAGAAGAATCCTTTGCCGAAAAGCTTATTTGGTTTGAACACTTACTGGGGGACAATGCTTCGCTCGGTTCCAATAATGCATGCTTATTGACATTTCTTCATGCACAAGAAACTTCTACCGCTAAGCTTTTCTTTACTCCCTTGCAAGGATCACCAAACATGCTAGTTGATACACCGATACTGCAACTTGTCGATCCAAAGCAAGCCTATCATTTTAACAATTGTCATGGACGAGAATGGTTTGGCTGCAACAATAAAAACTTGCATACAGATAGTGAGCAAGATTGAACCTTGTGTACGATGGAACGTGCTTTACTGCTGCTACACCTGCCAGGGCTAAAACTGCCGCAAGTGCCAAGGGGAGTTCCATAGCTTGCAAATTTGATAGAAGAAATAACCTGATTCAGAGATGGGCAACTGAGAGATAGAGTAGAGTTTGAAGCCTTTCTTGTTTCTGAATCCAAACTCCACATATCTACAGGTAATGGGTGTGATTCAGATACATGTGAGCACAAACTTCCAGTCTGTCTTGTTGCAAAAGCAAGCTGTGTCGGATCCCCACCAATTTCCTCAAACAATACAAGAATGTTACCACTCGGTTGTAACCATGAACGGGGTACATGGTACCTGCAAGTGAGATGGATATACGGAAATAAGAATTTTAAAGTAGTAGCTATTCTCAAGCTTTCCTAGCGTACACTCTTTGGTACTCACAATTTCTGAGATGGCTTCCCACAATTATTGCGGCATTTGTCTGCACCGTAAGGTCCTCTATAATTACAAGAGTCAGTACAACCACCACTTGGAGCGATATAGGTCGGCCAATATCGTCCAATGCTCTGACCGTTCACCCATGCTTCACCCTTTCCCATCCCAGTGAAGTCTAATGCAATTGGAACATTCCCAGTTGGGGCATCAAAATTTGTCTGCATACAAGAGTTTGAGCACTAATAGCTTAGAATCGATTCAACTGAGCAATCCGTCATGATATTTTTATGAATAATAAAAGACCATAGACTAACTTGTATCATGGAAGTTCATGCTGGATCAAAATAGATAAGTGGAAAAAAATCTGGATGTGCGTGTGTATTCAGGACTAAAAAGAAAAATGAAGTATATAACAGTAACTAATGCAAAAAGGATAGACTTAATACCTTATCAAATGTTTCATATTTAATTTAAAGTTAAGAATTACCTTGTACCATATTAGGGGTTGATTCTTAAGCAAACCGGATTGTGAGATCCATTCCGATGAACTTCCACTTGGTAGACCTGAATCTTCTCCTTTAAGTCCGACCTATATTCATGATTACATTAACAAGGAAAATTAGTGTAGAGTTTCTTTTAGGAATTAACTTTGTTCAGGGTTTTGGTTCATCTTCAGCAAGAGTGCGGCATGTTATATTAAGTGCCATCTCACCACAAATAAAAAGTATAAATTGCATTCACAGTTACACCGGAGATCATTCAAATCCATTTCTTAGATCATGTTTTCTAAGTTTGTTGGTTATTAAGTAATGCAGTGTTTTTCTGAGAATGATCAGCATTGGCAGAGCATATTGAAAGAAAAGAGGCACTGACCTGATATGTCCACTGCTGTGAGGAGAGATCAATGCTGCTACCATTGTTTAAACCATTTAATTTCACCGGACCAGTGACCCCTGCCCCCGATAAGTCAAAAAAGGCCCCATAGTTCTGAAATTTATATCTCCAATTAGACAATACACTTATCGAATTATTTTTATTGGAACTGGTTTGTCCAACAGAAAACATATTCAACTTAGAGAGGAAGTAGTAGTAATTTCATCACTACAATTTGGAGATAAATATTTCCATTTTTCAGTTAATGATTATGCAAAACTTGAGGAGGAATTAAACCTGTAGTCCCACGGTCAAACTCAGCAGATCGATTGTGTTCTTCCCGGGTACAACTGTGATGGGGATATCCACTTTAACCTTAGCATTACCGCTATTACCAGTTCCGCTTCCTGTGGAAAGTTTCAAAAGAAGCACACAAACAATCAATATTTAACGGTCCATGGTTATATCACCTTTACTCAAAATGCCATTCCTTTCATAGTTATATCAGAGCAGAACTCTAGGACAAATCAAAAGGGGATATAAATTGTGATGAAAATGACCATAATATATATATGTGGGAATCTAAGATATTATGCTTTGAAAAAACATATTGTTTCCATCTACCTGCAAGTTTCCCATTTATAAAAGCGTGAAGAGAATGCCCAAGTGATTCAACATGGAGAACAGTTTGAGATCCATCTTGAAGGAAAGGCTCGTCTCCCTTGATATCCATGCTGCCAAAAGCAATTAGCAATTCTTTTTAAATATATTGTGAATAGTTTCCTCAATATATATATTATGGATGGTATAAACTTGAATGGTAGCACTTATTCCCTTAGGCAACAACTTCTGAAATAAAACACCAGGATACCTTAACGAATACCACAAGTAGTCACTTTTATCAGCAGTAGTGTTGATTTGCTCTAACAATCCAAGTTTACTAAATGCACTGGCCTTTGAGATGCCCACAGGTTCATTTACCCAACTCCACCCTGTCCCGATTGAGTCAGTTGAGTTGGCATTGATATTCAGAGATTCATGCATGAAGCTAGGAATCACAGTCTGAGAGTTAATCTGTCATGTGAAGAATAAAACTATACGAGTTACTTGAAAGAACAAACTTACAAGAAGTACAAATTGACATAATTAATTAAATATAAATGCAGGCAATCCATAGCAGATGAAGCAGGCACAGTCTAGAGAAACGATCCGATTAGTGTTCTGAAGTGAAAATAATCATAAACTCAGCACACTTAACAACCGATAAGGCAGGTTCATTGCACTTACCTTGTTTGCACTACTGCGAGGGAGGTTTTCAGACAGCCTCTTTTGCAGAGTTAGGTTCTATGAACCCAAAAATAATGACAATTTGAATTTCCAACTATGATCCTTATGTAAGAGAAGATAGAAAAGACAAGCTTTACGTAATTAAGTTATACATTCAATTGTTTCAAAGAAACTTTTCAACAAGAATCTTGACTAGTTATGGCATGAAAATCTAAAACAACAAGCAAACTGGTTAAGCTGCTAATGAAGCTAACCAAAACTTGAAGTGGGAAGCGAATGTTGTAATGAAGCATACCTTGGCAGTATTCAGAACCACATTCTTGCAGTCGGGTAAAATGCTGACAGACCATGCAGGCAAAAGGTATGAACTGCCATTGAATTTAACAGTTGCATCAGATTTGATGTCCACATTGGCAAGAAAAGCAGAACATACTGATCCTGTTTTATATACAGCAGCCTGGGAAGAAGGAAATACATCGATGAACTGATTAATTTGAACAAGATCAGGCAGAAGGAACTGTTTGACCATTATGAATTGATTTTCAGCCATATCTTTCAATAATGGGTCAATGACCTGAGCACATTTTGTTCTCGTTAAAATTCTTAAGAAGAGTTTATGATCGGAAAAGAAGTGATTTATCTTTTGTCATTTATGTGTACAAAATATTATGATCCTTAAGATTTCAGTGAGACCCTTGCTCGCGAATCAGACAAAGAAGGAACGAAGAGGCAGCCCTAGTTGAGTTCTTATTCATAACCAACATAGAAGCCAAGAAATAGGGCTCTCTTTTAAAATGAGAAAAGAAGAGACAATAAACATGGAAAATACCTCCAAGTTTGGACCCAAGGAGGAAATGGTAGGATCAGTGGCTATCAGTGCTTCTTCACAAAGCTTTATAGCCTTATGAACATCTCTTAGGTGGCCCCACTTAGGTTGTCTAACAAGTCCTGAGAAAAAAAAACAGTGAATTGGAAGACAGGTGAAACTTAGAAGATGCCATATACGAAATTATAAACCGAATAATCATGGTTTTGCATATCTCATTCTATCGTAATAACCACCAATACGAGTCAAGTTGCATACAGATGATAACCTCAAGTATGATACAGGCACTTATAGGGTCAAGTAGATACTTAGAAGTGATAACAATTTTTAATAGATTGGCTGAAGACATACCGTACTCATCAATCGGAGCATCATAATCATAACTCGTAGCAATGAAGGGTCCACCTGTAGTCCTGCCAAAGTTTGTTCCACCATGGTACTGTTTTAAGAAAATCAGAACAGATTTGACACGTAAGTTCGGTTCGAAATGCGACTGTGTACTTGATTCTAGGATTGAATTTTATTACTATAAAAACCAATGCACAAACGCATTTGAAACTCCAATTATCATTACCATATAATAGTTTTGGAAAGTTCCACCTCTTTGATAAAATCGTGCAACCGCAAATGCTAGGTCTTGTACAGGTCTGTAGGGAACGGCACCACCAAATGAAAGGAACCTAGCATTTGTCATATATTGGGAAGTAATGAGAAAGAAACACTTTGATAAAAAGTTGAATAAGAGAAGCAAGCAATCAGCATTATGATGGTGACATTTAATCCATATAACCAAAAAAGCAACTAAGTAGAAGTCAGATTGTTAATTATAATGGCGAGTTGGACACCTTACCATCCAGACCAATTCTCGGTCCACATTTTCGGTTTCTTATTAGAATTTGGGGTGAATTGATCACAGTAAAATCCATTGCAGGTGTTAATCTGTCAACGCCAAGATAAAAGAAGAAATTATATATCAAAAACCAAACCAATACCCAGATTTTCAAAACAAACAAGAAAGAAACCGATTAACCGAAACCTCTTTCAACTAAAACATGCAAATTCCAAGCGAAACAATGAACTATGATCGAAACTAAAAAGCTTAAATCTGGAAAACCCAAACTCACAATGGGATCAGGAGCATCAGATTGCTGGCACATGACCCATGGAACTCCAGTATCCAATGAAACAGCCATATCAGCTGCCCATTTAATATATGGTTTTGCAGCTGCCCCATATGCTGAATCAATGTTTCCATACTCATTTTCAATCTGTATTGAAGAAAAAACCAAAAAACCATTAGGGGGAAAATTATAGCACCGAAAACAGTATGAATTGTTTATAAGAAAGTGGGGGAAGAAAAAGCAGACTTAAAGTAGACCTGTGACAAAATAATGGGTCCTCCTTGTGATGCATACAATTTCTCTTGCTTCATCATGTCCACAATCTTAGCCGTGAACCTCTGCATTTCTGCCTACAAAAACAACATTTTTACGGTTGTTCTTAATCATTTCAGCCAACAGTCCTTCCAACAATTTCAGTAAACTTAATGAAACAGAAGAGATTAATGTATAAAGAACAGGTTAATTAATAAAGTAATAATATTTTTATGGTTAAATATATTACCTTGAATGGTTCGTTATCAGTTCGGAACTTGATTCCGGGTATAAAATGTAACCAAAGAGGAAATCCACTGCAAATATTTTATCAACAAATAAAAGAAAATTAAAACATACCCAAAAAAGAAAAAAAAAAAAAAATAAATAAAACTTTACCCATAATTCCATTCAGCACAAACATATGGTCCGATGCGAAGATGAACATAAAGACCAGCTGCTGCAACTAACTTTACAAATTTAACGAAATCGTTTCTTCCTTCGAAATTATACTGTAAATATCAATAACCAAAGCTCAGAAAAACAATCAATGGGATTCATTTTTAGTCCATAACTTCATAATAGTTTTATCACAGCAACTGAAGAGAAAAGTAGAAGAAGGCAGAACCTGATTTCTAACTGGTTCGTGTAGATTCCAGAAAACATAAGTTTCGATCATATCTAATCCTCCATCTTTGGATTTTTTAATAAGGTCTGGCCACATCTGATAACATGAAACCATGATTATACAGACATTTTTTCCTCTTCCAAAAACAGGTAAAAGGAAAATGATGGGAGAATGAAAGGAAATTGAAGCTTACATCAGGGGTGCTGCGAGGGTAGTGAATGGAGCCGGATACCAAAACGCGGCGTTTCCCGTCGATGACAATCGCTCGGCTATCGTACGTGATGGTGGATGCAAACGACGTCGTTGCAGTAACCAAACAAAAAGCAAACAACGCTAGAATCTCTGTTCTTCCCCTCATTGTGAAAAAGTACAACAACACAATCACACACGTAAAGTTCCCTCTTTTTTTTTTTCTTTTTTTAATAAGAAGAAGTAGAAAGCTTAGCTTCTTGCTTGTAAGAAATATTTTGCTTTTGTCTTTGTGTTGATGCTCTTTTCCTACTTTTTTTCTCCCTTTGTGCTGATAATGTTTGTTGCATGGACGCTTTGTGTGATAAAATCAACACTTTAAGCTACCGGAGAATAGCACTGCACGCCACCGCTCATTTCATCATCTTCTTGCTGTTGTTTAGCTACAGCATTTTGATAATATATTTTTTTTCCTTCTTTTTTGTGCTTCTGTGTATCTTGAGTGATAATAATGGCGCTTTTTATAAGTTTTTTTTAGCTGCAGTTGGAGAGCAGTAATAGTAGTAACAGTAGCCAGCAAGCAAATCAGCTACACGCAGGAAGGAAGGGTGAAGCATTGGAGAAAGATTTTAATCAAGTGCTGCTACATCATACTGCAAAAATAATGCACCTGCATTTCTATTTACGCCACGTGTTGGTACCTTTTACCTACAACACAATCAAATAGTCTAATATATATTGTAAAACGTTACTTAAAATATTAGTTTTTCTGTTAAAAATGTTAATTTTATTATTTAATTTTTAGTATAAAAATTAGTAAAAAAATAATATTTTAAATAACGTCCAATAATAATATTTTTGATAAAAAATAATATTTTAATTAACATTTTATCGAAAATATTTTATACAACACAAATGTATATTAATTCTGCCCTACCTTAACATACCCGTGACCTACGTAATCAAAGATTCTTTTTCTTTCGATCCGTGCTCATGTTTTCTGCAATCCAAAACTGCACCGTTTGATTGTGTGGAAATATAAATCAGGTTTTAAATTAATAGTTAATTAGTTACCATTTGAAGTAATACACCACCTATCAGCAAAGATGGACCAAATAGGAGAATAATCTTTCCAATAAATATACTTATCTAACACTCAGTGACGGAGTTATGTAGGCTCCGGAGGCACTGTCCCCCCAAAATTCTTTTACCATTAAAAAAAATAAAGTTAATTATTAATTTAGACTTTTAAATTTTGATTTATTTAATTTTATCTCTATTTTCTATTGTTAATTATATTTTACTCCCATAATTAGATCCTGACTTCATCAGCTAACACTTGTAAAAGAAGCTAGGTGAGGGGTCCCTGATATTAAATTGGTAAGGAAATGGGTAGGTGAGCTGTGAGCATTTAACTTGTAATGGGTAAAGTACCACGTAGGCCTGTAAACGAACCGAACGCACACGAACGAAGGTATGATCATGTTCGTTCATTTAATAAATAAACGAACATAAACGAACACGAACATAAACGAACAAAATATTTTTTGTTCATGTTCGTTTATTAAGGAATATAACTTGTTCATGTTCGTTTATTTAATAAATAAACGAACATAAACGAACACGAACATAAACGAACACGAACATAAATGAACACGAACATAAGCGTTGGAGGCCCTACCTTCCATTGTTCTTTCATGAAAAATAGTCGACAATGCAAATCAACCAAATCTACAGTGATAAATAGCGTAAGAGCTTATTAGCAGTGATGAAATGTTTGAAGATATCAAATATTTCGATCGATCTTTTAAAGATATTAAATGATTCACACGACTTTAATTTAATGCTATAACATTTATCTTAGTGTTCCATGATTACATATGAACAATCATTTTCCGCTATTACACTCTTTTTCAGAAATTGCATAGAAACCTTTGTTTTGTTTTCTGGTAAATTCTATATATTTTTCTTTTTACTGATGCTCATATACTTCCGATTTTTACCTTTATCTTTCCATCTATTTATAGAAAGAAGTATTATGTTTTCTTGAGTTTTAGATGTGAAGATACCCACAATAACTCTACATATCAACTATTAAGTCAAATAAAACAGAGAAAGAGATGAAAACAGACCTGTAAAACTTCATATTGCACTATAATATAACTTGTTTTGAATCTTTCAGAGATCGTCTCCACTCTCCAGTGAACAATAAGGTTTGAGAAAAAAAGGGAGAAAATGAATATAAGTGCGAGGTGCCTCACAGGTTAACATATTGGATTTAATCTCCAAATAAAATTTGGTTAATTATGGAGTTGGTCATCAGAATATCAGATTAATATTTTTAAGATACTTACAAATTGGTCACCAAAATTGATTTAAGAAGATTGTGTTAAACATAAATGAATGAACATAAACGAACATAATCGAACGAACATAAACGAACATAACCAAACGAACATAACCGAACGTTCATGAACGTAAATGAACGAACGAGACCTATGTTCATGTTTGTTCATTTAATTAAACGAACAAAAAATCTTGTTCATGTTCGTTCATTTAATAAATAAACGCACATAAACGAACTTCCCGCCGCACGGTTCATGAACGATTCGTTGAACGTTCAGTTCATTTACAGACCTAGTACCACGCGGTTCATATTCATGTACACTGCTACATATTATTGATTTCCATGTGTTCATTGGGTGGATAGGATTTAGATCAAATCATTTCGGGGGTAAAGAAGTTGAATTGCTTTAAATATAAAATAAATAAATTTTAATTAATGTTAAATCGATGTATAATATTTGTGTGAATTTAGACGTCTAAGGAATTTCGAGCAATGGATCGAAATAATAAAAAAACTCTAAAGTCAAATTATATTTATTGTCATCCAAAAAGTCCACCTTGAAAAGATTTAATTCATTAAGTAAATAAAAATTTAATCTGATTAAGATTTAAAAATAAAGGATAAACTTCAACACTTATTAGAAGTTTATCTTGTGAATAGGATTTTTAATCCTGTCGACGGTGGACATAAGTAAAATTTCAAAATCATAATTGAAGAAAATTCAAATTTTATGGTGGATACAATAATTTTTCAGAGTAAACACTATTAATAAAATAAATAATTAATCAAATAAAATTTAAATTTTGTACCTACACTCAGCCCTTATTACATCCGCCACTGAGCCAACGAAATGACAAATGTAGACCGGAAAGGGAAAACTTGCGCGATCAAAATTTAACGTATTCAATCGTGTATATTTTCCCATATTTATACTATATATTAGTGTAACAAACGTAAATATATTACCAAATATATATATACTATTACTTTAAACGATCAAATTTACGTTCAAGCAATATCGATTTCAGTGTATTTTTTAAACGACAGAGGTCACGGTCGTACGTAAACCTTGGGGCAAGCAAATAACGTTTTGCTTTCACTGCTTTTATAAGTACTTATTAATTGGCCCCTAGTAACAATTTGTGTCGTATTGTTCCATAAGCATGGCGTGATTCCGAGGGGAATCATAAGGTTAATGTGAGTTAGCCAAAAACTCCAAATTAGGTTCATCATCGTCTTTTGTGGGAACTGCACGTGAATTGTGGTTGCAATCAGCTCAATTCTATAAAACATAAAGATAATATAATATAAAACGACTCATTTTTTGTAATGGAATATCGACTTCTTTATTTGCTAATAATTTGGTACTACATTATAACATCAGATTAATCATTCATTTGGTACATTGTTTGGTCGTATACGATAAACAACAAAATATTTATTTGTTCATTTTTGTTGATACGTATATGACAATTTCATTAGGTCTAACAAATGTTTAGGCTTCCATTTTTTATTAAAAAAATCATTTTAACTAAATATTCGGAAGGATTAAATTATTTAACTTTAAAAAATCTCCAAACTAAAGGGAGTTAAATAGACTAAAATTTAAACTCACACGTGCTTAAAAAATCATTAAACCTTAAAAGTTGTGGGACCCCTCCCAAAACCTTCTTAGTTATGTCATTGATTTTAGTCCTTAAAATATTTTTTTTCCATCTTTTGGTCCTCTATTTCCTTTAATAAAATTATTAGTGAAAAAGGGGGGTGACTGCTAAATTAACAGCAACTATTTAATATGAACAGATAAATTTTCCATCTTTTGGTCCATATTTGAATTATTAAAGATGTGAGATACTAAGTTCAATTTTCATTACCATCTATTGAGAAAAAAAATTCTTTTGTGAATTAATTGAAGAGCTAAATAGGACTAAAATGATTAATGATTAATGAATTAATTGGAGTAAGCAGCTTTGCGCCTACTCCACATCCACGTTGATATTTGAACAATTAAAAGAAATATTTGTTTTGAAGAATTGAAAGAGGTACTTGAATAATTAATGATTTTCTGATTTATTTTTCAATGGTCTAAACTTTAATGAACCTTAGGAAAAAGAGTGAAGAGAATTAGAGTTTTGATAAGTTGTGTATAATTATATCATATATTTTCAAAACCATAAGATAGCTTAGATTTTATTCTCTTAATTGCAAACTTGAATTGGATGAATATATATTTTCATTGCAAAAAAGACCATCAAAATTAGTGACGGTTCTCGGATACTGTTAGGGTGTTGCAGCAGTGCTCCATGCTATCCGAATTGGTCTTACAATTGGTTGGGAGAACGATTTTCGGGATGTTATTTGTGAAGTGGATGCTCGTGTGACTCTTCATTTGATTACAGCTGGTCATGTTTTTACGCATCCCTTGGGCTCTATTATAACAGATGTTCGTAGTCTGTGTCAGGGTTTCAAATTGCGGTCGCGTTTTCGGTTATTTCGAATTTACCGTGATTGCGGCCGTCGCGGATAACTCGAACGACGACGAAACCATTATATCGCAGCTGAAATCACAGTCGCAGCCCTTTTTTTGAAACCCTGGTCTGTGTGATCGGGAGTGAAATGTCGAATTCCAGTACCAATTTCTCGAAGGGAATTTTGTGCTGATATTCTATCAAGAATGGGTTGTAAGATTGAGGAAAATCTTGTTATTTTTACCCAACCGCTGGACAAGGTGAAGTTCATGCTCGAAGCTGATTGCACGGATGTTCAATTTCCCAGGGGTTTCATTTTACACTATTTCTGTCTTTCTTTATTTTCCTCTTTGTAAAAAGGGGGAAAAAAGTAATGACGGTTCACATTGACGCGATGCGAAAGGGCCCAATAGACCGACGTACGAGCCACCGGCCTTTACAAACTTGTATCTAAAGCTAATACGAAGACAAACCCAAATCAAAGAAAAACAATCATCAACGTCCACTCCATTTCTCCTCTGTTTTTTCCAAGCAAAATATAGCTGTTGCCCATGTTACTTCTGGTGTTATGTATGTATATAGACGATGAACTAGAGTTTAAATCGCACATCCAATTGCTACTCTTGAGTTGAAGATAATTGATGAACACTCCTCCGCTCCTCATTGCATCAAAGTTGACAAATTAAGGTCGGCAAGGCACCTGGAAATGGAAACGGTGCTTTTGGGGTACTTGCTGACCCATTCTGGAATAGCTAAATTTGAAAGAAAACTTCAATTGATCGAAAGATACAGTACAGCCATATCTAAAACCTTTTCATTTACAAGAAAGACGATTAACAAAATGAAAAACAAAGAGGCCAAAATTAGGATGTTTAGAGTGAGTGTGATAAAGGGAGGAGCTTGCTTCCGTTAATAAGAGAAAGATCCATGCAAAGGACGGAGGCGACGCTTGGTCCGTTGACGAGCATCCTCGGGATGAGGCTGACAAACGAAGTGAGCAATCGTGACCGTAGCAAATAATACCTGAAAAATAATGAAGTTGATAAGGAAGAGGAGGAGACGGGGGCGGTTGAACCAAAAAAGGTCGTCGCCGGGCTCAACGACGGGCACTCCTCTCACCACTTCTCCTCTATCTTGAATTCTTAGAGCCATTTTGGTTATTATCACCTGTAGCTTTGTCCCCACTAACAGAATGACCTGCATGGTTATCACCAAATCGCAACCGTTGGATCTCACTCACTCTATCATTTATAAGTACACCTCTAATTTAATGGGTAAAATCCAGTATGTTCTTACTATCAAGGCAGCCACAGACAAGAGTGCCATCCTGCGCCATAACATTAACAAATAAATAAATATTATTCCTTAACAACAAAATTGTAAAAATTTAACCCTAGATTTTAATTCAAATTTTCTTTCTTTATTTTTAAATTACAATTTTTTTATATATATACGTGCACTTGCCATGAGGGTTGAAGAGCAGGAAGAGTACAGCACAAAACCATATTGGAGAACTGGAAAACTCGAGCGGAACTGGATATCGTAAGAAGTCTCCGGCGATGTTCTTTCCCTGATGCGTCTTGAGCTAAATTGTGTTCTCGGTTCTTAGGGCATGGATGTCAAGTAGATCCAAGTCGCTCTGATATGTATATGCCAGTTATAGTACCCGATCCTACTGTTAGGAAGGAACGATATAAATCCCAGCAACAAAATCTCTGTCACCCAAACAAACAAACAAATGATTAGCTCTAAATAATCGTAGAAATTAAGTTTTAAAGTTAGTTAGTAATGAATGATAATATGATATTAGCTTGAGGTTTAACTTTTTACTTGACTTAACCTTTTTCAAAGCATCATAAAGTGCTCGTTTATGTTTCTTCTTCAACCACTGAGAAAAAAAAGGGTTTACTGAAAGAGCAGCTGAAAATCAAGTTAGAACAAGCAAAACAAAAGACTATAAATGATACCTTTCCAACCTTATGGATTATATGTTCGATGATTGTTGAAATCATAAGATAGACAAAAGAAACAGTCGCAACAGCCCGTGTCGGTGTTTGTTCCAATGATCTTGAAGGTGTTTCACCCACTGTAGACATGTTTTTGCTTTTGTTTTTCCCTCTCCGGAAACCCCTTTCTTTTAAGTTCTTCAATGGAGTTACCCAGATTGAGTGAACTGCTTCTCTCAAGTAATTAGTAATACATGTATAGTTAGTTTTTGGAAGACTAAAGAAGCAAAATAATACTAATGCCAACGTTAATTTGGCCTAAGCTTTGAACATAAAGGCTCAAGGGTTTGTAATCAGTTTGACCGCTGTTTCATTTGTTTATTGTTTCGTTAATTATAAAAGGAAATTAGATGGAAAAGGAAGAAGAAGATACCAACAAAAGCTTTGAACATGTTATTTTTTTAATAATTTTATTCAAATAGATAATAATAATATCCTTCACTCTTTATTAATCACCTTTGGATATCATCCTTGTAATTAGTTTAGTGTAATACAATGATGTGTTGCGGAAGACGGCTATCGGATAGAGCAAAATCGCAACTGATAATTTGAGAAAATAAAAATGAAGATAAAAGAGACAAAATTTACGTGGAAAACCCTTAAAAATTTAGGGTAAAAACCATGGGCAACGGTAGAAGAATTTCACTATGAGAAAATAGGAATTACAACCTCTCTCGATCTACCAAGGAGAAAACAATGATAATTCTCTCTAGATAAAAAGGAGAAAACAACTCTCAAGAAACTCTCTAAAATCTCTCTAGTATTGAAAGAAAGCTAGAATGCTTTGGGATGATTTTGAAGCTATATGAGCTAGGGTATTTATAGTTGAAACTTAAGGACTAATCTTAAAAATACCCTAAATTACAATGACTAAAATTAATTATCCCATTACCCAATTTCAACAAAAATTAGGTGCCTAATTTTTGACTTTGACAAAATACCATTTGGTGCCTAATTTGGTGCCTAAATTATTTGACTTTTAACAATCTCCCACTTGAAGATTTGATTGGAATAATCATATCTTCACACCATTCTTTCTACCTTGTACATTCATGTTGCTTACGTTTCTGACAGGCCACAGGAGGATCGACACCAGGTAAATTTATCAGCGTTGATCGCCTTCGTCATGAAATCTGCTATGTTGTCTTTGGTATGGATCTTCTGCATATCTATTGTCCCTTCTTTCACCTTTTCACGAATGAAATGGTAATGAACTCGTATGTTCTTAGTCCTTGAATGAAATGCTGGATTCCTTGCTAGATGCAAGGCGCTTTGACTGTCACAAAACAGAGAGACATACTCTTGATTGTGCCCAAGCTCCTCCAATAGATCCTTCAACCAAATTGCTTCTTTACTGGCTTGTGTAGCTGCTACATATTCTGCCTCTGTTGTGGATGTAGCCACAATTGACTGTAATTTTGAAACCCAGCTTACAGCTCCACCAGCAACTTTGAACACATATCCTGTAGTAGATTTGCTTTTATCCAAATCCCCTGCATAGTCAGAATCTACATACCCATTGATTAGTAAGTTTGATCCTCCATAACATAATGCAATATTTGAGGTCCCTTTGATGTATCTCAGGATCCTCTTTATTGTATTCCAATGCTATTTGCCTGGATTCGCCATGTATCGACTAACCACTCCCACTGCTTATGCAATGTCTGGTCTTGTGCATATCATAGCGAACATTAAACTTCCCACTGCTGATGCATACGGTACTCGAGACATCTCCATCATCTCTTCTTCACTGCTAGGACTCATACTGGAGGATAATTTGAAGTTAATAGGAAGAGGGGTAGAAATTGGCTTACAATCTTGCATGCTAAATAGTGACAAGATTTTCTTCAAGTAAATCTTTTGTGAAAGCCAAATCTTCCTATTACTTCTGTCTCGGTGAATTTGCATCCCTAGAATCTTGTTTGCTGATCCCAAGTCCTTCATTTCAAATTCCCTAGCCAGTTGTGCCTTCAATTCTTCAATATGATCTTTGTTGGGTCCTGCAACCAACATGTCATCCACATACAACATCAATATAACAAAATCGTTATCACCAGACCTCTTGAAATAAGCACAAGGGTCTGCATTAAGTCTGTTGTATCCAAGGCACATAATGAAGGAATCAAATCTCTTATACCAACACCTCGTCGCCTGCTTTAGACCGTACAGAGATTTGTTCAACCTGCAAACCAAGTTCTTCTTTTTGTCTTCTTCAAAACCTTCAGGTTGGAGCATATAAATATCTTCTTCAAGATTTCCATGAAGAAAAGTTGTTTTAACATCTAGTTGCTCTAGATGTAAGTTAAATGTAGCACACATTGCCAAAACTACTCGAACTGTTGTTAGTCGAACCACAGGAGAAAATATTTCATTAAAATCAATACCTTCTTTTTGAGCATATCCTTTGACCACCAGTCTTGCACGATACCTCTCAACTTGATCGTCACCATTTCGCTTGATTTTGAAGACCCATTTGTTACCAATTGGCTTCCTTCCTTGTGGTAGCGGCACAAGGTCCCATGTATTATTTTTATGAAGGGCTTCGATTTCTTCTTGCATCGCCATCATCCACAGTGAAGCATCTGAGCTGTTTATTGCCTCCTGGTATGTTGATGGCTCACCGTCCTCTGTTAAAAGGCAGTATGCAATATTACCTTCTATAATATAATCTGAGTGCCAATTGGGGCGTCTTCTCACACGATCTGATTGACGAGTTGTTGGAGCTTCAGAACTCTCTGGTTCTTGTTCATCATGTGTTGGTTCTGCTTCAGAAGAATCTCCTTCTTCAAACTCTTTTTCCACATGTATCTGAGTAGTCTCTGACTTTTCAGCGCTATCATCGTCTTCTTTTCTTTGTAGTTTATCTTCTACAAAGATAACATCTCTACTAATGATCACTTTGCGGGCAGTGGGATCCCACAAGCGATACCCCTTTACTCCATCAGTATACCCCAAGAATTTGCATTTCCTGGATTTTGAATCCAACTTTGAAATTTCTTGGGAGTTGTACATCACGTACACTATACTTCCAAATATATGGAGGTTTGAATAATCAGCTGGTTTTCCAGTCCACATCTCCATTGGTGTCTTCAGCTCTATTGCAGTTAATGGAGCTCGATTCACCAAATAACAGGTGGTATTGACTGCTTCTGCCCAGAATGATTTTTCTAGGCATGTATCCCTCAACATTGCTCTTGTTCTTTCTAACAAGGTTCTGTTCATCCGCTCTACCACTCTATTTTGTTGAAGGGTGTTCGCCACTGTGAACTGTCTTTTGATGCCTTCTTTCCTGCAAAAGTCATCAAATTCTTCGCTTGTGTATTCTCCTCCATTATCTGTTCTGAAACACTTGATCTTATTTTCAGAATCAAGTTCCACCCGCACTTTGAAGTTTTTGAAAGTTGAAAACACTTCTGACTTCTTCTTAATAGGGTGCACCCAACATCTCCTGGAGTAGTCATCAATAAATGAGACAAAGTATTTTGCTCCACCTAGGGACGTTACTGGTGCTTGCCATACGTCAGAGTGAACTAATTCTAGAATACTTTTACCTCTAGAATTTGATGTTTTAAATTTCAACCGGTGCTGCTTACTTGTTATGCAATGCTCACACAAAGGAAGTGATACCTTTGTTAAGCCTGAAAGTAGCTTTTGCTCCACAAGGACTTTCATTCCTTGTTCTGACATGTGTCCAAGTTTCTGATGTCATAGCATTACCGAATCTGAACTACATGAGGCAACATAGGCTTCTGCTTCTACCAAAGTCTCTCCCTTCAGCATGTACAAGTTTGCAGCTATTTTTTCGCCTTTCAGCACCACAAGCGCTCCACGGAACAGCTTCATGATTCCTTTCCGTGCTTCAATCTTGCTTGCATTATTATCCAACAATCTGTACGATAATAAATTTTTCTTCAGGCCTTTCACGTGCCGCACATCTCGAACAACTTTGATTGTTCCATCATACATCTTCAATTTGATGGTTCCCACGCCAATAATCTCTAAGGCATGATCATTGCAACTATACACAGATCCTCCTGAGACAGGTTCATAATGATGGAACCATTCTCTTCTTGAGGTCATGTGATATGTTGCTCCCGAATCAATGAGCCATATATCTGCATATCTTTTTCCTACCTTCCACGGTGGTTGACGCTTCACAGCATAGAGCGTCTCCATCATCTGAAGTGTTTACGGTATTGCCTTGTGGATTGGAGTTTTTATTTAGACTCCAACAATCCTTCTTCAAGTGACCCTTCTTTCCACAGTGGTAGCACTTTAAATTCTTTTTGCTTCTCGACTTCGATCTACCATGTTTGTGACTGCTGCTTTGGTCACGTTCTGTTGATCTCCCTCTCATCGTTGTCAACGCTTCTGCTTGTTGCAGATTTACTTGTCTGTCTTCCTTGTTCTTGCACCGATTTTCTTCTTGTAGAATAGAAGTTGCAACGTCATCGAAGACTAGACTGGTGACATTACTGTTTGTCAAGTTGATGATGAGTTGATCATACGAATCCGGTAGACTTTGAAGTAGAAGTTCAGCACGTTCTTGTTCTCTTATTTTACAGCTTAAGGATGTAAGCTGAGAAAATAAAGTGTTAAGTGTATTTAAGTGCTCCGTCACTGAAGTAGATTCTGGCATCCTGAGAGTGTACAATTTCCTCTTAAGGAAAATTTTATTGTGCAGCGATGTGGCCTCGTACAATTTGGTGAGATGGTCACATATCTCCTTAGCTGTCTTCTTCTCCTCGATGCTTGACAATACTTCATCTGCTAATGCTAGATGAAAGTTTGTCATAGCATTCCCGTCCATTTCGATCCATTTGTTGTCATCTGTGAAATCCACTGGCCTTTCCCTGATAGTTGCTAGACAATCGTCTTTCCTCAGGATGTCCTTCATCTTCAATTTCCACAATGAGAAATTTCTCCCATTGAATTTTTCAATATCAAATTTCGTTGTCATAGCTTCTATTATTGATAGCTCCCACTATTTCACTATCGTGAATAGTTCTCTAGAACCTCAAAGAATGGGTAATACCTTCTTATTTTCTTATGTTGGATGATCCACCTTTTGGTGGCAACCACAAAGACAATAAGCAGATATTACACACTCAAATCTAGCTCTGATACCAATTGTTGCGGAAGACGGCTATCGGATAGAGCAAAATCGCAACTGATAATTTGAGAAAATAAAAATGATGATAAAAGAGACACAAAATTTACGTGGAAAACCCTTAAAAATTTAGGGTAAAAACCACGGGCAACGGTAGAAGAATTTCACTATGAGAAAATAGGAATTACAACCTCTCTCGATCTACCAAGAAGAAAACAATGATAATTCTCTCTAGATAAAAAGGAGAAAACAACTCTCAAGAAACTCTCTAAAATCTCTCTAGTATTGGAAGAAAGCTAGAATGCTTTGGGATGATTTTGAAGCTATATGAGCTAGGGTATTTATAGTTGAAACTTAAGTACTAATCTTATAAATACCCTAAATTACAATGACTAAAATAATTATCACATTACCAAATTTCAACAAAAATTAGGTGCCTAATTTTTGACTTTGACAAAACACCATTTGGTGCCTAAATTATTTGACTTTTAACATGATGTTAAGTGACTTTTAATACAATTTTGTTTGAATTCGTTTTGAACCTCCATTTAGTTCACATTGGTCATTATAATTAATATTTTTACATATTAAAAATATATCACACGACATAATTTTAAAATTAAAACACATTAAATTTATAGATTATTATAGACTTAAACAAAATTCAAGAACTAAGTTAAGAACTAATTGTCAAGTTTAGGACAGAATGTTGCTTTATCCCGGTATAATACATTTATATTAAGATCCAAGGATTTTCCAACGACCCCCCAAAATAAAAGCAAATAATAATAAAAATTCTACATGCATGCATATAATATTGACGCACGCTTAAATGGACGAAAATAATTACTCTATTTTCTAAAACATTTTTTTTTCATTTTCTATTTAAAAAAATTTGAAAAATATAAAGATCAAAACAATAAAAAATAATATTTTAATACGGTAAATTGTATTGGATATGGTGTAGTTTTGGGTTCTATGAATTGGGTTAGGTTTGACTGTCACAGTGGTGGAACTCAATAATTTTTATGAGGAATCATATTTAAAGAAACTGTATATATTAACTAAAATATTTTAGTATTTTTAGCAAGTTATATTATATATCAAGATATCATATTAATTAAAAAATTTATAAATCTTTCAGATTTATTTGTTGACATAAAAATTTTAAATAAACAAAATAAATTCATAACAATATTATCTTTAATTGTGTCTATTTTTTTTAAAAAAATGAATTTTTATGAAACTGCATGATAAATATATATATTTAAAATAAAATCATAAATATAAATTTAACTGAAGAATATTTTAAAAATTACCTTCAATCGAAATTAAATTAAAACTTAAAATACTTGATTAAAGTCGTCAATTAAAGCAAATCAAATACAAAAAAAAAATTGTATCTTGAAATCATAAATAACAAAGAAAAATATATTTTCATTCATTTAAAATAAAAGACCTATTATACAAGTTTTTTTTGATGGGTAAGAGTTTTATATTATTTAGCAGGATAAACTACATGTATAGTATTTAAACCATTATTTTTGTTTCGTTTTAATGTCTAAACTTTATTTTTTTTTTCAAAACAATAATTAACATTTAGTTTATGGTTCAATTTTGTATTATACTATTAAAAAATTAACAAATTATTGATGTGACAAGTTTTAATGATGACATGACATTATCTTATGGCAACACTTCAACAACATCAATAAATTTGTTGATGTGATAATTTTCAATGATGGAATGACATTTCCTTTTATTGATGTTCAATTTCTTTTGCTTACTTACAGTTTTTTATGATATTCTTCCCGTCTTCCATTTTCTGACTAGAAGAATAAGTTAGTATAAGAAGAAAAAAAGTTATTTAGGATTGTACAAGTCTAAAACTCAAAACCAAATGAACTTGTTTTTTTTCTCTTTCCAAAATTGGATTAAGGTAAGTTTGGTATTGCTTTTGAAAATTAAGTTTGAAAAACGACGTTAGAAAATACTTTTAAAATTTATTTTGACAATTTAAGTTTAACATTTTAGTGTTTTGTATTGTTATCCAAAAGTATTTTCTAATAAGTAAACATCCATTTTAGACATTATAATGTTTATAAATACATTAATTTAAATTATTTTAAATTTATTATTATTTTAATATATAAAATGTATCAAATTAAATTATAAAAAATATGAATGATAAAGATAATTATAATAAAAATATTAAATGTATTTAAAAGTTTTTTTCTTGGTAAAACGTAATTGTAAATATTTGATACATAATTTATTAAAATAATTGTTTTAAAAAAAATCTATTTAAACTAGAAAAGCTATAAAAAAAAGCTTTTAGAGTCGGTTTAAAGCTATCGTTCTAATACACTTTTAAATTTTATTCGTTTGGTAATGATTTTGCTTTCAAACCCGATTTTTAGACCAAAAGTACATTTAAACAGCCATGACCGAATAAACCCTAAGTTTCTCCTACAAAAACGAACCCTAAGATTAGCACGGACAGAGCTATTCATTTTTTTTATCATTAAAAATATATAGGGATATCTACTTATTTGATCCTTCAAGTTTTGGTTTATTTTGATTTTTTTTTCTTTACCCCTATTGAACTTTAAGTTTTGGTTTATTTGATTTTGTTCCTCCCACATTTATTGTTAATTATACTTTATCCCTGAACTAGAATCGTAGAACCGTCACCTTTCTCCAAAATTGCGCCTCTCTAAAAGTAAAAAAAAGAATAAGATTGCAAATGTTATTAAAAATAATTGCAAGGCTAAACATATATTTGAAGACATGGGATACTTGCCTTAATCAAATCAAGCAGCAGACAACCATAAAAAGGGTAAATCAAATCAGCAGACCATGCACAATATTATTTTCAAAAGATGTTGGTTTGTTATTATTACCTCTTAAATACATGAAGAATATCCGTTGCTCAAAATAATAACAAAAGTATCATGACCATCCCAGTTTGAAGGGAAGGGGTGAATTTCTTCATGCACCGTCATATTCATATATATATTATATATTAATAACCAAAATGTTTGAAGGCCAAATTAACATGGCTCATTCACACGGGATTAAAATTTCTTCAACCAACGTCAGATGAAGCATTTAATTTTAGGAGGCAAATCCAAGTTCCACTCTACTTGCAAATTATTAGGGATGGGCATGGGTCGGATTGGATCGGGTTTTTGGACCACCCGACTTGACTCAAGAAGAAAGGTACTTCACCCGTAACCGACCCGACAGACAATTAAAAAAACCCGATCCGATTTAATTTTTTATTTATTAAAACCCATAAATTTTGTAATTTAAAATATAAAAAATACTAAAAAAATCGTTGGAAGTCACACCCTAATATCACGTTTGGTCCCGCATTTTGACTAAAATAAAAAGGATGAAAAAAGCGTGAAAAAACATTAAAAGGAATTAAAAATAGCTAAAATAATAGTTGGAAATCAAACCCTAGTATCATATTTGCTAATTATATTCACCTTCCTCGGGAACCATGAAAGTTGCCGACTATTCTAGTTTTGTTTTTGATGGTTCCTTCATCTTTTTCTTTTATGCTATTTTAATATAAAACCCGACCCGAACCGAATCCCATTATTTTTAAAAAAAAATCGAGCCATCAGATCAGATTGAAACCCGTCAGATTCAGATTTATGCCCATCCCTACAAATTATACTACAAAACATGTAAATAAAGTCAAAGTGATATTATTAGTTTATAACCTAACTTTACCCAGTATAAGCCTTTGCTTTGCAACATGTCAAACCCACGTGCCATTCAATTTTTATAAGTTAACAGTGATGATCAAACTACGATCCAGTTATATTTTATTCAATACACTTAAATGGTCATAGAAGATTCACATTAAAAAACGGTCATACAAATTTTTTTCTTATAATTTTTTATATATAGGAATACCTTTATGTTTGTACCAACTAAACAAATTCAATGATTAAAGGGATAATTGTTATCTTTATAGGTTTAAAATTCGAACACTAACGTTTACAAGATATTTGAGTGTTAAATACTTGAGAGTCTTTAAAACAACTACTATCACTTATATTGATGTTAGATTAATAAAAAAATACCTCTAAACTGTGGCGAAGGGCCATTTGGGCCCAAATGACCCCGACCCCTGATAGATTTTTAAATTTTACCCTAGTTAGTGCCACAAAAAATGTAGAAGTTATATTTGTTTATATAATAAGAACATTAATGGGTAAAAAATAACTTGCAATAGGAATAAAAAATCAGTATTTTTTTTACTCCAAACAGGAAAAAAAAATTCTTCCAACATAAACGAGATTAAGGTTTTTGCAATTGTCCGAGATTTATTGAAGTGATTCAAATTCAATCGAGTGCCAATTTTAAGAGGTAAGCATTAGTATTTTTAATTGAAATCGTTTGATCTTATATTTAATTTTTGCATCAGTTTAGTTAATCAAATAATTAAGTTGAATTAAGAAATAAAATCATAAATCTAATTCTTAGATAATTATTATTTACTTGAATGTTGATTTCTAAATTTAAATTTTTTGTCATGCTACTTAATTAATTTTATATAAATGCAGATTGCCATTGGAAAATATCAAACTATTATTGAGCTTTTTAAGAGAAAAAGTGGTGAAACTTTGAAAAATACAACAACTGAAACTTCAATTGGTACATCTGTTGATGTTTCACCCATGGAAGATATACCTTCAAAGATAGCTAGAAATCAAGAACCAAGTACCAACTCTAATTACTTGGAGCGAGATCCTGGAAAGCGCAAACAAATATGATAATATCCTGGAAAACGAAAGCAAATATGGGAAATCAACCAGTACTCTCTGAATTCAAAAATTTTGGACGTTTCTCACCCTTGCCGATTTCAAGCTTCCAGGTACAAAAAAAATTCCTTCATGGTTAGAATACTCACCTGAAAAAGATACCGCCTTTTGTTTTACTTGCTTTTTTTAACAAGCCACATAGTCATCCATCACACAAGGCTTTCACTATGAATGGGTTCCAAAATTGGAAGAAAGTAAATGAAAAAAGTTATTAATTTAAGATGCATGTAGGTTCAGAACCTAATTCTCCTCATAAAATTGTCGAGCAGGAATTAGAGGATTTTCTTAATCAGTATGAACACTTGCCACAAGTGTATTGCTAATAATAGGCTTAGACTTGAAGCCTCTATAGATGCATTGTGTTGGCTAGCTTTACAAGGACTACCAATGAAAGGTCATGACGAGAGTGAATCTTTATCTAATCGAGGAAATTTTCTTGAACTTTTGAAACAATTAGCCTCTTATAATAAAGATGTTGAAGAAGTTGTATTAGAAAATGCTCCAAAAAATACTTTTTACACTTCTCTCAGATACAAAAGGAGTTTTACATATTCCGGCAGAGAAAAAGAGTAATCCGTGAAGAAATTTGTGAAGAAAAATTTTATGTTATTATTGATGAAGTAGGGGATGTATCAAGAAAGCAACAAATGGCTATTATTTTGTGGTATGTCGATAATCTTGGTCTATTGAAGGAACATTTTTAGTATTATTCATGTTCCTAATATTTCAGCGGTGACTTTGAAAGAAGATATATTTTCTATTCTTTCTCGTTATTGTTTTGACATAAAGAATATTCGATGCCAAGGTTATGACGGTGCAAGTAACATGCGGGGAAAGTGGAATAGGTTGCAAGCATAGTTAACAATGAGTGTCATTTTGCTTACTATGTACATTATTTTGCCCATCGTTTACAGTTGGCACTAGTAGTTGCCAAGTTATCATTTGTTATCAATGTTTTTCCTGTTTCGTATAAGCGTATCGATGAACTAAAAAATGTTTATTCTGATGAGATAAACCATTTGATTGAAGAAGAACAACTTGAAACTGGATATGGTTTGAATCAAGCAAGTAATTTGCAAAGGGCAAGTGATACTTGATGGGGTTCTTACTTGAGATCAATTTCAAGTTTGATAAAAATGTTCAGTGCCACTTGTGTTGTTTATATAAACTCATTGATGAAGGAAATACATATTCTGAACGCGGAGAAGCGAAGACAATATTGGAGACTTGGTTTCCTTTGATTTTGTCTTTATTTTACATCTTATGAAGAGAATATTAGAAATCACTGATTTACTTTCTCAATCATTACAACGGAAATCTCAAGATATTTTGGACTCATTGCATCTTGAGAGTTCAAAGATAGTTTTGCATAAATTTAGAGACGATGGATGGAATTCTCTTTTTATGGAGATTACCTCATTTTGTGAAACATAGACATCCCATATAAGAGTTCTATTTATAGAGAAAGAGGAGGTCGTGCTTGTCACCAACAAGATCATTTTACAGTTGAACATTATTATCAAGTAGAAATTTTTTATGGTGCAGTTGATGTTCAACTATAAGAGTTAAACAATATATTTAATGAGAAGTCGATAGAGTTATTAACTCTTGATTGTGCTTTAGAGCCAAGAGAGATAACAAATATTTTAGGGTTGAATACATTTACAATCTTGTGAATAAGTTTTATCTTGAAGATTTTACGGAAGTTGAAAAGAATGACTTGAGAATCGAATTACGTCATTATGAGGTGGAATTATCTTGGAATTCAGGTCTAAGAAATTGTTAACAATCTATGACCTAAGACAATGGTTGGTGGATACTAGGAAAGCAAAAACTTATCCTTATATATATTTCGACTAGTAAAACTTCTACTCACTCTCCTGTTTCTACAGCAAGTGCTGAAAGAGCTTTTTCTACAATGAATATCATTAAGACAACACTCCGCAACAAAATGGAGGATGAATTTTTTGAGAGTTGCATGCTTATCAACATCGAGAGAGATATCTCAATGAGCTTTAGTACAACATCACTCGTGGATGCCTTTCGAGATTTAAAGGAGTGACTCGTTTTATTATGATTATGTGGTAGTTATGTTTTTGACACCTTTTAAAATTGTATCTTTTATTATTTACTTTAGTTTTATTTCTAATTTTTTTTACTTGTTATTTCATACACATGACATAATTATGCATATTTAATGTTACCGTTTATATTTTTGAAATAAATATAAAATTATGTATAAAATTTAAAGCGGTTAAAAAATTCGACCTCTGTTAGGAGTAAATTCTGGCTCTACCCATGCTTTAAAGTTCAAAATTTTTACACAGACATTATTTTGGGTTGAGTTACGTAATGAAGGTTTGCATGGAAAGATTTGAGAATTAAAAAATTTTAACATTAGGCAAGTCAACATCTTAATTCACTGATAGGATTAAAATTAACCGAATAAATAAAATATTCAATACGTCTGACTTAAGCTTATTTCAACATAAAGTCTTAAATTAATAGATAAATAATGTTTTTTAAATGTTTAGTATAATAAATATATAACGTCTCATTATATTATTATTTTAAAGTTGAACCGATAATAACTTTTTTCTCTTTAAAATTTTAATAGCTGCTTAATTTTTCTTATTTTTGATTGATAGAAGACAACATCAGTCTTAGTGCCAATAATTTTCACCAATTTTTCTTATTTTTTTTATTTTCATATATCATATCTTTGTTTTTTTTTAGTTTTTTAATAAATCTGCCTCTATAACATGTTGGTTGTATCATGAAAAGTTAAAGGCATTTATCCTACATTGGGAGGAAACATTCCTTGTAAAGGGTATTTAAAGGATCTTTTTACCCTCCCTTATTGAACGTGGTTAGATAACTCCCTCGCATACGTGCGTCGTCGTCCGGTCGACTGGTTCGACTCAACTCGTGGTTGTGGTCATGGTTGTGATAATAAACGTGACTTAAAACCAAGCTTACAATGGTCAGAAGAGACACATTCGCATTATACATGAATCAATGAGACATTTAATAAAGAACGAAGTACTCTCTTTAGAGTATATGAAGTCAGGGAAGAATCTTGTTGATTTGCTTACTAAAGGGTGAAGTCGGGGAGTAACAAAGGCTCCATATGGGCAAGATATTACGCTGAAAGCAAGCAACATCATACTCTCAATCATAATTCTCCCAACGAACTTGACACTTGGAAAGCACTTGATCCAGAATGGGTTTGCATGAACGTCGATGGTGCTATGTCTACATCAACCGGCTTCGGCTCTGTTGGTGGTGTTTTTTGAGACCAGGAAGGCTCTTGGTTAATAGGATTCAATAAATCGATTGTGGTAGCGTGTCCCCTCAAAGTTGAACCATGGGTTATCTTCATTGGCCTCCAACTAGTTTGGGAGCAAGGATTTGAGTTCCTCATAATACAATAAGGTTATCCTCAATCTGTTAACTTTTTGGAAAGACCTGACGCGACTACTAATGACCTTCCCCTTGTTCAAGCTAAAGACAAGCTCTGCAGAAAGCCTTGGGCTGTTTAGCTAATATAAGAGATGTGCTACGTAGAGAGTTGGTTAGAGTTATGCTACGTGTGAAATCTGTTGCATGAGCTAGTAGGGCTGTTATAATGTAATATGACCAGTTATTATAATTCTAGAAGGAGTCTAAGCCTATAAGAGGATTTTTTATGTAATCCAGAAGATATCAAAGAGAAATACATTTTTTATTCATTTCTTTACTTGTTTTACAACATGGTATCAGAGCTTCTGACCTGATTGCTTCTTTGATGGGTTTTTTACGCTCTATGGGAGTTATTTTTTCGTCTTCATGGCTGGAAGTGACAGAGCTTCCCCCGACTCAGGGGTTACTGGATCTGCGGCGTTATTTCCTCCCAGAAAGGTCTTTACCAATAAAAAAATCAGTGTGGTGCTTGATGAATATAACTTTCTCCTTTGGAAGCAACAAGTGCTACTTGTTGCTCGTAGTCATCAGCTTGAGAATCTGTTGACTGGTATTGTTCAACCACCTCCAGCCATGGTGGAAGAAGATGATGGGTTCTCAGTGGAAAATGAATATTATGAGGTTTTCATGGCTCAAGATAGTACATTAGCCTCCTGGTTACTTTCTACTATAAGTCCATCTTTACTTCCTCAGCTGGTGGGAGTGGAGACTACCTTAAAAATATGGAAAACAATAACGACGTTCTTTGAGAGCAAATCGACCACCACTCTCATGAATCTACACTACAAATTGAAGATAGTTAAGAAGGGTGACCTTGGCATGCGGCTTATATTTCTCACATGAAAGAGATTAATAATGCACTGGCTGCGTATGGCTACCCCATCTCCGAGTTTGAAGGCATTGCCGCCATCCTTAATGGTTTACCACCGGAGTATCGTCCTTTTATTGCTGTAATTACGACAAGTCGTGAACCTTTCACTTTGGAAGGCATTGTTTCAATACTCATTGATGTGGAAACACAACAAAAGAACTTTGATTAATTTGATAATCTTCATGTCAGTGCTAATGTTGCTCAGGTTTCCAATGGTTCCTCTACTGCTAATAAGACTTATTTTGGTTCAAATCCATGTTCGGGAAGGTCAAGAAGACCTTCGAGTGCTTCTGGTGGTCGAGGCAGAGGTCGTAGTAAACTTCAGTGTCAATTATATGGGAAAATTGGCCATCTGGTTGATCTATGTTGGTACAAATTTGATGAGTCTTTCCATAGTGTATTTTCTTCTAGCTACAAGGGATCGTCTAACAATGCAGCTGCGAACTTGTGTCATCACAACACTAGCTCATCAAGTTCTGGGTGTTGTGGATCTAGTCATGGCCATGGAAGCTCATCTTCACCTAACAACATGACTACTTGGTATGCTGACTCGGGTGCTACGCACCATGTTACAGCTAGTGCTGGGGAACTCGCTGACAGTATTGCTTACTCTGGGGCTGGTAAGTTACTAATGGGTAATGGTAACTCTTTGCCTATCAATAAAATAGGTCATACTTATTTGCATTTGGCTCTCGTTATTTACAACTGTCAAACTTGCTTCATGTTCCTCGCATTAAAAAGAATCTTATCTCTGTATCTAAACTTGCTCGTGATAACCGAGTTTTTTTGGAATGTTATGCCCACAACTGCTTAGTGTGTGATGAAGATACGAGAGTTGTGGTCTTACATGGGGTGGAATTTGATGTTTTATATGAGTTTTGTTCTTACTCGTCTAATGAAGACTCTCTACCTATGGTGAATGTGGCTAGTGGATCTATGGTTACTTATGATGTTTAGCATGATCGTCTGGGCTATCATTCTCATGATGTTTTACGTATGCTAATATTCACTTGTAATAATCATTTTTTGAGAAATGTTAATAAAGTCAAGTCTTCATTATGTACTGCTTGCCAAATAGGCAAAGGCACGCTTTGTTATTTCCTTGATCCAATACTATTTACACTAAACCATTTCAAGTTGTGTTTATATACCTTTGGGGTCCTGCACATATCCCCTCTAATGGCTTTAAATATTATTTATCCTTTGTGGATGCTTTTTCTAAACATATATGTAGTTATACCTTCTAAAGGAAAAGAGTGAAGCCATCAAGGTCTTTCATCTATTTAAACAGTTGGTCCGTACTCAGTTTAACTCTAACATCTTGATTGTTCAAAGCGATTGGGGTGGAGAGTATCGTCCATTTACTAATGTTCTCTTACAGGCTGGGATTCACCATCGAGTAACTTGTCCTCATACATCTCAACAAAATGGTGGTGTGGAAAGAAAACACCGCCATATTATGGAATTGGCCCTCACTCTTCTTTCTCGAGCCTCTTTGCCTTACAGATTTTGGTCTTATGCAGTTGTTTAATTGTCCACCTTATTAATCACCTGTCGACGTCAGCACTAAATGATTATTCTCATTTCAAGAAGTTGTTTAATCATACACCAACTTATGATAATCTCTGTGTGTTTGGGTGCCTTTGTTTTCCTCATACTCGACTATTTCAATCTCACAAGCTCTATTTTCTCTCACAGGCTTGTGTTTTTCTTGGCTATAGCCTACAACATCGAGGCTATGTTTGTTTAGCATCGGATGACAAGGTCTATATCTCTCGTCATGTTGTTTTTGATGAAGGTGTATTTCTTTATGCTGATAAAAAGAAGCTACCTTAATTAAAAATCTATCCCATGACGACCCCGAGTTCTACTTTGAGGGAGGTTCTTTCAGCTAGTCATCTCATTGGTAATTGTTCTCGTTCTTAAAAGAAAATTTCACTGATGTTTGTGCATAACCAATCAACAACTTTACTTTCTCTCCAACTGCTCCTGTTATTGGTGCTGATCAACATTCTCCTACCTTGACAAGAGATAATAATGAAGTCCAATTAGTATTGCCAGACTTATCGAATCAAGAAGTAGAGCATCATGCAAGCGACAACATACCTGCTGCTAAACTTCAACCATGTAGTGATGTCGTGAATGTTTATCCCATGATAACAAGAAGCAAGTCGGGTATTTTCAAACCCAAGATTTTTTCGACTGATGATATCTCATTTGAAGAAGAGGTAGAGCCAATATCGATTTCTCAAGCTCTTGTTGATCCAGCATGGAAACAAGCTGTTCTTGATGAGTATAATGATCTCTTGAAAATTTTTACATGGCATGTTGTATCTCTTCCACCCGATCGCGTGGCCATTGGGTGCAAATGGCTATTCAAAATCAAACGCAATGGTAATGGTACTATTGCACGTCGCAAAGAACGATTGGTTGCCAAAGGATTATCACAGGTACCTGGTCATGATTTTAGAGATAAGTTTAGTAATGTTGTAAGGTCGTCTACGGTAAATGTTATGTTATCCATGGTTATTTCAAATAAGTAGGTGTTACGTCAAGTTGACATTAATACACATTTCTCAACTGAGAATTGAATGAGGAAGTGTTTATGCTCTAACCTCCTAGTTTTGAACAACAATCTCTTGATGACAAACCATTAGTGTGCAGGCTAACAAAAGCCTTGTATGGCTTAAAGCAAGTCCCGAGGATGTGGTATACATTATTAAAACAGTATCTTGTGTGTCAAGGGTTTAAGAAATCTGTTATTGATGCCTCTTTGTTTATCCGACGTTCTGGAGGTACCCGTGTATTCCTACTCATCTATGTTGATGATATTATCATCATCAGTGACTCCAAGAGTGTGGTTGAAGAGGTTATTCATTATCTTGGTGATCATTTTTCTCTGAAAGATCTTGGTGACTTACGATTTTTCTTGGGCATTGAAGTTACCAGAACTCATGATCATCTAATGCTTCGCCAACAAAAATTCATTAAAGAGTTGTTAGCAAAAACCAAAATGGATGAAGCAAAACCAGCTCCAACACCGATGGCAATTTTTCCCAAGCTTAGAGACGAGTCTGGTAAAATGCTTTATAACCCTTAGTTTTTCAGAAGTATCATTGGAGTCTTACTCTATCTCACACACACTCATTTGGATATAACGTTTAGCGTTCATAGAGTTGCTCAATACATTAATGCCCCATGTGAAGGACATTGGATAGCATTAAAGAGGATTTTACTGTATTTACATGGCACACTTCATCATTGACTTGTTTTCCAGGCATGATCTCTTTCGAAGGTAATCATCTTTGCTGACATTGATTGGGCGAGCAATGTTGATGACCGCCGATCAGTGTCTGGTTCCTGTATATTTCTTGGCAACAAACAAATCTCCTGGAGTTCTAAGAAGCAACGAACAGTTTCTAGATCAACCACTGAGGTCAAATTTCGTAGTATCGCAGATGTGGTCTCTAAAGTTGTCTGGGTTAAGATATTACTTGCTGACATGGGGGAATAAATGAGTGTAATTCATGTAGTATGGTGCGGAAACAAAAGTACAGTAGCAATGAGTGCTAACCATGTGTTTCATGCAAAAATGAAGCATGTCAAGCTCGACATGTACTTTGTTCGTGAGAAAGTAGTGAGAAAAGAGTTGAATGTTAATTACATACCTGTTGGCCATCAGGTTGCTGATGGTTTAACCAAACCGTTAACTAAATCATCTTTTGCAGAGTTTCGACAAAGAGTTCGTTTCATAGATGATGAAAGACCTGAGGAGTAGGGAGAATGTTGAGCCAATATGAGAGATGTGCTACGTGTGAAGTCTGTTGCATGAGCTGACAGGGTTGTTATAACATAATATGACCATATGTTATAATTCTAGGAGTATAAGCCTATAAGAGGAGTCTTTGTGTAATCCAGAAGATATCAATGAGAAATACATTTTCTTTTATTAATTTCTTTACTTGTTTTACAATATGGGCAACTTGCATCACATGGATTCCACGCCAGAGTAATACCATAGTTGATTTCCTAGCTAAGGATACTGACAAAACAAGTATAAACACTATCGTATTTGAAGAAGCTGTTGAAAATTAGTAAAAGCAAATGCACCGAAAGTGCATTATTGGAAAAAAAGAAATGGAATTACTCAGCAACAAATAGAAATGGTCAAAAAGGGGTGTTAATTGTTGAAAATTAGGCAATGGTAAAATATTAAATTTAGTCCATATACTTTAGGATATTTATAAGATTAGTCCTTAAGCTTCAACTATAAATACCCTAACCTGTTTAGCTTCAAAACCTTCTCAAATCATTCTAGCTTTCTCTCAATACTAGAGAATTTAGAGAGTTTTCTTGAGAGTTGTTTTCTCTTTTTTATCAAGAGAGAATTGTTATTGTTTTCTCCTTGTTAGATCGAAAGAAGTTGTAATTCCTATTTTCTCATAGTGAAATTCTTCTACTGTTGCCCGTGATTTTTACCCTATATTATTTAGAGGTTTTCCACGTAAAATTTGTGTTTTCTTTATCTTCATTTTTATTTTCTCAAATTATCAGTTGCGATTTTTCTCTATCCGATAGCCGTATTCCGCAATAATTGGTATCAAGAGCCAGATTAGAGTGTGTAATATCTACTTATTGTCTTTGTGGCTACCACCAAAAGGTGGATCCTCCAATATAAGAAAGTAAGAAGGTATTACACATTTTTTAAGTTTCAAGAGAACTATTCACGCTAGTGAAATAGTGTGAGCTATCCGTAATAAAAGCTGTGACAACAAAATTTGATATTGAAAAATTCAATGGGAGAAATTTCTCATTGTGGAAATTGAAGATGAAGTCTATCCTGAAGAAAGATGGTTGTCTAGCAGCTATCAGTGAAAGGTCGATAGATTTCACAGATGACAACAAATGGATCTAAATAGGCAGAAATGCTATGGAAAATTTTCATCTAGCATTAGCAGATGAAGTATTGTCAAGCATCGAGGAGAAGAAGACAACTAAGAAGATATGAGATCATCTCACCAAACTGTACAAGGCCACATCGTTGCACAATAAAATTTTCCTTAAGAGGAAATTGTACACTCCCCGGATGCCAGAATCTACTTCAGTGACGGAGCACTTAAACACACTGAACACTTTATTTTCTCAGCTTACATCCTTAAGATGTACAATAGGAGAACAAGAACGAGCTAAACTTCTACTTCAAAGTCTACCTGATTCGTATGATCAACTCATCATCAGCTTGACAAACAGTAATATCACCAGTCTAGTCCTTGATGACGTTGCAGCTGCTGTTCTACAAGAAGAAAATCGGTTCAAGAACAAGGAAGACAAACAAGTAAATCTGAAACAAGCAGAAGTGTTGACAACGATGAGAGGGAGATTAACAGAACGTGGCCAAATTAACAGTCACAAACATGGTAGATCAAAGTCGAGAAGCAAGAAGAATTTAAAGTGTTACTACTGTGGAAAGAAGGGTCACTTGAAGAAAGATTGTTGGAGTCTAGGTAAAAACTCTAATCCACAAGACAATACCGAAAATACTTCAGATGATGGAGATGCTCTATGTTGTGAAACGTCAACCACCGTGGAATGTAGAGAGAAATTTGTAGATTTATGGCTAATTGATTCAGAAGCAACATATCACATGACCTCAAGAAGAGAATGGTTACATCATTATGAATCTGTCTCAGGAGGATCTATGTATAGTTGCAATGATCATGCCTTAGAGATCGTTGGCATTGGAACCATCAAATTGAAGATTTATGATGGACCAATTAAAGTTGTTCGAGATGTGTGGCAAGTGAAAGGCCTGAAGAAAAATTTATTATCCTACGGATGTTGGATAATAATGCAAGCAAGATTGAAACATGGAAATGAATCATGAAGGTGTTCCGTGAATCACTTGTGGTGATGAAAGGCGAAAAGATAGCAACAAACTTATACATGTTGAAGGGAGAGACTTTGTTAGAATCAGAAGTATCTATTGCCTCATGTAGTTCAGATTTTGCAATATTATGGCATCAGAAACTTGGACACATGTCAGAACAAGGAATGAAAGTCCTTGTGGAGCAAAAGCTACTTCCAAGCTTAATAAAGGTATCACTTACTTTGTGTTAGCATTGCATAACAAGCAAGCAACACCGGTTGAAATTCAACACGTCAATTCTAGAGGCAAAAGTGTTCTACAATTGGTTCATTCTGACGTATGGCAAGCACCAGTTATATCCCTAGGCAGAGCAAAATACTGTCTCATTTATTGATGACTACTCCATGAGATGTTGTTTAACACCTCAACCCGTACTCGACCCGGATACGAGTCTGAGATGTCACATTGACTTTTTAAAACAATTCTTAACAAAATACAGTTCATTTGGACTTATATTAAGAAAATATGATAAAATATTGTTGAATTGTGTTCATTATAACCAATTTAAGAAAATATACATTTTTATGAACAGTACTATACGGTATGAATAGTACCGTAAACAATAATGAACAGTACCATTAACAGTAGTGAACAATGCCGTGAACAGTACCGAATGTTAAAAATTTTCCAGATTGCTTCAGGGGTATCGATACCCCTGCTATAGGTACCGATACCCTACAGTAACTTTGGAAAACATGTATAAACTCATAGAAATTTAAGCTTTCATAGTATAAAATTTCCATTATATATATGCATTTAAAACATTACAAAACTCAATCATATGATTTTGCAAAACTGATTTAGAACATATCAGAGTCAAATTTTTATATACATGCCAACCAATATCAGTATTACAAAATACATACTATTCAATTCTTTTCTGATCTAATCTTTGGAAAGGAGAAAGTGACATGTCTTGCTTAACTTTTATCATTCTTTCTCTTCTCGGAACCTACATGTGAAACAATCACATGCTAAGTTGTTGACTTAGTGAGGCATATAAAACATATAATATAACCATATAACATTTCATATAAACAAAATGCATACATCTGCAAATATTATCATTAATCCCTTTTTCTTACCATATATTCATCATATAACACATATATAACTACACTAAGGAACAAACATATCATCATGTAATTTCTATAACATATTTCATATTACCAAACATACATATAACATATAGTGTATTTGTTATTATCTCTTTATTAACCCATGTACACATATAACATCATATCAATTGATTTATTTACTCTCTTTAAAGCTCATATATTAGCCCATGTATACTTTTGAGAACTTAAGGTATGTGAGTACATTGAGGTTGTGCACCATTATGTTGTCACCACAGTCGTATAAATGTCCTAAGGACCTATCCAAAGGCCATAAAGAACCTCGGCACCTGTCCATAGGTCTCGTAGAACCTAGGTAAACTGTTCATATGTTCCTTAGAACATAAGTATATGTCCATATGTTCTGAAAGACATAGGTAATTCTATCCATATGTTCCGTAGAACATAGGTAAACCCTCAACTCTTGGCATGCCAACTATACCCTAGCTCTCATATCACATAACATGGGCATTATCATTTATGATAGTTCACATCACTTGTTCATATCATTTTTCTTATAAATATATATCTCTTCTTTCCTATACGTATCACATGTACGTGTAATCATTGATCTTATATCATATAACATATATCACATATTGCATGTTCATGTAGATCATGGCACATTCTCATATGGTCACATAGATCATATCACATAGTTGATATCTTGTTCTCATATCTTCATATAAATCTTATAACATATAACTCCTCATCACATAACTTATATCACAGTTTCATATTGGCACATAGTTCATTTTTACATATCTTATATCACATGTTCATATAATCCCTTATGTCCATATCACATAACTTATATAATATTCTCATGTAATCGCATATGTGATTTATATCAGTTCACATGGGTTATCAATCAAACATGTATTCACATAAATCATGTAACTTATATAATTTTTCATATAACAATTAAATGCATACACACATACATGTCATCATTTATGTTTTTATCATACTCCTATAGTATTATCCTTCATCTTTCTTATCTCTTGTTCATATGATCTCTTACATTCATATAATTACTTATGTTAATACCACATGACTTATCTCTATTCTCATGTTATCATATAAACATGTAATCTCATATCTCGTTCTCATATAACTTGTATATCATTTCACATATTCACATGCACATTTCACTTTTCGTATGATTTCATAATCATATGTCACTTAGCTTATAACATTTTCTTGTTCTCATATGTTTCACATACATCACATATTCATATAGGCTCACGTTTTATCACCTATCAATAGTATATGTTCATATAATTTCCTTTTACCTTATCAGTAAATACTACTTATTTTATCTCACTTTTCCATTTATTTACATAAACTACATAGCATTTACAAGAACATATCCACTCATATAACAATCTTACAGTAGAAACGAAAACACATCAACACATATACTCATACATTAGACTTATAAGAAATGGACTTATCCCAAGTTCATATTTCCATATAATTCTACAAAATAAGATGCACTCACCTTAGCCTTGCTTTGATTCGATCCTAATTCTTTGATTGTTCCGGAATACGTTTAGGCTCTGTATCTACATAAATATAATTTTCAAGATAATTATCAGAAGCCTAAACCTTATAACTTGATGTTAATAACTTAAGCTAGTTTAATAACCAAAATTTCATTTTTCCTTTAGGGGTATCGGTACCCTATTGAAATCTATAAATTTTTACCGAGAAATAACTGTTTAAATACGAAAATTCACTATTTTCAGCTTTAATACTTCATGTTTCATTCCCTTTCCTATTATTAACTCAAATACACATACTTAAACCAATTTATATTCATTTATCTCATCTTAAACCTCAAAATCTTCTCCTCTTTATGAATTTCAAGAATCATTTCCAATTTTCAACATGTTTCAAATCCAATTCTAACACTTAATACTTCTTAATTAAGCTGATGACAAGTCAAATTTAACTTCAAATTTAACTTATCAACTCTATTTCAAGATTTCACTCAAGAACTCCAAATCTTTAATCTTCCCTAACTCCATTATCTTTTGATTTTAAGATAACTTAAGCTTTCCTTAAGCTTAGTTATCATCTAATGATCAAAACCCAAACTTTAAATCAACAAATAATCAACTAATTAGAAAACTTACCTTCGCAAGCTTGGCTCTCTTTCTCTCGTACATGAAGAAGAAAAAGAAGATGAAGTGGAGAAAATATCTCCTCATCCTTATCCCCACCTACATATATATATCATATTTTTATCATTTCCAAGTCAAATAACCATTTTGCCCTTTCATTCTTTTAATAATTACTAACAACTTTCAGGAGATATCTCCACATAAATCATTGAACTATTCAACTATTCTACTTTTATCCCCAAATTCTAAAATTTTATAACTTAGTCACTAACCCGGTATTAAGATGTTACATGTTGGGTGTACCCTATTAACAATAAGTCAGATGTGTTTTCAACTTTCAAACAACTTCAAAGTGTGAGTGGAACTGATTCTGGAAATAAGATCAAGTGTTTCAGAAGAGATAATGGAGGAGAATACACAAGTGAAGAATTTGATGACTTTTGCAGGAAATAAGACATCAAAAGATAGTTCACAATGGCGAACACTCCTCAACAAAATGGAGTGGCAGAGCGGATGAACAGAACCTTGTTAGAAAGAGCAAAGCATTGTTGAGGCCTGCAGACCTAGAAAAATTATTTTGTTCCGAAGCAGTCAAGACCGTCTGTTATTTTGTAAATCAAGTCCATCAACTGCAATAGAGTTGAAGACACCAATGGAGATGTGGACTGATAAACCAGCTGATTATTCAAACCTCCATGTATTTGGAAGTATTGTGTACGTGATGTACAACTCCCAAGAAAATTCAAAGTTAGATCCAAAATCCAGGAAATACAAATTCTTGGGGTATGCCGATGGAGTAAAGGGGTATCTCTTGTAGGATCCCACTGCCCACAAAGTGATCATCAGCAGGGATGTTATCTTTGTAGAAGATAAACTATAAAGAAAAGAAGACGATTATAGCGCTGAAAGGTCAGAGACTATATAGATACATGTGGAAAAGGAGTTTGAACAAGGAGATTCTTCTGAAGTAGAACCAGCACATGATGATCAAGAACTAGAGAGTTCTGAAGCTCCAACAACTCGTCAATCAGATCGTGTGAGAAGACGTCCCAATTGGCACTCAGATTATGTTATAAAAGGCAATATTGTATATTGTCTTTTAACAGAGGACGGTGAGCCATCAATATACCAAGAGGCAATAAACAGCTCAAATGTTTCACTGTGGATGATGGTGATGCAAGAAAAAATTGAAGCCCTTCATAAAAATAATACATGAGACCTTGTATCACTACCACAAGGAAGGAAGCTAATTGGTAACAAATGGGTCTTAAAATCAAGCAAAATGGTGACGATCAAGTTGAGAGGTATCGTGCAAGGCTGGTGGTCAAAGGATATACTAAAAATAAGGTATTGATTTCAATGATATCTTTTCTCCCGTGGTCATACTAACAACAATTCAAGTAGTCTTGGCAATGTGTGTTATATTAAATTTACATCTAGAGCAGCTAGATGTTAAAACAACTTATCTTCATGGAGATCTTGAAGAATAAATTTATATGCTCAATCTGAAGGTTTTGAAGAAAAAGAAAAGAAAAATTGGTTTGCAGGTTGAACAAATCTCTGTACTGTATAAAGTAGGCGCCAAGGTGTTCGTATAAGAGATTTGATTCTTTCATTATGTGTCTTGGATACAACAGACTTAATGCAGACCCTTGTGCTTATTTCAAGATATTAGGTGATAACGATTTTGTTATATTACTGTTGTATGTGGATGACATGTTGGTTGTAGGACCCAACAATGATCATATTGAAGAATTGAAGGCACAACTGACTAGGGAATTTAAAATGAGGACTTGGTATCACCAAACAAGATTCTAGGGATGCAAATTCACTGAGACAAAAGTAATAGGAAGATTTGGCTTTCACAAAAGAATTACTTGAAGAAGATCTTGTCACGATTCAACATGCAAGATTGTAAGCCTATTTTTACCCCTCTTCCTATTAACTTCAAATTATCCTCCAGTATGAGTCCTAGTAGTGAAGAATAGAGGATGAAGATGTCTCGAGTACCGTATGCATCGGTAGTGAGAAGTTTAATGTTCGTTATGATATGCACAGGAGCAGACATTGCACAAGTAGTGGGAGTGGTTAGTCGGTACATGGCGAATCCATGCAAAGAGCATTAGAATACAAAAAAAAAGATCCTGATATACATCAAAGGGACCTCAAATATTGCATTATGTTACGGAGGATCAAATTTACTTATCAATGGGTATGTTGATTTTGACTATGCAGGGGATTTGGATAAAAGAAAATCTACTACAATATATGTGTTCAAAGTTGCTGGTGGAGCTGTAAGCTGGGTTTCAAAATTGCAGTAAGTTGTGGCTACATCCACAACAGAGGTAGAATATGTAGTAGCTACACAAGCTAGTAAAGAAGCAATATGGTTGAAGATGCTATTGGAGGAGCTTGAGCACAATCAAGAGTATGTCTTTCTATTTTGTGACAGTCAAAACGCCTTGCATCTTGCAAGGAATCCAAATTTCATTCAAGGACAAAGCACATATGAGTTCAGTACCATTTTATTCGTGAAAAGGTGGAAGAAGGAATGGTAGATATGCAGAAGATCCATACCAAATACAACATAGCAGATTTCATGACGAATGCGATCAATACTGATAAATTTACTTGGTATCGATCCTCTTGTGGCCTGTCAGAAACGTAAGCAACATGATGGTACAAGGTAGAAAGAATGGTGTGAAGATATGATTGTTCCAATCAAATCTTCAAGTGGGAGATTGTTGAAAATTGGTAAAAGCAAATGCACCGAAAGTGCATTATTAAAAAAATGAATGGAATTAGTCATCACCGAATAGAAATAGTAAAAAAGGGGTATTAATTGTTAAAATTAGACAATGGTAAAATCTCAAATTTAGTCCCTATACTTTAGGGTATTTACAAGATTAGTCCTTAAGCTTCAACTATAAATACTCTAACCCATTTAGCTTCAAAACCATCCCAAATCATTCTAGCTTTCTCCCAATACTAGAGAATTTAGAGAGTTTTCTTGAGAGTTGTTTTCTCCTTTTTATCAAGAAGAATTGTTATTGTTTTCTCCTTGTTAGATCGAGAGAAGTTGTAATTCCTATTTTTTCATAGTAAAATTCTTCTATGTTGCTTACCCTATATTATGTAGGGGTTTTCCATGTAAAATTTGTGTCTTCTTTATCTTCATTTTTATTTTCTCAAATTATCATTTGCGATTTTGCTCTATCTGATAGCTTTATTCCGCAATAGAAGCCCCCACGATCTTTTACAATTATTAAAGAGAAAATAACCTCATTGACCAAAAATGTCTTATAATATACGATTTTAACCAACTTTTTTAGATTTGCCAAAATGACCAACTAAATCGCAATGCGATCGATAATTCGCAACGCGATCTTCGGTATCGCAAATCAGTTTCCAGATTCGCAACGCGAACTTCGACTATCGCAATGCGAACTTTGACTATCGCAATACGAACTTAGACTATCGCAATGCAAACTTGGACTATCGCAATGTGAATATGTAAATCGCAATGCGAATATGTAAATCGCAATGCGATAGTCGACTATCGCAATGCGAACTTGGACTATCGCAATGCGAATATGTAAATCGCAATGACGTTGCGATTTTCCAGTCGAAGTTCGCGTTGCGATTTATTCCAAATTCGATGCGATAGTCCAAAATCGCAACGACTGGTGGTATTGCATTTGTTTCTTAAGAATTTTCTCTAAAAAGATAGTATTCGTGTGGACGTGTCGAAGACACGTATTACCACGACCACGACCCGAGATGAGACGAGACGGACGGCGGCGGCGGCGGCGCGCGAGAGTCCCCCTTGTTCTCTATCACTCAACAAGGAAGTGGGAAAGCCAAGCCTTAAATACCATTCCCAATAGTGTTTCCAATACTACGTGGGATTGAGCATTACCAACACTTGTTTCCAATACAATGTGATTATTCAGAAAACAATTAACAATCATGCACCTTAAAACAACTGAATCAGCAACCAATTGCATTAGTATTATACGATTAAATATGTCATAATTAAAAGTCAATCTACAATCAATCGCGATTATTGCAATTTTAAGCAAAACATTCAAAAATATCACTATTTAAGGCTCAATCCCACATAGTAGGGAACAAGTGTTGATAATGCTCAATCCCACATAGTATTGGAAACACTATTGGGAATGGTATTTAAGGCTTGGCTTTCCCACTTCCTTGTTGAGTGATAGAGAACAAGGGGGACTCTCGCGCGCCGCCGCCGCCGCCGTTCGTCTCGTCTCGGGTCGGGTCGTGGTCGTGGTCGTGGTAATACGTGTCTTCGACACGTCCGCGCGAATACTATCTTTTTAGAGAAAATTCTTAATAAACAAATGCAATACCATCGTTGCGATTTTGGACTATCGCAACGAACTTGGAATAAATCGCAACGAGAACTTGGACTATCGCAACGAATTTGTAATAAATCGCAACGCGAACTTCGACTATCGCAACGAATCGCAACGTGAACTTGGACTATCGCAACGAATTTGGAATAAATCGCAACGCGAACTTCGACTATCGCAACGAACCTGGAATAAATCGCAACGTGAACTTGGAATATCGCAATGCGAATATGTAAATCGCAATGCGATAGTCGAAGTTCGCGTTGCGAATCTGGAAACTGATTTGCGATATCGGAGATCGCGTTGCGAATTATCGATCGCATTGCAATTTAGTTGGTCATTTTGGCAAATCCAAAAAAAATTGGTTAAAATCGTATATTATAAGGTATTTTTTGTCACTGAGGTTATTTTTTCATTATTAAATTATGATAGATTAAGCATGAACTTGGTGTAATCCTTTTGAATATTTAGTTATATCTTCCCTTTGATTCAAAAAAAATTGAATTGTAAAAATTTTAGTTAATTTACCCTTTATTCAATCTCCTTTCGATAATTCATAAGAATAATTTTATACGCTTTCATAATTAAATATATATTGCAGTAATTATGTGGAGTAATAATGAACCGGTATGCCTCAAGTAGTGAAGTAAAGTATATAAAAGGTTTTGGCGGGGAAAAAACGAGTAGAGCGCCGAATCTCATAGATGCGACTTACCCCGCTAAACTACCTCTGGTTAGGTTCGTCTGAGAAGATTTGACTTGGTCCCAATTATTATTTTAATATTGAATTTAAAAATATTGTTTTATTAATTTAAAAATAATAAAACCAAAACTCTGGAATGAATCTCATCCAGCTTTGTAGCGTTGAAAGTAAGAGAGGTTGCACGCTACTTCCAAGATTCTCACCGTCATTGCCATTGGCCCCGCTAATTAAATTCCCTAATTTCGGGTCCTCACCTTATTTATTTCTCTCACACTACCCTCTATTGCTTTTGATCGATCGCTCTTATCTGTTACAAAATCAGCGCCCTCCTTGATGCGGATCCAGTTTTTGACGTGAAAATCCAACCATGGCTGCCGGAAAAGAAGCCTCCACCACTCGCTCTCTTGAAGAGACTCCCACTTGGGCCGTGGCCGCCGTTTGCTTCTTCATCGTCTCCCTTTCCGTTCTCATCGAATACTTGATCCACCTCATCTCAAACGTACAAAAATTAATTAATTTCTTCATATGTATAATCGTCGATCGTTTGGTGATTAAAAAGTTGTTTAAACAATGCTTTGCAGTGCCTGAAGCGACGTAGGAAAACTGCACTCTATGATGCCGTTGATAAACTTAAATCAGGTAATTAAAATCACCAGCTAGAATCGCTAAATTTTTTAGATAATGGTCTTGGAAAAAAGAATTCGTGAAATAATGCAGTTGAAGAATTAATTGCCGAGATAAGGTGATTTCTACAGTAAAAAGATTGGTCGCCAGTATTCTGAGCGACCTGTACAAAAATAAGATTGGTCGCCAGGTATTCCGAAATAAGATTGGTTGCCAGGTGCTCTAGGCGACCTATGCAGGTCGCCATATCCTCCATGCGTTCACACAAATCAGGAACAAAATAAAGTATTCAAGGATTACAGCTAATACCTTACCTCATCTTCCCTAAGAAGAAAAAAAAATAGAAAATCCATATCATGCAACCACATTACAACACATCCGCAGTTCAACTTCCTAAGTTCAATCCCAATAAACATGTAAAACTATTGAATATAAAATACATTATGGATAAAAAAATATGGGAACACAAATCAGAAAGGCAACCTTCACTAGCGGAATAAAATACTCATTGGTGTCACCTGGAAGGGATGGCGACACCCTTTGGTATCGCATGGAAGGGATGGCGACATACTTGTACTGTAGCATCATCCCTATTTCACGAATTCTTTTTCCCAAGACCATTATCTAAAAAATTTAGCCAGCTAGAATACCAGGAAAACTGCTTCTTCTTTTTATGATTTTGGTTTCATATTTTCTTTCAACATGGTGCAGTGCTCATGGTGCTGGGTTTCATGTCTCTTACGTTAACGGTGACTCGGAGCTTCATCTCCAGAATTTGCATACCCAATGAATTTGCAGATTCCATGCTTCCATGCCGGAAAAACCTTAAATCTATAAAAGCTAAAAAAGATTTTGTTTATGAACAAATATGGAGCGTAGATGCATTACATGAAAGAATATTAGCTGGTGATAGCAAATCTTCAGATTACTGTGAATCCAAGGTTTGTTGTTACTTGGAAAATACGCGGTTATCAAAGTGTAATGAATTAGCAACAAACGGAAATGGCAGGGAAAGAAGTCTCTAATATCAGAGGAGGGGGGGAACCAGCTGAGCATCTTCTTGTTTGCGTTAGCGGCTATGCAGATTGTGTATAGTGTGCTCACTATGGCTTTAACAAGAGCTAAGGTTCATCATTGTTTCATGTTATTCAAATTATCCTTTTTAGATCTTAGTTTTAATTAATTAAATATATTCCTTAATTGTTAGATGAGGCGCTGGAAAGCTTGGGAGAAGGAGACACAAACGGTGGAATATCAAGTTGCCAACGGTAAATTTATTACTACATCTCACCTTTTTTTAGTAAATATCGAAAATATAACATATAAAATATATTTATTTTGTGATATTTTTATAATTTCTATATGGTTTAATTTAATTATATTATTTTATGCTATATTTTAATTGTTTTGACTCTTAAACCATATATGCTATATTGAATCGAGCAATATAGTCTACTCGACCGTTAAAATCATCAATTAATTATCTGTCTCATCCATAGTCAATGATACATTTATTCATAATATCATTTATTTTATTTCTCAATTTCTATATCATATAATAAAATATTTAGAGAATTTCTTCTAAGAACATATTAGAGACTTCACTACTACATAAATATGTGAAATATATATATATATATATATATATATATATATATATATATATATATATACAAGCAGTATTTTCATCTTAAATTATTTTTTTATATATTAATATCTTAAATTTAATATTAATTTTAAAAATATTTTATAATTTCATTAAAATCAAATTAAATCGAATTAAATTTAAAAATTTCTTTCTAAAATTCTATTTATTAAATGCAGTCCACATATTTAAATAAATAACCAGACTTGTATAATATAGATGTGTCTATCCGATTAATTACGTTCACTTGCATGAGAATCACGGAGCTGGGCAACTTGTAAAACTTATAGAGCCCTGGTCTCTCTCTCTCTCTAGAAAATCTCTCCCCTAATTAATCATTTTTTTAATACTGAAAACAATATGATTGAGGAAAGGTAATATATAAATGTTAATGCTTGAGCGATATTATCATTTAAATTTAGTTATATATATATATATATTTAATATTTAGATTATATATTTTTACTTATTTTTAAATTGACATTTTAATTATTTTTTTTTTAATTTGTATCTAGATTTTTTCTCTTGAATTGGTACTCGAACTTTGATACTTATTGTTTACTGTTCTTAATAAATTTTAAAGTTTATTTTAGAAAAAATACAGTATAGTATCATAATTTGGACTCTAAATAAAAGAAACCTTTTTCTTCAATTTTGAGATCGATTTCTTTTATAATTCAGCGAAGAACAAAATTTGGACTCTAAATAAAAGAAACGTTAGTAGTTTTTTGGAATTAATATAGAATAAAATGTATGTTAATTATACTTAATGTTTTAATTGTGCAGAGTTGCTTCTTCCAACAGTTCTTCAATTCGGTGGCCAAAACTGATTATTTTACTCTACGCCATGGCTTCATCTCTGTTAGTGCGCCATTTGTCCTAGTTTCCAGCCAAACTGGATTGAATATGGTTTTAAACTGAAATTCTTTATTTTTGCAGACCCATTTATCAGCAAACACTTCCTTCAATTTCCAGAAGTACATTCAACGATCACTGGATGATGATTTCAAAGTTGTAGTTGGTATCAGGTACTAAATCCTAGGCCGTTTCAACTTGCTGAAGATGATTACTTCTTTATTAGTGTCGAAACCGTCTTTCGGTTGGGCCCCGGGATTGGGCTTCGACTTGAAAAATGTGGATTGGAGTCGCCACCGATTATTTATTTAAAAATAAATAGGTTAATCGGATACCTTATATCTTACATCTGCGTCTTACCAAAGATATATCGGATTCGGGAGTCGGTTACAGCCAAAGAAGGATTAGCACCCTTGAACTGCCCTTTCGGTACTACGTAATTTCCAGTTGTCTTTGATTAAGAAAATTGAAAGTTTAAATTAAAAGGTAAAAAACGATCCAAATTACTTATCTCTGATTGATTGGAAATGTACTCTTTAGAAGTCAAAAGACGTATTAAAAAAAGACAAATAAATAATAAAGAAAGTAAAAACGAATGAGATAAAGAAAATAATAACAAACAAATAAAATCAAAATGAGACAAAGATAAGAATGAATAGGATAAACAAAAGAAATAAAATGAAGAAAAATAGTAATAATAATATATAGATGGCAAACAACTAACCAAAAATAAGACGATAATAAAAATATATGTATAATGATGGTAATAAAAAAAAAACTAATGTATACATACACGAAATAATAAATAAAAAAATGTAATATAAACAAATGAATATAATATACGTAAAAGTATTGAAGCAATAAGTATAATGTACGTCTATATAAAAAAGGATAAAAAAAGTAATATATGTAAATAAGAAAATGAAATATTAGAAAAATAGTAATAATAATAAATGAAAAAGAGAAGAAAACATATATGTATATATATAAATACGAATGTAAATATATAGAAAAACTAAAAAATAATATATATATATATATATATATATATATATATAAATGAATTAAACTGCTTAGTGACTAAATTGCAAGAACCGTAGGCTAGATGTCAAAATTCAAAGCAATATTAAGGTGTGAATTCAATTCTGGGGTCGAAATAGCTCTTTAGAATCAACGAAGGACCAAAAGAGTAGTTTGCCCTAATTATTTCAAAAACACGCGGATCCCTCCACTCGGGTCGCGGGTCGGGTCAGTCGATGTATAAAAGCCAAAATTTTTTGAAAGTTTTCATTTCTCTCTTCTTCGCACGAGAGAGCCCTCTCTCTCTCTCAACATTTTCTCTGGCTCGTTCATCCAAGGATGAACAAAGGCTAGGTTTTCCAGAAACCGGCCGCCGTGGCCTCCACACGCCGCCTCGCCGCCGCCGTTCATTGGCGGCAAAAAAAAAACATATTTTTCAGGAGATCTTTGAGCCCTTGTTCTGGAAACAAGGTTAGTTTTGTGAAAAGAGGGCCTCAGGAGGGTGGATCTAGAGCAAATCCATTCGAAATACCCCTCCCCGAGTCATCGGCCAAACATTTCTTTGGGGTTTCCGGGCAAAATAGCAAGCAACACTCGACATGCAATGATGAAACACGAAAAACAAAGGTGAAAAAAGAAAAAAACATTACCTTTTTATTCTCTTTTTCGAAAATCTCTACAAGTGTTTGAACTTTCTTTGTGTTGGCTATTGTGAGTTTGTGTGTGTGGTGATTTCTTTGTGATCCAATGAATCCGTAGTGTTACAAATGTGTATTATTTATACTGAAAAAACTGACTTATTTTAGCTCCTATTAAATGTAGAATTCTAATGCATGTTTTTGATTTTGTGGGGTCGTTGGTCGCTTCCTTGCGCGGAGAATCGGGATGACCGTTGGTGGAGAGAGGCATACGAATTGAGGGGTCCTCGGGTAAGCGGCGCCGCTTGGAACGAGGCATGGAGCTAGGGTTCTGGAGACTTTGGGTGTCACGGGCTGCTCACGTGAGATTTGGGTCTTGTTGGGCCACGTGTAGCAAGCTATTGATGTATCAGGCCTGCACAAATGTAAAGAAATAATATTAATAATATTATATATATAATTATACAATATAATTATATAATATAACAAAATATGAAATTGAGTGTCTTCGATTAGAACATAAAACAGAAGAATTAATACCAAAATTTTGTGCTTCTCTTGGATCAATGCCAGCCCTTTTATGTGGCTCTTGGTTGTTATCTTCCTGCTGCTCGATGTACACGGTGAGTAAGGAATTAAACCAGTTAAGTTTTTTATTTTTAATACGCTAATATTCTTTGCTATATGAATTTTAACAGGATGGAATGTGTATCTATGGGTATCATTTCTGCCATTGACAGTAAGCACTAAACGAATGTACTCCCAATTGGGCAATTTTATGACCATCTTACTAAGTCAATTGTTCCTTCACTTAACGTTGATTTTGGGAACCAAACTGCAAGTGATAATGGCACATCCAGTGAAAGATCAAAACAGTGTAATCCGAGGAGCTCCTTTGGTGCGACCAAACGACAATTTGTTCTGGTTCAATCGCCCCACATTTGTTTTGACCCTTTTGCATTACACCTTGTTTATGGTTAATAATTCTTCCCCATGACAACTATATTTGAATAATGTTATTTGTTTCCTACTATTTGTTAATTGAAATTAACACCTTTTGTCCCTTCCCAGAATGCGTTTGAAGTGGCATTTTTCGTCTGGGTCACGGTATTTATCAATCTTTTTTATAAAGATTTATTAGTCATTTTTTTATTTTTATTAATTCTTTATCTTAATTTTCAGACACAATATGGACTAGAGTCCTGCTACCATGAGCACAGAGAAATAATCGTCACAAGGGTGGTGTTAGCGTAAGCTCCCCTTTTCTTTTGTTTAACTTTTCCATATAATATATATGGTTAATATATTTTTACATGCCTAAATTATAATTTCAATTGATTTTTTCTGTCTAAAGATTTTTTTGTTAAAAATAGGTGTTTAATGTTTTATTCGTTACATTTTTAGGTGTCTACCGTGTAAGAAACCGATAAATGATACGTGTCATATTTATATTTTTGTTTCTATTTAAATAAAATATTATTTAAAAATATTTTCTTAAATCTGGACGTGACACATGTCATTTAACAGTAAGCATCTAAAAGTGTAACAGAAAAAACATTAGGTATCTATATTTAACAAAAAAAAAATCTTTAAGCACTAAAAGTTAATTTGAGGTATAATTTAGGCAACTAAAATTATATTAAGCCTGATATATAATTGTTTTAAATATGTAATAAAATATAATTTATTTTGCTTGCAGGGTGACGGTTCAAGTCATATGCAGTTACGTTACTCTGCCAGCTCTATGCTCTTGTGACCCAAGCAAGGTTTTATGAATGTTCTTCGTATTTCCCAGCTCTAGCTATCAAGTTAATTTTATTTTTTGGGAATTGTAGATGGGATCAAATTTCAAGAGAGCAGTGTTGGAAGTGCAAACAGCGAATGCAATAAAAGAATGGCACGCCGGGGTGAAACTGAAACGGAAAAAACAACGACAATCTTCGCCTGCTGCCGCCGATGATTCTACGAACAACAACACCGCAGTTTCCGCCGTGGATTCATCGGCTCATCAGCATCAAACGCCGGCTTTGTTGGAAAATGCTAGTTTTGCGGAGATACAAGATGAATCTGGCCCTGCTGTGCCTACTTCCATTACTGTCGATATACACATGGGTTCTTCGGAAAAGTCCGCGACAAGAAATTAGAGATGCTCTGACCGATGCCAAAGCCATTTTTGTTTACTTTGTATAGGATTTAGTAGATAATCATTCAAAATTTGATTCAATTACAATTATCATCGGGTTTTTAACTCATTAGCGGCGATTTTATCCGTCACTGTTGCATATTTGTTCATTTAAAGAGAAGGAAATTAGATGAAATTCACGAAATAACAACCAACGAGTTTTTATTAATTTGCGTTCAAAATAAATTTATAATTGAATTTAAATGTAGTTTGTTGGGTATTATATATATATATATTAATTTTGAAATTGATACATAATTTATTTCAACCCTGAAATTTTTCTTTGTTTGTTCCCTTCTCTTCTTTGGTTGTAGGTAGAGGTATTAAGCTTAGTGTTGGTCGCCGTGGTTAGTATTTTTTATTTTTTTTTTAATAATTTTATCTTTATGAAACATTTTATTATGTTTTTTTTCATGTTTTTTTAATATTTTTCTTCTTTGGTCGTTGTGTGATATAAGGGATTGATTTTTTGTGTCAATGATAATAAAAAAATATCTTAATTATATTTTAACTTTACCATTATACTTATAAATCTTCGTTATAATTTTGAATATTTTCTATTTTTAATAAAACTAACGATTTTCTATATAAAAAATTATCTCATTGTAAAGGGTGCTTTTATTTTTATTTTATTTTTCACATTTTGAGATGAAAATTTCAAATTATTGATTGATGGGTCAAATATTGGAATGTAGAAACATGATAGAATCCTCAATGTTGGTTTAAAATCTTGTTGTAATGAAACATCAAATAGGGTTGATGCCACCTACCCAACTGCATTAATCCATGAAAAATCGCAGTCAAGAACTTGGCTCCATTCGCCGACCTGTAGGACAGGGATGGATTAACAATTTCGTATGATAAAGATCTAACCTTGTAAAAATTATCAAATCATTAGGGTAAATCCTGAACATGATGTGTTAGATAATGGAGAGCGACCTTACACTACCAAGACAAAATAATATTTAAAAGGAGGAAATAGTATAGGCTCATTCGAAAACATTTGGATATTGAGGGTTACGAATATACATTTAACCTTAGATATGATTAGGTTCGTGGGATCGTTTTAGAAGATTACGGCTTGATAGTGTCCTTAAATTTAGATATCATACACTTTCTTTATATAATTTTTTATTTTCGTGACTAATTTAAAAATAAAATAATTTTATGTTATTAAAGTTTAAAAGAATAATTAAATTATAGACATTGTATTTTGTCCAGACTTATGTATATATAAATAAATACATATTAATTGTGAATATTAATTGGGTCTTGAATTATGCTAGTTAATTATGTTATTAATTGTGATTATTAAATGGGTCGTCGTTGTCACGCCGCCGCCGCTACTCACTGCACCGTCTGACATCGCCGACTCCTCTGACGCCACCACTACAAAGCGACCATCACCTCATTAGTAAAAAAATAGGAAAAATAGAAAAAAATTAATAAATTTTTTTATTAATTTTTTACATTCGAATAGACACAAAGGATACCATCCAAGATTATCAGTCACAAATGGGCATTCAAACCCTATTCTTTTCAGTAGAACATCAAACATCACATACAACAGAGATTCAAGTATAAAAGGAAGATGATTTCGGGGTTGGTCCGAGAACAAAAAAAACAGAAAGGAGAGAAAAATCATTCGAAAGAAAAAAGAAGAGAGACTATAAGAACATTCCTAATCTTTTGTTGAGAAGATCACCTGATTCATCGTCGGAGCCAAGCTTTCAAGAAAACGAAGGTAAACTTTTTTTTAGGGAGAATAGTTGTTTTCTTGTAAAAAGGGGACCATTGATCTCGAATAGGAGGAATAAAGGGGCCATTCGGCCTCTCGTCGGGGTCATCTAAGCGTGGCTGATGTAGGGTTTGAGTATCTCAGCCTAGAGAAGAAAAAGGAAAAGAGGAGAGAGTGAGAGAAGAGAACGGCTGAGGGAAGAAACAAAGTGAAATTAGGGTAAAAAAAATTTAAGCGGGTACACTAAAACGATGTCGTTTTGTGGGAGTTTAGGGTTTCCCTTAAAATGCGCATGGGATAATTCTGAAAGAGGCCATTACGTGTTCTTGTAAATTCATGTTTTGGTCACTAAATGCTTAATTTCTTATTATGTTTTGAACCTTTAAATTTTTTGCGTATTCATTTTGGTCCTTATTCATCAAGCACTATAATGTTGGTTCAATTGCCGAATTCCCTGTTAATTTTTCGGTTATTTCATTTTGCCCCCTTTGTACATGTGTGTTTTATTTTGTGATATTTATGTTTAGACCCTTCAAACCTAACCAATGTTTATTTTAGCCCTTTAAATTTTCGTGTACATAAGATGTTAAAACGTATCAATAATACTTTGAATGTTTCCATTATTATATTTTAGTCCTTTAAATTGTCGTTTGGTTTTCTTTTGCTTCCGTTTAATTTTGTTTAATCTATGTTTTTTTTCAAATAAAACAAAATTATTTGTTGTTAAACATTTATATATTGTTAGGGATAATATTTTGTGTACATATATACATGAGTATTTTCAAAAAAGAAATAACACTTTTTTTATGTGTTAATTGTGTTGAGAAATTATTTTAATAAAAGAATTTGTTATCATTAATGTTATAAATACGACAGGTTCATCAATTATTCGATTAATCTAAGGAAGACCTTCAAATACCTGGAATACCCTTTCAAAGATTATTCAAATAAGCTACTCAAATATGATTAATTGCTATTTTCTAGGTTAATTAAATATATTCCCGGCTAATTAGTATGTGATCTATATTTCTAATATTTCAAAAAGTATAATTTAACTTTCGTATAGTCATAAATATTCAATTTTCCTTTTTCGTGTCGCTCTTATTTATCGTTTAGTTATTTTTGTGTTATTTATTAGCTTATGTTTATTTTTCGATTTTTTTATCTTTTTATTTTAATATTTAATATCTTCTTTTATTCTCTGTACATATTGTTTATTATCATCATACTCATATATTATGCAACTATTTTTGTTATCCATTTGAAAATTTAAAGGCAATGTTATCTTATGTCGTGAGTTAACGAAATTTCGTCTAACATAACTGGATTCCAATTTTTGTTAACTCATGAAGTTAGGGAATATCCTTCTTTAAATAATAATCGAGTGAATCAAACAATTTTATCAAGTGGAACATTTGAAAAAATGAAATTCACTCATTTTTTTTTTAAAAAAAACATAGAAATAGGAAGGGCCGTAATATAAATTTTGCATTTAAATGTGTAAAATTCCATCATTTTAGACATTGTATATATTAAGTGGAAAACATGTGGGTCCATTTGGGCTGGAAGTGGGTTAAAACTAAACCATTTTGGACACAGGTTTTACATTTTATACCGACCAGAGAGATTGGTACCAATGTTGGCCCAATTATTACTTAAACCCATTGATGATTGATTCAGATTAATACCTGAAGCGTGTTAATAATATCTAATTAACATTAGTTATCTAATAAATTCTTAAATAAAGGGGGAGTGGGGCCCCTGATGCTGCGGCAAATGCGCAGCCCATCACTTTCTCTGCTAAGGCCATCGATTCTCGCATGTCTTCTACTTTGACCCTTTTTTTTAATTTGTTCGAGGAAACTTAGCCAAATCTAAAATAAATAAATTAAAGGTTCACGCGCTGAAAAATGTGACGTGGGAAACGTATGAATGAAGGAAGGCAGAGAGGATGACAAGACGAGAGATCACCCCAAAAAAAAAAAAGTTAAGAGCTGATGCTGAAGTCTGACTCACTGAGTCCTAACAACTATCACACGCTCACGATCGTTGCTGCCAAAAGCTCCCCCCGCCCAGTTGACCCCATTTTTCGGGTAGCTCTGCGGTGCGACGTCTAAAAAACGGTTAATATACGACGTGACCGATTAAATAAGTGATCGATTAAAATTTAGACCGTTTATGTTATATTATTTAACCGGAAATATTATAAAGTACAATAACATACTAGGTAGCGCTTATATAATATAATAGGTAGCGCGTATATAATGTAATAGGTAACGCTTATATTTACCTATTTTATAAGTAAACCGGTATATTTATACCGATAGCATTTCAAATTTACCTATTATATTATATTATATTGAAAGTGTCCATACTTTTTATAAAAAGGATCGATACTTCTTTTAAAGTTATGTAATTTATGTTTCAATTTTTTTTAATATTGTTTCATGTTTTCCACCTACAATATTAATTTAATAATTTCATTTGCACAAAAAATTATTGATTGTTTTGATATTTTATAAAATAATATTTAGAATTTTTAATTTAATAATAATATATCGTAACGTAAAAAAATCATAGACGCCTATAATTACTAAATTAATATCTTAAAACTCACTCAAAGGATAACCTTAAATTAATGTTTTCCACAGTGAAAAAAGTATAGACAATTTTAAAAAAATGATAGATACTTTACAATATAACCACTACCTATTACATTATATAAACGATACCTATTACATTATATAAGCGCTACCTATTACATCATTTTTTACCTATTATTGAAAGCGTCCATACTTTTATAAAAAGGATCGATATTTCTTTTAAAGTTATGTAATTTATTTTCAATTTTTTTTAATAGTGTTTCATGTTTTCCACCTACAATATTAATTTAATAATTTCATTTGCACAAAAAATTATTTGATTGTTTTGATTTTATAAAAAATATTTAGAATTTTAATTTATATAAAAAGGATAGATACTTTACAATATAACCACTACCTATTACATTATATAAACGATACATATTACATTATATAAGCGCTACCTATTACATCATATTTTTACCTATTATATTGAAAGTGTCCATACTTTTTATAAAAAGGATCGATACTTCTTTAAAGTTATAAAATTTATGTTTCAATTTTTTTTAATAGTGTTTCATGTTTTCCACCTACAATATTAATTTAATAATTTCATTTGCACAAAAAATTATTTGATTGTTTGATATTTATAAAATAATATTTAGAATTTTTAATTTAATAATAGTGAAAAAAAAATGGACACTTTTATAAAAAGGATAAATACTTTACAATATAACCACTACCTATTACATTGTATAAACGATACCTATTGCATTATATAAGCGCTACCTATTACATCATATTTTTACATATTATATTGAAAGTGTCCATACTTTTTATAAAAAGGATCGATACTTCTTTTAAAGTTATGTAATTTATGTTTCAATTTTTTTTAATAGTGTTTCATGTTTTCCACCTATAATATTAATTTAATAATTTCATTTGCACAAAAAATTCGATACTTCTTTTAAAGTTATGTAATTTATGTTTCAATTTTTTTTAATATTGTTTCATGTTTTCCACCTACAATATTAATTTAATAATTTCATTTGCACAAAAAATTATTTGATTGTTTTGATATTTATAAAATATTATTTAGAATTTTTAATTTAATAATATATATATCGTAACGTAAAAATAAATCATTAGACGCCTATAACTAAATTAATATCTCAAAACTCACTCAAAGGATAACCTTAAATTAATGTTTTCCACAGTGAAAAAAGTATGGACACTTTTATAAAAAGGATAGATACTTTACAATAACCACTACCTATTACATTATAAACGATACCTATTACATTATAAGCGCTACCTATTACATCATATTTTTACCTATTATATTGAAAGTGTACATACTTTTTATAAAAATGATCGATACTTCTTTTAAAGTTATGTAATTTATGTTTGAATTTTTTTAACAGTGTTCCATGTTTTCCACCTACAATATTAATTTAATAATTTCATTTGCACAAAAAATTATTTGATTGTTTTGATATTTTATAAAATAATATTTAGAATTTAAATTTAACAACATTAACCAAAGATAATAATAAATATGTAATATATATGTTTATTGTTTTTAATTTAATAATAATATACAACATCAAACACATTCCAAGCTATAAATTACAAGCTAAGGACACTTGAAGAAGCAAGAGAACAACTATCCAAGCAATCAAAAACGAAAATCCCAACATGATAACAACTGAACATATCATATCAATGTTCAAACTCAAGTTGTAGATTTTGATTTCCTTTTGCTTGACATCATATGAGATTTGGATTTTGATTTCCTTTTGCTTGGCACCATATGAGCTTTGGATTTTGATGAGCATCGAAAGTATTTCGGACTTATGATTTGGGTGGTACTCAGAAGCATTTCGGACTTATGATTTTAGTTGCTATTTGTTACATTTCTTGGATACCACCCAGATCATACGCCCGAAACGTTTCTGACGCTTTAAAGTTAACCAAAAAATACAATGGTCGAGATTTCCCTCGCGTTTAAACGTTGGAAAAAAAACAATGGAAATTAGGAATAATCAATGATAACATGCATATTGGCTTGGGCTAATATTTATAGTGGAGCCGAAATATATATTGAAATTCAAACTCAAATTGAAATTTAAATTCAAACTCCAATTACATATGAAATGAATTTGAAATGCAGTGTTAAATTAAACATGAAAATTGAATAATTGATTCATGCTGTTCAAGTAACATGCTTTATGAACCATCAAGCTAAAAGACAATATTGATTGAGTTCAAAGCTGAGTTGTGAGTTGATGGAGTTGTCACACTTGTCAGATGGTTGGAATAAAGGTACTCGCATAGAAGAGATAGATTGTTTTGTTATACATAACCCATCTCAACTGAATGAAAATATACATACAATATAATCAAACCAAAACATACATACACAACAAATTTATATAACAATGTTCAAATAATGTACCCACAAAAACGAAATTAATCCAATGAAAAAGAGTTATTTCTAACAAAGTCCGGAACATTATTTTTCCAAATAATGTACCCATAACAATGTTCAAATAATGTACCCACAACAATGTTTAATTGATTTGTTTTTAATTTCAATTTGAATTTTGATTTAATAATTTCATTTGCACAAAAATTATTTGATTGTTTTGATATTTAAAATAATATTTAGAATTTTTAATTTAATATAATATATATCGTAACGTAAAAATCATTAGACGCCTATAATTACTAAATTAATATCTTAAAACTCACTCAAAAGATAACCTTAAATTAATGTTTTCCACAGTGAAAAAAGTATGGACACTTTTATAAAAAGGATAGATACTTTACAATATAACCACTACCTATTACATTATATAAACGATACCTATTACATTATATAAGCGCTACCTATTACATCATATTTTTACCTATTATATTGAAAGTGTCCATACTTTTTATAAAAAGGATCGATACTTTTTTTAAAAATTATGTAATTTATGTTTCAATTTTTTAACAGTGTTTCATGTTTTCCACCTACATATAATTTAATAATTTCATTTACACAAAAAATTATTTGATTGTTTTGATATTTTATAAAATAATATTTAGAATTTAAATTTAACAACATTAACCAAAAATAATAATAAATATGTAATATATATGTTTATTGTTTTTAATTTAATAATAATATATACTGTAACGTAAAAAATCAATCATTAGACGCCTATAATTACTAAATTAATATCTTAAAACTCACTCAAAGTATATATACCTAAATATGTAGTTAACAAACATACCTAAATATGTAGTTATTGTACATACCTAAATTAATGATAATATACTTGTAGTTATTGTACATACCTAAATATGTACTGCGAATTTAATGTTGTACCCACCCTTTAACTACCACTACCAATGCCACATCCTATTGAAAGCAGCATGACTGAAACATGTTCAAAATGAACCTTTGCTTACATCTCCATTAACTCCTGGAGCACTGAACTTGCACAACAAAATTTTTGCCATGGATAATACTGATGTAGACAATGTTAAGCCAACCGAGGAATGCCATGAAGTACATAATGTTGATGAATCTGATAGATTGGTTGGTCAGCTCTTCTGTTCACATGATCAAGCTTGGCACTTTTACAAGGGATTCGCACGGGAACATGGGCTTAGTGCACGTAAGGGAACAACACAGCTTGACGTGGAAGGGAATGTGAAGACACAAGAATTTTGTTGTTCCAAAGAAGGGTTTCGAGTATCAAAAGTCAATATTGTTGATCGTCAACGTGCTCATACGCCAGTCACAAGAACAGGATGTAAGGCTAGAGTCGTAGTTACAGCAACAAATACAAACGATCAGTGGGTTATAAGTAAGTCTGATCAGAAACATAATCATGCATTGTGCACACCTGCTATGACACCATTTATGCATTCTAATAGAGCTGTAAGTAAGGCTGATATCGATGAGGCAACAACATTGAAAGAGGTCGGTGTTGGCACGTCACAATTAATGAACTATTTAACGCAGCAGGCAGGGGACTATCATAATGTTGGATTTACACATAAAGACCTCTACAATGCACTTCAAAGAGGTAAAGCAAAGGAAATCGTCGATGGGGATGTGAATGCGCTTATTACCTACTTTGATTATAAGAAACATGATGATCCCGGGTTTTTTATGACATACTCGGTAGACGAATCGGGGGCATTATATAATCTTATTTGGTCGGATTCTACATCGAGATCGGATTACACATGCTTCGGTGATGTAATTACGTTCGACACAACGTACAAAGATAATTTGTATGGTCGACCAATTATGCCTATTGTTGGTGTCAATCATCACCATAACACAATTGTGTTTGCCACTGCCATAATCGCTGACGAGACGTCTCAATCTTTCGAGTGGGTGCTACAGATTTTTTTAGAAGCCATGATGAATAAATCACCTATTTCCGTTGTAACCGATGGGGATAGGGCAATGCAGAGGGCTATCAAATCTGTTATCCCTTATGCTAAGCACAGATTATGTTCTTGGCATCTTTCTCGCAATGCACAAGCTAACATTGGTGACCCAAAGTTTACAGCAGCATTCTCAAAATGCATGGCTTCCTGGTGGACAACCAAGGAATTTGATATTCAATGTCGTTCGGTTGTTTCAGAATTCAACGTCCAAAAGCATCCATGGGTGATTGAGAAGGGAAATACACGACACTTATGGGCACAAGCATATCTAACCGGTCATTTCTTTGCCAATATTCGCTCAACACAAAGGTGCGAGTCTATGAATGCTTCACTAGATATTGCACTGAAACACAAGAAGACATATTTAGATGTTGTTCGTGCAATTGAAGATGGAATTAGTAGAATGCGTATGAGCGAGTTGAAAGCGGATTACTTAAGTTTCCCATACGAAGCCCTTCCAGATCACAAAACTGGTCGACCTTGAAAGCCATGCCGCTGCGATTTTTACCCGCGAATCTTTTCGTGTTCCAAGATGAACTTATACGGGAGACATTGTACCGGATTGAGGCAGAGATTAAGTCCTTATCAGATGAATGTCAATATTATATTTTGTCAAAGTACGCAGAAAAAAAAAGGAAATTTGAAATTAGTTTTGATTCTCGTATGAAAACTCTAATTTGCTCCTGCAAAAATTCGAGACCGTTGGACTTCTGTCGCCATCAACTTCACATTTGAAGCAATTGGACTACACATATTTTCCCGGGACTTTGATTCAAAGTAGGTGGACTAATGATGCGAAGGCTTCTGCACCCAGCTATGTTGATTTGAATGTGTCTCCAGAAGTGATGCAAATGGCAAGGTTCGCTGCTCTACGTTCAACGTCAAGTAGGTTATGCTACATTGCATCAAAGACATACGAGTCTTTCAAAAACCGCAAGAGATGAGATGAAAAAACTAATAGAAGAATTAGAAAACTTGTTTGGTTTGAATCATTCAGTCAACCAGAGCATTGTAGTAAACAATGTTCGTGACCCTCAACGAAAACAACGCAAGCGAAAAGAAGTGCCGAAGAACAAGGTCGAGAAGAAAATTAGGCGATGTGGGTACTGCAACGGTGAGGGACATAACAAACTAACATGTCCTCAAGTCAAGCTCAGTTTGAGTACAAGCACACAGCCTACATCAACTGATTTTTTCGAAGACGGAATGGAATGACAACGATCTCCATATAATATATCGTAAGTATCAACATGACTCCTATTGTATGTACAAATAAATATTTTGAATGAAGGAAGAAAAACCGCGTTACTTAAAATTACCATATTTAATTAAAAATATTTAAATCAAAATTTAGTTCGATAATTACCTCAACAATAAGGGGAATACGTATGGTTCATTCACGATCGGGCATAAGAATGGCATGCGGAACCACACCCATGATTGCAGAAGCAGGAGACATCCACCGATAGTAGTTTTCTTATAATTCGTCGTCCCGACACATTTCTCTAAAGAGAAATGCCAAAACTGCAGCGCCCTAACTATATCTTCCAGCTTCATCAAAATCGATCAGATTCCGCAACCACATACAATGCACCTGGTTGCGAGATTTGTCAGGCATCAATATTCCTCCAATTATTCGTAGAATATATGCCCGAGCACATGCCTTTGCTTGATCCTCTGAAGCATTTTCATTTAAAACCTCAAAATTAGCTTTCAACCAAGATAAAGCTATTCTACCTCCATTAAACTCTGGCGGAGCAGCTCCAAGATAATCAATGCACATTGACTGCCAATCACCATCCGCCATACCACACATCATATTTCCGTCGACGGGAAGCCCCAGATGCATAGAGACATCCTCCAATGTAATTGTAGCCTCTCCACATGGAAGGTGAAAAGTGTGTGTCTCGGGCCTCCACCTCTCAATTAATGTAGAAATTAGGACATGTTCAAGTTTGCAACCGTCAATGATTGTTGCAATATATCCAAACCCGGTAGAAGCCAAAAATGGCAAAATACGTTCCGGTGTCGGTATACGTGGATTTTTAATAAATGTCTCTAAAATACGATCATTATCCTAAATAATATGCATTATAAAAAAAATTAAAATTAATATAAATTCATAATAAATTTAAATTAAACATAACAATAAATATTAACATTAATTATAAAAAAATATTACAATATCGCTAAAATGTCTGGAGATATGGTCAGCATCCAATCGTAGCAGCATTTTACTTTCCATTATAACTGTAGACAAAAAATAATAATTAGCACAAAAATAATTAATTAATAAATTTAAATAAATAATAATTATATAAATATTATTTTAATAAAAAATAATATTTATATAATTATATTAATATAAAATATAATAACTATTTAAAAAAATAACTGAAAAATAAATTTCTTATCACTAATAAGAAATTTAAAACTCAAAGATTTAGAGAATTTAAGTTATATAAGAAAGGAGAAGAAGATTTTGGTGTGAAGAATGAGGGGGGTTGAGTTGGTTTATATAAGGGAGGAGGAGGGATAGTTGGAGAAAAATCGGATGAGCATTTAAGACATTTAATGAAAGGCGCGTCCTCGGGGATGCGCATTTCACACGTGGCATCCAACTCAACGTAAAACCAGGTAAAGTGCGTCCCCGGGATGCGCCTTTCGCTACCTCAACCGAATGAGTGCCACTTTGAGAAATATAAAACAAACGGTTTTAAAAAGACACATATTCGATTAAAGGGTGTCAATTTAGTCAAATCACTTTTATTTCAGCAACACAGTTTTTGGTTCATATCTTTGAAGTCCAAAAGCCTTTATGTTGCCTTTTTGTTTGCTGTGCTTACTGTAAGCAACTGTCTACGTCTGGCTGTGCTGCTCCCCCTTCTCAGTAACTGGAATCATGCCTTTGTATTCCTTCTTGTTATTATTTGACACCCTTTTTTCTTCTTTCAAAAACACCAATTTCTTCTTCTTTTTCCATTCTTCTTCTTTCATTCTTCCCATGTTTAGCTTTGCTGGTGTTGCTTAAAAACATTTCTCCGCAATGTTTTAACTTCACTTCATATATAGTATTTTCATCTTTATGGGCTACCTTTGTTTTTTTTAATTACTCGCATTTTTTTCCCTAAAATTTTCCAGTCATTTTTTTTACTGGAGGAGGTGGTTGGTTATTCGTTTGTACTTGCACTGAGGAGGAAAGAATAAAGTAAAATTTGGGTTGTTCATGGAAATTGATCTGAATCATGCAGTGGATGAGGTGGAGAAGACTGTACTTTGCAATGGGGGATGTGAAAAAGCTATTGCTTGTATTTACTGTTTTTCTTCTACATCTTCATCAACATCCCCATGTTCTTCAAGCTCAGGTTCAACTGCTCCTTGTTCATCTTCCACTTTTTTGGAACTTTGGCATGCTTGTGCTGGTCCTCTCACTTCGCTTCCCCGAAAGGGAAATGTTGTTGTTTATTTCCCTCAAGGTCACTTGGAACAACTTGCCCTTGCCTCTACTTTCTCTCCCTTCAAAACCTTTAATCTTCCTCCCCAAATCTTTTGCAAAGTGATGCATGTCCAGCTTCTAGTAAGTAACTCAATTTTTCTTCTTTTCTACATTGAAGTGCGTCTTTGCATTCTTCCTAATTATAACGTTAGTTTTCCTTCAAATATGATGTCTCCTTTTGTTTTCTGTCATTAAGGCCAATAAGGAGAATGATGAAGTGTATACGCAGGTCACCTTACTTCCTCAACGGGAGGTATTATAATTCTTAACTTAAACCATAATTGCTGATTCAGTTGTTTTCATTGGTTTAGAATATTTGGGTGTTGTTTACTCGTATGTTCTTTAAGAAATTTTGACATCTTTTTGGTATTAGTTTTATGTGGAATTGAGGTTTCAAAGTGCAACTTGATTAGCATTTCAATGAATGAATTCCTGTCAGCGTAAATATAGTTTTGGTGATTTCCAGTTTGGGATTTTCTGCAGTTAGGAGAGCCTAATTTGGAGGGTAAGCATTCAGATGAACTAGGTGTGGATGGCGATGCCGGTGGACCTCCGTCGAAACCAACTCCTCACATGTTTTGCAAGACATTAACAGCTTCAGACACTAGCACCCATGGAGGGTTTTCTGTTCCTCGTAGAGCTGCCGAAGACTGTTTCCCTCGGCTGGTGCGATTTTATACTTATAAACCCTTATGTGATATTCACCTTGCTGTTTATTTATCCGAGGAACCTCTTGTAGATGTAATGGTGTTTGCCTTAATTTCAGGATTATAAACTGACAAGGCCCTCACAAGAGCTTGTTGCCAAAGACCTCCACGGAGTTGAGTGAAGGTTTCGCCATATATATAGGGGTAACTGTAGCAGAGTTTGACATTTCTGATAGCATTTAGAATGTTGTGTTAATGTTTATTAATTTAGGTCAACCGAGGCGACATCTCCTTACTACCGGTTGGAGTATTTTCGTGAGTCAAAAGAATCTTATTGCTGGGGATGCAGTGCTCTTTCTGAGGTTTGCATGACTTTTATTGATAAATATATCAAATGATGCATATGAAACAGTTAGGAGAGCACAACACCATATTGATAGTAAGAAATTGGTAAAAAAAGAAAGTTTATAAAAGGAAGTTGGATTCCTCATTCAAATGGTACAACCATCATAGACTGGAATACGTTATGATACTTGAGAATCATATATACCCATTTACACAGGGAATGTAATGGGAGTGCTATGCCATGTCTTCCCATTGCCTAGTTGTTTGAAGTTCACTGATCTATTCTCTACATTGTAGGGGTGAAGATGGGGAGCTGAGGTTGGGAATCAGAAGAGCTGTTCGACCAAGAAACGGTCTTCCTGATTCAGTTATTGCAGACCAGAATTCATATCCAAATGTTCTGTCTCCGGTGACTAATGCAATATCCACCAAAACCGTGTTTCATGTCTTCTACTGTCCAAGGTAAGTTTCTGTTTCCTTCGAGGTTGAGGCAGTGACTGGCATTTGGACAAAAAAATAAAGAAATGAAATATGGTTGGTAAGTGATGTTGGATATATGAACTGCAAAACTACACCGTTAGCACTGACTGAAAATATAAACAATAATTAAAAGGAACAAATTCCTAAACCGTGTAGTGGTAAAAACCACTGCCTTAGAAACGAATTCGCCCCGATGTGTGTAATCGCTGCAGTAGGCGGACCGTCCTACGAGGTTAACACGGTCGCTCCGAATTTCGTACACCCGAAACCGGAGTGGACTGCTGGTGGTATTGCTCTTCTGATTGGAAAGAACTCAGAGGGAACTCACAGAGAGAACTGTAGAAAACACTTTTGTAAGTGAATTGTGAATGTTTGAGAGTGAGTTGAAAAGCTGAATATAGCTCTCTATTTATAGGCTAGAAATAGGGTTAATATCGTCCATAAAATTTCAGGATTAAATCTCTTCTTTTGTAACAGCTGAAACGTCTAGATGAACATGACTAAAATATAGTCCAGATTCATTGCATCATTATTCAGCTGTTATAACTCTTGAAATTATATCATGTAACCCCTGTAATTAAATCAAATAACTCCTGTAACTCCTGATATTAACAGCTTGTCTCCTCTGTACAAAGCTGGAAATCAGTCCAGATTCATCTTAACGTTTTTGATTTAATTTAGAAAAAAGCTATTTAATTTCTGATAACTTATAAATCAGTTGTTATCATTTGAAATTTAAACAGTCCTCAACAGCCTATAAATATCAGTTGAAATCTTTCACATTTTCCATTTGTTTCTTTCAAAAAGAAATTCCTCAAGAATTTTCTCTAAAAAGATAGTATCTGTGCGTACGTGTCGAAGACACGTATTACCACGACCACGATCACGACCACGAGCCGTGCCGTACCGAGACGAGACGAGACGGACGGCGGCGGCGGTGCGCGAGAGTCCTCCTTGTTCTCTATCACTCAACAAGAAAGTGGAAAAGCCAAGCCTTAAATACCATTCCCAATAGTGTTTCCAATACTAAGTGAGATTGAGCATTACCAACATTCCCCCACTAATGCGAAAGAAATCTTCAGAAACTCGAAAACAAACTTTCCAGAAGAGCAATAGCGAGATTAGTTGCTTAAGCACTAGTGAACGTATCTGGAATAAGTACATAGTGATGATGAGCAATCATTCTCTTAGATAAGTGAAACTAGTCACGACCACGAGCCGTGCCGTGCCGTGCCGAGCCAAGCCAAAACGAGACGAGACGGACGGCGGCGGCGGTGCGCGAGAGTCCCCCTTGTTCTCTATCACTCAACAAGGAAGTGGGAAAGCCAAGCCTTAAATACCATTCCCAATAGTGTTTCCAATACTATGTGGGATTGAGCATTATCAACATTCCCCCACTAATGCGAAAGAAATCTTTTGAAACTCGAAAACAAACTTTCCAGAAGAGCAATAGCGAGATTAGTTGCTTAAGCACTAGTAAACGTATCTGAAACTAGTACATAGTGATGATGAGCAATCATTCTCTTAGATAAGTGAAACTAGTCTGGAACTTTCTAAGATCAGGGTAAACTCATAACACACAACTAACCCCTTCATCCACCTGAGCCTCGATGTGTATGATATATATATACAAAGTATATATTTGGCCATCTTACCTCAGGATTCTAGTAAGTGTGCTAGAAAAATGACCCAACATTTTTCATAGAAGGCGGCTAACTCTTCTCACTTACATAGGTTATTTCATCAAGTTTATCTTAATATAAATCACCTTTTAAAAAAGGATATGAAATAATTAAGAGCTTTTATAATAGCTCAACCTCACAAAGGGTATGGTGACTTTCTTCAAGTTCATTATTAATTAACCACCCAAACTCTGGGCTAAGAAGTCATTAAGAATAAATATTCAACCTCATTTATCGGTAAATTCAGTAAGTCCTTCTCACTAGAACCATCCAAATACTTGGATTTGAATTTATTAAGAGTTTAACAAACTCAACCTTTCTGTAGGTAAGTTCATCATCTCCTACCCACTCACTCTGGGTTATGAACTTATTAAGAATAGATATTCAGCTAAAATCGGTAAATTCATCAAGTCTTTCTCACTAAGACCACCCAAAGCTTGTGCTATGAATTTATTAAGAACAATTAAGCTCATTCTGGGCATGCACATTATTCATCATAGGGATAGGCAGTAGGAATGTGCACTATGAGTCTTTCCATGGTTTCGTTTGACCACATGGAACTTAGATAACTAAGTTGGGTATTCACCATGAATTACTCAATCAATGGGCTTTAGACCCATCCCCCTCGACGAATCTAGGACCAGCTTCCAACTTAACCCTTTGGTAAGTGGATCTGCTAGGTTCCTTTCCGACTTCACATACTCTAAAGAGAGCACTCCATTCTTTATTAAGTGTCTCACTGACTCATGTCTTATACGAATGTGTTTTTTCTTACCATTGTAAGCTTGGTTCTTAGGCACATATATCGCAGCTTGTGAATCACACAATAATGAAATTGGAGGACTCGGCCTTCCCCACAACAGAATATCTGCTAACAAACTTCTGAGCCACTCGACTTCTTGCCCAGCTAGGTCAAGAGCTATAAACTCTAACTCCATAGTTGAACGAGCAATACAAGTCTGCTTTGATGATTTCCACGAGATTGTTGCTCCACCCAAAGTAAAAACATACCTACTCGTAGAGCTTACCTCATCATTATCAGAAACCCAGTTGGCATCACAATATCCTTCCAGTACTGCAGGAAAGCCAACAAACTCAAGTTTCCAATCCAAAGTACCCTTAAGATACTTCAATAAGCGTTTAAGAGCAATCCAGTGCTCACCACTCAGATTATGAGTATATCTACTCAGTCTACTCACATCATAAGCAATATCAGGCTGAGTATAGTTCATTAAGAACATTAAGCTTCCGATTAATTTAGCATATTCACTTTGGGAAACGCTACTTCCTTTATTCCTAACTAGATGTACGCTAGGGTCATAATCCAGTGCTCACCACTCAATTATGAGTATATCTCCTTCTACTCACATCATAAGCAATATCAGGCTGAGTATAGTTCATTAAGAACATTAAGCTTCCGATTAATTTAGCATATTCACTTTGGGAAACGCTACTTCCTTTATTCCTAACTAGATGTACGCTAGGGTCATAAGGAGTTCGAACAGGGACGACATCAAAACTGTCAAATTTCTTTAGCACTTTCTCTATATAATGTGCTTGACATAAAGAAAATCCCTTCTCAGTTTTGGTAACTTTGACTCCTAAGATTACATCTACTTCTCCCAAATCTGTCATCTCAAACTTAGTGGACAAGAAATTTTTAACTTTGTTAATGGACTCAATGTTAGAACTGAAAATCAACATGTTATCAACATAAAGACTTATGATAACACATTCAGTTTCAAACATCTTCGAATACACACAAGCATCCGAACAATTCACAACAAAACCAAAACTAAGAATAGTTTTATGAAATTTCTCATACCACTGTTTAGGAGCCTGCTTAAGTCCATAGAGTGAATTTTTGAGTCTACAGACTTTGCCTTCCATACCAGGTGCTTCAAAACCTAGTGGCTGCTCCATGTAAATCTCCTCATCTAGATCTCTATTCAAGAAAGCAGTCTTAACATCCATTTGATGTACCTGCAACTTATGAATAGAGGCTAGTGCAAATAATGCACGAATCGTTGAGATTTTTGTAACGGGAGAATATGTATCAAAATAGTCTAAACCAAACCTTTGAGTGAACCCTTTGATGACTAACCTTGCCTTGTACCGAAACCATACGGCATTAGTTTCTTCCGGAAGACCCATTTGTTGGAGATTGGTTTGAATCCCTTAGGCAAGTCAACTAATTCCCAAGTATGATTAGACATTATCGATTCTAGTTCATCATTAACAACGCTTTTCCAAAAATTAGCATCGATAGATCTTATAGCTTCTTCAAAAGTTTTAGGATCCTCATCTAACAGAAAAATTTGAGCTATAGGATCTGAAATGGAGTCTAAATCATTTATCTCAGAAATAAAGGAAGTAATAAAGTCTGGTCCAAAAGAGGTTTAAACTCTTTGTCTTTTACTTCTTCTAGGCTCGAAATCAATTTGTTCAGAAGACCTAGCAGGATTACTAGAAGTGGATGGAATATATTCTATTTGTGTTTCAATATTCATTCTCGGTTCCTTTAAAGGAACAGTATTTTCAAAGAAAACAACATCCCTTGACTCACAAATAGAATAATCTTGTAAAAGCATGAATCTGTATGTTGCATTATTCGTAGCATACCCTATAAACACTGCATCAACAGTTTTAGGTCCGATGGTGGACTTCTTAAAGTCTGGCAAACCCACTTTGGCCAGACACCCCCACACTTTCAGGTATTGTAAATTAGGAGCGTATCATTTCCACAATTCATATGGGGTAGAATCTAATTTCTTATGAGGAACCCGGTTCAAGATATGAGTTACCGATAAAATGGCTTCCTCCACATGTTATCAGATAACCCTGAACTTATTAGTAAAGAATTCATTATCTCTTTTAAAGTTTTATTTTTCCTTTCGGCTATACCATTATGTTGAGGAACATAGGGGGATGAAGTTTCATGAATTATGTCATTCTTTTCACAAATATCTTTTAAGAAATTAGATCCATATTCACCACCTCTATCAGATCTAACCCGTTTGATTCTCCTATCTAACTGATTTTTTACTTTTGCCTTATAAATAAGAAAGAAGCTTTCAGCTTCATCTTTAGTTCTTAGGAGATAAACTTTTGTATATCTTGAATAATCATCTACAAAAGTTATGTAGTAGTGTTTTCCTCATTTACTTTCAGTGTTTCTAAAATCTGCTAGATTAGTATGAATGAGTTCTAACAGTTCAGTCTTTCTATTAGAAACACTCTTTAAAGTGAGGTCTAGTATGCTTAGCTTCTACACAAATCTCACATTTGTTAAAGCTAGTTGTGTCTAGTTTAGGCAGAACATTCATATTCATTAATTTCTTTAAAGCATGAATATTCACATGTCCTAATCTAGCATGTCACATATCAATGGATTCAACAATATAAGCAGAAGTGGTAGCTTTATTTTCATTAAATTGAGTTTCTATGACAAATAAATCATTGCTTAAAAACCCTTTCCCCACATAATCACCATTTCGGGAAAGTACAAGTTTATTTGCCTAAAAAACTAACTTAATGCATGTCTTATTCAGAAGCCCACCACTTATCAAATTTCTACGCAAGGCATGTACATACAGAACATTATTTAAAGCCAGAGTTTTACAAGAAGTCAGGTTGAGTAAAACCTTGCCTTTGCTTAGCACTTCAGAACTACTAGAGTTCTCCATGTACACACGTTCACCAGTGTTCCCATCCTCGAACTCGGTGAAAAACTCATTCCTTGCGCAGAAATGCTTCGAAGCGCTAGGGTCAACTACCCATTCTAAACTGTTCTCCATCAGATTAACTTCTGAGACCACCGCAGCAATGATCTCATCATCTTCTTCTACAACGTACATCTGTGGCTTGTTGTCATTCGGCGGTCTGAGCGGTGTTGGCATTGGTAAGCTTTGTGGCCGGGTAAACCGCATACATAACACTTAAACGTATTTCCTTCCGGTTTGGCCTTTCCTGACTTCTTGAATTTGGTAGCCTTCTGTGGTTTCGTCTTCTTGTCTTGATTCCCACGTTTCATGATCTTAAATTTAGACTCAACCAAGTTAGCTTAAAAGATAAATTACCCATATAATTAGTAAGCTTATCTTTTAAACGGTTGGCTTCTTCAATCTTCATATGACCCACAAGTTCTTCAAGCGAAATGTCTCTCTTCTTATGCTTAAGAGAGTTGCGGTAGTCGGACCAGGACTTGGGCAGCTTCTCAATGATTACATTGGCTTGCAACACTTCACACATTTGCATCCTTTCAGCGATGATGTCAACGACTAAGTTCTCATAGTCATGGACTTGATCCATTATTGGCTTATAGTATGTCATTTGGAATTTGAGCCATTCGCCAACAACGTACTTCTTGATGCCCGCATCGTCCACACCATACTTTTTGTCGAGAGTGTCCCATATTGCCTTGGCACTCCTTTCTCTAAGGAACATATCAAATCGTTTATTTGACATGTGGCTGAGCAGATGTCCTCGTACCGTCTTGTTGTCTTTCTCGTATTTCTCGTAGGTAGCGAGAGCGACGGCGGCGATTGCTAAGGCATCATCATTGAGGACCACATCCGTATCATTACCGACAGCTGAGGTTGGCGGCATGGTAGGTGGTGGCTTGAGCAAGACGTAGTCAAGATCAAGTTGCTCGAAGAATATCAGGATTCTTTGGGACCACCTTCTATAATTCTTTCCATCAAGTGCATCGAGCTTGGAAAGATCGGGTATCAGTTTGCTCAAAGGTGTTGACATGATTGCAATATATAGAATTCGTTTCTAAATTGTTGGATATATGAACTGCAAAACTACATCGTTAGCACTGACTGAAAATATAAACAGTAATTAAAAGGAACAAATTCGTAAACCGTGTCGTGGAAAAAATCATTGCCTTAAAATGAATTCGCCCCGATGTGTGTAATCGCTGCAGTAGGCGGACCGTCCCCCGAGGTTAACACGGTCGCTCCGAATTCCGTACACCCAAAATCGGAGTGCACTGTTGGTGGTATTGCTCTTCTGATTAGAAAGCACTCAGAGAGAACTCACAGAGAGAACTGTAGAAAATACTTTTGTAAGTGAATTGTGAATGTTTGAGAGTGAGTTGAGAAGCTGAATATAACTCTCTATTTATAGGCTAGAAATAGGGTTAATATCGTCAATAAAATTTCAGGATTAAATATCTTTTTTTGTAATAGCTGAAACGTCTAGATAAACCTGACTCAAAAATAGTCCAGGTTCATTGCATCATTATTCAGCTGTTATAACTCCTGAAATTATATCATGTAACCCCTGGAATTAAATCAAATAACTCTTGTAACTCCTGATATTAACAGCTTGTCTCCTCTGTACAAAGCTAGAAATCAGTCTAGATACATTTTAACATTTTTGATTTAATTTAGGAAAAAACTGTTTAATTTCTGATAACTCATAAATCAGTTGTTATCATTTGAAATTTAAACATTCCTCAACAGCCTATAAATATCAGTTGAAATCTTTCACATTTTCCATTTGTTTCTTTCAAAAAGAAATTCCTCAAGAATTTTCTCTAAAAAGATAGTATCCGCGCATACGTGTCGAAGACACGTATAACCACGACCACGAGCCGAGATGAGACGGACGGACGGCAGCGGTGGTGCGCGAGAGTCCCCCTTGTTCTCTATCACTCAACAAGCAAGTGGGAAAGCCAAGCCTTAAATACCATTCCCAATAGTGTTTCCAATACTATGTGGGATTGAGCATTACCAACATTCCCCCACTAATGCGAAAGAAATCTTCTGAAACTCGAAAACAGACTTTCCAGAAGATCAATAACGAGACTAGTTGCTTAAGCACTAGTAAACGTATCTGAAACTAGTACATAGTGATGATGAGCAATCATTCTCTTAGATAAGTGAAACTAGTCTGGAACTTTCTAAGATCAGGGTAAACTCATAACACACAACTAACCCCTTCATCCACCTGAGCCTTGATGTGTATGATATATATATACAAAGTATATATTTGGCCATCTTACCTCAGGATTCTAGTAAGTGTGCTAGAAAAAGGGATATGAAATAATTAAGAGCTTTTATGATAGCTCAACCTCACAAAGGGTATGTTGACTTTCTTAAAGTTCATTATTAATGAACCACCCAAACTCTGGGCTAAAAAGTCATTAAGAATAAATATTCAACCTCATTTATTGGTAAATTCAGTAAGTCCTTCTCACTAGAACCATCCAAATACTTGGATTTGAATTTTTTAAGAGTTTAACAAACTCAACGTTTATGTAGGTAAGTTCATCATTTCCTACCCACTCACTCTTGGTTATGAACTTATTAAGAATAGATATTCAGCTAAAATCGGTAAATTCATCAAGTCTTTCTCACTAAGACCACCCAAAGCTTGTGCTATGAATTTATTAAGAACAATTAAGCTCATTCTGGGCATGCACATTATTCATCATAGGGATAAGCAGTAGGAATGTGCACTATGAGTCTTTCTATGGTTTCGTTTGACCAAATGGAACTTAGATAACTAAGTTGGGTATCCACCATGAATTCCTCAATCAATGGGCTTTAGACCCATCCCCCTCGACGAATCTAGGACCAGCTTCCGACTTAACCCTTTGGTAAGTGGATCTGCTAGGTTCCTTTCCGACTTTACATACTCTAAAGAGAGCACTCCATTCTTTATTAAGTGTCTCACTGACTCATGTCTTATACGAATGTCTTTTCTTACCATTGTAAGCTTGGTTCTTAGCCACACATATCGCAGCTTGTGAATCACACAATAATGAAACTGGAGGAGTCGGTCTTCCCTACAACGGAATATCTGCTAACAAACTTCTGAGCCACTCGGCTTCTTGCCCAGCTAGGTCAAGAGCTATAAACTCTGACTCCAGAGTAGAACGAGCAATACAAGTCTGCTTTGATGATTTCCACGAGATTGCTGCTCCACCCAAAGTAAAAACATACCCGCTCGTAGAGCTTACCTCATCATTATCAGAAACCCAGTTGGCATCACAATATCCTTCCAGTACTGCAGGAAAGCCAACAAACTCAAGCTTCCAATCCAAACTACCCTTAAGATACTTCAGTAAGCGTTTAAGAGCAATCCAGTGCTCACCACTCGGATTATGAGTATATCTACTCAGTCTACTCACAAAAGAAGCAATATCAGGCCGAGTATAGTTCATTAAGAACATTAAGCGTATCCTTAGGTTCATAAGGCCAGTTGGAGCCTCCATACTCCAAAATCCTATCCATATAAAAATCCAGTAGAAATCAGTTTTAGCCATAAATTGTAATACCTGGACCGTTATCCAGTAATATGTTATAATCATAATAATGAAATAAATCGTATAACTGATTTCCACCTGTACACCATAAGTAGTTCCATGATTAACCCAAAGGAGTGCCTTGGGGCCTGAGAGTCTACCCAAAGATTCCCTTAGGTCCGTAAGAAATTTCCAGCTTGATCAGAGTTGTACCTCCAGTCTACCCATATAATATCCCAGTAAAACAATTCGAGTATAACCAGTGAAACATAAAACCATAATTCATAAACCAGTAGTTTCCGTGATTCCATAAATCAGAAACAATTTATATTTTCGATAAAACCATAATCATAAATCACTTACCATATTGCCATGGTTCATAAACCAGTAAATCAATACTTGAACTAAACTCATTTTAAAACATATAAAACCATCATGTAATTCATTTGGAACACACTAGAGTATCCACATATATTTTTTCAGAGGCATTTATCGTTATCAATAAGGATAACATAAAACTCGAGCAATTTGATCGGATTCCAAGAACAAGGTTCTATTGAGGAGAATCGATTACTAACCGATCTAGCTAGACATTTAAAGTTGATACTTTAGAATCCCAGTATATTTTCGGGTGCATTAGGAAAGTGTTCCAGAATGCCCAGAGTGATTTGAGCTAATAAAGGAGAAACAAAGCTTCAAGACATTTACAATCCATGTTAATCGATCAGTTTATCGAACAATTCGAAATGAACAATCTCTCAGAACTAATGCATGTCGACCCGTCAATTTACTGGCTTTTCAGAGTATTTACTCTTTAATACTAACAATTCTTGCCAATAAATCATCTTCGTAATCATCGCTGAATAGATCTTCCAATAGTTTTTATTTCATTTCCATATTTCAACGATATCAGGAAATACATACGTACTTAATTCATGTTTTATGACCCATAAGGATAATTCATCATGTAAGTTCAAAGTGTTCCCAAACACATCCAATCACCTATTTAATCCTCAGTCATTGAGGTTAGTCATTTCGTTTATCAGTCAAGTCTATCCCAGTTACTTCAGAGCTTTCCAAATAATCCAGACATTTCTGAATTTCAGATACATATTGTACTTCCGTTTAATTTAATTTGGTCTTCGTGGTTGATTTGTCTACAAATATCCATTTATTATTATCGAATGCGACCTAGAGTTTAGTTGAGCTGAGTACTTTCAAAATTATCATCGAACCACACTTGAGAAGATGAACACGCATTCAAGTAACATCTATACATTTCAAGTACTGACATATACACTAGCATTGATTGCTCGGCTTAATATGTGATCCATAACTTTTAAGACCAGTACCACATCCATGTTTATTTGGATTCCTTAATTAATCCAACACTTCTACTAATTTTAGGTCATAATGGTATTTTGGTCATTCTGGTGCTCAGTTTCATTCCATTCTTTTCAGAGCTCGAGGATATCCAATCATTCCTGAGCTTGGTAATATTCTTGAGTCTTTTTCATTACAGGGGTATTTTGGTCATTTTACAGATCCGATGTAATTCAATCCTTTCCTTCCATTTTGTCTTATTATTTAACTCCAACTTATCATTTATTCCAGACCTTTCAAATAATTCTGACAAAAGAGCACCCTCGATAATTTATTCTTAACTCGGAGATTTTCAGGTCAATTGTCTTCTCAGAAGTTACCAACATGTTATCAAAAATTTTATGTACAAAGACATGATCTTAACAATTAAATCAGTAATTCATTGAGTTAAGTACAAATCCTCAAAGTAGTTTTTCATTCAGGGTCAACTCGAGCTATTTTTACATTTAAAGGGCATTTTCGTAATTTCTTAACCAGATGATTTCGGTATTAACTCTTAACGAGCATACTTATAATTTAGAGATCCTATGGTTAGTTGTTTCCTCGAACATTCTCTGATCTTGAAATGATTCCTTAACAGACTTCTAGTATCTTGCATAAACCCTCTTGGGGTTAAAAACCGATTATCCATAATTTCTGAGTAAAACTAACATTTCTTATGCACATCAATATATTTATCATATTAATATGACTTTTTAGATTTATTAATCTACTTCTAGGGACAATTCTTGTCATTTTCCATTATAAGGGTAATTTCGTAATTTTACCTAATCAAAATATTCTCATAATTTCCCATTCAAGTACCTTTAACATGTAACCTTTGATGATATAAAATATAAGTTACAAATCCAGGGCTGATTTCTTTATCACTAATCACAAACTTGTAATTTAATTCTAACAATTCCTCAATCTCTTATATTAGTCATTCGATCCGTATTCAGTTACAGAATTTCTTCCACATTCATATCGAGTGAATAAATTATTCAACTCCACAAAAGTGACCAACATTATCTTATTCATGCATTTACCAATATCAACATGTTCCATAAAGCATAAAGAGGTAGTAAAGTATTACCTCGATTTTTCGTGTCATATTGGTCGACCATTTAAATTCCATTCTATCAAAATTATTCAACGTCCTCTATCTTTGATTCAACTTCCAATATTTTCCTCTCGATCCAGACTATCAAAATTACTAACTCGTATCCAAATAATTTTCCTCGCCATAAAGATAGCTTATTAGAATTGAAATAATAATTTGGAAACCCAATTTGCATAACTAAAACTTGAAGAGCTAGTAATATTTAATTACTAACATCATGGACTAAATTGATCTTGTAAAAATTATTATGTCATAACTATAACCACTTGGAAATTAAGAGACAAGGTAAAGATCTCACCAAACTTGGATGGCATACCTTGTGGTTTACCCTTTTTTGCATGATATCTACAATGCCCCACAACCCACGTGCTTTACTATTACTTCACTCCAGACTTTCTTTCACCCATACTTTCTTTACTTGTTTCCTCATTTTTTTATTATTTTTTTCTTTCTCATATGGAATTCATTGCAGACTTTCTTCAAAAGGGTTGTCTTCCCCACACTGCCTTGTCTACATAATCTAATGGTCCTATCATTTTCATTCTCAATTGCTTCCCATGTCTTCTCAATTGCTTCCCATGCCTTCTCAACCGCAGAATCCAAGCTAACAGTGTTCTCCAATGGTCACTCAGGCATTAGATCCCGGTTACGTGGTAGCTTCAAAACGATGGCGGAGTTTGAGTAGAAATGCTCCGCCTTACGTAGCAGCTCGTCACGGAATCCAGCTTCTTAACGAATCGCTTCCCGATCTCGTAGGTGGACTTCAGGTTCCTCGGGCACCAATCAACTACACATTTTCTTTTGAGTTCATCATCGCCTTGTTGAAAAATCATGTTCAGTTCGCCGAGCATGGTTTCTGTAACCCCTCATGAGAGAATTTAATATTACTCATAGCCCTGTCAGTGTTTTGCATCAATTCACGCATGAGTTCAGGGTTCCTTGCAGCTTCTAATATCCATCAAAGAATGCTAGGATAGTTAAGTATATACCCAAGCTCCGGATTGTGTTAATTGCTTTACTATATGTTTTATTGGGCGCACCAAGATTATAATAAAAGAAAACAATCGAATTACAAACCGAAAAGATGAATCATAATTGCTTTCTCCGTCAGACTCCAAAGACTTTTATCTTCATGATTGAGTTCATATAATAATTTTGTTTTTCAATTATGGAATGTCAAACCCAACAATTTGTCCACTTCCACCTACTATATTATTCTCAATTTGTTTAATAGTATAATGATATGATAAAATAATTATTTGTCAATCAATTTCATATCATTTCACATATTAAAACTAAAAGAAATCTAACCCCATATTGGGGTGTGACAATTCTCTCATTCTTAAAAAGAATTTCGTCCTCGAAATTCATTCATGTCACATAATCGCAGAAATGAAAATTCCATCAATTCTTTCATATCTTTTAAGTAGTTTTTACAAAAATGTGAGTTCTTTACTAATCCTTAACCAGTTGAACATACATTCTTATCAGATCTTTTCTTCATTTCAATAAAAGAATCCAAACAAAAATTTCTTTGAGGAATCAATTCAGTCTTAGTCATGAGAATAGAATCATAGAGCAGCAGCATATCCCAATTTCATTTCCGGAGTCGAGTCAGCATTTTCCGGATAATTAACTCTCACATGGCTCATAAGGTACTTTACAACATTTAGACAGATGTTACGGGTATTTCTTTTTGTACAAGTATAGTCTTAACGGATAGAAAATTCGGTTTTCTCGTTATAGATAGAGACTCAGCCCTAGAGTTCCGGCTCAGAGAGGTACGATTGCAGTCTAGGGGTATGTATTGATCATGCATCTTTTTGAAATTCGACCGACCGGTCTTTCTTGAAAATTTTGACTCAAACCAAAGCTCTGATACCACTAAATGTAACCCCCCTCAGATCGATGCGGATAACCTGATCCGATCTGGAGTGTCACATTAGGGCCACAGGAGCGACCCACCGTAAAAATAGGGAAAAATTTAAAACTTTTTATCATAACATGTAAACTTATAAAATCATGTATCAATATTCAAAAAATAAAATAGATTTTCAGACTCGTACAGAAAACAAAATTCAATTACATGCCCCCTAATAATATGTACCATATTCTGTAAGCAACACCGAAAGAACTCCTTTGCTGATGTTGATAGATGTACTGGTACAATTCTTTTAACCTGCAATGGTGAGTAATAGAGTGAGCTTCGAAAAGCTCAGTAATACAAAACTACCAGATGATGCTGCAAGACATGCCGATAAATGGAAAGCCATATCATTTCTTATTTACTCAAACGTATATCGGTTTTCGGAATAATCTGGTGTTCTACTGGTAGTTCAACAAATAGAAGTCATGAATATCTCAGTTCATTGGAAATATTTCATAGTATCATGTTTTTAGGAGATCGAATAGGATGTCTAGTGTGTTCCAATCAAAACCAGTGAAAAGATATAAATCTTTTAAAAACCCTAGTGGAACCCTCCAACCAAACTCCATTATGCAGTTCCCCAAAACTACGTTCGTAGGGCTTACCCTAAGCACACAGTAAAGGGAGCCAACCTAAGAATATGCCTTGGGGCCCATGGGCCTACCCAAGGGTATCCTTAGGTCCGTAAGGCCAGTTGGATCAGGGTTGTGCCTCCATACTCCAGAATTCTATCCATATACAAATCCAGTAGAAATCAATTTTAGCCATAAATCGTAATATATGGACCGTTATCTAGTAATATGCTATGATCATAATAATGAAGTAAACCGTATAATTGATTTCCACCTGTACACTATAAGTAGTTCCATGATTAACTCAAGGGAGTGCCTTGGGGCCTGAGAGCCAACCCAAAGATTCCCTTAGGTCCGTAAGAAATTTCCAGCTTGATCAGAGCTGTACCTCTAGTCTACCCATATAATATCCCAGTAAAACAGTTCGAGTATAACCAGTGAAACATAAAACCATAATTCATAAACCAGTAGTTTCCGTGATTTCATAAATGAGAAACAATTTATATTTTCGATAAAACCATAATCATAAATCACTTACCATATTGCCATGGTTCATAAACTAGTAAATCAATACTTGTACTAAACTCATTTCAAAACATATAAAACTGTCATGTAATTCATTTGGAACACACTAGAGTATCCACATATATTTTTCAGAGGCATTTATCGTTATCAATAAGGACAACATGAAACTCGAGAAATTTGATCGGATTCCAGGAACAAGGTTGATACTTTAGAATCCCACTATATTTTCGGGTACATTAGGAAAGTGTTCCAGAATGCCTAGAGTGATTTGAGCTAATAAAAGAGAAACGAAGCTTCAAGACATTTACAATCCATGTTAATCGATCGGTTTATCGAACAATTCGAAATGAACAATCTCTCAGAACTAATGCATGTCGACCCGTCAATTTACTGGTTTTTCAGAGTATTTACTCTTTAATACTAACAATTCTTGCCAATAAATCATCTTTGAAATCATTGCTAAATAGATCTTTCAATAGTCTTTATTTCATTTCCATATTTCAACGATATCAGGAAATACATACGTACTTGATTCATGTTTTATGACCCATAAGGATAATTCATCATGTAAGTTCAACAGTGTTCCCAAACTCATCTAATCAGCTATTTAATCATCAGTCATTGAGGTTAGTCATTTCGTTTATCAGTCAAGTCTATCTCGGTTGCTTCATAGCTTTCCAAATAATCCAGACGTTTCTGAATTTCAGATACATATTGTACTTCCGTTTAATTTAATTTGGTCTTCGTGGTTGATTTGTCTACAAATATCCATTTCTTATTATCGAATGCGACCTAGAGTTTAGTTGAGCTGAGTACTTTCAAAATTATCATCGAACCACACTTGAGAAGACGAACACACATTCAAGTAACATCTATACATTTCAGGTACTGACATATACACTAGCATTGATTGCTCGGCTTAATATGTGATCTATAACTTTTAAGAACAGTACCACATCCATGTTTATTTGGATTCCTTAATTAATCCAACATTTCTACTAATTTTAGGTTATAATGGTATTTTGGTCATTCTGGTGCTCAGTTTCATTCCATTCTTTTCAGAGCTCGAGGATATCCAATCATTCCTGAACTTGGTAATATTCTTGAGTCTTTTTCATTATAGGGGTATTCTGGTCATTTTATAGATCCGGTGTATTTCAATCTTTTCCTTCAATTCTGTCTTATTATTTAACTCCAACTTATCATTTATTCCAGACCTTTCAAATAATTCTGACAAAAGAGCACCCTCGATAATTTATTCTTAACTCGAAGATTTTCAGATCAATTGTCTTCTTAGTAGTTACCAACAGGTTATCAGAAATTTTTTGTACAAAGACAGGATCTTAACAATTAAATCCGTAATTCATTGAGTTAAGTACAAATCCTCAAAGTATTTTTTCATTCAGGGTCAACTCGAGCTATTTCTACCTTTCAAGAGTATTTTCGTAATTTCTTAATCAGATGATTTCGGTATTAACTCTTAACGAGCATACTTATAATTTAGAGATCCTATGGTTAGTTGTTTCCTCGAACATTCTCTGATTTTGAAATGATTCTTTAACAAACTTTTAGTATCTTGCATAAACCCTCTTGGGGTTAAAAACCGGTTATCCATAATTTCCAAGTAAAATTAACATTTCTTATGCACATCAATATATTTATCAAATCAATATGACTTCAGATTTATTAATCCACTTCCAGGGACAATTCTTGTCATTTTCCAATATAAGAGTAATTTTGTAATTTTACCTCATCAAAATATTCTCATAATTTCCCATCCAAGTACCTTTAACATGTAACCTTTGATGATATAAAATATAAGTTACAAATCCACTGTTGATTTTATTATCACTAATCACAAACTTGTAATTTAATTCGAACAATTCCTCAATCTCTTATATTAGTCATTCGATCTGTATTCAGTTACAGAATTTCTACCACATTCATATAGAGTGAATAAATTATTTAACTCCACAAAAGTGACCAACATTATCTTATTCATGCATTTACCAATATCAACATGTTCCATAAAGCATAAAGAGGTAGTAAAGTATTACCTCGATTTTTCGTGTCATACTGGTCGACCATTTAAATTCCATTCGAACGTCCTCGATCTTTGATTCAACTTCTAATATTTTCCTCTCGATTCAGACCATCAAAATTACTAACTCGTATCCAAATAATTTTCCTCTCCATAAAGATAGCTTATTAGAATTGAAATAATAATTTGGAAACCCAATTTGCATAACTAAAACTTGAAGAGCTAGTAATATTTAATTACTAACATCGTGGACTAAATTGATCTTGTAAAAACTATTATGTCATAACTATAACCACTTGGAAATTAAGAGACAAGATAAAGATCTCACCAAACTTGGATGTCATACCTTGTGGTTTACCCTTTTTTGCATGATATCTAAAATTCCCCACAACCCACGTGCTTTACTATTACTTCACTCCAGACTTTCTTTCACCCATACTTTCTTTACTTGTTTCCTCATTGTTTTTATTATTTTTTTCTTTCTCCTATGGAATTCATTGCAGACTTTCTTCAAAAGGGTCGTCTTCCCCACACCGCCTTGTCTACATAATCTAATGGTCCTATCATTTTCATTCTCAATTGCTTCCCGTGTCTTCTCAATTGCTTCTCATGCCTTCTCAACCGCAGAATCCAAGCTAACAGTGTTCTCCAATGGTCACTCGGGCATTAGAACCCGGTTACGTGGTAGCTTCAAAACGATGGCGGAGTTTGAGTAGAAATGCTCCGCCTTACGTAGCAGCTCGTCACGGAATCCAGCTTCTTAACGAATCGCTTCCCGATCTCGTAGGTGGACTTCAGGTTCCTAGGGCAGCAATCTCCTACACATTTGCTTTTGAGTTCATCATCGCCTTGTTGAACAATCATGTTCAGTTCGCCGAGCATGGTTTCTGTAACCCCTCATGAGAGAATTTAATATTACTCATAGCCCTGTCAGTGTTTTGCATCAATTCACGCATGAGTTCAGGGTTCCTTGCAACTTCTAATATCCATCAAAGAATGCTAGGATAGTTAAGTATATACCCAAGCTGTGTTGATTGCTTTACTATATGTTTTATTGGGTGCACCAAGATTATAATAAAAGAAAACAATCGAATTACAAACCGAAAGGATGAATCATAATTGTTTTCTCTGTCAGACTCCAAAGACTTTTGTCTTCATGATTGAGTTCGTATAATAATTTATTTTTTCAATTATGAAATGCCAAATCAACAATTTGTCCACTTCCACCTATTATAGTATTCTCAATTTGTTTAATAGTATAATGATATGATAAAATAATTATTTGCCAATCAATTTCATATCATTTCACATATTTAAACTAAAAGAAATCTAACCCTATTGAGGTGTGACAAGTCTCCTACTGACTTTGACTTGACTGACTGAAGGTTCACAAGCAGGGCAGCTTGGTTGGAAGATCCATTGATCTCTCAAGACTCTATGGATACGAAGACTTAATGACTGCACTAGAACGTCTTTTCAGTATGGAAGGTCTTCTCAGTGATCCAGGTAAAGGGTGGCGAGTTTTGTACACCGACAGTGAGAATGATGTAATGGTGGTTGGAGATGATCCATGGCAGTAAGTCTCACGCTCCTTGCTATGTTGGCTATCAAGCTTGTTGCATTAAAATATCTTTGCTGCTATGATGAATTTTTCGCTGTGTTTGCAGAGAATTTTGTAATGTGGTATCAAAGATCCACATATACACACAAGAAGTGGCTAAGATGAGCCTAGGAATGGGCATTGATGACACTCAAAGCTGTCTGGAAGAAGCAGCAGTGATAATGGAAGCATCAAAGTCTTCCTCAGTGGGGCTGCCTGATTGCTCCCCACCAGTCATAAGGGAATGAAGATCAGTGTTTTGCTATTAAATCCTGAAGCTATCTATCAAGTATTATTGATAGCTAAAAAGCGACCTTTTTGGTCCTATGGTGTTTGCCAATTGAAGTTACTCATCATCAACAATGTATGCTTCATCCATGCATTGTCTCGTACTAGTTCATTTCTAAAAGCCAGAAATGTGGAGATGATCCCACTTGAATATCCACTTAATATGCTTGTTGTTTTAAACCCGAATCATACTGAGTGGTACCAATCAATTTACAACACCAGGGTCGCTTGACATTATACAATGGATAAATTGGATCGCCAATATTGATCATACAAACTAGTGCATAAGCTTAATGGATACAACATTAAGGGCTTCGATTTGATCAAATATCATCTTACAAATAACTGGAATTTTAGTCTCAGCCTAGAGGCTATTTGATCCTGACATTTTTAAAACAGAGGCAAAACGGTGGATCTTTGAATTTTCCCTCCCCAGCCCCCCATCTGCATCCAAAGGGTTTTAAACCATTGGATCAAAATTCCGATTTGGTCAGAGTAAATCATACACTGTACAATTTAATAGGTATTCAATGTGGGTGAAGCAGATGGTAACAACCCAATTACAAGGCATAAATTAGAAGCTGCTCAATTGAATGCGCAATGTTAACATGTATAAAAAGCCTCATGCTCACCATTTAACCAAAAAAATTGGGAACTCGAATGTAGTAGAACCTCCCTGTAGCCAACTTTCTTTGTTTTTAGCCGAGCTTTCCTTCTGCAAATTTACATTTCATGTTGAACTGAAATGCCAGAACTTTCTTCATGAGTGATCACCACAGTTCTTCGTAAGATGATTCACAAGGTAGGGCCATTTTTCGACAAACTACTCCAATTACTCAGAATCTGAGTCAATAGAAAGATATCTCGGTCTTACAGAACGTTTTTGCCGAGGAAATAAGAAAGGGCTCTCTGATCTTTGCCTACTCGACTTCTCAGATCTATTGTTGTTCATGCCAAGTAGCAGAGAAGCTGCAGAAGGAGTGGGTAATACCAGTTATCAAACAACAGGTTGAGCTAGGCAATGCTAAAGCAGAGTGTATTAAGAATATTACAACAGATATAATGTGAACAAGAAGCTTATTTATATTTTTGTTAAAGATTTTTATTTAACTTTAATTATATAAATAATGTTTTGGCGTTGAGATGTTCCCTAATTTCATAGAACAAGCTTGAAGCCTTTCCTATTCGCTTTCTGTTATATGGAAACTTTCAAGCATAAGATACAGCACTAGATCTTCAAAAGAAGACGGAAACTAACCGGTGTCGGCCAAAGAACCCAAAGCATCATCTCTAGAAGGAATTCGCTGCCCTGAATTCAATCCATTTACAGTGACTGAATCCCCATGACCTTCACTGGCACCACCTCCAAGCCTAAGCGAAATCCAATCATCTGTCCGAAGGCCATTTGATGCATCTGCTTGATCTCTCAAATCTGACTGTGGTGATACAACTGAAGGACGGGTTGGAAGAAATATCTGGAGAGAGGGGTCTTCTCCACCAAACAAGGTATTGTCAACCAAGCTATCATTCATATCCATATCAGTCTGACCAATGGAACCAGGAACAAGGGTTGCAGATCCCATTGTTGTCTCAGGAGCCATTGTATAGCCATTCATCAATGGAGGAGAATTGAGAGAATTATGCTGCAGACCAACTAAGGAATCTGAGACGTCTGTATCTGTACTAAATAGTTGAAACCCAGAGCTTTCTTGTGTTCCTGGAGGTAATGGCCATAGAGGCATGCCAAATTCATCATTAGGATTAAAAAGACCCAAACTACCTGCAGACCCGAGAGATGGATCTTCTGCATATTGATGAGAAATTCCAGGAGGAGCAACTGGAAAATTAAATCCAGCAACATCAATATGATTATCCTTATAGGCAGTAGCAGGTGATATCAATATTTCATTCTCTTCATCTGAATCACTAAGAACAATAACTTCTGCATTTCCGGCTGGTCCAGTTAGATTTTGATAGGTAAACTCATATGTTGAGTCTATGTTCAGAGGCAGGGAATCAAGTTCAATTCCATTGCTTGTGAAGTCATAAGTTCCACCACCATCCTGATTCACACTGGGATCTTCACCATCCTTAACACTTCCATTAGCACTGCTGCTCATAGGGATAACTTTTTGCTGGTATTGTTCAACCCTTTCATGTAATCTACTACCAGAAGAGGTGTTCAAATCTTCAGGCTTGCTAACTTCCCAAAATCCATTGCGATTTTTCCGGATACCAAGTTTCAAACCTGTATGACCTTCAGAAGCACCTTCAAGTTTGACCTGCTTCGATGTTTCAGCTCTTGGCTTGACCTCAGCACTGCCAGATCCACATAAGGTGCCATCAGGAGAGTGCCATTGTGCAAGATCACCAAGTTCTCCGCACTCACTTTCACTTTTAACCTTTGCACGCCAAGAACCATCAGGCTTGACCTCAATCTCTGTAATATCTTCTCCACAATTCCTCATCTAAATCACGGATAATCAACATTATCACACAGATATCATCTACATAAATAGAGAACCACAAGGCACTCACTTTGGATGTGATGCGATTAAAATAAGGATCAATTATAACATTCTCCAATGTGTAGTTCTTCAGACAAATGGGGCACTGCCACTGCAATCACATTCACGTTCTTCAGACAAATGCTAGTCAAAATACTGGTACTTATAACTGGAAATGAACATGTTATAATAGTTGCTTGCCTTTTTAGAACGTTGGTTCAGCTCCACAAAAACTTCAAGATCAAAACAACCCATATGAACACAAGGTTTAAACCTTCCTGCCACCTTCATTCTTGAACCACTCATCTGTCACAGGAAAACATAAAAAAAGAAAGTTAGATATAATTAGATTTAGAGCAAATCCAAGAAGGGTGCAATACTGAAATATTGTTAGTCCAATCCCATTAACACTTTTTTTTTTATTTGATAGGAAAAGGGCCTCGTTAAAAAACCCCCTTCTTAACCGTCAAGCTACATAGGTATCTCAAAGGACATTGGAAGGAGAAAAAGAGTGCCCAAATTTTATTACTAAACAGAAAATACATCCAGGGTAAAACCCATCTTAAATACAATCCTTCCCCACAAAACAAAACCTCTACCCTCAAAAAACACCCAATCTACACAACAAACCAGAAGCACCCCACATTACCCCATGCCCGACTTAGCTAAACTATCTGCTTCCGGATTAAAACATCTCTGAACATGCCTAATAATCACATTATAATCCAACACGCGCTTGGCAATTTCCTGAACCAGATGAACAAAAGCAGCAGGACTTGCTTCCGGATTTTTAATCCAATTCAAAGCATTGGATGACACTTTCCAAGATAAGACGCCCCTTCTCGATCCACTCTGAATCCAAAAAAAATTCAGACCAGCTTGAATTGCTTTGAGCTCAGCAAGAATCGGAGGCCAGGTCCATACGCATACAAGAACCCCAACACTTATGATTAGCATCCCTAAGAAGTCCATTGATACCATTGTACCTCCAATCACAACTTACAGCCCCATCCACATTCACTTTAAAAAAAACCCAGTGGAGGGGGACACCAATAGGGCGAGCAAGGAACTTTCTTCGTAAGACCAATGTGCAAATCAGCCAAAGTTAGATCTCCCACAAGACAATCTAGGAGAAAAGGGAAATTGGACTCCTTTGCCGAAAACCAAGAAGCACCCTATATCTGGCCAAGAAAAAACAGTAGAGTTTGATCCAACCTTCCATTCTTAAAAACCATTTGGTTTCGGCATTTCCATGCAATCCACATTACAGCACTCGGGATGAATTTCCAAATCTCAGATTTCGGAAGTAAATCAAACCAAGAATACATAAACGCCTTGGGATTATTAGGCAAGGTTGTATATACATTCCACAACCTTAGAAACCACACCCATACTCCCCAAGCTATACTGCACGAGAAGAACAAATGAAAAATAGACTCGGGCTCCAAACCACACAACGGGGCAAAGAGGATCCTTGATCCCACTTACACCACCTCTAATTATAACAGATTTAACAGCCATCTTCTGGTGAAAAAACTGCCATAAAAATGTCTCCACTTTGGGAGGTGCAATTCCAACCCAAACAAGTTTCGACCAAGACAAATCCGGAACGGATAGATGATAAACTAAGTTAATGCACGATTTAACCGAGTATACACCCTCTCCTCCAAACACAACAATCATCAGCGACAGATCCAATACTAACATTATCCAACATCGACAATAACTCAATCCATTGATCAACTTCCCAATCCAGTAGATTTCTCCTTATTTGGATATCCCAGAACCATCTCCCATTGTTTATAAAACCAAAATCCGCAATAGCCCCATCCTTATTGACCAAAAGGGCGAAAAGCCTGGGAAATTTCACCTTCAGAAATGCTGCAGTGCCATCTATCGTGCCAAAACAGAACGAAATTTCCCTTTCCAACTTGCAAAAGATGACTGTGGAAGCAAAGACCAAAAGCATCATTCGACCAAAAGTTATTGATACTCCCTTCCAAAGCCAAGAAGAATGGGAAGACAAATTATTATCCAACAAAATCGACCTTCTATCCAAATTGTACTTGCAACACACCATCCTCTTCCACCAAGACTCCCTTTCGCTACCAAATTTCCATACCCATTTCCCTAATAAAGCCCTATTCATCATATTTAAATCTGTGATACCCGAACCCCCGTAATCTTTTTGTTTGCAAATTGTCGACCAATTCACCCGGTGAATTCGATTTTTCTGAGCTGAGCTCCCACACAAAAAATTAGCCAGAACTGAATTCAACTTCTTCGAACACCGGAAGGCATTTTGAACAAATACATATAATAAATCGGCAGCGCATTTAGGTCAGCCTTCACTAAAACAACCCTTCCAGCAAGGGATAACATCGCTGCTTTCCACCCAGCCAACTTCTGATAAAATTTCTGAAAAAATCAACTCCCATAAAGCTTCCGAGTTCCTCCTGGAACAAAAGGGGAGCCCAAGATACTCCGTCGGAAAAAACCCAACCAAACACCCAATTGATTTTGCTCATTCTTTGACAGTTGATTCCTCCAAATTAATACCAAATATCTTACTCTTCGATAGATTTAACTGCAGCCCTGTACACATCTTGAAGACAACAAAAATACTCTTAATATTCTTCAATTGGCCTTTTGGTGCGTTACAAAAAATTAGCAAATCATCAGGGAATTGCAGATCAGAGAACGAGAAAGAACTATTAGCGCAACTGGTCTGAAATCCATTAAACAAACCCAACTTTACCGCCTTCGACAACAAAAGGTTTAGCAACTCTCCCACTAAATTAAATAACAACGGAGATAATGAGCATCCTTGGCGTAATCCCCTAGATATGTTGAAGCTTTCTGTAGGAGATCAATTTACTAAAACTGAAATAGATGTTGAGGATAGACACTTAAAGATCCAAGAACGCCATCTCTGCCCGAACCCCATATACTCCATAATTTTGATCAAGATCGCCCAATCAACTTAATCGTAAGATCTTCTGAAGTCCACTTTAAAAGCAATACCTTTCCACCCTTTCCTCCTCTAGTAATCGATTCCTTCATTTGCTATAAAGGAGCAATCACAAATCTGCCTCCCTGGAACAAACGCGAACTGAGAAGGGTCGATCAGCGAATCTATACACATCCTTAGTCTTCTTGATAACACTTTCGACAAAATCTTATACAATCCTCCAACCAAGCTAATGGGCCTATACCCCTCCAAGCCAACCGGATTAGACTTCTTCGGAATCAGCGTGATAAACGAGTGATTCACACCTTTTCCTAGCTTCTTTCCCGAGTAAAAATCATTGAAAAATTTCAATATGTCCTCCTTCAAAGACGACCATAATCTTTTAAAGAACCCCATGTTTAAACCATCCAGTCCTGGTGCCTTGTTGCTATCCGACGAAACAATTGCCTCCCAATTTCCTCCTCCGAAAAGCTCATTTCCAAAAAAGAACACTGCTCCTTGGTTAGCTTAGTGAAAGGCAGGTTCATATCCACCACCTCTAATGTTGGCTTCAAGTTGTATGCTTTCTTAAAGTACCCAAGAACGCTAGATTTTATCTGATCCAGGTCCGAAACCATCTTACCATCCACTTCCAAAAACTTTAGGGCTTTAACCCTTCCGCTATTAAAAGCACACTAGTGAAAATATCTTGAATTCCGATTGCCATCCTGAATCCACTTCGCCCGAGATTTCTGAAACCAGATTTGTTAATCTTTTTACACAAAGACCACAACTCTTTCTTAGCTCTCGTAATGGACTCCATCAAAACCAAAGAAGACCCCTGTTGTGCTTCTGCCTCCAATTCAGAAATAGACTTCTCTAAATTCACTATCATTCTGGGCAGCTTCAAGCGACTCTGGTTGACCAGCTTTTGATTGCTTTCTTTAATTCTTTGAGAATATTTTCAATTCCTCTCCTCTTGTCCCTCTTCACCTCCTTTATTTTCGATTCCAACATGTCTTGAAATCCCACCTCATCCATAAGATAGTTAAATAGCTTAAAGGGTTTTGGACCCCAATTAACCTCACTTCTTTCCAACACAATTGCATTATGATCCGATAATGACTTTGGGAGTAACACCTGAACAATATCTAAAAACATCACCAGAAAATTAGCATTCACTAAAAACAGATCAAGTCTAACAAAAGAAGGGGCTTCCCTATTGTTACTCCACATGAAGCTTCCTTCAGCCAATGGTAAATCCACCAACTTAGCCTGAAAAACGAACTCCCTGAATAACCTCAATGAACGCAAATTTTGAGATTTTCCAATTTTCTCCTTCTGAGACAAGTACGAATTAAAATCGCCTCCCATGCACAAGGGGCAATCCACTGCACCCATGAAATTGAGCAGTTCCTCAAAAAAAACCTCCTCCGACTCAACAGTAGGGCCATACACGTTGACAAAGAAACATTTGTCTTTGTTGTCCTTGAACTTTCCTTTAATTGCCACAAACCGTTTAGAAATTTCTTGCACCTGAGAGTCGAACCAATTTTCATCCCATAGGCTCAAAATTCCTTCAGAAGACCCTTCTGAATGTGACACAACGAACCCACTTAGATTCCTCCCCGTAACTTTCTCAACATAGCTGGTCTCACCAATTCCACTTCAGTTTCTTGCAAAAATAAAACAGATGGTTTCCTGTTGATAACAAAACTCCTCACGCCCTTACCTTCTCCTTCCTCCCCAAGCCCCTATTGTTCCACGTTACACACGATAACCTTACCATGAAACATCAAAACTTACACCTGATACAAAGATGTGAGATTAATTCCCACCATCCATACCCCTGCTTTTACTCATCTCCGAAAATTTCTTGGCAAAGGCGTTCTTTCCTCCCCTAAAAGTTATACCCATCATATTGCTAACCTGCCAAGTGGACATTAACTCCTCATTCGCTTCAGGATCTTTCACCAGAGAGCCTTCCACCTCCGATTCCACTCTGATCTTCTTCTTGTTTGATCTACTATACACTCTGTCATAGAACACCATCTCTGTCCTATCCATTGTACCACTTCTTGTACAGCTACGACTCGAGAGAGGGGATGAAGATCTTCCGATTAAAACCCTATGTTGTGGACTATCGAATCCTCCTAAAACAATTCCTCCCCCACGTAAAAAACCATTTTTTATTTGAAGCATCTCCACCTCCTATCGGATTATCAGCCCTGATCTGAAGTCCTTCAAATTCGTCCCGCTCCAAATCCACTTGAGGCAAGGCCCGATCATCTCTGCTTACCAAACCCACAAAGAGCTATGTTCACTACAAGCCCAGAAGGTTTAATTCTCAAAATGGGAGAATTGGGCTCACTATTTTCCTCAAATTGGGATTGTTTATTAAAAGTCGGGTTCATAATATTCCTCAGACCAAGACCCTCATAGTCCCCGATAGGATTTCTCCCAATATCAAGGAGATCTGAAACCCCGTTATTAATAAGTTCTCTAACTCTATTCTGCATCAATGATTGTTGTTCCCCACTGCCGCCTTCAATTCCAATTGTTTTTCTCTCTTCAAGCCACATGTCCACCCTTATTCGTGTTTCCTCAAATGACTATTCAATTCCATCTTCCACCAAAATCGTTTGACCACCGTCCTCATCCTCCGGCGATGCATCCTCATTCAAAAAATCATCTGAAGCCCCTTCAAGTGCCTTTCCTAGAAAATCACTCGGTTTTTTGAACACCGAACCTAGCTTAATTATCACCTTAAAGGATCTCCCATATGATCCTAAAGTGATCATTTTCGGAATGTCAAAAGGGCTAGCCACCCTCACCAACAATCTCGCCGCCGACAAATCCTCTCTATTCTTGGTAAACTCTTGAATGCAAACCAACAACCCCCACCTCCCAGCAAGCCTCTCCAGGAACGATTCGTGCCAACATAAAAGTGGAACTCCATACAATTCAATCAAGCAGTACGCCATTGGGATTCCATCTTCATTCAGAAAGGGAGCCAGCCAGTCAAACCAGAAAAACAACTCATCTTTCTTATTATTCCACGTCTTCAATAACTCCTCAACCGACCTGAAAGTGATAATACAAGAGTTCCATGCATAACCCCAGCTAGGACCTTTACTTCGATTCCATCACTGGACAAAGCCTTTTGCACCAATTCCAACTCAAAGGATGATTTAACGATCCCTATTAAAGAGCATTTCATCCAACTCGACTCATCTGGAAGGATACGCATCTCCCAAACATTCCTCATCCCTGTTGCAGCTTGCATTTTACCCCCTCAATTCTCCCGGGTTTCAGGTTCATCCCTCAACCTTCTAGCCAAGACCAGTGCTTCTTTGTAAGATCTGTCATCCCTTATACTTCTCGGAGACTCGACTCCCTATCTAATCCTCCTTTTTTCACCTTCAGTTGACTTCTTTGCTTCCGCCTGGGATTTACCTGCATCAGTTGCCCTTCTTTGAGAATTCTGATATTTAGCAGCCCCCACTGAGACTCTCCTCCCATTAATCCACGTTCCATTGACATTCTCAATAGAATTCCTCAAACCAGCCTCATTAGCAAACTGAACAAATGCGAACGTAGAGGCTTTGTACTTTGGTTTGTTCTTAACACTTGGAATAAAGACCCTAACGACTGGACCCTGATAATGAAATAGTTCCCTTAATGCTCACCTTGAAACTCTCTTGCTCAGATTATCCACAAACGTTGTCCATTTCTCACCGGAGGAAGAGTGACTTTTCAAGTTCTCTATCGCTCCGTCTCTACTGTTGTCTCTCATGCTCGCTCTCCAATCCCATTAACACTCAACATTGTAGAAGAAAACAATGAGGAAGGAGACTTATCCCCTCTTACATGATAAAGTTAGATTCAACTTAGAATAAATACACAGTTGACATGGATGTATATGTAAACATGCTACACAAAGCGAAAAAAATAACATTAAAAAAGGTCATAGGATAAGCACATAAATATATGGAACCCAAATGGTGCTATGATAAAGTTAAATTCTTTCTGGAACAAACCAAAAGAATATGACAACACATATTATCCATGTAGACTAATAAATCTGTCAAATAGGTCTGAAGTTCACCAAAACAAGCCTGTTATAGTATTGGTTCCAATGGTTGGATGGGAACACATGCAACTTTACATAAACAAGCAAGATAAATAGCAGCAGCACCTAAATAAAGGATTAAGTGCATTTTTTTGACATTATAGCCTCAACTAGAATTGGCTACAAAATACACATAACATTAGATGCTTCACTTTTAGGCTATAGACATTTTATAGCAACTTCACTGGTACAAAAGTGATACTTAGAAGCATATGATCCACAAATACCACAAGGCACAATATGAACTGATCAAATATTTCAAGAATGATGCCCAAGAATTAAACATTAAATATCCTCAACATAAGAAAGATGACACTTGATAGTAAACTACTACTAATGACTCACAGGGCAACATAGGTTGACTCCAAAAAATTCAGCAACAACTTCTAGATCACTGTCAGTATCACCATTGTCTGTTGTTGTTCCACCACCAATACAACGACAAACCCGAGCAATAGCATCTTCGAAACGTTCACCATCAGTCTCCTTTGGAATCATATTAATTATCTAGGCCATGCCACAAGAAATATGAAATGAACACAAAGAACACCAAATATAGATAGGTAAGTTTTAGTTGCACAGAAATGGAGTAATTTGCTTTTCAAATCATAGAACTAGCATAATACTAACGTTAGTGGTTCAACTATCATTTATCTCAAGTTAAAACTTGATATCAATGTACGAAATTCAGGGGTAAATCTCCAACCATAGATATTTGAAGTTGTTATCATACCTGTTGAAGAGTTCGACGTTTAACAATTCTAACTCCAAAACAGAAAACACGAGCATCGCATCCAGTCAAAGTTATCTTATTAATTCCATCTATAGTACATGGAGTTATCTGACAAAAGCACAGATAATGAAACAAGTGCTTAGAGAATTGATGTTCTGTAACATATAAAAATATTAACAAGATTACAAGGAAAGTGCAATAATCTGGCCTGCCAGCTTCTCCACCTATATCAATCACATTCTTGTGCATGTAAAGGTTAATTCTAGGGAAAATATGATTCCATATACATCAAAAGTAAAAAGTAAAACCAAAATTCATCTTGTTCATAGAAGGGAAAGAAACTCACAATTGAACCATCATCACGGCCATTAGCCCCAAGCAACTGCGAGCCGGGTCTATTAATAGCACGAACAGGTACACCTGTTTAAAACGATTGTCAGTCTGTCACTTGTAGGCCCAAAAATTGATTACACGTAAAATATCAAAATCGAGACATGCATAGAAAATACTCAAGGACAAGATGTTAGCAACAATGTTTCAATTAGAAAAATGAGGGAAAAAACCAAGCATGCTCCTATATTTTTTCTTATTTTTCTTATATCTAAGCATGCTTCTCAATGACAAGTGCAATAAACAGTAGCTAGCAATTACGTTGTAAAAGAAAAACATTAATAGCCATACCATTGACCTGTAAATCAGCATATTGAGGCCACTGCATCCTGAATGGAACTCTGTCATTCAGAAGTATGCACCATGCCTATTTGACAAGATGAGAAACAAAAAAATCAAGATAGATAACCAAAACCAATACCATCAAACTCTTAATATTTTTTACACAAACCAACCTGGACATCATAATCTTGTTTTATCAACAAGTCCTTGTCTGCTCTCGTAATTTGGAATGTTTTCTCCACACTTTGCATTGGATTTGTACTGTAAAATGGTGGATCTGAATTACTAAACTAACAAACTAATAAGGGAAAAGTCACTAAGCATTACATATAAAGCATACAGTGTTAACATAAATGCACTGGATGTTTATGGGGGAAGAGAGAATTTACTATTTTTCATATAGTTCACTCACCCATTAGTAGGGATACTTGTAATAGCCAACTTCACTGGATATAAAGGGTGCGTAATAGTAAGCCAAAAACTGCAATTGGGAAAGACATTTTGGATTAAAATAATGCAACATAAATTTTTTTGATTAAATATCAAGGTCTAATAGATTGAACAAAATTTGAGAACCCATTAACTTATGTCCAGTAAAAGATTCCCTAGATGCATCCATATAATCATAGGAAGTACAATGCAAATACAAAGTATTGTTGCATGCTGTAAAGGTTGCTATAGAAAAAATATATAATCCAGTTAGCATTAAAATACTAGATAATGCTTATTCAGTGGTAGAGTTATTACCTTTTTAAAAATCCTATAGCTACAAGCAGTACTTTGATTTTAAAAGAATTCCTAACAGGAAATCGAAGGTTCTTTTATATATTTCCCATCACAATTCCTAATCTTTACTATTAATGTGTAAAACCACCAACTAAATCATATCACTGAGATATTATATACAAACTCCATGATTAGAGTACATAACCATAATAATAATAAACCATAAAACTAAGAAAATATCCCTCATTTTATCACAAAAAATGGCTGTCCCTTTTTCCCATATGTATGGGGTAAGGGGGAGGTAAGATTGATCATTTAAAAAAATATATTGCATTTTACGAACACCAAAAAAGAATAGCTCCTACTTTTTCTCAAACTAATCTATTTTTCCTTTCATTTGCCTACTTAGTTTGGTGGCACAAAAGCAAGCAGATACTTACAAGTACTGAATCTTAATTTATATTCTGACTATCACAAGGGTTCAACCAGTAGTCAATCTTTATCCAACCAAATTGCACCATTAGTTTCTTTCATGTGAATATTGCAAGATGAATATAAAGACAGGACACATTTAATTAGATATGAAATACAATAAATACATTGGTGTATTTCTATATCTGATATTGAATGTCAATATTATAACCAAACCATAAACCAGCCAATAGCTTCAAGGTCAATTTGAAGTAATCACATGCACACAAGAAAACACAAATAAACAGGGAGAGACATACGGATCTGCTTGACTTAGTCGACAAATCTCGCAATAAAATTGATCAGGAAGTGGTGGATTTCCCTCCATAGGCTTCTCTGGGATTACAACACAGCCAATATGCTGCCGCACTTGGCATCTTCGATCTTCACACTATTGTCAGAGCAAGGAAGAATTAGAAGAAGAAAAAAACAGCAATTCAGTTTAAGGTAGAAGAAAGGGCAATGTTGTAGTGGATAACAAAAACTGTCATCTTCAGAATCCATGATTATCTTCTCAATATGGAGAAGAGCATATCATGCGGACCAAAATTAAGAACAAAACTAATATGTTTTGACCACAAAAGTATGATTCCTTAACATCACTATAACAATAATCACTAAAAATGCAGCACTAGAACAAGAAGTTCAAAAGCAGTGTAGCTCATATAACTCCATCAGCACAAGGTTCATATGTAAGTACATAAGCATGAAAGGCTGGCATTAATCAGGGGATATGTTGTCAAGTCAAATCAAATGCAACGAATCAAATGCTTCATCATTTTCCAAAACATGGATTCATATGATACCTATTATTGCAAAGGCAACCGGAAAAGATGTCTACTTGTTATGGTAGATGCCAACTTTAGGAAATGAATTGCTCCACAAGACTCTTAAGGTAAAGAAAATCCATTAGAAATTTAATGTGTCTGAATCTATAAATCCGGGTTTCCGAGCAAATCCAACAATGACATTGCCAACTAACTATTTCCATCTTTTTCTTGCGTGAGATACATCCATAATTTTTACTAGACAGTTTCCCCAAAGTTAACATTTAATTCATTAAGATACATAGAAATACGAAAACTTTGCATCAAAGTGTACAAATCAAGGAGGAATAAAATCACAACCATAAATAAAGCAACATGACATTGACACTTACAAAAGGTAGCCACCCAACACTTCAATCACACTTGTAAGATCAATCATCATTAAAATAAAATAGTGAGGCAAAGAACAATAAGTTCATTATCATCACCCTGAGAATGTTCTCTGTCTCCAATGAACTTCCACAGGGACAACGAACTTTAATATCTAATTTAACAGGTTCATCTATTTCCCCTTTAACTTTAACATTACTACTGTCTGACATGCCCTCTCCCTTTGATGCCAATTCAGTGGTTGCAGAAACCTGCATCTTCCTGAGGACAAGAAATACACTTAGGAAATTAAAAAAAAAAAAGATAATTTAGAGGGGAAATAAAAGTAATACAAAGCATAGAATAATCTTCAAATGGATAAATAGATGCACTAGCATCATCTTATCTCGATGGTAAGTCGTAACTTTTTCACATGGAAAAAGAAAAAAAAATTAATTCCACGGAAGTGTTTTCATCAAACCTTCAGCAGAGCTAAATCATAAATGTAAAGTAAACCTGTAAATGTCATCAACAAGTTTTGCCACATCTTCCTTCCCCACAAGAGCCCTCTTTGCCCACATCTTCGCAACTGGGAAAGAACAAATCCAATTATGCTCAGTTTCTGAACATATTAAACAAAATTATAAGGGCCAATTTTGAACTATCTAGAATCTAATGACAACAAAATTCAGGAAATAATACAATTCTACTGACAACATACTTGAATGCAACCCCTTCCCTCCCTCCCTCACCTAAACACTGCACTAATAAAACACTAATAATGAAGCTAAAAGTTTAGAATGCCATTGGATGCAACAATAAATCATATCATAATGAAATGAATGAATAAAATGGTTAAGTACTATCATATCTAGAATCCAGCGAATCCACATTGAAATCAGGCAAGAAAACAGCTTCATAATTATTTTCCTCCATTAAAAATGACTAAAATATTAATTCTACCAACTGCTGAAACTCATACCACTGTACAGCTTATATATATTAAATGTCTGACAATATAACTCTGAGTATGTTACACACACAAGTATATCAACGACTAAATACTAGCATTCTAACAAACTACATCTCAGGCTAGCAGGGTGATACAAGAAATAATAAATGACTGAAAGATAAAGTAGCCCAAGAAATGACTATGGTAATTATATATTGTCAATTTAAACGAGGAATAATTTTTTACCTTGTTCATTAGAAAGGGCGCCTAATATCCTCTCAACAAGGTCCTAAAATGAAATTATACAAAGGTAAAAATAATCATACACCATGAAGGTGCAAGTTGTAATAAAAATGCAAATAACTGAAAGCAAACTAAAATGCATTATCTTTAGCTACCACCTGCTTCTTTCCCTGCTTTGAGAGACCCAATTGAGTGAGAACATCCTTGAGTTCTTTTATTCGGAAATATGCCAACTTATCCTACAAGGCATTATCATTTTGATTAACCTCTCAACATATAAATTGGGGAAAACATCAACAGGTTGGCATCAATCTTAACAAGTAGCAACTAGAAACATACCACTTTATCTACTAAAAAATACAGCTAAAGAGACTACCGTGGTAAACATATAAATCCCATTATTTAAGTGGCTGCATAAAATGGAGTTAGAAAAGCTGAGTGACACTAAACTAAACACTCCCGTGTGCACAATTAATACAGATTCCACCAGGAAAAAGAAGCTGAAACCAACTAATGCATACATAGTAAGCTTAACTTACTTGCAAACTCAAAACTAGGTTCACAAAGCCACCTAAGCCGTACCAAATGTTGCATAAGGAGAAAACTCCTTATACAATTACCAGCAGCCCAAAAATCAAAATTACGGTGCAAAAAAAAAAGATCACGGACAATAGTTGACCCAGTTTATTAAATTTGGTAAAAAATCCCCAAAAAGGTATTAAATTTGGTAAAAAAATCCCCAAAAAGGTATACAAAAATGTACTCTTAGCGGAAATTTTAAAGAGCTAAGTCATATGTAAAAAAAAACTCCAGGAGTAGTCAAAATAGTAAATAAAAAATATATATATACATAAAAATAAAAAGTTAAATACCTTGCAACTGGCAACCAAATCCATGTTCAGTTCACAGTCTGCAGACAAACAAAAAAACAGTAATAAAAAACTTAAACACTCAAAAATTACGAATCAATAAACAACATAATCAAAACCAAAATTAAATTAAATTAAATGGACCAATCAATCAATCCACAGAAAAAGAGAATCAAAACGACCAGATTAAACGAACTTACGAAGCTTCTGGTGATGAGTAAAAGGGAAAATTTTGATGAATTGAAGATAAAAATGGGGAAATATGGATCGGAGGGTGGAAGACGCTGATTTTTCCTTCTGGGCGAAGCAGTCCCAACCAGAACGAAGTAACCTTTTGAAAGAAAATAAATTTACAAAAGTGACCGGACTTATCGCCGGCTATCAAATCCGGTTTTTTGACGGCTTTCAGTGAAGTTGCGTGTTGCCGTGTTCAATTTGTAACCCACGCCCTCTTTTTCTTTTTTCTTTATGTTGTTTTATTATTTGGGCAAGATTGGACTGCAATTAAATGTAGGTTGACCGGCTGGAAGCCAGAAAGAAAATCGAAATGGCGTTTTATGTAGGATGGTAAACGGGTACAATTTTGTGGATTTTGTATCGTGTCTATTCTAATTAGAGTAGAAATGTGTATAATTTTAGTGGGTCTTGGGCGGGTGTAGATTTAGAAATTGGAACTCATCGTGAGTAGTGGGCGGATAATGGGTTTGAGACCTTATCTACCCCGCATCTGCCTGCCCCACATCCGTCCACTCAGTTAAATATATATTAAATTTTGGATCATTATGAATTTAGGTGTAATTTTAGAGACTAATTTATAAATCTTAATATTGTATAAGATATAACTTATAATTTAATCAAATATTATGGATAAGTTAATGCATAAATTTTTTTCTTTCAAACCTCTTGTTAGTACGCCGATCTTTCAAACCTCTGGTCTTCACTCTACAGCTTATTCAGGTATGTTTCTTCTCTTTTTACTTGAAATTTAATTTTTGTAAGAGTCATTTCCGTAGTCATTTCGTTTTAAGCTCCTCTGCATTTCGTTTTAAGAGTTTAATTTTTATTTGCTCGTAATAATTTTTAATTATTTTTTAGATTCATCTCAATGTTTGTTTTAAGCTTAATTTCTTAATGTTCTGCAAATCAGTATCTTGTCACTGAGCACCTACGTTTAGGCCAACAGAGTTATATTGTTGCTTCTCAAACCTCCATTTTTAACGCCACTGAATAGAATTAAGTGTCAAGAGATTCAATGTATTACTTGTGCTATATTACTTTCCCCTATTCTTATCCCCGAAATTAAATTTATATTTTTTTATCTTTTACTAACTGTAGAGTTTTCATTAAAATAATGACATAAAAAATTTATATAGAGTCAAGTAAGCATCTTTTCTTTTTTTGGATGTGTCAAATAAGCTTCTTTAGTTCAGTATAGTAATGTTATTTGTTTTTTTGCTTTTAATCTCTACCGAGAATCATGTTTTAGGCACCTCCTAAACTATATCTTGAAATAAAACACCAAATTTACTACTTTTCTTACTGTTAGCATATAAATAGAGGAGTAAATGAATGTTCTACCCACATCTTTTTCATTTATTTATGAAAGTAAATAGAATGAAGAGAAATATTTGTAATGATATGATTGTCTAATCGTTTATGGTTAAAAGGCTGTAATTTTTTTTGCTCATTTAAAAATGGTCTATGTTGTATTCTCCTTTCTGGAGAGCTGTTATTTTAGGAGGTCTTAAATCATTTTAGTTTTCTTCGACAAAACTTAATTGTTCTCAGCTTTTGTTTTGGTTAAATTTGATGATATTTTCTTATGATTTTGATGGAATAGTTTAGTTCAAAGAAAGCAGATGATAGGGAAATATAAATATATAATGTCCTTAAATCATATACGTGAAATTCAATTGCCCTTTCATGTTTTACTAAAAAACATAGTTTTCTTTCTTTTCTAATATAATATAGATTTTCTTGTTGGATAATATAGTTATAATTTATAAAGCAAGCCGAAGATACGAGAAGTTTATTGCCTAACATATTTATTCAAGCAAAACATGGTCTGCAAGCCCCATACTGAGTTATCAACGATCGTTAGCCTGAGCTTGAATTACGAAACAATACACACATATATGATGCATTCCCTATTAGGTAGGTAGTGGGTGTGGGGATGGATTTGAGAATGTATCCGCGTGGGCGGGTGTATATTTGAAAATTTTTACCCATCATGGGTGGTGGGCGGGTAGTGAATTGAAAAATATTAAGTAGGTATGGGGATAGGGGAGGGGATATCCGCACCCGACCCGCCCGTTTGTCATCCTTACTCCTATGAGATAAAAAACAAATCTAATCGAATTTTAGTCTTGTTTTTTATTTATTGATCATCGACCTCATAGTTTGAAATTTCACATTTTGTCGTTAACTTTTATTTTCCTTTAATTTTATAATTGAATTTATGCTGCTGAATTAGATAAAATAAAAAGAATATGTGTATAATAATTTAAATATTTTTTATTAAAAGTTAAATACTTGTATTTGTCGCAACCGCCTTTCGGGTGAGCCCGGAATTTGGGTTCGACTTGGAATAAAATATGTTGGAGTCGCCACCGATCATTTATTTTTTGTAAAAAATTTGGTTGATCGGATACCATCTTACCTGATCTGCGTTTTACCAGAAATATGTCGGATTCGGGAGTCGGTTACAGTCAAGGAAGGATTAGCACCCTTGAACTGTCCTTTCGGTACCATTTAATTTATCGGTTATCTTAATTGCGAAAATTACATTTTAATTGAAATTTAAATATTCGATCATAATTATTTACCTTTTGATCAATTAAAATTATCCCTAAAAAATCATAAATAAAGTAAAAAATAAAACCAACAAAAAACAAAGAGTTAGTATCAATGATCAAAATATAAAAATAAATAAATAAATAAAAGAGAATGAAAGAGAAAATAAATTAGAAAAATTAATATGCATAAAAATATAATATAAGGCCAAAATATATTAAAACAGTGTGCATAAAACACAGAAAAATACTTATAGTAAACATATAGTTAAGCACATAATATATATATATATATACACAAGGATCGTTAAACAATAAATAAACGCACATTTATTACATTAATTTAATGTTAATAAATAATATGAAAATAATTAATCAATACATAAAGAAACCATGCACACCAGAACATTGCAGTAGAAGAAATATCCTTGAAAATTTCCAACATTCACTTTGAAGTGATTGGTGTTAAGAATTATTTTTTCCTTTATACCCAAAACTACGACCCGAATAACTTTTTTTAGGCTCTAATCCTACTTTGATTGCTACCAGATCATATCAAGAAGTACAAGTGTCGACAAAGAAATGATGGACTTTCATGTATAACAATGTAACATTCAACATAAATATACACGTAAAAATTACTACACACATATATACATGGATAAGTCATAAAAAAATTCACGTAATGTTTTAAGATGATAGACAAACAAAATAACAGGGATCTAATGAGCAATAAACCACCAGTACTAAAATACTAAAGATGCTGACTAAAATAAATATGGAGCTAAACATAATTTCAAAACATAAATTGCATAAAGTTATATTTTAGTAATAATGAGGGACCAAAATATGAATATTCAAAATTAGTAGCCAAGAAAATGAACATGAAAACAAATAATAGCAAATACTAGAGGACTAAAATAAAACACGAAATGAATAAAGAGCTTAAAATGGAATGTTGTACTTTCATTATATGACCTGATTGCAGTGATTACCAAACTTGAGAGACCAAATGCTATTTTCCCATGGGTCTCACGCCTGGAATCCCTTCCCCCTGATCGATTTTACAAGCCAACTTTCTCCCTCCTTTTGATCATTTTCATTAGGCTTTTATAGCATTTATTTTACATAACTTTTCCATAAAATAATAACAACTTGTGGTGTGATCATCATTCCGATTGGATCTCACATGCATCTTTATCTTTGTGAGTTGGCATTGGCAGGAAAACAAGTGATAAGTGTTCTTGTGGTAGCCAGGCTGGGCGACAATGGCAAGTGGGAGTTGTGGTGGCATCAAGACTTTGAGGCAGCAAGTTATTCAAAGTTAGATGAGCTGGGTCGTTGGGATGAGGACAAAAATCTGGGGTCTACAGCTGCCCCTCTTTGCACATTCTTGTGTTAACAAGAATAGGGCAAAGACGAAAAAGACAACCAGTTTTTGTCCGATCTTTTTTTTTGTTTTGAGACTTGATACATTTGTTGGGGAGTAACTGTAATTGGGCTTCAGACTGGGCATGGAATTGGGCCTTGGTCTTCTTCTCGATTAAAGACCTCAGCTTGAAAATTCTTCCAGAAGATAGTTCCTCGTTGCTACCATGCAGTTGATATGCCTCTGAGATGAATAAAATCAAACTCAAAAGTCTTGATGTTGGTGGATAATCCTTCTAGCCTTGAGTTATGCTGCAAAAGATGTGTCTTTAAGCTGAGTGTAATCGAACTCAAAAGGTCTTTTGTTGACAGATAACCCTTCTAGCCTTGAGTTATGCTGCAAATGACGTGCCTTGGAACTGAATGAAATCGAATCTTGAAGGTATTTGATGACAGATAACTCTTATCAACTTAAGCTATACTGCAAATGATATTCCTTTGAGTTGAATATAATTGAACTCGAAGGTCTTTTATTGACAGATAACCCTTCTAGCCTTGAGTTATGCTGCAAATGACGTGCCTTGGAGCTGAGCGTAGTCAAACTCGAAGGTCTTTGGTTGGCAGATAGCCCTTCTCGACTTAAGCTATACTACAAATGATGTGCCTTTGAGCTGAGTATAATCGAACTCGAAGGTCTTTTGTTAGCAGATAACCCTTCTTGCCTTGAGCTAAGGTGCAAATGAGCACGATATCCTTCGTCGTGAAGTTGAAATCGTGAATGACCCATTCATTGTGAAGTTGAGCCTCGAATTGGATATCCTTCGTCGTGAAGTTGAAATCCAAGGGTTGCATTGATGCTGGTGGACACGATATCCTTCATCGTGAAGTTGAAATCGTGGATGACCCCTTCGTCGTGAAGTTAAACCTTGAATTGGATATCCTTCATCGAGAAGTTGAAATCCAAGTTAAGTTGTATTGTTTCGAGGCCAATATCATTCGTCGTGAAGTTGAAGTTGACTATGAAACTGGAAAGTTTATTGACAAACACTCCATCTCTGAGTTGGATATCATTCGTCCTGAAGTTGAAATCCAACCTAGAGATAGATGATGCTTGTGTGTACGATTCCCTTCGTCATGAAGTTGAAACCGTGGATTCGTGGGTACGATATCCTCCGTCGTGGAGTTGAAATTGTGGATGGCCCATTCGTCGTGAAGTTGAGCAACTTGAATATCTTTCATCGTGAAGTTGAAATCCAAGCTTGTGTTGTTTCGAGTCCAATATCCTTCGCCGTGAAGTTGAAATTGGCTCTGAAACTGGAAAGTTTATTGACAGACACTCACTCTTTGAGTTGGATATCCTTCGTCGTGAAGTTGAAATCCAATCAAGAGATGGATGCTGCTCGTGTATACGATTCCCTTCGTTGTGAAGTTGAAACCGTGAATGTATGGGCACGATATCCTCCATTGTGGAGTTGAAATCGTGGATCTGTTGGTACGATATCCTCCGTCGTGGAGTTAAAATCGTGGATGTGTGGGTACGATATCCTCCGTCGTGGAGTTGAAATCGCGGATGACCCCTTCATCGTGAAGTTGAGCCTTGACTTGAATATCCTTCGTCGTGAAGTTGAAATCCAAGCTTATGCTGTTGCGAGTGGACACGATTCCCTTCGTTGTGAAGTTTGGCTTCGAGTTAGATATCCTTCGTCGTGAAGTTGAAATATACTCTCGAGCAAATTGTGAGCTCAATATCCTTCGTTGTGAAGTTGAAATTGACTCTGAATGAAACTGGAAAATTGCTTGTTGAGTACAATATCCTTCGGTGTGAAGTTGAAATTGACTCTGAATGAAATTGAAAAGTTGTTTATTAACAGACGCTCATTCGCTATGAAGTTGAGCACCCACCATCAATTTCTAAATGTGCTTTTGAATTGAGTATCTTTCTTCTTGAAGTTGAAACTTGAATCTAAAAGCTGCAAAAAATATGTATAAAAAATGATGAATGTGATGATCTTAAGTATGTCTAAGATGCATGCAACATGAATTAGTTTTATCTCCTCGTGCTTTGTCTTGCTTTTCCTACATGTGGAGGAAATGCCTTCAGAAGATCTGATCGTTTGCATCAGGATGTTGAATCCCCAAATATGCCACAATATTCAATATTGAATCTCCAAATATACCCCAACATTTATTGTTGAATCTTTAAAGATGCCCCGTTGTTCCTTATTTCTTACTTCAGCACTGATTCTAAACATGAGTTTTGTGTCTAAGAGCCATATGTCAAATACCAAGATCCATTCTAGAGAGATTTTCTTGTTTGAAAAGTGTTTTTCTTCTTCATTTATTTTCAAAAGTTCTGAAAATGTATTAGAAGAGTTTTGAAAAATGTTTAATCAAAAGTTTTGAAAATATTGCCCCTTTCTAGGTTTCACAATTTAGACGAATCATAAAACTAGAGTTCATTGGACATCAAAGAATTAATTACATTGTTAATCCTTCAATAAATTATAGTTATTTGACAAGTGTTAAGATCAAAGCTATATTTGGGAAATGGTAAGGAAATGATAAAAAAGTCTCAGGTTATTTTGTTTGGTCAATGGTTTGGTCTTCTTATTCCTTTGATGTTCATTGATATGATGGGGTAGCTTGTATGCTCCTCTATTGGACGTGTTCGCCGGCTCCCTGCTCTTATGGTCACGCATTGTGCAATGCCTTATTATGGAATTTGTGTGATTGCCTCAGCTGCACAATTTTTACATTCAAGCCACCTTTTCAGGTTTTCAACTCGAATTCTCCTTTGGTTTCAAGACGTCATTCAGAATTTACGTCTTGAACCCCCATTTGTTATTTTTTCTCTATCATGCATTAAAGATTTTAGAAAACTTTTTGCAAATAAAGATTAATCCTGATGGACGGGATGAAATCTGAAGATATTCTATTCTGTTCAGAAATTCATGTATGATTAGAAAGGACTTTCAAGTCACGTAATGTAGGCTATGGTTCATGGTTATGAAAGAAAAATGATAAATAGGCCCAAACAAGTGTTTCAAGGTATTGAACCAAGAATCAATTCATTATGATGTCGTCAATCATGTATTGCTCAATTTGAACCTGCTCGTATGTGTCTCTCTCTTGATGTTATATGATCTTCGAGTGAAGTGATTCAGGAATAATTGTGATTGATCAATCTCATAGTTTGATGCTCGATGTATCATTTGAGTCGACTCTCGTCCCTTTTTCTTTGTTTTTTCTTTTTTGCTTCTTTTCTTTTTGATTCTTGTTCTTTGCTTTTCTTTTTGCTTTGATTTGATCTTCGCACTTGGCATTTGGTTCACCTTTCAGTATCTCCTCTGATTTGATGTTTTCACTTATGCGAGAAAATTTCTTCCACCTTACCCCCTAGTGTGTAGGGTGATCCCTGGTTAGGGTTGAATCAGAAGAAAAATATTATAGGCTCAAAATGGGACAACAAAGGATATATATATATATATACATATATGGATAAATGAAACAAAGCCGTTCATCATCTCAAACACAAAAGTCTTCGCAGAAGAGGTATCCCTAGGGGGATAGATTTTCAGGATTAAGTTTTATTCACATGAAAACAATGTAATTAATGCATGATAGAATCATTTCGAAGTAATTCTCCTTTCTGCTTCTTGCTCCCGGCATGCCTCAATTGCTCCCGGTATGCCTCAATTGCTCAGGTTCGTCCTCAGAAGACTGTTTCGAGATGCCCCACATTGTTTATTCTGGTATGAAGGTTCATGTTCAAGTGAACATTCAACGTCTGTAGGTTTTATTGGTAAAAAAATGTTGGTTTTGGGTGGAAGAAGACAATGGTGTGACTTTATTGACTCAAAGGTATCGGTACGACTCTTCATGGATTATTCTGGGTAAATAATCGAGGGATTTTTTTTTGAACAGGATAAGAAATGTTTGATCTTACCGTATGCCAAAAATCTATAATTCTTGAAGAATTAAAAGAATCCTCAATTCCTTTAATATTCGAAGAACTAAAGATTAAATTTGCTCAATTATTTCAACTTAGAAGGTAGCATAAATTCAGTCGTTATTAAGCAAACATGAAAGATTAAAAACGTGTTCAAACAAAACAATGTTCTTAGTACAAATGGTAGATGCAATGCCCCATTTTTCGATTGTTCATGCCCCTGAATCCATCAGGTTTTGAATCTTGTATTTCAATGCCTTACAATTCTTAGAGGAATGTCTGGAGCTTCCTATGTGGTAATTGTACGCAGCTTAAACACCGTAGCCCTTAGGATATTGAGACTCTTTTCTCAGATCATCCTGACAGGCTTGGCCCTACAATCAGCTGATCAGGCTCCCACTATACTAATTTCAGATTGTTAAAATATTTCTTCCATGCGGTGTCACGTGATTAAGAACACTGCATCGAATCCCCCATGAAGAAATTTAATGTTTATGAAAATGCTTAAAAATGAAATGTATATGCAAAAATGCATGAAATGCTCGAGGCATTGATCCGAAAGCATGTTTGTTATTATAAATAATCTTTATTGGGACAAAAGTGTTTTATCTTTTAAGAGATAAAAATATTATGACAGCTTCTGACATGTTGACTAGTTTCTGCCTTCTTCTGTCACCGGTTGAATAATCTATCGAACCGCTCTGGCTTCTCTGGATGAACTGTGCAAATGTTGAGTTACTTTTTGTACTGGTCCAAGAAGTCTCGAATGACTACATCTCTGGCATTTGTCTTTTGTTGAACCTGTTCCCAACGAATACGTCATTGGAGCCCTCAATTGATAGGACTTATGTGAAGTTCATTTGTATGTTTCTTGCAATGCTCTCCAATTTCAGCTATCGTTTTGCCATTGTTGTCTTTGAAAAGACTCCTAAGATCAGTAACCTTCATTTTGCCCTTGTAACTTCTACCAGTCAGTTCTTCAAAGATAGACTTTCATTGTGCTTGATGTAGACCCGGTTCATTCTGAGTCCTTTATAATACAGCAGAGTGATATGCTCTTCAATTGTGGGCATCACGTCTTCTGGATTGAATGTGGCACATAGTCGCCTTATAAACTGTCATCTGTATTTTCATCTCTTGTATTACAACCCCTTTGTCCATTAATGCAAACTATTTACATTTAACGAACACGTTTTTATGGATCAACACCTCTTGCATTATGTTATGACAATGAAAATGAATGTAGAGAATAACGAAAAAAATGACACAAACAAAAGAAGAGAGATAAGTTAGTGTAAGCAAACAAAAAAATGAAATTAGTTAGTACAGTTAAGACAATTGGTACAGATAAAAATATCATTCAAAGATGAATAAAACACCTACCCAGTCATGATATCTACCCGATCATGCTTTTATTAGATAGTAATCCTACCCAAACATACTTTCTACCCACAAAGATGTACTTACAAGAAATTAATCCTAACCGCATGGTATCTAGTTCGCATGCTTTGAACAGAAAGTAAAGCATGAAATAATCTCAAAATAGTCTAAGGTTTGAAATGAGGTTTTGGGGTGGGCTCTAATTCCTTGTATTCTCCCGGTTTAGGTTCAAAAAAATGATACCCGAGTTCTCCTTGTCGGTGCCCCCTTGGGCTTTCTAGACCCTTAGTCCTAAGCCTATTACAAGCTTGTGTGGACTAAGTTAAACTCGAGAGGACACATTCCCTTATGCCCGCACGGTGAATAAATTCACACGAAGACATAAGGTATATGAATCCCGAAGGTTATTTGCTAGGCCCGCACGGAGAATAAATTCTCACGAAGGTGTCGCTTTCACCCCCACTTAAAAGGCTTCAGAGCTCGGGTATAGAGCCTTAGATGGAAAAGGTTAAAGATCTGAAATCACTGAAAACGTTAGCACAACTATTTATTTGAAAAATAATCAAAGATAAATAATTGGAATCGAATAAATAAATTAAAATTAAAATTTATTATTTTCGCATAAAAAGATAACCGAAAATTAATTATGGCCTGACTCACTTACCTGTCCCCAGCGGAGTCGCCAAACTGTCGCAACCGCCTTTCGGGTGGGCCCGGAATTTGGGTTCGACTTGGAATAAAATATGTTGGAGTCGCCACCGATCATTTATTTTTTGTAAAAAATTTGGTTGATCGGATACCATCTTACCTGATCTGCGTTTTACCAGAAATATGTCAGATTCGGGAGTCAGTTACAGTCAAGGAAGGATTAGCACCCTTGAACTGCCCTTTCGGTACCATTTAATTTATCGGTTGTCTTAATTGCGAAAATTACATTTTAATTGAAATTTAAATATTCGATCATAATTATTTACCTTTTGATCAATTAAAATTATCCCTAAAAAATCATAAATAAAGTAAAAAATAAAACCAACAAAAAACAAAGAGTTAGTATCAATGATCAAAATATAAAAATAAATAAATAAATAAAAGTGAATGAAAGAGAAAATAAATTAGAAATAATTAATATGCATAAAAATATAATATAAGGCCAAAATATATTAAAACAGTGTGCATAAAACACAGAAAAATGCTTATAGTAACATATAGTTAAGCACATAATATATATATATATATATATATATATATATATATACACACACACGTATACACAAGGATCGTTAAACAATAAATAAACGCACATTTATTACATTAATTTAATGTTAATAAATAATATGAAAATAATTAATCAATACATAAAGAAACCATGCACACCGGAACATTACAGTAGAAGAAATATCCTTGAAAATTTCAAACATTCACTTTGAAGTGATTGGTGTTAAGAATTATTTTTTCCTTTATACCCAAAACTACGACCCGAATAACTTTTTTTAGGCTCTAATCCTACTTTGATTGCTACGAGATCATATCAAGAAGTACAAGTGTCGACAAAGAAATGATGGACTTTCATGTATAACAATGTAACATTCAACATAAATATACACGTAAAAATTACTACACACATATATACATGGATAAGTCATAAAAAAATTCACGTAATGTTTTAAGATGATAGACAAACAAAATAACAAGGATCTAATGAGCAATAAACCACCAGTACTAAAATACTAAAGATGCTGACTAAAATAAATATGGAGATAAACATAATATTCAAAACATAAATTGCATAAAGTTATATTTTAGTAATAATGAGGGACCAAAATATGAATATTCAAAATTAGTAGCCAAGAAAATGAACATGAAAACAAATAATAGCAAATACTAGAGGACTAAAATAAAACACGAAATGAATAAAGAGCTTAAAATGGAATGTTGTACTTTCATTATATGACCTGATTGCAGTGATTACCAAACTTGAGAGACCAAATGCTATTTTCCCATGGGTCTCACGCCTGGAATCCCTTCCCCTGATCGATTTTACAAGCCAACTTTCTCCCTCCTTTTGATCATTTTCATTAGGCTTTTTTAGCATTTATTTTACATAACTTTTCCATAAAATAATAACAACTTGTGGTGTGATCATCATTTCGATTGGATCTCATATCCATCTTTATCTTTGTGAGTTGGCATTGGCAGGAAAACAAGTGATAAGTGTTTTTGTGGTAGTCAGGTTGGGCGACAATAGCAAGTGGGAGTTGTGGTGGCATCAAGACTTTGAGGCAGCAAGTTATTCAAAATTAGATGAGCTGGGTCGTTAGGATGAGGACAAAAATCTGGAGTCTACAGTATTCAAATTATTAAACATGTTTTCTTATTGTTTTATCTAATATTTTCAATTTGAGTGAAAATGGTAGAACTTGCTAATACCACAATAAGAAAGAACGCGACCATCAATGACGTGTAAATATTAATATATTAATATTATACAAATTAAAGGAGTAACCAGAAGTTTTTCTCTTTTGCCATATGCTGGAATTTGTTCTTTTTATCCTTTAATGCAATTTCTGACAAGGGGTGTTGAAATCTAGGTACCGATTTTTGAGTACTTAAAGTTTCGTGTATTCGGATCTTTGGTACTTGATTAGTCGGTCCGGATGTTTCGGGTATTTGTTAATCGAGTATTTGAATTTTATAGATACCGTAATTCGAGTAATTAGATATTTGATTTTTTATTGTTTTTAAATTATTAATTTAAAAAAATAACACAAATTTAAATGTTTTAATTACATACTCTAGTATATAAAGCATATAATTTAAAAATTTGAAATACAAAATCCGATAATCCATAATATAAATAAAAAATATCCAATTTTTTTTAGTTTAATTTAATATATAAAATTATTAATAATTAAATATGTAATATTATATATATATATATATATATAAATGTAACCGGATACTTAAAAAAATTAATTTTGTGATCCGGGCTCGACCAGAGAAATGTCGGGCTGAGTATCTGACCCGAAACTTAAAATTATTTTAAAAAAAGTACCCGGATTTTTTTATTGAGTCATCTAGATTGGGTATTTTTGAATACCCCTATTTATAACCCAAAAAATTGAAGGTTTTACTTGATAATTTATTTTTTTAACGTCTAGGAAGAAAATTTTAATTGGGGTGTGAGAGAAACTATTTTATGAGATAGAATAATTGTTATAATATATATTAGAAGTCATTCGAGTTATACGACGTCTTTAAAAAGATGTTTGAACGAAGAAAAATTTTACTCGCATATCGAAACATATTATTAAGGCGACACGTCGAAATATATCACGAACTAAATTAAAATATGATAAAGTTAGAAATGATCATCAAACAATGATAAAATAGTATTTTTAGTGATTAATTTTTTAAAAAAATTATGAAATAAGAATTAAACTTTAAATTTTGTTAAAAAATATATTAAGAGATGATATGACATTTTAAATTGATAAAAAAAATATTTTCTTTGATCCTCAATGTGACTGACATTTTCTTGTGATATTTTTAAATATTCGTAAGTAAAATTCTTTTAAAAAATTAAAAAAAATATTTTGTAAAAAATATTTTGAATTTTAAAATTTATTTTTAAAATTATAAATACATTTTAAAATTACATTTAAAATTAAATAATTGAATCATATTACTTAACAAAAAAAATACTTGGCTTTTTTTTAATCGAAAGGAGAACAAACTATTTAAAAGAACTTCATAAAAGGAGCAGTGGGAGTGGCAACATCCAGAGAAAGGGGATGGGTGATTGACTCAGGGGATCGTCATAAATGGTGAGGTCATATAACTGTTGAGAGCTGAGTTTTTCTAAGGAATCAGCAGTTTTGTTGGCTTCACGAGGTATCCAAGTGACTTCAGTCGCCTATCCACGGCGTCGAAGGGAGTCAATGGCCCGAACCAAAGAGTGATTGCTGGTATGAGCATCAGGAGAGTTGATGAGAGCCACAGCCAAGGAACAGTCTGATTGAACCTGTAAAAATTCAACACTAAGGGACCAAGCAATGTTTAAACCATTATGTATAGCCCAAAGCTCGGCTTGTAATGGTTTTGTGATGCCTATAAAGTGAGAGAAACCGAATATCCAAGAGTCGCTTTTATTTCGAAAGATTTCACCAATCGAGTTCTTGCGATTGCAGGTGTTAACAAAGCCATCAATGCTGAGAGTTATCCATCGTGTGGAGGGTTCAACCAACAAGCAGGCTCAGTCTGTTCACGTCTATCATTGTGGTTCGTGGGGGAGTAGTGTTGATTATAGTGATTTGCCCAAACAACACTTTTTTTGGAAATGTAAGCAGTGGAGTTAGGGGAGCCATTGAATACAAATTCATTTTTGCTTTTCCAGATATTCCAGAGAAGAGATGCAAAGAGGAGATTCCAATGAGTGCCCGGGTCATTCCAAGAAGGATAACCGACATGAGAATATATATTGGTGTAAAGCCAGTCTTGAAGATCAGAGGTTCAAAAGTGAGGCCGGGAGGTTGAAAGGTGCATTTTGTGCTAAACAACAGCTTCATAGGAACAATCCCTCAACACTTGAATATTGGTTTCCCGAGTAGAATGAGCTCGCTAGACAATGAACGTCTGAAACGCTTCAGATTAGTCATGATTTTCTGTTGAGAGGCTATCCAAATAAAAACACGGATCCGTTGAGGGATAGGGAGATGCCAATAGTGTCTCCATACAAGATTGGGTCCATTCCAAAAGTGGGAAACAAGAACCCTGTAAGCTACGCTAACTTCGAACTTATGATTGGTACCCAATCTCTAGTAGCAGACATCTTCGATATCTGAAGTAAATGGATATCTAATGGAGAGGATATGAGGATATCAGTTGGAGTAAAAATGTAATTGAGAATATCGATATTCCAATTCCCAGACTCGTCGGTGAGATCGGATATGCAGGTAAACGCTTCTATGTAGTCATGATTGAGGACATGATCACGTAAGGGTCCAAGGGAGTGAACCCAAATGTCGTTCCAGAGAGAGATTTGATTGTCATTGCCTAGATTCCATGCAACATTGGGGATGAGCTCGGGCCTAACCTTGGTGAGAGAGCGCCAAAAGGAGGAGCTGCCATTACAATAAATGTCTAACGAAATTTTATCGAACACTTTATACTTCTGTGCGCAGAAATTAAACCCACAAAGTGTTCGGTTTAGTGATGAAGGTAAACCCAACCTTCATGATAAAAGCTTTGTTGTGGTTAAAAACTCGATGAAAATCAAGGCTCCCCCAAAGTAGAGGTTGTCAAACAGAATCGCCGTTAATGAGGGAGACCTTAGAACCAGTTGAAGATGAGCTCCAGATGAAGTTCCAAAGGAGTCTTTCAATTTTGTTGTAAACGTTTTTAGGGAGAAGTGACATTCGCATGAAATAAGAAATAGATAGGAATGACATGACTTCGCTTTTTAATAATTGAAATTGTTGGGTGTCAAAAATTATAAATTATTAATTTTATAAATTTAATCATAACTAAATAAAAAAGTATTTATAAAATATTTTGATGAATTAAAAAATTCATTAAAGTCATAATTCATAATTTTAAAAATAAATTTGTGATTTTTTATACATTTTTTTAAAATATTTTTTAGATTTATTATTTAGAAATGTTGAAAATTATAAAAAAATAAAATTTTATTTATAATTGAGGGTGTAAATGATCACTTTACGCCTTTAGTGACAGTTAAAATTATCATATTTATTTTTAAAAAATTAAAGTTTAATATCAATTATATAATTTTGATATCTAAAATATTAGTTTAACATAGTTTAGTGATTATTTAAAAATATTATCCTATAAAATTAGTGGATTAATCATGGAGCATTCCTTAAATATTTTATCATTTATTTAATAAGAAAATTTAGTTAGTGGTATGTTTCGGTGTGTCGGATTAATAATGTATTTCAATGTGTGACTCACTGTAGATTTATTCCTTGAACGATGGGATATTTTTAATAAAATTGTAGTGTTATAAACTTACGGGTATGCATGTAGTTAGAAGAAAGACGTCGTGTAATTTGGGAATCTTCCAAAAGACGTTATATCGTTCGATTGACCCTTAATGTACACCGTAACAATCACACTACTTGAGAAAATAATTCTACCCTCACTCTAAATGATTTTTTTTCAATCATTTTATTCTTTTTTATTAAATAGTACTAAAAAATTATTTATTTTCTAAAATAACACATACTCTTATCACAAGGGCAAAAATGCGTTTTGGTGGTAGTGCCTTTTGAAAGGCTCTTTCTCGAGAAAGAATCTTTGCTTACGTAGCTAGTCAAATGAGTTGTTTCTCTAACATCGACTTTATCTTAAGTCTGCCACGTAAATAAAGCTGTTTTTTTTAAGGAAAAGTAAGTTGTTGCTACGTAGGTGTGTTTTCTTCTTGGCATAAATATATACTATTTTTTATAATTAAAGTTTGTTAAGTGCAATTTTAATAAAAGAAATTAAAAGGATATTATTTTTAGGGTAAACTACACCATTTCTTACATACTTATATATTATCTCCTATTTTACTCAGTGTACTTATAATTTTTCTAATTTACTCATTATAATTTTTCTAATTTTACTCACTGAAATTTCAAATTGCTCTTATTTTGATCACTCTGATTTATTTTATTATTATTTTTGTATGACATTGCATTTTTATTATTTAATATAAAATAAAAGCATAATGTGGTCGGATGCCACTGTCGGCCACCATAGATGGTTGTCGTTTGGTCTCAAATTTCATGGGTCACTTCACCTCAACACATTGAGTTTGATTCAACCTCTATTTTGTTGTAACTTGCTCTGAAGTCCGTGAATTATAGATTAAAAGTGAGGAATTTGAAATGTTTAAGTTGAGATATGGGTTTAGGGATATTTTCTGGTGAAATAACTTGTAACCCCCTAATTTTCGGGTTAGTAGTTTTGGGTTTACCCGAGAGGCATGCGAACCCCGTGGATTTCATAATTTAGTCGTTGGGCTTAATTGGGTTGAAATTGGGCCTAATTAGCCATAAAAGGAGATTTCGAAACTGAATGAATAGTTTTCGAAACTGAATGAATAGTTTTGAAAACCAGGGGTTGTCTCGACAACCCAATGTGGCACTTTAGGCCTAATTGGGTTTAGAGTATTACACAACCACCAAATTCAAACTCATGGGGTCGAGACAAATTGACCCATGAAATTTAAGATCGAACGACCACCATCTACGGCGATTGACGGTGGTGTTCGACCACATTTTGTTTTTATTTTATATTTTCAATTATTTATATTAAATAATAAAAAATTGTCATGTTATACAAAAATAATAATAAAAATAATTTAGAGTGATCAAAACATGAGTAATTCGAAAGCTCAGTGAGTAAATTAGAAAAATTGAAAGTATGGTGGGTAAAATAAGAGGAAAAATATAGTTCAATGAGGAATGGTGTAATTTACCCTTAATTTTTTAACAATTTAGTTGTTTTCCTCCATATCCTATAATTTGTTTCATTTTGTCAAACAATACTTGTTTACTAATTTTTGACGAGATATAAAAATAAAAGCAAAATACGGTCCATTTTTTTATTTATCGTCCATGGGACATTTATCATATAGATAATATTAGGAGTAAGTATATAAATGAATCGAAATTAAATAAATAAAGTTATATTTGTATTGTTTTTTTTTTGTTTTTAATATGTTTATGTTTAGTTCATGTTTGTTTAACTTTTTAATAGAGAAAATAACCTCAATGACCAAAAATCCCAGATAATATACGATTTTGACCAATTTTTTTTGGATTTGCGAAAATGACCAACAAAATCGCAATGCGATCTCTAATTCGAATTGCGATCTCCACTATCGCAAATTCGCGTTGCATTTCGCGTTGCGATTTTTCATTTCGCGTTGCGATTTTCCAGTTCGCGTTGCGATAGTTGAAAATCGCGTTGCGATTTTCCATTTCGCGTTGCGATAGTCGGGTCGGGTCGAGTCGTGGTCGTGGTAATACGTGTCTTCGACACGTCCGCGCGGATACTATCTTTTTAGAGAAAATTCTTAAGAAACAAAATCTTTTTTTTAACTATCACAACGAATTTTCGCAACGAATTTGGAAAATCGCAACGACAACTGTAGACTATCGCAACAACAACTTTCAACTATCGCAACGCGAAATGGAAAATCGCAACGCGATTTTCAACTATTGCAACGCGAATTTGCGATAGTGGAAATCGCAATACGAATTAGAGATCGCATTGCGATTTTGTTGGTCATTTTCGCAAATCCAAAAAAAGTTGGTCAAAATCGTATATTATTTAGGATTTTTGGTCACTGAGGTTATTTTCTCCTTTTTAATATCGTGTTTGTTTATTTTTGAAGATATTCATATTCGATTTGTTTAGTGTGTCGTGAATATACTTATTTAACATTCTCAAACATGCTTGTTTAATATTCATTAACATGTTTATTTAACGTTCGTGAATATGTTCCTTGAACACTCTCTTTTTACCTTTTAATTTACTTGCCAAAGAAAAATGGTGAAATTATATAATTAGTTCATACCTATATCAATATTTAAATTGTAAAAAAATAAAAGGAAAAAAACCCTGGTAAATGAGCTTATAAACAAGCTATGAATCGAGCTTGTTCGTGAATATAAATGAAACAAACACACATTTATTTTTTGTTCGTTTGTCTATTAAATAAATATAAAAAATGGGGTTATCTATACATATGATTACTTATGTTTGTAGTTTGTCTACTTTTGGTCACTGATTTAAAAAAAATAAGATATTGTCACTTTTGTTTTTTATTTAATTAAGATGATGCCACCTAGAGTTAACTGTCATTAACAAATATTAAATATTTTGATATAATCACACATTTGGTCCCTTTTATTTACCTATTCTCTCAATTTAGTCATATTTTTAATAAATTTTATCCTCCAATCGAATGATATCATGTGTCACTATAGGTTGAAGGGATAACTTTATTTTAATTTAATATAATTATTTTCACCAATCAAAGAGTGACATGTGTCACCCTCTAGTTGAAAGAAAACAAAGGAAAGCAAATTGAGGCAAAAAAGATTCACACCTTGGTCACTTAAGAAACTAAACATGTATCAAACCATTAAGCTACGACTATTGCTTAGTCTAAAGTAGATGACACACGTCTTTTCTATGTCAAATAATTTATCCTTAATCTTAATAAAAGAAAATATAAAATAGTAACAGGGAGAGTAAGGGTCGATCTGCAAAGATTAAGAAGTTGTCGAAACTTTTGTTCTTGATTTCTTATCTAGGCAAAAATTGCAAAATAAATAAAGAAGAGGGAGATTTGTTGATAGTTTATAAAGAAAGTTATTTTAATCTAAAGAAAATGAAGAAAATAAAGATGAAAATTCTATGAAATAAAATCAGCCTCAGGCTTTATCTTTGTCTCAATTTCATCGATCATTGAATAGGATCTTAACTTCATATTCATGTCGGTTACAGTTTATAGGGCCCAACCCTTGTTTTTCTCTCAAGTGAACCGATCATCCAAAATCAATATTTGGATCCCAATCCTTATGTGAACTAACCGCGTCAATCATTTTTTTAATACCAACTCCTTTTTAGTTTTGGAAAAACCCGACTTTGATAATAGCGTCTCGATGAGAATTGAACCCAATTTCAGTTTCCCTTAGTGGATCTCCTCTAAGTGTGTTCACAGGAAGTTGAATGTGCTACAAGTCGATCATTCCTCCCAACTATTAATCAAAATCGTAATCAATCCAACGTGCACTTTTTAAAAAGAAAACATTTTTTATATAAAAGGATGACCGATTGCCAATCTTTGATTCCAGAAAATTGAAAATGTAACCCAAAAGGTATGAGGTGCTTTTCAATTCTCACAATTGGAATTGAGTCATCGCTTTAGCCTTTATCTTATGAAAAACATAGCTAAGCATGGTAGAAACCATACTTAGCATTCAAAAGTAAAGAAAACTTTTAAGGAAAAGTAAAGAAAAGCGAAAGTAAAAAGAAAAGAAATTTTATAAAACTAAAGGAATAACAAAAGAATTTGAGATATGAGAGATGATGTTTTTGAGCTTACCCCGATTGGGTATTTATACTCTCATAAAACCTTAAAAATGTAGCAGAAATGATAACAAATAATTCTTGGAATTTGTTTGAACTAAATCCTAAAAACAAAGATAAATCCTAATTTAAATTTTGAATTTGTGGTTGTCTCCCATCTTCGTGAAAATGCTTACTAGACCTTCTAGAAGATGTTGGCTGGACGCCACATCAGACACAATCATGCCCAAAGTCATGCCCACTAAGGCGACCTTGATTCTAGAAAATTAAAAATTAAAGAATTTCATCTCTGTTAGCACTGTTTTTAGAACTTACTGTCATGCATAGAAAATGAACGAAAATGCCCAAATAAGCAACTTAATTCGACTAATAAAGGAGTAATTATCAAAAAAATATTAACTCATTTAATCACTAATCAAATTCTCCCTCACTTATTCAATGCTTGTCCTCAAGCATTTCGCAGTTCATATGTCAAAAATCTTAAGTTGTCATATCTTATTCCACAAAATTTATAAGCAAATTGAACCAAGCAAATGTAGAAATTCAAGATCAATCAAGCAAGGAAAAATCAAATTAAATGTAAACAAACTATGGCATTTCAATTATTCGTCAATTGCAAAGAATTCAAGACTTAGTACCTCACATTGATTCACTCATTCCACTCAAAGTGTTTTGGGTGAAAAAAATCGCTCAGACCTAAACTAATCAACACATTACCATAGGCTTGTAGCTAAATCTAATATCCACTACTAAATATGAATATGATGCAATAATCAAGGGGACTTAAACGAGTTGTAACGGAGTTAAGGTTTGGGTAGGATAAAGGCCAAATAATTGGGTTAAAAGCCAAGAAGAAAATAATCTCGTTCCATAAATTTAATCTAAAGGAAGCAAAAGAAGATATCATCTATTTTTTCTCGAACTTTTTCTCTTTCTTTTTCTTTTGATTAGAACTAGATTTTTTTACTATTTGAATAGCTTTATTTGAGTATTTTTTTCTCTGCTATTCGAGTCAAAACTTTATTTTTTTCTACTCATTTGAACTAAATTGCACTGTATTCATGTACTGTTCAAACCAAAACTATTTTTTATGCACAGTTTGAACAATTTTAAATTTTCTTTTTTTTCGCACTCTTCTTTTCTTTTGTGTTGAAATAAGATTATTTCTATCTTGAAAAGGGTAACAAAAAGAGGGATAAAAACAAAGAAATTCGGCTCGGGTTAATGATGAGGTGAACAAAGAAAAATGATTTAAGGCTCAAATTGGTTTATTAAGGGAGAAAATAAAGAGAAAGGTAGGCTAATTTTTTGGAAGAGAAATTGGTTTAATCCTAAAGCCTCTATCACACTAAAGCATCAAATTTAATTGATGTAGTCTCAATAAGCATTACACTACAAGTTATAGAATGCAATTAACTAGTTTGACACACTCAATTAAAACAAAGAGCAAGAATAAAAGATATGATCGTTAGGCTTAAAAACTCACATGAAAGGTTAATTACTAATCATGAAATCAATTCAACTAACGAATTCATAAAATTGCCAAGAAATTTACATAAATTAGTCATGACATGCTATCATGCATCCTAAATAAAAAAAAAGATTGAATTTACAAAGAAATGCAAGGAAATTAAATTAAACAAGATATAGACAATAAATATTTTCAACAATTAAACCAAGAAGATGTTCAATTTCAATCTCAAAAAATAAGCAAAGGTTAATTCGGTTTCTAATTCTATCCTCACTTAAATCATATTGTCCTAATATGAAAAATAAAATGCAAAAGAGAGAGAGGATGAAAATACTCCCAGATTTATGACGATTGTGGTCATGGCCATGCCCATGTTGGAAAGGTCCCAATTAAAGGTAGGAGACAATCTTGGCAAGGTTGGTCTCGATGGAATCAAGGCAATTGTGCACTTCATGGATTTCATTGTGCACATCTGATGGAGGGTGCTCTTTCGGTGTCTTGGGTTGTGGAGCCCTATGAAGAAATACGATCGCATTGCACTGGGTAATCGTACCAAGAGGAACAATGTGCGACACATCAGGAGTACCAACGAAGAGTCTCATTAAGTCCAAACACCTGCCATCTTATAGGTCCATTGCAAAATCATTTGTAAAATGGTTAGTGTCAAACGTTAATGTAAATAAATGTGATGCTAGGTTAGTAATATAAGGGCCAAGAAGGATCGGGCAATCAGAGCACACAACACGCTTGAAGGTGTGGGCAAACCAAAAGCCCAAATTTACCTTCACACCCATTTTCATTCTTCACAAGAAAAATAGTTCGACCTTACTTAAGCAAGACGTAGTGTCACATTTGGTGTATGTAGCGGAGAAAGAGATAAGTGCGGCCGTATCAATGATGCTCAGAGGAGTGTGGGTATTTAGCCTCACCATCGTAGGGCATAGGGGTTGTGCTCGAGCTGATGGAAAAGAGGTGAAGCGTGTGGCTGCCTGAAGTACTGGTGAGAGAGTGACGCACAATTGGTAGCAAGCGATGGAAGAGCCTTGGCAGGAAAACTGCTTCTAAAATCTTCTAAAAAAACAAACATGGGATGCCACATTAGTAAAGGCTCAATTTCAACAGGTTCAAAATTTACCTCGGGTTGTTCAAGCACTGTCGAATGAGCGAAAAATGACGAGCAATGTTCGAAATGGACTAAGAGCATGAACTCGTTGGTGCAGTATGGATAGTATGTGTTATCGACCATGGGGGACGATTCTGTCGCGATCCAGATGGATTGGTAGAACCGCACAAAAATAACATAAACTCATAAGAGGGAGATGTAATATTAGAGTGTTCGATTATAACATGAATCGATAGTGAAGAAGGTGGGCGCGGTTGTTGTACGCACTGGTCACCATAGTGAGGAGCGGGCACGGGTACAAGTTGCAGCAGTGAGTCAGAGCTGCTTAGGATATCGAAGACGAGCGGGGCATTGAATCGGCTACGATTGCCATCAAGAGTGACCAGTGGCCGAGATGGGTTGTCACTTTGATTTCTTATGAGCATCATTCTTAGAACAAAGGGTGAAAAAGGATAAATCAATACTGAGATGGTGTGTACAGTGGTAGAAATCTAATCGGAGCAGCGACAACGGAGCAAGAAGGTTAGCGAGGTAGTGAAGGGAATGGGTCAATCAATTATGAGTGAAGGGAGAATGAAAGTTTTGGTTTCTTATTTTGGGAAACTTATATGTTAAAAGGGAATGAAGAATAATTTAATTGGGGTTAAAATTCTCCAACCGGTCAAATGGAAGAAGAATTTGAAAAGGAAATGTGGGGTCCAAGATGAGTTACAAACGCGTGGGATTGGGTAGGGTTGGCGGCTGAAAAAGAATGTTGGGTTTTGGGGGGGGAAGAAAAATGTTTGTAGGCAGCAAAGAAACAAAATGTTGGATTTGGGTTGTGTTACCTTGCGCCGACCTCATGGAAAGTTGCTAATGTGCGCCTGTTAATCAAACGGTGCGCACAAGGATTTGGAGAGAAATTCCACTGATGCCATGCGATCATTTGCTGCTCAGGGGAGAGATTTTCGCCTCATTAGATTAATTTCCAGCTTTAAACTTCATTCGAACTTGATTTGGATTAATGGGGTACCTATAAAATTAAAAATTGAAATAAGCCAAACATCAAATAAAAATTACGAATAAAAATTAAAAATGAATAAAATTAAAAATTAAAAATGGGTTGACTCCCATCAAGAGCTATTGTTTAACGTCGATAGCTCGACGACCCAATTTTAAAGCACAAGCTCTTCCAATTTGATCTCCTCGACTAATCTGACCGGAGTGTTTTCATAATATAGCTTCAATATTTGGTCGTTCACTTTAAAATGGGCTCATGAATTATCTTCTATTTCACCATGCCATGAGGAAATATTTGAGTCACCGTAAATAGTCCTAGCCACTTTGATTGAAGCTTGCCTGCAAAAAAATTTAAGTTTGTAATTAAACAGTAAAACTTTTTGATTAATAGTAAACGATTTAAAGGAAATCTTGCGACCATGAAATTCTTTTGTTTTTTCTTTAAATATCTAAGAGCTGTCGTAAGCGTTTCTTCGGATTTCTTCCAATTCTTGAATTTGTAGCTTTCGCGTTTCTTTGATTGCTTCTATTTTTCATGTTACATTGCTTGACCGCCCAATAAGCTCAATGTTCAAGTTCAACCAACAAATGTCACAGTTTACCAAAAACAAGTCGATAAGGTGACATTTCGATAGAGCCTTTATAAGCAGTTCGATATGCCCATAATGCATCGGATAATTTAATGCTCCAGTCTTTCCGATACGGTTTGATAATTTTCTCAAGAATCACCTTAATTTCACGATTAGAGACTTTCACTTGCCCATTTGTTTGCGGATGGTAGTCCTTGGTAATTCTTTGAGTCACTCCAAATTTCTTCATGAGCTCCTCGATAATCCAATTGATGAAATGGGTACCTCGATCACTTATTATCGCTTGTGGTGTGCCAAACCTAGAAAAAAATAAAAATTTTCAGAAAATTCACAATTGTTCTGGCATCATTATTATAGGTAGGTTTAGCTTCTACCCATTTAGAAACATAATCAACAACAAGAATTATATACGTGTTTCCAAATGAAGAAGTAAATGGACTCATATAACCGATTCTCCATAAATCGAAAATCTAACAAATATGAATTAGATTATGAAATAGATTTAAAGACATTTCATTTATACTGCCAAAAGAATTATATACCTGCTCGTTGAAGTTTTTCACACGTTTTGTAGTGAATAGAAGTTTCTCTAAAAATATTTAGCCAAAAGAATATGCATTCTAAAATCTTGTGAGTTGTTCGCTTTGGTCCAAAATAACCACCATAGGAATATGAATGACAAAAATTTAGGATCGAATTTACCTCATCTTCGGTGATGCATCATCGGATTACCTGATCAGAGTAGTGCTTCCAAAGATAAGGATATTCCAAAATGTCCAGGATTCCTTCTTAATACAATTAATTTCTTCTCTTGCTAGATCTGATGGTATTTTACCTGTGGTTAAATAGTTTACCATATCGACGAACCATATAGACGTTCCTCTATGCGCCAACATTAAATGTTCTTCCGGGAATTCTTCTTTAATTAGTGGCTCAGTCGTGGAGAGAAGAATTTAGCTTAAGTAATCAGCCATGAAATTATCGTATCATTTCTTTTCCTTGATTTCCAAATTAAATTCTTGAAGGAGCAAAATCCAATAGATAAGTCTCGGTTTCGCTTTCTTTTTGTTCATCAAGTACCGTAATGATTCATGGTCAGAATAAACAATAATGTTAGTTCCTAGAAAACACCATCTAAATTTTTTAAGGCAAATATAACAAAAAGTTCTTTTTCGGTGGTAGAGTTATTTCTCTGAGTCAGATATAAGGTATGGGACGCATAAGTAATGATGTGCGACACTCTTCTGACTTATTAATAGAGAACTGCACCAACACTAGTGTTTGAGGCATCATACATAAGCTTGAAAGGATAATCCTAATTTGGCGGTTATACAATCAAAGCCAATATTAGCTTCTCTTTCAAAATGTTAAATGATTCCTTGCATTCTTGTTGAAATCAAATACTTGATCTTTATGTAGTATATTACACAATGGTTGCGCTATCTTTGAAAAGTTTTGATGAACCTACGGTAAAATCCTGCATGGCCAAGAAAAGAACGTACTTCCCTTACCGTTGTGGGGTAAGGGAGTGGGTGTATAATATCATACTTTTCTTTATCGACCGTAAACCCATCAGAAGAAATAATATGTCCTAGAATCAACCCCTTATCAACCATAAAATGGCATTTTTTGCAATTTAAAACGAGGTTGAATTCTAGGCATCGTTTCAATACATTAGTTAAATTAAGAAGGCATTTATCGAAAGTGTTACCGTAAACTTTGAAATCATCAATAAAGACCTCTATTCCTTTCTCTATGTAATCCAAAAAGATGTTAAGCATACATCTTTGAAATGTGGCGGGTGCATTGCAAAGTCCGAAAGGCATTCTCTGGTAAGCAAACATTTTGAAGAGGCATGTGAAAATCGTCTTTTCCTGATATTCTAGAGCCACTAGAATTTGGAAGAAACCTAAAAATCCATCAAGACAACAATAATGAGTTTTACCGGCTAATCTTTCTATCATTTGATCTATAAAAGGAAGAGGAAAATGATATTTTCTAGTTAAAGAGTTCAACTTCCTGTATTCAATGTAGACTCGCCTTCCTTTTTGTACTCTAGTCAGAATTAATTCACCTTTCGAGTTTTCAATTATCGTAAATCTGATTTTCTTAGGAACTACATGGACCAGACTTACCCAATTACTATATGACATTGGATAGATAACAATCGCATCAATAAGCTTTTGAATTTCCTTATTTATCACTTTCATCATTGGTGGATTCAGCCGACGTTGTCCTTCTCGTAATGGTTTAGCTCATTCCTCGATCTTGATCTTGTGCATACAAGTCAAGGGACTAAGTCCCTTAATGTCAGCGATAATCCACCCTATGGCCTCTTTGTGCGCGTGCAAGACAATCGCAAGGTATTGTTCCTCGTCTTTCGTTAATTTGTTTAAAATTATCACTGGTAAAGTGTCATTTCCCCAAAAAATGCATACTTCAAGTGATCCGATAATTGCTTCAATTTAATTTGAGGAGCCTACAAAACAGAAGGTAAAATTTTAGAATTTGAAGATGAAATAAGTTTATTCGAATAAATAGAATTGTTTTTCGAACTCCCTGACTTCCCAATCAAAATTGCCCAATTCCCTACACAAATCATCAAAAAAATTAGTTTCTATAAATTCATCAACTGCAGGATCAATTACATCAACAAAATTTAAGCTTTGAACACTATCAGGATACCACATCACTTTATACACATTAAATCTAACAATCTCACCGTCTAATTCTATTGTAAGAATTTCGCTTCGTACGTTATCTTTGTGTATGTCGTACTAAGGAAAGATCACCCAAGGAGAATTTTAGAATAAGTATTTGTCTAATTGTTTTCCATGTCAATGACATAGAAATCAGTCGAAAAGATGAGTTTATTTACCTTTACTAAGATGTTCTCCAAAACTCCTTCAAGATAAATTACTAAGTGATCCACCAACTGTATCGTCATTCTAGTATCTTTCAATATCTCAACAGAGAGTAAATTATAAAAGGATAAAGACATCACATTTATGGATTCTCCCAAATCATACATTGCATGTTTTATGCCAAACCAATTTTACATGGGATAACGAACATACCTTGGTCCTTCAACTTCGGTGGAAGCCTTCGCTGAAAAATTATGGAAACATCCTAAATTGATTTTTTATGTCTGACAAGCCTTCTTTTTTTCATGCAGAGTTCTTTAAGAAATCGGGCATACTTCGAAACCTTCCGGATTACTTCAAGAAGTGGTATGTTGATTTCTACCTTCCAGAAAACACCCAAGATCTCTTTCTCCTAGGCTTGTTTGTCTTTTTTTATAAATCTTGAGGGAAAATGAGGTGGAACATCATAGGGAGATGGTGTTGGATCAAATTGTAAATCTTTTTTCTTCTTTCTCTAGGATTCTGCGCCATTTTTATTTCTTTTCTAGGAGTTTGAGTCAACTGTTGTTTCTTCCATCTGGGATATCGATACTTCATCTTTCTTTATGGATTCTGCGCTAAACTCCTCTAGGAGTGGCTGTGCAACAACTATTCTGATTTAGAGGGTGATAGAGCTTACATTTTCCCGAGGGTTCATCTCAGTTTGAGAGGAAATTTTACCTTGTGATTTCAAGTGCCCCATAGACAGAGTCAACTAACTAATATGCTTGTTTATTTATTGTAAGTGTGAATCAATGCAATTATGGAACTTCCCTTGAGATAGAGCAAATTTCTCAACGATTGACTCGAGTAATGATCTATGCGATTGATAAAGTTGTTGTGGAGGTGGTATTGATTGATAGCCTTTATTAGGCCTTGGGTTCTATGCATAACTAAAGTTTAGGTGATCTCTCCATCCAGATTATATGTGTTTATGTGAGGGTTGTAAGTCCTTTGGGGAGGTCCCGGAAAATTCCCCACAACATTAACTCGTGTGCCCATTTTTTTCCTGTAGCATTGGGCAGCAGTCTGTCAGATGATCCGACATCGTGCATATCCCGCATACTCTTGCTGGTCTAATTTTACCTATGAAAAGGGCGTTAACCACGTCAGTTAACTTGTCGATCTTATTTTCAAGGGAAACGATACTTACCTCGTGAACTCATCGAATGGGTTCACTTGTAGAGCCAAACTATTGAGACTTGGCTGCCATTGTCGAAATTAATTTCCTTGATGTGTTTGGGGTCATATTGACGATAGCTCTTTAACTAGCAATATCGATCTCAGTAGTTGTAAAATGACTCTCCATCTTTTTGTTTAATTTCCAAGATGTTTTTTCTCAATTCGCTTGCCTTTGTTGTTGGGAAAAATTGGTCAAAAATACGATTTAAATAAGCATATGTATTAATTGAATTATGAGGCAAATAAAATAACCATTTTTTTGCTAAGCCCGATAAAGAAAATGAAAGACCTCGTAATTTAATTTGGTCTTTGGATACTCCATGTGGTTTCATGCTGGAACATAACATAGGAACTATGTAAGATGTTTATGCAGATTCTCACTGGAGTGGAAGATAGGAAGAAGACGAATCAACCTCGTTTTTAATTGAAACTGAGTTTTGGCTTGAGGAAAAATGATGTAGAAAGGTTGTTGAACCGCAGGGGTCGCGACTAACTCGCGAATGGTGTGATCGCCCATCAGTTTCGGTTATTTGCGATCGACATTAGGTGTGACGGTAGATGTGGAAGCTGATTTAGCGATTGATGGTTCTTACGTGGAATTCATTATTTATAGAGTGTTGCGTCAATTGATTCTTTGAGATCTTATTCTTGTCATTATCTTATTTTCTCTCGAAACGTTTGTCTGTGGATTCGTCTAGCTCGTGCTTTGATTTCTAGATCGTGCTTTGATTTCTAGATCAAATTCTTCTAATGCACCTAAATTTTGCCTGGTCATAAATCAAAAAAAACATAAATTAGTAACTTTTGCCAAAGTCCCCGACAACAGTACCAATTTGACACGCGTCATTTCTATGTCAAATAATTTATCCTTAATCTCAATAAAAGAAAATAAAAAAAGGGATAGGGATAGTAAGGGTCAATCCGCAAAGACCAAGGAAGTTGTCAAAATTTTGGTTCTTGATTTCTGATCTAGGCAAAAATTGCAAAAAAAATAAAGAAGGGGGAGATTTATTGATAGTTTATAAATAATGCAATTTTATTCTAAAGATAATAAAGAAAACAATTTTAAAGAAACTAAAGATTAAAATTCTATGAAATAAAATCAGCCTTAGGCTTTAGCTTTGCCTAAATTTCGTTGATCATTGAATAGGATCTTAACTTCGGATTCATGTCGGTTACAGTCTATAGGACCCAACCCCTGTAACTTGTTTTTCTCTCAAGTAAATTGATCATCCAAAATCAATCTTTGGATCCCGATCCTTATGTTGACTAACTGCGACAATAGTTTTTTAATACAAATTTCGTTTTAGTTTTAGAAAAACTTGACTCAGATTATATCGTCTCGATGAAAATTGAACCTAATTTCAGTTTCCCTTAGCGGACTGCTGCTAAGTGTGTTTACCGGAAATCGAATATGCTACAAGTCGATCTTATCTCCCAACTATTAATCGAAATTGCAATCAATACAACGTGTATTTTTTGAAAAGAAAATGTTTTCAATTATAAAAGGATGGTTGATTGTCAATCCTTGATTCCAGAAAACTGAAAATGTAATTAGAAGGGTATGAGGTGTTTTTCTATTCTCACGATCAGAATTGAGTCATCGCTTCAGCCTTTGGCTTATGAAAATCTTAGCTAAGCATAATAGAAGCCATACTTAGCATTCAAAAGTAAAGAAAACTTTTAAGGAAAAGTAAAGAAAAGAGAAAGTAAAAAAGAAAATAAATTTTATAAAACTAAAAGAAGAAACAAAAGAATTCAAGATATGAGAGATGATGCTTTTGAGCTTGCCTTGATGGGGTATTTATACTCTCCTAAAATCTTAAAAATGTAGTAGAAATGATAACATATAATTCTTGGAATTTGTTTGAATTAAATCCTAAAAACAAAGATAAATCCTAATTTAAACTTTGAATACCGGAAATCGAATATGCTACAAGTCGATCTTATCTCCCAACTATTAATCGAAATTGCAATCAATACAACGTGTATTTTTTGAAAAGAAAATGTTTTCAATTATAAAAGGATGGTTGATTGTCAATCCTTGATTCCAGAAAACTGAAAATGTAATTAGAAGGGTATGAGGTGTTTTTCTATTCTCACGATCAGAATTGAGTCATCGCTTCAGCCTTTGGCTTATGAAAATCTTAGCTAAGCATAATAGAAGCCATACTTAGCATTCAAAAGTAAAGAAAACTTTTAAGGAAAAGTAAAGAAAAGAGAAAGTAAAAAAGAAAATAAATTTTATAAAACTAAAAGAAGAAACAAAAGAATTCAAGATATGAGAGATGATGCTTTTGAGCTTGCCTTGATGGGGTATTTATACTCTCCTAAAATCTTAAAAATGTAGTAGAAATGATAACATATAATTCTTAGAATTTGTTTGAATTAAATCCTAAAAACAAAGACAAATCCTAATTTAAACTTTGAATTTACGACTGAGTCTCCCGTCTTTACGAAAATGTTGATTGGACCTTTTAGAAGATGCTGATTAGACACCACGTAAGTCGCAATCATGCCCAAAGTCATGCCCACTAAGTCGACCTTGATTCCAGAAAATTAAAAATTACAAAATTTCATCTCTTTTAACACCGTTTCTAAAATTTATTGTCCTACATAGAAAATGAACGAAAATGCCCACATCAACAACTAAAATCGACTAATCAAGGAGTAATTATCAATAAAATATTAACTAATTTAATCACTAATCAGTAGACAATATGGTGTATATATTTTGTATCTTAGTGTATAAATATTTAAATTCATAATATTTTATACATATTAACTTAAAAAAAAATTCTTATAGTAAGTTATTAAATATATTTTATTATTAACTTAATTTAAAAATATCTTATTTTTATTTTCATTTAAAAATATATATTTTATTTTAAAATTTATTTAAAAGCATGACAAAATTGAGAGAATATGTAAATAACAATGACCAAATGTGTAATTATACCAACTATCACGTCCCATATTCTGTTAATTGTTAACGACATTTAACTTGTGATGACATCATCTTAATTAAATTAAAACGAAAGTGATCATATCTTATATTTTTTGAAATCAATAACCGAAAGTGGACAAAACACAAATATAGGTGATCATTCGTGTAGTTAACCCTAAAAATCATTCATACTCGTTTATTAAGTTTACTAAATGAATATCATATGAATAAATCAATAATTCACAAACAGTTTATCGAATACTCTATTCAATTAAACCATAATTAAAAGAAACTTAAAATAACTTTTGGTTACTAATGTTATTAAATTATACCTACAAAAATTTAATTTGCTAAATGCATAAATATTTTCTCTGATAAACAAGGTATGAATGATTGTATGTTTATCCGTTAAAATAATATTTTTATTTCATATAACTTAATACATATAAATGAAATTAACAAAAATTATCATAATTCTATCACATGTCTAGATGTGTTTCGTAAGATTTGTCAAAGATAGAATCAAGATGAAATTATATGGGATGAGTTGTTTAATTAAATCAAAATTTCAAAAAATAATTAAATTATAAAGATGAAATCAAAATTTAATTAGATTTCACTCATTAATAGGCACTAAAACAAATAAAATAGGAGTCATAGGTGACCTGATCATTGATGGGAAAAGGAAAAAGAAGTTGATTTTTATTAATTAATGGAAAATTCATTGATAAACACTTACTGAACTGAGAATAATCAGGAAAACCTTCCTAGTCTGCAAGCTACCAACATCCTTATCAATTAAACCCAAAACTAATCTTCAAAATTTATTATAATAAAAACCAGAATCATTTCACTCCCAAAGTTATTTAATCGCCTCAAAATGACACTGCCTTCTTCTTCTCATCATCATCGGCTGATGGAGACGATGATGAAGGAAGGATCATAGATTCTCGTTGAGCATTGATCAAACGTCTAATCTTTTTCCTGCTGACCCCAAATGCATTGGCAAGTTCAAGGCTGTTCAAAGTGTGAAGAAGGGAATTTTTCCCCACAAGGAACTGAGGCCTGTTCTTCTGCGATGATGAACTTGTGAATCCCAAAAACTCGAAAGCTTCCGATTTCGATGCGGTTTGACAGCAAGCGAAGTATCTTGGTACCCAAAACACGTCGCCTTCTTTCACCATGACATCCATGGCTAAAGTTCCATTTGGATACACTATCTGGATTCTACCACTTCCCTTCAAAACAATGCTGTACTCCGTCGCACTCGGATTCATATGCGGCGCCAACATCGATCCCTGAAATTTAAGAATGTCGTTCATGAGTTATCATCAACGAATTTCACTTCCATCGGTGTTCCAGAAAGAACTTTTGAGATCGATTACCGGGGTAAGATTGACATGGAAAACGCCAATTCCGGTGTGCTTGAGAGGCCTATATTCGGATTCATCAAGTTCAACTCTCCATCCATAGTCGTTCCTGAAATCAGGGGTTTTGTTGTATATATTGTAAGATATTGGAGCTTTATGATTCTCATTACTGTCTTGAGTTCCGAAAACATCGGTAACCAGGTTCCACCATGACCATTCTTTCTCTTCCTCGGCTTGTCCTTGGACAATTCTCTTCACTTGTTTTAGTCTTTCTTGTTTCTCAAGTAATGAGAATTTTTTCCAGGTGTTTGGTCCACGAGAGTTTGTCAAATACACTATTGGTCCCTCCTGTTGTTTGCTAAAAATCCGACTCACTTTCGACTCCGAGACCTGTAAAACCATGGCCAATATTGTGTTAAAGATCAATGCACCACCACAATGGTAGCTATAGCCTATAGCAATAATGTATGTTGCTTACGTTGAAAGCTGCCGAGAGAGTTTCAGGGCCAAAACCAGCAAGAACCGATGACGGATAAGTTCCGCCGCCGATAAAGAAAGACTGAAATACATACCAATGTTTAGATATATATGAATAACTGAAACACGCACCCGGGTTTCGAGAAAATCAGAGAGTATCATACCTGGAAAGCACCGAAATTGAGACTCTGGGAGGGATCAATGCTGCAAATAATATGGAGCCTTTGGTCCTCCCCTGTGTTCAAAATGTAGAACGTTGAACCTGCTGGGATAGGATATACATCTCCAACCTTAAGTTGACTCTCCACCATGTGATCTTTGTAGATCAACCCTACCGTTGCTTCACCTGCAACGGTTCCAAAGTAAATATAAAGGAACAGAAGCAAAATTTTATGATAAAAATATAGGAGACAAAAACTGGCATACCGGTACGAAGGAAAAGGATCAAACTGGAATCAAGATACATAGGGAGGAGAAGGGTGTTGGGGTCCATTTGAATGAACCCAATGTGCATTGGTTTCTCAACAATCATTCTTCCTTCATGGTCATGGCTTCTCACAACCCTCATTTCTCCGGCATCGGATTTCATCACAGGCTCTGAGTTTAGCAACAAGAACATTTCATCTTGTCTACCTCCTTCACCTATCTCGTCTTGCTCTACTTTGAACCCCGTCGCCGTTGCCATTGTTGCTGCTCCATAGCCAATAATAAGTGCCAGCAGCAAAAAGCTCTCTGTTTTTCCTATTTTCATCCTCTAACAGCTGCTTTGCTTTGAACCGAGTTAATCAAACTGGTTTATGTAGAGGGCGTGCAGAGAAATGCAGGGAGACGCGTGCAATTCATCCATGGTTTACCGGTTTAGCAGGCGAATTGTGGCTTAAAATTCTGTGAGAAATATCAGTTATTTGCAAGACAGGGTCTTCTGCTTAGATGTATATGTTTTAGGCTTAACGATCCAATTCCATTTTATTACTTTATCTTTTAACTTTGATTTAATTCATGTATATATAAAAAAAATTAAAATTTTTGAAATTACATTTATAATTAATACGTATGGCTTAATATAAAAATAAATGTCTAAATTATGATTCTAAAAATATTTTAGTACCTTAAAATTTTTCGCTAAAAGTAGGTGTCTAAAGTTTTCTCCGTTATATTTTTAGGTGCCCGACAATCTCACTGTTAAGTGAAACGTGTTGATAATTTTGGAAATTTTATTTAAAATAAAAAATCTAATATAAAAAAATCTAATTTTTTTCAAATCTTAAAAAAAGCTCAAAACTTTTAAAAACTTCATTTTAATCACTTTGCCACCGTCGGTCGCCACCAACACTGTCAATCGGCCGAACACCCAACAACTTGTGGTCGGCCAACCGCCCACGACCAAAACCCCCATGTTTTCGCAATTGATCGAACACCCAAAATGGTATGATTTGAAATTTTTTGTTTTAGGGTTCGAAATCATAAAAATTACTTAGATCGATCATGGTAATCGATCGTTTGATCGAATGTGGTGGTTGATAGTTTGTTGTTTGGTCCGTCGTGGCAGTTGACTGTGGTAGGGGAGAGGGAGAAGAAAAGGGGGAGGAGAGGGTGATAAACACACGGTCAAAACTTTGCTTTTTTTTTTAGTATAAAATATTTTTTTTTTTAAAAATTCAAAAAATATCAAAATATGACACGTATCACTTAATGAGATTTTTAAACAGCAGTTAATGTACGGTCATCTGATAACAGAGAAAACGTTAGACATATATTTTTAACGAAAAATTATTTAGGACTAAAACGATTTTATATGATTTTATATTAAGCTACATATAATATAAAAGGTGGAAAGTAAGGGTCTATAGCTCAGTGGCAGAGCATTAGACTTCAGATCAAGAGGTCACCGGTTCGAATCGGTTGGGCCCTATCTGAAATTGCTTTCATAGAGTTGTTCGTCCAGCTCAGTTGGTAGAGCACAAGGCTCTTAACCTTGGAGTCGTGGGATCGAGTCCCATGGTGGGCAATTCATAATTCGGAGGTCTTCCATGGAAGTTGTTCTCAACCTGACGTTGGGGGCAATCTACCATCCTACCTCCCCCTTACCTCATTACATATGGGAATAAGGGCCAACCATTTTTTTATAATATAAAAAGGTGTAACATAAAAAAAAAAAAGTGTAAAACGACATTACTAAGCGAAGCAAACCCAAAACTGAAGCAAGCTTTGCTGCGAGGAAAAAAATCATTTATTATAAAATAGGGTAAATTACACCATTTTTCATTTAACTTTACTCTATCTTCTATTTTACTCAATGCACTTTTAATCTTTATAATTTGCTCACTAAATTTTACAGATTGAATCATTTTGTTCACTTTACCGTTATCTCTCTAACGTTGTGATGATGTGTTATTTTTAATTATTATTTAATATAAAATAATTGAAAATATAAAGGATAAATTACATCATTCCTGGTTGAATTTTACTCACTCTCCTATTTTGATCACCCAACTGTAAAATAAAAACAGAAGACGGTCGGATGTCACTGTCGGTCACCATTGACCACCATAGATGGTGATTGTTCGGTCTCAAATTTCATAGGTCGTTCTACTTTGACACATTGAGTCCGAATCCGACCTCCATTTTGTCAGAACTTGCTTCGAACTCCACGAATTGGAGATTCAAAATGAGAAAGCCGAAATGTTTCAATCGATATTCACTAATTTTGAGACATTTTCTAGTTAAACAACCACCAAATTCAGACTTAGGGGTCGAGACGAACCGACCCATGAATGTTGAGACTGAACGACCATTGCCAACGACGGTAGATAGTGATTGAAATTAAAAGTGACGTTGTGGCCGACGACGATAACCAATTACTTTATTTATAATGTAGAGAAAAAATAAAGGGAATAAGAAGATTCAGAATGACGTTGTTTTTATGTATATTTTAATTTTTTAAAATGATGTTATTTCGATATTTTTTAACGGTAGATTGAATAAAATAATTTAATATATAAAGTTTAATAAATAAAATAAAAAAATTAAAAATACGATGAGTAAAATAAGAGAAAATAAAATTAAAATAAAATTGAGTGTAATAGTAAATATATTACCAAACTGCAAATATGAAGCAACGATTTTTTTTTTGTTTGTTACAAATCCAACGGTCATTCTCCACACAAAAAAACTCGTCATGTCCAAAATAAACAATGACTGCGTCGTCTAAAGCCACTCCGAATTCAAATTCCGAGCCAGAAACGATTCCTACTATCCCAATCGAGTTATTGAGTGAAGAAGAGATGGTTCTGATTGAAGCAGCTTGTGCTGCAACTCGTTCTACTCTATCTTTCTTCTCCATTTCTTCTTCACCCAGTTCCCGCTTTCAAACCAACAAGAGAATGATCCAGTCGATCACCCTCTTATCTAAACGAGCTTTAAATGGTTCCAGTGAGCTTGATATAGAGGATTCCGACAGTTTGAAGAATACCCAGAAGAGGGTTAGAATCGCCCAGCCCTTCTTGCATCGGTTTAGAAGGAAACGGGCGCTATGGGTTACTGATATTACTGCCACGGTATTGAATTTTGTTTTTGATTTTCTAGGATTTTTAGAATATGTATTTGGTTTGCTTTCGAAATTTAGTTTATAACTGAATAGAAATCTTTCGTAGGAATGGTGTGAAAAACAAATGGAATTTTCCCTCGTCTCTGGCAAACGGAAAACAACAAAAAGCTATGAAAGCTGGAAAGGCTCGCCATGTGGAACTTGAAGAAGAGGTACTCCTTTAAGCTCCAGAGTTTTCAGATTTCCTTTAAATATGACCGCTTTTAGTTTTTACATGTTTGTCTAGCTTATTTGGTATGTCTCAGTTAGGTTCATTTTAGTTTTTGCATTTACTTCATATTCTCAAACTTGGGCTAGATTTTCTCTTCAATTTAATAGTTAATTTTGTTTCCTTATAGTGTGTATTGTATATCAACTGTTGTGTTACCCAAATTCTTCATTTTTGTTAAAGAATTAGTGTCCTACAGTTGTTTTCGACACTTTTTCTATACACACACACACACACACACATATATATATATATATATATATGAGCCTTTAAAAATTAAGAAAAAATTGAACATGTACATATCTGGAACTTGCTCCGACTACGGGTAACATAGGCCAGATGTTCTCCTTATCCTCGATTTGTCCTAGTTAATTGTCCAATTGAATAACAAAACTTGAGTTGAATGGAATTCTGCCAACGCATGGCTCTGCGTTTACTTTCATTCATTTTGGTAATCCTCTCTTGAACTTCATTGTCAACCATTTGTTACCTTTTGGTACACTTAATGTAAGTATTTTGACATTAATAGTCCCTTTGCAGGTTGTTAAAAAATTAAAAGTTCGTGTGGAGTCAGTCAAAGATAGCTGGGCTTTAAAATTCATTAACTTCATAACTTGTGCAAATCAATTACTATTTGAAGGACTGACACGTGAGATACCACTGTAAGTTCAAGTGTTTGTGTTATCTCGGTCAGAGTTCAGATAACTCTTGGCCCTGGGAAAAATTTTACTCTGCATGAAAGAACAACAGGTTGTGCTTGATCTCTAGGTTATTAAACCTTTCACATCAGTTTTTTCTGACCAATTGAGTCTAAGAAGGTGGTTTTAAGAACTTAACAAGATTTTGTTTCTGATTCCTATGTTACTTGAACTCGGGTATGTACGTTCAATTCTTTTTATGTATATGAAAAGGCGTTTGAGGGTCATGTTCATATTCTCATGTTTGGATCTGTGTTTGGAGTAAAAGCAACACAGTTTGTTCTTATTTCAAGATTTTTCAGATACTGGTTAGATGATTTTTTTCTCTTAAGCATGTACCAATGGGCAGTCTAGATCAAAACCTTTGTAAAACTCAGATCAGATATTGGAATAGTAATTTTAATGAAAATTGGCTATTGGTTTTCATTTTAATTTCCCTAGTAATGGACTTTGTTGCTTATATAACATCAGAGTAGGATTTGTGGAAGGCATATGGTTGGTAGGTATTATCGATGAGTTGCGAATGCCTGAAACTGGAAGTGATAGGAACCCAATAATAGTAGACATGAAGACTCGTGTACTAGACTCCCTTCCTTCTGAACAACAAAGGAGAAATGGAAGGTATGTATATTTTACAATGACTAGCCATTAGCAATTTTATCCACTGTTATTAAATCGCTTCTATCAAGTTTCTCAAGAATTCACAAATCTAAGTATCGAACTTATTTTCTGTTGCAGGCTTCAATTAATGTGCTACAAGTATTTGTGGGATACCTTGGTTGCAGATAGCTTCCCTTCCGAACAGTTTTTCGATTTCTTTTCGTTGAACCGTAACTACATATTATCGGAGGATATCAGAGAGAGAGAACTGTTAATTCAGGTTTTCCAGCTAAGGTAACTTAATATATCTTTGTTTTTTCCATTCAATCTGCAATAACCATGGTATTTAGAGGCTGATGTACCATCATGTTGATTCCCAAAATCTACAATGCTTTCTATTCATATCTTTTGGTTCTGGAGTCTTGTACTCTTATTCATCAATGAGGATGGGTTGGTACAAAGGAGGTCGGATCATAGTTTTGGGATAACGAAAAAGATTGTGAATTTGGGGATTCAAATCCCAGACCTACTATGAGCTATCTCTTAAAGGTACCTGCCTGAGCTAACTAAGCTAAAATCTGAGTTCGTGGATGGGTTAATTTGCTGTGCACAAATAAATGTAAATATTTTGTGCATCATGGTGAAGGGTGAAACGGAGAGTTAAGACTGGAGAATAATCAAGGTAACTAATATACCTTCATGTCATCAAATCTGACCAAATGGTTTCTTCTTGCCCTTCAATTGCTGCGCAGACACTTGATGACATGATTCAATACTACATAAATATATGTAGCATGCTTCCCTCCTCTCACGACCGACTAGTATTGAGGTAAGTGAAAAAATTGCCCTGGTAGATGAATATGTTTGTTTTACTAATGCATGAAGGCCTATATTTATGACATGATTACATTTAGGTTATGATAATTCAACTTAATTTGAGCATATCGAAGAGGCTTGAATCAGTTTGGTAATGCATGGCTTGTTATCGTAAATCGTAAGAGACATTATAGTTGCTTTAATGAACTTGGTATGGGGGGAACTTCGTTGCATTTATAATATAGAATATATTATTTTTTTGTTGCAAAGTAGTTCATAACATGAAAATAAGGAAAGAGTTGCTGATGCTGGATCTCAAACCCTGATTTGCTAGATTCTACCTTCTGAGAGTGACTGCATCCGCATGAACCAACTTGGCAAAACCGGTATTCATTAAATCCTAGTTCATAAGGGAACATTTAGTTACATGTGACTTTTTTCACAAACAGCGTTACGTGATTGCTTTGAAGCAGAGATGAACTACAAAAAGATCAGTCAATTCTGGGTGAAGACCAGTTTGCATACGATCCCGAATGGCTCAAAAATCAAATTAAAAACAATCTCGAGCTCTGGTTAGGTGAACGAGAAGCAAGCTACACCCCGGAGGAAGAACGTTGGAAGTGTCGGCATTGTCAGTTTGCCCTCGAAACCCGAATCCTAATAGCCCACGTAGCTCCTCTTCGAACTCTGATCATAACAGCCCTTCAAGCTAGAGATGATATTTTCTGAGAGTTCCTAAATGCGATGATGTTGTCTTAAGCATAAGTTGTATAAATAGCTTCTTTCTGTATTTTCTTGTTTACTTCGTACGCCTAACCATTCATTGGTTGAGAGAATTGCTCTAAAGTTTTCCTCCGATGTAGGTAATTATTGTTGTAATTCGTACAGTTAATTATTTTTATGAATTTTAAATATTTTCATTATAAATAATGACTTTCACATTAGAATGAGTTTAGATATTATTGTATTCTCATTTAGGCTTAAAAACTTGTTTATCCCTTAAAAGTGTATTATTTTTCTTTTATCAATTTATCCCTACAACTTTTTTAAACGTATTTCCTCCTTAACTTTAAAAAGTTATCTCACTTATCTAATTTTTTAACTTCTTACTTTTATGTTACAATTAATATATTTTGGTTAATATAATTAATTTAAAGACGAATTAATTTTAAAATTATTTTCAGCCAAACACAATCTTTACTGATGCCTAAAATTTCAATGGTCACCAATGTAATATGTTTTTTTTTTATCATGTCCAGCCAATTTTAATAGGAATACCAATTAATAATCTATAAAGTGTATATGCCCAAGTTAAAAAAAATTATGAACAAATAATACCTTATAATCACCGTAAATTATAAAAAAGCATAAACATAAGATTGGGATTTAATATAGTTAGATAAGTTTAAAAGTAGACATGTAAAAATATTCATAACCACAATTATCTTATCTATTTTAAACAAAGAAAAAATAAATAAAAAATAATTATAGATACATAAATAAATAAAACATATATTAATATTGTTATAGCATTTCAAGATGGTGTAAATTAAATAATAAATACTAAGATATGTAACATTCATAACTATTTCCTTCCTATGTACAAGAATTTCTAGTCTCCCTCATTCTTTTTGATGGTTCCTCGTTTGTTAGAGTAAAATAATTATTAAAGTAGCTAAGTAGTTTCGGTGCCAATATTCTCACCTGTCAGGTTTCAGCAATGGCATCTTGACAAGACAGCCAAAACGTTCAACCAATTCATCCTCTAAATATTTGCGACTCTAAGTATTTGAGCAGTTGTTAGATATTTTTCAAGTCGAACAAGACTGAGACCAAAGTTGGGACAGCATAAAGTACCTTTCCATCATAAAGGTGATAAAACATTAGCATGACATAGCCAACGTTTGGAGATGACTTGTCAAGATTACCCTAGAATTTAAAGATTTTGAGTATCATCTAGATGATAACAACTGCGAGAATGATGTTTACGTAACGATTAAATTAAAAGAAAGTAAAGTACCGGATGATTGACTCACCGAAGCACACGAAACATGAGAACAGCTGATGCATCAAGAGCAAATGGATTTGAATCGGTCCCTGCAAATTGATGGAGGAATTTATCTAAACTGAAATAATTTGTTTTCTTTTCTTCCTTTTGGAGAAAGTTATGTTACACATGATCATAGTAACAAAAATATTTGTATTAACCATTTAACATCAATATTTGGCGCCCTAAATAGTCAATTTCAGAACTAGAACCAGAGCGTGAGAGTTAAATTGACTTTACCTTTTTAATAACTAATCCAAGTAGTTAAATGAATATAATAATCTTCTAAAATTTCAATTTACTAGTCCTACATAGAGTGGGACTAGTAAAAGGTATGTTCCTTTCCTCGGAAGGAAAAGGTATCGGATATTATTAAATAACCCAAGACCCAACCTTTGCAAAACAACTTGAATGATGAAATGACCGATTCTAACCCATTTGTTTGTCACTAAGGCCAAACAAAAGAAACAGACCAGCAGTGGCGGATCTTGACATTGAATTTTGAGGGGGCCAACTATAAAATTATAAAAAAAGAAAAGTAATTCAACAGACATCAAGATAAATTTTTGAAACTTTTGGGGTAGCCATTATATATATTAAAGGAAATTTATAAAATAAAAATTGAGCGGTCATATTCCAAATTTTGGGGGAGCCTGGCTCCTTATATGCTCCGCCCCTGCGGATTAGTTAATCTGTATACCACCCTAAATTAGAAGATTGATTTGAAATAGCAAGGATAATTTTAAGACAACCATACGCAGACAGAATATATCAGACCAGCAAACAATAGATGATTTAACTTTTACAACAGACAAGGGAGAGTGGGAGGGGGAATTTATTGGCATAAGATATAACCTTCAGAATCAGGTATGATAGGAACAGCTGAAGCTCTGGTGCTATGGCTCATGTTTTCAATCTGGCATATACAAAAAGGACAGTCAAATAAATACTTGTAAAGTCCTAAAAAACTAACTCTTACGTAATTATAGCAAAATCAGAAAATTAAAACATCTCATAAGTTTATTTATTTTTTATAAAAGTTGGAGGTCTCTTTAAAAACTCACTTCGTATTCGTCCACATACTAAGAAGTATGTTAACGAACATTGGAAGGAAAAAAAGTGTACCTCATATTTCATTGAATAAAACACCAAATACATATGAAAATACGGAATACCCTCAAATGGGGATATACACCATTACAAAAAACCATAACTACCTAAACCTCTCGCCTCCTCGACAACAAGAATCCAGAGACAATCACCCTATACCTAAGATAAACCTCCATCAAAAAGAAAAAACAACCCAACACATAATGACATAACATACAGAAAAACAACACCTGCAACCATTATAACGAAAACATCCGCCTCTGAAGGGAACTCCACAAATTACCATCACGATCCAAAATCACCAAAACAGTTCAGCTCGTAAAGTTATCTTCAATGAAACAAAACCACACTTCCTTCCCATCAATCAATGTGTCATTGCAACTTAATTCAGAACTCTTTTCTTTTGCTTGCATTTCTTCACCATGTGATTTTTTCCTAATTTTCCAGGGAAAGGGGGCATTGTTGGGGTATCTTCCTTTAATTGTATTGCGTCACCGGATAAACCATGAGAAGTAATGAGACCTATCATAAGAACATCTTTCGAGGCTCTAGGGCTAACTCCATCAGAATGGTCAAATGATTTATTAACTAGATGCTCCACAATATTTAATTTTGATTGATCTACATCCCCATTAAGTGAAACTCTGAATTTGAACAATTGGAATGAGACATTTCTAACCTAACACTGGCACACCCGCTTTTAGTAAGATCATCCTCACCAAATTTGTTACTCGGATTCTCATCACTTTTGGCACTCTTCATGAGTGAAACCTTTTCTATGTTAGCAACTTCAATTGCAACATCTTCGACGGGACAATTTAAACATGAGGAGAACACCGATGATCCTGACAGATATTTCTCCGACGTTGCCCCGAGAGAACAAATCAAATCTAATGAATCATCGACTTCCTCAGGGATCCAAGACTTTGGTTTGAAGGAAGACTCAACTTCAAGCACCATGATTTTAAAAAATTAGCACCGACCTTCAAACCCAACGACTCATCAATTCTCGCTTTAGTCTTTGTGAGGATTTGAATTTTTGTCCGATCAAAAGATAAGGAAATTGAGAGCTTTTGTCAACTGCTAATAATTTGCCCCACCTAGCTGCAATGTTCTTGAAAGTACCCCAATTCCAAGCGTGAAAAGGGATCCCTTCGCAAACTACCCACACTCGACGGCATTCCACCACTAGACTCTCTGACCAAGCTTCAACTCTAGAAAACCACTCTGCAAGAGTCTCTGATTGTTCATTCTTCACTCTTCTCAACGTAGCAGAGTCCTCAAATATCATTAGAACTACATTCCCAGCAGCTCTCATTAACGAGAAACCAGTGAGTCCTTTGTCTTGCATTTGGCTAGCAAGATTGTCGATTTTGATAAAATTCTTGCACCACCCCATTAGACAGTTACCCAACACTTGAAGTTTAGTTTCTTCAACAATATCGTCTACTGTATAGAGATTATTTCTTGTATCAACTTCCCTGTCAAGCTTTTGGTGAACAACTGGCGAAGACTTTCTCCAAAAAGAATGTCTTGGATTGTATTTAGCCAAAGAAACTCTAATTTTGCTACTTTCAATGCGAGAGTCATTCATGTTTGAGATCGCTTTCCTGGCTTCTCCAATTGTTGCAAAGCGAATAACCCGAATCGAACCCCCTTTGAATTTCTTTTGGTTGGAATGAAGGCATCAATAACCTGACTGTGGGTGCAAAATAAAGATCCAAACCTCTTCCAATGGATCTTCTCTAGTAAGATTTCAATGTATACGGTAAAGCAGCCATATCTATACCCATTACTGATTTTTGGGTAGCCTTCCTTCCACCAGTAATTAAAACCAGTTCTCCCTCTATGGCTCTCAGTCTCCATCGGTTTCTTTAAGGAAGCCTTAAGCCACATCTCATAAGCTTTCACTTTTTCAAAAGCCCAAATCATAAGTTTACTTCCCTGCTGCTTTATTTGGGCAGTGACACAATACTAATAATAACAAAACTCCTTAGTACATCCATAATCAAACAAACAAACTAAAGACAAAGGGAATTGGAGATTTGTGATTGTTATTGACATAGAAGATACCTCAAGTCAAACTAAATCAACTTCTTAACCGATTCAATTGCGAGCGAATATATTCTCCATTAAAAGGCATGAATATCATCTATAATATGTATATTTATGACTAGTATTTCTTGTATCATATACAGGACAATATCAAAATGTAATCACATTGGGGTAGCTAATCTTTCAAGCTGTGTCGATTCATCCATATAAACTTTTTGATGATAAATATAAGAATCAAGATATACCATCATTTGCATATAGGATATAATAAGGCTTTGCTTCGTATGAAGGATCGAGATGAGTGAGGATATAAAATTTGTTAATCTAATGGTAAGCTATAAAATAAGAAAATGACAATGAATATTAAGCATATGATGGACGAGTTCCTTATCAAAAGTTGACAATACAGTGCTAAAGTAGCTGCTGTCAAACCAAACTCATATTTATCTTTTGTTAATTCCATTGAAAACGTGCACAGTAAAAATGTGTCAAACAATGGGGCTTGCCTATTCCCAAACTTTCTCATTTGGTGTATTCTTATCAGCAAGAATTATAGAATAGGGTTTTTTCTTGCGCTCATCAGCAATTTTGGGCCAATATCATCATGTTAATACAAATAGCATAACCTCGATCACGTCAAGTAATTCTTATCAAACCAATAACACATCATCTAACCAATGTACTTCGATTAAACCCCCAAATAAAGCACTCCATTTTTGAAGTGCCAATGTAACTTGTCAAAATCGGAAAAAGCAAGAAAGGTTTGTTTACAACAGATTTTTCTTAAAAGTAAATCATCTAATTTATATCGCAAACAAAAAAAATGCTAAAGAGATACCAACATTTGCCAGCTTACAAGTCAATGTTAAAATTTTGATTCTATGCAATAATTGATAAACACAAGGAATAAATAATGTTCTTGGCATTCATGCTCCAAATGGATAAAGTAGATACAGAAGTTAAATTGGTGGAACACGTTGACCAAACAAAATGTTATGGAATGCTCGTTGCACCATGTTATACAATTTCCTTCTGATAAACATTAATCACACAATTTATTCCACACATACACACATGGAAGTAGCATTCCTAATATTTGTCTAACTGAAGCGAGGGTTGTGAACCATATCAAGATTTTTTGATAAAAATGGGAGGTCTCATTAAAAACCTCCTTCATAACCATCAAGCTACTAAAATAGCTTGACGAACATTGGAAGGAGTAAAAGAGTACCTCAAAAATTTTATTCATGTAAAACCAAGTACATCCAAAGTTCAATACACCCATACATAACTAAAATACAACCTCAAAAACAACCCACTTTAAACTGCCAGCTCATCTAAGACCTCCTTATTTGGAACAAGTTTACCACCTTTTATTACAACTTAAACTTCCTAAACATACCAAAATAGTAAAAAAAAAACTACACATAATTACACAATACCCGACATTGCAAGCTCATCAGCCTTCCAATTACAACATCTCTGAGTGTGCCTTAGGATAACATTTTTATTTGCCACCACTGTACAAATTTCCTTTACCAAAGATTCGAACAAGGCTAGGCAAGAACTAGGATTTTTAATCCACTCTAATGCCTTCAAACAATATGTTTCCAGAATCAATCTTCCTTTAGATCCCCAATCCCTCCCAAAGAAAAATCTTAATCCTGCTTTAACTGTCATCAATTCAGCCAATATAAGAGGACCAAGTCCCACATTTTCTAAGAAAGAACCTAACATCTTACCATTCGAGTCATGAATAAGACCGCCAATACCCCCTCTAAACCACTCCTTCTCCACTGGCCCGTCAATATTAATCTTAAAAAAACCTGAGGGAAGGGTGGATTAAGCAGGTGAGAGGGTATGACCTTCTTAATCTTCCATTGAATATCCGCCAAGGATGAATTGCTCACTAAGCTATCAAATTGCTTCTTCGCATCAAGAAATTTCACCACAAACCAAGAAACCAATCTAAAACTGCTTAGAAATACCAGTTACACTGAATCGAAAGAACCTTCTTTGAAAACTAATCCATTCCTACATTTCCATACTGGCCACATGATCGCGCCTGGTATTAACGACCAAATGGGAGAGAAACAAACTAACTCCATCCAAGCCACAATAAGGTCCTCCGAATTACATGGCATCACCGCTGTAACATTCCAAAGCCGCAAAAAGGACCACCAAATATCCCACACAAACTTGCAAGTTACCAACAAATACGAAATGGTTTTTACTTCAAGTCGATAGATAGGACACAATACATATTCCACACCTTCAACGCCTCTCTTAACAAGCTCTGATTTGACAGCTAATTTCTTATGAATTACTTGCCATACAAAGGTTTCCACTCTCGGGGGTGCCAACCTTATTCAAACCTTCTTCGTCCTACTAAAATTAATAGTCTGTCTATCATACAATAGCCTCACACAAGACTTTACTGAATAAATACCCTCTCATTCCCCTGCTATAAACATCTATCATTATTCTTCTCATAGCAATGAATATTATGTAACAATGATGCTAGCTCTGTCTATTCTCAACCTCCCAATCAACAAGATTTCTTCGTAAAAGAATGTTCCAGCACCATCCCGATTAATCTCGACATCTAAAGTCGGCAATCGTTCCCACCTTATTAACTGCTAACGCGAACATTCTCGGAAATTGCACCTTCAGAGGGAAACCACCCAACCAGTTGTTTAACCAGAACCTTACAGATTCACTATTCCCAACATGAAGTTTTAAATTATTTTGAAAACACTGCCTAAACTCATCCTCCTTCTCGCAATTGTTCAGAATTCCTTTCCAAATTGTTGAGTTAATCGATTGACGGAATCGGCCAAAAGGGGGGTGAATTGGCAATAAAAATTTTGGTAGAAGCTTTTGCAGAAAATTGAAAGAAATTGCACAACGATTTAGAGTGGTTCGACTTTCTTAATCAAAGTCTACGTCCACTACCTTAGCTATCCACACTAAGGATTTTCCACAAATTCACTAATTTGTCTTTCTTTTGAGGAAAAAGAGTAACCTTACAAACCCTTAAGAATTATACCCCAAATTCTTGAGAACACTCTCTTCCAAAGAGAACAATACAAATTTGCAAACTTACAAGGAAATCATCACAAGGTAGATTGTTTGCACAATTCTAGAACAAAGAAAAAAACACTGAAGAATGAATACAATTGAGCACAATAAGTGTTCTTGAAAGCAAAATGAATATTGAATGAAAAATAGGCTTGAAATGCTCAAACTTGAGGTTTGATGCTTTCTCTTTGATTCTCTCTTGATTCTAGTTGCTTGATGTTTCTTGTTTTTGATCAATGGTTTCTAAGCTTGCTTAAATACACCTTGAACCACTTCTGAACGTTGGGGATCATTAATGAAGATAATATAGTCGTTTTAGTGTGAAATCAATTAATAAAACAGCTTGGAGCGTGGGGGAATCGGTACCCCATAGGGGGAATCGGTTCCCTAAGTGTAAAATTCAAATATTTCGACCGTTGAACAGTGGGGGGAATCGGGTCCCTCCGAGCATACTGGAATTCTCGGAGCCAAACCATTCAGGGGGAATTGGTTCCCTCTGAGCAATCTGGAATTTTTGGCTTTGAAATGGTTCGAAATATTTTGTAAAATCGTTTTGAAATTATTTTAAGATTAAAACTTAATTTTACACTTGAGTAAGGATTAAAAATGACATTTGAAAGATTTGGAGTAATATTTTGATATTCGAATAATTATATCGAATATACTTAGAACATCTTTTTGGAAAATCTTAAAATTCATTTAACTTAATTTGTTATATCGAAATATCAAAATGTTTTCAACAATCTCCCCCTTTTTGATATAACAAAACATTTTAATAATTTTAAGATTTTGAAATCAAAAACGACGTTTTTGAAAAATTACTCCCCTTACTTTAACACTTCTCCCATTTAAAACATTTAACACTTCTCCCCCTTTTTGTTAAATCAAAAAGACTCGTAAAAGATTTTAAACAAGGTTTTTAAAATCATTTAGCCAATTTGATTATAGTTTAAGCTGCTAAGATCACAATCAAGAGAAACATTAGCCATTAGTTTCATAATCAATATTCATAAACAATGTGATATGGCAAAATTGGTCATATATCTAACATGATGTAAATGATGCAATAAATTTAACTAAACCAAATATATAAATTTAAACATCCAAACAAATCCAAAGTCTAACAATCCACAAAATCAAACATTCCAAAATATTCAAAATGTTGAAACAATAATCTTTTAGTTCAAAGTTCTAAAGCTAAACACAGAATCAAACATCCGGATCGGGAGGAGGAAAACGAGCTCACATAGCAGCCATCTCATGTGAGAGTGCATCAATACGTTCATTCATCGAAGCGTTGTTTGTGCACATCTCTCAGAGAATTTCTAATTGTTGAGCTCCCATTGTGGATAAATGAGACTCTATAGAAGTAAAGCGCGAATCCATGGTAGCATATCGGAAATCGAATGTCTCCATAAAAGATTAAAAATATGGAGGCATTTGATGCATTTGTTGTGCTTGCTCCTCGGGCTCATCTTCAGCTTCATCGATGTCTCGCATTAACTGTTCAAGCTCGGGATCATCGTCAGCTTCTGGTGGAGCTCGTGAAGAACTAGCTCCCGAAGTATTTTAAGAAGATCGAACCCATTCACTGATTTCCTTATCCTTTATCCATCCCGCTCTCGTTAAGGAAAGAAGATTAATTTGTTTCTTTAGAGGAAAGGAGGCATCTAGACCAACTCTAAGCCCGGCTTTAGTAAAAAGATTACTCAAAATGCAACCATAAACTAGAGATGAACAGAGTTTCTTGTTAGGAACAAGATTTACGGTTTCAACAATTTCAGCAAAAATGATATGAGGTAGGTTTATTTTAATACTATTTTCGAAACAATTTAACCACCAAAGATCCAAGGCTCTAAGAGTAGAATGACGACCTTCGGATGGTCGAAACCACCAAGAAATCATTAGGTGAAGAAAACATTCATGAAGGTCTAAGACACTCGCACTATCCCTTCTTTTATAACGAGAACCTAAAATTTATTTTTCATTTGAAATACCATCGTTATCTAATCCTAATGCCTTGGCTATGTAAGCCGATTTAATATGTAAGAATTGTCCTAGGAGGTAGGAACGAACTTCTATGGTCTCAGTTTGAGCTCGGTTTTTGACACAAACAGCATTAGAATAAAAGATGCGAACAAGTTGATGGTAAACTATAGGTTCAAGGTCACAAAGTTTATCGAATTTCCACTCTTGTAAAAGAGGAAGATATTTAAAATTAATATCTAACATAGCTTGACGAGAAGGGATACGTTCTTCTCTAATTTTGTAAGAGTCGAAATATTGATAATACCAAAAATGATGATTTCTGGGACCAGGATGATTGAAGCATGAATTTTGGATAGTTAAATTGGGATCAACTGGATTAGGATTAGGAATTGGAATTTCAGGAATAGGAGGAGGATTTGGAGGTGGATTTGGTTGACGATGTGAGCGACTAGATGATGACCTAGCACGTTTAGGATTGGACATGGTTTAGGAAATCGAAATAGAATGTATAACCTGCAAATTAGAAAACACATGTATGCAATTCAATCAATCCCAAAACTCAATTGAGTCCTCAATATTTCAAGGTTCTCTAAATCAATCCTAATGGGCAAAGTTTTTGAAAACTATTGAAAAACAAGATTTTGAAAAACAATATATGTATAGTTTTCATAACAACAACATAATTCAATTAAAACACAATAATTTGAAAAAAAATATTTTTTTATTTCAAAAATTTCAAAATTTTTGGAAAATTCTTGTGTTTTTTTATGAAATTAGTTGTAATATCTAGTTTCTAATCACTAAACAATCAATGCCCGATCACCATTTCTATCTAGAACTAATTAAAACTAGTCCTATGTTCAAAATCAATGAAATAGAGAGTTTAGAAAAATTTACCTTGAAAGATGAGATTGAGTGGATTTTGATGTTGTTTGCACAATTTTAATGATGCTAGCAAGTTTAGAAGATGATATTTGAAGTGAATTCCGATTAAAATCGTTGATTCGAGGCAAAATGGAGATTTGAGAGAGTAGAGGGGAAGAACATCGACAATGAGAGAAAGAAAAGGGTTTTAGGATTTTTGGGTGTTCTACCCGTGTTAAATTCCAGAACCCCAGGGGGGTATCGATTCCCCTAGGGGGAATCGGTTTCCCTTCAAAGGGGGAATCGGTTCCCTCATGAGGGTATCGATTCCCTCTGTACCAAAATGCTAAAATCCGATTTTTAACACACAAAATGCTGAATTAACTTTCTCTAGTGGTATTGACAACTCATATATTGAGAATTAATCGGACAATGAAAAATTAATCATGTTCAAACAATCAAATTAATCTTTAAACTATATTTGAACATAAAGTTAATATTCATCAAGAATCATAAACTCCCCCTAACTAATAACAATGAATGCAATCAAAAAATTACTATTCTAAGCATTTTTCATTTAGTCTAAAAAAATGCTAAAATTATTTTAAACACTAAGTGAAGATAGATTGGTCAAACCTAATTCTCTCCTAAGTGTCCAAAATCTTTCCTTGTCTAAAGGTTTTGTAAAGATATCCGCTAATTGGTGCAAAGTATTAACAAATTCTAGAACTGCATCTTCCTTAGTGACATGGTCTCTAATGAAGTGATGTCTTATTTCAATGTGCTTAGTTCTAGAGTGTTGGATGGGATTTTTAGTGAGACAAATAGCACTAGTATTGTCACACTTGATAGGAATGGTACCTACTTCAATTCCATAATCAAAAAGTTGTTGTTTCATCTATAAAACTTGTGCACAATAACTACCAGCTGAAATGTATTCGGCTTCAGTGGTAGATAATGCAACACAATTTGTTTCTTTGAAAACCAAGAAATCAGCATATTTCCAATGAATTGGCAAGTACCAGAGGTGTTTTTCCCATCTAATTTGCATCCTCCATAATCTGCATCAGAAAAGGAATGCAAACTAAAGCTAGAGTCTCTAGGATACCAAAGTCCTAAACTAGGAGTGTCTTTAAGGTATCTAAAGATTCTCTTAACAGATAGTAAATGTGATTCCTTAGGACATGATTAAAATCTAGCACATAAGCAAACACTAAACATAATGTCCAGTCTACTTGCAGTTAGATAAAGCAAAGAGCCAATCATTGACCAATATAATTTAATATCTACACATTTACCTCCTTCATCTAAGTCAAGCTTTGTTGAAGAGCTCATTGGAGTGTCATGAGGTTTGCCATTTTCCAGTCCAAACTTTTTGAGCATATCTTTGACGTACTTAGCTTGATTGATGAAGATGCCATCTATTCTTTGCTTGATTTGGAGTCCCAAGAAAAATGAGATATCCCCCATCATGCTCATCTCAAACTCACTTTGCATTAGCTTAGAAAATTCTTGGCAAAGAACATCATTAGTAGAACCAAATATTATATCATCAACATAAATTTGAACTACTAATAAATCTTTACCTTTATGCTTTAAAAACAATGTAGTGTCAACCTTCCCTTTTGAAAAACCTTTTTCAATTAAAAAGTTTGACAATATTTCATACCAAGCTCTATGAGATTGTTTTAAACCATAAAGCGCTTTTGTCAATCTAAGAACATGATCCGGAAATTTTGAATCTTCAAAACCTGGATGTTGTTCCACATACACTTCTTCCTTTATAAAACCATTTAAAAATGCACTTTTAACATCCATTTGATATAATTTAAATTCATAAAAACATGCAAATGCTAATAACATTCTAATTGCTTCCATCCTAGCTATGGGAGCGTATGTTTCATCATAGTCTATGCCCTCTTCTTGAGTATACCCTTGAGCAACAAGTCTAGCCTTGTTTCTCACTATATTACCACTCTCATCAAGCTTATTCCTAAATACCCATCTAGTACCTACAGTAGATTTATTACTAGGCCTTTCAACTAATGTCCATACTTTACTTCTCTCAAATTGATTTAATTCTTCTTGCATAGCCATAATTCAATGTTCATCTTTTAATGATTCTTTAATATTCTTAGGCTCTATGAATGAAATAAATGCAACATAATTACAAATATTTCTAAGAGAAGATCGAGTTGTTACCCCTTTGGATGGATCACCTATAATCTCACCATCATTGACATAGTTGTACTCTCTTGGATAAGATACTTCCCTTTCTTCAATGGTTGGATTCTCAAGAGGATCATGAGTTACCTCATCTTTTGTTTCTTCCTTTGATGATGGTTTTTCAACGTCATGTCTAACTTCATTTGTATTTATAATACCTACATCATCATTCACACAAGAATCCTTCCTCGAAAGGGGATTATCATCGAAAACAACATGTATAGACTCTTCTACAACTAAAGTTCTTTTATTAAATACTCGATAAGCTTTAGAATTTAAGGAATAACCCAAAAAAATTCCTTCATCACTTTTAGCATCAAATTTGCCAAGGTTTTCTTTACCGTTGCTTAAAACAAAACATTTACATCCAAAAGGATGAAAATAGCTAATGTTAGGCTTTTTATTTTTGAATATTTCATATGGAGTTTTCTTTAAAATAGGCCTAATCATTACTCGATTTACAACATAACAAGCAGTATTTGTGGCTTCCGCCCAAAAATATTTTGGCAAATTATTTTCACAAAGCATGGTTCTAGCCATTTCTTCTAAAGTTCAATTTTTCCTCTCAATAACTCCATTTTGTTGAGGGGTTCTAGGTGCTGAAAAATTGTGACTAATACCATTAGAATTACAAAACTCAGTAAATCCAAGATTTTCAAATTCAGTGCCATGATCACTCCTAACACTAGTTATAGAGTAACCTTTATCATTTTGGATTACTTTTGAAAATGTGATGAATTGTTCTAATGCTTCATCTTTAGTACTTAATAATAGAACCCAAGTATATCTAGAATAGTCATCTACCAAGACAAATGCATATTGTTTTCCACCCAAGCTAGTAGTCCTAGTTGGCCCAAAAAGATCTATATGGATCAATTGTAATACTCTACTAGTTGATACGTCATTAATGGATTTAAAAGAAACTCGCTTTTGTTTTCCTTTAGCACAAGCATCACAGATTTTATCATTATCAAATTTAAGCTTAGGCAACCCTCGAACTAAATCACCTTGAATTAGCCGTTGCAAAACACTCGTACTAGCATGTCCTAGTCTCCTATGCCATAACCAACTATCGTGTTCATCCTTAGCAATTAGGCACAAATTAGTCATATCAATAGAATCTAAATGCACCATGTATATGTTTCCTATTCTATGACCAACAAGCATAATCTGATTAGATGCAATGCCAATGACTTTACAACCATTAATATCAAACATGACATTGAATCCCTTATCACAAAATTGACTAATACTCAATAGATTATGCTTTAATCCATTCACATATAAAACATTCTTAATTTGTATGGAAGAGGTATTACTAATAGTACCAATACCTTCAATGTGACCTTTTGAATCATCACCAAAAGTCACTTCTCCTCTATTTTTGGCGTTAAGCTCAATGAACCGATTTTTGTCTCTGGTCATATGTCTTGAGCATCCACTATCAAGGTACCATGAATTTGGATTTGTTTCCCGTGCCTTGTAGCAATGCTCCTTTTCCTACAAACATAGATTAATTTCTAATTTTTTGGTACCCAAATTCTTTTGGGTCCATATTCATTAGTTTCCAAAAATCCTAGTCTCCTTAGGTATCCATTTGTGTAGGATATCCTTATCTTTAGTAGTAATGAGCTCTTTAGGAACCCATATACTTCTAATGATTTTTCCATTAGAGGTTCTTTGGGGACCTCTATGATTGTAGTTTTTAAAACTTTTTCTAACAAAGTTGGATTTTGAATTTTCTCCATTTTCAAAACGTTTTGTTCCAACTTTATCAAAAGAAGTTTTAAGATCATCAATTTTCTTTTGATGATCATCATTGACCTTTGAAAGTAAATTTTGTAAATCCAAATTTTTCTTTTCAAACTCTTCTAGTTTGATTTGCAAATCTTTGATTTTACTTTCAAGATCGTTGTTGGTTTTGGATATGAGTTTATTTTCATTTTTCAATTTTGAAACATCATTTTTATATTTTAAAAATAATTTCTCATAATCCGAAGCCAACCCATTATATTCCTATAATAACTCATCATAGGATAAATCATCAAAATCAGATGAGTTAGAGGTTACCTTAGAATCTTCCCCGAATGCCATCAAGCACAAATTTGCTACTTCTTGTTCCTCTTCATCGGAACCTTCTTCATCGCTCCATGTAGCCATATGAGCCTTGTGCTTATTCTTTGATTGACCCTTTCTCTTCAATTGTAGACAATCATATTTGACATGCCCCGGCTTTTTGCATTCATAGCAAATAATCGGGTCCTTCTCTTTTGGTTCATTTTTGAGGCCTTCATTTCGTTTGAATTTTCTTTCTCGGTAAGGAATCATCATTTTTTTGAACCGTTTGGCAAACAATGTCATTTCCTTGTCATCGTCATCTTCATCCGAATCACTCTCATTTTTTGTGGATTTGAGAGCAACTCCAATGTTTTTCTTCTTCTCCTTCTCCTTTGGTGTCTTTTCAATCTTATCAAGGTCCACCTCATCTTCAAACATCATTTCATGAATGAGGAGTGAACCAATTAGCTCTTCAAGAGTTAAGGACGTTAGATCCTTAGACTCGATGATTGTCGTCTTCTTTGATTGCCACGATTTTGGGAGGGAGTAGACTAACTTCCTCACAAGCTTTTCATTTGAAATGATCTCTCCATATGATTTGAGACCATTGACAATCGTTGAGAATCTATCCATCATAGCTTTGATATCTTCATTTGGTTTCATCCTGAAATTTTCATAGCTATGCGTTAGAATACTAATTTTAGATTTCTTTACCTCATCGGTACCTTCATGAGTGACTTGAAGTTTGTCCCATATTTCTTTGGCAGTTGTACAAGATGAAACTCTTCCGTATTCATCTGGTCCAAGAGCACAAAATATGATATGGATGGCTTTGGAGTTGAGCTGGAACATTTTTGTCTCTCATTCACTCCATAATCTTGGATGAGTGAGAGGCTTGAAGTATCCTTCTTCTACAACATTTCATGCTCCCATGTCACTTGCTTGAATGAAGTACATCATCCTATTTTTCCAATAGGCATAATTATCCCCATTGAAGAAAAGAGGCTTGTTGACGGGCATCAAATCGAGACCGGAGTCGAAGTTTGAAGTAGAGGCCATTGATGACTTTGATTATCGATGTAACTCTTCCCGAATCGACTCAAGAGGCAATTAAACCTTCAAATGAGTTAGGCTCTGATGCCAATTATTGAGTTAATTGATTGACGGAATCGGCCAAGAGGGGGGGTGAATTGGCAATAAAATTTGTTGTGGAAGCTTTTGCAGAAAATTGAAAGAAATTGCACAGCGATTTAGAGTGGTTCGACTTTCTCAATCAAAGAGTACGTCCACTACCTTAGCTATCGACACTAAGGATTTTCCACAAATTCACTAATTTGTCTTTCTTTTTGAGGACAAAGAGTAACCTTACAAACCCTCAAAAATTATACCCTTAATTCTTGAGAACACTCTCTCCCAAAGAGAATAATACAAATTTGCAAACTTACAAGGAAATCCTCACAAGGTAGATTGTTTGAACAATTCTATAACAAAGAAAAAAACACTCAATAATGAATACAATTGAGCACAATAAGTGTTCTTGAAAGCAAAATGAATACTGAATGAAAAATAGGCTTGAAAATCTCAAACTTGAGGTTTGATGTTTTCTCTTTGATTCTCTCTTGATTCTAGTTGCTTGATGTTTCTTGTTTTTTTATCAATGGCTTCTAAGCTTGATTAAATACACCTTGAATCACTTCTGAACGTTGGGGATCATTAATGAAGATAATATAGCCGTTTTAGTGTGAAATCAATTAATAAAACAGCTTGGAGCGTGGGGGGAATCGGTACCCCATAGGGGGAATCGGTTCCCTAAGTGTAAAATTCAAATATTTCGACCGTTGAACAGTGGGGGGAATCGGTACCCCCTGGGGGGAATCGGTTCCCTCCGAGCATACTGGAATTCTCGGAGCCAAACCATTCAGGGGGGAATCGGTACCCCTTGGGGGGAATCGGTTCCCTCTGAGCAATCTGGAATTTTTGGCTTTGAAATGGTTCGAAATATTTTGTAAAATCGTTTTGAAATTATTTTAAGATTAAAACTTAATTTTACACTTGATTAAAGATTAAAAATGACATTTGAAAGATTTGGAGTAATATTTTGATATTCGTATAATTATATCGAATATACTTAGAAAATCTTTTTGGAAAATCTTAAAATTCATTTAACTTAATTTGTTATATCGAAATATCAAAATGTTTTCAACACAAATCCAGGATGCTCTATTCGTTGCTATAAGTTCAATCTGAATCGCTCTTGGGTCTACATTACACTTGCTACACACTAATCTTTTCCACCAAGGGTCCTTCTCCGTCGTAAATTTCTAAGCCCATTTCCCAAGGAGTATTTTATTCAGTAAATTCATATTTGAAATACCAAGGCCTCCTAAATGTTTAGAAAGACACACAGTTGACCATTTAACCCAATGAATCTTCTTCTTCTCTTCTGGCTCTCAATACAAAAACTTGGCCATGATCAAATTTAGCTTCTTCAAGTCTTGAAGACCTGAGCTGAAATTCTGAAAATTGACAGATAATAAATGGGCAATGAGCTAGGCATTGCTTTCACTAGCACCACTCTCCCATCTAGAGACAAGGAAGTCGCTTTCCACCCTGCTAATTTTTTGTAGAATCTTTGAACTATCGGCTCCTATAGCACATTTAAATTCTTCCTCGCACCGAGAGGCAGACCCATATACTCAATTGGGAACTCCCCCGTAGAACACCCAAATTCGTCTGCCCATTCCTTCATAACAAACTCTTCCGTGTTAATTCCAACAATACTGTTTTCCCCAAATTCAACTGCAGCCCCAACATTAACTCAAAAATGCGAAGCACTCTACTAACAATCTTCAGCTGACCCAAAGAGGCATTGTAGAAGATTAGCATATCATCTGCAAACTCTAGATGTGATAACATGAAATAATTCCCTACCTTCACGATTTCAAATCCGCGAAAAAGCCCCAATTTTACTGCCTTAGACATCATCAAATTTAGCACTTCCCCGACCATATTAAATAACAATAGGGACAATAAACACCCTTGTCGAAGCCCTCTATAAATCCTAAACTCTTCCGTCGGAGATCCGTTGACTAAAATAGAGAAAGAGGCCGTCGAAGTGCACTTCAATATCCATGAGCACCACCTCATACCAAATTACATCTTCTTCATAATCTTTAACAACATCCCCCAATTGACACAATCATAGCCCTCTTGAAATCTACTTTAAACGCCACTCCTTTAAGTTTTTTCCTCCTCCAGTGGTCTATACCTTCATTTGCCAAGAAAGAATAATACATAATATGTCGACCCGGGATGAAAACAAACTGCGATGACCCTACTACATCATTGATACACCCTCTTAACCTCCTAGAGAGCACCTTTGATAACATTTTATAAAGAGCCCCCACAAGGCTTATCAGCTTGTAATCGTCTAACCCCTCCAGATTCAACTTATTAGGAATGAGCGTAATAAAGGAATGATTTATTCCATTATCCCGGTTTTCCCCTATAAAAAATCGTTGAAGAATCTCATTATTTCGGGCTTTAATTTGGGCCAAAAATTCTAGAAGAAGCCCATACTTAAACTGTAAGGACCTGACACTTTACTACTATCTGTCTACGCAATAGCCTCCCAAACCCCCTCCTCCGAGAAGGGTCTTTCCAACAAGCTTCTCTGATCTTTCAAGATCCTAGCTAAATTTAAGTCAATTGACGCCACATCTAGGGTGTTCTTTTGATTGTAGGCAGCTTTGAAAAAATCTCAGATTGTGTTTTTTATCTACTTTGGTTCTGAAATCAAACTGCCATATTTTCTTAAGTACTTAATTGTGTTAATTCTCCCCCTATTCGCAACGCTTTGATAAAAATAATTCGAGTTCCTATCCCCGTCTTTAATCCATTTTACTCGAGATTTTTGAAACCAAATTTGCTCTTCCTTTCTGTACAGATCCCACAAATCCCTTCTTGCTTTAAGCATTTCTTCCCTTGAAGCCACCACAGTCCCCTGTTGTAAAGCCACCTCCATCTCATGCAACTTTTTTTCCAACTCTAGAATCGACCTCGTTTGCTTTGAATAATCATTGCTAGACCACCCCTTTATTGACTTTTTTATCTTTTTGAGAATGCCCATAACACCTTTTTTTCCCTTATCCCTATATGTGTATTCTCTATCTCTTTCTCCATCATTTCTTGAAACCCTTCCTCCTCGAGCAAATAATTGAAAAAATATAAAGGGCTTTGGACCCCAATCATACCCTCTATTCTCCAACATAATAGCACTATGATCATACAGCGATTTTGGGAGTAAGTGTTGCGATAGATTTAGAAAAACTGCAGTAAACTGACAGTCTAGAAGGAATCGATCCAATCTAATCTCTATAGAAGCTTCTCTATTATTACTCCACGTAAAGCGACTACCCAATAACGGTAAATCAATCAAATTTACCTGCATCATAAAATCGATGAACAACTGCATCGAATATCTATTCTGTGACACCCCAATTTTCTCCTCACGATTCAGAAACACATTAAAGCCCCCTATACAGAAAGGAACATATAGTTGCCCAATGAAAACCATAAGTTCCATAAGAAAGTCTTCTTTTTCGGACTCGACAGACGACCCATAAACAATTATAAAAAAACCTTGAACACCTGCTTCCTTATCTTCTCCCCGAATCGTAATAAACCTTCTATGGATATGTTGTTGCTTTAAAATAAATACATTCTCATCCCACAGGCTTATCAAATCCCCTAATGTACCAATCGAAGACACTACTACCACTCCCCGTAAATACTTCTCCCCAATCTTTCTCAATAATGTCGGCCTCATTGACTCCAATTTCGATTCCTGAATGAAAATAATAGTCAGCTTATTCTCACCAATCAATCTTCTCACTGCTCTACCCTTCTCCTTTCTGCCCAACCCCCTTACATTCCAAGAAATTATTACCAGCTCAAACATTAATTAAAGATACAATTACCTTCAAGCGAAGCGAGACTTAATTCCCATTCCTCCTCTTTCTCTCCTTATTCAACTTGACTACTTTATCAACAAACACCTTCTTCTTATCCCGAAAAGTTATACCCATCGTATTGTTTATTTTCCACGTATTTTCCGCTTCTTCCATATCGTCTGAACCTCTCGAAGATATCCAGGGACAGGTATTGTCCTTATCCGATGCCACTGACTGCCCATTCTTCGATATTCTGTTGTATAGAAAATCAGAAGAAACAAAAGTTTCTTTTCAGTCAAACAGATGAAAAATACTACTTCATGATTAAATTCTGTTATGAAATAAAATTTTGTATAATTTAATCTTTTATCTCATATTGAGTAGTTATTTTTGAGCAATTATATTATTATTTCTAACTACTATAGAATTTTTTTAATATGAAAAGTTAAGCACGTTTAATGTATTAAAAAATTAAGTTTATTTCTTAAAGTAAGTAAATAAAATTTTGTATAATTTAATCTTTTATCTCATATTGAGTAGTTATTTTTTGAGCGATTATATTATTATTTCAAGAATTTCACTAAATTAAAGAATATATTTAAACTTCATCGATAATTTTAAAGTGGGTTTAATTAAAAAAAATAAGTGTTTAAATTATATCGCTTTCTTAAATAAGTGTTTAAATATTTTTTAATTCATTCAAATGTCTAACATTATAAATATTACTTCAGGTACTCGGTTGTAACGTCCTTTAAAAAACTTTGATACGTGACATGTATCATATTATGTTATTTTTGATCATTTTTATTTTAAAAAAATAAAAAAAATATTATATTTAAAAAATAATTATAATTTCTCTCAAATTATAAAAAAACCTCAAATCTCTAAAATATTTAAATCTCTAACCCTAGCAGGATCCCGATTTGTAGCATTGGGTTCATTAGATACACATGTTGATTGACTCTTGTTCTGGTGATTTTTTATGGGGTTATGGGTCGTCGAGTAGGTGTGAGGTCAAGTGGAGATTCATTGACAGAAAAGGACGACGACCATAGTAAGTTATGAAGTTGAAATTATGGTTTAAAAGTTTTGGAATATTTTTAAAGTTTTTAAAAAAATTATTAATTTTAAACATAATAATATTTTAATTTTTTAATTTTAAATAAAAATTTTATAATTATAAGAACGTGACATGTGTCTTTTAGCGGTATGAGTCAAAGTATCTAAAGTGATAACATTTGTAATATTAGATATTTAGATGAATCTAAAAAAATTGAACACCTATCTAAAAAGACGGTATAATTTAGAGAGTTATTTTCTAATTAAACCTTTTAAAGTATTATCATTCTTTAATTTTTTTTCACAATATATTCTTAATTTTAATCACTGTCCAAAAATAATAAACGATCTTATGTTCGTAGGAAAAAAGTTTCTTTCTTTAGCCACTTGCAAAAATAAGTCACGGGCTCACGGCCGACCAAACACCAAAAAAAATACAGCGGTCGGTCGGATCGATTCTACGTTGCACTTCCCTCGTTTTCTGGTAGAATCCGACGCCGTTTCCTTTTTCGTAAACTTTAAAATTAGAAAACTCGAAGTAGAAGATGGGAAGGCAAGGCCAAGGTAATTGGGAGATGACCAGGTGTCCACTCCATAATCCGCACCTCAAGCTATATTTCGCTGGCCATTCCCTTATTTGCATTCTCGAAGCATCAGAATTTAATTGTCTTCCTTGACCCAGAACCATTTATCTTCCTTTAATTATTTACCTCCCCATCTGCTTGTTTTCCCAGGCAAAAAACAAAAGAAAGACAAAAAGAAAACCCATACATTTTCTTTTTGTTCTTTGAATCTATCTGCAACTAGCCCAGGAGGTTGATAATCGAAGAAAAATGGTTCAAGTGAAGGAATTGTATGTGTTTTCCTGGGTTTGTTTCGTTGTTATTTTTCTTTATTTTTTGCTCTAACTGATGAATTTTATTTTATTTGTGGGGACACCTTGAAGCCGAATTGTGATGCCTATGTCCTTGGAAGAGGTAAATTCAAAGTTTTAAATTTTGGGATTGAAATAAGATGTTGAATTCTGGGGTTTTCTTACCTTCCCTTTGTTTTGCAGTATCGAGTGGCTCAAGCGTACATGGTATTGAAGATGCAGCAGCAGAGTACAAATGAGGCTGAAGGCGTTGAAGTCTTGGAGAAAAGACCTTTTGAAGATGATTTATATGGAAAAGGTCAATACACTTCCAAATTATACCGTTTGCAGAGGTAATTCTTTATCACCTTCGCTTTTCCAAGATCATATTAATTAAATGAATCTTTACCATTAGCAAATATATGTTTCTTAATCCCCTGGTGTTCCTATACATTGCTACATTATATTGGTAAATTATCTAAATTCGCTTGCATTATGCATGTATGACTTATGGCCTTTGCTTTGTCTGCTTAACATTCATTGAGATGGAATACTGTAATATTTTGTTGTCTATTTGATTTCTTATTTTTTTTGCACTAATTTATACAGCAAAGCACCTTCTTGGCTTACGACTTTAGCACCTAAAGCTGCTCTCGTCATGGAAGAGGAATCTTGGAATGCATACCCAAGATGTAAAACAGGTTCGCAATGTCGTTGCAATCATCCCCCATACCTATCGTTGCTTGAGTTCATTGTATAAGTTATATTAACATTTATCTTTCTGTTGTTTACAAAATGGATATCATATTTCCCAGTGATCAAGGTAACTCTTCGGTTTCACTTGGACATGTTTTCTGGATGTTAATGTCAAATGTTACTATTTCCTGTCAAAGCATGCTCATATGTCTCAAATTTGTGCAGTGCCCTTACTTTGCCAAGCTTTGTGTCACGATCGAAACAGTCCATCTGGAAAACAATGGCAAATCCGAAAATGTAAGTTTCTTTGAAAGTCATTTTAATTAGATTTTCTGTAAGGTTCTTATCCAACCCAGAATCTAATATTGGCATTAATCATTGGAATGTTTTGGAAGTGTTAATTTGAGGGAAAGTTGCATAGTGTCCTTTCAATTGTATTTTTGCATCTCTTAACTGCGAGGTTTGCAAACAGGTGCATGGTTTAAATCAAGAACAACTGAAAGCTAGACAGGTAGAATCCATCGATATCACTTCACCGACAACAGATTACTGGAGTTATGCGGTTGGAAGTTGTGATTTTGACTTTACCAAATTCAAATCTGAAAAAACCGGCCGCGGTCCACTTTTGGAAGGATGGCAGGTTGGTATTTTATCTTCTGTAAGTCAATCATCTAATAAATACATGCATAGATAGATGAAGCAACTCAATGCATCTTTCTGCACCGGTTTTTTCAATTATTAGCGCTTCATGGAATTTGTGTTCTTCTCCACACCCTCTGTCTCCTTTATCTTCTCCTAAATCCACAGTCACGAACCTTGCATGGTACTCTAAATAGTATTCATGTGACATTTGATATATTTTTGTGTAGAAAAGATATTCAGCCTTGATGCAACAATGGATCTAATTGATGGAATCTTTCGGACCATATCTAATTATCTGTTACATCTTCAACCAAAATTTAGTTTGTCAAAGATCATATGTGATATTGATATTTGCAGGACAAATGTGATCCAGTAATGACAGCGTATAAATTGGTTACAATAAATGCTCCATATTGGGGATTCGGTTGTAAACTTGAGCAGGCTTTGCTAGCGGTAAAATTTCTTAAGACCTCAATCTTTAGATGTACTATTCGTTGATCTTCAAAAAATTAATCAAAGGAAAATCAACTGTTGGAAGTGTTGAGCATCCATAGTCCTTCTCGCTCACTTATACTTAAAGCCGGTAGTAATTTTGTATCATGTATCTCTTATGTAGGGTGAAAGAGCTCTCTTCGTGGAAAGTCACCGGAATTGTTTTCGTTGGATTGATGAATGGTTTGGGATGACAATGGAACAACTAAGTGAACTTGAAGCACAACAAGGTGATTGCTTACTAAATCAGGTTAGACTCCTCTATTTTAAGGAGCTCAGCTTTTTGAAGAACATGGTGATTGCTGTGCATTTCTTCACTGTTAGAAACCTTTCATTTGGGGAAATATTCTGAATCTCATAAGAAAATTTGTTATCTGCATTGTCTGCATGTATCGATTCCTATTTATTGACCGGTATCCTTTGCATTTAAACAGAAAATTGGCAAGCCGATTTTGCTGACAGACACTGAGGATTGCGAGTCAAGCTTTCCCGATAACAGCTAAACTCATTTACAGCAAGTGGTAAAGACATGACTTTGAAGCAGATACCGTGTTCTTTTGTTGAGAGATACATGAAAGGATTAAAGAACAACCATATACAGAAACCCAAAACCGGGGTTCCTACGTTGTAATGACAGTGAACATTGAGCTTCATTGTTTACATTTTTTTTCCAAAGTTTTACATTAGATTTTGTGGAAATATGTGCCATTCATATTTTTTTCTTATTATAAGAAATTATACTAATTTTAATTATTATTTATCATAAACTGTAAAAAAAAAAAGCATTACATTACCCATTTTTTATCATATATAGTTGAAAACGACTGATATATGGATTGTCTAAACACAAACAAGGCATAAAATGGTATTCTAAAACCAAAAAACCATACACAAATCACAAATACATGCACACATAGATAAATTTTTCCTGAATAAAAGGAAAGGCCTCCATTCGTGTTTAAAATGTTCCTAAGATGCTTTCTATAGCTGAATCCTGCTTGGTTGTGCTTTTGTCATCCTTGCCTCGCCATAAGGTTCGTCATTGTCCATCCTCTTATTGTTTCTGAAAGCGGCGCAGGCGACGACGTAGAAGATGACTAAAAGGATGAGCACGACTATGTTGATCACCGACACCTTCCTCCAGCTCTTCTTCAGGTTTCCCAGCACGCCTGCCTTGCAGGAATCGCATTGATAGCACAGCTGCTGTTGGTCGTTGCTCCATCGGGAGCAGTCGGTGTCGGTTCCGATCATCATTCCGCTGGTGTCCCATAGCGTCTCGTTGACATAGACAAAGCTGCAGTCTGAAGGGGGCTTGCAGCAACCAGACTACAGACACAACGTGTTTCGATGGTTAAACTCGGTTTAACTTGAAATTCAGATTCTAAAGTCGGTTCAAGATGGATGTACAGTGGCATTAGATTCAAAGGAAAGTATTATAATTAGCACAAAATCCAACATCGATTAACGCACCAAAAATTAAATGAATGAATGACCCTCAAACTCGATTTAACTTATGGCATCATTTAATCATATATTAACTTCATTTCAGTGTAAGCATTTATTAAGATTTAATGTTTAACACCAGGCCAGATGAGTCACCCTCCAATGAATTTTATATCATTATCAACAATATGAAAAATAATGGTGTTTAATAGAATAGCGATTTGAAAAGGATTTTTTAATTATTTTATATATATTTTTAAATTTTATTGTAAACATTGACAAGTTTAAAGGGTTTAATATTTATTAAAAAATTAATTAAAACTAACTTATATATATATATGATCATCAAACACAGCTTATTAATTTTTTCTAGTACTCAGCCGATGAACCTCAATATAGTCTTTAAATTTATCAAAGTTTACTAATATTTTATAATATAAAATATCATTTTATAACAATTTGATAAGATTAATAATACTTTTTAATTTAAAAAAATTCGATGATAAAAAATCATTTAAACAATTGCCCATAACAAATACTAAAACTAATATTAATCAAAATTAAAATGACTTCCTTACTAATATATATCATAAACAATTTATTGAAAAAAACTTACTAAAATTAAAAAATAAAAATAGTTTTTTATCCGATATTCGAATAATGGGATCTTAGTGCAAGAAAATGTTGCATACCTGGATAGGGCTGAGCTTCCTCATGGAAAACATGTCAAAAGTTTCAGAAACGCCATTAAAACTCCTTCCCATCTTGCCACAAACTTTAGAGTCCCTAATACAAGAACTAATCTTAGCCCAGTACTGTTCATCCACCACTCGGTCTTTAAGCCACCCCGAGTAATCCCCCAAGTAATACTCCAAGTAGCCTTTGTTCACCACCGGCCGACCCGACCCTTTTTCAGTCACGGCGTACGCAAAGATTACGAACCCGAAGAGCGCCGCGATGATGAACAACATGACGAAGAGGTAAAGCCGCAACAAGAAGGTGTTCCTATAACAAGCTCCGGCGAAACCCGCCAAGGAAACCGCCATGATCGACGCTCCGATAACTACCAACGGCCACTGCAAGAACTTCAGACAGTCGGTGTTGTTGGCTCTGCTGCTCAGCCATATTCCGCCACCCAAGATTACTATTGATAACAAAAACGTTAAGAAGTTTAGTAACCCTATCAAGTGATTGCTGGCTCTCATTTTACTATTTTTCTTTCTTTCCGATTTGATCTCTTTGGAAGTGTAATCTGCTTCTTTTACAGGATTTTGTTTTTGGGTCTTCTTTTCTACTGAGAGAGGAAGCTGCTTTGAAGTTAATGAAATGGAATGGATTTGTTCGATGCAGGGCGTTTCTTATTTTATTTTATATATGCTTGATGGTTATATTAAGGAAAGTACTCGCTTTGGGTTTTCGACACGTGGATGTTTTGAAATGACAAGAAGACCCTTATACTTTAGTATATTACTAAAAAAACTATTTTAATTTTTTAAATATATAAAACGATATACTCGTTAGTCAAAGAAAGCATCATCAACGACAAAATGAATGAGTAAATGATATGGTGAAATTTTTTTTAATATAATCCAACCCAGGGATTATTTCTCAATCTATGGTGAATTACATAGTACTAACTGAAAAAGATGTCAAGTGTTTCACGCGTCTTCAAGTTAAATATGAAGACTCCACGATTGTATGGTGTCTTTAGGCAAATGGAGAAGACTCCACGACTGCATGACGTCTTCAGACAAATGAAAAAGATTCGAAGAGTGTACGACATCTTCATACCAATAAAAATTCTAATTCAAAAAATAATTCAATGGATACTTTTATGGGAAAATTATTTTTCCCACAACCGTATATGGAGAGGAAGCCCATCATCAACGATGTTTTTGTCATAGTCAAAGGGAGCAGAACAACGTTATTGATGGATTGACAATTTTTGGGAGAGATAAAGCAGTCGGTTTTATGTTTTTCTCAGAACCACCGACGAAAATTGATATGTTACTTCAAAAGGAACGTTTGATTCCTAATTAGTTCTTTTTGCTATGTTGTTGTAATAAAAAACAACGTTTTATCTTATACATATTGAACAAACACATTTATAATTATTATAAGTAAAATATGACGGTGAATAATCAGTGAAAGTCCGATAAGTAAAAAAGCTAAATCAATGCAATTTTCAGTTAAATTATTAAACTATTACATAAGATGATTTAGTTAAAAATCAAATAACTATAAATTATAGTAATGTTTTTCGTTACACACTAAATATGATAACATATATAATTATTGTTTAATAAAATTTAAGGTATTTTTCATTAAAAAATATTATATTTATATTTAAGAGGATAAAAGAATTTTGGTAAGAAAAATTAAGATTTTTTTTTGGGATAATCAATCTATTCATCCAAAGAGAGCAGCAAGCTGCTACAAGTTACAAATACAACCAGTTACATGAGTTCCCAATCAATGCACAATTGCCTATTTACATTATCCACTCTATTTATATCACACATATACAATTTTGTTCTAACAACTCCCTTTATAATATCTATAATTGTATCAGGCGAACGCGACAATCCCCTAAAAATACGATGGTTGCGTTCTTCCCATTTAAAATAAACGAATCCAGTCCATGTTAGTTTTAGAATGTGGACTAACAGGGACTTGCCTTTCCAATTGCAAGACATCCAGCCAAGCATGTCCTCCCAGCTAAAACTCTGCTGCTGTAGCCTACAAGCACGCAAAATAGAGTCCTAGATTGCTTTCGACTAAGAGCATTCCAAGAACAAGTTATTTCTTGATTCCAGTCCAGTTCCACAAAGTCTGCAACCAAGGCCTGTCACCACACCAAACCTAGCCAATCTATCCTTTGTAGAAAGCCTATCAAGGATTGCCATCCAAGTGATCAGAGAGTGTTTAGGGACATGAGCAGGAAACCAGACTAGGCGATGCCAGATCACCTTTTCCTTCTTTTCTCGGATTTTGTCCCATATCCAACCACCTTTAACCTGTGCCCAGTTAACAAAAACAAGAAACAGAACTCTGGCCTCCACGCGAAGCTTGATCAACTTCCTAAGTATCCGGCTGAAATGAGATTTATTCCCAACACTCCAATAATCCTCATGCTTGAAACAATAGGCTTTGATCCATGCTATCCACAAGGAACCCTCATCAGTAAGAATATTCTTAACAAGTAAGAAACATCAGGTCTTATTCCAATCAACTAACCTTCTAAGCCCTAAACCCCCCTCAGATCTAAGGGAGCATACTTGATTCCAACTAACCCTGGCTCCTCTAGATGATGTGTCATTACCTTTCCAAAAGAACTGCATACAAAGTCTTTCAATATCTTGTATCACACCTTTTGGCAAAACAAGTTGCTTGCTCCAGTAGCTGAAGATGCTAAATAGAACTGTTTTAATGAGTTGCAGCCTCCCACCAAAACTTAGCTTCTTACTTGACCACTGTCTCTGCTTATCCCTAATCCTCACCAAAAGGGCAGAACAATCCTTTCCCGAGAGCTTACGGGTCACAAGGGGCACCCCCAAGTATCTAACAGGGAGCTGGCCTATTCAAAATCCAATTACTCTTTGAATCTGTTCTAAGACATCATCATTCATCCCACAAGCATAAATCTCAGTCTTAGAATAATTTAACTTTAGTCCAGACATCTCATAAAATTTGTCAAGGACACTTACAACTCCCAACAGTGAGTTTATAGAGCTAGAACAAAAAAGTAATAAGTTATAGGCAAAGCATAGGTGTGTAAGAGATATTCTTTTTCACCTAGGATGGTATTTGAAGACACCATTATTAACTACAACATCAAGCAAGCATGAGAGCACATTCATGACCATGACAAATAGGTAAGGAGACAAAGGGTCTCCTTGCCTAACACCCCTTGCACCTCTTAAATAACCCATTAGGCTACCATTCAAAGCTATTGAGTAGCTAGGAGATGCAACACAAGCTTTGATCTAATCACAAAACCTAGCAGGAAGTCCCATAGCTCCAAGAACATTAAGAATGAAGTCCCAATTAATTGAGTCAAAAGCTTTCTGCAAGTCAATCTTAATTGCACATCTAGGGGAAAGATTCTTCATAGAATATCCTTTAACAATCTCTTGAGCTAAAAGGGTATTATCAGTAATGCTTCTACCCTTGACAAAAGCTGATTGACTAGCTGAGATCATGCCAGGGAAAAATTGGGCCAATCTAGTGACCAAGATCCTAGTGATACAAACATTCAAAGATTTTGGCACTAGGACAATTGTAGTTGCATTAAAAGCTGATAATAATCAAGAAGTATTAAAAACATACCTCACAACACTTATGAAGTCCCTGCTAACAATCCCCCAAGCAGTCCTGAAGGACCAAGATGCATGTCCATCAGGCCCTGGACTTTTGTCTTTCCCCTGTCTGAACAAGGTTTCTTTAATTTCCATATCTGAAATGTCCTTAATCAGGACCCTATATGTAACACCCTTAACTCATATCCAACCCGAATACAAGTCTGAGATGTCACATTGACTTTTCAAACTTTGACTCTTATGGAAAATCCCGGGAATTTTTAAAACTTTCATTAAAACAAAATACATTAATTTACATAAGACCATAAAATACAAAATTGATCAGAGTATTCATAATTAACACTTATTACATGCCAACATTCTATACATAACCAAGTACATACTTTGTCAATTACTTCTGATCTGATCTCTTAGTAGTATTGCTGTCCGTGCTACTTCTATTTTCACTTTTCCTGATTCTTGGTACCTACGTGTAAATCACTTACACGCTAAGTCATAGACTTAATGAGGCAATAAATGAATATGCAACAATAAACTTATGAATGTTCATACTTACCATTTGATCATAACATTTCAATATGTATGTATCTTATCGCACGATAACATATAATGCACATACGAAACTTACCTTCTTGTATCACTTTCACTGTAAATCTGCATTTCAATTGTATAGCCCATGTATATTATTGAGAATAGAGGTATGTGAGTACATTGAGGTTGTGCACTAATACTGTCACCACAGCTCGTATCAATTCCCTCATAGGGCACCGAACCTTAGTTCAGTATTCGTCTCGTAGGACTATTATCTATGTCCCATAGGACCCCTACATCCCGAAGGACTACATCCCGAAGGACTATTATACCCTACACTCTTGGCATGCCAATTACACCTATAGTTCTCATATCGTATACTATGGGCATTATTGTTATATTTCATATGTTCATGTACTCATATCATTTCTCTTGTGATCATGTATCTCATATCACTTCATATCATGTTCTCATATCACATGTCATATCACATATCATATCACATGAACATATATATTTCTTATGCATGTATCACAATAATTATCATGTATGCATGTTCACCACTACTATATTATAAAAATCAACTTAGGGATTAGACTTATCACAAGTCTTATCCCATTATAATATACATATAGTATGCACTCACCTTAATTTTGCTTTGATTCGATTCTAATCCTTTGATCGTTCCAGAATAAGCTTACTTTTAGTATCTACATAATCACACATGGATTTATATCAGTATTATAACTAATATACTCTAATGTTTCACTCTTTAGACTAAGAGAAAAGTTAATTTCATCTTTTAATGAAGGTATGCATCGATGCACTACTGATGCATCGGTGCATAAAAGGTATTCGATGTATTATTATTGATGGGATGCATCGATGCACTCCTTATGCATCGATGCACCAATTGTATTCGATGTTTCATTATTAAATGGGATGCATCGATGCACTACTTATGCATCGATGCATGAATTGCATTCGATGTTTTTATTTTAAAAGAGTGCATTGATGCACTACCAATGCATCGATACACCTTCAAACAATTTCTGGGTTTTAACCTTGATGCATCGATGCACTATGAATGTGCATCGATGCACTCTGCCCGAAATCCTCTTTTTGAACCCGAAAATTCATTCATTTTGGATTAATCCTTCATGTTTAATCCTCTTTTCTTCTTAACTCTAGTACACATCCTTAAACCAATTTATACTCATTTATTTCATCTTAAACCTTCAAATCATATCCTTCATATGTAATTCAAGAATTACATTAATAAATCAACATGTTTGAATTCCGCTTTTAACACTTCGTATATCTTAACTAGATGATGAAGTCAATATAACTTTCAATTCTAGTTATGAACTCTATTCCAAGATTTCATTTAAGAACTTCAAACCTTAAATCTCTCCTAACTCAATCATCCTTTGATGTTAAGATAACTTAAGCTTTCCTTAAGCTTAGTTATCATCTAATAATCAAAACTCAATATTAAATTTAACAAGAAACTCAATAATCAGAAATCTTACCTTTACTTTGGTTCACACGCACAAGGAAGAAAGAAGAAGAAGAAGAGAACTCTGGAAGCCTTTGATGTTCTCTCCTTTTCAACCCACTTGTACTCATATATATCCTTATCCATTCTTTAATTAATTTTCCTTGCAAATGACTCTTTGGCCCTTCCATTCCTTCTTCCTTTCAATTAAATTCTACACAATCATTTACATATAAATCTTTATACTATTCATTTCTTCTTTTTTTTAATCACCAAAATCTGAAACTTTCCAATTTAGTCACTAACCCGGTATTGAGGATGTTACATTATAAGCTCTAGCAGGCAAGGAATGATTCAGAAGGTCCCTTAACCACTCAGGTTGGCAGCCTTTAACTGAGGGGCTCTAAATGTGTTGATGATATTCCTTCAAAGGTTTCAAGATACTGCCCAGCATCATTCTTGATAACCCTTATAGTATTTGTCTTCTTGTGAGCCTGAACTTTTTGATGAAAAAACTTGGTATTTTATCCCCATCCTGCAGCCAATGTATCTTTGCTTTCTGTTTATAAAAATCCAGCTCAGTAGTTTCCAGGCTAACCAAATCTACCTGGATTCTTCTTTCCTCTTCAATTCCAGATTGACTAGAACTAGCCAGGTTGGATAATTGGATATGCTCAAGCTCAGCCCTCCTAGCAACAACCCTGGCAGAAATATCAGAGTAATACTTCTTGTTCAGCTCATTTAGGACATGTTTTAATCTCTTCAGTTTAGTGAACAACACCTGTATTGGGTTACCCCCACAACTATCCAACCAAGAACCCTCCACACTACTCAAATATTCCTCATTTGCAGTCCAGCAATTGAAGAACTTGAAGGGCTTTGGCTTGTGAGCCTGAATACCCTTCTGTGTCCAAATGATTCTAGGGCAGTGATCTGACACACCAGGAGCCTTAAATTCTGCATAGGAGTCTGAAAAATCCAGCAGCCACCGAGTATTAATCATGATCCTGTCCAGTTTCCTAGCCAGATAGGATCCCTCCTGCTTGTTTGACCAAGTGAAAAAGGGACCCACATAAGGATGGTCCTGCACCTCCAAGTCATCAATGCATTCTTGAAATTCCTCTATGTCGAGTGAAACATGTGAGCCCAAAGTGGAAAAATCAAAGCTCTCTTGGGCATTGGCAAATGGCATTGAAGTCACCACCAATCACCCAAGGACATGAACCAATCTCCCTCTCCAGAGACCTCAAATGCTCCCATAAATTCCTCCTCTGCTGACAACTGTTACTGCCATAAACTGTTGTTATAACAACTTTGTGGCCAGCCACATCCCCTATGATCGAGAGGGCTTGGTCACACCCCCTCAATACTGAAAAAACCAGACTTTTCCTCCACAAAACCCAGATTCTGCCACCATCAATGTATTCATAATTTGCAGCATTATGCCACTCCTCATAAGTAACAGTAAACATCTTAGACTTATTTATTCTTCTGACTCTAGTTTCCATAAAACAGGCTACATCAACACCAAGATTCTCTAATCTCTTCATTGCTCTTCCTTGCTTAAGGGCATTATTAACACCCCTTACATTCCAAAAATTAAGATTTATTTATCACTGACAAATGAAATTTAAATAGAGAAAAAATTGAATTTTATATGAACTTGTAGTGATGTTGTTTTAATTACAAATTTTATTTTACTGATCTAATTTTTTTGTCACATATAAAAGATTTATGTTGTTAATATATGTGTGTCTATTTAAAATATATTTATGAATTTCTTTTTTTTATGTTATAATATTATTAGTTATTTAATGACAACATGATTAGAACAATAATGGTTTAAAATTTATGTAATAAAATTTTAAAAAATAAATTGGAATGATTAAAAATGTGAAAGTTAAATAATAAAAATTTATAAGTTAATCACAAGAATTGAAGCGGTGATGTAAGTGAAGATAACAGTTATCATTTTATTTTGATATAAGAAAGATTGTTTTCTTGACTCTTGGAAAAGGAAATTGCTTCGTTGACTTTAGAGTAGGTATCTTGTGACGTAGTTTGAGTAAAGCTACTGATGACTTGCCATATAAACGTTTCAAGTGAGTTACTTGGAAATTACTCAACAAATTGTATGAAGCTCCATTCCATGTGAGATCTGACGGTGAAGAAATTTAAATTTTATTAAGGGGTTTTTCTCGGCTCTATTTTCTTCGAGAGGTCACTGGAAGTTTTCATATAATCGTTAATATTTGATGTAATAATTAATTAGTTTTGAATATAATGTTATAAAAATTTATTATAAAAATAATTATTTTATTTTTATTTTTGTTGATCTATTATAATGTCAAAACTTCAAAATGTGTATAATTTAGGGGCGGTTAGTTTGAAAATTGAGAAAGTAGAGGGTGACTTACAAAATGTGGCAGTTTTGGACGGTTAAGATTCGGATGTGGTCTGATTGAACGAAACAAAATAGCATCTATCATTAATGGATAACGTGGTGGACCTCTATCCAAACCTACCTATGGATTGGCATGGGACTCGAATATGACGGATTCTAACTCGATCTGATTTGATCGAGTTGGATTTTTAAAAATATTTAGGTTCGGGTTGGGTTAGATTCGGGTTTAAGGTGAAAACTATCCGACCCAAATTGGAAAAAATATTATTTTATCTTATATATTTAGAAATAATTACAATAATATCCCTCTATATATTTATTTTTTCAATTAAATCATTGTTTTTATTGAATAAAATAATAATTTTATTATTATTATTTCGGGTCGGGTCAGGTTCGAATTTTATCTCAAAAAAATAATTCGAGCTTAGGTCGGATGAAAGTTATATATTTTCGGATCGGGTCGGATCGTAAAATTTTATGGTCGGCCCATCCCTAAACCTACCCCATCACTCGCACGCTATTTTTCTTTTTACGAATAAATCTGTAACTTATTAATATCTCATGGAATTGTAAATTTAATTATAAATGTATAATTATCAATTTATCATCTATATTAAAGAAACATTATTAGAAGTAATAGGAAAATTGCTTTGGAGTCCCTTTAATGAAACTTTAGATTATTCTATTAATAAAGTTATACTTTTGCCAAGAAATAAAGTTTTACAAATACATCATAACTCAATATAACGATATACAGAAAAAATCTCCATGTTATTAGCATAATATTCTAACAATTATTTATTTAATTTTTAATAAAATACAAATTATAGAGAATTTAATTACAACTTAAATAAGTTTCTTTATTAAACCAAGGGATTACAAATTAGTATATATTCCAAATATTCTCAATCATTTGATAATGGACGCTCAATTATCTTTTCCGCACTCATTGATGTTCGAACCCGAACTTTTAGGAATAATTTAACTATAATACTATTTTTATAAATCTTAATTTAAAATGAAAAGAATTTTATATTAGATATTTTTAATTAATTTTCTCTTATCAACAAAATCAAGCTAAACTTTAGGGGGGACAAAATTCCTTATAATTAAATAAATTAAATAACAAGTTAGATCATAAATATACTTATGATAAAACTTAAAATTTAAATTAATAAAAAAATAATTTATCTTTTTTACTTTATTCATTTACGTTTATGATAAAAAGGAAATGTTATATCATGATATTTAGAAAGACTAAAATCTTCTTTACTTTATTCATTTACGTTGTACTATCAGTTAAGAATCGATCGAGAAAATAGATGGATAATTGTTCCCTTGAAAATTTAAAATTATCATATATTTTAAATTATTTTTATATAATTTTTGTTGAAAATTTATTTTCACTCATTGAATCTTATAAGTTTAAGTTCTTCCTTTAAATTTAAATTTATCTCCTTAACACAAAATCATGGATACGTTGATGTTGTCAATTGCTAAATAATCATTCTGGCATAGATAACTAATTTTGTCATTCTTCCCTGGCAGGCCTCTTTGCTGTAACTGGGCTACACGTGCTTGCTTAGTTGGGCTTCTCTCCTCCATTGTTTACTAGGCTCCATCTTGGTCACTGCTGCCGGGCAAGGTCTTCTCTTTTGGACTCAATGTTGTCCCGGTGAGTATAGGTGCCCCCGTAATTTCTTTTCTCATTATCTCACTATTCCCTCCTATTCCCAATTCCATTAGCCCTAACCCTATTTCCCTTTATCCCGTGTTCATCCCCGATTGCTGTCCTTTCAGTTCTAATTGCTCTCCCTCATCCCTAATGCTTTGGCTCCTGTCATAACACGATCGGTTTTGGGGTTTGGCGGATGATGGCGATGGGTGGGTTTCTGTTCTGTAGCGGCGGCGGCAGTAATGGCAGCGACCGACGATGGCTGTAATGAAAATTTGAAATTAGGAATTTAAAGTTTTGGGTGATTTTTTCGTATTTTCGTATTTTTTTATTTTTAAAATATATATTTTTTAAATTAAAAACGTAATATGTGTGACTTTATGAATGACTTACGATTTTTTAACAACCGTGACGGATTATGTACTTAAAATAATAATAATGAAAACATTATATTCTTATATTTAGCGAAAAATATTTTATAGATACTTAAAGTGAAAAAGAATATTTTTATACACTAAGTTTATTGTTCGTTCATCTTTTACATGATTTAGTTAAGTAGTAAGTTGTATGTACCAAAAAATAATTAAGTAGCAAGTTGTGTAAGATAAAATATTGAGTGTAATTAATCTTTCTCAAAATAATTTATGGAAAGTCTGTTGTACAAATAATTTTTACAGTGAATCAAGTGTTTTCAGTGTAGGTAGTACAGACAAATTTTTACGTTAACGACGAACTTTTAAAATATAGAGAAGAAGAATTTCAAAAATTTTATAGACCAAAACATATCATTAATATATGTTAAGCAAATATTAAAAGAGTGAGGTGGGGTGTGTGCTGAGTGAAGTTGTTGAAATTTGTTATAGTGTGGATCCCAACTAGTGCCAGCTGGTGTGCGGTCATTTGGGTGCATGGTGAGTATGATTAGTGATTGGTCGTGGCTGTAATAGGTTCTAATGCCATCTTTGTTGAAAGCTTGGTCACTTGGTTGACTGATGTTGGTATCGGTTTGATCAGTACTTTCCGTCCGGGTGTTGGTGCCACGATTGCTTTGAGTGATTCTTCTCATGGTGTTCAAAATCCTTCGGTGAATACGTGCACTTTTGCTACTAATGTTGTGGGTCGTGGTTACTCTTGTGTAGGGGTGATGGGGTTTCTCATGCTGCGTTGGTTGGTTAATATGGTCGAGGTACTACGTCCACTCCATACAATAGTAATCAGTGTTCCTCATGATATGTTGACTCTGGGGCAACGCATCATATTACCATCGAAGCTACACTTGTTGAGGATAACACAACTTTTCATGGTCCCGATAAGCTTGTCAATGGTGATGGTAAAGGGTTGTATATTGCTAGTGTGGGTCGTTCTTCTTTAGCTACATCTACTCCTGCTTTGCAATTGAATAATTTACTTCATATGCCCAATGTTACTAGAAAACTTCTTTCGGAGTCTAAGCTTGCCAGATACAACGAGGTATTTTTGGAGTTCCATGCTCAACAGTGTGTTGTTTATGATAGAGAATTTGATGCGGTGTTACTTGAAGGACGAGAGGTTGAAGGTTTATATGAATTTGACACTACTTTAGCTTGTTCGAAGGATAGACGTATTAAATCACATGTTTCTTGTGCAACTAGCATGGATTATGAAGTATTGAATATGCGACTTAGACATCCTTCTCATGATGTGTTAATGAGAGTGTGTAATTCTTGTAATATGTTCTTCGGAATACGTTGAATAAAACACTTTGTATTACGTGTCAAATGGGAAAAAATCATAGATTGTCGTTTATTGCATCACAAACCAAGTATGATGTATCGTTTTAATTGGTGTTTATGAATCTTTGGGGTTCCTCCTTATATATCATCTAATGGGTTTCGGCATTACATTACGTTTGTAGATATGCTTATTCTCGATATGTGTGGGTTTACTTGTCGCGTGATAAGCCTCAAACGTTGGGTGCATTTCTCTTGTTTCAACAAATAGTTCAAACTCAATTTGGTGTGTGTATTAAGGAAGCTCAGAGCGATAGGGCAGGCGAGCATCATCGGTTGTCCAAAGTTCTTCAAGATGTTGGTGTCATCCATTATGTTACATGTCCCCATACATCTTAACAAAATGGGGTTGTTGAGCGCAAGCATCATCATGTGGTGCATATGGCCTTGACGTTGTTGGCTCAAGTTTCATTGCTCTTGAAATTTTGGTTGTATGCCGTTGTGACAGTTGTACAGTTAATCAATTGTTTACCTACTAAGGTTCTTCTTGGTAAGTCTCATTTCGAGAAAATGTTTGGTGAGGTGTCGAGTTATGATCACTTAAGGGTATTTGATTGTCGATATTTTCCTTGTTTATGGCCATTTCAGTCTCACAAGTTTAATTTCCTATCATAACCGTGTACGTTCCTAGGTTATAGTCTGAATCACAAAGGGTATTGTTGTTTGGCGAACGATAAGTGTGTCTATATATCTTGGCATGTGGTATTTGATGAAACAATATTTCCTTTTGCTACCAATGTTGCTGCTGGTTCCTCGGGCACTTCTTCTAGAGGTGGTTCGAATGTTGACATTTTTGTTGAGCCTAGTGTTGGAAATATGTTGCGTGAGGCTATTGGTTCTTGTTGCAACCGGATCAAGGGGAACAATTGTTGCCCAATAATAATGAGCATCGTGAGAAATTTGTCTTGGTCACCATCTGTTGAATAATCGGGTAAAGAAAACAGAAAGAACACAAGAGTTTTAACGAGGTTCAGTAATGTGCTTACGTCCTCGGTGCCTTAGGCGGCGCTAGAATTTTTATTCAATGCAATGTCTCATAGGTTTAGGTTGTATCTCCTTTTATAATAAATAAATCATGGTACATATTTACAAAAATAACCCTATACCATACCACGGGGTCGCAACCCCGCACACCCAACCCACATAATCGTAACCCCCACTCTGAGACTTTCTCGGTATATTTATGAGTCATACCTAACAAATCTCCACATTGGTGAATATCCTGCCCCTTAGGAAACATTCAATGTGGGTTGGGTTACCTTACTTCTTTAACAACTCGAAACACTCAACAAGTCCAAGCAATATATGAACTTGTCTGTCGTAACTGGCTTGGTGAACATATCAGCGGCATTCTCATCAGTATGTACTTTCTGAAACAAAATCTCTCAAGATGCAACCAACTCTCTGATCTTGTGAAACCTTACATCAATATGATTAGTTATAGCAAAATATACATGATTCTTAGCCAAGTGAATAGTACTTTGATTGTCACAAAACAACTGAACTCCACCTTGCTGAACACCCAACTCCTTCACTAAATCAGTAAGCCATAAAGCTTCTTTTGCTGCTTCAGCCGCTGCCATGTATTCAACTTCAGCTGTAGATAATGCCATAACAGATTAAAAAGTAGACTTCCAACAAATAGGCCCTCCACCAAGTGTAAAGACATACCCTGTCGTAGATCTTCTATTATACAAGTCATCTGCATAGTCTGAATCCACATATCCTACAACCAAAGGATTATCCCACTGACTACCAAAAATAATTCCATGTCCTACAGTACCTTTTAAGTACCTAAAGATTCACTTGATTGCTTCCTAATATTGCTTACCAGGGTTAGACATGTACTTACAAACTTGACTAACAACATGAGCTAAATTAGGACGAGTACATACCATTGCATACATCAAGTAACCAACATCATTAGAATACGAAACCTTTGCCATATCTTCAGCTTCCTTATCTGTCTTAGGGCACTGTTCTGATGAGAGCTTAAAGTGATTCACCAATGGAGTGCTCACTGGCTTTGCGTTGCTCATCGCAAACATTTCTAGCATTTTCTCAACATAACCCCGTTGAGATAGCCACAGTTTCCTTGAGTCTCTGTCACTGTAAATTTTCATTCCAAGAATTTTTTTTGCAGCACCTAAATCTTTCATATCAAATTCCTGACTCAATAAAGTTTTGAAACCGATAACATCATCCATATTCTTCGCATCAATTAACATATCATTAACATACAATAACAAAAAAATAAAAGAACAACAATCATACTCACATCGCTTGTAATCAATCTTGATCATATAGGAGTCAAACCGTTTGTATTATTGTCTCGGAGACTGTTTCAACCCGTGCAAAGATTTCTTCAATCTACAAACTAAATGCTCATTTCCAGGTTGAGTGAAACCTTCAGGCTGCTGCATGTAGATCTGCTCCTCTAAATCACCATGCAAAAAAGCAGTTTTAACATCCATTTGCTCTAAAAGCAAATCCCAACTAGTCATTAATACAAGTCTGAAGTTACCCTGACCATCAAATTTTGCAGCTTCGAATTTGGCTCCTGAGCTCTGGTATCAATTGTTGAATAATCGGGTAAAGGAAAAAGAAAAATACAAGAATTTTAACGAGGTTCAGCAATATACTTACGTCCTCGATGCCTTAGGCGGCGCTAGAATTTTTATTCAATTCAATGTCTCATAGGTTTAGGTTACATCTCCTTTTATAATAAATAAACCCTAGTATATATTTACAAAAATAACCCTGTACCATATCGCGAGGCCGCAGCCTCCAACTAACATAATCGTAACCCCCACTACGATACTTTCTCAATATATTTATGAGTCATACCTAACACCATCAGGAGTTGTTGATAATGGTGTTTTGTCGGTTTCTTCTTGTACTCCACTAGTTGATGAAGTGGCTCTTGAGCTGGGTAGTGAAGTGGTTGTTGCCTCGGTATGTGAGGTGGCTGTTGAACCGGGTGGTTAGGTAACCGTAGAATTGGGTGGTGAGGAGGCAGTTGACTCGAGTGGTGAGGTGATCATTGACCTTCATCATCATAATGTTATTGTGTAGACCTTGATGTTGTTGTTCACCCTGGGCTTGAGGATTCACTTTGTTCATTTGACATGGTAACCAATTCTTTGGTGTTTATTTCCAACGTTGACACGGTTTGTGATCAAGTGGGTGGAAGTGGTGCCAATTCTTCCATTCTGCCATTTAATTCTAATACTATGATAACAAGGAGCAAATATGGAATTTTTAAACCGAAGGTTTTTCATGATATAGTAGTTGGTCGTGGAGAGCTTGAACCAACGATGATTCATCAAGCCTTTGTTGTTCCCAAATGGAAGCAATCTGCAGTTGTCGAATATGATGCTTTAATTAATAATGACACTAGGACGCTAGTACCATTACATGAAGGCAGTACTCCGATTGGGTACAAGTGACTCTTTCATATAATGTGAAATCTAGATAGTTCGATTGAACGTCATAAAGCGAGACTGGTGGCAAAGGATTTTACCCAAGTCCTTGGACAAGATTTTTAGGACTTAATTAGTTCGGTTGTAAAAACTAAGACTGTGAATGTGGTGTTGTCATTGACGGTTCAAAGTAATTGGAAACTTCGTAAGTAGATGTGAACACTACTTTTTTTGAATGGTGACATGGTTGAGGATGTTTTTATGGTTCAACCTCCTGGTTTTAAGCACGAGTCTACCAATGAGGAGCGTTCGTTGTATAAGCTAAAAAAGACTCTTTATGGGTTGAAGCAAGCACCTCGTAATTGGTATGCTAAGCTCCGATCCTTTTTGCTTAGTATTAACTTTGTTGGAACCAAAGCGGATGAATCTTTGTTTGTTTGACACAATGATACTCGATGTGCCTTTATTCTTGTTTATGTGGATAATATAGTCATCACATAGAATTGTGATGAATTAGTTGAGGAGGTTGTACAATTGCTTGGGAAAGAGATTTCATTGAAGGATCTAGGTGAATTGAACTTTTTCCTTGGTCTTGAAGTTGATCGTTGTGAAGGAGTGTTACTTCATAATCAACGTAAAAATATATTTGTGAATTGTTGGAACGTGCAAGTATGAGTTATGCTAGGACTGTTCCTACGCCGATGTTATCCTCTCCCAAGTTATCTCGTGATGGTGGCTGTCCTCTTGACAATCCTCAATTGTATCGTAGTATGGTTGGTGGATTGTTATATCTAAGTCATACTAGATTGGATATCTCTTTTAATGTTAAATGTATTGCTCAATACATGCATCAACCATGTGAGTTGTATTGGTTAGCAGTTAAACGAATTTTGTGTTATTTAAGCGGCACGATGGAATATGGCTTGTTATTTCGTGCTTCGAAGACTGATGCTTCATTATGTTCTTTTTCGGATGCAGATTGGACGAGCAATTCTGATGATCGACGTTCTGTCGAGTTATTGTGTGTATTTTGGATATAATCTTATCTCTTGGTGTTCAAAGAAACAACGATTTGTATCTTGATCTACGTCAGAGGCTTAGAATCACGGTATAGCTGATGTAGTGTATGAACTTATGTGGTTGCAAGCATTACTTTGTTGATATGGGTATTGAGAATACGATGGCTTTGATTGTTTGGAGTGACAGTACCAGTGCAATGGCGATGAGTGTGAATCATGTGTTTCATGCACGATCTAAACATGTTGTGCCTGACGTTCACTTTGTTCGAGAACAAGTTGTGAATGGGTCAATTTGCGTTAATTATGTGCATGGACATTTTCAATTGGCCAATGGTTTTACCAAGCCTCTTTTAAATTCTTATTTTCCTTTGTTTCGTGCAAAAATGAAATATAATATCTATTCGAAGTAGATAAGATTAAGAGTCTCATTTTTTTTGATCGAATACAAAAACAACTGAAAATCGACCCATCTCACTCAATTATCATCTTTATATAAAATACATTACAAATTCAAAGGAAAAAAAGTTTTGTAACTCTAAATATTTCCTATCATTTCAACATTATTAACAGATAATTCAAAATACGAATCCCAAACCAAATAAAATAATTATTTAAATAAACCTTAAAATCTAACCGATTAGACGACAGTTATTATTGCTTTAAACCTGACCCCTTGGGCATGAAGAATTTAAATCGGGCCCAACTTTGTAGTGTGAAAGTAGGTATGTTTATGTTCGTTCGTTTAATTTTAAACGAACAAATAAAGAACACGAACATAAACGAACAAAAAATTTCTTGGTCATGTTCGTTCATGCTCGTTCATTTAAATGATAAAAAGACACAAATGAACGAACATAAACGAACAAATGTAAACGAACATAATAAATGAACATAAACGAACGTAAACGAACATAAATGAAAATATATATTTTTTCTTTTAGGATTATATTATATTTAATTGTTATGAGTTTTTTTTATATGAAATTAATTGAATTTTAAAATATTTATGGGTAACATATTACAATTTATTGAGCTTTAATATTTTAAATGGGTCTAGAGAGATTGGGCTAAATATAAATGAACACACATAAACGAACATAAACGAACGAACATATTACCGAACGTTGACGAGCGTTTATGAACAAACAAACCATCTGTTCACGTTCGTTCATTTAATTAAACGAACAGAAAATCTTGTTCATGTCCATTAAACGAACATAAACAAATTTCCGTCGAACAATTCCCTCAACATTAGATTCGTTTACAGGCATATGTGAAAGTGACACAATAAAATAAAACATTAATTAATTAACCTTTTCCCATCTCTCTTTGAAGAACGAAAGCATAAAATATTATCCAAAAACAGCAGCTTTAAACGGATATTTAACAAGCAACAAACATAAACTCATATTTTAATCAATTAAGTTCCTTATTTTATTATATTATTATATTATTATAATAAATTAAATCAAAAATCTGGATTTGTTATGAATCGGTTTCAAAGGAATGATACTGAAAATATGTGCGGTGTCCGTACTCGTATTAAGATGTCCTAATGGTGATTATTCATTGGATTATTCCAATTGATATTTTTAATTTTAAAATAAAAATTAAGCATATAATAATGATTTTAAACTTTATTTTATTCATTCCCTAAAATATGAATCGATGATTGATTTAAATAATTATTATAAATACTTTTTAAAATTTATATCATTCATACCCTAAGATCAATATTTGTTAGAAAATGATAAAAAAAATCAATTAATTAACTAGAAATATAAAGAAACAAGTAAACACTTTTCCAATAAAGGATAAATACCTTTAACGCTAACATAATAAAAGAATATAACAATAAATAATTAGTTAATCTGGTGGGATAAAATACTAAATCATTTAAGTAAGGTTTAGAGTTCGAATCCTAACACTTCAAAAACAAATGAAGTAAACTAAATTAGGAGGTCGCGCTTCCCTGTACAGTATCATAGAAATTATAGAGGTCAAAAATTTTTACTGTGATTGAAGTCCATAAACAAATATTATTTTAGTACAATTCCCAGGCTAATTTTCTGACAATTGCTCTATCTAGGCGATCGACCGTATCTTAAGTAAGATTTTGTCTGGGATTAGTGCTTTTCATCGTCTTAGTGAAATCTTAGGAGAGATCATAATCCAACTTTAATTAATTAATCAATTACGGATAATGTGAATGGAATCATCTGTTGTTTGTTCTTAGATTGTACCAGAAACTGAGAGTAATATGGGGCCATGATGACAGAATATCTAGGAAACATCAACCGATTCAAAGCAAACTAACTTAACTTTCATATGTTTCTTCAGACCTAACAGACAAACATTGAAACATCTCTCTCTCTCTTTTCCCTCTAGCATGGTCTGCAAAATTCCCTTTATTGGCTAGCAAACAAATTTGGAAATCATTAGCTTATCAACCAATAATAGAATGAAAATGGCAGCACTAATAATGAAAAAAGAACATGGGAATTACTGATGATTCTGATGAATCAAATCTCCCTTCTGGCTCCTAAGTACACAACAAAAAAACTACTGAAAATATGCTGCTTTCATACATTTAAAAAACAAACAAACAAAAAAGAGAACTCCACATATTTTTCTTTTAAACTACATTAGAGGGCTATTAACCATTCCATACCAAGATGAATTGAAGCTGCCGTTCCAGTTTCCTCTCCCAGAATCAAAGTCAGCCATGGAAAGCTCTTGCTTCATTGTTGTACCTGTGCTTGCAGTACTCCTTTCATCGTTATTGTGCGGTACCATAAGTTCGCCGTTAAACCCCATGTTTTCAACCTCTCCGGCAAAGTTTTCATATCCGAACCCATAGTAAAAATTCTGGAGGTTGTTCTGGTTTCCAAGGAAACTGTTTCTGAGTGCATCGAAAATGGCGGGATTGCTGTTCATGCTAGGGTTTCCGATTTCATCAAACCCTAATGGAAAACTAGGTTGTTTTTGGAGCCTGGCAAAGGCGAGGCTTAGGTCATTTGTATCGTAATTCAAAGGTGGGAGGTGGGTAGTGATGAGTGGGTTGGTATTGGGGGTTAATGGTTGATCTTGGCTTCTCTTTGATGATGATGATCTTTTGTTCTTCCTGCACCCGCCACCCACTGGAACGTTTCTCAATGTTCCTCCTTTGGTCCAATACCTCCTGCATGATTTGCAGAAATACCTTGGCTGAGAAAGGCTGTAGTTGTTGTAATAGCAGAATTTGGTGTTGGTGGAATAACATCTTGGGCACTTGAGTGCTTGTTCCTGTTGTGGCCTTGGTTTTCTCTCTTGTTGTCCTTTTGAGTTAACCGACATGTTTTCCAATGAAGGGTTAGACATCTCCTGAAATTAAAAAAAAAACATTAATTCAGCATATTGAATCAAATTATTACAATAAATAATTGATGCTCTTAATCAGATCTGTATAATAATACTTGGTAATGTTTTGATTGATTGGAAAATTGATGTCATTTATTTCATCTTCATAAACAAAATAAGAAGTAACTTAAGATCAGATCTTTAGGAATATATATTCAGACAAGAAGAAACCAGGAAAAAAGGAAGAAGAAGAAAAAGCTCCCATACTTAATAAAAGCAGGAATTACATGGTTAAAAACATAAGTAAAAACAGTTGTCGCAATCAGAATACATAATACCTGGTGTTGTCTGGCTGAAGGATCCATTCATCCAACTCGGATGTTGTTTAAACAAGCGAAGAAGAAGTAGTAGTGCAGAGAAAAAATAATAATCCTAGTATGAAAGAAGAGAGAAGAAAGTTGTGTTTGGTAGCAACTCCAAGCAAAGTAAAGGTAAATATATATAAAGCGAAGGCTAGCGCCTCAACTATACCTTCCGATGAGAGAGATAGTAAAGAAATGATCAATAAATTAGTTTTTTTTTTCAAAAAAAATCCCTCAGAACTGTCATGATGACTTTCCCGTACGAGATGAGTATATGATTGTCTTGAACGTCCATAAATATATATTATATATTTTTATATTAATTTTCGTATTTCATTTTAATATTATGATCTGAAACAATGAAAGGAAATTCTAGCTAAGATTAAGGTAGTCTATGGCCTTTGGGGGCCTGTCTTTGTGGGTCCCTTCTCGCGTGGATTCGACAATGATGTGGGGTCCATCTGACTCAGGCCTCCTCACTCCTCACTCTTCACTACTCTCAGGACTCTATATATTTTAACTCATGGTCCCTCCATTTTTTAAATATTTAAATAAATGTTTGATGGACTAATACTAGTATATTAATACAAATATTAAAATTGTAAAATAATTGTTTAAACTAAACTTATGATAGAACGTGTTTAAAAATACGAGGTGGTGACCACCCGACAGCAGCTCTTGTCCTAAATCATATTCGATCCCCTGAAAATCTCTGCTATTCAAATCACTCCTGCACACAAAAACATGGACACGTATAGCATAAACCTCGTGTTTCGAAAACATAAAAAAAGGCACCATTGTTTTGAAAACATCCAAATCAAATATCCCCATAAATAATGATACTTCTTCTAGTATGAGTTTCTTTTTTATCAATTTATTTTAAATCGAATCATTTCTATAGTGAATTATACAAATTTATTTATTATTAGTATATTTTTGATTTAGTCCGATCTTAAGCAGCAGATGTCTGCTCGGTTCAATAGGTTCATCAACCACGTTCATGAGCTAGGCTACCTATAAAGTCAAGCTTGAATAATCTCTATAAAAACAAATTTCATTTCACTGCACAAAACTATTCTATAACAGTGTTTTTAACGGCTTTTTGAAAGTAAACATCACTAGCTTTAAACATATAGTGAAATTTACATTCTAAAAAACACAAAATGATAAATTTTCTGGCGTTTTTGTATAGAACTACCGTGACAGAGTAGTATTTTAAGCAGCATTTCTATACAAACGCCGCAATAGGTTCATGGATAGTGGTTTTTTTCAGCAAACGATGTGACAGATTAGTACTTTAGCGACGTTTTTATACAAACGCGGCAATAAGGTTCATCCATAGTGGCTTTTTTCAACAAATGCCGTGACATAGTGATACTTTAGTGGCTTTTTTATACAAATACTGCAATAGGGTTCGTTAATAGTGGTGTTTTTCAAGAATGTCGAAATAGAGTAGTACTATAGCGGCGTTTTTCTATAAACACCGCAATAGTTTGATATTTTTATGGCATTTTTTTATATCAAACGTCGTAATAGTTTAGTGTTTTAACGGTGTATGGGTTTAAAAATGTCGTAAATTTTAAAAGTTTTATCTCCCTAACCCTTCAGCCCGATCTCACTTTTTATTTTTCCTAACATTTTCTGTTCCCCGCCGTTTGTAAAGACCCAACAAATATGTTGTTGATTGGAGTCGTTCGACACCGTCGTGACCTTCACCGCCACGCCCATCAGGATCCCGTCCTTTTTCCAAGTATCATTGGCCATCGTGGCCTCTGTATCACCGTCGAGGTAATTTTTAAATTCTGAAATTTGAATTTGGATCATTAATTTTAAAAATATATATGTTTTTGTTAAGTTACCCTCTATGTCTTGATTCTGCGTCAAATGGCTTTTGTGACCATTTCTTGTTCGACACTTCCCTTAATGGCAGTGCTTTCATTCGTTCATTACTAAGAAACCCAAGAAACTTTGTAGGTTAGGTTACCAATTTATATATATATATATATGATCATTGTTAATTTACAGGTTTTGATCTGCACTGTGAAACCTTTAACTATTTAGCACAATATTCTAATATGGTCAGCAAGGTAGCTGATTGCTGTTTTAGTACATTTTTCTGGCTTCATTTTAGTCATATGGTTTATATCGCAGGTTGAGGTCACACTAATGAATTCAAAAGGGTTGAACGTAGAAGAATTTACTGTACAAATTGCTAAAATCCAACAAATAATTGTTGCAGTCAATGCTCTAATCAAGGTTACCCATCTATCTTTTGACCTTCCAATATGCTTCATAATAAAGAGATTGTCCTTAATTATGTTTGCCTTTCATAATTTTATTCGTTATTCTGGGTTTCAGTGAGCGCCTTGTAACTTCTAGTCGCCCTATTTCACTTGTACTTTAACTGCAACTCTTTCTACGATCAAAGGTTGAGAAATTTCTATATACTGTATCTCCCTCCAGTAGTTCTTAACCGATCTTTTGATGATTGTATGCTTTAGATTACTAATATATCTCCCTCCAGTAGTTGAGAAATTTCTTTAATGAAATAGTGCCATTTTTTCTATTATATATCAAATTTTGCTTTGTTGATTGCTGGATTGCTGACTGGTGGATTGAAAATTTTCATGTATTGTGAATTGCCACTTAAATTACTCAACAGATTCTTTTAGTTTGGCTTGATTTTATTTCATGCAATATTTCATTTTTCATGTGTTCCTATTCTAGTACCATTTAGTGATTGTTCTCATATATTCATTCATATTTATATACTTTTATGTCTGATTATTTTAGGTGTTGCTGAAGAAGCAACTGCAGTTTTTGGTGAAGCAGTTGCTCTTTGTCAATTTTCTTTTCCTTTTAATCTGCACCTATTGTTACTTTTGCTCTTTTTACAAGGTACACAAAATCTTCCTGCATTTGGATGACTTTGCCCTCTTCTTTACCAAGTTATGTTTGCTCTCAAGATTCTAATTTTTCATTATTTAATATCATGTGGCATTTCAAGATTTGAAATTTTCTCCACCAATCCTTGAACTTGGTAAGAGCTAGTTCTAAGTTATGCAATGCTATGTGCTCCACTTGATACCTTATAATGTACTGAACAATCTTCTCTCATATACTTCAGGCTGTTTAAAGCTTTGGAGGCTCCAAGGAGTGCAAAGATATTCTTTAAAGCTACGAAAGTTTAGTTTGTTAGCTTTGAACTTAATATTCTTTAAATATATCATGTACGATTAATGATGATAAATTGTTTTCTTTAATAAGTTACTTACCTTCATATTGTCTAGCTCTGAAAAAAATGTTGCTTAAGAGAACTAGGCTTTTGGTTACTGCAAAATAATAACTGTCATGACTAGCTCCTTAAATAATGCCATCAGACCCAAGGTTTAATGTAACATCCTCAATACCGGGTTAGTGACTAAATTGTAAAGTCTCAGAATTTGGTGGTTAAAATAAAATATGAATAGTATAAAGATTTACATATAAATTATTGTGTAGGATGGAATTGAAAGGAAGAAGGAATGGAAGGACAATAGAGTAATGGCAAGGAAAAATAATTAAAGAAAGGATAAGTATATATATATAAGGATACACGTGGGTGGAAGGGGAGAAAACACCCAAGACTTCTAGAGTTCTCTTCTACTTTTTTCTTCCTTGTGCGTGTGAACCAAAACAAATGTAAGATTTCTGATTTTTGAGTTTCTTGTTAAATTTAAGATTGATTTTTGATTATTAGATGATAACTAAGCTTAAGGAAATCTTAAGTTATCTTAACATCAAAGGATGATGGAGTTAGGAGAGATTTAAGATTTGAAGTTCTTAAATGAAATCTTAGAATAGAGTTCATAACTAGAATTGAAAGTTAAATTTGACTTGTCATCAATCTAGTTAAGATATATGAAGTGTTAAAAGTTGAATTCAAACATGTTGAATTATTGATGTAATTCTTGAATTACATATGAGGGATAGGATTTGAAGGTTTAAGATGAAATAAATGAGTATAAATTGGTTTAAGGATGTGTACTAGAGTTAAGAATGAAAAAGGGGATTAAACATGAAGGATTTAATCCAAAATGAATGAATTTTTGGGTTCAAAAAGAGGATTTTGGGCAGAGTGCATCGATGTATATTCATAGTGCATCGATTCATCAAGGTTAAAACCCAGAAATTGTTTGAAGGTGTATCGATGCATAGGTAGTGCATCGATGCACTCTTTTAAAATAAAAAGATCGAATGCAATTAGTGCATCGATGCATAAGGCATGCATCGATGCATTCCATTAATAATAAAACATCAAATGCATTTTATGCACCGATGCACAAGTAGTGCATCGATGCATACCTTCATTAAAAGATGAAATTGGCATTTATCTTAATCTAAAGAGTGAACCATTAGAGTATATTAGTTATAATACTGATATAGATCCATGTGTGATTATGTAGATACTAAAAGTAAGCTTATTCCGGAATGATCAAAGGATTAGAATCGAATCAAAGCAAAGCTAAGGTGAGTGCATACTATATGTATAGTATAATGGAATAAGACTTGTGATAAGTCTAATCCCTATATTGATTTTCATAGTACAATAGTTGTGAACATGCATACATGATAATTATTGTAATACATGCATAAGGCATATATATGTTCATGTGATTGGATAAATGATGTATATATATGAATAGATTCAAATACACATGTGATATGATATGTGATATGAGAACATGACATGAAGTAAGTGACAGGAGCTACATGATCACAAGAGAAATGATATGAGTACATGAACATATGAAATATAAGAATAATGCCCATAGTATACGATATGAGAGCTATAGGTGTAATTGTCATGCCAAGAATCGAGGGTATAATAGTCCTTCGGGACGTAGTCCTTCGGGATGTAGTGGTCCTACAGAACATATATGACAGTCCTTCAGGACGAATACTGAACTAAGGTTTGGTGCCCCATGAGGGAATTGATATGAGCTGTGGTGACATCATTAGTGCACAACCTCAATGTACTCACATACCTCTATTCTCAATAATATACATGGGCAATTGAAATACAAAGTAAAGTGAAAGTGGTACAAGAAGGTAAGTTTCGTACATGCATGATATGATTATATATGTTATTGTGTAATAGATACATGCATATTGAAATGTCATGAAGGAAATGGTAAGAATGCATATTCATGAAGATATTGTTGCATATTCATTTATTGCCTCACTAAGTCTATGACTTAGCATGTAAGTGATTTACACGTAGGTATCAAGAAATAAGAAGATTCAGAATAGAAGTGGCACGGACAACAACATTACTAAGAAATCATATCAGAAGTAATTGACAAAGTAGGTATATTGTTATGTATAGAGTGTTGGTATGTAATAAGTGGTTAATTACGAATGTTCTGGTCGATTTTGTATTAAGTGGTATCTTTTATGTAAATTAAAGTATTATCTTTTAATGAAAGTTTTAAATTCCCGGTGTTTTTCTTTAAGAATCAAAGTTTGAAAAGTCAATGTGACATCTCGGACTTGTATTCGGGTCGAATATGACTTAGGGGTGTTATATTTAATGGTATCAGAGCTACGGTTTAGTTGATTCTCGGCATAAACTGGAGTCTAGAGTGTCTGATAATGTATACATACCAACAAAATAATGGAAACTTCTGATCTGATGGAATAGTAAGTATGTTGTTTTGCTAATAGAACTATATGGTTGTATTTTTATATATGTCCGGACGAGGTAGTTCTAGGAATAAAGCGGGAGATGATAGACCCACTGAAAGCAGTAATTCACATGCCCTGGTTAGGCAGAGTGAAGAACATACATCCTCTGGAATGCCTGTAAATAATCATTCTTTAGAACGTTAGACACGGTATTGACGCGTTTCCAACCTCCTGTTACTTTAACTACGAAAATGAATGTTACGAAAGAGTTGAAGGGATTAGGAGCTCTAGAGTTTAGAGGGGAAGCCGATGAAGGTCTTGTTACTGCGGAACTTTGGCTTAATGACGTGAAGGTCATGCTTACGGGACTTCATTGTTCCGATGCTGAGAAGATGGATGGAGTAATTTCCTTGTTGAGAGGACAAGCAAGGATCTGGTGGACCAATGTTTCATTGAGGATGTCTAACGCCCAAGTAACGTGGTCATTATTTTTAGAAGAATTCAAGCATAAGTACATCGGAGATCAATTTGTTCGTCAAATGAAGCAAGAGTTCATGAATATGAAGCAATGAAATCACACTGTATATGAGTACAAGTGTGAATTCAATAAGTTGAGCCGCTTTGCTGCCGAGCTAGTTCTTACGGAGAAGGATACTTGTGAGTGGTTTGTAGAGGGGTTATGTCCTCGATTGAAGGAAATGTTAATTATCTTGAATTTATCCTCGTTTCAAGAGGTAGTCAACCGTGCCAAGGCTCTGGAAAGAGCTCAGAACGAGAGGTTTGAAAATTTGAGAGCTCAGACAGTCAAAAGAACGGGTGCTTCTTCGAGTTTCGCACCATCAAAAAGGGGCAGAGATGTTGGTTTTCGACCCCAAGTTAAATCAGAGTCAGTGGCATCCTTCGCTAGAGGATCAAATCAGATGAGAGGTAGACAAACTCAGTCAGTGGGATCTGGAGCTGGGAGATTTAATCAGAGTCAAGCCAGATAATGCTCACATTGTGGAAAGAATTATTCAGGGATATGTCGGATGATTTCTGGAGTCTGCTTTAGATGTGGGGATGCTGGGAATTTTGTTCGGGATTGTCCAATGTTAACCAGTGAATATACACAGCCAGAGAGATCTATTTTTGCAGGCCAGAGAGGAAGAGGTAGAGGCAGAGGAAGAAGCTAATCGGAATCATCTGCTCAACAGGAGATACACTCCACTGCTCGAGTGTACAACCTCAAGACCAATGAGGATTGTGATGACCCAGATATTATAATAGGTACCTTTCTATTGTTTGACAAAGGTGTTATTGTATTGATTGATACGAGGTCTACATATTCATACATTACAAGTAAGTTAGTGGGAGAATTGAACATTCCATTAGAAACTACTAGCAATGAGGTGATAGTGACGAATCCTTTAGGACACAGTGCTCGGGTAAATATGGTGAGTCTAGGATGTCCCATACGAATTCAAGGAATTGAATTCCCTCCTAATCTGATGGAATTACCTTTCGACAAATTTGAAGTGATATTGGGAATGGATTGGTTATATCGTTATTACGCTAATGTCGATTGTAGATTGAAAAGAGTAACGCTGAGAAGTCCAGAAGGGGTAGATGTGGTGGTATTTAGTGAAGGATGAAATCCATTGGCAAATTTAATTTCAGTAGTGTTGGCGAAGAAGTTATTGCTACAAGGATGTCAAGGGTTCATTGCTAATGTGATGGATGTTAGAACCAAGGAGAAAGGGATTGAAGGAATTCTTATAGTCAGAGAATTTCCCGATGTATTTCCTGCAGAGTTCCCAGCTTTACCTCTGGACAGAGAGGTAGAATTCCAGATTGAGATAATACTGGGAACAATGCCCATTGCAATGATACCATACAGGATGGCTCCAAAAGAGTTGTAAGAATTAAAGATTCAATTATAGGAGTTACTAGACAAAGGGTTTATTAGACCAAGTGTATCACCTTGGGGTGCTCCAGTTCTATTTGTTAAAAAGAAAGATGGATCAATGCGTCTTTGTATCGATTACATACAGCTCAATAAAGTGACCATCAAGAACAAGTATCCACTTCCCCAAATTGACGATTTATTTGATCAATTAAAGGAAACTTCAGTGTTCTGAAAAGTTGATCTACGTTCGGGTTATCATCAATTAAAGATTCAAGAGAAAAACATTTCAAAAACGGCGTTTAGAACAAGATATGGTCACTATGAATTTATCGTGATGTCGTTTGGAGTTACGAATGCACCAGTTGCTTTTATGGATCTAATGAACAGGATATTCCAACCTTATTTAGATCAGTTTGTTGTGGTGTTTAATGATGATATTTTAATATATTCAAAGTCAGAAGAAGATCATAGTTCACACTTACAGATTGTTTTACAGATTTTATGAGACAAGAAGTTTTATGCTAAATTTTCTAAATATGAATTTTGGTTAAATGAAGTGACATTCCTCGGACATGTAATTTCTGCAGAAGGAGTTCGAGGGGATCTCCAAAAGATTAAAGTTATTCTGGAGAGGGAACTTCCAAAGAATGTATCAGAAGTTAGAAGTTTTCTGGGGTTAGCTGGTTATTATCGAAGGTTCGTTAAAAACTTTTCGATCATAGCATTACCCCTAACTAAACTATTAAAAAAGGAAATAAAATTTGTTTGGACTCAAGAATGTCAAGAGAGTTTTGAAAAGTTAAAGAAAATTCTTACAGAAGCTCCAGTGTTAGTTCAACCCGAGTCTGGCAAGAACTTTATAGTGTATAGTGATGTGTCTCATTGTGGTTTGGGATGCATATTAATGCAAGAAGGCAAGGTGGTGGCCTATGCTTCGAGACAACTAAAACTGCACGAGAAGAATTATCCAACACACGACCTAGAGATGGCGGCAGTAGTGTTTGCTTTAAAGATCTGGCGTCACTACTTGTATGGTGAAAAGTGCTACTTGTATACGGATCACAAGAGCTTAAAATACTTGATGAATCAGAAAGAGTTGAATTTAAGACAAAGAAGATGGGTGGAATTTCTAAAGGATTATGATGTTGTGATTGATTTTCATTCCGGAAGGGCAAATGTGGTAGCGGATGCCTTGAGTAGAAAGATATTTGCAGCTTTGCGAGCTCTTGATGCTAGATTATCGTTAAGAGAAGATGATGCAATCTGTGCAGAACTGACTGTCAAGCCAGCATGGATAGATGGAATTAAAGAATTGCAAGCTAAAGATGGAAAGTGTTTAAAGAAGATACAACAGATAAAGAATGGAGAGGGTACGAATTACAAGATTAAATCTGATGAGAACTTGTATTATCGAGAAAGATTGGTAATTCCAGATGATGATGAATTAAAGAATGATTTATTAACGGAAGCTAATTTTAGTCCATTGACAATGCATCCGGGAGGAAACAAAATGTATATGGATCTCAAGAGTCGATATTGGTAGCCGGGAATGAAGAAAGACATTACGAAATTTGTATCAAAGTGTTTGACTTGTCAACAAGTCAAAGCTGAGCATCAGGTTCCGTCAGGATTGTTACAACCAATTTTAATTCCTCAATGGAAATGGGAAAATATAACGATGGACTTTGTGACGGGGTTACCTTTAACTCCGAACAAAAAGGATTCAATCTGGGTGATCGTAGATAGATTGACTAAGTCAGCCCATTTTATTCCGGTACGAACTAATTTCTCCATGGATAAGTATGCGGAAATGTATATTAGAGAGATTATACGTTTGCATGGTGTACCTATTTCCATAGTTTCTGATCGAGATCCTAGATTCATATCACTGTTTTGGAAGTCATTACATGGAGCATTGGGAACTCGGATGAACTTCAGTACAGTGTTTCATTCTCAAACTGATGGTCAATCCGAGCGAACTATTCAAATTCTGGATGATATGCTAAGAGCTTGTGTCATTGAATTCAAAGGATCGTAGGAAAGGTATTTACCACTTGCTGAATTTGCGTACAACAATAGTTATCAGTCAAGCATCAAAATGGCTTAATATGAAGCTCTATACGGAAGAAGATGTCGTACGCCCTTGAACTGGTATGAACTTAAGGATGGAGAAGTTATTGGTCCTGCATTGATTCAGAATACAGAAGAAAAAGTTCAAGTAATTCAGAATAATCTGAAAGCTGCAGCTGATAGACAGAAATCGTATGCTGATTTAAAAAGGAAAGAGATTGAATTTCAAGTCGGAGATAAAGTGTTCTTGAAAGTGTCTCAATGGAAGAAAGTATTGAGGTTTGGACGGAAAGGAAAGTTGAGTCCTCGATTCATTGGACCTTACGAGATTACTAAGAAAGTAGGACCAGTAGCATATCAGCTAATTTTGCCACCTGAAATGGAAAAGATACACAATGTCTTTCATGTCTCAATGCTTAGGAAATATCGATCTGATCCATCCCACATTGTGACTACTGAAGAAATTGAAGTTCGACCAGATTTAACTTATGAGGAAGAACCTGTTCAAATATTAGCTCACGAAGTCAAGCAACTAAAGAACAAGACTATTCCATTGGTTAAAGTCTTGTGGAGGAATCACAAAGTAGAGGAAGCAACATGGGAACGTGAAGAGGACATGAGGATTAAATACCCCTACCTCTTTGCATAATGAAAATTCGAGGACGAATTTTCTTAAGGGGGAGAGTTATAACATCCTCAATACCGGGTTAGTGATTAAATTGTAAAGTCCCAGAATTTGGTGGTTAAAATAAAATATGAATAGTATAAAGATTTACATGTAAATTATTGTGTAGAATGGAATTGAAAGGAAGATGGAGTGGAAGGACAATAGAGTAATGGCAAGGAAAAATAATTAAAGAAAGGATAAGTATATATATATAAGGATACACGTGGGTGGAAGGGGAGAAAACACCCAAGGCTTCCAGAGTTCTCTTCTTCTTATTTCTTCCTTGTGCGTGTAAACCAAAGCAAAGGTAAGATTTCTGATTTTTGAGTTTATTGTTAAATTTAAGATTGGTTTTTGATTATTAGATGATAACTAAGCTTAAGGAAAGCTTAAGTTATCTTAACATCAAAGGATGATGGAGTTAGGAGAGATTTAAGATTTGAAGTTCATAAATGAAATCTTGGAATAGAGTTCATAACTAGAATTGGAAGTTAAATTTGACTTGTCATCAATCTAGTTAAGATATACAAAGTGTTAAAAGTGGAATTCAAATATGTTGAATTATTGATGTAATTCTTGAATTACATATGAGGAATAAGATTTGAAGGTTTAAGATGAAATAAATGAGTATAAATTGGTTTAAGGATGTGCACTATAGTTAAGAATGAAAAAGGGGATTAAACATGAAGGATTTAATCCAAAATTAATGAATTTTCGGGTTCAAAAAGAGGATTTTGGGCAGAGTGCATCGATGCATATTCATAGTGCATCGATTCATCAAGGTTAAAAACCAGAAATTGTTTGAAGGTGTATCGATGCACAGGTAGTGCATCGATGCACTCTTTTAAAATAAAAAGATCGAATACAATTAGTGCATCGATGCATTCTATTAATAATAAAACATCAAATGCATTTTATGCACCGATGCACAAGTAGTGCATCGATGCATACCTTCATTAAAACAGGAAATTGGCATTTATCTTAATCTAAAGAGTGAACCATTAGAGTATATTAGCTATAATACTGATATAGATCCATGTGTGATTATGTAGATACTAAAAGTAAGCTTATTCCGGAACGATCAAAGGATTAGAATCGAATCAAAGCAAAGCTAAGGTGAGTGCATACTATATGTATAGTATAATGGAATAAGACTTGTGATAAGTCTAATCCCTATATTGATTTTCATAGTACAATAGTTGTTGTGAACATGCATACATGATAATTATTGTAATACATGCATAAGGCATATATATGTTCATGTGATTAGATAAATGATGTATATATATATGAATAGATTCAAATACACATGTGATATGATATGTGATATGAGAACATGACATGAAGTAAGTGACAGGAGCTACATGATCACAAGAGAAATGACATGAGTACATGAACATATGAAATATAAGAATAATGCCCATAGTATACGATATGAGAGCTATAGGTGTAATTGGCATGCCAAGAGTCGAGGGTATAATAGTCCTTCGGGATGTAGTGGTCCTACGGGACATATATGACAGTCCTTCGGGACGAATACTGAACTAAGGTTCGGTGCCCCATGAGGGAATTGATACGAGCTGTGGTGACAGCATTAGTGCACAACCTCAATGTACTCACATACCTCTATTCTCAATAATATACATGGGCAATTGAAATACAAAGTAAAGTGAAAGTGGTACAAGAAGGTAAGTTTCGTACATGCATGATATGATTATATATGTTATTGTGTAATAGATACATGCATATTGAAATGTCATGAAGGAAATGGTAAGAATGCATATTCATGAAGATATTGTTGCATATTCATTTATTGCCTCACTAAGTCTATGACTTAGCGTGTAAGTGATTTACACGTAGGTACCAAGAAATAAGAAGATTCAGAATAGAAGTGGAATGGACAACAACATTACTAAGAAATCAGATCAGAAGTAATTGACAAAGTAGGTATTTTGTTGTGTATAGAGTGTTGGTATGTAATAAGTGGTTAATTACGAATGCTCTGGTCGATTTCGTATTAAGTGGTCTCTTTTATGTAAATTAAAGTATTGTGTTTTAATGAAAGTTTTAAATTCTCGGGGTTTTTCTTTAAGAATCAAAGTTTGAAAAGTCAATGTAACATCTCGGACTTGTATTCGGGTCGAATATGAGTTGGGGGTGTTACATTTAAACTCGTTAGTAAAATAGTATTATATTAGCATTAATTGAAGTTTAAGGATTAAGATAGTGATGATCAACAATTTACGGGTTCAATGAAGAGCAACCCAATGAAACTTGCCTATGCCAAACTTTTACAAATAGCGGCGATTGTGATAAAAATGTCACTACAAATCATAATATATAGCGGTGTTTTGTATTACAAACGCCACTAAAAACAATAGAATTAGCGGCAAAAATGCTACTAAAGATAGGATAATTAGCGGCATTTTTGGACAAAAATGTCACTATAAATCACAACATATAGCGGCGTTTTAAAGAACATACGCCTCTATATAACTCGACCTTTTGCGGCATTTTAGGTTTAAAAAACGCCGCTAACTTTTGCGACGTTCATTTTAGCATCGCTCTTACTAACGCTGATAGTGTTTTTAGCGTCGCTTAAAAACGCTGCTATAAACTAAAAAAACCCACTAAAAACTTGTTTTTACTTTTTATTACTACTTTTATTGTGACCGAAACATGAATTTCATCATAATTTGGTTTTTGAGTGGAGACTTTCATTCATAATTTTTTATCCAGACGTTTAAAGCTGAATTTATATCTTTTAAAAGAATATTTTTGGTATATAGATTACATAAAATTTAGATTTAACTATCTTTTTTTATTTCAATATTATTTCAGGTTTAAGATATTAAATTTAAATATTTGCAATCAAAGAAATATATTTATTGAGTTCATATTGCATGAATCAAGTGACATCAGTGGTTAAAGATATGGTTGTTATCATACAGATTTTAGGTTTGAGCTTTAATAACTATAAAATATTTGACTATTTATTGTCAAATAATTGTGAATTTTTAAAACATATATTTAATATAATTTAGAGTTCATCGAGCCAGATTTCATCATTAATTCTTAAAGAAAATAATAAAAATTTTCCAATGTTATCCATTTAAGTCTGCTTAAGAAATCTCGAATTTGAGGTATAAAATTAAATCATATAATTTTAATCATATAATTTTAATCCGAAATCTGTACTATGATTGGGTTTAAGCTAAAAGAAATAGTAAATTTCTATATATATAAAAGAAAAAGGAAATGGGGAAACAGTAGGAAGAGAGACTTGGAATCCCCATGCAATCCATCCACTGAAAATGATGATCAATCAATCAAGTGTCTAAGCAATCTAAATAGAGCCATCCCACAGCTTTTTCTTTTCTTCAGATTTAATTTTAAATTTATTATCTTATTTATGGGCGAAGAAGATCGTTGGATGGACGGGAAAATCAATGTTTCCAACCAAAATTCTAACATGTCATCTTCTGTCAGACAATAACCGGACAATGATTGACCCCTCTACCTCTTCTTTATTTTGGATATGTTTATATAACTGGTTGGGAAATTTGGACGTTTTTACTCAAAAAAAAAAATCACCAAAATATTTATTATTATCTATCATATACTTAACCAAATTTTACCGATCTAATTCCCTTTTTGATAAGGCGCGTTACATGAGTTGACATTAATATAACATCAAATTTTACCGATTAAAAAATATTGACATGACACCACATGAGAAGACGCTTTCAAAGGATGCGCCTTCCAAGAAAGCATTTAAAAAATATACTTTAAATTTTTTTACATATAAATTCCACGAGTTAAAGAGCTTAACGGTATTAGTTTATTTAAGTATATTTGAGTGCTTATTTTATGTTTCTTGTAAATGTAAGATAAAAACTAAATTAACAAATAAGTATATTCATTAGATAAAGAATTAAAAAAAGTTAATGAATAGACTTTTTAACTTTTATCCCACATTGTCAAGTAAGATAACCTAAACACTCCAATATACCTATATAAACTAACCCCATTAAACTCTTCAACTTATAGAATTAATATGTATTAAATTACAATGTTAGTCTCTGTAGTTTTATTTTTCATTTTTTTAAATATATTTTTTAAAATGGTTTTAGAGAATATGATGTGTACCCTGGAAGGTGTGTCTCTTAAAACACGCCTTCCCTCATGGTACCATGTCAACATTTTCCTTGTAAGGCACGCTCTAGAAAATGCGTATTCGGTTCACCTAAGCAAAAGCACGTTTCACGTAATTCACCTTATAAAAAATGTGTTATATCGATAAAATTTAGAAAAACGATATTCGACAAGTAATATTATAATATTTGGGTGATGTTTGGGTAAAAATGCCGGAAATTTGTTAACTTCAATTATTGTAAAAAAAAACCTTCATGTCAGTGAGTTTTGCTGATTAATTAGGATTTAAGGGTAATTAAGGGGGGAAATAATGCGGTAGGGCTACGGGAGCTAAGGGTAGAGAGACAAGTGGATACATCACATTCCAATAGGGACAGATCAGTCAAGTGTGTTGACTGGTCAATTTTATATCAGTCAAAATAACAATTTTAATAATAATTATTATAATGATACAGTAATAATAATTTAAAAAGAAAAAGTTAAAGTTATAATGGAAAACTGTGCCACGGAGATAGAGAGAGATGGAGAACGGTAGCATCTTGGCTGAAGCTAAGAATCCAGCAATCAGCTTTCCCAGTACAAAGAATATCTATGGCTGTAATTAATAAATCATCTTCTAGTTTTAGCTCAATATACAGTGCGACAAGAATATGTTTTATTAATAAACTATATTTTCATGACAAAAAGGTACATGAAGCTTTGTATTTTTTTTTTAAATAATGTGAATATCGAATTATTTTTTATCAATATGATATTTTAGCTTAAAAAAATTTAATATGTTTTTAGTCAATATTTTTCGTTCTTGATCTTTACGATGTTAATACGACAATCTATAATGTTGAATTGATGGTAACTGTTGATGCGACGAATAACATGACAAATAAATTAAATTGATTTTTTAGTATTGTTTGAGGTGGATTGATTTTTTAAGTTTAGAGACTTATTTTTTAAAAAATAAAAATTAAATTAAGTTTAAAATTTAAAATATAAAAAATATTAAAGCATTCAAAAATAAAATATCCAATAAAAATTAAATTACTAAAAAATTAAATAAATATATATTAAAAATATTACTAATTTATTTAAAAAATAAATATACATCATAAGCTATAGAATAATAAATTATAAAATATAAAAAAGTATTTTTTTAAAATATGCATTATACATAATATATAATCATATTATTAACACTTGTACAGTGTAGTTTGACTTGATTAATCGAGACTTACAAATTTTATATAAAAAATATAGCTAGATTTGTGTATTGATGCGAGTAGATTACGATGTTTCCTAACAAATTTTGATACGAATTATAGTTAGGAAATATTGAACATTGCTCGCATCAATATATAAATCTAGCTATATTTTGATCAAAATTTATAAGTTTCAACTATTATAGTTAGAGTACTTTGTATAAGTGTTAATAATATGACTATATATATTATATATTATGTATAATATACGTTTTTAAAAATAATTTTAATATTTAATCATTATAATTTATCAATTTATAGCTTATGACATATATTTAATTTTTTAAAGAAATGCATAGTACTTTTGGTATTATATATATATATTGTTTTATATTTACAATTTAAGATTATTTTTTTATTTTTTTAAAATTAAATAAGCACACGAACTTTTAAAGAAAACCAATTTAGCCTTCGAACAAGATAAAAAAACTAATTTTACCTATCTATCATGTAATATACCACGTCAGTAGCCACCGTAGCCTCAACTTCGTAAACTTCTATGTCAGAACTGTGAATTATCACATCAATATAGTAACGATCAACGATAAAAATATTGGTGTAAAGTTATATTAGGTTTATTTTACGAGTTCGAGGGTCAAATTGGATGAAAACAATTCGAGGACCGTATTAATTTTTTCTGCGAAAGTACATAGGTTTCATATGCATTTTTGCCTATTTTTATTTAATTGAAAATTTGAATATTTTAATACACATTTAATCTGTACTTTCAACGGATATTTGATTGTGTTTGTGTGATTTATGTATACATTCCTTAATTCAAGGAGCTTTCGATATGTCTACTGTTATCGGTGTGTAAAAATACCTGATTCGGTTGACCCGCCGACCCGAATATTAAAAAATCAAGTAATTTTTTTAAAAAAATGACCCGATCGGGTCGGGTACCCAGCCCGATATTTCCCGGGTCAGGCCCGGGTCACAAAATTGTGTTTTTTGGGTACCCAGTTTACCCGAGTACCCGGTTAGTTTATATATTTTTATTATATATATATATATAATATAATATAATATATATTTATATTATGGATTATTAGATTTTGTATTTCGAACTTTTAAATTTTATGTTTGAATGTTAGAGTATGTAATTCAAAATTTCAAACATTTAAATTTGTGTATTTTTTTAAATTAATAATTTAAAAATAAAAAACCTGGTATCGGGTACCCGCAACATCCGAGTTGGGACACGGCCGAGAAATCACCAACCCGGATGTTCCGGGTACCCAGATTTGCACACGCCCAGGGCCGGGGTAGGAGGGGCGCCCGCCCAGGGCCCATAATATTCTGTCGGCTCAGCATATATGTTTTTGGCTCTCACTGAAAATTATATACATCAACCCATTTAATCAGCAGAAAATGATCAGAAGATTTTGTTCAAACATATAATCTGATAAATTTATTTGTAATATGGGAATCACCCATGTGATCCAATGGAAAAGCATTTTGCAGCAAATCACCATGAAAAAGAAAAGGTATAATGTCGAATAAATCTCTAACGTTCGATTAAATAATCATTTTAATCTTTTTTTGAATCATTTTAATTCAACGTTTTTTAAGATAAAAAACCTCTTAGATTTGACTAAATAGTCACTTGATTTTTTTTTAATATTTTGTACCTAATGTTTCATTTTAGAAAGAAAATATGTATTTTAGAGCATTGATAATTTGTTGACTAACGGTTTTCATCCACGGATGGATTTGTTACTCCAAAATAAACTATTGGATTAAGAAATGCTTAAACATGATGCTTAATTTAAGAAATGCTTTTCCACGAGACAATATTTTTACTCTAAAATCAATGATTATGTATTAGGAAATGCTAGAAGGCAATGTTTTTATATGTATTTGTATACTTAAATATATTTTTGACATTGTTTTGAATTATTGTTTGTTTAATTAAATAAAAAAATTATAATATAAATTTTATATTACATATTTTATTTTTGAATCATGGACTTATTTTTTTTATTTCGACTTAACCCAAAAAATAGTCAATACTGGCCATGCGGGTTCACATATGGCCATGCGTGTTCATTTTCTAAAATGAAAGTGTTTTTCTAAGTTAAAGATTATTTTTTTCTCATAAGTTACAGATTATTTATTTTTCTCATAATGAATTAAGAGAAGCTTTTCTAAGCTGAAATTGTTGAAAAATCATTTGAGGTTAACAATGTCACAAGAAAGATTGAATGAGCTACCTATGTTATGTTGTGAAAAAAATATGTTGAAAAATATTGATGTTGACGCTATGATTTTGTATCAAAAAATGTTCGAAGATAATGTTTTATATAAATTTTTGTGTGCTTTAATATTTTTTTTATATTTTTGAGATGATAATTAATTATTATTTATTTATTTTAATAAAAAAATAATATCAATTTTATACTATATATTTTTTATAATTTTTTAAAATTAGAAGTCAATTTCTTTTATTTCATCCGGACAAAAAAAATACCCAAAGGCCGGCGCTGCACACCCCTACCTACTGTTATGCATAATAATAAAATTGTAGCTCTTTTTTTTTATTTATAAATGAAATCACGAGCGAGAAGAGTAGCTGGAATGAAGTGATAGTTAGGTTAGCAGCGTGTGAACATGTTGAAATCAGCTTAGAAACTTAAGCCATAAGAAAATCAGTATATTTGTATTTATTAAATTATAAAGTTAGTTAGTTGTAGTAAAACAAAAAATTGAAAATATTAAGAAAAAGATTGGTCGGTGGGAGGAGTCAGGAGTGGGGTCCGACATGACAGAATCTCAAATTGGAAGTAGACCAGACACGTGGCTGGCTGAAGTAAGTAATACGGAATGCCAACCAAAGGAGTTTCTTTATAATTTGTAAATGAAGCCTCTACGAATATTTTCACTACCGTCACGAGAGTTCCTTCAATACCAAGAAATAACGTTGATCTCTTTACACATTCCATCAAGACTTAAAAACTTTACGTGTAATAAACCGAATCCAATCACAAGAGCAGATCCCAAAGGCTGGGTGGGGTTATAGCAATGGCATGGAATTGTGAGTTCAAAATGGAAGCTGGACCTGCAAACCCAACCCCACCAATATGGGTTCGAGAGCTACGGGCGTGGCTGCTTTTTGTTTCAACCTCATGTGACTGGTTCTTCTACATTTTATTTTCTGATGGACTTGTCTGTCAGATTATTGCCGCCTCTTTTATGACTATACATATCCCATGCAGAGGTATCATGTTGTCTAGCGCCAGTGGAATAAACATTTTTCTAATCGATCATGTATTTTTGTTTTACTCATTAATGATGTGGCGTTTTGTGGTTCAACGACAGTGTTCGAGAATAAATAGTTTTCATTTAAAAATAGAATAAAAGGGGAAGAAAGGAAAGGAAATTACTGATACATTGCCTGTTTTAAGTTGCTATCCATAAAACAGATCAAGTCCCAGGAAATTCATACAAGATCCATGAAATGGAAGAACAACTTCATCTGCTTGCACACTCAACTCGATTCAACCCGACCCCATCCTTCAGTCTTAAATTGTGATTCAGAATCTCTCATCTTGGCCATCAGATCTTCGATCATCCTCAATATCTCTTTTCTCAGCTCACCGACCACCAATGGAGTAACCTGCTCATTTACAGCAGAAAACCACAAATCCTTCATCATTTTTGCTTTCACTACTTTCATACCAGGAGCATATAGTTCTCGCGGTAGCCGTTACATATGAGCCACAATCATAACCGTTAACTTCCTGAGGCGTGTCAATGCATTCTAGATACTTGTCGTTACCAGCTTAACTGGAACCGCTGATAAAACCGACTACGGATTTATACAGCTTCATGGCATGCCTCTTATTCATCTGCTGACTGCTATCGTGATGCACAAAGACATTAGCACTTCGGTAATGTGCAAGTAAACTCCAGTGACTTCCACCTTCGGCTAAGCTCACATCATCGTTAATATTGACCGGAAAAAGCACGAGGTTCTTAACTGGCAATTTAAGGGGTTCCAAAAAATCATTGAGACCATCAACATCGGGACAGTTGGTTATCCAGAAAGCAATCATTGGTGAAACCAATAGGATGTCCTGTGAAGGGTGGCTTGAAGATAGGAGACTAAAATAGAACTCTATGATTCTATCATTCAGATAATATGGACCACCAAGGATTTCCAAGTCCGATCTTCTAAGAACAACGTCATTGTAACCGAGAATAATTTCATCAGCAGCAGATTTCCCCATGCCCTAGATACTAATCCGTATTCCTGAAAACTAAACTCACAAAGCATAGAAAAAGGGATCAAACAGCTATTAGTACACGAGAAAAATGGTTCAGCGCCTGGAAACTAGTAATAGACTATAACGATGCATTCTGCTTTAATTGCAGTATATAACAATTTTCGAGTCCTTGAAGTTAGGCCCTCAAGTCCTCAATTTGTTCGAGCTGTGTTTCAGTTTCCTAGAGCAAAATCCGCATAGGCTATGCTCAACCAATGCTACAACATAAGGATGATGAATTGCAATACTTGTTTGATAACCAATAAGTAACCCAGATATTAAAATTCATAGGCAGCCCAGTTAAAATAATCAACTCTAGAATCGCAGCAATAAATTCTTTCCCCCAATCTTCAAACCTTGTGAAATTAAATCCCGCAAACCAACAAACTCAATAAATCATTGATGCTCAAAACAAAGCAAGAAAAAGCCCAAACCAAATGTCTTTCTTGGAAAATTCATTAAACAAAATAAGATCTCAAAATCAACAATTTATACTCCAGATTACGAAACAATTGACATACTCTGTTTAAAAGAAGACAAGAAAACCTTAAAACCCCAAATAATCATAGCAAAAAAAAGGTGGAAACTTAAAATCAACATAATCCCACTTACAGGAAAGCCTGACATTGAAACGGAAATGTTGTCCCTTCTTATGTTGATTATCACCTACGGAATAGAACTCCGTTGTATCAAGTGCTTCCGAGGATTTTTCTTCCCTCGAAATGTATAAGGAAAAAAAGAGAAAACTACAGAGGTAGAAGGACGGCCCAATACTGAAAATTAACGAGCACGTATTTCAAGGTTTTATTGGGCTCTACTAACCCATTTTACTTTTTTAATTTAATTTTAAAGAGCCCAATCACATGACTAATGGTGATTTCTTTTTAAGATACAATACAAAAATATTATTCGATTATATGACGTTGCGTTGTCGATTACTGTTAAAAATTATAAAATAATTATTAAACTATTTATATATTTTAAACTCGTAATTTTTTTATTAAAAAATTAACAACTATCTAACCTAGATGTTAACCTATAGATTAAAATATGAATAATAAAGACTCGATGTTAACTTCCTAGCACATAATTTGTGAGCAATTGAGGGTGTAGTTCTTCAACAAATGTAGCACTTTTAAAATTTCCCCGAGTTTAAAATTTGAGTTTTGAGCTCAAGTTCTACTAAAAATATATCATCTCTTAAAAACCGCTGCATCAAAAATGGAGCTAAACTTTGGTTTCGGGTTTAATTTAATATTATTAAGAATTTGTGAAACGCTGCTCATCATACATCGCACTAATGTCGAGTGATACACTCCCTTGGTAACTCGGTGAATCGGGCTGTGTCTTTACAATAGTCATACACCAAATGCCTTCTCCGGACCCATTTAAGTTGATGGCTCCTATGCCTGCTTAACCCATCGAAAGCTGGCTTATCCCACCAGAACCGGCCGAGTTGGGCCAAAGTATCGTCTGCTTCTGACAACAGTTCACAAGCATCGCTAATGAAAGAACGAAAGGTTGAGACGAAGGGAGCATGGGTCTAGTTGGTCTTCACTCGCCCCCCTTGCGTGGCCCAATCATCGGCATTCCACACCGACCCTCGGATGCTCATTGATTGGTTTCTTGGAAACGGCACACCGTTTTCTTCTTTGTTAGTGAAAACCCGTATGGGAATTCTATCAACAAGAAACCTGTTTAAATGAGAGAAATAGGATGTTCTAAATACAAGAAACAACTTCGATTCCGAGCTTAAGTTTAACATTTTTGATGACCTGCTCACACGATGCAATGGCGATTCCAGAAAAAAGAGTTGGTGTGGAAATCAAGTGTGGGATCAAACCAAAGAGTATGCCTTTGCTCTCGATTGCCGGTGCCACTGACGTAAATATTAGTTTGAACAAGGTACGGCTCACTCGATACATTGCCGAGAAACTCCAAGTCCAGTTCGTCATGATTAGGCCCTTCCGACAACATCTGCATTTTCCCCATTGTTAAATTTGTCCAACATTTTGTTTATTTACTCGTAACAATTAGGGCTGGTAATTATCTATGGGTGAGTAGATTATACATCCGTCCCGAATAAATGGATGAAAACCCGCTGTGAAACGGATGATTGACGGTTGATGGATGGATCAGGTGATGGGTCGGATCGGATATGGATGAAATTTTTTTGACCCATCACCCGCAACATCCATTTACACATTAATATATCCATCTATATATATATATATATATATATATATTAAAAAAATAAACGGGTGATTGTAAATATTCTTATTCTCTTAATTCTGACTTTTATTCTATTGAAAATATGTCTAATTTTTTAATATTGACTTATCCCTATTGATACTAGGATGGAGAGGACTTTTGAGAAGTGATAGTTTGTTGATGAATATTTGAAGATTATATTTAGTGTACAAGACTATACATGTTGCATCTATTCACTTGAAAAATGTATTACAAACATAGTGCACAAAACTATATAAACTGTGTTCCATTTTGTTTTTGTTTGAAATGGATAAAAATTTATTGTTCATGTTTTGGTTTCTATGAATGTTTGAGTATTAATGTTTGGTTTCTATGAATGTTAGAAGAATTTGAGCTTAATATGGATGAAATTTTTTGCGGATGATGGATGGTGTGGATGGAGATTTAGATCGCGGGTGATGAGGCGGATGAAGCTCCACCCGACTCATCTCCGATCTATTGCCAGCCCCAGTAACAATTTTACATAAAAGGCAGTGACGGTTCCAGCCGAGTCTCCTTCAATTAGTTTGATCTGCACTCTTGCTTGCCCAAACAAATATTTCTTCTTAGACTCAAATCCACAACCTACAGCCAATCAAATCACCATTTGATGACAACAATAGAGAAAACACTCATTACCCAAAGTAGATATACATATATAGAAGCTGAATAGCTCGACTTTACCTGAAATATTGTCCAGAATTAACTTTATCTGGTCTCCTTCTGAGATAATATGATGGGGAGCCCACTTGAAGTCAAAGACTTCACTAAAGTTAGAACATGCTGCTAAGTCAGAATTCATTGAATAAAATCCGAGCACAAATATTGCAATCTCAAGCAGCTGAGATATATTTGAAGTCATATTTAGCAATGGATTTTCACCGCTACTGGAAACCTAAAACCTCAACTCAAAGCACCGAGACAAATGCATATATATATATGGATATAGCCCACAGTTTGAGATCGGCTCCATCATGCGAGTCTGACGAAATGGAAAGGTTGATTTCAGCAGAAAGTGAAAGATAGTGGCGAGAGGGAGGTTGATGGCTACTTTGGAGCGGCGCCTTTAACTAAGGGGATGGGGAAATCCATTCGATTAGTAGAAATGAGAGAAAAAAAATGAGTTGTCATCAACTTTCTTACTGCTAGCGCTGTAAATTTAGCACTGCAAACGGCCTAAAAATAATATGTATTTGGGTGGTTTATAGAAACAGCCTATCCGGGAAAAAGAAGTAAAGAAATATATTATAGCTAGCCTGAAACCAGATCACATTGGCGTTATGGTATATTTATACTCCTAACAAAGTCTTCCATAGTTTTTTTTTTCTTTTGAATTAAAATGAAGGAAATTAGAGAACTGGACTACTTAATACTAGTAGTGTATAATCGGTATATATCCTTGATGGAAATAAGTATATATATACATTTTCCATCAACAATCCAAGATTTTTTCAATGATTCTTCAATCCATTTCATATTTGGTTTTGCACATGAATATAATATCAACAAAGTTGGAGATCTTTGAAGCATAATCTTTATTTTCAAAATGGAAAGTCTAGTCCCAATTTGCTTTGATGCTTTCTCATCTTAGTGTCATATGGAAATAATGTTATGGACATTCCTTTTGAAGAAACTATATATTCTTTACAAAAATTCTTTCACCATTGTTAAGCTCAAAAGCCAAAACACCATGCATGGAACAGAATCTATTCTTAGACGAGGAAAATAACGTCAACCCAGGTCACATACCAGAGTCAAAACTTCCATAACACTATAAATAGAGAGCTGAGATGAAGGACATTTGCATACCAATAGGGATTTGAGATTTAAAAGGAAGAGAGGTCTAATATGAGGAATCAGAGGCTTGTTTAATAGCCAAGTATGACTTGCCTACAACCCTTCTCATCTCATGGCTGCACTGCTGACCCAGTTTTGGCTAACTTGACAGCCTCTTTTCTCCCATGCTAGCTCTTCTCTTCTTTAACATATTGTTATCGGCTCTTTTTCTTTTTGTTAGGTCTTCTCATGGTTTGCTGCCAGGTGTGGTTATGTGCTCATGTTTGGCACCATGATTCGGTATGAGTTGATTGGTATGCTCATGGTTTCATGGTTGTGGTATGTCTATAATATCCGGGTCTTGTGAGATTGTATTGATCCTTATCGTTCGAACTCTTCTTTTTGATTCATTTAGGTCCGGAGCATTTTTTTCTCCATTTAAGATTAAAGAAAAGAAGGAAACTTAAAAACAAATAGCAAAGCAAACAAAGCTCAAAACAAAATCTACCATCAAGCTTTAAACGGAACCTTCCTCTTTACACCAACCTTAGTCAGATGTGTTGCTAAGCAATTCTGCAACCTAGACGAATGAACAAATTGTAGACAGAAAAATTAGAATGATTTGAATTGAATATTTATAATCTACAAACATTTAATTCATTGGTTCTAACCATTTTCTCCCGTAAACTGACGAAATTTGAAATTTCATAAGCAAAGAATTGAGATTTTAAATCATTCTTAATGTTTTATAATTGAGAAGAAAGATGGTCTAAAGATAAAATTCCATATTGATATTAATTAAATATTTGTAATATAAAAAAATACATAATTGAATTTTTTTTACTATTTATATGTTTTTATTTTGACTATTAATTGATATAGCAGAATGAGACGATAATTCTTACAACAAGGTCCAATGTTTAAATTTTAATGTTGTGAATTGAGCAAGTTAAAATGTGAGATTAAGAAGTTCACTCTCGAAATGAACCTCCACAATATTCTATTAAGGTCAATCCATCAATAAATCAAATATTTGTGGTTATATTTAAAAAATACAATTTTTTTTTTAAAATTTATATTAAAAATTAATTAAATTTCGTATTATACTTTTATGGGAAAATTTTAACCTTCATACAATTATTTGTCCTATAAATACCATTTATGAAAATGTTTGGAGCTAATGAATATTTTTGTCGTTTATATTATGATGGTAGGACAGCTAATCACTTTTATTTTTTTAATTTTAAAATAAAATTATGACAAATAAAAAAAATTCGTATGCAAGCCAATTGATTTGAATAGTTATAATTGAACAACCAATTCAAATATACTTTAACAGTCAAATTAAAATGATTTGAATACTAAATGCATTAAACTTATTGGTTGTAACCATTTTTTTCCAAAACTAAAAATTTCATAAGCAAATAATTGTGATATTTAAATCATTCTATCTGAGGTATTGTGAGAAGTTCAAAAATATAAAAAAAAACAAAGCTCGAATTTGGTGAAGGTGAATATTTGAATTTGTTTCATGAAAATCTTTAATTTTGTTTCAATAGAAGTTGCATTTCAGAGCGACAACTTGTGGACTTTCAGTCAAGTCGTTCCCAAATCATTTTCTTGAATGAAATCTTTTTACTGCTTGTTTTGATCTTTAGATTCTTGCATTTCTTAATCTAAGTCAATGCAATTCGTTTTGTTGTAATTTTATTTTTTTGGATTTTTCATTCCTATTAAACAATGCCTTGCTTCCTGCACATTTGCAGATATGGCCCAAAATGGCGGTAACGGTAACAATGGTGTGGAGTTTGAGGCGCCGCAACCGCACTCGGTGAAAGAACAATTGCCTGGAATTCAGTATTGCATTTACAGCCCTCCTCCATGGCGTATGTAAAATCCGTCTCATATCTACGCAGAATCTAGTTTGGAATTCAGTTTCTTTGTTATCCATCACTAAATTAGACAGTTGGCGGATTTCATGCAATGTTCCCTGGTTTTACTTTCAGAACCCAAACGCAGAATTTAACCATCTCAAAACAAAATTTAGAATCGATTGAACCTTCTCTTTGTATTATGTTTTTCAATATTTTATGCAGCGGAAGCAATTGTACTGGGTTTCCAGCATTATCTACTCACTCTTGGCATCACGGCTTTGATTCCGAGCATACTCGTTCCTCAAATGGGCGGCGGAAATGTAGGGATTTAATTGGTTCATCTTGCTTGATTTGTCCTTTTTATTTCTTTATTATGTTATTATGTAAGTGATTCAATCTAGTTGAAACTGTAATGCCCCGAAACTCGGGTCAGTAGTTTCGGTCAACTTGAAACCCGTAAGTCAAGTCAATTAGACCTCTTAGGATAGTTGATCAGTTCAAAAAGGGTATTGGACTTAGGTTGGCCCAATAGTTAAAGGATATTGCTGTTTTTAAAATGAGTTAAAGAGAGAAGGACTAAAAGTGTAGTTTACCCGTAACTTGTTTGTTAAAAAGCCTCTTATCTCCCTTATTTTTCATGTAAGTCATTCCCCCAAAATATCTTCCCATTTTCTTCTTCTCCATACTCTTCTTCTTCTTCATTTCTTCTACTTAGCCAAGATCAAGCTCTAAGGAAACCTAAGCCTAGATTGAAGCAATCAAGGTAAGAAATCTATTCTTCATCTTCTAAGCTTCCATTAGAGCCCTTAATTTCAAGGTTTGGCTTAGTTTTTCAAAAATGAGTTTTTATGGGTTTTTAGAAATTAAGTGTTTTAAGTCATTTTAGGAGAGTGTTTGAGTTGTAGGGAGTGTATCTAAGCTTTATCCAACACCTAGTTAAGTAAGTAATCCATTTTTATGCATTGATTAGTTAAAGAGGTTGAAGAGAGAGTTCAAGCCAAGGGAAAAGGAAGAGTGGATCCCTAGTTGATTTAAGAAGTGTTCTAGCACCCAAAGAATCTAGGTAACACACTATTAGCTTTTTCATACCAGTTGTAGAATCAATAGAAAGGAGTTTTAGATAGAAAGTTGAGATAAAGTTTGTTTAGTAGCTTTATATGGTAGATTTTATGTTTAATGTTTTTAGCATGTTTATAAGTCTTATTTATGTTCCCTTAATATCACATAAGACTTTAAAGAATGTTTGGGGACCTCACTAGGGTCTTTGGTATTGAAAAATAAAGTTTTTCATGATTGTTTTATGACTTCTGCAGGTAGAGTATCGATACTATAGGGTTAGTATCGATACTTGTTCTTCATTTATGGGCAAAATCATGTTTTCTGGGAAATAGTATCGAAACTCTTTTAAGAATATCAAAATTTTGGGTCATAGTTTCGAAACTCCCAGAAAGTATAGAAACTAGGCAGAATAAAATGTTTAAAAGTATCGGTACTTATATAAAGTATTGAAACTTTTGCAGGAATATCGATACTTTTGGCTAGTATCGATACTTTCAGTCTATTTTGGACAGAAATGTCAATTTTTTAGGGATTTAGACACGAGGTACCCCAACACTTCATTATATCATCAAATAAGACTACAAGTGAGAACATAATTGATGTTTATTCAAACTTAGAAATTAAATAATTGGGGACAAATAAGACTAGCATTGTTTGGTTTTCGATAAATGATTTGGACACCCGAGTTCCATTAGAAAAGCTAGTGGAATCGAAAGTATAGATGCAATCTAAATATATCCTTAGGTAGGGTAGAAGGCCCTTAAAACCGATTAACTATGGCTTAGGCCTGACACTCACAAGGGGTTGGTTAGTCAGGGGTATGGTGTCCGATGCAAAATTTCGGCGGCCATATCTAAGTAGACTAGAGGGGTGAGTGAGCTCCGAGATGCAGTAATCCCTCAGCCACACCATGATGTCTACAGTAACATAGAGAGTGAGTATCGTAAGGATATTCACTAAGCATATTAGATCAGTAGACTTGATAGCTAACATTTTAGTGATATACAATTAGTATGTTTTAGCTATTAGCGTGTCGCTGAGCTAACTTCAAATGTTTCTGTGGGAAAATTAGTAGATCAAGTAGTTGGGAAGAAGTAGATAGACCAAGGTCCATAACAGTCCAGTGTAGATTCAGAGTACGTCTCAACATTTTTTTTGAAAGGGCAAGTATATTTGTAAATTTTATTGTCCAGTTGAGTTGTAATTTCAATAGAGCGGTATGTATTATTTTTGTAAAGTGTAAATACTTTAATTTGGAGCTCCTAATTGTAAAGATTTTATTTATTCTTCAGTTTATTTTACAGTTGTTTTGTAATTAAAGAAAGTAAGAAAAAGTTGGTCGGCCACTTCGATGGTTCCGTGTAGTACCTTAAATCGATTGACTGTGTGTCGTGCTGGTCTAAGGTGTTACATTTAGTGGTATCAGAGCGTCAAGATTGTCGTTCGTAGGACCTGCGGGTCAGTGGTGGTCAGTGTCGGTTAGAGTCAGTCAGTGTCAGTAAAGACTTTATAAGTATACATGCCCTTAAAGAGTTAAGTTGTACTTCAGTATATGCAATTGTGATAGTAATTCTTTGTTTCCTATTAATTTTAGAATTTTAGTGATGGGTAGAAGCCTATATCATAGTAGAGAGGGTAGAGACGAGAGTAGAGCTCATTTAGTCAGTGATTCAGAAGATGAGTTTGTCCCAGACTCCGAGCATGGAGAGCCTGGAGACACAGAAGTTGATGAGGTTGCATTCTTCAAGAAGTTAACCTTTACTCTAGAGCGCATAGTTAGAAGTATTTCTCAAACACCTGTTACCCCATCTGTTCAGCCAGTCCAATCAGTTTCTCCGTCGTAGCACCTTAGGATACCCCATAAGAGAAACTCCAGAGTTATTGGACGACTGAATTCTTTGGGTCAGGGGATGATGATCTAATTGTAGCTGACCAGTGGTTAAGAGAAACCCTTAGAACCCTCCGTCAGTTGCATCTTACTCCCGAGGGAATTTGGAGTGCGTTATCTCGCTGTTGAAAAGTGTTGCGATAGATTGGTAGGAGACAGTGGATATATCTTTAGAGCCTGAGCAACCCACCTAGGACCGGTTTTTAAAGGAGTTCTGCCAAAAGTATATAGGTGAAGCCCACATGGATGCAATGAGAGATCAGTTCGCTCAGTTGATCCAATAGGACTGGTCAATATTCAAGTATGAGGTGCAGTTCCTCAGGTTGAATAGATACACCCTGGAGTTTGTTTCGTCAGAGTACCATTATTTTCAAAAGTTCAGAGAATGTCTCCGGTTAGATATCTTGACTCATTTAGCTGCCAATCCACCAAGAGTTTTTGTTGAGCTAGTTTTCCAGACAAAAGCAGTAGAGAGAGTTTTGACAAGGATAACAACGGAAGAAGACTCTACCTCAGGTTAGGGCAGAGAAATGAAAGAGTCAGTACAACCAATCCAACCATCCAAAAGGTCGATAGAATCTCAGGAGCCTGAGAGAGCCATGGTAGGCCATTCTAACCGATCAACATAGAATATTAACGAAGGAGTGAGTAGAACCAGTCAGTGCAAGAGACTGTTGTTTAGTGCACCAGTAGCTAGTGTTGAATAATCGTCAAGAATGCTTTCTCATCTTACTTGTTCATGTTGTGGTAGGAAGCACCTAGAAGTTTGCTGGTTTGGGGATCAGGGTTGTTATCATTGTGGGTCTTTAGATCATTTTCCCCGAGATTGCCCAGAAACTCAGAGTGTAGCTCCAATGTTAACTCATCAATCAACTTCGTCAATTCAGAGAGGCAGAGGGTTTCAAAGAGGAAGGAGTTCTTCTAGTCAGACTGGTAGAGGTGTCGTTTAACCTGAAGCTAGTGGGGAGCCTATAGTTGTAGCCCGTCAGTTTGCGATCAGAGCTAGTGAAGAGGATGATGCAGCTGATGAGTTCTCAAGTAACCTTACCTTATTTCTTATTCCAGTAACAACTATAATTGATTTAATAACCAAGTGTTAGGATTCTTGATGAAGCTCAATTGATCAACCGAAAGAAATTTGCCAAGAGGATGTGAATTGACTTTTTGAGATTAGGGAGTAAAGAGATTTAAGGATGAGAAAAATGATGCACAAAGATTTATAGTGGTTCGACTTTCTCAACCAAAGTTTACATCCACTACCTTAGCTTCTCATTAAGGATTTTTCTAACAAATTCACTAATTTGTTCTTTCTTTTTACATGATCAAGAGATAACCTTTACAACTCCCTAACTTTTCATAGGCTAAGTTGGAACCAATCCCCTTTTACAAAAGGATAAAATGTAAACAAGAAAACCTCTTAAAGGTAGGGTGTTTACAAGAATTAAGCTCACAAAAATAAAACCTAAGGATATACAATTAAGCTCAAAACACTAATATTTACAAGATAAAGAAAATAAAGATTGAAAAACCTTTCTCTTGAGTATGAATGCTTGGATAGGTGTTGGTGACATTCTTCAAGCGTCTTCAACTTGTTTTTATATGTTGGAATGAGTTTGTGGTCGTTTCTAGCCATTGGGGATGTTTTTGGAGCCGTTGGGTTTATTTTTCTGCAAAATAAAACTGCCCAAGACAAGGAGTATCGGTACTCCTTTAATAAGTATCAATACTACCTTTATAATATTTAAATAAACTAGTCGTTAAAGACTGTTGGGCTTGACCAGTATCGATACTATGCTCATGGTATTGATACTACTATTTAAAGTAGTATCGATATTCCTTTGAGTATCGATACCTATTTTGCATTATAGAATTTAAGCAATTTGGAAAACAACTGGTAGTATTGATACTACCTAGAGAGTATCGATACTTCTCTTACTTTTTGGTATCGATACTACGTGAACAATATCGATACTGTTAATGCAGTATCAATACTGTAAGAACATTATCAGTACTACTTACCCATAAAATGTTTTGTTCTCAAATTCTAGTTTAATAGACTTTGAATTATTTTTTAAAAAATTTGAACAAATTCAATCAAATCCAAAAATATTTTACCTTAATTTGTTATGTCAAATTATTATAAAACATGGTTCAACACCAACCCTTAGAGTTAGATGTCCTAGAAGTTGAGATTAGTAGTAGATGTTTGTCAAAATTTTAAGGACGAAATTTCCTATTAGGAGGAGAGAGTTGTAATGTCCTGGAACCCAGGTCAGTAGTTTCAGTCAACCCGAAACCCGTAAGTCAAGCCAGTTAGACCTCTTAAGATAGTTGGACCAGTTCGAAAATGGTATTGGGCTTAGGTTGGCCCAATAGTTAAAAAATAGTGGTTTTTTAAAAATGAGTTAAAGGGAGAAGGACTAAAAGTGTAGTTTACCCGTAGCTTGTTTTAAATGTTAAAAAGCCCCTTATCTCTCTTATTTTTCATGTGAGTTATTCCCCAAAAATATCTTTCCATTTTCTACTTCTCCAGACTCTTCTTCTTCATTTTTTCTACTTACCCAGGATTAAGCTCTAAGGAAACCTAAGCTTAGATTGAATCAATCAAGGTAAGAAATATATTCTTCATCTTTTAAGCTTTCATTAGAGCTTTAATTTCAAGGTTTGACTTAATTTTTCAAAAATGAGTTTTTAGAAATTAAGTGTTTTAAGTCATTTTAGGAGAGTGTTTGAGTTGTAGGGAGTGTATTTAAGCTTTATCCAACACCTAGTTAAGTAAGTAATCCATTTTTATAAATTGATTAGCTAAAGAGGTTGAAGAGGTAGTTTAAGACAAGGGAAAAGGAAGAGTGGATCCCTAGTTGATTCAAGAAGTGTTCTAGCATCCAAAGAATTTAGGTAACACACTATTAGCTTATCCATACCAGTTGTAGAATTATTAGAAATGAGTTTTAGTTAGAAAGTTGAGATAAAGCATGTTTAGTAGTTTTCTATGGTAGATTTTATGTTTAATGTTTTCAGCATGTTTATATGACTTATTTATGCTCCCTTAATATCATATAAGACTTTAAAGAATGTTTGAGAACCTCACTAGGGTCTTTGGGATTGAAAAATATAGTTTTTTGTGCTTGTTTTATGACTTTTGTAGGTAGAGTATCGATACTATAGGGTTAGTATCGAAACTTGTTCTTCGTTTCTAGGTAAAATCGTGTTTTCTTTGCATGAGTATCGAAACTCTTTCAAGAATATCGAAATTTTGGGTCATAGTTTCAAAACTCCCAGAAATTATCGAAACTAGGCATAACAGAATGTTTAAAAGTATCGATACTTATATAAAATATCAAAGCTTTTGCAGGAATATCGATACTCTTGGCTAGTATCGATACTTTTAGTTTGTTTTGGGCAGAAAGGTCAGTTTTTTTAGGGATTTAGACACGAGGTACCCCAACACTTCATTATATCATCAAATAAGACTTCAAGTGATAACATAATTGATGTTAATTCAAACTTAGAAATCAAATAATTAGGGACAAATAAGACTAGCTTTGGTTGATGCTCGGGAAATGATTCATACACCTGAGTTCCTTTAGAAAAGCTAGTGGAGCCGAAAGTAGATGCAGTTCGGATATATCCTTAGATAGGGCGCATGGCCCTTAAAATCGACTAACTAAGGAATATGCCTGACACTCGTAAGGGGTGAGTTAGTCAGGAGTATGATGTCAGATGTAGAATTTCAGGGGTCATATCTCAGTAGACTAGATGGGTGTGTGAGCTCTGAGATGCAGTAATTCCTCAGCCGCACCATGATGTCTATAGTAGTGCAGAGAATGAGTATCGCAAGGATATTCACTTAGTAGATCAGATCAGTGGACTTGATAGCTAGCCTTTCAATGATATACAATTAGTATGTTTTAGCTATTAGTATGTCCTTCATATTTTTCAGTGGACAAGTTAGTAGATCAAGTAGTTGGAAAGCAGTAGATAGACCAAGGTCCGAACCAGTCCAATGCAAATCCAGAGTATGTCTTAACATTTTTTTGAAAGGGCATGCATATTTGTAAATTTTATTGTCCAGTTGAGTCGTAATTTCAATAGAGCGGTCTTTATCATTTTTATAAATTGTAAATACTTTAATTTGAAGTTTCTCAGTGTAAAGATTTTATTTATTCTTTAATTTATTTTACGATTCTTTTGTAATTAAAGAAAGTAAAAAAAAAATTGATCGGCCACTTCGATAATTTTATATAACACCTTAAATTAATCGACTGTTCATCGTACCAGTATATGGGTTACAAAAACTTTGTATTGTGTGTGGTGTCTCTAAGACAGGCTGAGAAGGCAACAGTGATTCATAGCTTACTTTTTGTTTCGGGATTAAGCACACTTTTTCGGTTATTTCTAGGAACCTGGCTCCCCATAGTGTGTAGTGGGTTTATATGCTTATTTGATTCCTGTTACTTCTATTATCCAAGCAAGCAGGTACGGTTCTTACACAGATCCTTATGAGGTTGGCTGGTTTTGTTATGCTTGTAAAAATTCTTTTCAAATATATTACCACTTCCTATTTTTCTTGCTAAAAAGTTCGATTATACTATCGTCTTCGCCGAATCCTAATTTTCCTTGAGGTAGACACGATGTATCAACTCTTGTACTCAAGTACGAGTAACCTAACTTAAAAGTTGCAGCTAAATAGCCATGAAAATTTATTGTCCATCTGGATTATTTTACAGAGGTTCGTACGGACAATGAAAGGGATTCAGGGTGCACTCATTGCTGCTGCATGTTTCCAGAGTGCATTGGGATTTTTAGGATTATGGAGGAATGCTCTGAGGTTAGAACCTTCAAAGTATATAGACTGATTTTATTTGGGGTGTACAATATCTTGAATACTTTATCTTCTTTTCAGGTTTCTTAGTCCTCTCTCTGTTGTTCCATATGTGACTTTTACTGGGCTTGGACTTTATCATCTTGGCTTCCCCGTGGTAATTTTTTCTGTATCTTTTTAGTGACCGGCTTCTAGGATATCTCCTTCGGATTTCGTTGTGTACCAGCATTTTTCATAATTTCAGTGCTGTTGCCATCCTGCTATATGATTTTTAGCTGATTCTTTTCTTTTTTTACCATTTAATTCAGCTTGCAAAGTGTGTAGAAGTTGGCCTTCCAGGGATTATTCTCATGGTTTTTATTTCACAGGTACGTTTATTCTTCAATAAAAAAGTTTTCAAACAACTTTTTTTTTTATAATTATTTTGTGGTTATTACTGTTTATTTTTGCAATTTTTGGTTATGGTGAGATGTATGCTTCCCTTGAGGTCTTTTTTTCAAGATCTCGTCGCTTCTATCACCTTCACATTCACAATTGCTGTTGATAATTACTCTTCTCTTCATTTCTCGTGATTCTGCTGTATCTTCCTCGTTATATACAATCAAAGCGCCTTATCTGTGACATATTTTCAATCCTCTTCACAGTTGTAATTACATGGTTATTTGCTCAACTTCTAACCTCAACTAATGTATACAAACACAAACCAGAGAACACCCAGGTTAGCAGTCGAGCTGATCGTGCTGGGCTTATTACCACAGCTCCTTGGTATGTTATTCCGACTTGAGGATTAGTGTCCAATAAGAGTATTTGTTCGACGAAAGTATGTTCAAATGAAAGCTTTTTCACGTATTTGAAGACAATATCTCCATGCCTATATCTGAATATCCTAACATAGATACTTTTAACCTGTCAAATTAAATATACTTGTAGATGTTAACTTTTACCTTTTGACTCATGATCTTACTCTCAAACTATTTGTTCTTAACCGCAGGATATATTTTCCTTATCCCTTTCAACGGGGAAACCCCACCTTTAATGCTAGAGATGTCTTTGTTATGATGGCTCCTTCGTTGGTTTCTCTTTTTGAGGTTTGAGCACCACCTCAAAGTCTCACTTCAACTTGAACTTTTTAATTTTTTTCTTTCATATATTTGGATGATTATACCTCATGTTCATATTCATATTTGTATCGAATACGATATTTTTTCTAATCTTCAGATGTCACTGATCATGCATGTTGTTTGCAGTCAACTGGTACATTATTTGCAGCTGCAAGATATGGAAGCGCTACACCCGTTTCACCTTCTGTAATTAGCTGTGGTGCTGGTTGGCTGGTAGGAATTGTTTCATTGATATCTAAGCCTGTGACGTCTCGGGTTCCAGGACATCTTCTCGACATTGTCCTAAGCAGTGTGAATTAGCCATCGCCCCTCATGCTCTTATATCAAACGTATTGCCCTGCTCGGCCTTGTCACCAAAGTACTTGTATTGTGAAAAAAGTCTCCCACGTCCTTTCCACGGCAGGCATACTTTCGGAGGACAATTAAGGGAAAGTTGTGTGCGACAGAAGCGTCCTGAAACCTGAGCTGTTACAGAATCCAATTAGACTTTTCCCGTTTTGTACATTTAATGCAATTTCACCTTATTTTTTTTCTTCTTTTTCAGGGAATTGGGGTTTTGCACTATGGTTTTCTTGGTTCTGTCACAGCAGTGTAAACTTGAAACTTGCCATTAAACATCATTGAAAGTAGGTTCATTACGTGGATATCTGTTAGGCTGACCACTAGACTTTGCTCTTCAACAGTGAAAATGTAGGCCTGCTGGCGTTGACAAGAGTTGGAAGCCGCAGAGTAATTCAAATATCAGCTAGATTCATGATTTTCTTCTCCATATTTGGTAAGCCAGCAGCTCAACATTAACACAGTGAAGGGAAAATAGCCTTTTTAGCTCACATTTTTCCTTTCCTCTATTTTCTCTTCCAACCAAAACTAAAATGCTATTTCCCATTGATGCATCAGTGTAAGTTTTTCTTGTCTTTTGAGGATCACTAATGTATGGTTATCTTATAATATAATATAATATGAATGTGCATTCAATGTCAAAAATAAGAGCTTCAAGTACTTGTCTGTATCTTTATTTCTTCCATTGATGCATCAGTGTAAGTTTTTCTTGTCTTTTAAGGATCACTAATGTATGGTTATCTTATGATCGTTATCAGCAAAATTCGGAGCCATTTTCGCTTCTATACCATTACCAATTGTGGCAGCTTTATATTGTGTACTCTTCAGCTATGTCTCTTCTGCTGGTCTTAGCTTTCTCCAATTCTGTAACCTGAATAGTTTCAAAACAAAGTTCATATTAGGCTTCTCCTTCTTCATGGGTTTTATCAGTTCCACGGTACTTCAGAGAATATTTTCATGGTGGTTGGAGATCACCTCATCATACTGGTTCGGTATGATTCCTGGAAAAACCTGGTTCAATTCTTAATTTACTTGCATGTGACTCACTTCACTTTCCCTTTATTTACATCCTAACAATTTCTTTCCCTTATGAATTGCAGTTGAGTGACATAATCCTTGTGATCTTCATGTCACATACAACAGTTGCTGCGCTGGTAGCTTTATTCTTTGATTCGCACATTCTCGAGAAAACGATGAAACCAGAAAGGACATTGGGTTGAATTGGTGGGAAAGGTTTAACTTATAAATCAGATGTTAGGAATGATGAATTCTATGCACTGCCCTGCAGTCTCAACAAGCTTTTCCCATCAATTTAACCTTCGAAAGTAAATCATTTACATTTTCTTAGCTTCGTTTATGGAGAAATTATTAAATTGTTACCATTTTTTCTGTAATTATTCTTTATTATATTTTTTTCCTAATTTTCCTTTCCATTGAGTTCCAAAATTTTCCAAAACCAAAAATGAATTTGGTGAGTGTCAGTATAATTATGCATAATGTGTCGATCGAAGATAATTATACTAAAAACATGGAGCATAAAGGGGATATCGGTTATGGTTATGCATAATGTATCAATCATTGGTATAATATCAGATATACGAAATGCGTCGAACATTGGTATAGAACACGGTTATAATTATATAAAAAAAAGAATGAAGCAAAAGATTACCGAATACAATTATGCATAATGTTTCGAGCATCGACATCGAACTCGATTATATTAGAAAAAAATGAAGCATAAAAAGAATATCAACCCAAAAGAGAGGGAGAGAAAAGAGATGGCAAGTGAGCACATATGAATCAGCAATGTTCTCTTTTGCTTTCATAGTTGGTTCTGCAAGATTTTCAACTTTCCTTAAAAGGAAACAAGAATATATTCCAGTAAGGATTCAATTAAAAGAGTAGACAAAAATGGAAAGGCAGAGATATTGGACTGTAATTTCATCTCTGTAAAGCTAGTCGATGATTGCTCCACTTGTGCACTATGAAACCCTTTTTCCAGTCGCCAAATAAAAGTTTTTTTTTTAAAAAAAAGGTCAATGATTTGATCAAAAGATGTTTGATCCTGTTTTATTATTATTGAAGATTACCTTCCAAAAAAACCCAGCAAAGAACATTATCCATCCGTTAGAATTCACCATTCAAAAATTGACCAGAACATATTCCTTTTATGTGGACAACTACATGATCTAAAATTGGATGCTAATTAACAGTGACAGATACATTTACCTTTTAAAAAACTATAAATTCCAAGCCTTGGCTTCTCCATCGGTGCACAAATCTGAGGAGGAGAGAAGCCTTACATGAAGAAAAGAATCGTGTTTGGTAGCCAAGGATGACTTGCCTGCATCTTTCAAAGAGCTTCACATTCTGTAAGAAAAATCCTTAAGCAGAAGAAGCTCATCTTGACGTTGCCAGGCAGTCACCTTTGCTAATCTGACAGGTTCTTTTCTCTCATGTTAGGCCTTTTATTCTTCGTCATTCATCTATGTGAATTTTTTTACAAGACATTATAATCTGATACACATGAACAGTTGTTGACGTTAAGATTCGAATGAATCTCATATTTACTGGATATTATATTGTTATGATATATAATCTAAAAGAGAAGAATCTCCTGTGAGATTTGCATTTATTTTATAATCTAAAATTATTGAGAGGATAGATATTGCAGATTAACATCTTGTAGATACCATGGATTATCAATATGATCTGTACATATTCAGTGAAATCTGCTCATTATAGGTTATATTTTCTACTGTTTCAAGTGACATCGTATGTATGCCCAAGGATTATATATTCAAATAATTAATATATGTTTTAATCATCTATATCATATAATTTTGTACTCCAGCTATATTTAAGTTTAGGTACTTAAATTATTTTGGATAAGAAAATGACGGTTTTCTACTTTTTTCTGTTGTTGTCAAGTTCCTCTATTACCTAAGATCGTGTGCAGGGACAGCTAGTGTGGCACCATGAGCTGCAAGAGGCTATGCTGATCCGCAAGGTCAGGGAGGGTCAATTAGTACAGGAGGTTGGCGTGATGAACTTTTCCAGATGCAAATGGTTGATTTTGCCGCTGCTCTAAACAGCCTGCTGAAGGAGTTCCACAGCATGATTGCCGAGCTCCATGGAAGTCAAGTGAACAAAAAAATCATGTAAAATTGAAGGATTAAATTTTAAAAAATTATTTTCACAAGATAAATTGAAGTTACACATATATTTTAAAATGAAATTTATTAGTACAGCTTGATCATGGTTCGGTTTTGTAACGTCCATATATTCAATACCTATATATGTACTCTTTTTCTTCCATTCAGGGGTTAGAGAGATTCTTTTAACTATGCCCATGCTAGTATCTTGTTTTGTTTATATAATACAAAACCCACTTAAAAAAAACAACTAGACTTGCATAATTAAATTCTTTTTTTTTTAAAAAAAAGGAGAAAAATAAAAATTTTCAAATTGTATCAATTTTTTTCTCCTACTAGCAATTTAAGAGAGGCCAAGTGGGCAATATTCCTTTATCATCCAAAGAATAAGGATCAACTGTTGGAGTCCACAAGAAGGGAAGAAGATTATTTGGCTGGAGGGTGAGTAGGCTGAAAAAATTTCGGTGTATTCTGGAAATAGCAGGTGGGTGCTGCTGATTCTCTCATTTCGCCTGCAAATAAGAGTAGTAAACGATACGCAACCCATCTAAATCCAACTCAAGAGCCAAGGAGATCTTAACATCCACCATAACAGTCGATATATAAAATAATTTGACCATGATTAAAGGCAGCATATGATTTATCAGTGGTTGTTCTCTTTTACTCATAAGAATAATTATTTGATTATAGTCATGTATGGATATCATATGTGAAATATTTTGTAATTTTAGTTAATGCGTAATAGAATAATTATAGTCACGTATAAATTTATATCTAATTTAATTTTTTATTTTTTCACTAAAAAGGTCTTATGATGAATTTTATGAATTATTTTTTATTTTTTATTTTTTCACTAAAAGGTCTTATGATGAATTTTATGAATTATTCCAAAACAAAATTGGAGTTATAGATTTTAACAGTGTGGTATGCACTTTGTATGCGTAAGACAGGTTAAGAAGGAAAGAAGCATATTTTGCATATATGGCAATCACAATTAGGATGGGCATGGGTCGGGTTTTTGGTCTACCCGTCCCGACCCGACCCGAGAATAAGAGAGCCTTCACCCGCGACCCGATCCGACCAAATAAATGTTTCACCCGACCCGAACTAAATATATGACATAAAAACCCGACCCGAAATAATAAAAAAATTTATTTTTATTCAATAAAAATAGTGACTTAATTGAAAAAAAAATTATATACCGAGGGGTATTATTGTAATTATCCCTAAATATATAGGGTAAAATTATATATTTTTTCGGGTCGGGTCGGGTTTTTTCACCCTAAACCCGATCTCGACCCGAACTCGATTTTTTTAAGAAAAATCTGACCCGATCGGGTCGGAACCCGACGGATCGGGTTTAAATGCCCATCCCTAATCACAATTCCATTAAAAGGACAGACCAAATATGGCAAGACGGACATATTATCGCGTTGGAAAGTAATTCTGTAATGCAAGTTGTGGATTTATGAATTGTGTGCACTATCAACCTTTCTTTTTGTCATCCCCCAGTATCCATCCAATTAAAATGAATTAAAAGTCTAATCTTTTGATTAAAAGATGTTTCCTTTTTCACAGAGTTTGTCTAATTCGATCCCTTTTTTTATTAATAGAGTTCGACAAAGAACATTTTTCCTTTTAAATAAGGATTCTTCATTCAAGATTGACCAGAATATAATTGGCTAATCTAACACCTTCTTTCCCATCATGTTAGACTCTCTCTTCTTTGTCAACCGTCTATCTGATTGTCTTTTGTGTTGGCATTAAATTTCAAGATTCTGAGGCTGTTGGCTCTCCCATCCAGGGTTTTAAAAAACGGTCCGCGACCGCAATTTTGGCTGCGATATAGCGGTTTCGCCGCTGTCCGAGTTACCCGTGACGGCCGCAATAGCGTCCGCGACGGCCGCAATCACGGTAAATCCGAAATAATCGAAAACGCGACCACGATTTGAAACCCTACTCTCATCGTAAGACGAAAGGTAACGCAATGATCGTACTCTGTTAAACTTTCGTGATATTATAGCTAAGATGGTGTTTGGTGAAAAGGAAAACGATAGAAAATGAGAGGAAAAGTTACAAAAAGAAATGTAAAACAAGATTGCATTCAGAAGTGCGCTACTTTATTTACAAATGGGATGAGTGATCAAACTTTTAGTTCTTTTTTATTTTGGTCCCTGCGTTATCTCCTGTTAGTTTTTACTGATTTGGCACTTAACCCCGTTACTTCCCTGTTTTACTTCTTTTCAGATTTAGCCGCATTTGCACCAAGCAATTGTGACCGAGGGATAGCTGAAAAACAAGCATCGAAGCTCCATTATGAGCATTACTGAAATAATCCATTGTTGCATTAGCTTAGACATCAAATCTGCAACACTGTGTTTCATCAAGATCACCAAGAAAACATGTCCAACAAAACTTAAATGGTCAATTCCCGAGCTTAAGGAACTGTATTAAGAACTTAAACAACTACAAAACTCAATCAAAGCTACCACATTGTAAACAATATCGATATAACTTCAGTTTCTTTTTGTCCGATTGAAAATTCTATTACAAAACATAAACAAAAGCATGAAAGGGGACATGGGTTTTTAGAGCTTTTACCTGTGCCGAGTTGAAATAGAGCGAGCCTCCGAGAAGGATGGGTGGTTGTAACAGTTATGAATGCAGCAATGTTTGAGGGAGTTCGATGGGGAAGAAGAAGGTGTCTTCATTGAGAAAACCATGGTGGAAGCTGATGACATCAGCATGTCTTCTTCTTCTTCTTCTTCTTCTTTGTTGCCTTTTCTTGAAAATCATTTCACAGAACTATGCATTTCACATTCATTGCTCGTACTTGTCTCTGCACCGCCATCATTCTTCTTCTCCAACGGTCGTTGATGAACATATTCCACCACTTCCCTCCCTGGCGCATCCTTAAACAATTTATCTACATAAACCGACGTTGCCGCTTTGTTCTTGTAATAGCGTTGGAACCCAAAAGGAAGAGCAAATCGTCTCTTCTTGCTCTTAAGCTGAAGGCATTGCCCGCACAGCAGTGAAGGCCTAGTAGATTAATTTAAAATTACGTGATAAATTTAAGAAAAATTTATTAAACAAGAATCCCTCTCTAAAATTTCTCATTCAAAATATACCCTTAAGAGAAAATGAAAAATAAAATGGAGGCATCGATAAATCAAATGGAAAAGAATTTACACGGAAGGATTACTTACATGAAGCCCATGTGGAGAGTCATCCTGCAAATCGTAAGGCAGTGAGAGCACTAAACATAGACCATCCACAAGTACCTCAACTTGGCAGAAGCTCTTGAGCCTAGTTTAATTATCAGTGTTAGGAAATAAACCGAGTACGAGTAATTTCTCTATAACCAGATTAGTGAGAATGTGAAATAAAAGTGGAAAAATAATACCCGAAATTGATAACGGAGTTCAGCCAATTGTGCTGACATCTTCGGACTGTTGCAGATCTTTTACTAAGAGAGAAAATTTACATGTGTTTACAAAACACTCACTACTCACAAGAAAACTCTCTAGTATTGGGAGAAAGAAATGATTTTTGGGATAGATTTTAAGCTAAATGAGCTAGGGTATTTATAGTTGAAACTTAAGGACTTAATCATGTAAATACCCTAAAGTCTAGTGACTAATTATGATTATCCCATTACAATATTTCAACAAACATCTACCAAACTTTGAAAAACCATTTTTCAAAGAAACATTTACCAAACTTTGAAAATCATTTTCAAAGAAACATTTACCAAACTTTGAAAACCATTTTTTCAAAGTTGGTTGCCAAACTTTGAACTTTTAATTTGGTGCATTGCTTGACTTTCAACAATCTCCCACTTGAAGACTGATTTTAATCTGTCTTCACACCTCGATCAATGCAGCAACATTTCTGGTCTTGTTACTCCAGCATGCCAACTGAAGTTGAACACAACTTCAGTTTGTCCGTGGTCACCGTCTTTGTCAACATGTCTGCCGGATTTTGAGCTCCACTAATCTTTTCAAGTTTTAAAATCACATCTTCCAGAAGAGACCGGATAAAATGATACCGCAATTGTATGTGCTTCGTCCTGGAATGAAAAGACGGATTCTTTGCTAGATGGATAGCACTTTGACTGTCGCAATACAAGACATTGTTTTCTTGTTTCTTGCCTAACTCTTCCAAGAAACTTTGGAGTCAAACCATCTCATTGCTGGCTTCCGTAACATCAACATATTCTGCTTCAGTTGTGGAGAGAGCAACTATCTTCTGTAGTTGAGAAACCCAACTCACTGCAGTACATCTTAGAGTATAGACATACCCTGTAGTGCTCCTTCTGATGTCAACATTTCCGGCTAAGTCAATATCTACATAGCCTGTCAGTATCATATCTCCACCTTTGAAACAAAGTGCTTTGTTTGTGGTACTGCGCAGATATCTGAGGATTCATTTGACTGCTTCCCAATGTACATTGCCTGGATTATTCATGTACCTGCTAACAGCTCCCACTGCATGAGCAATATCTGGTCTGGTACATACCATGGCATACATCAGACTTCCAATTGCTAAGGCATACGGCACCTTTACCATGTGTGCACGTTCTTCCTCCGTCTTTGGTGACTGTTCTTTGGAGAGTCTAAAATGAACACCTAAAGGTGTACTTACTGGTTTAGCATCTTGCATGTTGAACCTGGAGAGTACTTTGTTGATGTACTCAGCCTGTGATAACATCAAAGTCCCTGATTTTGTGTCTCTCTTGATCCTCATCCCAAGAATCTGCTTTGCAGCACCCATATCCTTCATAGCAAAACTGCTTCGACAATTTTTGCTTCAAGCGTATAATCTCTTGCATGTTTGAGCCTGCAACGAGCATGTCATCAATGTACAATAATAAAATAATGAAGCTGTTGTTGAACCTCTTGATGTAGCAACAATGATCTGCTTGGCATCTGGTAAAACCACTGCTACTCATGAAACTATCGAACTTCTTGTACCATTGTCTATGAGCTTGTTTTAAACCATACAAGCTCTTCTTCAACCTGCATACCAGGTTTTTCTTGTTTGCCTCTATGAATCCTTCTGGCTGCCTCATATAGATTTCTTCCTCCAAATCACCATGAAGAAAAGCTGTCTTTACATCTAACTGCTCAAGATGTAAATTCTCTGCAGTTACAATTTTCAACACCAGTCTGATTGTGGACAGTTTTACGACTGGAGAGAAAATTTCATTGTAGTCAATACCTTCTTTTTGCTGAAAACCTTTGACAACCAATCTTGCTTTGTAGCGTTTGCTCCCATCATGCTCTTCTTTGATCCTGCAAATCCACTTGTTGTGGAGCGCTTTCTTGCCTGGTGGTAATTCAGTTAATTCCCATGTCTGATTTGACATAAGCGAGTCCATCTCATCTTTCATGGAAGACTCCCACTTGAATGAATCCTCCACTTGCATTGCTTCATCATAGCACTCTGGTTCACCATTGTCGGTCAGCATCAAGTAGTGCAAAGAAGGAGAATATCGTTGGGTTGGTTTAGGAATTCTGGAGGAGCGTCTTAGTTCCGGTGTGTCTGGTTCTTCTTGAACTGCTTCAGGACTGATTTGAACATCATTTCCAGAAATCTCCCTCGAACTCAGCAAATTCCTTTGTTTCAGCTTCGATGTTTGAGCTACTTGATTTTATGGTTGATCTGTCTTTGTACATCACATTCTCATTGCAAATGACATCTCTGCTTCTGATGATTCTTCAGATTTTCGTAGTCCCAAAACCGGTAACTGAACTCATCACCACCATAACCAACAAAGACACATTTGTTGGACTTGACATCAAGTTTACTTCTTTCAGCAGAGTTTATGTGTACATAAGAAATATAACCAAACACTCTTAAGTGTGAAAGGTTTATTTCTTTCTTGCTCCAAACTTCCTCTGGTATTCTGCCATCCAAATGAACCGAGGGCCCACAGTTGATCAAGTAAGATGCAGTGTTGATAGCTTCAGCCCATAGAAATTTGGGCAATCCGACATGTATCCTCATACTTCTGGCACGTTCATTCAGAGTTCTGTTTATGCGCTCTGTTATGCCATTCTATTGCGGTGTCATGGGAACTGTTGTCTCCATCTTGATCCCATTGTTTGCGCAGAAATCTCTGAATCTACGATTTCTGTACTCTCCTCCATTTTCAAACCTCAACCGTTTGACTTTTAGACCAGTCTCATTTTCCACCATGTCCTTCCATTTTCTGAAGGTATCAAAGACTTCTGATTTCTTCTTCAGAAAATAAACCCACACCTTCCTTGTAGAATCATCGATGAATGTGACATAATATAATGAGCCTGCAAGAGATGGAACTGGAGATGGTCCCCATACATCAGTATGAACCAACTCTAACTTTTTCAGCCTTGGGTGTCTTACCAATCTTTGCAAAGATGACTTTCTTTTGTTTGCCAAAGATGCAATCCTCGCATAGTCCGACATCTACATTCTTTAGATCCGATAACTTCCCCTTTGACAAAAGTGTTTTCATCCCTTTCTCGCTCATATGGCCAAGCCTTTGGTGCCATAGGTTTGATTTTCCATCAGCATATGCTACTGTAATGATATTCTCTAAATTTGAGGTTATATAGAGAGTACCAGTTTTCTTACCACGAGCAATGACGAGTGCTCCTTTGGTAATCTTCCTTTCACAACCTGAAAAAATTATGCTAAATCCTTTACCATCAAGCTGTCCTACAGAAATCAAATTTCTTTTGAGGCCAGAAATATGTCTCACTTCTTTCAGCGTCCAGGTGGTCTGGTTTGGCAACTTTAATTGGATGTCTCCTTTTCCGACGATCTTCATGGTTTCATCATCGGCTAGATGAACCTTCCAAAATCACCACTGATATAGTTCTCCATGATTTCTTGGCATGGGGTGGAGTGGAAAGATGCCCCTGAATCCAAGATCCATGATTCAATCGGACTGTTGACGCTTAGAATCATGGCATCACCTGTCTCCTCTATCACGTTGGCAGAATCCTGTGTACCAGTATTTTTCTTCGGTGCTCGACAATCTCTTTTAAAATGACCCTTCTTGCCGCAGTTATAACAGGTAAAATCTTTCTTTCCCATTCTTGATTTTCCCGTTCTGGATTTCGATCTGCCTCGGTTTGAGTTTCTTTCTGAAGTTCTCCCTCTAGACTCCGTGTGCAAGGCTGAGGAGGTTGATGCTTCACCCGATTCTCTTCGTCGAATTTCTTCACTCAATACCAGATCCCGAACATCATCAAATTTTAATTTACTATTTCTCGATGAGATGCTGACTGCTGTAACAGTGACTGCTGTAACAGTAGCATTCCAACTGTCTGGTAGAGATGATAAGAGAATTAAAGCTCGAACTTCATCATCGAATTCAATTTCCACTGAACTCAACTGGGTTGTGATTGTGTTGAGTTCATATAGGTGTTGAGCCACTGATGCCCCTTCCGCCATCCGCAAATTGAATAATCGCCTCATCAAATGAATTTTGTTTGAGGCCGATGGCTTCTCATACATACTGGAGAGAGCCGCCATAAGACTCGTCGTGGTCTTTTCCTTTGCTATGTTAAAAACAACATTTCGGGACAACGTCAGTCAGATAACTCCAAGGGCTTGTCTGTCGAGAAGAGCCAGGCTTCATTCTTCATGCCCTCTAGTTGTTTTCCTGAGAGAGGTTGATATATATTTTTCTGGTATAGAAAATCTTCAATCTGCATTTTCCAAAAGTCAAAGTCCGCACCATCGTACTTTTCAATTTTCACCTTCCCTTCGTCTGCAGCCATCGCTCCCACTCGAATCTGGCTTCTTCGGATCGTTTCTGACAATTTGTGCGAACCACTGTGTATTATAACACCTCCGTCGACAAACTCATATCGCCGACAAATTTTTTACTATTCATGAAATTTACTATGCACATGAATAGTAATGAATAGTAACCTCGCAAAAATTGACAAAATTCACAACCAAAAGCTCTGATTACCAGTTATTAGGAAATAAACCGAGTACGAGTAATTTCCCTATAACCAGATTAGTGAGAATGCGAAATAAAAGCGGGAAAATAATACCCGAAATTGATAACGGAGTTCAACCAATTGTGCTTACGTCTCCGGACTGCTGCAGATCTTTTACTAAGAGAGAAAATTTACAGGTATTTACAAAACACTCACTACTCACAAGAAAACTCTCTAGTATTGGGAGAAAGAAATGATTTTTGGGATAGATTTGAAGCTAAATAAGCTATGGTATTTATAGTTGAAACTTAAGGACTTAATCATGTAAATACCCTAAAGTCTAGTGACTAATTATGATTATCCCATTATAATATTTCAACAAACATCTACCAAACTTTGAAAAACCATTTTTCAAAGAAACATTTACCAAACTTTGAAAACCATTTTCAAAGAAACATTTACCAAACTTTGAAAACCATTTTTTCAAAGTTGGTTGCAAAACTTTGAACTTTTAATTTGGTGCATTGTTTGACTTTCAACAATCAGGGATAATGAAATTTGGAAGCCAGGCTCCGCTACTATTCGGGCGGTCGTCAACTTCCTTCAATACCTCATGTCAAGCGTTTTAGCTGTGGATCCACCACAACCTATAATATTCGATAATCAACTTGCTTATGTTGCCTATGCTGCTTCAATGGTACTTATTATCTTAGTTTTGTCATCACAAGTAACATCAAATAAAGAATAAATAATCTAAATAATATTTATTCCCGTATAACTTCTATAAAGAGAGGAATACACCAAGTGAATCCCATAAAGATGAAAAAATAAATAGAACGATTAAGATATTTGACACTGAAATAGAACCAGTTAACAGTAAAAACGATTGATAATTACTTGAATGTAAAAAACATAAAATAAAGAGAACCTCAACCTAATGAGAACAACAAACTATATGGCATAGAAATGTTTTGCGGAAGACGGCTATCGGATTGAGCAAAATCACAACTGATAATTTGACAAAATAAAAATGAAGATAAAGAAGACACAAAATTTACGTGGAAAACCCCTGAATAATATAGGGTAAAAATCACGGGCAATGGTAGAAGGATTTCACTATGAGAAAATATGAATTACAACTTCTCTCAATCGACAAAGGAGAAAAACAATGATAATTCTCTCTTGATAAAAAGAAGAAAACGACTCTAAAAAAACTCTCTAGTATTGGAAGAAAGCTAGAATACTTTGGGATGATTTTGAAGCTAAATGAGCTAGGGTATTTATAGTTGAGGCTTAAGGACTAATTTGTAAATACCCTAAATTTTAGTGACTAAAAATGATTTTACCATTTTCCAAAAAATTCAACAAATGCTAGCTAATTTTCGGTGCCATTAATTGTGCACTTTCGGTGCCATGTGCACCACCTAGCTTGACTTTTCAACAATCTCTCACTTGAAGATTTGATTGAAACATTCATATCTTCACACCATTCTTTCTACCTTGGACCTTCATGTTGCTTACGTCTCTGACAGGCCACAAGAGGATCGACACCAAGTAAATTTATTAGCGTTGATCACCTTCGTCATGAAATCTGCTATGTTGTCTTTGGTATGGATCTTCTGCATATCTACCATCCCCTCTTCTACCTTTTCACGAATGAAATGGTACTGAACTCGTATGTGCTTTGTCCTTGAATGAAATGTTGGATTCCTTGCTAAATGCAAGGCGCTTTGAATGTCATAAAACAGAGAGACATATTCTTGATTGTGCCCAAGCTCCTCCAATATCATCTTCAACCAAATTGCTTATTTACTGGCTTGTATAGCTGCTACATATTCTGCTTCTGTTGTTGACGTAGCCACAACTGACTGTAATTTTGAAACCCAGCTTACAGTTCCACCAGCAATTTTGAACACATATCCTGTAGTAGATTTGTTTTTATCCAAATCCTCTGCATAGTCAGAATCAACATACCCATTGATAAGTAAATTTGATCATCTGTAACATAATGTAACATTTGAGGTCCTTTTGATGTATCTCAAAACCCTCTTTACTGTATTCTAATACTCTTTTCCTGGATTCGCCATGTATCGACTAACCACTACCACTGCTTGTGCAATGTCTGGTCTTGTGCATATCATAGCGAACATTAAATTTCTCACTGCTGATGCATACGGTACTCGAGACATCTTCATCCTCTCTTCTTCACTGCTAGGACTCATACTGGAGGATAATTTGAAGTTAATAGGAAGAGGGGTAGAAATTGGCTTACAATCTTGCATGTTGAATCGTAACAAGATCTTCTTCAAGTAATTCTTTTGTGAAAGCCAAATCTTCCTATTACTTCTGTCTCGGTGAATTTGCATCCCTAAAATCTTTTTTTCTGATCCCAAGTCCTTCATTTCAAATTCCCTAGTCAGTCGTGCCTTCAATTCTTCAATAAGATCTTTGTTGGGTCCTGCAACCAACATGTCATCCACATACAACAGCAATATAACAAAATCATTATCATCAGACCTCTTGAAATAAGCACAAGGGTCTACATTAAGTTTGTTGTATCCAAGGCACATAATGAAGGAAACAAATCTCTTATACCAACACCTCGTCGTCTGCTTTAGACCGTACAGAGATTTGTTCAACCTGCAAACCAAGTTCATCTTTTCTTTTTCTTCAAAACCTTCAGGCTGGAGCATATAAATTTCTTCTTCAAGATTTCCATAAAGAAAAGTTGTTTTAACATCTAGTTGCTCTAGATGTAAGTCCAATGTAGAACACATTGCCAAAACTACTCGAACTGTTGTTAGTCGAACCATAGGAGAAAATATTTCATTGAAATCAATACCTTCTTTTTGAGCATATCCTTTGACCACCAGTCTTGCACGATACATCTCAACTTGATCGTCACCATTTCGCTTGATTTTGAAGACCCATTTGTTACCAATTGGCTTCCTTCCTTGTGGTAGTGGCACAAGGTCCCATGTATTATTTTTATGAAGGGATTTAATTTCCTATTGCATCGCCATCATCCACAGTGAAGCATCTGAGCTGTTTATTGCCTCCTAGTATGTTGATGGCTCACCGTCCTCTATTAAAAGGCAGTATGCAATATTACCTTTTATAACATAATCTGAGTGCCAATTGGGACGTATTCTCACACGATCTGATTGACGAGTTGTTGGAGCTTCAGAACTCTCTGGTTCTTGTTCATCATGTGTTGGTTCTGCTTCAGAAGAATCTCCTTGTTCAAACTCTTTTTCCACATATATCTGAGTAGTCTCTGACTTTTCAGCGCTATCATCGTCTTCTTTTCTTTGTAGTTTATCTTCTACAAAGACAACATCTCTGCTGATGATCACTTTGCGGGCAGTGGGATCCCACAAGCGATACCCCTTTACTCTATCAGCATACCCCAAGAATTTGCATTTCCTGGATTTTTGATCCAACTTTGAAATTTCTTGGGAGTTGTACATCACGTACACAATACTTCCAAATACATGAATGTTTGAATAATCAGCTGGTTTACCAGTCCACATCTCCATTGGTGTCTTCAGCTCTATTGCAATTGATGGAGCTCGATTCACCAAATAACAGGCAGTATTGACTGCTTCTGTCCAGAATGATTTTTTTAGGCCTGCATCCCTCAACATTGCTCTTGTTCTTTCTAACAAGGTTCTGTTCATCCGCTCTGTCACTCAATTTTGTTGAGGAGTGTTCGCCACTGTGAATTGTCTTTTGATGCCTTTTTTCCTGCAAAAGTCATTCAATTCTTCGCTTGTGTATTCTCCTCCATTATCTGTTCTAAAACACTTGATCTTATTTCCAGAATCAAGTTCCACCTGCGCCTTGAAGTTTTTGAAAGTTGAAAACACATCTGACTTCTTCTTAATAGGGTACACCCAACATCTCCTGGAGTATTCATCAATAAATGAGACAAAGTATTTTGCTCCGCCTAGGGATGCAATTGGTGCTTGCCATACGTCAGAGTGAACCAATTCTAGGACACTTTTGCCTCTAGAATTTGATGTATTGAATTTCAACTGGTGCTGCTTACTTGTTAGGCAATGCTCACACAAAGTAAGTGATACATTCGTTAAGCCTGAAAGTAGCTTTTGCTCCACAAGGACTTTTATTCCTTGTTCTGACATGTGTCCAAGTTTTTGATGCCATAGCATTGCAGAATCTGAACTGCATGAGGCAACAGAGGCTTCTTCTTCTAGCAAAGTCTATCCCTTCAGCATGTACAAGTTTGCTGCTATCTTTTCACCTTTCAGCACTACAAACGCTCCACGGAACACCTTCATGATTCATTTCCGTGTTTCAATCTTGCTTGCATTATTATCCAATAATCCGTAGGATAATAAATTTTTCTTTAGGCTTTTCACGTGCCGCACATCTCGAACAACTTTAATTGTTCCATCATACATCTTCAATTTGATGGTTTCCACGCTAACGATCTTTAAGGCATGATCATTGCAACTATATACAAATCCTCCTGAGACAGGTTCATAATGATAGAACCATTCTCTTCTTGAGGTCATGTGATATGTTGCTCCCGAATCAATGAGCCATATATCTGCATATCTCTTTCTACCTTCCACGGTGGTTGACGCTTCACAACATAGAACATCTCCATCATCTGAAGTGTTTGTGGTATTGCCTTGTGGATTGGAGTTTTTATTTAGCTCCAACAATCCTTCTTCAAGTGACCCTTCTTTCCACAATTGTAGCACTTTAAATTCTTCTTGCTCCTCGACTTCGATCTACCATGATTGTGACTGCTACTTTGGCCACGTTCTGTTGATCTCCCTCTCATTGTTGTCAAAGCTTCTGCTTGTTGCAAATTTACTTGTCTGTTTTCCTTGTTCTTGCGCCGATTTTCTTCTTCTAGAACAGTAGCTGTAACGTCATCGAAGACTAGACTGGTGACATTACTATTTGTCAAGTTGATGATGAGTTGATCATACGAATCAGGTAGACTTTGAAGTAGAAGTTCAGCACGTTCTTGTTCTCCTATTGTACATCTTAAGGATGTAAGCTGAGAAAAATAACGTGTTCAGTGTGTTTAAGTGCTCCGTCACTGAAGTAGATTCTGGCATCCGGAGAGTGTACAATTTCCTCTTAAGGAAAATTTTATTGTGCAACAATGTGGCCTCGTACAATTTGGTGAGATGATCCCATATCTCCTTAGCTGTCTTCTTCTCCTCGATGCTTGACAATACTTCATCTGCTAATGCTAGATGAAAGTTTGCCATAACATTCCCGTCCATTTCGATCAATTTGTTGTCATATGTGAAATCCACCGGCCTTTCACTGATAGCTGTTAGACAACCGTATTTCCTCAGGATGGCCTTCATCTTCAATTTCCACAATGAGAAATTTCTCTCATTGAATTGTTCAATATCAAATTTCGTTGCCATAACTTCTTTTACGGATAGCTCCCACTATTTCACTATCGTGAATAGTTCTCTAGAACCTTTAAAGAATGGATAATAACTTCTTACTTTCTTATGTTAGAGGATCCACCTTTTGGTGGCAACCACAAAGACAATAAGTAGATATATTACACACTCTAATCTGGCTATGATACCAATTGTTGCGGAAGACGACTATCAGATTGAGCAAAATCACAACTGATAATTTGACAAAATAAAAATGAAGATAAAGAAGACACAAATTTTACGTGGAAAACTCCTGAATAATATAGGGTAAAAACCACGGGCAACGGTAGAAGAATTTCACTATGAGAAAATAGGAATTACAACTTCTCTCAATCGACCAAGGAGAAAAACAATGATAATTCTCTCTTGATAAAAAGGAGAAAACAACTCTCAAGAAACTCTCTAAATTCTCTCTAGTATTAGAAGAAAGCTAGAATGCTTTGGGATGGTTTTGAAGCTAAATGAGCTAGGGTATTTATAGTTGAAGCTTAAGGACTAATTTGTAAATACCCTAAATTTTAGTGACTAAAAATGATTTTACCATTTTCCAAAAAATTCAACAAATGCTAGCTAATTTTCGATGCCATTAATTGTGCACTTTCGGTGCTATGTGCACCACCTAGCTTGACTTTTCAACAAAATGCACCAAAAATGATGAGGCTACTAGAATCCTTCAGAAATACCAGAAGCGGAGGAGTAGGAGAGCCTTCTTTATCACTTTCATTTCCTCTGGTATTCTACTATCTGTTATATATGGAATCGAGAACAATGATGGTGGATTTATTAAGACTATATTTATTAACATAGATGAGTTTATTACTTCCCAAAAGAATAGAGGAATTGCATAAAATCACCTGTTAAGATATTTGTTTGAATTAGTTTAGGGAAGAAAATGATTGTTTGGTTGTTATGAAAATACGAAAAAAGTGATCAGGTTATCAAGATAAGTCAACATGTATGGTCAAATAGTGTCACATAAGTCAACTAACGTACCACGTCATCATTATGTTAAGGCAGTTAAGGATGAGTGATTGATTTGTTATAAATCTATAACGTTAGTAATCAATTTGTTATTTTTAAAATTTCAATGGGAAAAAAGAAAATTTAGTCAAACATTAATGAACACCTGTGTATTTTACCCTAAATATAATTATATATGTAATTAGTGTATTTATAGAAATATAATTAAAATTCATCCTTACAAAATATAAAGAGAAATTGATGATTTGATTGCTTGAACTTGGACACAAGGCTGTAGGATTTCAACTTTATATTCGCTATCGAAGATGAAGAACGAAGATAAAATTAGATTAGCGTCACATCTTACGCACGCACCCAAACAACCCATCTCAACTCTTGTTATCCATCCAATCAGCCGCCTGTGCTTAACAGCAAAAGCGAAAATCCCAGTCCACAGGTCCTCGCTTCTTTTCTCTCTGATCGAACATTCGAACTCGAAGACTTGATATACACTGAAGACGTTGGGAATGACGGAGAGCGGCAGCGTTACCTGCGTTAGCGCCCATCAGAAGATGATACCAGTCGATGAAGCACTTCAGATTGTTCTCAGCGTTGCCCAGAAACTGCCACCTGTCACCGTCCCACTTCACCAAGCTCTCGGGAAAGTTTTGGCTCAAGATATCATTGCTCCTGACCCTTTGCCTCCTTACCCTGCGTCAATCAAGGTTCGCTCCAAAGCCCGGACTTCTTTTTCTTTTATTTTTAATTGAATCCAGTTTTGAGAAGCTTAAATGGGTGCTCTTATTATGCTTTGATCGGTGCTTTAGTGGTATAGATTGAATATGTACTTGGGTGTTGGTTAGTTTTATGGTTTGAACTTTGTAGGGCAAAAGATTGCCTTTTTGAGTTACGGGTTTCTAACTTGCGATTAGGATCTCTGATTTTCATCTTGCAATTTCGTTGCTTCATATGTATAGATAGATATTGATTGATTGAATTTTGCTTCATAATTAGATGGCTTTTTTTTTTATAGGAATCATTAAAAACCTCCCTCATAGTTGACTCTTGAAAAGTGGCAACTAATTGAGGGGGAAAAGAGTATCTCAATTTATTAATAGACCAGAATTACATAAGATACATAATACATTCTAGCCCTGAATAGCATAAGATATACATAACACTCTAACCCTCGATAATAAAACAGGACATTAATACAAATAGCGTTGGGAAACAAAGACCCCTTAGCCTAACCCATCCTCAGCTAGGTCATCAGACACAACAGAAAGCCTGCAACACTCAACCGATCCCCTGCTTAACTAACCTGTCGGCCTCCATATTGCAACTCCTAGGAACCCATCTAAGAACGACGCCCTTAGCAGTAACAAGAACTCCAATTTCCTCCACCAAATCACTGAAGAAAGTAGGAGCAGGTTGTAGCTTTAAAATCCATTCCACTGCACATTTGCTATCACTTTCCAAAATAAGTCTACCCTTGTTAGCCCAATTGGAAGAAAAGAAAAAAACCAATCCATTCTTAATAGCTTTCAGTTCAGTCACTATAGGGAGACCCGGCCCTACTGCAGAAGAAAAATTAGTTAAAGAGAAACTAAAGGAGTCTCTCAAAACACCACCAATACCACCCTGCATCCCATCTCCAGTCACTGCCCCATCAACATTAAGTTTGAACATATCCGATGGTGGAGTCCAACCAATAACCTTCTTAGTAATCGTACTATGGAGGAGTTTATCAGCCCGCGTAGGATCCCCTATTAGAAGGTCGGTCTGAATCCGAACCCCAGGGTATTTAGCTAAGAACCATTTCGCCAATCTAAATTTAGTGATAAAGAACAGAACATTAGAGTCACACTTGCCGTTTTCAAAAACAATCAAATTTCTTGCCTTCCAAATAGACCAGAAGATGACAGCCGGAATAAACCTCCAAATAAGTGAATTATGACATAGGTTCGACCACGAGCACAGAATAGCAGAAGGGTCTTGAGGCAACATCGAAGAGATATTCCATAACCTTAGGAATTTGCTCTACAAATCCGAGGCAACAGTGCACGATAGGAATAGGTGTGCAATAGACTCATCCTGAGAAAGACATAATGGACACAAAACATCCGAAATCTGAATCCCTCTTTTCTTCAATTCCACTCTAACTGCTAATTTTTGATGACAGATCTGCCATAGAAAAGTTTTTACTCTAGGAGGTGCCAATCCATCCCAAACCCACTTCTTCCACTCATAACTCTCTTCCGACCTACCTTGTAACGACTGTCTACAGGATTTGACCGAAAACATGTCATCCCCCTTTCCTAACCATCCCATGAAGTCATCCACAGATCGTTCCAGCGAAATTTTGTCGATCAATGACATTAAAGCAATCCACTGGTCCAATTCCCAATCACACAAATTTCTTCTAAGTTGAATGTTCCAAACCCAGACATCATCTTCATACTCCCCAAACTCAGAAACCATCCCCCATTTATTCGTCGACAAAGCAAATATTCTGGGGAAATGGTTTTTTAAAGGCAGATTAGTAATCCAAACATCACTCCAAAAAGCAATCGACCGACCATTTCCCAAATTCATCTTTGAATTCTGTCTCAAACAATCACCAATCTGATCATTCTTAGCATAGTTACTGAGGATACCTCTCCATATCCAAGAGTCTAAAGGTGAAGCCGCATTTGAAATTGAAAGAGACATACTGCTAACGTTGTTTTTGCAACAAATCATATTCTTCCACACACTATATTTTTCATTAGCAAATTTCCAAACCCATTTCCCAAGTAGGACCCTATTAATCAACCTTAAGTCAAGAATTCCCAGACCACCCTCTTCGATTGGTTTACTAACCGATTTCCAATTCACCCAGTGAATTCGTTTTTTATCAAGATCTTCACCCCAAAGGAAGTTAGCCATCAACGAGTTCAACTTCTGAGTCACTTTTAGAGGGATCTTGAAAATAGATAGAAAAAAGATTGGCAAGGATGATAATACAGATTTAACCAAAACAAGTCTGCCCGCCAGCGACAGCGATTTAGCTTTCCACCTAGCTAATCTCTTATTAAAATTCTGGACAACCGGTTCCCACATACCCTCTGAATTTTTCCTAGTTCCAATCGGTAAACCAAGATAAGACATTGGAAAAGACCCCACTCCACAGCTCGCTTTCATAGCCCAATCTTTAACTCTGTCAGCTTCCATATTAACCCCAAATAATGAACACTTAGACAAGTTTAAGTGTAACCCAGACATAACACCGAAAACCCTCAATACTCTCCTAATATTTAGAATTTGCATTGGAGTATCTCTGCAAAAAAAAGATTAAATCATCTGCAAACTGTAGGTGTGACAACTGAAAGGAATTACCAACCCTTCCAATACTAAACCCTTGAAACAGACCTATATTAACAGCCTTAATCAACATAAGATTTAATAATTCCCCCACTAAATTGAACAGGAGAGGGGATAGACTGCACCCTTGTCTTAGCCCTTTGCTAATATTGAATTCCTCAGTAGGTGAACCATTAACTAACACCGAAATAGAGGCAGAAGAAACACAACATTTAATCCATGAGATCCATTTTTCCCCAAAACCCATAACCTTCAAAATTCTGAATAAGATAGGCCACTCAACTGAATCATAGGCCCTACGGAAATCAGCTTTAAAGACAACTCCTTTTCTCCCTAGTTTTCTCCAATATTCAATGCCTTCATTTGCCAAAAGAGCACAATCTAGCAATTGTCTACCCGGAATAAATGCGAACTGTGAAGGGCTTACTAAACCATTAATAACAGAGACAAGTCTTTTGGAGAGTACTTTAGAAATGATCTTATAAAGACTGCCAACAAGACTAATAGGTATGAAATCCTCAATTCCTTGAGGATTCACCTTCTTGGGAATTAAAGTAATAAAGGAATGATTCACTCATTTTTCCCATTTTTTCCCTCTGTGAAAATCTTGAACAAACTGCATGATCTGGTCCTTTGATATAGTCCAGAATTTTTTTAAAAAACCCATTGTAAACCCATCTGGACCAGGTGCCTTAGCACTGTCCGACTTAAAGACAGCATCCCACACTTCCTGTTCAGAAAAATCAGCCTCTAACCCAGTCTTTTGTTCCTCTGTCAATTTTGCGAAATTCAGATTACATTCATCCACCTCCATAGAAGTTTTCTCATTGTAATTGACTTTAAAAAAATCAAAGATAGCTGATCTAATCAGAGTAGGATCAGAGATATCTATCCCATCCACTTTCAAAGACGAAATAACATTCATTCTATTCCTATTAAGAGCACATATGTGATAGAATCTGGTATTTCTATCCCCTTCCTTAATCCATTTAAGACCTGATTTTTGGAACCAAATACTCTCCTCCTTCCTATGCAAACTCCACAAATCATTCCTCTAAGATAATAGTTGACCCCATTCTTGTGCAGAAATTCCCCTACCCTGAGACTTTAATTCCAAGTCATTTATCCTGTTTTTCCAGCTCTGATATATGTTTTGAAATTCCCATATTGTTACTATTTGGCCACATTTTAATCGCTTTCTTTGTTCCCTGAAGAATACTCAGCATACCCCTTCGGGCATTCTCCCTTTTTAGATCATGCACAGCATTTTGAACCACCCCATTAAACCCATCCTCCTCTAGTAAGTAGTTAAAAAAACCGGAAAGGTTTGGGGCCCCAATTTTTGAGATCTTCTTCAAGTAGTATAGGATTATGATCAGATAAAGATTTTGGCAACACTTTCTGGATAACTTTTGGAAATACCTGAAAAAACGCACCACTTAATAGAAAACGATCTAATCTAATCCACGTGGGAGCTTCTCTATTATTGCACCAAGTAAATCTCCCTCCAACTAAAGGTAGATCCATAAGGTTTAAATTTAGGACAAAGTTGGAGAATAACTCCACTGAATGCCAATTCTGAGCAACTCCAATCTTCTCCTCGGGATCAAGATAAGCGTTGAAATCCCCTCCTAGGCATACAGGCAAATCAAGCTGTTGTATAAAACACATCAGCTCTCTTAAAAATTCCTCTTTATCAGCCTCAACCGACGGTCCATACACATTAATAACAACACAATCAAAGTTGAGATTCTTAACCTTTCCTGATAACGCAATGAATCTATTGTGTTTAAAATCCCTGCTTACTTCAAACATATTTTCATTCCACAAACATATTAAACCCCCTGCAGAACCAGTAGCCGGGTGAAAACTAAAACCTTTCAAGAAGTTACCCCCTAACTTCCTCAACAATCCCTTTTGGCATTTATTCAACTTAGTTTCCTGAAGAAACATAATCATCGGTTTGATTTTTGAAACTAATCTTGCAACTGCTCTTGATTTTTCCTTTCTACCAAGCCCCCTAACGTTCCATGAAATCAATTTGATTTGTGACATAATTAACAATAGCACCAAACCTTTACCATCCTGTAAAAATCAGTCAAGAGCTTCTAAGAGGCCCTTTTAGCTCCATCTTCAAGATCTCCTCTTCCAAAACATGATTACCCCCTTTGAAAGAGATTCCCAACATATCACACACATCCCTAGTAGCAGTAGCTTCCAATCTTGCTTCGACAGATTTGTGCGGGGACACAGAATTATCACTGTTTTGATCCATATTTTCCCTGTCCAGACCTCTATCTAGTCTTTCATAAATTCGATCATGGAAACAAAATGAAACTTCACCCTCCGAACAAGAACTACCAGACCAAGTTGGAGCAATCCTTAACATCTTGTTCTTCAGAAAACCTCTTTTTAAACCATAAGAAATGGACTCCTTGTTGATACTCCGCCCCAGATTACCAGCCAATAGCATTGGAATTTCAACCCTTTCCACCTCTGTTCCTTCTGCACTACCAACTTCCTTCTCCCGAATTAATCTTTCCTCTACCATATCCTCATTTGTAAACTTAGCCTGTAGACTGACGTTAATTCCACCAACAAGCAAATTTGAGTTGGATTCAGACGAAGCTATATCCTGATCCTGCCTATTTGATTCGTCCATCACCTTTTTTTGTGAGTCTCCTAGTTCCTCCACCTGAGATTCTATAAGTCTACCACAGCCCAGTCGATTTAAAATGACAATTGGCCCAGCAGTTGATAGTCTAATGGGCTCACTCAAGTCCTGTGATTGGGCTTTATCACTTTCATTGGAAAAATTACACCTAATCCCAATACCCTGATAATTCCCTCTCAAATTCAAATCCTCTGCTGGACAGTCTGACATCTTTAGTCCACTATGTTGACCTTCTCCCTCCTGCCACATTAAATTCTGACCCCCTTTGCCGCCTGATACAGCTGTACTCACATCCCCTACTAACCATCTGTCAACACTGTCCCTAGTATCCACAGCTGGCAAGTCTGGTCTACCAACCCCATCAGAGCACCTGTCTTCTTCCTCCTCTGAAACTTCATCATCTCTGAACATATCCTCGCCGGCCACCGTTGAGTTTCCTACTGAGAAACTTTCCTGTTTTATATAGACCAACCCCACATTAATTTTGACCTTGAAAGATCTCCCATACGAGCCCACAATAACAGACTCCTGTACATCAAAGGGACTGCCCACCCTCAGCAAGGCCCTTGCCACCGCCATGTTGTCTCTTTGCACTGTCGAATCGTTGATACAGACTAGCTTCCCCCACCTTGAGACAAGTTTCTCCATAAAAGAGACATTCCAGCATAATAAGGGGATTCCAACTAACTCAACTGAACAAAACGCCATCGGTACCCAATCATCATTCACAAGAGAATCAATCCAATCAAACCAGAAGGATAATTCCTCTAATCTGCTCGACCACGCCTCTTTAAAATCTTCCACCGAATCAAAGGTTAATATGCAAGAGTTCCACGCATAACCCCACTTAGCTCCCTTAACCTTGATCCCATCGCTTGCCAATCCCTTCAACACTAACTCCAAATCAAAGTGTGGTTTGATAATCCCAGTCAATGATCTCTTCACCCAATCCCATTCATCTGAGGGAATATGCATCTCCCAAAGATTTCTCATTACAACATCTTTACAAGGGTGACCCACCCTAATCTTTTCCTCCACCGGACCTTTCCTCATCCCATCAGATGAGACTAAAGCATCCTTATATGACCTTTCATCCCTCAAACGACTGAAAGACTGAGATCCAACTCTACTCCTCCAGTTCGCTCCCTCACTCAACTTATCTTCATCTTTTCTGGACTTTCTTCCAACTACTTGCATGTGCTTCTGCCTCCGATATTTAGCTACACATACCGAAACTTTCTTCCTATCAATCCAAATACCATTAACATTCTCAATCGCCTTCTTCATTTCATCCTCCTTCGCAAACTGAACGAACGCAAACGTATGATCTCTATAATTTGGCTTGTTAGACCTATTCGGGATGTAAACTCTCATAGCACTACCCTGTTGACTAAAAATATCCTTTAATGTTCTCCAAGTGACTCTCTTGCTAAGATTATCTACAAACACCGTCCAATCCTCGCCGGAGGACGGACCTCCTAAGACGCAATTTGGTTTTTCATTTGGATGTAGTTTGTAACTTCCTTGACCGGGCATTAGGAACAGTTGATGAGGTTTCATTTCTGTTCTAAAACATTTTCCCTTTCTTTAAGAAGGAAGAAAACAAGCTGTTATATATCTCATAGTTGGGAAGATTTTTAAGTGTATTATCTTAATAACTGAGACGTCTGTTGCATCGCAGGATGGTTATGCAGTGATTGCGTCGGATGGCCCCGGTGAGTATCCTGTAATAACTGAATCAAGAGCCGGAAATGATGGGGTTGGTGTCACAGTGACTCCTGGAACCGTTGCATATGTGACAACTGGAGGTTACTCTTCTTGTTCTTGTTATTATGTTGACATGAACAGGTCCTGTTATCTTCTGTTTTCTGGACAATTGGCATTCCATTTGCAATAATTTAGGCACATTTTCTTATGGAGCCTTCAATCACTCTTATTAAAGTTATGTATTAATCTGTGAAATGCTATCTGAATATATTTTTTTTTTGCTTTGGAGGTGTGTTTAGCCAATATGATAACTTTGTGACGTGGAAGGTAGCAGTTGAAAGTAATTGTCTTTAAAATTGAAAACAAATCCGGATCTGCAAAGAGAGCCAAAATCGCTGATGACATGCTTATAGGTTTCTTGTGGGTAGCCTATATTTTTCCATTCATATTTAAGTAATATTCATTTCTGGGCGGGAAATATTATTTTAAAAGAGATAATCTGACTAAACACAATGTTGCTTCTTGAATGGCCAACCAAGTATTGCTGTCTTTTGCTAAATGGTCATGCTCTTAAAAACATGTTCTTAAGTGTGATCATACATGTCCAAAATTTAGATTGACAATAGTTTAAAAAGGGGGCCTCTTCTTCTACTTTAGGGCATTGCATGGTGACATTGAGCTTCAAATATGTTTAAATCATGCTTTTAAGACTTAACCAGCTTCAGCATATTATTTAACACTTCATTTTTCCCCTCAAAGTTTTCTCCATTTTGCATTTTTTTTTGCCCCTCAGGACCAATACCTGATGGTGCTGATGCAGTTGTCCAAGTTGAAGATACCGAACAAGTTAAAGCTCCTTCTGAAACAAAGTGTGTAAGGATATTGGTGAAAACCAGCGAAGGCGTTGATATTCGTCCAGTGGTATGATATCATTAACTCCATCTCTTCGCCTGCTTTCCACTTCTCTTCACTGCCTCATCCTTCCTTTTCCTTTTTCTGCTCCAAACCATCCTCGTCTCTATGATAATTTTTTTCTGTCTTGTTACTTCCTCAAAGCCCTTTTAAAACTTAATGGTCTATGGCTTGTTGGAGAATAGGAATTAAGTTAAACTTTCCTGGCTTCTCACTTTCTGTATAAGTTGATCTGACTTTGTTTATCCATGGTGAAAATAGAAAAATAAAGAACAAACAGAACAATATGAACTTGACTGTTTTGTCTATTGTATAGTTTGTATCATTTTTCTTTGTAATGAATGTACATTATCTGAAATAACTTCATATTTCCATGCTTTCTGTTATTTCAAAAGTTCAAGCTAGCATCTGTTTTGCAGGGATGTGACATTCAGAAAGATGCAGTAGTTTTGAAATCTGGAGAAAAAATAGGTGCTTCAGAAGTGGGGCTACTTGCTACAGTTGGTGTTACGATGGTGAAGGTACTATATTGCCTGCTGTTTTGGCTTTAATGAATTTGCATGATCTCCAGGGTATGGCTGATTTTGCAGGTGCAGCCTACACCAACAATTGCTGTTCTATCCACTGGAGATGAACTTGTAGAGCCAACAACTGGATCCCTAAGTCGTGGCCAGGTAGCACTGGACCATCTGAGTTCAATTTTCAAATTGTAGATTATTCAGTTTCCTACAACTGATTTGCGCAAGGTTAAATTCTCTAGTTAGGCCTGAAGGTTATTCCCCAAGCACCTCCCTTTCCCCAGAAGGGAAAAGAAAGAAGAATTTGAAAGGATTTATTATATAAAATTTACTCTTGGTGCAAAAAGTTGAAGAGTTTGAGGATAATGAAACATTGCAACCATGGTGATCGTGAGATCACTGCGCATGGGATGCTAGCAATGCAACTTAGAAATAAGTTTCTGAGGACTGATCTGCAGTTATCTTAGCAATGGTCTTATTCAATAAAAATGACATATATTTACAGAATCTAGGAGATATAATGATCATTCTGTCTTTGTTGCCTAAATCTCTTCATGTTACACCTTTTCTTTGTGGATTTCCCCATGGCTCCATCCTATATTTTGATGGATGAGCTCCTTTGTTTTGTGAATTTCCATTGAGATGTCATTTAGGATGCCTGGTGTCTTTTGCAGATAAGGGATTCCAACCGTGCAATGTTATTGGCAGCTGCAGCACAGCAACAGTGCACAGTGCTTGACCTTGGTATTGTTGGAGATGACAAAGAAGAACTTGATAGGGTCTTGGATAGTGCATTTGCTTCAGGGATTAATATTCTTCTGACTTCCGGGGGTGTTTCAATGGGAGATAAAGATTTTGTGAAGCCTTTGCTTGAAAAGAAGGGGACAATGCACTTCAGCAAGGTTGTTTTCCATGTTGATTTCTTTGTGAGAAAATTACTTAGTATAATCTGGGGAAAAAATTCAGTTGTGTTCCCAATTGCATCTTGGTGCTTTAGATTTTATATTTTATCCTGAGCATCATTGAGTAGACATCTATGTTAACTTTGTTTGGATTGGATTCCTTGGCAGGTTTGCATGAAACCAGGGAAACCCTTAACATTTGCAGAGATAAATTTAAATCAGGCAGAGAATGCACCAGTGAACAAAGTTCTTGCATTTGGTTTACCAGGAAATCCAGTTAGTTGTCTAGTTTGTTTCCATCTATTTGTGGTCCCTACCATACGCCTCCTAGCAGGATGGACCAATCCACATCTTTTGAGGTCGCTTAAACTTCCCGTATATTGTTCTCTTTCTGTTGCTGTTCGTCCATTGATTTAAAGATTGCATAACACTTCCTTGTGTTTGTTGTATAGGGTGCAGGCTCGACTTCAACAACCGTTTAAGTCAGATCCAATTCGACCAGAATTTTATCGTGCCATTATCAGATGGGAGGTTAATGATGGATCAGGGAATCCAGGGTAAACTTTAGGGTTATAGTTTTCTTGACATATCTTTTCACTTCTTTGATTTGTTTTTTGTTGGATCCTTCTTGTACCTAATTTACTCTATAAGCGTGTCATGGTTTTTGGTATGTTCTTCTACTTCGAACACTATTCTAATTGCGTGAATAGGAAATTTGTTTCTTTTGGGTTTTAGATTTGTTGCTGAGAGCACCGGCCGCCAAATGAGTAGTCGGCTTCTGAGTATGAAGTCAGCTAATGCTTTGCTTGAGTTGCCAGCAACAGGGACAATTATTCCTGCTGGAAGTTCTGTCTCAGCCATTGTAATTTCTGATTTAAGTGATACTGCATTGAGCAAGGCTACATTGTCATCAGATTCAAGTACTACAATACATAAAAACATTCCAAATAAAATAACGGCAGATGGATCTCAGGATGCCCCGTACAAGGTAGCTGTTCTTACAGTGAGTGACACTGTTGCATTAGGTGCTGGGCCTGATCGAAGGTATGTTGTTGCATATTGCTTCTTCAGATATTGAATCATTTCCTGGGTTAAGTTCCTTACGATTTTTCAAAGGCTACAATAATTGACATAGAAAACTGAGTTATGATAATTTTGCTTAATTTTATTTAGGATATTTGATGATCGATCTATTGGTAGTTGGAATTTGTTGTTTGCTTAAGTCCCATCTATTTCGAGTCTAAATGTGGTTGGTCCATGACTGCTTTCATTTGGGATTTGTGAAATATTATTCCATATTTTATGTACTATGAGATTCATGTCACTTCTATCCACAACTCATCCATTGATTCTTCAACATCTAATCCTTCTCACCCTGCAATCCCTGAATACTGGAGTGAGACTACATTTTTTTTATAAAAAAAAGGGCATCCCGATACATCATTTTGTTCTAGTTTTTCAGAATGGTCACTTTATGGATGCTAAAGGAATAAAGCAGAGTTGATATTTCCAGTTCATTCTAGTTGGATATGAAATGGGTGAAAGCTTTGCTACAATATACAGCCAATTGTTTGTCTGGTGTTGATCATGTGTCCACTTGGCTATGTTTATCTTTTGACTTATCTTTTCTAACAATGTCCTTTGAAAAGGAATGGTTTCATTGGGCTCCCAGTTTAAATGCATCTAGATACACTTTTGAATAATTGTTTCATGAGGGTCACATATTTGATGCTAAAACAAATGAGCAAAGTTGATATTGTCCCATGAAAAAGTGAGATACGGGAATACTGAATACTTTGCTACAACATTTGGAAACAGCAATGGTATGTTATGCATGAAGGTGTATTTTGCATTTTAAGTCTTAGTTTTCTAGGTTCTTTATTATTTTTATCTTTTCCTTTTTATCATTTTCTTGGATATATTTCATAAAATTGATCTTATGCTAATCAATGTCTTAGCATTTTTCGCCCCTCCCGAAAATGTTTTATCTTTTTATCTCAGACCTGAAACCTTCTTGAAGATGCATTGATGACAAATTGCCTGCATTGGCAACCTAATGAATATATGATTAACTGATGCTTAACAATTGTTCCGGGTTACTTAGTTGAAGTTAATCGATAGTTGCTCCCACTGCCAACTTCCATCCTTTTATGCTTTATCACAATCTGATTTCTGAATAGTTCATTTTTTTAATATATCCTAGAAGGTTTTTTTTCCTTGTCCCGCATCCTTCATATTTGGGTGCGTCTAATGAATGATTATGAAATTGCAGTGGGCCGAGGGCAGTATCCGTTGTAAATTCCTCATCAGAAAAGTTAGGAGGAGCAAAGGTAGTTGCTACAGGTGTGGTTTCAGATGATGTGGGAAAGATAAAGGAAGTTTTGCAGAGATGGAGTGACACTGATAAAATGGATCTTATCCTTACACTTGGTGAGTTCTTCTATCCTTGCCGGCCTCCTTTTCGTGCTTGGATAGAGATTTCCTTTTTTGTTCTATTTATTTCCATTCCTTAAAATTATGTTGTGTCATTAAGGTGGCACTGGCTTCACTCCAAGAGATGTGACACCTGAAGCAACCAAAGCGTTGATTGAAAAAGAAACACCCGGTCTTTTGTATGTCATGATGCAAGAGAGTTTAAAGGTACAGAACTAAATTGTGCCATAAATTATCTGTAGAACTCTAAATTTTCCTCCCCCGAGGCCTAGCTTGGCTTAAGGTGCTACAATCTATGTCAATTCAATCAAATATGAAAAGCTTAATATGCATACCGTACATCTTTATTTTCTCTTTGATGTGTCATGGGATAATGCAGATTGTCATTTCAATTATCTTCTTCTTGTTAAATCTTCTTTGGTTTCCAGAGTATGTGTTTGAATAAATTAATCTTATTCAGGAAATGGTTGATTTCATCAAATTTTCATATCAAAGAAGCATATTACTATTATATTCTACAGACATACATACATTACATAGGATGTCACAACATTTTGTGTACTCTTACTAGGTCATCTGTAAACCAACCTCTTTTATAGTTATGATTATGAAACATGTCTAACCGATTTTCTTAACGGAAATAGGTAACTCCGTTTGCTATGCTCTCACGTTCAGCAGCGGGAATAAGAGGGTCAACATTGGTAAGAATTATGTTATAATTGTTATTTGTTCCTAATGCTCTCATTATATCAAGATCATGAACATGTTCTATTATGATACATGTTTCTAATACTGTCATGTATCCAGATCATCAACATGCCTGGTAATCCAAATGCGGTCGCGGAATGCATGGATGCATTGTTGCCTGCCCTTAAGCATGCATTAAAGCAGATAAAGGGTGACAAAAGGGAGAAACATCCTCGGCATGCCCCTCATGAAAAAGCTGCACCAGTAGATGCTTGGGAACGCAGTCATAAGTTGGCCTCCTCTGGTAGTGCCAAACCCACTTGTTCTTGTTCCTGTTCCCATTAATTTACTTGAAAAAGAAAAAAGGGGTGTTTGGGGGGGGGGGGGAAGAGGATAAGAAAGCAATATACACCTTTTGCGATATTTGAGAGAGAAAACTTCATCTCTGAAATACGAATATGTGAATAGAGATGTTGTCAAAACTTGAGAACTTGAAAAAGCAATCGGATTATCATGTATAGATGATGAAGGATACACTACCAATAACTTGAAAACTGAATATATCCATGTTGGATTGTAACATATGATCAAGCATCCGGCAATAACACTTTCACAATATTAGAAGTCAAAAAAGATGTCGATTACACATAAATGCAAATAATCAACAAACAACAAATGGAATAAAACCATCATATGGTAAAGCAATCATAAATACTTAAATTAGAAAATGTATAAAGCTACTGTGAACACAGACCTTTTCCTTGTTTCCTGTTCTTCAGTACCAATAAACGGAGGTATTTACCAATCATTCCATTCATAAACGAAATCCCATCACAGAACGTTGGATACCAGCAAAATCAGATACCATGTTAATATTACGAAACCTGTCTGCCTTATCATTTTGAATGTAGTCCACAAGAAACTTGCACTGCTTCTCACCGTTTGTCTGTAACGGGGGAAAGAACTCCGGTCAGTTCCAGCTAAACAACCAGAAGAAGAAACGAATCATGTTAAGTATACATTTTCATAGTCTGTTTTCCTTTTTCATTGATATACATGACATGAGAAACGAATAATGTTAATAATGCCATATTTCTCTACCCATTTTTTCTAATCTACCAAAGTTAAACCAAAATTTCAAACTGAAAAGTGGAACAAGGTCATAAGTTGATTGCTGACAAAATTATAGGTTTTTTTTTGGGGGGGGGGGGTTAACTATTAAAACAAGAAAATGGTTGCCATTGTAGGAAAACAAACAGTATTCCTCGAAAGCGAAAAACCCTCCAGGTTTCAACATGGAAGCAACACCATCAATGAGATGAAGAAGATCATTGGTTCCACTAGCACCACCATCTAATGCAAGTATCGGTTCATGTCGGCCAACTTCAGCTTCTAGTCCAGATAAGTGGTCACTCGGTATGTATTGCGGGTTACTCAAAACACCAGCAAGTTCACCTTGAACGTCTTTCAATGGTTCAAAACCAAGATCCTTTCCGCACCTCAACCACATCCTATTCGTAAACCAAAATCAAGTTTTGAAACTGAACATCTCAGTATGATCCAAGACAAGAAAGGTGCAAGTCTTCATCCAAATTGCATAAACCATTCAAAATTAAAAATTCTCATCCTATATCTTGCTCTGCAACAAAAAATTTAAGACTTCCATGCACAAATCTTCATCCAAATTGCCATTGTGATCCAGCAGCCGCCATAAAGGCACTGATTCATTCTTTTTCTCTTTTTTAAAAACATCATATATCATTAAACGTGCTTTGTGCACACTACAAATTTAGGGAGCATTTTCAGTCTTCACTATGCCTAAACAATAAACACAATTTCTAACTCAGTATTAATGAGTTACCAGTAGACCAATCTTTGCACATTAGAGGTGGCCACCGCCACCGCCACCGCCACCGGACTTAAATCAGTGGCGATGACTGCCATGAGCATCACCATCAGCATGACTTCTTAATACCCTTGCTGTCGCAATGGCAATAGCGCCGTTGCCTGTCCCCAAATCGGCCCAGAAACCCTGAATCAGTTCCGGAGAATTATTCAAAGCCACATCTTCAACCAAATCAATAATCATTTGTCTCCGGGCGAGGAATAAGAACCCCTTCTTGCACACTCAACACCAATCCCTACAGTGCTCACACCCCACCACATACTGAAAAGGTCTCCTCCCTTCAATCCTCTGCCTCCAAACGCAATACATCTCCTCCAGTGGCGCTCTTAACGCAACGCTTAAATCCACATTCTCACTGTCACTCGATTCCAATCGAGGTAGCATTTCTGGATGATGTTGGAGTTCAATTAAGTCTTGTAGAAGCCAGTTAAGCTCTCCACGGAGGAGAGTGGAATCTGGGGCATTGTCTAATTTAACAAAAGTGGAACCAACCGAGGATGCCATGTTTTTGGCCCATTTATGCCATTTGGTCAGCTCTGAAAGTGTGGCAGAGAAGGAAGGTGGCCTTAGATAGAGTGGAACCTTGGGTTTTACATCAATGGCGGATGGTGCTATTGATGATACTGATTTCGAATAACAACGTGGATTGGGTAATCGGAATTTCGGACAAACTCCACGACTCAGACCAGACAACCTTAGCTTCAACATGTCTCTAAAGCGACAAACCTAGAGGCTCTGGGTTTCTAAACTGCTTTTTATCTCAAGTTGGACCAAAGATTTCACTTGATTTCTTTGCTCCAAATCCGTCTGTGACATATCGGGAAAAATAAAAACAAGGTTTAGGTCCAAAATAGTGGCTAAATTATATCTTTTATTCCTAAATAAGTGTATAAATTATTTTTTTGACTAATCTAATAAATGTCACGTGTCATAATCTTAAAAAAAAAAATCATAAAAAATAAAAATATTATTAAAAAAAATCAAACCTTTCCTCACGTGCCCCATTTTCCCTTCATGCTCCCTCCTACCATGGTCAAACGGTCTAAAGTCAAACAAACTTTAAAATGATAACTTTTGTAACGTTAGACACTTATTTGAGAATAACGATATAGTTTTAGTACTTATTTTGGTATTAAGCCTAAAAACAAAAGAATTCACATATATAAATAAGGTACATTATAAATTCCATCGCTAAACTTTACTCTCTACTATTTTGCTCACAAACTTTAAAAGTTATCAATTTTCTCACTGAATTTAATAAATTGAATTTTTTTGTCACTCGCTGTTAAATCATTAGTGGCGTTAAAATGATGCCATCTTAAAAAAAATAAAATTTTTACCAAAACGATGTCGTTTTAAATCTATATAAAAGTATGTTTATAACGTTGTTAGTGAGGAAATGGCTTAGTGATAAAAAAAATTCAATGTATTAAATTTAGTGAGGAAATTGAAAATATTTAAAGTATAGTCAATAAAATAGGAGAGAGAGTAAAATTCAGTTACCAAATTTATAATTTATCCATATAAATAATATATTATAAATAGGCTTAATGTAGAATTAAGTGTCTAAATATACTCGACCTTTAAATCACTTATTATCAATTATCCGTTGTGAGATTTCACTTTATTGATATTGTTTGTTATAATAGTTTTTAGTTTTGAAATATGAATCATTTATATTTTAAATTTTAATTTAATTTTTAAAGTCAACAGATTAAAAAATAATGATGTCGAAAATTTAAAATTATTTGATAAATTTTTAAACTTTTGAATAATTTTTTACATCATTTAAAATTAAATTTAGTAAGGATAAAATATTTTTTCCAATTTAATATTATTTTATTGTTATCATATTTGAATCAATTTAATAAATAATAAAATCTTAAACTTTAAAAGATACCTAATAAAAAAATAAAAGTTAAAATAATTATAAATAAAAAAATTACTCTCCCTTTAAATCAATTTTATCAATAGTCATCTATTGTGTCAAAAAATGTGGAAGAATCCAAAAACAAATACACATTTAATTTTGTAATTTCATTATTTTATTTCATACGTCATATATGAAAATCACAGATAGTGAATTTCAAGTAATTTTTAAAAATGATAAATTGAATTATGTGAGTCATGGACGGGATGTTTAGTTCAAAGAGATTTGCAGGTCTAAGAAATTAACGACTGCTGAATACAGAGAACGCTCTCGGATTTGGTAAAAGGTAGCCTACGGACGACGTGTTGGGCAAAATAGTGGACACGAAATTGCATCTAAATTTGGAGGCTGATATGGAAGAATTATATTGGGAGCAGCGAGGTCGAGGGAATTGGCTCATAAATGGGGACAATAACATGGCTTTTTTTTCATAGATTTGCTTCCCAAAAGGAATCGGAGGAACAAAATTGTATCTCTAGTCGGTGAGGATGGTACGGTTGTTGATACGGAAGTTGGTATTGGAGAGCCAGCTAAGAGTTAGTTCCAGCATCTTTTCGCTTCTAATGCTGTTTCGATGGATCCAGACATTTTAGATGGAATAGACGAGAGTATCACGGGTGAAATGAATCTTTTGCTAGAGGAGTCGTTCTCGAGAGAAGTGACACGAGCAGTTAAGTCAATGTCCACCTTGAAAGTGGTAGGTGGGGACGGGCTAGGGGTATTGTTTTACCCGCGTTTCTGGCATGTTGTTGGACCCGAAGTTTCTGATTACTGCATTGGTGTCCTTGCAAGCTGGTATGAAGTAAGCTAGATTAATCACACTCACATAGCGCTTATCCCTAAGATGAATAATCTGACTCAATTAACTCACTACGTCCCATCAGCCTGTGTAATGTTCTTTATAAGATAGTTTCCAAAATGCTTGTAAATAGAATACAGGGGCTACTGTACAGATATATCGATGAGGCACAGAGTGCGATTCTCCCTAGAAGGTTGATCTCTGATAATATTATTGTCGCTTATGAGTTGCTACACTTTTTACAGAATAATAGGTAGGACGAATGGGCTACTTTGCATTGAAACTAGATATGAGCAAAGCTTATGACAGGGTTGAATGGTAGTTTGTTGAGAAATTACGAGAAAGATGGGATTCTCGTCCCATTGGGTAGAATGTGTAAGACGACATGTAACCTCAATTTCATACTCGATGGTTATAAATGGTGTGACAATTGAAAGGTTTGCTCCTCAGCGTGGCCTTAGGCAAGGTGACCCTTTAAGCCTTTACTTATTTCAGATTTGTAGTGAAGGCTAGTCCTCGTTAGTTCGGCATACAGTGTCTGGGGTAGGTTGCGAGGTGTTAAGTTGAACCGCTATGCTCTTGTGATTTCTCATTTATTCTTTGCTGATGATAGCCTTATATTCAGTGAAGCTACAGCCACAACAGCTTCTCAAATCATAGGTTTGTTGCGCATTTATAGAGAATGTTCAAGTCTGCTCATTAACTTTGACCAGTTGAGGGTGTTCTTCAGCTCTAACGTAATTGATGCTAACAGAAATGATATTCGTAGAATTCTGGAAGTTTTCTCTTCATCCAATCCGGAGAGGTATCTGGGGTTGTCGGCAATTGTTGGTCGAAACAAAAGGGGGGCCTTCTCATACTTACGTGATAAGTTTCATGCACGTATCCGAAACTGGTGTATTAGAGTTCTATCTCAAGGGGGAAGAAGGCGTCTATAAAGTCTGTATTGCAAGAGTTACAACTACACGCAATGAATTGTTTCTTACTTCCGAAGCAACTCTACAGATCTTGGAGAGCATCATGACTCGGTTTTGGTGGCAGAAGACACAGAATAAACAGGGTATTCACTGGTGCACCTGAAAGCAATTGTGCATTCATAAAGAAGATGGTGGATTGAGTTTTCGGGATTTGGCGAAGTTCAATGTTGCTTTGTTGCCGAAACAGGGGTGACGGCTCTTAGTTAAGCCTTCTTTTTTAGTGAGTCAAGTTTTGAGGGTTAAATATTACCACTCGGGGGATTTCAAGACTGCGAGGTTGGGATCTTCACCTTCTTGCATCTGGAGTGCTAGAGGTTTGTTGGCAGGTGGAAAGTAGGTAGAGGCCATTCCATCTCAATATGGAATGACTACTGGTTGCCGAGTAGAGTGCCAAAGCGTTTGGTTTCAACGCGAGATCAGTCTGTTGAGCGGGTTGCTGAGTTGATAGACACAGACATACGCTAGAATGAGGAGCTAATTTGTCGAATCTTTAGTAGCGAGGAAGCGAATAAAATTTTGGAAATTCCCCTATCAAGTATCTATCTAGATGACTGCAAAGTGTGGAGTGTGGAGAGGTCGGGCTTCTACAGTGTTAGAAGCGGCTACTAGTTACTGTTACCAGAAATTGATTTATCTCAAACTGCAAAAGTCGTGCTACATTTCATTTGGGCTTGTTCTTGTCGAAGGAAGATCAAACTACAGGTTCGGAGGTTTACACAAAACTTTATCCCTACCTTACAAAATCTACATGTTAAGCGGATCGTTAATGACCCTAAATGCTTAAGATATGGGGGAGGAGATGAATCCGGTATCCATGTCCTCACAGAATGTTCATTTGGTGCTTGGGTTTGGGAAACATTATATTTAAACGGGCCGAGGAATAGCACATTGTCATGCATGATGGATTGGCTACATTGGATGTTCACCGTCTGGGCAATCTGGTATGCCCGTAATCTACTTTATCACCAAGGGAAGAACCTTAGGAGAGAAGAAGTGGTTACCTTAACCCGTTCGTAGCGTCGAGATACTGTTTATGTACAGAAGAGCTCGATCGGGGGATTGCCCCCTCCCCCTTACCGTTGGCAGGCACCCCGAGCCCCTACTGTTAAGGCGAATTTTGACTCGCGATATCTCCAATCCCAATAGGTCACGTGGTCAGGAGTGATAATTAGAGATGGAGGAGGCCAAATTTTGGGAGCATGTCGAAGGAGGGTTTCAAGGGTTAGCTCTGCCTTTATGACGGAAGCTTCTGCTGCAATGCATATCGTCCTCTTCGTCGTGGATCTAGGTTTTCGAGATGTAAAAATTGAAGGGGATTAAAAAACGGTGACTGATAAGCTTAGCTCCTCAATTATTGACAGATCGGAGATCAGTTCTCTGATTTGGGAGGCTCGGCGGAGAGCAGAAGTGTTTCTGGCTTGCCGCTTCAAATATGTTCCTAGAGGAGCTCATCTCCTGGCGGCGGATGATGCGACTGCTCCTCGTACCATTCTTTTCATCCGTTCAAGTTCAACCAATTTTCATTCTTAATCAGTTTACAATCTTTTTATTTATTTGAAAAGTTATATTATATGATCTCTTTTTTACTTTCCAAAGCTATAAAATAATCTTAAAAGATCTTTATTATTTAAATAATTTGAAATAAAATAATGTTATTGATTTTACCGTATAATAACGTAACTCTTTTTTTTTTTTTGAATTTATACAACCAATCACAAAATACAGTTTTGACGTGGATATCGATTTGTGCACATCAATACTAGTACAAAATTTTACATTTTATTTTATTCTATTCATATTTCAGTTTATTTTCGTCAATTTCCATTACGTTATCTCATCATCATTCGTGTCCCTTTTCTCTCTATCACATAATTTCATCTAAATTAACACATGTTCATGAAATTATGATGTTGAATAGAATTTTACCATATACTCCATTTTTTAATATTTTATACTTATTAAACTTTACTCACAGTTCAAAAATTTTAAACACCAAAGTTTTATAATAGTTAAAATTCATGTTTTAATATAGAAAACATGAATGTATTAATGAAAGCCCAGAGAAGATGCCATGGCTTTCGCTCTTCTCCTTTGGACGGGGAAACCAATAATCTTGTATTGAAATGACTGGGGATAAAATAAAAAATAGAGATCCAAAATATCCAAAATTACTATATCAAAATGAATTAAACTGTTTCCTGAGTTTATTTCGATTAAAATGTCTTGGTGATGTTGTCAACCAGGTTCGACCACTATTAGGGAAATTGGCCAATCAATCGCACAGAAAGCTCAGCCCCTTTTTGACGAGATGATGGGGATAACCAATGGCCGTATTTGCAAGCCAGCATAAATAATAGTTAACATATATGGTAAAATTTAGTAAACAATAAGCAGAAACATCCAATCTTTCCAAATTGGTTTAGGTTTCATGGCAACAAGAATAGAAAGAAAACACCAAATTGTAAAAAATAAATAAGACACTAACAACCCATACACTAAAGGGGGGGGGGGAACAGAGCAAACAAGTAGGTTATTAAGGACCAGTCCACTAAATAACGCAGACAAAGAAACAGACACCAAACCAAAAGCTAGTAACATAGAAACATAGATGTCCTATTGATATAAATATAAATCTTTGCAAATTTATCTGCCCCGAATCCTGATCCCTTTTCCTTAACCCATTTTTGGACCTTGGTTATGATTGGGGAGATCCTTACTTGGCCATCATGACTTTGACAAACTCCTCATAGTTGATCTGCCCATCACCGTCAACATCAGCTTCACGGATCATCTCATCAACTTCCTCGTCCGTAAGCTTCTCACCGAGATTTGTCATGACATGGCGAAGCTCAGCGGCAGATATGAAACCATTCTGGTCCTTGTCAAAAACCCTGAAAGCCTCTTTTAGCTCCTCCTCCGAATCAGTGTCTTTCATCTTCTTAGCCATCAGGTTAAGGAATTCGGGAAAATCAATGGTCCCGTTTCCATCAGCATCAACTTCATTAATCATATCCTGAAGTTCTGCCTCAGTGGGATTCTGACCAAGTGATCGCATCACAGTCCCCAGTTCCTTGGTAGTAATGCAGCCTGCACCAAGGATACATATAAATGCACTAAGTAGGAGTACAATATTTGTTGAGAAACAATCAACACTAGTAAATACAGCTGGCCAGAAAAAAGGCGAACACTAAACATAATATCTAAGATGAAAAATAAGACACCGTAATACTTTTAACTTAAAAGATATCTGATGATTTACAAACTTCTTGAACACCATAAATGTCCGCCAAAGTACTTCACAAAGTCAAATAAGAACAATTGATTAGATAGTTAACACTTTTTGGATGTACCAAAACAAAGACATGAATAGCTTGGTCAGCAGTGCATTAGCCAAACTAATTGGGCGACAGCAATCTAGTATCTGATAAGTTTCAAACGTATAAGCGTCAGCAGTCAAATGTTTGATACTCATGGCTCATGTAATAATAGAAGACATGTACAAAACAATAAGGATCCATATATGTATTCCGGAAATCAACTATCCAGTTTTGTTCAAGCAAAAGCACCAAACATAATATTTCACGTTTAGCATTACAAATCACAAAATTAACAAACCAAACAAGCCACAAGTGTCTAACTCTTGGGATATGTCAATAGAAGACATGTACAAAACAATAAGGATCCATATATGTATTCCGGAAATCAACTATCCAGTTTGTTCAAGCAAAGCCCAAACATATTCACGTTAGCATTACAAATCACAAAATTAACAAACCAAACAAGCCACAAGTGTCTAACTCTTGGGATATGTCAACTTCACGCACATTTAGATTCTGGAATTTTAACTATCATGCATACTTCAAACGTAAAAGCTGATTTCCAGGATGAAACAATTACGTCAATGATTTTATTACCAACAGACATCTAAAATAGAACACTAATGATCCCATGTTTCAATATAGGAAGAAAAGGAAGGTCCAATGAAAGTGAGCTAAAAATTAAAGAAGCTTCGCTAATCATATTAAAAATTCACAAAACGAAAATGCAAAACTAAATCAAGATTAACAAAAAAAAATTTAAATCATCAAAACGGTAATCTTAATCTTAGACATAAATCATACAGCAAATCACATAGTAAAATGATGATCTAGGCAGGTCATGTTTGAACATAACAATATCTAATTCTTAACAGATCAAATAATTGAAATCAATGAGCCGGCTGCTAAAGGTCAACTAATAAAGAAGATAAGAAAAAAAGAACGAAAGTGACATTCAAAGCTATAAAAATCAAGTGCCAAAACAATCAATGAATTAAAATGAGAAACAGGATGAAGCATGTTCATAAATTCATAAATCGGAGCCCTAGATCCGTCACATTATTCAAATTACAAAAAGAAAACGATCAAAAGATTAAAGAAAATAAACCTAAAGCTAAAGCTAAGCATCAAAAATTAAAGCGACGGTTAGATATGCGAACCAGGGCTGAATCGAAGTCAATAAACCGTAGTTTAAAAAACGAAAAGCATGAAGAAATAAAGAGAGAGATGAGAGAAAGGACCATCGCCATCCTTGTCGAAGAGGCTAAAGGCTTCCTTGAACTCGGAGATCTGGTCGTCCGTAAGCTGATCGGCCATGGTCTTCTCTCTTTAAGCTTTTTTAGTTTCTCGAAATGACGGCGTTTGGGGAGAGAAACAGTCCCGGAGGAAAATTATGCGAGCGTTAGAGGTGCGAGGTTTTTTTTTTTTTTTTTTTTGGATAAGTGAGGTGCGAGGTTGAAATCCTTAAATGATGAAAAAGTAAAAGGGGGATCGAAGAGCAAATATAAAGGGCCCAACACAAATTAAGGCATCTGATTCTCTTTCATCCGTACGCATTTTCTCGGCTTTTTTCCCATTTTTGAATTCTATTAAACAAGATATTTCCTTTGAAATCTAAGACATAAATGTAATATTATTTTCGGGAATAATATTATCAGAATGTTACATTATCTTACATATTAATGGTAATATTACATGATTGTATTTGGTTTGTTTAATATTAATGTATGATTACAGTGTTTGATTACAATGTTTGGTTATAAGAATAAAAGATTACTTAAATGCATATTTTGCTAAATAGTTCTTATGATATTTTTTTAACAAGTTGAATTCCAAATATTCAAATTAAAATATTTATATAAAAATTCATAGAAAATATATTATTGTATTATTTTCAATTTATATATTTTTATTAAATTTAAATTTATAAAATTTATATAAATTTTTTATAAAATTTAAAAGATAAATGGGTATATTAAAAGAGTAAATATATCATATATTCTTTTAATATTAATTAATATTTAAAAATTTACGATAATAAATAAATAAATAAAATTTCCGGTTGAGAATAATTTTGAAATAAAGTTATTATAATAAATTTATGATAATATACTATAGCTTTTGAAATAAAAGTAAGAGTATTTTTTAAATAAATTTTTTTGTTTCAAGGGCATTTTACTCTTGAAGGAAAACAAAAAAATACCTAAGCCCACCATGGGATTAACATTCCTGGTAGAATTTGAAAAAATTTACTGTTGGGAATATTTTATTACTCCCCTATTGGGAATCTTGCCCATCCAAACGTAGGTATCACAAGGAGGAAAAAAAATGTTCCTACGAGTAAAGCTAAAATCCATGATCCAAAAGCCCCTTAAGGCGTTTACTTTCCCATGAAATATTATAGGGTAGTTATACTGTATGGTAGTTTTAATATACGGCTAAGGAAATACTCTATCGAAAATGTTATTATTTTTTAACATTTATGGTAAAGCGCTACCTAAAACATTATTTTTTTTATTGAAAATATTAGTTTCACTAACTAATTTCCGGTATAACCTAATATTAATATTTCTGGTAGAAAAAAAATTATGTTTTAGGTAGCGTTTTACTGGAAATGTTAAACATTTTAGGTAATGCCCAATATTAACATTATCGGTAGAAAAAATATTGAATATTGCTGAAAGATTCAAGAAATGATGTAGGAAACTTATGATTTACTTCATTTCATCAATCGAACTTATCTTAGCATAGTCTACAATATTGTTTTTATACAACACACTTAAACTGCCTAATTACCTAGCTGTTAAGTTGTTAAGAATTCGAACTGGCTACTAGATTAACAAACTAGCTTCTAAACCACTTCTAAAACTTCCTCATGCATGGAGCTACACAATCACATGAGGCATCTTTCAACATTCTCCATGCTTTTTCCCTTCTTCAAAAAACAAATAAACATTGATTTTCTCCCGAAAACTAGCAAAGGCAGTTTTTGAAAAAGGTTTAGTCAAGCTATCTGCAACTTGATGAGCTGTTGGAACATAACTCACACTTAGCTGATTTACATCAACATTTTCCCGGACAAAATGCACATCTAAGTCCACATGCTTGGACTGAGAATGTACACCGGATTGGCGCTCAACGCAATTGCACTTGTGTTGTCACACCGGATTGTTGGCTGCTTATACTGTGGCACCTTAAAATCAGTGAGAAAGGCATCAACCCATGCCATCTATGCTGCTGCATCCACGAGGCTTCGATACCCAGCTTCCATGGTCGATCTTGACACCACCTTTTATTTTTTTTACACTCCATGTGTAACACCCCCAACCTGTACTGTAACATCATCAACACCGGGCTAGTGACCAAATTGTAAAACTTTAGAATTTAGTAACTAAAGTAGATAAATTGAATAGTTTAGAGACTTATATAGAAAATTTTGTGTAGGACTAAATAATAAAGAATGATGAATAAAAGGGAAAAGTGGTCATTTGATCAATTAATGAATTAAAATTTTGATATGGTGAAGATATATACACGTGGATTTGAAGGAAAAAGGGAAAAGAAATATCCAGAGAACTCTCTTCTTCTTTCAGTCGTGAGTTACCATAGCAAATGTGAGTTTTCTTGTGAGTTTATTTTGGATTGAATTTAAGTTTGGTTTATGATCCTTAGATGATACTTAAGCCTAAGGAAAGCTTAAGTTGTCTTAAAATTATAAGATGAAGTAGTAAGGGAGGATTAAAGATGAGAGGTTTATAAGTGAAATCAAGGAAAATAATTAGTAAGTTAAGTTTGAAACTAAATTTGACTTGTCATCAGCTAAATTAAGAAGTATGAAGTGTTAGAATTGATATCAAATCATGTTGGGAAATTTGTAGGATTTTTGATTTAAAGATATATGATGAGATTTTGAAGATAATTATGGTTTATATGAACATAAGTTGATTTGAGTAAGGGTAATTGAGTTTAATGGCACGATAGGAGCTTAAAATAAAAGGTTTAGATTGGCATTGGTGAATTTTCAGGTTTAAAAAGTGAATTCTGGGCTATGAGTATCAGTACTGCTTCATCAAGTACCGATACTTCAAGGGTAAAAGAGTGATATTTGGTATAGGGGTATCGATACTGGTTGAACAATATCGATACCATAAGTCAAAATTTGATAAGTTATTCAAGGGGTATCGATGCAACAAGGGTAGTATCGATACCTAGGGTACCGATACTGTAGGTAAGGTATCGATACCATTTTTGAAATAAGGATTACATAATCAAAAATGGGTATCGATACCTAGGCTTGGTATCGATACAACAGTTAGGGAAGTATCGGTACCATACTTTAGGTACCGATATTACTCTAAGTGGAAAATGGAATTAATCATTTCTTTTAGCTTAAGAAATTAAGGATCGAATCATGGTATTTGGAATGTTGATATGTATATAAATGTATGATTGTGTAGATATCGAGCACAAGCAAGTTCTGGAACGACCGAAAAGTTAGGAACGATCAAGAAAGAGAAATTAAGTTATAAAAGTGATTGGGATCAAGTAAGGCTAAGGTGAGTGCATACTATAGATGTAGTATTATGGAAATAAAACTTGTGATAAGTTTATTTCCTATGTTAACATTCATGGTCCAATAGTTATGAACATACATATATGATGATCATTATAAACACATACAATATTATATGTGTATATTTTTCGGTACATGATATATGACATATGTGAATATAATTTAATAACATAAGCTCCATGGTATGAGATTGATGGTGATATGTACATGTGATATGTGATATGAGATAAAACATATATGATTACAAGAGAAATGATATGAGTACATGAACATATGATGGATTAATGATTATATAGAACATATAAACATTCAAGTCCATGTTATGTGATATGAGAGCTACAGGTATAGTTGGCATGCCAAGAGTAGAGAGTTATATATGTCCTTCGGGACAAATTTCATATGCCACTAAGTGGGAATTATACGAGCTGTGGTCACATCATATGTACAAAACCTCAAAGTACTCACATACCTTCAGTTCTTTATAATATACATGGGCACATAAAATATATAAAAGAGTTTACTTTCTTATAAGATATTATGTTATTATTTGTTACGGATAGATCATATGTGAGATGATTAAATAGTGAATTGATAATTGTTATGATAAATAAAATAATTAAATTACATGTTCATGCATTATTGTATTTATGCCTCACTAAGTGTATGACTTAGTGTGTAAGCGTTTTACACCTAGGTATTGAGAAGCAAGAGGACCAGGCTTAAGACCTGCAGAACATCATACTGCCACTAGATATCAGATCAGAAGTAAATTACACATTATTTATTTTGTTGTATCAAAGGTGTTGACATGTAAACAAATGTGGATTTACATATGCTCTGATCGGTTTTTGTAATGTGTTGAATATACTTATGTAAATTATTAACTTTATTTTAATGAAAGTTTGAATTTTCATGATTTTTATATGTTTTAAAGGTTTTGAATAGTCAATGTGACACCTCAGATTCGTATCCGGGTCGGGTACGGGTTGGGGTGTTACATTTAATGTTATCAGAGCTATGGTTTAGCCAATTCTAGGCATAAATCAAAGTCTAGAATGTCTTTAAATGTATACATGCCAACAGAATAGTAAGAACTTCTGATCTGATAGGGTAATGAGTATGATATTTTGTTAATAGAACTATATGGTTATATATTATTAGATGTCTAGACATGATAGCTGCCGAAGTACAGCGAGAGAAGATAGGTCAGCCAAGAGTAGTAATTTACCTACCCTGGCCAGGCAAGGTGAAGAACATACACCTTCTGGAGTACCTGTAGGAGATCAAGATATTTTTTTAGGAGGTTGGACGCCATCTTGACGCGATTTCAACTTCTTGTCTCTTCAACTTAAAGAATGAATATTGTGAATGATAGCTGTCGAAGTAAAGCAAGAGAAGATAGGTCATCCAAGAGTAGTAATTTACCTACCCTGGCCAGGCAATGTGAAGAACATATACCTTCTGGAGTACCTGTAGGAGATCAATATATTTTCTTTAGGACGTTGGATGCCATCTTGACGTGATTTCAACTTCTTGTCTCTTTAACTTAGAGAATGAATATTGCGAATGAGTTAAAGGGATTAGGAGCTTCAAAATTTAAAGGTAAAGCCGAAAAAGGTCTTGTTGTTGTGGACCTTTGGCTCAATGATGTGAAGATCATATTAGATGGACCCCACTATTCTCATGTGGAGAAGTTAAATAGAGTGGTCTCCTTGCTTCGTGGGCAAGCAAGAATTTGGTGGATAAATGTTACTATGAGGATGGCAAGTGACCAGGTGACATTGTCTTTTTTCTTAGAAGAGTTCAAACACAAGAATATATGAGATCGATTCATCAAGCAGATGAGACAATAATTTTTGAATCTGAAGCAATTGAATCGTACTGTGTATAAATACGAGTGCGAGTTCAATAAGTTAAGTCATTTTATGGTTAAGCTAATTCCGATAGAGAATGACACATGCGAGTGGTTTGTTGAAGGTTTGCACCCAATGTTGAAGTAGATGTTGATCGTGTTGAACTTGTCTTCGTTTCAAGATGTAGTAAATTGTGCTAAAGCTCTGGAAAGGGCTCAAAATGAAAGATTTGGAGAGCAAAGAGCCCAATCTTCCAAAAGAACTAGGACTTCATCAAGTTTCGCACCACCCAAGAGAGGTAGGGATTTTGGTTTTCGATCTCTGGCGAGGTCTGAGTCAGTGGCATCCTCCACTAGAGGATCAAATCAGATGAGAGCTAGACAAACTTAATCAATAAGGTATGATTATATGAGAGCATATCAGGGTCAAGCTAGAAAATGTCAGATTTATGGAAGACGCCATATCGATATATGCAGAGTAAAATCTGAATCTTGTTTTCGATGTGGGGAAATGAGACATTATATACGAGACTGTCCATTGAGGGTCGGAGAGCCTGCACAGTCGAAGCGATCTATTTCGATTTCTCAGAGAGGAAGGGGAAGGGGTAGAGGAAGAAGTCAGCCCGAGTCCTCTACTCAATAGGAAATATGCTCCACTCCCCGAGTGTATAACATTAAGACCAACGAAGAACGGGTTGATCCGGAGATAATAGAATGTACTTTCTTATTGTATGATAAGTATGTAATTGTATTGATTGACCCGGGTTCTACATACTCATATATTAGTAGTAAAGTGGTGAGAGAATTGAATTCAATTAGAAGCTACTAGTAGTGATGTAATAGAGACAAATCCATTAGGACATATTGCTCGGGTAAATAAGGTATATTGAGGGTGTCCCATACGGATTCAGTGAATTGAATTCCCTGCTAATATGATGAAATTACCCTTTGACGAATTCAAAGTGATATTGGGAATGAACAGGTTATATCGCTATCACGCTAATGTTGATTGTAGACTGAAGAGGGTAATGTTAATAAGTTTAGAAGGATTGGATGTTTTAATGTTCAGTGAAAGATGTAATCTATTGGAAAACGTAATTCAATGATGTCAACAAAGAAGTTATTACTACAAGGATGTTAGGGTTTCATAGCTAATGTGTTGGATACTAGAACCAGAAGAATTGAATCGAATAAATTCCAATAGTCAAAGAGTTTCCAGATATTTTTCCTGCAGAGCTGCCCGATTTACCTCCAGATACAGAGGTAGAATTTTAGATTGAGATAATGCCTAGATTAGCGCCAATTGTAATGGCACCGTACAGAATGACTCTGAAAGAGTTACAGGAGTTAGAGATTCAATTACAAGAATTATTGGATAAAGGAGTTATAATACCAAGTGTGTCGCCTTGGGGAGCTCCAGTGTTGTTCGTTAAGAAGAATGATGGGTTGATTCGTCTCTGCATTGACTATAGGTAGCTCAACAAGGTGACTATCAAGAACAAGTATCTTCTCCCTAGAATTGAAGATTTATTTGACCAATTAAAGGGAGATTCCGTATTTTCTAAGATTGATTTGTGTTCTGGTTATTATCAATTGAAGATTCAGGAGAAAGATATTCCAAAAATGACTTTTAGAACGAGATATAGTCATTACGAGTTCATTGTTATGCCTTTTGGAGTTACGAATGCACCAGCTGCTTTCATGGATATGATGAATAAAATATTTCAATCTTATTTGGACCAGTTCATAGTTGTTTTCATCGATGATATATTGGTGTATTCGAAGTCGAATGAAGAACATATTGCACACCTAAGGATAGTTCTGCAGATTCTACGAGATAAAAAGTTATATGCCAAACTATCTAAGTGTGAATTTTGGTTGAATGAGGTGATATTTCTCAGACATGTGATTTTTGCTGAAGAAATTCAGGTTGATCCTCAAAAAATAAAAGCCATTCTAGAATGGGAAGTTCCAAAGAATGTATCTAAAGTTTAAAGTTTTCTGGGACTTTATTATTATCGAAGGTTCGTTAAGATCTTTTTTATGATAGTTTTACCTTTAACTAGGTTGATGAGGAAAGATGTGGCATTTTCTTGGACTTCTGAGTGTCAAGAAAGTTTTGAAACGTTGAAGAAGATTTTGACAGTAGCTCCAGTATTGGTTCAACATGAATCTGGCAAAAACTATATGGTTTATAGTGATGTATCCCACAATGGCTTAGGATGTGTGATAATGCAATAAGGTACGGTAGTGGCTTATGCATTTAGAATATTGAAACCATACGAGAAGAACTATCCAACACATGATTTAGAGTTGGCTGTAGTAGTTTTCGCTCTTAAGATTTGGCGTCGCTACTTATACGGTGAACATTTTTATTTATATACCGACCATAAGAGTTTGAAGTATTTGATTACCCAGAAGGAGTTGAATTTAAGACAGAAAAGATGGATGAAATTTCTAAAGGATTATGATGTGGTAATTGATTTCCATCTTGGAAAAGAAAATGTGGTAGTAGATGCTTTAAGTCGAAATATGTTTGCAGTCTTACGAGTTTTAGACGCCAAGTTGTTATTGGATAGTGATGGTGTAATATGTGAGGAATTAAAACTTAAGCCAAAATGGTTGGATCGAGCTAGAGAAGTGCAAACTAAAGACGAAATGTATTTGAAGAGGTTACAACAAGTAAAGAATGGAGAGCTAAATGATTATGAGATTAAATCTTATGGGAATCTGTATTATCGAGGGAGATTAGTGATTCCAGAAGATGTTGAGTTAAAGAATGATTTGTTAACAGAAGCTCACTATAGTCCATTGACGATGCACCTAAGTGGAAAAAAGATGTATATGGATCTTAAGAGTTGATATTGGTGGCCAGGAATGAAAAAGAATAATACAGAATTTGCATCAAACTATTTGACTTGCCAAAAATTCAAAGCTGAACATCAGGTTCCGTCAGGACTATTGCAACCAATATCTATTCCTCAATGGAAATGGGAGAATGTGACAATGAATTTTGTGACGGGGTTGCATATGACTCCAAACAAAAGAGATTACATTTGGGTGATCATGGATAGATTAATTAAGTCATTCCATTTCATTCCTGTACGAGCTGAATTCTCCATGGATAAGTATGATGAACTGTATATCAGAGAGATTATTAGATTGCATGGTGTACTTGTTTCAATTATTTCTGATCGGGATCCTAGATTCACATCAAGGTTTTGAAAGACTTTACATGGACCGTTAGGAACTCGATTGAACTTTAGCACTGTGTTTCATCCACATACCGATGGACAGTCCAAGCGAACTATCCAAATTCTAGAGGATATGTTGAGAGCTTGTATAATATAGTTCAAAGGATCATGAGAAAAATACTTTCCACTTGCCAAATTTTCTTACAACAATAGGTACCAGTCAAGCATCAAAATGGCTCCCTAAAATGCTCTATATGGGAGGAAGTGTCGTACATCCTTGAACTGGTACGAACTCAAGGATCGAGAAGTTTTTGGTCCTGAGTTGATTCAGGAAGTAGAAGAAAAAGTTCAAGTGATTCAAAACAATTTGAAAGCAGTAGTTGATAGGCAGAAATCATATGCGGATTTGAAGAGGAAAAAATCGAGTTTCAAATAGGAGATAAAGTATTTCTAAAAGTATCTCCTTGGAAGAAGGTGTTAAGATTTGGACAAAAATGAAAACTTAGTCCCGGTATATTGGACCTTATAAAATCGTTAAGAAAGTAGGACCAGTGGCATACCAATTGGCTTTACCACCGAAAATGGAGAAATTCATAACGTTTTCCATGTTTCCATGCTTCATAGATATAGGTCCGATACCTCCCATATTGTAACACCAGAAGAGATAGAAGTTCAGTCTGATCTGACTTATGAAGAAAAACCGGTACAAATATTGGCTCATGTGGTAAAATAATTAAGGAACAAGACTATTCCATTGATCAAGGTGTTATGAGGAATCACAAAGTAGAGGAAGCAACGTGGGAGCGTGAAGAGGACATGAGGAATCAGTACTCTCATATCTTTGTGCAGTGAAAATTTGAGGATGAATTTTCTTAGGGGGGAGATTTGTAACATCCTCAATACCTGGTTAGTGACCAAATTGTAAAACTTTAGAATTTAGTAACCAATGTAGATAAATTGAATAGTTCAGGGACTTATATGAAAAATTTTGTGTAGGACTAAATAGAAAATAATGATGAATGAAAGGGCCAAGTGGTCATTTGATCAAGTAATGAATTAAAATTTTGATAGGTGAAGATATTTATACGTGGATTTGAAAGAAAAAGAGAAAAGAAATATCCAAAGAACTCTCTTATTCTTTCAGCCGTGAGTTACCATAACAAATGTGAGTTTTCTTGTGAGTTGATTTTGGATTGAATTTAAGTTTGGTTTATGATCCTTAGATGATACTTAAGCCTAAGGAAAACTTAAGTTGTCTTAAAATTATAAGATGAATGAGTAAGTGAGGATTAAAGATGAGAGGTTTCTAAGTGAAATTATGGAAAAAAGTTAGTAAGTTAAGTTTGAAACTAAATTTGACTTGTCATGAGCTAAATTAAGAAATATAAAGTGTTAGAATTAATATCAAAACATGTTGGAAAATTTTTAGGATTCTTGATTTCAAGATATAGGATTAGATTTTGAAGATAATTATTGTTTATATGGACATAAGTTGATTTGAGTAAAGGTAGTTGAGTTTAATGGCATGATAGGAGCTTAAAATATAAGGTTTATATTGGTATTGGTAAATTTTTGGGTTTAAAAAGTGAATTCTAGCCTACGAGTATCGGTACTGCTTCATCAAGTACCGATACTTCAAGGGTAAAAGAGTGATATTTGGTATAGTGATATCGATATTGGTTGAACAATATCGATACCATAAGTTAAAATTTGACAAGTTATTCAAGGGGTATCGATCCAACAAGGGTAGTATCGATACCTAGGGTACCGATACTGTGGGTAAGATATCGATACTATTTTTAAAATAAGGATTACATAATCGAAAATTGGTATCGATACCTAGGCTTGGTATTGATACCACAGCTAGGAAAGTATCGGTACCATACCTTGGGTACCGATACTACTCCAAGTGGAAAATGAAATTAATCATTTCTTTTAGCTTAAGAAATTAAGGATCGAATCATGATATTTGGAATATTGATATGTATATAAATGTATGATTGTGTAGATATCGAGCATAGGCAAGTTCCGGAACGACAGAAAAGTTAGGAACAATCAAGAAAGAGAAATTAAGTCATAGAAGTGATTGTGGTCAAGTGAGGCTAAGGTGAGTGCATACTATAGATGTAGTTTTATGGAAATAAGACTTGTGATAAGTCTATTTCCTATGTTAACATTCATGGTCCAATAGTTATCAATTGCATATATGATGATCATTATAAACACATGCTTAAGTATTATATGTGTATATGTTTCGATACATGATGTATGACCTATGTGAATATAATTTAATAACATAAGCTATATGGTATGAGATTGATGGTGATATGTACATGTTATGTGGTATGAGATAAAACATATATGATTACAAGAGAAATGATATGAGTACATGAACATATGATGGATTAATGATTATATGAAACATATAAACATTCATGCCCATGTTATGTGATATGAGAGCTATAGATATAGTTGGCATTCCAAGAGTCGAGGGTTACATAGATCTTTCGGGACAAATTTCATATGCCAATAAGTGGGAATTATACGAGCTGTGGTGACAACATATGTGCACAACCTCAAAGTACTCACATACCTTCAGTTCTCTATAATATACATGAGCACATAAAATATATAAAAGGGTTTACTTTCTTATAAGATATTATGTTATTATTTGTAAAGGATAGATCATATGTGATATGATTAAATAGTGAATTGATAATTGTGATGATACATGAAATAATTGAATTGCATGTTCATGCATTATTGTATTTATGTCTCACTAAGTCTATGACTTAGCGTGTAAGCGTTTTGCACCTAAATATTGAGATGCAAGAGGACCAGACTTAGAACCTACAGAATAGCATACCTCCACCAGAGATCAGATCAGAAGTAAATAACAGAGTATGTATTTTGTTGTATCAAAGGTGTTGACATGTACACAAATGTGGATTTACATATGCTCTTATCAATTTTTGTAATGTGATGAATATACTTATGTAAATTATTAACTTTATTTTAATGAAAGTTTGAATTTTCACGATTTTTATATGTTTTAAAGGTTTTTAAATGTCAATGTGACACCTCAGATTCATATCCGGGTCGGGTACAGGTTAGGGGTGTTACACGTACCTGACCCAGATACGAATCTGAGGTGTCATGTTATCATTTCAAAACGTTTACTCTTAAAAGATAATTGAAAATTCAAATTCACATTTCAAGAAAACTGCATATTTTACATTAATTACAATCATATGGCTTTTACAAAACCAATCAGAGCATATCTTACTCAAATCTTTAATTACATGTCAACTACATTTACTATAACAAAATACGTATAATTACATTCTTTTTTGATCTAATCTTTAGAAAGAATAAGCTGACATGTCTCGCCTATCTTTGCTTCTCTTTCTTCTCGGAACCTACGTGTGAAACATTCACACGCTAAGTCGTTGACTTAGTGAGATATATAAACATATAATGGAAACTTAACTACCTAATAACTTTTAAATATTTTATACAATATTATCATACAAAACCATATAACATTTCATATAAAAAATACATGTATGCACATATATCATCGTCAACATTAATTCCTTTAAGCGTATGATATTGTACTTATTATTTACACATCATATAAAATATTTCACAAAGCAACACACATATCATCACATACAATTTATTTATGTTATCTCTTTTAATAGCCCATGTACACTTCTGAGAACTAAAGATATGTGAGTGCATTGAGGTTGTGCATAAATGTTGTCACCACAACTCATATAATTTGCATTGAGTGCCATATAAAATTGTCCCTAAGGACCACGTAGAAATGTCCCAAGGGACCACATATATGTCCCGAATGACCACATAGAATTGTTCCTAAGGACCACATATATGTTCCAAATGACCAAATATATATCCTGAAGAACCACATAAATATTCCAAATGATCACATATATGTCTCGAAGGACCACATAGAACCCTCGACTCTTGGTATACCAACTATACCTCTAGCTCCCATATCACATAACATGGGCATTATCATTTATATTTTTTACATAGTCACACAAATCATCACATAACTTATATCATTTCACATGTAGTCACATGGGTCATGTCTCATACCATATATCACATTTGAATATAATCACTTATATCATATCATATAGCTTATGTCACATTCTCATATAGTCACATAGATCATATGACATGACTGATATCTTGTTCTCATATCTTCACATGTATCATATTCTCATATAATCTCATAGGTCATTTATACCAGTTCACATGAGTAATCACACAACATGTATTCACATAGATCACATAACATTTACAATAACAAATAACACATATACTCATATTCAAATACTCATGCACACATAATAATCATATTAAACACATGCTTATATTCATGGATTCATATACTCTAATATAGGAAATAGACTCGTCGCAAGCCTTATCTCCATAAAACATCATATACATCTAGCATGCACTCACCTGAGCCTCACTAGCTAAAACAACATTCTGAATTCTCACTTGCTCCATCTTATCTCATCAACTCATCTAGTACTTGCCTTTAATCGATATCTACATGATACATATAATCGATATGAATATCTTAATTTGAGTCACCATTAATCAATCACATATAAAATAAGTTATACAAAGCACCTAATTTATAATTTCCATATGAGTAGTATCAGTACCCAAGGTATAATATCGATACTTCTACCATATGGTATCGATATTATTCTTCAGTATCGATACCCAATTTCGATTATGGAATTTATCTTTAAAATGGTATCGATACTTGCTCAATGGTATCGATACCCCTTGAATAGTTTATCAACTTTTGGCTTATGGTATCGATATTGTTCATCCAGTATTGATACTCATACCCAAATATCATTCAATTTCTCTTTGAAGTATCGGTACTGAATGAACAGTACTGATACCGCCTTACCAATAATTTCTTATTTTAACCCGAAAATTAACTAAACTTACAAAAACTTCATACTTTGAACTCTTTTCATTACTTAAAATTCAACTATACTCACTTAAACCATCTTATATCATTTGAAAACATCATAATATTCAATATCTCACCATAATACTTAAACTCAAGAATTATACCAAATTTTCAACATGTTATAAATCCATTTCTAACACTTTAGATTTCTTATTCCAGCTTATGAAAAGTCAAATTTCACTTCAAAACTTATTTACTAACTCTTTCTCAATAATTCCCTTAAAAACTATTTACCTTCAATCTTTTATAACTTATTCATCTTTGAGTTTTAAGCCACCTTAAGCTTTCTTATAATTACAGGAATCAAAATCAATTTTAAAATGGAAGGAATAATCAATTTGAGACCAACTTACCTTTAACCAAGCATTCACGGTGAAAGAAGAAGAAGAAGATAACTGACCCAAACTCTCTAGATTTTTCTTTTTTCTTTACCTCGTAAACCCTTACGTGTATATATATATCTCCACCAATTTAATTTTTAATTATATTCTTGTCAAATTACCATTATAACCTTTCTACTTTCCAACTTTGCTATTAAATCCAAAATCCATATATTTCAATTAAGTCCTTTAACTTTTTAATTATCTGAATTTGATCACAAAGTTTCAAAAACTTACGTTTTAGTCACTAGTCCGATTTTTGGGATGTTACACCATGAGACCAAACTTGCTCCAACAAACACGTAGTGTCTAGACATTGACCGTCTATCAATAGTACAACCACCCCAATCAGCATCAGAGAAGGCTGATATATGTAATTTTCCTAGCATAAAACCAAGACCATAGTTCAAAGTCCCAGCTAGATAAAGTAGAATACGTTTAGCAGCAAGAAAATGTTATTCTCTTGGGGCATGCATATATTGGGCCACCATGTTCACACTAAAAGTAATATCAGGCCTTGTGTGACACACATATAGTATCCCCCCAATAAGCTACGAAATTCTCGAGCATCAGCAAGCAATTGCCCTTCATCATTGTTCAACTTTGAGGAAGCCACCATAAGAGTAGAAGTAAATGAAGCCTTTGTCATTTTTGACTTCTCTAGTAGTTCTAAAATATACTGCTTCTAACTAAGAAGTAAAAACTGATCACATCGCTTGACTTCAATACCTAAGAAATAATGCAACTCACCCAGATCCTTTAAAGAAAAATGTTTTTTTCAATAACATAACTACCTTCTCAATCCCATTTGTTGATTGCCTGGTAACTATTATATCATCAACATATACTAGAACATATGTTGATACTCCATCTTCTGCCAAGACAAAAAAGGATGCATTAGCACTAGATTCTTTAAAACCAAGCTGAACAAGACTACCTTTTAACTTAGCATGCAAATTTTGTGGTGTTTGACGCAGTCCATAGAGAGACTTCTACAGTTTGCAAACCAACTTGATGCCTTCATAAGTATATTGCTCAAAACCAGGTGGTTGTTACATGTACACATCTTCACTCAAATCACCATGAAGAAAAGCGTTGTCTACATTGACTTGTCTCAACGACCATCCTCTAGAAACAACAAAAGCAAGTATAACATTCAATGTGGAAACCCTCACGACCGAGCTGATAGTCTCCTTGAAATCTTACCCAGGGACCTGAGAGTATCCCTTAGCCACCAAACGAGCCTTGTACTGTTGAATCGTTCCATCAAAATTATGTTTTATTTTAAATAACTATTTACAACCATCAGTGGTTCGTCTCTTGGGCAGTTTTATAAGATACCATGTACCATTATTCTGAAGCGCAGTAAACTCAGCATGCACAACTAGTTCCCATTCCTTGAACTTTATTGCCTCATCGATAGAAGTAAGAATAGATTCACCCAAGGAGCTAACCAATACCTTGGGTTTAAAAATCCCGTATTTGCTTCTTGTAAGCATAGGATGTTGATTTGTAGAAGATACATTCTTCTCGATAAAAGATTGTACGCCATCAATAGTTGCATTTCCAGGTACTTTAATAGATAATTGTAGAGACAGATTGTCTGCTCTTGTGAGTACTATAAAATGAGTGCAGATATGTGTGCAAGTATACACAATCGAATAAGTAATAGAGTGATAAGTAGAATATCGTCTCCACAGGGAATTGGAAAAGTCAAATAGGTTTGTCAAGGCACTTTACTTTATCACCTAAGTAAAATTAGTGATGGTATATACAAATGAAAATGTTATGGAAAAATAGAATGACTGATGTGGAAATGGAATGATAATAGAGTGGTAACAATTGATTATGTTGTGGCAAATTAAATTGTGATGCATACAAACAAATGGAAATGTCAAGGCAAAATGAAATGCAATTACGTGATTTAATATATAGGACTTTAGCTTTCTCACACGACAAGCTGATATAGGAATGAGTGATATGAGTCACTAGGAAAATCTAAGTATATTTCTCTGAATAGTATTTCTTCTATGCCTACCCTGCCCGACAGAGTCTACTAAGGTGCCCTATGCTATCTCTAGTAAGGGACTCGACAGATTAAAGATGCCCTGGCAAAACTGATTGGCGTAAACCCCTGCAGTGATCCTATTGGTCCAGATAACAGGATATGTCTCGGTAATACCTTTTTACGGCAGCATTAACATCTAACCTATCGTTCAAGGATAACTCCTTTTAGTCGAATGAAATCCTATCCTTATCTCTAAGGTGGATTAAGCCTAGTTACTCTCTAAAACCCGTTGTTTATGTAGTTCCTCCCTAGTTTCTCTCGAATACTAAGGATAATTTTCCAAGGCATTCTATCGAACCCTATGACCATCCTAAGGAATGACTACTCTCGTAGCTCCTACAACCTTAAGGCTTTAAGTTTCATAAACAAGACAGTATAAAGCATAGAACAACAACCATTCATTAAAATAAAAACTTAAACATCCATGCAAACTCTCACCAAATAGGATTAGTTCATGGTGGGGTTCGAAATAAACAAGCACAAAGCAAGTATCATTCGTTCCTTATAACCCAATAACAAAATATGAAAGAAAAGAACTAAGGGAGGAGAGAAAGCCTTCGACGTGCACTGCCCAATGCTTCCCTCGGCAACCAAGCACTGCTCCTAGCGAACTAGCTCCTCTCGGATGCTTAGAACGCCACTCCCTCCGACTTGTCAAGGAGAAATGTCAAGGCAAGTAGGATTGACTGAGAAATATGAAACATTCTCTCTCTAACGTTTTAAGCTTTAATCTGGGTAGAACCAAAGTCTTCTTCCATATGGCTTCATCCTCTTTTTATAGGGGAAAATAAATCCTAAAACTTGATATTAACTTTCCTATAAAACCCCAAAAACCATGGTTAAGTGCTTGGGAGTCGAGCAGAACAGGCAATGATGCAGCTTGGGTAGCTGGCAAAGTGACTGGCATAATCCCGTCACAGGCGCCCAAGGACAGACAAGATCTGTAGGGTCAGACGGTGTCATCAGCAGAACCGACGGTTGCAGCGACGATTTCTCCAGACATATCTTCGAGGTGGATTTCTCGTGTAGAGGTCACAGAGAGTCGGGGAAGCTGGCTGGAAAATATCTTCTTTCACCTTGTGCGCTCTTGAAATGCCAGTCGAACTTGGTATTTTTATTTAACTCAGCAATCTCCTTATGTCACGTCATTTTCTTTCCTCTTTACCTTGCTTTCAATACCTGTATATCATCAGACAAGTTCATTTCCCATAAAGCAGCACCGCTGTAAAAATAAAATACCACGACAAACTGATATTCACCACATACAACTAAATGATTCTAAATGCATCTATATGGTCCTAAATGATCCTTTAGACATTCAATAACTTAAGTTAAAATGTCCCAAAATATGGCCTTTTACGGAGTTATCACATCCCAAACTTAAGTTATTGCTTGTTCTCAAGCAATGGATAGTAATAAGCAAAACAAAAATACAATGACAAGTTCAAAAGCAGAATAATTTATGAGATAAAATTTCAGCCCTCAGCACATAAGGCTTCAAAATGCTAGACTAGGTCCAGAAATCTAGTACTGTCCCCTATGGCAAGATTCTTTGTGTGGGTGAGTGCGTGTTTGTATATGCTTAACAAACTTAAAAATTTTCTACGCAAGCTTTCTTAATTTACCATGACATTTTCTCAATCAACTCCCATCTTGCCTTTCTTTTCTTTTGCTACGAGGAGAGTGAGCTCATCACTCTATCATCCCACACTCTAGGTGAAAGGGAGCATACCTTCCACCCTCGAACTAGTCAGATAGAGTCATCCCGTGACAACTTTCATTCACTCATATGCCATGGCATAGCAAAGTGTCCCTCTACAGATATGCCTAGGCATTTATTCATAACTTCAAAAAAAATTTAGCATAGAAACGGTAGAAACGGGGCAGTCAAAATTTTATGTCACGACATCCTAAGAATTCTCTTATAAAAAATTCCTAACTTCCTTAAGCGTGGAAAACATACAATCGTGTATTCAAGAATTTCAGAGAACCAAGTCCTAGGGTTGGTTCTATCATCCTCAACCAGTCATGCACATTCTATCCTAGCTATCAAATTTATCATCATTGGGCATCCTTAACTAATTCCAGAAAACTATTCAGGCAATTACTAATGTCATAGTATTTTTAATTTACTGCTATTATCATGCAATGATACGAGAACTGTGAGAACCCTGCTTCCCCCATACTTGAGAGAAACATTGTCCCCAATGCTTACTAAAACTAAGGAAAACAAAAACTACATGCTATGAATCCAATGCAAATGCAAGGTACCTTAGCTTTAAGCGGGTGGTAGTGCAGCGGTTGCGCGATGAGTGCGCTTTCTTAGCTTGACGAGGCTAGAATGTTCATACTAAGACGCAGGTGTGGCTGTAGAAGTGCTAGGTCCTTCTGGAACAACTAGGAGCGGGGGCTCCTGATGCTGAGATGCTTTCCTGAGGCGGTGTCGGCTCCTACGCAAGTGAGCTTACCGTGGCATCTTGGATTGGGACTCCTCAGTTGACTCAGTGGGCTGTGGTACTTCAGGGTGTGCTTCTTCCATAGGAGCGGCAGGTTGTGGCATATGAGGATGTTCGGCCGCCAGGGGTTCAATGAATTGTGGTGGTTCCGGGACATTGGCGAGTTGGAGGTTGGCTTCTCGATTTGCATCGGGTGACACTGTATGGACTGGATCAGGGTCAACTGGATTGTCTGCTTCAGTGGATTGGTGACTGTCTTTACTGAATTAGTGTTGAGCAGCAGCTGGAGCAGGTTGGGGTGCTTCTGCAGATGCCTCGGCATTCTCATGTGGTGGTGTGAGTATGTCAGGGAAGACAAGAATGGTAAAGTTTGTGTGCGGGAGAAACTCCATCAAGGCACTGGCGAAAAATTAATCTCGACGCTTGGCATAGGTAAAATATGTCATCAGTTTGTCGGACAGCTGCCCGACATGCTCTTGAGTGCACTGGACTGTCTGCTCCAGGGAATTTGAAGTTCCCTCTTTTTCCTTCCCTTTGGCTTCCTTGTAACCCAACAATAGAGGGATTTTTGCTTTGGTGATTCCAGCAATAACCGGTAAAATCTCATCAAACAATTCTTCAGGGACCTTCTTTTTACGGTATAAGGCGGTGATAAGATTTGGAAATACCAGGGAACTTGTAGGTCACTTCAGGCACAAATGAGCCTGTTCCACGATAAGTTTCCCTACATCGATGGCTCACCCGAATATGATTGAATACAGCAAGAGCATCCGCTGACAGGACATGGTGGTGTTTTGGGAAGTGGGTAAGAGTTTGTTCTTCATGAAATGATTCCACAACTTCACTTGTGGAAGTAGTCTCTCCTGGTCCACAGTTATTCTGCTCATTTGTTGCCCGTTCCATTCAGTATCGGGAAGACAAAGGTCTTCCAGGATGACTTGATAAGTTTCGTTGTCAGCTTCTTGTGCAAAACTAGTATGGTGGTCATCAGTAACCTGTAGTTTAAAGTATCGATTAATGGCAGAAGGAGTAAAACGAATAGAAATACCACAAACCACCAAGGCATGTTGATTTGGCTCGGTGATGTTTGAATAAAACTCATTCACTATGGTTGCGTTAACGGCGGCGGGATGTTTGGCAAATTTTTGCCACTTATGTGTGGTGACCACATCGAGCACCTCGCTCCCTAAGTCATCATCCATCTCTTCGGAGAAGATAAACCCTAACTTAAAAAAAACTCACTGATTCTTGATAATTTAGAACCGTTCGCGGGTAACATCATCTACAAATTGTGGTGGCGAGGGTGGTGGAGGGGGTCGTGATCGAACAATCGTGAAAAGACAAAATAAAAGAAATAGAAAAAACTTGGCGTGGTAGGCTATGAAGGTTCGGTTAAACGGAGCGAAGGAAGAGATGAAAGAAAGTAAAAGTGAAAAGTAAAAGTGAAAGTGAAAAGAAGATAAGACAAAAGAAAGATTTTTGTGGGGGAATATTAAATAAGAAGGTGGGGTCTAGGCGAGAAGAAAACAAAAAGGAAGAATGAAAATTTTTAATCCTAAGTAAAAGTGAAAAGTGAAAAAGTTCCCTCATTTTACTATTCAAGTTTGCCGCCCAAATTGTTCCCAAGTTTCTTCCATACAACTCACGTGTTCTCCATGTGGGTTAACCCTTGCAACAATATAATAAAAATAATTAATTAAAACAAGAAATATTAAAAAAACAGCAAGACAAGAATAATTTATGTACAGAAGTAAAATTAAAATGCCACGGCCTCCTTAAGATGTCGGACCAGTGTCGACGTCGTGCAAGAGCAGCGCCGACTTGTCACATGCAGGTGGGATTCCCTGGTAGGCCTTTAGGCACTGGCCATTGACTTTAAAGATAGATCCATCGTCCATGTTCTTAATATCAACAGCGCCATATGGGTAAACATGATGGATTTTGAATGGTCCCGACCAACGTGACTTCAGTTTGCCAGGGAAGAGTTTGAGCCTTGAGTTGAAAAGCAGCATTTTCTGGCCCATATGAAAATGTTGTGGCAAAAGAATTTTGTCATACCACTTTTTTGTTTTTTCCTTGTCGAGCTTGGCATTTTCATATGTTTGCGCTCGAAACTCCTCTATTTCATTTAGATCAAGCAATCGTTTCTCCCCAGCAAGTTGCTCGTCGAAGTTTAGCTTCTTGATTGCCCAGTATGCCTTGTGTTCTAGTTCAACTGGTATGTGGCAGGCTTTTCCATATACCAACTTGAAAGGTGACATTCCCAGAGGTGTTTTGAATGCCGTCCTATAGGCCCATAATGCTTCATCGAGCTTGGAGGACCAGTCTTTCCTTTGAGGATTCACCACATTTTCAAGGATTTGCTTGACATCTCGATTGGACACTTCAGCTTGCCCATTTTGTCTGCGGGTGATATGCCGTGGTAATCTTATGTCGCTCTCCATATTTCTGTAATGCCTTGGCAATCAGCTTGTTGTCAAAGTGAGTGCCTTCATCGCTGATGATAGCTTTTGGGACTCCAAATCGAGTGAATATGTTCTTGTGAAGGAATTTGAGCACCATCTTAGAATCGTTCCTTTGCGTAGCAATTGCTTCAACCCACTTTGAAACATAGTCCACCACAAGCAAAATGTATAAGTCTCCAAAGGAAGATGGGAATGGTCCCATGAAATCGATGCCCCAAACATCGAAAAGTTCTATCTCCAGAATATTTTGCAGCGGCATTTCGTATCGTCTGGAAATGTTTCCAGTGTGCTGGCATCTGTCGCACGCTTTACAAAATTCGTGGGCATCTTTAAATAACGATGGCCAATAGAAGCCCGATTAGAGGACCTTTGAAGCAGTCTTTGAACCTCTAAAATGCCCTCCACAAGTCGCTGTGTGGCAATGGTGTAAGATATCACTTTGCTCTTCTTTGGGGACGCACCTTCGAATCATTTGATCGGCACATTGCTTGCACAAGTAAGGCTCGTCCCAAAAATAGAACTTGGCATCATGCAGAAACCTCTTTTTTCCCTGGCTGTTTAGTTCATAAGGAAAAACACCACTAACAAGAAAATTAACAAGGTCAGCGTACCACGGAATTGCCGTGGCATATAAAATTTTCTCGTCAGGGAAATCTTCTTTAATATAAAAAATGTCATGGCATTCTGAAATGTTCCGTAGCCTAGATAAGTGGTCTGTAACCTGATTTTCAGTACATTTCCTATTGATTACCTCTAAATCGAATTCTTGCAACAATAATATGCACCTAATCAGTCTAGGCTTGTCATCTTTCTTGTTCACTAAGTATTTTATAGCTGAATGATCAGTGTGAACTATAACTTTGGTGCCTATCAAGTATGGCTTAAACTTGTCAAATGCAAATACCACGACAAGTAATTCTTTCTCAGTAGTCGTGTAATTTAATTGTGCATCATTTAAGGTACGACTGGCATAATATATGGCATGAAATATTTTTCCTCTACGTTGCCCAAGCACAGCTCCCACGGTAAAATCACTTGCATCGCACATTAATTCGAATGGGGTCGTCCAATTTAGGGGAACCACGATCGGTGCAGAGATAAGTCTTTACTTCAGCTCTTTGAATGAGCCATGACATTTTTGATCGAACACAAATGGTTGGTTCTGTTGCAGTAGGGTGCACAAGGGCTTGGATATTATGGAGAAGTCTTTGATGAAACTTCGATAAAATCTGGCATGCCCAAGGAAACTCCAAATGCCCTTGAAAAAATTTGGTGGGGGAAGTTTCTCGATCACCTCGATCTTGGCCTTATCTACCTCAATGCCCTTTGCAGAAATCTTGTGGCCTAGAACAATGCCTTCTGTTACCATGAAGTGACATTTTTCCTAATTCAGCATAAGATCAGCCTCATCACATCACTTCAGTACCTTTGCCAAATTGCCGAGGCATTTTTGAAAGTCGTCCCCAGAAACAGAAAAATCATCCATGAAAATTTCAAGAAAGCCCTCAACCATGTCAGAAAATATGGCTTGCATGCAGCGCTAAAAAGTTATCGGGGCATTACAAAGTCCAAAAGCCATTCTTTGGAAGGCATAAGTGCCATAGGGGCACGTGAATGTGGTCTTCTCTTGGTCCTCTAGTGTGATGGTAATCTGGTTATACCTCGAGTAACCATCCAAGAAATAATAATATGCCTTGCCAGCAAATCGATCCAACATTTGATCGATGAACGGCAAAGGGAAGTGATCCTTCTTGGTGGCCTTGTTAAGCTTGCGGTAGTCCATGCAGATTCGCCATCCGGTGACCGTGTGAGTAGGAATCAACTCATTGTCTTCACTTGTCACTACGATCATGCCTCCCTTCTTGGGCTCACATTGAACGAGACTCACCCACGAACTATCTGAAATGGGGTAAATTACTCCAGCATCGAGCCATTTGAGAATCTCTTTTATCACAACTTGTTTCATGATTAGGTTCAATCTTCGTTGTGGCTCTATGGATTTGCTGTGGCATTATTCCAGCAGGATTTTATGCACGCAGATTATTGGACTTATTCCCTTGAGATCTGTCATCGTCCAGCCTAATGCTTTCTTATGTTGTGACAAAAAACTTAACAAACTCGATTCTTGGTTAGGAGTAAGGGCAGAGGAAATAGTCACAAGTAAAGTTTCATCACTACCCATATAAGCATATTTAAGATGTTGTGGCAAATTCTTAAGTTCTAGGGTAGGAGCATGTTGTAATGAGGGATTGGGATGAATAAACTCTTCAAAGTTAAGAGGTTCAAAATGCGTACCTAGGCTAGCTTTAAGGAAGTTAGCATGTTGTTCCTCGGATGAAAAATCATTAGGCTCTCCGGCCTTTAAGTCTTCCATTAGCCCCTTATCAGGTCCTAGCTGAATAAAATTGTCTTGGCAAAATTGATTTGTTTTTTTTGTTATTACTGTATCCACTTCTAAAATACTCTGGCATTCTTCAGATTCTTCTATGTACTTGAGAGATCGGAAGAAATTCATAGTGACTTGTTGATCTGCCACTCACATGGTCAGCTCGCCCCTCTCACAGTCGATGAGAATACGACCGGTAGCTAGGAAGGGTCTCCCAAATATAATGGGCGCTATGGCGTCGACCTCACAGTCCAGAATAAAAAAATCAACAGGAAAAATGAACTTGTCAATCGGGACGATGACATCTTCAATTCGTCCCTCTGGTCAAACATGCGAACGATCGACTAATTGCAAAATGACTGAGGTTGGTCTCGCATTTCCTATTCCAAGCTTTACAAATATTGACTTAGGCATCAAGTTCACACTTGAGCCAAGGTCACATAATGTCTTTCCAACAAATTTGTCTCCTATCGAACATGGGATGATAAAACTGCCCGGATCATGTCTCTTTGGTGACAGCTTACTTAAGGAAGAGCAAAATTCTTTTGCCATGACAATTGTTTTATACTTCTCAACCTTTCTCTTCTTAGTAACAATTTCCTTGAGAAATTTGGCATATGTCGACATTTGTTCCATAGCCTCTAGAAAAGGAACATTGATTTGAAGTTGACTCAGAATATCAATAAATTTTCTGAATTGGATATATTCGTTATGCTTATTTAGTCTTTGTGGAAATAGAGGTGGGGGTCTGGCTTCCTGTACTGATGGGGTGCGAACAGAAGTTGCCTTGGCATTTTTATTTGACCCCCCAAGTTTCTTTACTTTTTGACTCCTCATTATTTTCCTCTTCCACTGGTGCTTCTTCATGCACTTCTTGATCTGCTTGCTTGGTTATAGGGGGTGAATCATCCTTCGGTCTTCCCCCAAACTTGTCTTCAACATTAATTTATATACCACTTCAGAGAGTTAGCACACTGCAGTTCTCATTGCCATGAGGTTTGGTGACTTCAGTGTCACTCAAAAAATTTCCTGGTTTGCGTTCTTGTAATGTCGCGACAATTTGACCAACTTGACTCTCCAGCGTCCTTAGCGACGAACTATGGCTTTGAAGTAGGGCTCTTTTATTTTTTTATGGATGTTGCATGGTCTTGCAGCATTGTTTTTGTTGTTGCAATAAACTCTTGCATTTTGGCTTCCAAAGAGCTTGTGTTTGATGAAGATGGCCCTCCCTTATTAGAATTATGCCATGGCATATTCGATTAGAATCCCTGGGAGTCATTGAAATTCTGCTGCCGAGCTGGTTGATGAGCATTGTTGTTTCCTTGATTTCCCCATGAAAAGTTTGGATGTTGACGCCATCCAGGATTATATATGTTGGAATAAGGGTTGTTGTTGCCTTGATTGAAATTGCCTACAAAGTTGATGGATTCTTGATTGGTTGGGCAGTCACTCTTATTGTGATTGTCGTGGCATAATAAACATGCTGAATGAGCTGCCTTCACTTCTCTCACCTCACTTAGCCTTTGCAAATTCTTCAACATGTTGGTGATTGCAACAAGTTGGATGGACACGTTATCTTTAGAATCTATCTCGAAAGCTCCATGTAATTTTCGCCCAACTTCAAGACTTATGGATGGAAACTGATAATCATTAGTGGCAATCTTATCCAGAATGTCAAATGCCTCTGCTGGTGATTTTTCAAGTAACGTCCCATTTGTCGAGGTATCTAGCATCATCCTCGTGGGTGCGTTTACTCCATTATAGAACATCACCACTTGTGTCTAATCTTGAAAACCATGGTTTGAGCACTTACAAAGCAATCCCTTGTATCGATCCCAGCATTCATACATTAACTCGTCATCAGGTTGACGGAAGGAAGCAATGTCATTCCTCAATTGGGTGTTCATATTCGGAGGATTATACCGCAGTAAATTTTTTTTTGCGCAGATCTATCCACGACTCCATTGAACCCGCTGGAATGCCACTCAACCACACCCTTGCTCGGTCACGCATGGAGTACAGAAACAACTTTAATTTCAGAACATCTTCGTGCACCCCTTGTTGACGAAAAGAATCGCACACCTCCAACTACCTGGCATCTTCATTTGGCATGCCCCCAAACTGTCCTATTGAATTTAACATATTGAACATGACAGGTTTGAGCATGAAGTGGGCTGCCTGAATTTCTGGGGACACTATTCTCGGATTTAAATCATCTAAGATCGGGTTTAAGTGATCACGAATAGCACGAGGTCTGTCTACATTCCCATCATTTAAATTTGCCCCGGCATTCTGATCCTCCTCATGACCAATGCCTTGATTTCCGAGTTGATACATGTTTATACGTTGAGCACGTCTTCTTTGTCTAAAAAGCCTCTCGATTTCAGGATCAATCGGTTCTAATGGCTCTTCAGGGTTGCTGCTAGTCATGTACCTAGATAAACAGATGAACAAAAATTAAGGAAAGTAAAAAAGCAAAGCTAAGTGAAAAGAAAATATGAATAAGTAAAATAAAAATGCTATGACAAATCAATTTAACTTTCAGTTGCCAATTCCCTGGTAACGGCGCCAAAAACTTGTCCTCTCTTGTGAGTACTATAAAATGAGTGCGGATATGTGTGCAAGTATACACAATCGAACAAGTAATACAGTGATAAGTAGAGTATCGTCTCCATAGGGAATTAGAGAAGTCAAATAGGTTTGTCAAGGCACTTTACTTTGTCACCTAAGTAAAGTTAGTGATGGTATATACAATTGAAAATGTTATGGCAAAATGGAATGACTGATGTGGAAATGGAATGATGCCAGAGTGGTAACAATAGATTATGTTATGGCAAATTAAATTGTGATGCATGCAAACAAATAGAAATGTTAAGGAAAAATAAAATGCAATTACGGGATTTAATATATAGGACTTTAGCTTTTTCACACGACAAGTTGACATGGGAATGAGTGATAGGAGTCACTAGGAAAATCTAAGTAGATTTCTCTGAATGGTATTTCTTCTATGCCTAGCCTGCTCGACAGAGTCTACTAAGGTTCCCTATGCTATCTCTAGTAAGGGACTCGACAGATTAAAGATGCCCTGGAAAAAGCGATTGGTGTAAACCCCTGCAGTTATCCTATTGGTCTAGATAACAGGATATGTCTTGGCAATACCTTTTTGCGGCAGCATTAACATCTAACCTATCGTTCAAGGACAACTCATTTTAGTCGAATGAAATCATATCCTTTTCTTTAAGGTGGATTAGGCCTAGTTACTCTCTATAACCCGTTGTTTATGTAGTTCCTCCCTAGTTTCTCTCGAATACTAAGGATAATTTGCCAAGGCATTCTCTCGAACCCTATGACCCTCCTAAGGAATGACTACTCTCGTAGCTCCTATAACCTTAAGGCTTTAAGTTTCATAAACAAGACAGTATAAAGCATAGAACAATAACCATTCATTAAAATAAAAACTTAAACATCAATGCGAACTCCCACCAAATAGGATTAGTTCATGGTGGGGTTCGAAATAAACAAGCACAAAGCAAGTATCATTTGTTCCTTACAACCCAATAACAAAATATGAAAACAAAGAACTAAGGGAGGAGAGAAAGCCTTTGACGTGCACTACCTAATGATTCCCTCGGCCACCAAGCACTGCTCCTAGCGAACTGGCTCCTCCCGTATGCTCAGGATGCAACTCCTTCCGGCTTGTCAAGGAGAAATGTCACGGCAAGTAAGATTGACGGAGAAAGATTAGACCTTCTTTCCTTAACTTTTTAAGCTCAAATCTGGGTGGATCCGAAGTCTTCTTCCATATGGCTTCATCCTCTTTTTATAAGGGAAAATAAATCCTAAGACTTTATATTAACTTTCCTAGAAAACCCCAAAAACCATGGTTAAATGCTTGGGAGCCTAGCAGAACAGGCTATGATGCAGCTTGGGTAGCTGGCTAAGTGACCGGCATAATCCCGTTGCAGGCGCCCAAGGACAGACAAGATCTACAGGGTCAGACGGTGTCATCAGCAGAACCGACAGTTGTAGCACTGATTCCTCCAGACATATCTTCGAGGTGGATTTCTCGGGCAGAGGCCACAGAGAGTCGGGGAAGCTGGCTGGGAAAATATCTTCTTTCACCTTGTGCGCTCTCGAAATGCCAGTCGAACTTGGATTTATGTTTGTGAAATTGGGCTATTTATTCAACCCATGGACTGACCCGCCGACCCGATCCACCTAGCTCTGACCTGCGTGTTTTCAACGCAAATGGGGTTAATACCCATTTCAGTCCATCTGATTTTTAAAGCACGTATCATTCCCTTAATTTCTCATTCTATCTTTCGTTCGACTTTGAATATGACCCTCCAAGTTGGTTTTCATTTCAATTCAGTCTCGTTATGATTATGTTTACTATTCTTTATTGTTATTATTTTTATTTATTTTTATTATAACTATTATTATTATTATTTCTTTTTTATTCTACTAATTTATATACATCTATTTTCCCTTTTTTATTATTAGTATTATTATTATGATTATTATTTTTACCTAATATATATATATATATATATATTATTTATTTTCCATATTTTTTATTTTTGGTTTTTTTATTTATTCCTATTATATTATACTATTTTTTAACTTTTTCAACATTTTCCTCTTTTATAACTATTTACTTTTTTTCAAACTTTTTGACTTTCTTTTTTTTCTTTTTTGAATTTGAAATTATCTTTTTCCCTTTCTAAACATTTTTTTATTTTATTTCATTTTATATTTTTTGTTTATTTAATATTTTGTTTATTTTTTTAAATTTATATTGTTTTTTATTTTTAAAATTATCTTTTGTCCTTTGATTTTTTTATTTGTTTATTTATTTTCATTTTATTTTAAATTTTTTATGATAATTTTTCTTTTTTTAATTTTATTTCTTTAATTTTTCTTTTGATTTATTTATTTATTTATTTTCTCTAACTTTTTTAACTTTGTAGATAAATTCCAACTGATCAAAGGTAAACAATTTGAATCGAATGCTTTTAAATTTTAATTTTAATTTTAATTTTCGCAATTAAAGACAACTGAAAAATTAATTGGTACCGAAAGGGCGGTTCAAGGGTGCTAATACTTCCTTGACCGTAACTGACTCCCGAACCCGACACATTTTTGGTAAAACACAGATCAAGTAAGATGATATTCGATCAACCTAAAATTTGTTTTTGAATGATCGGTGGCAACTCTAACCCAATCAATTCAAGTCGAAGCCCAATTCCGGGCCCAACCGAAAGATGGTTCCGACAGTTTGGCGACTCTGTTAGGGATAGGTAAGTGAGTTATACCATAATTAATTTTCGGTAGTCTTTTTATAAGAAATAATAAATTTATATTTAAATTTATTTATTCGATTCCAATTATTTATCTTTGATTATTTTTCAAATAAGTAGTTGTACTAACTTTTGTAATGATTTCAGATTTTTCAAAATTGTCATATCTAGCTCTATACCCGAGCTTCGAACCCTTTTAAGTGGGGGCGAAAGTGACACCTTCGTGTGAATTTATTTTCCGTATGGGCCTAGTAAGTAACATTCGGTATTTATATACCTTATGTCTTCGTGTGAATTTATTCTCCGTATGAGCCTAGCAAGTAACCTTCGGGATTCATATACCTTATGTCTTCGTGTGAATTTATTCTCTAGATGGGGATAAGGGAATCTATCCTCTCGAGTTTAACTTAGTCCACATAAGCCTTTAATAGGCTTAGGACTAAGGGTTTGGCGAGCCCAAGGGGGCACCAGTAAAGAGAACTTAGGTACCCTTTTAGAACCTAAACCGGGAGAGTATAGAGAATTAAAGCCCACCCCAAAACCTCATTGCAAACCCTAGGCTGCTTGGTTTTTATTTCCTTCTTTATTTTCTATTCAAAGCATGTGAACTAGAAATGTATGCGGTTAGGACTAGTTCAAAATTAACTGCGGGATAGAGATTATGTCTGGGTAGGAATCATAAGCATGTGGGGTATGACTTTTTATTTTCATCATTTTTTTATTATCCTTATCTCACTAACTTTTTCCTTTTATTTTCGTTCTTTTACATTTTTATTATTTTCATCATTCAAAAGAGGTGTTGATCCACCAAAAATATGTTCGTTAAATGTAAATAATTTGCATTAATGGACAAAGGGGTTATAATACAAGAGATGAAAAGCTCCGAAGTCCAGCTATGGTCAGATAATACTCAGAATGGACCGGGATTTACACCAAGCATGTCAAAAGTTAACTTTTTCAAAAAGGGATGGCGAAAGTTGTAGGGGCAAGACAAAAAAAGGGTTACTGACCCGGAGAGTCCTTTTGAAGACTACAATAACAAGATGGTGAAACCCTAGCTGAGTTGGAGGCCACTATTGACAAGTTCAAGAAACAAACCGATAAACTTCGGATGGAGGGCTCCAATAGCACTTCCATTAGAAATAATCCCGATAGAGAGAAAAAGTCAGAAATACATTCATTCGAGACCTTTTTTGGGGCAAGCAGCTCGTCAATTGCACAAGTTTATCCCGAGGAGCTGGAACAGTTCGACAGGGCATTCGACCAGCAACAGAAAAAGGCTATAAATGAATCAACTTGTCAGAGTCTATTCGGGATCTATACCATCAAAAAGTTTTTTGTCTCTTCAGGCGTAACACTTTTGTCCCCAATAAGGATTATTTCTAATAACAGACACATTTTTTGGATCAATGCCTCGAACATTTCATGCATCATGCATTTAGACATATTTTTCATTTTGGTATTTTCTTTACATTCGCATTAACTAACATAAGCATATCTCATCAAAAGGAATACATACTGGATACACCATCTCAAGCATTGGACACACCACATCCGCATAATACCCGCCTGAAAAAGAAGAAAATGGAAGCCAGAATTACACAAATCGAGGAGAACATGTTGAAGCTCCAGAAAGAGCTAGAAGATTAGATAAACCAGAGTAGTCTGAGTACTCTGAATAGAATCATGAAGAACCAAGAGTCATTGGTTGATCAGATCGTTGTCAAGTTAGTTAGCCTACAATAGACCAGTGCGCCTAAGGCAGGTTCACCGGAAGGGATAACTATACCACCTACCCCACAAGTGGTTGTCTCACCTGAAATCTTATCGGAACTTCGAGGGGACTCATCTGCTGCAAAAGCGAAGCCCTCATCCTTTGTATTTAACCCTGAGAACAATTCGGGTTATTACCATATACCGTATTCAGACGAAGAGGACAAATCAAAGAAGATATAGGAGAAAATCAAGCAATTGGAGGACCAAATGAAGGTAGTTAAAGAAGACCGTGACTACCCTGGAGTCGATGCCGCAGAGCTCAATCTATTATTGGACTTGGTTCTTCCTCTGAAATTCAAGTCCCCAGAATTCGAGAAGTTCGATGGAAATAGTTGTCCATCCGTTCACATCACTATGTTCTGCCGAAAGATGACAGGATATGGAGGAAACGACCAACTCCTGATCCACTGCTTCCAGGATAGTCTGTCAAGCTCAGCCATCAGGCGGTACAACCAGCTAAGCCGATCCCATATCAAGACTTGGAAGGACCTGTCCAAGTTATTTCTGGAACAATACAAGCATGTCAATGACATAAGGTCATATCAAGTTATGCTACAAAGCATGAAAAAGAAGAATAACGAGATTTTCAGGCAATACACACAAAAATGGAGGGACTTGGTTATGCAAGTTCATCCACCCTTGGATCAAAAAGAAACCCGGAAGCTTTCCGTACAGACCCTGAAGGCTCCATACTTCGGATACCTGGTTACGATCACATCAGGAAGATTTTCAGACTTGGTTATGGCTGGAGAAATGCAACACCCCCAACCCGTATCCGACCCGGATACGAGTCCAAAGTGTCACATTGACTTTTCAAACATTTATTCGTATAAAATAGTGAGTAATTTAAAAACTTTGATAACATTTAAATTATTTCAAAACGTTTACAACAGATATCAGAGTTCATACCATTTATATCTTTAGACTACATGCCAACTACACTCTGTAAACAGTACATACATTTTCTGATCTGACATTTGGTAAGGAAAACTGACCTGTCTTGCTCCGCATTACTCTTTACTCTTCTCGAAACCTACGTGTGAAACAATCACACGCTAAGTCGAAGACTTAGTGAGGCATAACGGCTTATAATGCACTTCATAACATATATCAATACATGCATGTTCTGTTCTATCAGGTTATACCAATTCCATGCATTCTTCGTATCATATAAAATCATATCAGATTAATTACAATAAATACATACAGACACATAATTCATCATTAACAGTTTATCATGTAATCACATACTTTTATTGTTAACCTTTTCAATCAAACGCTATACACACACAACATCATATGGTTCACGTAACACATTTCAAACCACTTATAAACCCATCGTATACATATCACATTCAGTATGCTTGTTTAATCACTTTATTAGCCCATGTACACTAGTGAGAACTTAAGGTATGTGAGTACATTGAGGTTGTGCACACATATGCTGTCACCACAGCTCGATCAATGTCCCGAAGGACCAGTCCATAGATTCCGAAGAACCTAGGTAATCAGTCCATATGTACCGAAGGACATAGGTAAACAGTCCGTATGTTCCGAAGAACATAGGTAAACAATCCATATGTCCCGAAGAACATAGGTAAACAGTCCATATGTCCCGAAGAACATAGGTAAACCCTCGACCCTTGGCATGCCAACTATACCCCTAGCTCTCATATCACATAACATGGGCATTATCATTTATAACAGTTCACATTACTTATTCATATTCTTTCTCTTATAACCACATAGCTTTTCTTTTCAGTCACGTATCACATGTACGTGTAAACATATATCTAATATCATATGTTGCATATAATCACATAGATCTTATCTCATAACATATACTTGTTTTCACATATATATTTCATATCATTTCACATATACACTTTCATATCACATGCCATATAAGCTCATAGCTTCTTTCACATATACATGTAGTCACATAGCTCAGTTTCACATATGTTCATATATATACATTACATAGAACATACTTCTCGTAACATTACATTCAGAAGCATGTTAACACATATAATCATGCATACATACAATTCATGTCATTCATATACGTATAATCATATATTCATGCATTCTAACAGAGGAAATAGACTTGTCGCAAGTCTTGTTTCCATTTAGCACCATAAACTAATTAATATGCACTCACCTGGCCTCACTAGTCAATTCCAATCTCTTATCTTTCCCCCTTGATCGATCTTACTTGCCAAACGTTCCGGAATTCTTTATGCGTAGAATCTACATAAATGTACATTTCGAGGTAATCATTAGATACCTACACCTTGTAATTGAATACTAGCAACTTAAACAAACTTATTAAATCCATATTCCCAATTTTCCTTTAGGGGGAATCGGTTCCCCCCTATGGGGGTATCGGTTCCCCCATGACATACTGGAAATTCTTGTTCGTTTGAAGGGGTATCGGTTCCCCTTGAATGGGTACCGATTCCCCTTGCCCAGAAATCATATTTTCAACCCGAAAATTACTTCATTTCCACTCAAACACTTCATATATCATCCCCTTTTCATTCTTAACTCTAGTACACATACTTAAACCAATCTATATTCATTTATTTCATCTTAAACCTCAAAATCCTATATTCCATACGAGATTCAAAAATCATACCAAATTTTCAATGTGTTCTAATTCCAATTCTAACACTTCATACTTCTTAATTAGATTGATGACAAGTCAAATTCATCCATAAAACTTCAACAACCATACCCTATCAAAATTCCATCTTAAAACTCATATTGTAAATTCCTTCATAATTCCTTTATCTTATTGTTTAAATCCTATATACGCTTTCCTTAAGCTTATTTAATACCCAAAGATTCAAAACCAACTTATAAATTCCAGAAATTAACAGTTAAAAATCAAACTTACCTTTAAGTTGGAGCTACGAGAAGAAGAAGAAGAGAGTAAGAAGAAGGCTTCCAGAACTCTCCCAAAACCCACGTGTATCACTTGTATTTAAAGAAAATACAAAATATTCTTTAAACTGAAAAGACTAAATTGCCCCTTTAATTATCCATCTATGCTATTTAATCCATCATCAAAATTCTTTACTTAAATCCCAAAACTTTTAACTTATTTCAAAATTGAGCACAAAATTTCCCAAAATTTACATTTTAGTCACTGACCCGGCTTTCGGGATGTTACAAATCTCCCCTCCTTATAAGAAAATTCGCCCTCGAATTTTCACTGAACATCTTAGTAAGAACATATCTTCTAATGTTCTTATGTTGCTTCCCTGACTTATTCTTTCTTGTCATCATCGGAAACTTACTTTCCAATCCTTAAGTTTTCCAACTATCTTTTTCGTTTATACATTCATCTCATCACTCTATATCCAAACTGTCCTCTGTACTTCCATACTTATCGTATCTTACTCCTTATTCCTTATACATAAATCATATATTTCCTTTCATATTCACACTCTTGTCTTATCACTTATACTCATCTTTTTGTACCAATCTTCATTGCATCCTCATTACTCTGATAACCCCTTTCTTATACATAACTTTATTCTTTATCATTTCTTATACTTGTATTTTCCTTCCTGAAGGTTCCATGCAAATACTTATTTCTGTTTCTACATCATAGCTATCTGCTCAGAATATACAATTATATTCAAATTCATATCATAATCAATTAACTCAACTTTATCTTTTCCTTCTATCTTATAATTCTATCACTTTTACTCTGACAGCTAGATAATAACATTCGTTCAATCTAGGGCACAAGCCCTATTATACCAATCATATACATCCTTTCCAGTCTAAATCATCTCAACATTCGCTTACTCAACTTATCAATTACACATCTATTCTCATATATCCCGAAATTTCTTTTATTCAAACTCAACATTCTGACTTCCTGTGTCTTATAATCTGATCATCAATATACACATTCTCAAACTCTTCTTATCAATCCTCAGCCTTACTTAAATATACAAATTCTTACTTCCTTTTCCTTTACTATACCACATTACTATGATCCAAATATGCAACTGTATCCAGATCCATTGCAGATCTGGTTATCATATCCTGACAATATCTTATAATCTTATAATTCCAGTACATTTTTATCACATACTCTAGTTAGCCAATGCTAACTCTTTCCATCTTAACTGCAAACCCTTATCATAAACATACTCTTGTTTATGCGCAATATTATCACTCCGTTTCAAACTCATAAGCTCTGACATATACATCTTATACACTTGTCACTGATGCACTTATCCTTGAGTTCTTCTATACGTAATCATCACGTCATTAGATCTTTTTAACATTCTTATGGTGACACCCGTTCACCATCTTCTATCTTATTCACATAATAGCAAAACTACTCTACATCGTTTTTCCGATTCCAAACGATGAAAATTTTCTATCATTATTCAGATATGATTTCAGCTTTCTGAAATCAACTTTTGATCTTACTAGGCATTTCCTGAGGTGTCCGCTCTTCATCCTGCCTGGCCAGGGCAAGTGAATAGCTATCACAATCAGGAATATCACCTTTCACTTACTTCGAAATTATCACGATCGGATTTCTACTGTATTAAACTATTCTTATTTTATTAGCAAGACAACGTATTCCTTACACTATCAGATCAGAAATTTTTCAATCTATGTTGGCATGTACACCTTTTATGACATTTTGGACTTCGGTTTATGCCGAGAATCGGCTAAACCTTAGCTCTGATACCATTAAATGTAACACCCCCAACCCGTATCCGACCCGGATACGAGTCCAAAGTGTCACATTGACTTTTCAAACATTTATTCGTATAAAATAGTGAGTAATTTAAAAACTTTGATAACATTTAAATTATTTCAAAACGTTTACAACAGATATCAGAGTTCATACCATTTATATCTTTAGACTACATGTCAACTACACTCTGTAAACAGTACATACATTTTCTGATCTGACATTTGGTAAGGAAAACTGACCTGTCTTGCTCCGCATTACTCTTTACTCTTCTCGAAACCTACGTGTGAAACAATCACACGCTAAGTCGAAGACTTAGTGAGGCATAACGACTTATAATGCACTTCATATCAGGTTATACCAATTCCATGCATTCTTCGTATCATATAAAATCATATCAGATTAATTACAATAAATACATACAGACACATAATTCATCATTAACAGTTTATCATGTAATCACATACTTTTATTGTTAACCTTTTCAATCAAACGCTATACACACACAACATCATATGGTTCACGTAACACATTTCAAACCACTTATAAACCCATCGTATACATATCACATTCAGTATGCTTGTTTAATCACTTTATTAGCCCATGTACACTAGTGAGAACTTAAGGTATGTGAGTACATTGAGGTTGTGCACACATATGCTGTCACCACAGCTCGATCAATTTCCCGAAGGACCAGTCCATAGATTTCGAAGAACCTAGGTAATCAATCCATATGTCCCGAAGGACATAGGTAAACAGTCCGTATGTTCCGAAGAACATAGGTAAACAGTCCATATGTCCCGAAGAACATAGGTAAATAGTCCATATGTCCCGAAGAACATAGGTAAACCCTCGACCCTTGGCATGCCAACTATACCCCTAGCTCTCATATCACATAACATGGGCATTATCATTTATAACAGTTCACATTACTTATTCATATTCTTTCTCTTATAACCACATAGCTTTTCTTTTAGTCACGTATCACATGTACGTGTAAACATATATCTAATATCATATGTTGCATGTAATCACATAGATCTTATCTCATAACATATACTTGTTTTCATATATATATTTCATATCATTTCACATATACACTTTCATATCACATGCCATATAAGCTCATAGCTTCTTTCACATATACATGTAGTCACATAGCTCAGTTTCACATATGTTCATATATATACATTACATAGCACATACTTCTCGTAACATTACATTCAGAAGCATGTTAACACATATAATCATGCATACATACAATTCATGTCATTCATATACGTATAATCATATATTCATGCATTCTAACAGAGGAAATAGACTTGTCGCAAGTCTTGTTTCCATTTAGCACCATAAACTAATTAATATGCACTCACCTGGCCTCACTAGTCAATTTCAATCTCTTATCTTTCCCCCTTGATCGATCTTACTTGCCAAACGTTCCGGAATTCTTTATGCGTAGAATCTACATAAATGTACATTTCGAGGTAATCATTAGATACCTACACCTTGTAATTGAATACTAGCAACTTAAACAAACTTATTAAATCCATATTCCTAATTTTCCTTTAGGGGGAATCGGTTCCCCCCCTATGGGGGTATCGGTTCCCCCATGACATACTGGAAATTCTTGTTCGTTTGAAGGGGTATCGGTTCCCCTTGAATGGGTACCGATTCCCCTTGCCCAGAAATCATATTTTCAACCCGAAAATTACTTCATTTCCACTCAAACACTTCATATATCATCCCCTTTTCATTCTTAACTCTAGTACACATACTTAAACCAATCTATATTCATTTATTTCATCTTAAACCTCAAAATCCTATATTCCATACGAGATTCAAAAATCATACCAAATTTTCAATGTGTTCTAATTCCAATTCTAACACTTCATACTTCTTAATTAGATTGATGACAAGTCAAATTCATCCATAAAACTTCAACAACCATACCCTATCAAAATTCCATCTTAAAACTCATATTGTAAATTCCTTCATAATTCCTTTATCTTATTGTTTAAATCCTATATAAGCTTTCCTTAAGCTTATTTAATACCCAAAGATTCAAAACCAACTTATAAATTCCAGAAATTAACAGTTAAAAATCAAACTTACCTTTAAGTTGGAGCTACGAGAAGAAGAAGAAGAGAGTAAGAAGAAGGCTTCCAGAACTCTCCCAAAACCCACGTGTATCACTTGTATTTAAAGAAAATACAAAATATTCTTTAAACTGAAAAGACTAAATTGCCCCTTTAATTATCCATCTATGCTATTTAATCCATCATCAAAATTCTTTACTTAAATCCCAAAACTTTTAACTTATTTCAAAATTGAGCACAAAATTTCCCAAAATTTACATTTTAGTCATTGACCCGGCTTTCGGGATGTTACAAGAAATGATCATGTCGTCCATAAAGCAAGGTAAAATTAAGAATGGGGAGGCTAATAGGAAACCTCCTATGCGAGAGAGTGATAGAGAGATTAACAACATCAACCATGCCAATAAAGGTGTTACAATCTCCAAACCAAAATCAACTACAGATGTACCATCAGGTACTTCTAAACAAGATTCAGAGAACCAATGAGGGAAAAGGAAAATTTTGACCCTATTCCCATGACCTACAAAGAACTCTACCAGTAACTTCTTGACACCTACGTAGTTTCACCATATCCGGTGGAACCCATGAAGCCTCGTACCCCAAGTGGTATGATGATAATGCTCATTGTGAATATCACAGCGGTGTCCCAGAGCACACTATTGAAAACTGTTACGCATTCAAGAGAGTCGTGCAGAAGATGCGTAACCATAACTGGATCGACTTCAACAACTTGGGTGCATCCAAGTGAGGAAGATCATTTCATCATTTGAGGCATTCTGTTTGAGTTTGTTTTTTCATTTTTTCTCAAGTTTTTGTAAGAACATTTGAATAAATTTATGTTACTTTAATGATGACGAGAAATGAATCACATTTGCAAACTTGCAATTCTTTGAATATCGACTGAATTAAGAAACTCTGCAAATGGTTCAAAGTTACAGATCTTTGACAAAGTAACATGATTTAAAACAAGGACTTTGACCTTACCCATAATATACCCTCAAACACCGTACCCTGCTCTTGCAATTAACCAATATAACATTTTCCTTTCATAAAATGCGGACAACGTGGGGCATCCTTTTGCATATGACATTACTATGCTTTTTATTTAAGACGTTCAATGATGATCATGATCTTCACAGATAGAATAGTCGAGTAGGTAAATCTAGTTTAGGTCAGTTTCTTGGGAATTGAACTCTAAAGATGTGATTCCTTGACTTTTAAAAAACACCTAGACTATAACAGGTTATTCTTGACAAACTTAAGAAGTTGAATCCATATACCCAAATTATAATTATATATATACAATAAAGCTTGAGTTGTACCTCTAAAGCAATTGGTTAAACGTCACGGCTTTATGGATAAGATTCAGCTAACCTGATAAAGATGATTATAATATACAATAAAGCTTGAGTTGTCCCTCTAAAGCAATTGGTTAAACGCCCCGGCTTTAGGGATAATATTCAGCTAGCCTGATAAAGGTGATTATAATATCTATACAATGATATTAAGATGTCCCTCTAGAGAAATTGGTTAAATGTCCCGGCTTTATGGATTCAGCTAGCCAGATAACGGTAAATTTAAATAAGGAGTTTCGGTAAAAATGGATTAAGGGAGTTAAAGAACACCTGTTATAGTCAACTTCACACGAGCACTCAGGAATTTCATTTTTAGACCGATATTTCTCCACTACCTTTGTTAGAGGAGCTTACAAAAACTTGAACAAAATGAAGATTTCATAGAACCGAAATGGAAGGTCTAGTAATTGATAATGCTAGTTGCGTCATTTTGTCAGCATCCAATTAAAATGCCAAGCCAAAGAAAAACATGTTGTAATAACCGAAAAAATGACCTTTTCAGTAATGAAACCTTAGGTCAACCTAAAGTCAACTCATCCATTTGAACAATTGTCAAAGAGCTATAACTCTGAAAGCATTAAAAGATCTATTGATTCCTTTGATATACTTTGAACTCATGTTTACAATTTGATTCAATTAAGGAACAATATTTTACAAGCATTTTTATCATTTTCCCTCCTAAAACAAGAAAAAAGAGAAAAATATTTTCAAACAGAACAGTCTCAGATATGAAAGGCTTGTAAAGCCAAAGCTTGAAAAGAGAATGGGGCACGATCAATTCCCTGAACCAGATTGGCAGGCAAAACACGGGACTCCAATCCAAGAGATAAAACATAACTCATTCATGTTGCATGCATCTTAGACATACTTAAGAGCATCACATTTATTATTTTTCGCATACATGATTTTTTACAACTTTTAGAGTCAAGTTTTAACTTCAAGACGAAGGATACTCGATTCAAAAGCACCTTTAAAGATTGATGGTGGTTGTTTAACTCAGCAACGAGAAGCTACACCTTAACCAACTCGACAGATTGAAATATTGACAATCAAATTCAGTTCAACTCAACTCAACAATAAGCAGCATGTTTCTAGTTAATGTCTTCAAGTCAGATTTCAATTCCACAACGGAAGATATATGACTGTCAGAATTTATCAGTGGGTTTTCCCGTAAAAGGGGAGTCATTCAAAGATCGTTTCATCTGGTTCAGACTCGCTCAAAGGAGCCACTTGAAGAATCATGACCAGCTTAGACTCGTGAAGGGAAGCCATTTTTTAAAGAAACTATTCGCAGCATAACTCAAGGCTATAAGGGTTATCTGCCAACAAAAGACCTTCGAGTTTGACTCCGCTCAGCTCCAAGGCACATCATTTGCAGCATAGCTTAAGTCGAGAATGGCTATCTGCCAAAGACCTTCGAGTTCGACTACGCTCAGCTCCAAGGCATATCATTTACAGCATAACTCAATGCTAGAAGGGTTATTTGTCACCAAAGACCTTCGAGTTCGACTACGCTCAGCTCTAAGGTACATCATTTGCAGCATAACTTAAGTCGAGAAGGGTTATCTGCTAACCAAAGACCTTCGAGTTCGACTTCGCTCAGCTTCAAGGCATATCATTTGCAGCATAGCTTAAGTTGAGAAGAGCTATCTACCAAAAACCCTCGATTTCGATTACACTCAGCTTCAAGGGCACATCATTTACAACATAACTCAAGGCTAGAAGGGTTATATGTCACCAAAAGACCTTCGAGTTCGACTACACTCAGCTCCAAGGCACATCATTTGCAGCATAACTTAAGTTGAGAAGGGCTATCTGCCAACCAAAGACCCTCGAGTTTGATTACACTCAATTTCGAGGGCACATCATTTACAGCATAACTCAAGGCTAGAATGGTTATCTGTCACCAAAAGACCTTCGAGTTCGACTACGCTCAGCTCTAAGGCATATCATTTGTAGCATAACTTAAGTCGAGAAGGGTTATCTGCCGACCAAAGACCTTCGAGTTCGACTACGCTCAGCTCCAACGCACATCATTTGCATCATAGCTTAAGTCAAGAAGGGCTATCTGCCAAAGACCCTCGAGTTCGATTACACTCAGCTTCGAGGGCACATCATTTACAGCATAACTCAAGGCTAGAAGGGTTATCTGTCACCAAAAGACCTTCGAGTTTGACTACGCTCAGCTCCAAGGTACATCATTTGTAGCATAGCTTAAGTCGAGAAGGGTTATCTGCCAACCGAAGACCTTCGAGTTCGATTACACTCAGCTCAGAGGCAAGCCAAATTTATAGAATAACTCAAGGCAAGAAGGGCTATCTGTCAATAAATTGGTCGAGTTTGATTCCATTCAGCTCGATGACACCTCAATTACACTACTGTCCGGTTGCAATCGAGGTTTTCAAGTCAAGAAGAAGACTTGGGTTAACCGTGCCTTAGTGACAAGAAATTGTTTTCTGGCAGCATAGCTTAAGTCGAGAAAAGCTATCTGTCAATGAAGACCTTTCGAGTTCGATTTCATTCAGCTCGATATCAACCACGTGGCCGAATCAAAGAACTATTTTTCAGCTGAATTTTTTTAAAACCAAGGTCTTTAAACCGAGAAGAAGACCGAAGTTGACTATAATTTGGCAACGAGAAGCCATATTACAATTAAAATTACGAACTACGACTTCAGTTCCATTTCATGATGGACTCGACTTCGCAACGAAGGAGCCATCCACAACTCAATTCGGCAGGGAGTTATTCTTTCAGAGTCAATTTTCAGCTCCACCAAATGAAAATGTGTGTCTTTTTATTTTTTTTCCTATTTTTCGTTCCACGAAAAAGGACAAAGAGGGGCAGCTATCGACACATATTTTCTTCCATGCTTAAATATTCAACCCATTTACAACACTCCTAGCCCACACCAGACCCAAGCCATACGCGCAAACCAGACTAACAAGCTAGGGTTTCCAGAACCCTAGCGTTCCAAGCGGCGTTACATCATCCATTCGCCAAACCAACCGCGTGGACGAGTCTTCCACCGGTTCTCTCGCCCTAGCAATAACCCACGATCCTCTCTCTCTCGGACCCAACAACGTGGAGTTATAGGACACCCTAAGTAACAAAGTACAAGTGATTTAGTCCGATTAAAACTCTAAAAAATCGTACCTAAAAATAGTATATGGTAGGCTATAAATATTCATGTAAACAAGACATTTAGGGGAGAAAATACAGAGATTACACACAAAAATACCCAAAAAATACAAGGATTGTAAGTATTCGATGCAAAGAAATAAAGAAAGGTATAAGTTTTTACCTTTATTTCGGTGGGTTCGTTGCATGCATGTTATCGTTTTGATTCGTTTTTTTCACACAAGGTGTTCGGCCGAGGACCCGGGGAGAGTTTTTTTTTAACTCTTTTTTAGATTTGCTCTCCCCCGAGGCTTGTTTCAAAAAAATATTTTGATTTTGAGAAAGAGGGAACCGAGATCTGTCAAAAGAGCAAAAAATTGGGGTTCTGTCGTCGGTGGTCAACGCCGATCAACCGCACCCGAAGAGGCGACGGGCCGTCGTATTCTAGGTTCTTTCGGCTGTGTTCTTAATAAATGAAGAACACCGAAGAACACTTCAGAGAATTTGAAGCCTTGGGGTTTTGATTCGTTTGTGTGGAGAAAAGAAAATGGATTTATGTTTATGTAATTGGGCTATATATTCAACCCATGGACCGACCCATCTACCCGATCCACCCAGCTCTGACCCGCGTGTTTTCAACGTAAATGGGGTTAATACCCATTTCAGTCCCTCTGATTTTTAAAGCACGTATCATTCCCCTAATTTCTCATTCTATCTTTCGTTCGACTTCGAATTTGACCCTCAAAGTTGGTTTTCATTTCAATTTAGTCCCGTTATGATTATTTTTACTATTCTTTATTGTTATTATTTTTATTATAACTATTATTATTATTTTTTTTCCTTTTTATTCTACTAATTTATATAAATATCTATTTTCCCTTTTTTATTATTTGTATTATTATTATGATTATTATTTTTACCTAATATATATATTTAATTATTTTTTATTTATTTTCCATATTTTTTATTTTTGGTTTTTTATTTATTGCTATTATATTATACTATTTTTTAAATTTTTTACTATATTATTTTCATTATTCTTTTATCTTTATTATTATTATTATATGTATTTTATTATCATTAACATTTTTTCTAAACGTTTTTCAACCTTTCTTTTCAACTTTTTTACTTTTTTTAACCTTTTTCAATATTTTCAACATTTTCCTCTTTTATAACTATTTACTTTTTTTCAAACTTTTTGACTTTTTTTTCTTTTTTGAATTTGAAATTAACTTTTTCCCTTTCTAAACGTTTTTTATTTTATTTCATTTTATATTTTTGGTTTATTTTTTTTTAAAAAAATTATGTTGTTTTTTTATTTTTAAAATTATCTTTTTTCCTTTGATTTTTTATTTGTTTATTTATTTTCATTTTATTTTAAAGTTTTTATGATATTTTTTCTTTTTTTTTAATTTTATTTCTTTAATTTCTCTTTTGATTTATTTAGTATCTATTTATTTATTTATTTATTTATTTTCTCTAACATTTTTAACTTTGTAGATAAATTCCAACTGATCAAAGGTAAACAATTCGAATCGAATGCTTTTAAATTTTAATTTTCGCAATTAAAGACAACAGACAAATTAATTGGTACTGAAAGGGCGGTTCAAGGGTGTTAATCATTCCTTGACCGTAACCGACTCCCGAACCCGACACATTTCTGGTAAAACGCAAATCATGTAAGATGGTATCCGATCAACCTAAAATTTATTTTTGAATGATCGGTGGCGACTCTAGCCCAATCAATTCAAGTTGAAGCCCAATTTCGGGTCCAACCGAAATACTGTTCGGATAATTAGTTTATATTATTCTTTAATAATATACAATATGAGATGCCAAGCTTTTTAATATTTTAATATGTTTTTGTTTATATTTGTTCTTTGTTTATCTTTTACATTTTCTTTTAATATCCGTACTTTTTTTAGTTTTCTATAATTTAGTCCTTATATTTATATCTATTCATATTTTAAACTTTAAATGATATTTTAAGTAGATGTTATAAATGTCTAGTAAATGCGTATATAGCATTATGAGTATATATATGTACTTTATAAAAAGGTAACCTCTTTTATGTAGTATATATGTATATATGTATTTTTATTTAAATAAATAAAAGTTTATTTTAAATTTATTTTTTAGCATTTACAAAATATTCATTGTTCGACTCATCTATGGAAGACCCTAAAACACTTGGGATGCCTTTCCGAGGATGATTCGAATATATATTTTTATTATCGTATTTTGTGTTGCTTATTATGATGATTAGATGTATTTCACTTACTCTATTATGTAATCTATGGTTCAATTATTTATTTATCGATTCATATTTAATTTATTTTTATATGTCGTTTCTTATTTTACATTGATAAATCATTCATTCGATTATTCGTTTTCCACAAGAATACAAGACAATGTTGTCTTGTGTCATGAGTTAATAAAATTACGTCCAACGTAACTGAATTTCAATTTCTGTTAATTCACATAACAAGATGACCTCCTTTTTAAATAAAATCGATTAAATTAAATCTTTCATCGAGTCAAACATTTTAAAAATGGATTCATTCATTAAAAAAACATCATGGAGATAAAAATGATTCTAATTTAAATTTCGAGTTCAAATTTATAAAATTTTATCATTTTCTACAACGTATAATCGAGATGTACTAATATTGGGCGCTGTAGGGGTGCTTACCCTTCCGTACGCGTAATCGACTCTCGAATTCTTAAAATGAATTTCTGGTTAAACACAAATTAATTTTCGTCTTTAAATGTTTTTTTCTAAAATTTGTTAAAAATATCTTTTTTTTAGGTATTTGACCTACCTAACTAAAAGGTTGATGGTGACTCCAACTTCAAATTAAACCAAAAATCATAATTTCTCAAAATGAAGTCATAATTATTTCCAAAGAAAATGATTTCAAAATAAAAATGGTTATGACGGGTGCTTAAAGAATTTTCGTTAAAAATATGTGTCTAATATTTTTTAAAAATATGTGTCTAATATTTTTTAGTTATATTTTTAGGTGTCTAGTGTTATATTTTTTATTTTTAAATAATAAAAATATTATTTTTACAAAAAAATAACTTAATTTATTTATAAAAAACTCCAATTTTTTTTACTGAAATTATAAAAAAACCCTAAAAAATTTAAACCTTTCATTTCAATTCATTATCAACCGTCGATGGTTATCTCTGACCATCATTGTCATCGTTGAATGGTTGAGCTTCGATCAAAATTACACGGTGGTTCGAATGGTGGTGACGATGTGGCTTATGGACGTCAGAATCTACGAAGAACGACGACGATTTGAAATCTGACGAACCTTTAAAAGCTTATACATGACAAACAATGGCAAATTACGACGAAAAGTTAATGGGGTTTGATTGAGGTCGATGCAGGTGTTGATGACAGTGACGATGACGATCACAGATAGTTGACTGACGACTATGTAAGGGGGGAAGGAGAAGGGAGAGAGGGGAGACGTGAGCTATTGTTTGTTTGTTTGTTTGTTTTTTTAATTTTTTTAAAATAAATTCTTAAAATTGTCAGGAAATGACAACTGACACATGTTATTTAACCGAGATTTTTAACGGCGGTTAACATTCAAACACTTAAAAATAGATGTTAAATACATTAGACACCTGTTTTCAACAAAATAATTTTTTAAACAATAAAATATTTTCGGAGACATAATTTAAGAAATTTACATTAAACATAATATATTTATAAAATTTGAAAATGTTTTACCCTAAAATATATTTCGCGGCATGGCCTGCAAATTAAATTCATTATTCAGAAAAGAAAAGAAAAAAAGAACCAAAAAATGAAAGAAGGAAAAGAAACGGGAAAGTAGAGAGAATTGGCCGCTGGGAGAGTAGCAGTAAGTCGGCGAGTCGTCGATACTCAATAGATGGTTAAGAAATCAAAAAATGGGGGTGGAAACGAATTTCGCATCGTTGTTTGAGAAGCTGAAAGTGGAAGATCCATGGCTCCCTCCTCGAACCTGGGAATCCATTCCTTCTCAAAGCGGCCCTCTTCCTCCTCTTCCAGCCTCTCAATCTCCCATTTCCTCCTCTTCATCAGTCTCCGTAAGCCTAATTCTCTCTCTCGATAATTTATATGTACGAACTTTTAGATCAATTTACTTGTGTATTTCAACATTCTACCAACCACGACATTGTGATGTTTGATTTTCATTATAGAATTCTTTTAACTATAGTGGTTTTTAGTTTTTTAATTCTTTTTTTTAATTACCTGTGTTTAGTTAACTGATCTGATTAGAAATTTAAAATTAAAATATTAACAACTCTTAAAAAATTACACAAATTTGTTTTCAATGAAAAAATATGTTTGAATGTATGTTAAGTTTGAGTTATTTTCCCATTTTTAATTCTAATATATACTTTTTCGAATTTTACTAATTAGGAATCTAAAAAATACTAGCTAGAGGCCAGTAGCAAAAAGAATGATCAAATACTTGTTTGGATTAAGATTCTAATTTACTGGTCGCTTTTAGATTCTATTTCCCATTTGTCATATTTTTTTAAAATATTTTGTTGCGTGCCCGTCTCATGGCATAGCCATGTTACACATCAGTGATCAATGCTTCCTAGGTGCTTATGGATTGTGCAAAGCTATGGTGTTTTACTCCTCCCCCTCTTTAGAATGCATTCTGTGCTGTTTATCAGCAAATTTGATTTATACGAGGTCCATTTTTAGACACCTGAAGATGATAGATGCCGGTTTGTGGTGATTCTACTTAAAAATATGATCAAGCCATATACATTATTTTTAAGCTGCAGTCTTCAATTTTATTTCCTTATAACAATTGTGATGTCATTTTTGTACAGGAGGCAATTTTGGTGAGGTTGCCACTGAATGCACTGCAAGGTGTAGAATCATCACTTTTTAGCATTGAAAAAATTTCTGCTGCCTTTTGTTCTGATCCTGCAGATAGGACTTTCCATCAAACACCTAGTCTTTGGTATCGGTCTTCGAGCACTCATGGTCTGGGGAAAATTCTCAAATCAATAGGCTGCTCAGGTTTCTTAGTTTTCCTTCTCCGTAAGTTTGTAGATTATTTTACAAATTTGAATCTCAATGGAAATTCATTTTGACTACAAAAGGGCTGGGAAAGTTATCAAGCAGAAGATAATCAGAATCATGGTGGCCAGAAAGTACAAGAGGAAGAGGGTCCTAAATACAGCCTTGTTAATCAAGTGTTCTCTGTAGCTATAGGAAAGGTTTTGGAAGGGTACATTTGTGCATTGGACACATTATATGCATCAGTAAATGTAAGCCGTTCATCAAAGGGTAGGAAGCTTCTGCAGGTGTGTCTTCTGGCTGTCTCACAAGTGTAGTTTACTCTGAAATTACGCTATTGGAGGTATTCCTGCATACCAAGGAATTGAGGACCCAGGTTGAAGCCCTTGGGAATATATGCAACCTGCATAATTTAGCTATTTGCTTCTCAGAATATTCTTTTGAAGAGCTAAGTTATAAAGCAACCTTGGGATTTCATAACTTCTTCAGGGGAGGTTACCTGCTTAGTTACTTGTATACACAGCTTAAGGTTAGTTTAATTGACCTTAAAAAAATGGTTAGTTTTGTTGATCGTTGTATTGTCTAATTTTACTTAAAATTTTAATTTCTGTTAATTCTATTCTTTAGTCTTTATATTGGTCAAGCTTCATATCACTGTTGGATAAACTGAGTTTATTCAACTATGACCTTTAGAGTCTAAAGCCACTATATATGGTACTCGATTGATAGAACAACCAGACGTTGCAAGTTCTTTGCTTCAACTTATTTGAACATGAACATAGGAAGTTTATTAAGAACCAAAACATCCTATTACTGAGAAATACTTTTAACTCCCATGGTTCTGCTAATTAACATTCAGTTAGCCAATTCTTCTTGTAGGTTGCAGACCCTGCTCACGGTGCTTTACTCAAGTTTCTCTTTCTTCGGTCACGTGAACCTTATTGTGAGTTTATAAGGTCATGGATATTTAAAGCTGAGATTAATGATCCTTATAAGGAGTTTGTTGTAGAGTACATTGCTAGTATTACGGTAATAAATATTGAGTGGTTTAATAAATATTTAGCATTTTTTATTCCTCTGTCAATTATGATCCTCTTAAATGTGACTATTTGTGTCAGGAGCGGAATGGAGCTGCTGTTCCATGTTTTCTGAAGGATATTTTGGTTCCCCTTGTCAGGGCTGGTCAGCAGCTTCAAGTTCTAATGAAATTGCTTGAATTGCATAAATATGTTGATCCTGGAGACTATACTTATTCAGATTTTCTTCCTTGCTGGAGTGGTTTTGCTGGCAGTAATCCATTTTATGCTTCTTCAATCACTTTTGGCAAAGAAAATATAGAAGCCTTGGTTCTCATGCGGAATAGTTACTATGAAAGGATGGAGCAGAAACTTGAAAACTTACTGACAGGGTTGGAATTCAATTATGAACAGGTATCACAGTTTTTCTTGTAGATATGTTGCTTTTTTGTGGTGTGCTATGTCAAGGAATATGATGAGAAAAATATGCGACTATAGCTTGGCTTCAATTAGCGTGTTCTTGTCTCTCTTTTGCTTTTACCATGGTTCATTATTTCTATTTCCAGTTGTAACCATCTATATCACATTACCTGCTGTCTGAGCCATTGTTCTAACTCTTATGGAGTGTATAACCTTTGGTCTTAATTAATCGACAAAAATTTAGTGTTCTGTTTCATTTTTTATTGTATGAATGCTGAAATCTGATTAATGACTTGTTGTATCACGTCATAACATCAGATATGCTATCTTTATAATTGTATTTCAGGTTGACTTGACCATAATATGTTATCCCAACTGGAAATAAACAAATAGTAATTTGTACTTTGGTTGCTCAATTAGAAACTTCTTAGGCAGTAATCCTACGCACCAATAAGGCAATAATTACTTGGGATATTGGAAACAAATTAGTTTTCTTTCCATTGCTCCAAGCAAACTTTTTTCTTTGAAAAAATACCCCTCTTAGATGCTTTGTGTGCTAAGAACTTAAAGAGATTATGCTAATTCAGTATAGAGATTCCTAAGTTTCTTCTGTTCTTCTGACTTCCATTCTGGACTTAGGTGTCGGTAAAATATATATGGAATTGATAGATTTGATAGGGTAAACCATGTGAATCGTGATAAGCTCAAGTTGTGACTTGTTGTGACATGTTGGAGGTTACATTCATTGAACATGGGCAATTGTTATGCTTTTTATTGTTCAGGTCATTTCGCATTGTGCCGAACCTCATTTCTTTGGTACTAGTGGAGGCACTGAAGATTCACTCACAGTGGATTTATTAATTAGACAACAGAAGGAAGTTTCTCTTATGTGTAATCTTTCTCTTTCTCTCTCTCTTTGTGTTAGATAGTTGAAGGGTGTCCTTGCATACATCCAATGGAACTTTTTCCTAAATACTGAATAAGACCAATGGTGTAAGAAATCATTTAGGCTTAAAATTATTTAAGTGGAAAAAGGTTTTCTATTCTATGGGATTGATTAGGTAAGACTTAAGAGAACATTAATCTTTGCTTGCATAAAATTATTCTCTAGTGCCTGTGAATCTTATTATTTTGGATCGAAAAGATTTAATCTCCATGGTGATTGAATTGCTCAAATTCAGAGGTTTCCTTTCTTGTATATAAGGATTTGAGTGTTTGTAACATAATCTTTCTGTAAGTTTGGAACATAAGGTTTAAAAATAATAAGAATAATCAAGGCTCAAAATATTTTGTAGAGTATGGCTATGACCATTACGTGGGAAAACTTGGTTTGGAAGTTATTTTGTCCTGGTATTATGGGTATTGCAAAAGCTTTCAATACTGTCAACTTGATTTAGGTCAAGGTTTGGAAAAAAAGTAAGGACCAGTTGCAGGTTTCAAGCGCATTTGAAAGATTTAGAAGAAAATATGACCTTGGTTCTACCTAGGGCCTAGGGATACTGCTCCTTGTTGCAAACTCAATAGGGCATGACTAGAACTTGATTTTTCATTATCAACATGTTCAATCTCTTGTATACTTCTTTAATATTTGATCGTTACCTGATTTCTTTGATTTTTCAGGCCTCTTGACGTAAATGATTTTGATGACTCAAGTACAAAAGATGGATCCTATCATGAAACCGATAACTTTGAACCATTTGAGTGTTCATCTATGAGTAGTGTTGAAGAACATACTGAGTCTGAACAGTTGATTGGACACACTAATAATTTAGTTTGGCCTAAACAGAATTATTTCTCTGTACTTAGCTTTTCTGTTAGTACCCGTCAGTAACCCAATGCAACAAGCTTTGCAGAATGGAAAGTCTGAATATATGGAAAGTGGTTTACAGTCTGAAAGACTGGTGGCCATGGCAGTTTTATAGGTTCTGAACCTGGTGGGATATATGAGCACTTATCTATGCACCTTGAGTCAAACTGGTTGTGTGCAGAAGCTGAATCTGCAAATATCCTACCTTCTAATGGTTGGCCAGTTAATGGTGCAAGGTTTAATGCTTTTTATATTGATGGGGATGACAGAGATGATAAAAGATTACGTCACTGTGATTCTGGAAAACAGACGAGAAAATATAACACACAGTTCTTTGATAAATTTGTGCGACATTTTAATGAATCAATTACTATTAACAATACTTCAGCAGTGGACCTCTCAAATGAGGGTCAGCTTGAAAAGGAGTCTACTTGGGGGTTATTCCAATTTCAACAGTTTGAGCTTACTTGCAATGGAAACCTTTTGGGTGCTTTTGATTTACGGAATATAAGATTACCAGTGAGAATGTAAGATTACCAAGGAATAAGATTACTGGGAATGTTATATTTTGTGTTTGGTTGGTTTAACAGAAATGTAAGATTATTGGAATGTATATTTGATCAAATTGTCTTTATTATATATTTGTTTTTTTAACAAGTTGGAAAATAATTATATATTTTCTTTAAAAAAATTAAATTCATAAAATTTATATAATTTTTTTACAAAATCGAAAATATAAAAAGGTTTAATGAAATGGTAAAATTTTATTTTAACCCCTAAATTTTATATAAAATTTTAATTATAGATTTTTTTTTGTAAATATAAAATGGTTTAAGGATAAATTTGTAATTTAATATTCATAGAATTTTTATTATTTAATGACAGAATAATGATATTTTTGAAAAAAAAAATTAAGGCCATTTTAGTCCAAAACGTCGGTAATCCAACAATACCTAAGGAAATTAAGATAATGATATTCCCGGTAATATACCCAAAAAATTTACTATTGATAATCTTACATTACCGAGAATGAGATTCTCGGGCTAACCAAACGAGAGAATGTATATTTTATTCTTATGGGAATCTCACACCCTCCCATCCAAACGCCCCTTTTAAGTAAAAACCCAATGGTGGCAAACAATGGTTTTCTAGGTCTGATGAACAAACCTGGTGACTCAAACAGCATACCTTGTTTTGATTTTTCTTCAGTTGATGACCCTTGTAAGGTTTATGTCAAAAGGCTAGCTTCTGGGGTTACACATGAATTTCCTGAGAATACCACTTCCGTGACAAATGGTACTGGTAATCAGGATGATTAAACAAGGCTATGGAGGAGATGTTCTCTTGATTGACAATTCAAAAGGTTCTCATGCTGTTCCAACTTCGGAGTTAAAGAACGAAAACTAGGATGTCATTTCAACAACTGTTTCTGGTGGAAGTTATTGGGAGAGTTTGCTTGGTAGTTCTAGCACCCCTTATAGCAGTATGAATGGTGAGATAAAACTGAATACATCGTCCTCATTTGAGATACCTCTTGACTTTGTAATTGACAAAATGCCTACTGCTGGAAATCTTGCTTCAGTATCCTTTCTCATATTCTACCAGATGTAGAGGAAAGATGACCATATTTTCCAATTATTCTTTCTTTATGTTGGTTTATTGATGCTTGGTATAAGTTCCAAACCTGAATTTCATTCATATAGAATGACTTGTTTCCTGCATTTACAATTTCCTTTGCTATTTGATTTCACATGATTATAGCTTCCTGTGGTGGTTTGTCTTGGAAAAAGTTGGGTGTCTATTTAATATCCAAAGAGCAAATAATTGGTGATATACTTTAGTGGTTGTTATAATATATGTGATATAAGATTTTAGATATATTCTTTTATCATGGAAAATGGAAACTTTTCTTTCTTCTCCATCCCCCCTCCGCCACCCAAAAGGAAAATCTATGAAAGATAATAATATATAAAAGAGCTTTACTTTGTGTCGAAGTCCAATACTTAGCTGTCAAGTGTAGATCAATTCTATATCCTATTCACGTTTCTATCTGTTGACAAATTTTATGCTGGATTGTGGTTTATCTTAATTATTTAAGATATAACTATGTCAGCAAGTTAACCATCAAGATACTTGAAGGTTTTGATTTGCAAGAACATTTGTTAGCACTGCGGCGATATCATTTTATGGAACTGGCAGACTGGGCGGATTTGTTTATTATGTCCCTTTCGCGTCATGTATGTCTGTCTATTTTATAGTCACTCGAATGATTTATTATTTGAATATTGTATGCTTGTTTAGAAGGATAGAAATGAATATTGATTACTTGCAATCGTTTCATTTTACATGGAATGAACAGAAATGTTGTGTTACAGAGGTGGAGCAGAGAATCTCTGAAATTCAAGGACTTCTTGAGTTGTCAGTGCAGAGATCATTTTGTGAAAGAGACCATCATAAAGATAGGTTATTTATATATGCAAAATGGCATGGGATGATGCCTCTTTCAACTTCTACAATTGGTACAAGTTATCATTAATTCATTATTGCAAAAAGGAACCAAGGTTCTATAGCGTAGAACATGAGAGCAAACAGAGTGAATTCTTAGAAGTTACATTCACGATTTGCTTGTGCAATTTGGAAAGTTGTGCCAATTTTCCGACTCTAAACCTTTTAAAAAAGTCATGAAAGAGAGTGGTCCAATGAGAGAGTATATTGGGATAGTCATTCGTCTTTCGGTGAGGAATGGACGGCGTTTGTGGATAACCTGAGTAAGAGGGTCTCTAGGAGAGCTGTTAAGGAACTTTTTCAACATCAGGGTAATGTACTGCGGGTCTATATTCCAAACGTATCCAACAAACCAAAGTACAGGAATCAAACGTTTGCCTTTGTTCAGTTCGAGAAGGAGGAAGGTTTAAAGAACGCGATTGAGAATGTTAACGGTGCATGGATAGACGGAATGAGAGTAACTGTAGGGGTTGCGAAATACCAAAGCCATCGGAATAGGATTGCAGCTGCCAATAGATCCCAGACAGAATCAGAGAAGTCAAACAGGGGTGAGGAGAGAAAGAAAAGAGGTGGAGGAGCAACGGTGAACAGTTTGAGGGATGGAAGATCCTATAAGGAGGCACTGGTCTCGAACGAAAGGAGGAGAAAGGAACCGGTGTTAAAAGAGCAGAGAGAAGGGAGTTCTCGAAGGGTTCCTGGGTTGAGAAATATGTGGGAGATGCACATCCCTTCGGGTGAATCAGATTGGGTTAAAAGCTCTCTAATAGGTGTAGACACCCGTTTTTGTCCGGGTCTTTTATATTTATTTTTTTATTATTTTATTATTATTAATTATTATTATTAATTTTACATATTACATTTTTTTTGCAGGCTTAGAAGCCCAATTCAGATTACAAATGCCCAATCCCGGAGCCCAACAACCCGAAGCCCAATTGGCCCAATCCCGGAGCCCAACAACCCATCAGATTAGGGTTTCAAACCCTAAATCAGATTAGGGTTTCAAACCCTAAAACAAATTAGGGTTTCAAACCCTAATCCCCTACTCAGCCGCCACAGCCGTTTGGCCTTCAATTTCCCAGCCGTTCAAGCTGGCTGCTTCCCTCACCGTCGCTGTCATCGGAGCTGTGAGGAATCCATCCATCAAACAGTGACCGGTTCCTGTAAAAATAGTAACCAAATCAAAGAACAGTGGCCTAAACTTACCCCAAATCTAAAAACCCATTAAAATAACACCCGAAAATCCCGAAAAATCTGGATTTTATTCACCCAAATCAGAGAAATCAAATCCTATCTACCTAGATATCATCATCATTTCAATGGAAATCCAGAGGCAAGCAAAGATAAAAGAACAAAAAAAAAAGAAACGAAAGGACAGAGAGAAATTCGAAACAGAAAAAAAAGAGAGAAGAAAGAAGAGTTTTACCTCCTCCTCGAACCACCACCGTGAACCTCGTTGTGACCTTCTCCGATCCCAGCTAGCCCCGTATCTGAAGGTAAAGCCTTCTCCTCTTCTAGGTTGGTTAGGGTTGGAGTACAGTGGGTTTTGGGGTTTTGATTCGCTTAGGTTTTTAGGTGAGAGAGATGAGGCTACTCCCCATGGCCACCGATCTACGGTGGCCGGGGAGTTTTGGGTTCTCTGTTTGCTAGAGAGAAGGGTTGAGAAGAAGGAAGGTTGAGAGCCTTTTCGGCTCTCTGTTATGAGGGAAGAACGAGTGAAACGGCTGATGGGGGGAGAATAAAATGATTTTTAGGGTTTCATAATAACCCTTAAAGGGTATATCTCAGACGTCAACGACGTCGTTCTGAGACAGGGGAGGCCGAGTGATGGGATTAAGGGCTAATAGCCTATTTGGTCCCCTTATCTCTGTAATCTTGCACGCGTGCTCTTAGCATTTATGGGTAAACCACAGTTAAGGTCCCTGTAGCTTGTGTAATGGTTGTAATCTTACCACTTTAATGAAATTTCATCATTTCATTTGAGCTTTTATTTTATTTTTGTTACATTTTCGTCATTATTTGCTATTAAATATTTTGTGGTTATATTTGTGCTTCAGCCATCAAACTTTAATTTATTTATACATGTGCAGTATAGTTTATTGTTGGTTCATTTTAGTCACTATTTACTATGTAAAAGAAATACATGTTTTATTCATGTTTATAATCCATGTATTTTGATTCTGAATGCATTTTGATCACTACTTTTATATTGGGTTAAATGCTGAATATGGCTTGCTTGTTTTACTTTCATTTTATTTTAGTCCTTAATAATATTGTTGAGTTATTTTGGTTTCTAGTATTTGTATTTTTAATGTTTTATATTTGGGTTCTGTTTGTTTTGTAATTGCTGTTTAGCCCTTGAAGATTCTGTTTTTACTGTTTTGGTTCCCAAAATTCATTTTTTTTCATTTTGGTTTCTAAAGTTTCGATTATATCTATTTTGGTTCTTTAATTTCCTGTATTTTTGCAGTTTAGTCCCTAATATTTTTTTGTCATTTTAGCTCTTTTAATTTCCGTTAATTACATTTTATTGCCTTAAATGATTTATTTTGGTATTTTAGTTTGGTTTGTAATATTTAATTGTTTGCTTTTCAATCCTTTATACATGTATAGTAAATGTTCTTATTTAATATTGTAAATATTTATTTGTCATTTGCAATCATATTTGTTTCTATTTTATTTCCTTAGTTGTTAATTTCATTCAAATATTTTTCAAGAACATGAAATTGTAGAACGGGCGTGGAAAGTACTATTTGACCGAAGTGGTGCAATCCGATACGACGTTCAAATAAAATATGGATTCGAAAGCACAAATTCTTCCTTTGTACGAGCTTATGAAAAATTTTTACTGTTATTCTATTCTTGTTATTTTATTTTATTTTATGTTCATATTGTTTGATGTTTAAATTTTAATCCTTATTTATTTATTTCTTGATTCTTAATATGAATGATGTATGCTTTGGAAAAGTATAATATGATGCATTTTATGTCAATTTTCGTCATTATTATTTTTTTTTTTAAGTTAAAGAGAAAATATTCTTTACAAGTAAGAAATAGACGAGGTAGCTTTCCCGGCGGAGGATTGCAAATCTCGGGATTTCTTATCGAGAAAAGGATTTTTTTTATTTTTTATATATTTATTTTAACTAATATTCAATAAATAGATCATAATTTATTTATTATTCTATTTTCATAATTTTTATTGTATTAATGGTTGTTATGTTAATATTAACGATACATAAATTAAGCATATTTTATTTTCTACTCATGATGATATTATTTAGTGGTAATTCAAAGATAGGATATACTTTATAGATGAGAAATAGATGAGATAGCTTTCCCGTTGGAGGATTGCAAATCTCGAGATTTCTTACCAAGTGAAGTATTTCTATTATTTTAACCAATATTCAATGAATAGATCATATTTTTACTTCATATTCAAATTGTAATTTCCACCATTTACGACGATGTGTAAGCTACACAGTACCAATTTTGGGCTTTGGGGGGTTTACCCTTCCCCACACGTAACCGACTCCCGAACCTATTTTAAATGAATCTTTGGTAACGTAGACCAAATTTTGTCTTATAAAATTATTTTTCTTAAAAATTGTTTTTAAAAGACGTTTTAGGTATTTGACCTACCTAACCCAAAGGTCGATGGCGACTCTTTTCAATTTTATTCAAATCCATTCAAAATCACTAATTTTTCCAAATTAAAGTCATAATTGTTTTAAAAAAATAATAATAGAATAATAAAATAAATAAACCATAATTGTTTTAAAAAATGGTTATGACAGCTTGGCGACTCTGCTGGGGAGCGTCTAGAGAGTCAGGCTGTCGGTCGTTTATATATGGTCGTTATGGTGGAAATTATAAGTTCGAATCTTTAGTAAAACTATGATCTATTTATTGAATTTTTATGTATTATTTTTATCTCTTTATTTTTATATACTAACATTTTAATTGTTTTCATTTTTTTCAGATATTTCTTAGTTCTCGTTGGGTGTTATTTTTTATTTTTATTTTCCCTGTTTTTGAGTCACAGGTTTGTTTGTTTCTCCTCACACACATCACTTTCATTAGCATAACATGAGCTCTAGACATGAGTTTCGATCCAAATTAGTTAGGGTGATTGCTTTACTCTCGTAAGAATTTATTCTTCGTATGAGTTTTAGCAAATAACCCATGGGATACATACCTTATACCTTCGTAGGAATTTATTCCTCGTATGGGTATAAGGCAGTGAATCCCCTCGAATTGAACTCATTCCGTTTGAAACCTGTAATGGGTGAGGATTGAGGGTTTAGTAGCCCAAGGGGGCTCTAACATCAAGGACAATTCGAGTCCCTTTTTTTTTCCTGTTAGAGCCGAAACCATGCATATAATGAACCATAGAACAGTCACACTAGGTAGAGTCGTACTGAACCTCTGTCCGTCAATAGGTACCCAAAATAGGTGTACACAATGGAGAAACCCTCTAACCTTTTTATTTTATTTTATTTATTTATTTTTGAGTGGGTAGAATAGATTTATTCTGTTAAAGCATGTGAAATAGAATTTAGGTGCAGTTAGAATTTAATTAATTTAGAAGGGTAGAGAGCATGTTCGGGTAGGACCCTTTTTGAGGAATATTATTCGGGTAGATAATACATAAATAGAATAGATTTATTTCCCGTTTTACATATCTTTTTATGTTAAATTTATGCAATTGTTTTGACTAACTGTTTTGTTTGTTTTGTTTATTTTTTTTTTCATACTGCATAGACATATCATTAGAAAAGGCGATTGATCTGTGAGTATCGATAAAGTGGAAAGACTTTCACGATGGAAAGGAGTTTCCTAAACAAAGAAGTGAATCCAGCAGATGTAAGGAACTGGTTCGAAGCCAAGCAGAAAGAGCAGGGAGATAGTCTATCAGGGAACTACGTGTCGGATCTGTCTGATTATGCACCAGCTTCTTTAAAACAGAATGAGCTTCAGGGATTGAAAACCATTTGGGAAAGTTGGAATCTTATTGAGAGGCAAGCTTTTCAGCAGACTTATGGGGATATATTTCATCTGATATACGTGAAGGTAGATCCGGTTCTCATACGAAGCATAATACAGTTTTGGAATCCGGCCTATAGTTGTTTCACATTCAACCGAGAGGACATGACTCCAACCATCGAGGAATACCAATTTCTGTTGAATTTGCCAAGCGTTAAAGTAGACAAAGTTTACTCCCGATCGATAAAAGGGCCTTCTTTTAAGTCAAAGCTTGCAAAGATCTCGGGCACAAGCGACAAATGGGTAAATGATCGCTTGCAACGCAAGGGAGAAAGTGAGGGAGTGCCGTGGTCTCACTTACAAAAGATAGCTGAAGCACATGTAGATGAAAACGTGCGTAGAGATGTATTTGCTTTGGGTATATGGTTTGGTAATCTTTCCAAAATGTTTGGGATTGATCGAGCTAGCAGTAGTCGATTTGGTTGAGAAGTTAGGAAGAGAGGTGAATCCAGTCCATGCAATTCTTGCTGAAACTTTTCGATCTTTGAATATATGTAGAAGGTTGGGGGGAGGTCGTTTTATGGGTTGTGCTCAATTGCTTACTGTGTGGATCAGAAGCCATTTCTGGAAGGAAGAAAAGGTCAACTATAACCGTTTTTTGAAAGATTATTCTCCTGTTGCTGAGTACCTTACGAAGGAGTGGCCTGAAGTATCTCAGAAAGATCAATGGATTGATTTCTTCCGGAATCTACAAAGTCAAAACATAGCATGGCGAACACCGTGGCTGATGCATACACAAATCTTGTTCAAATGTGGAGATTTGGATTGGATCATATTACTAGGACTGTGGGGAGGAGTGGGATACGCTCCTTTGTTGATATTGAGACAGTACGGTGCCCGACAGTTTGTTCCCGTGACTCATGGGTTGACTGGTGCTGAATTTGATTATAAAGAAGGCAATTATAGAAAGAAAATCAAAGATGTGGCTGATTCCTGGATGATGACTTTTAGAACTAAAGTAATTGGAGCGGATGTTATCTTGACGCCTGATTATGAAGCCTGGAGAATCAGGAGGGTAAATGATAAGATACCTTTAACATCTGGAGAGGGATCAAGGTCGATAGAAGAACAAATCAGAAATATCCCTTCGAATTTGGAAATCCAAAGAATTGAGTTTGAAATGGAAAAGGCTAAAGATTCCAAGAAAATAGAAGAGATGAGAGAGAAAACTTCATGTTGACTATTGAGGCTGAATTTCATGCCAGACAGTTTATAATGATGAGAGAACGGAAAGAGGAGGTGGAAGCCGATTTAGAAGACTTAAAAAAAGATTATCAAAGGGTGCAGCAAGTGAGAAAGAAACTTGGATCCAGAGAATTAGCGGCTGCAAGACGGCGAATCAAAAGTCTGGAAATTGAGAACAAGTGTCAGATCAAGAAAATAGAAGCTGGAAAAGCAAAAGTATGCGAGCTAGAGGCCGATAAAAAGGAATTGATCAAGCAGTATAAAGCTGAGGCTCGTAGAGCTCAAAAACTCCATGAAGAAAAAGAAGTCAGCCTGAAAGAATTAGAAGAAGAAAAGAATCAAGTCCAGGGGTTAAAAACTGAGATGAACAGTATAATTGAGGACTTTGAGGACAAAGATCGAAGAATTTTAGAGCTCGAAGAAGAAAGAAAGCAAAAGAAAGAAGAGATGTGGTCTGAGAGACAGGGATGGAATCGATTCCTCGATAGAAAGCAGGCAGAGATTGGATCGTGGATGCAGAGATTCTCGACAAAAAGTCAGCAAGTAGATGAGCTCACGGGAGAAATGGGAGAATTACAGATGAGATTCGAACATGAGATGAACCAATCTCGAGCTATGAATGATGAGCTCAAAAGTCATGTATCGAACCTTGAGCAATCCCTTCTGCAAGTGCAAGTTCCTCCCGCTTCAGTGGACCTAAGAGTTGCTCTCGAAGAAAACAAATCCTTCCAGAAGGAAATCAGAGAATTGAAAGGTGAACTCCAGAAATGCCGAATTCATATTACCAGTCTAGAAAAAGAAATCAAACGCATCAATAAGGGATGGGAAAATACATATGAGCATTATCGATCCTTGGTAGATGAACGCGAGCGCATGATGGGGGAAGCTATTGCTCAAATGGGTGAAGTGGCTCGGTACATGAACGAATTAGCCAATAGAGCGGAGATCATCCAACTGCGCACAAATCCGGTTTCTGAATATACAAGGGAGATCATCGCCATTATGAATGAAATTGCAGAGCTGAGTCTGAGGGCTAGGCCTTATATGTAATAGAACTCCTTTGTAATGAGTGAAACTTTTTATCCAATGAAAGTATTTCCGAATGGTTACTGCTTGGGTCAACGCCTTTTATTTGCATTTCATACTTGCATCATTCATTATGCATAAGTATATTCATCATTTATAATGCATCACCAATATATCATTATAGCACATTACCAATAATATGCATTCGAATTTAAAAGAACAATAAAATTAATTTCCGAAGGGTTATGTGACAGACGATTCTGGCAAGTAAGAACTCCAACCCTTATCACACGCGAAGTAGAGCCATGGAGGCCAAGCTTGATCAATTAAAGAAAGAAATGCAAGAAGATTTACTAAGAATACAACAAGAATGGCAGGCAAAGATGGATCAGTCACAAAAGTCAATTATAGATCAAATCCTGCAAAGCCAGGCTAATATGATGAATGAGATGATGACCAAGATGTCTGGGTTACGTACTGAAACAGTTAAAGAACCAAGCACTGCCCCTGTTGAAGTTTCTAGGCAGGAGTCTACCCCGAGACTAGTTATCTCACCTGAAAAGCTAGTTGAACATTCTGCAGGGTCTTCAGCTGTAAATGTTCAAATGGCCACGACTAACCCTCAAAACAGTCCTCATGAGTATATTGATGTAGATCCTGAGGAAATGGAGAAACCTAAAACGGAAGTACCAGAGCATTTAAAGGACTGGTGCAAAGGGTTTTTTAAAGAAATGGGAAAGCAGGGTTCTCAAGACGGAATGAATGCAGAGGAATTGAGTCTTGTGCCAGACCTAGTATTACCACCAAAGTTCAAAATGCCGGAATTTGAAAAGTATGATGGAAAAACTTGTCCTGTTGCTCACTTGACCATGTTTTGTCGAAGAATGACAGGATTTGTGAAGGATGATGGGCTATTAATTCACTGTTTCCAGGCCAGCTTGATGGGGTCAGCTGTCAGATGGTATAACCAATTAACCCGAGCTAAAATAGGGTCTTGGAAGGATTTGGCCAATGCGTTTAAAGAACAATATCAACACGTTACCGATATGATGCCTGATCGTGTTACTCTCCAAAATATGGAGATGAAGCATAATGAGACCTTCCGACAGTACGCTCAGCGCTGGAGGGATATTGCTGCTCAAGTGCACCCACCACTTATTGAGAGGGAGTTTATAACCATGTTTATAGATACGTTCAAATCTCCTTATATTGATCACATGTAGGAGTGGCAACTAAGAGCTTCTCTGATATCGTGATGTGTGGAGAGATGATCGAGAGAGCATTAAAGAAGGGGCAGATTGTCGGTAGCCAAATTCCTGCAAAGAAACCCTATGTGAAAAGGAAAGAAGGAGAGGTGAATAATGTAAATTTCTCTGTGAGTAAGCCGAAGATGGGAAACTCTTCTTCATCTCAAGGAGAGACTAAGCGCGAGCATAACAATGAAAGGATGACGTCCACTCCCATACCAATGACTTACAGTGAGCTCTTCCATGGATTAGTCCAAGCTCATTGATCCAATTAAACCACCTTATCCAAAATGGTTCAACGAAAATGAGACATGCGAATATCATGCAAATCTCAGAGGACATAACATTGAAAAGTGTCTCGCTTTCAAAAGAGTGGTTGAAGATCTGATCAAGAGAAATGTGGTGTCCTTTAATGATTCTGAAGCACCCTGTGTTGCTGCAAACCCGCTTCCAAATCATCAGAATCAGGGAGTGAACGCTATTGAGAAAAATCAGAAAATTAAAAGGAGAATTGAAGAAATAAGAACACCGATGAAATGGGTATATGCTCAAATAAAGGAGAGAGGGTTATTGAGCCCTAGAAATGAATGCTCAACGGAAAAGACAGAGAACTTTTGTGAATACCATGGTGAAAATGGTCATCAAATTCAGGACTGTCAGAATTCAGGCAAATAGTCCAAGAATTAATGACAAGCAGGAGTTGCCTATGAAGAAAGAATGAGTGAGAATGAAAGATATATCTGCGCTTCTGAAGAAAATTCAAGGGAAGCTGAAAAGATTTTAAAAAGCCTGTCCTGGTCATATCAAACAAATTACGAGGCCAGCAGTGGAAGTATAAATCTAGGGTGGTGATCAAAACCCCTGTGCCTTTTACCTACAAGAGTAACAAGAGTGTTCCCTGGGACTATACATGCCAAATTAATACTCCTGAGAGTAAGGAGGAAGAAGTTGCTGAAGTTGGATTTTTCACCAGGAGTGGAAGATGCTATGCTCCTGGAAAGGCTGATAAAGCAAGAGATGTGGTTATTAAAGATCCTGATGATAAATTGAATGAGCCTGTTAAGATTGAGGAGGCTCAGGAATTTTTAAAGTTTCTGAAACACAGCGAGTATAATATGTGGAACAGCTTCATAAGACCCCAGCGCGGATTTCAATGTTATCTCTACTGTTGCATTCGGAAGTACATCGAAATACTCTGATCAAAGTGCTGAATGAAACTTTGTAGGGAAGGATATACCAGTGGAACGTGTGGACAGGATGGTAAATCATATTAATGCAGATAATTTTATTTATTTTATGATGACGAAATACCTGAAGAAGGAAAGGCAGGGGCAAGGCTTTACACATTACGGCTCATTGCAAAGGAGTCATCGTCTCTGGGGTGTAATTGACAACGGATCGGCCTTGAATGTTATGCCATTCGCCACTCTAAATAGACTTCCTGTGGATGTATCACAAATGAGGGTTTGTGGCAATGCTGTAAGGGCATTTGATGGGACAGAACGCAAGATAATGGGAAGATGATTATCCCTCTCAGAATTGGCCCTACAACATTTGAAGTAGATTTTGTTGTCATGGATATTCATCCGAGTTATAGTTGCTTGCTAGGGAGACCCTGGATTCACATGGCTGGGGCAGTTCCTTCCTCCCTTCACCAAAAGCTCCGGTTCATTGTTGATGGGACTCTGGTGACCATCAAAGCGGAAGAAGACATCATTGCCTCTATCACTACAGATGCACCATATGTAGGGGTAGATGAAAATGCACTAGAGTCATCTTTCCGTCCTTGGAATTTGTTAATGCTACTTTTATCTCTGAAGGCAAAAGAATTCCCATTCCTCGTCTTCAAAAAATACAAAGATGCAATTAAAAGAGACATTAGCTAGAGGAGCAAAGGTAGGGAAAGGCTTGGGAAAGAAACTGCAAGGCATCACTGAAGGGCCGGCTGCAGTTCCTAAAAGAAATTATTTTGGTCTCGGATACAAACCAATGTACCATGATAAAGTCAAGGATGCACAAAAGCTTAAGGAAAGGAGGAAGGCAAGAGTAAAGGGAGAAGATCTTGTTTGGGGACCCATGGTCATTCCACCACTTTCCAAATCTTTTGTGTCTGGAGGATTTATGATTGACACGCTGAAACAGTCATGGGATATTGAAGATACAGAATTTGTTGAAGATTTATGGGGAAGCCTGAGCATCAACGTTATCACAGAAGATTCTACTGGAGAGTGTTCATTGGCATCAATTCGTCCGTGTCCTCCTGGCTATGTTTTGAACAATTACACTGTTGAAGAACTCCCTGTGTTCTATAAGCACTTTTCAAGAATGCATAATAACAAATCTGTCTCCTTTTGACCCAAATATAATAGGGCTTTTGTAAAAGGAAAATTGTTATTTGTCATTGCTTTAATGAAACAGTGTTCTTCTTTCATTCTAATCTTAGCAAGTATTTTATTCATCTCTTGAGTATTCTTTATTCTTTATTGATAATTATTCTCTTGATAAATATTAGATAAAACTTTTGTCCATAGCCAAATATACTCCTTTTGATTCGCAGGTCTTCAGATATCAACTGTTCGAGTAATGATACTTTGAACCACAAATTGATTTTGAAAATGACATGTGTCTCGAAGAATCTGAGGGTTATAAAGATGAAGAGGAATGTGAGTTAAACTCTGAGCTTGTTAGAATGATGGAGCAAGAAGATAGACAAATATTGCCCCACAAGAGACAACTGAAACAATAAATTTGGGAACAGAAGAGGATATAAAGGAAGTTAAAATTGGCACTTCACTCTCACCAAAAATAAGAGATGGTCTTATAAGCCTTTCGGGAATATAGGGATGTGTTTGCTTGGTCTTATCAAGATATGCCGGGGTTGGAAACTGACATTGTGATGCACAAGCTACCAATAAGCCGGAATGCAAGCCCGTTCAGCAAAAACTTCGAAGAATGAGACCAGATATGCTATTAAAAATCAAGGAAGAAGTGAAGAAACAATTCGATGCTGGATTTTTACAAGTGGCCAAGTACCCTGAATGGGTAGCAAACATAGTGCCAGTTCCAAAGAAAGATGGCAAAGTTCGGATGTGTGTTGACTACCGGGATCTCAATCGAGCGAGCCCCAAAGAAATTTTCCACTCCCACATATCGATACTTTGGTTGACAATACGGCTGGTCATGCTCTTTTCTCTTTCATGGATGGTTTCTCAGGTTACAATCAAATTAAGATGGACCCAGAAGACATGGAGAAGACAACTTTTGTGACAATGTGGGGTACGTTTTGTTACAAGGTGATGCCCTTTGGACTTAAGAACGCTGGGGCAACATATCAAAGAGCCATGGTTACGTTGTTCCACGTATGATGCACAGGGATATAGAAGTGTACGTGGATGATATTGCCAAATCACAAACTGGAGAAGAACATGTAAAAGTATTAAGGAAAACTATTTCTAAGATTAAAGAAATACCAGCTCAAGCTTAACCCGGCCAAGTGCACATTTGGAGCTACTTCAGGGAAGTTATTGGGATTTGTAGTCAGTGAGAATGGATAGAAATAGATCCTGATAAAGTCAAAGCAATTTTGGAATTACCTCCCCCTACAACGCAAAAAGAAGTACGAGGTTTTCTGGGGAGGTTAAATTATATTGCCAGGTTCATCTCTCAGTTGACTGAGAAATGTGATCCAATATTCCGATTACTGAGAAAGCGAAACCCAGGAGAATGGGATGATAGTTGCCAAGAATGCTTCGATAGAATTAAGGTTACCTAATTAATGCTCCTGTCTTGATGCCACCAATCCCAAACAAACCATTGATTTTATATTTGACTGTCTTTGAGAAGTCAATGGGATGTGTGTGGCCCAACATGACGAAACTGGAAGAAGAGAACGAGCTATTTACTATCTCAGTAAGAAATTCACTGACTGTGAGACTCGATATTCCTCTATTGAAAAGCTGTGTTGTGCTTTAGTATGGACTACTAAGAGGCTGAGACAGTATTTGTTGTATCATACTACCTGGTTGATATCAAGACTGGATCCGTTAAAGTACCTGATGGAATCAACGGCTCTAACGGGAAGGATGGCGAGATGGCAAATGTTGTCCGAATTTGATATAGTCTATATGAACCAGAAATCAGTTAAAGGGAGTGCTATTGCAGATTTCTTGGCGAGCAGAGCATTAGAAGACTATGAGCCAGTAAAATTCGATTTTCCGAATGAAGACTTGATGAGTATATTTGTTACTGAAGAAGATACTCCAAAAAATGAAGCATGGAAAATGAACTTCGATGGCGCTTCTAATGTTGTGGGACATGGAATTGGGGCAATACTAGTTTCACCTGAGGGAGATCATTATCCTTGTACTAGTAGGCTCGCCTTTGAATGCACTAACAATATGGCAGAGTATGAAGCATGTATCTTGGGTATTCAAGCTGCAATTGAGCGCAAAGTTAAAAGCCTGGAAGTATTCGGCGATTCTTCTCTGGTTATTTATCAGCTTCGCGGGGAATGGATGACTCGAGACTCCAAGTTGATAGAATACAAGAACTTGGTGATGGAGTTGATCAAAGAGTTTGAAGAAATTTCTTTTGCTTACCTTCCTCGCGAAGAAAATCAAATGGCAGATGCCTTGGCTACGTTGGCAGCTATGTTTAAGGCTGATGATCAATCTCGAATGTGCCTATTCGGATGAGTATAAGAGAAATGCCAGCTCATTGTTGCAACGTAGAAGAAGAAGAGGATGATAATCTCCATGGTATTATGATATTCTCCAATATGTGAAGTATCGGGCTTACCCAGCGGAGGCAACTGAGAATGATAAACGGACCTTAAGAAGATTAGCAATGGGGTATGTCCTTGATGGGATATTGTATAAAAAAAGCAAGGATCAGGTGCTTTTGAGATGTGTGGATAGAATCGAGGCCAAAAAAATACTTGAGGAAGTCCATGAAGGAGTTTGTGGAACACATGCTAATGGATTCACAATGGTTAGAAAAATCATGAGGTTGGGTACTATTGGTCCACTATGGAAGGAGATTGTATCAGATTTGCTCGAAGATGTCATAAATGCCAGATTCATGATAACCAAATACATGTTCCTCCTTCACCACTCCATGTAATGAACGCACCTTGGCCATTTTCAATGTGGGGCATCGATGTCATTGGGGCAATCTCACCGAAGGCCTCAAATGGACATCGTTTTATCTTAGTGGCTATAGACTACTTCACCAAATGGGTTGAAGCTGCCTCTTATGCTAATGTCACAAAAGGAGCAGTGTGCAGATTCTAAAAAGAGAAATCATTTGTAGATATGGAACACCTGAAAGGATCATCACAGATAATGCATTGAATTTGAACAACGATTTAATGAAGGAAGTTTGCACAAAGTTAAAGATCAAACATCACAATTCGGCTCCTTATCGCCCAAAAATGAATGGGGCAGTAGAGGCAGCGAACAAAAACATCAAGAAGATATCACAAAAGCAACTGAAACATATAGGGACTGGCATGAAAAATTACCTTTTGCGTGCTTATCGCACGTCCGTTCGTACATCTACTGGGGCAACACCATTCTCTTTGGTATATGGGATGGAAGCAGTTTTACCTGTTGAGGTGGAAATACCTTCTTGAGAGTGTTGATGGAGTTGAAACTGGACGAGGCTGATTGGGTACAAAGTAGGTTTGATCAATTAAATTTGATTGAGGAGAAAAGGCTGAGAGCTATATGCCATGGCCAAATGTACCAGAAAAGGATGATACAGCATATGACAAGAAGGTCAGACCTCGAGAATTTCGTGAAGGCGATTTGGTACTAAAAAAGATCCTACCTATGCAAAAAGACTTTCGAGGGAAGTGGATGCCGAACTGGGAAGGTCCCTATGTAAAAAGGCATTCTCAGGAGGAGCTTTGGTGTTAACAGAAATGGATGGAGAAGATTGCCTAATCCCGTGAATTCAGATTCGGTCAAGCGATATTACACTTAAAAAAAAAAAAAGGAAAAAAATGAAAAATGAAAGAAGAAAAAATAAATAAAGGAGGGTTCAAGATGAAACCCAAAATGGGCATCTTGAACCAAAGGAGGATTCGAGTTGAAAATCGTAATGGACGGCTCGAATAATCAGAAATTGAAATGGTGGATTCCCTGGAGGCCTAACAGTTTAGGGAAAGACTCTCATGCTCACACATCTTTTGTACGATCTGAATCTTCGAAACATGTCAACTTTCGAGAAAGATTTGGGGTGAAGAAATAGAAGGACTCAGCATTTGATATTCACTATATTTGTCCATTGTTTTTCCTTTGTATATACTTGTTTTCTTGTCCAAAAGATTGTACTTTCTCATTATCTATCTTCAGTGAAATTTTTGAATTTGATTCAATGTCCTCGCAATATTCACCAAATTACTAATCAATAACAACATCGGTTACTATGCTTTACTCTGAAAGTGTCAGATTATGGGGATTTTGAAACAGGTGTTCGCCAGAGAACACAACAAAGGCACGCTCCCATCAATCATTAAACAAATCATTGAGAAAAAAAGAGGGTTTAAATTAAAGAAATCAGTTTCAACATAATCATACTTTTCCCAAGCAAAGAAGTCCCAATTTAAAGGCATGCAAGGAAAGGCCATTCTGAATGAATTTTCTCTGAAAATCAATCAATGACCAAAGAATCAAAAAGGCAAGATAAACTCTCTCGGGGTAGATCAGAAGGACCAAGTCAAAGAATATTTAATGAGAGGTCAAGGAAGTAACCAGGCATGGACAAACGCATAAATATCGCATATTCCGGTCAAGGAGTATGAGAGATTCCCAATGCCAGGATCGAACTGAGCATAACCCTTTAAACATGCATTTAGATCATCCTTAGGGCATATTGCTAACATGAAATCATGGCATATGACCATTTTTACAGGATCTTCGAGACTTATTTATTATTGAAGCAATGAATCAGTCAACATCAACTGACCAGATCTCCTCATCACGTAGGAGAGTGTCAACATTAGGATAACCAGCCGTCCTCATCACGTAGGAACCGAGTTATCACCCTTCCTAACGATGGCCAGAGTTCTTCATCATGTATGAACCATGTCATCTACCCTTAGACGACCAGACTTCCTTATCACTAGGAGCTGTGTCAACCTTAGATAATCAGCCGTCCTCATCACGTAGGAACCGATATCACCCTTCTTAAAGATGACCAGAACTCTTCATCGCGTATGAGCCGTATCATCCCTTGACCAGATTTCTTCATCACGTAGGAATCGTGTTTCCCTTAGACGACCCGAACTCTTCATCACGTATGAGCAGTGTCGTCCCCAACAACCAACATTATTCAATTTCTAAGTTTGAAAGGGAGAACCAGACAAAACGTGTTGGCTTGTCGTCTTTGCACTGTTCTTGTTAACACAAGTATGTGCAAAGAGGGGCAGCTGTAGACACCCGTTTTTGTCCGGGTCTTTTATATTTATTTTTTATTTTATTTTATTATTATTAATTATTATTATTATTAATTTTACATTACATTTTTTTGTAGGCTTAGAAGCCCAATTCAGATTACAAAGGCCCAATCCCGGAGCCCAACAACCCGAAGCCCAATTGGCCCAATCCCGGAGCCCAACAACCCATCAGATTAGGGTTTCAAACCCTAAATCAGATTAGGGTTTCAAACCCTAAAACAAATTAGGTTTCAAACCCTAATCCCCTACTCAGCGCCACAGCCGTTTGGCCTTCAATTTCCCAGCCGTTCAAGCTGGCTGCTTCCCTCACCGCCGCTGTCATCGGAGCTGTGAGGAATCCATCCATCAAACAGTGACCGGTTCCTGTAAAAATGTAACCAAATCAAAGAACAGTGGCCTAAACTTACCCCAAATCTAAAAACCCATTAAATAACACCCGAAAATCCCGAAAAATCTGGATTTTATTCACCCAAATCAGAGAAATCAAATCCTATCTACCTAGATATCATCATCATTTCAATGGAAATCCAGCAAGCAAAGATAAAAGAACAAAAAAAAAGAAACGAAAGGACTAGAGAAATTCGAAACAGAAAAAAAAGAGAGAAGAAAGAAGAGTTTTACCTCCTCCTCGAACCACCACCGTGAACCTCGTTGTGACCTTCTCCGATCCAGCTAGCCCGTATCTGAAGGTAAAGCCTTCTCTCTTCTAGGTTGGTTAGGGTTGGAGTACAGGGGTTTTGGGGTTTTGATTCGCTTAGGTTTTTAGGTGAGAGAGAGATGAGGCTACTCCCCATGGCCACCGATCTCGGTGGCCGGGGAGTTTTGGGTTCTCTGTTGCTAGAGAGAAGGGTTGAGAAGAAGGAAGGTTGAGAGCCTTTTCGGCTCTCTGTTATGAGGGAAGAACGAGTGAAACGGCTGATGGGGGGAGAATAAATGATTTTTAGGGTTTCATAATAACCCTTAAAGGGTATATCTCAGACGTCAAACGACGTCGTTCTGAGACAGGGGAGGCCGAGTGATGGGATTAAGGGCTAATAGCCTATTTGGTCCCTTATCTCTGTAATCTTGCACGCGTGCTCTTAGCATTTATGGGTAAACCACAGTTAAGGTCCCTGTAGCTGTGTAATGGTTGTAATCTTACCACTTTAATGAAATTTCATCATTTCATTTGAGCTTTTATTTTATTTTTGTTACATTTCGTCATTATTTGCTATTAAATATTTTGTGGTTATATTGTGCTTCAGCCATCAAACTTAATTTATTTATACATGTGCAGTATAGTTTATTGTTGGTTCATTTTAGTCACTATTACTATGTAAAAGAAATACATGTTTTATTCATGTTATAATCCATGTATTTTGATTCTGAATGCATTTTGATCACTACTTTTAATATTGGGTTAAATGCGATATGGCTTGCTTGTTTACTTTCATTTTATTTTAGTCCTTAATATATTGTTGAGTTATTTGGTTTCTAGTATTTGTATTTTTAATGTTTTTATTGGGTTCTGTTTGTTTTGTAATTGCTGTTTAGCCTTGAAGATTCTGTTTTTACTGTTTTAGTTCCCAAAAATTCATTTTTTTTCATTTTGGTTTCTAAAGTTTCGATTATATCTATTTTGGTTCTTTAATTTCCTGTATTTTTGCAGTTTAGTCCCTAATTTTTTGTCATTTTAGCTCTTTTAATTTCCGTTAATTACATTTTGCCTTAAATGATTTATTTTGGTATTTTAGTTTGGTTTGTAATATTTAATTGTTGAAATTGTAGAACGGGCGTGGAAAGTACTATTTGACCGAAGTGGTGCAATCCGATACGACGTTCAAATAAATATGGATTGAAAGCACAAATTCTTCCTTTGTACGAGCTTATGAAAATTTTACTGTTATTCTATTCTTGTTATTTATTTTATTTTATGATTCATATTGTTTGATGTTTAATTTTAATCCTTATTTATTTATTTCTTGATTCTTAATATGAATGATGTATGCTTTGGAAAAGTATAATATGATGCATTTTATGTCAATTTTCGTCATTATTTTTTTTAATTTAAAGAGAAAATATCTTTACAAGTAAGAAATAGACGAGGTAGCTTTCCCGGCGGAGGATTGCAAATCTCGGGATTTCTTATCGAGAAAAATTTTTTTATATATTTATTTTAACTAATATTCAATAAATAGATCATAATTTATTTATTATTCTATTTCATATTTTTATTGTATTAATGGTTGTTTGTTAATATTAACGATACATAAATTAAGCATATTTATTTTCTACTCATGATGATATTATTTAGTGGTAATTCAAAGATAGGATATACTTTATAGATGAGAAATGGATGAGATAGCTTTCCCGTTGGAGGATTGCAAATCTCGAGATTTCTTACCAAAAGTATTCTATATTTAACTAATTCAATAAATAGATCATTTTTACTTCATATTCAAATTATAATTTCCACCATTTACGACAATGTGTAAGCTACAGTACCAATTTTGGACGTTGTGGGGTGTTTACCCTTCCCCACACGTAACCGACCCGAACCTATTTTAAATGAATCTTTGGTAACGTAGACCAAATTTTTGTCTTATAAAATTATTTTTCTTAAAAATTGTTTTTAAAAGACGTTTTAGGTATTTGACCTACCTAACCCAAAGGTCGATGGCGACTCTTTTCAACTCTATTCAATTTAATCCAAATTAATCCAAAATACTCAATTTTTCAAAATAAAAGTCATAATTGTTTTTTAAAATAAACATAAATAGTTTTATAAAAAAATGGTTATGACACAATCATTATAATATTAAATTACGAAAAAAATTATAAATCATTTTTCAAAAGAAATATAAAAGAAATTTTATTAATAAGAAAAATAAATTATATTGATGGATCTCTTTTCTATTAACCAAACACTTAAAAATATGGATTTTTTTTAAAAAAATTAACTTAAGTGAAACAAACATACCCTAAAATTATTATGATAACATTTTTATGTTACGGTAATAATTTAATAATATAAAATATATATAAACACTCGTTAATCGAATTTATATCTAATTATGTTGTTCATATAAAGTAATCCATTTATCCCATTAAAAGTGTCTTTTTTTTTTAATTTTAAAATTGTCACATTCAAAATATTATATTAGAAAAATCAACAAACAACAACACTTATATTTTATTTTATATCCTTATATATCTTACTTTTTTACATCTATCAAAATAAGTTGTCAAATCTATCAATAAGCTTTTAGGATAATTTTATCATTTCACTTGATCAAATATATCTCCTAAAATTATCTGTATAGTTAATGGGACAGGGGAGACTCAGGGATGGATCGAGGGGCAGGTGGGGGAAGTCGCCCCCTGAAAAATTAAAATTATTTTATATTTTAAATATTTTCTATGTATTTTCAATTAAAAATTTATTTTCACCTCCTAGAATTTTATAAGTTCAAGTTCATGTCCTAACATAAAATTATACCTATGTCCATGGGGAGTAATAAAACGAGGGAATCTGGAATTTGTACATGAAAGAAAGGGATATGAGAATGCTTGGGGGGTTTGCTTTTGCAAGAACCAAGAAGGAATAAAGCACATTCAACACCATTAAAGGAGCCCCCCCGTCTCTCTCAATCAAGGCAGGTAACAAACTAACAATGTTATAGTTTGATTGGTCGGTCGTTTGGACATCATCCTTAATAATGAAAGGATTATATAAGAATGATCCCGAAATTGTCGATATTAATATTAACGCTCGAAAATCCAAGGGAAAGATCAAATCTAAAACCGCGCGTATGAATGAAGTTTCCTTCCCATATTGGACGGGAGCGCATGGAGTTGTGTGCAATTTTCACTTTTGCAACGTACGGGCAACATATAATACCCTAACACGTAAGGTTGTAAAATCAGGTAATCGATTAGGTTTTAATCGGATCCTAAAGTCGGGTAAATTGAGTACGTGTCAAGTCATGTTAATTTGATGGGTTGGCTCGGATCAGGTCGGGTACAGATAAAATCAGTTCGAGTCATTTTCAGGTTGATTTGATATCAGATTTAGATCGGGTTCAGGTCAAGTCATTTTCAGTTCGGATAGTTGTCAGTTCAGGTCTGAAGCAGATAAAGGCCAAGTTAATTTAGGTTCAGGTGGACTTCAGTCGGATCTCGTTCAGATCGGGTCACATCATTAACAGATAAAATTCAGGTAAGATGTTTACCGAATACAGATTAAGTTCAGGTCGTATCGTCTTTATTTTTGGATTAATTATTTTGCCATCTTTCGTGAATTGCAAGTTGTAATTGTATATGATTTCGAGTAAATTACCAAACAATAATCATGGATCAATTTTGTAAAAAAAAATATGAATCTAAGGACAAAATTGAAGAAATGTAAAATTACAAATAAAATTTTAAATAAATTAAACAACACAAATAGGTAAGGGACCAAATCAAAATAAATTTAAAATGTGATGTTTAAATTAATATAAAAATGACTAAATTATACCCATTTAAAAAGTTATGGGCCAGTTACAAAAATATAAATAACAAATAACAATGGGCCAAATTAAGATACAAATATAAATTCAAGGACTAAATTGAATAAATATAAAAGTGAAAGAATTAAAATTGAAATAAATTAAAAACACAAAAGGTTGAAATCAAAATAAATGCAAAATGTGTAGAAATAATGAAAAATAGACTAAATTACATTCATTTAAAAATTTGAAAAAATAAAAACACTTATAATATATATATATATTATATATATATATATATATATAGTATATAAAGACAACACAACAACAACAAAACCCTATTCCCATATGCAATGGGGTAAGGGGGACGTAGGGTAGTAGGTTGCCCCCAACGCCAGGATTGAGAGCAGCTTCCGTGGAAGACATCCGACAGGAAGAAAATTAAAAATAAAGATAAAATAAAATGTCTGTATAAATAAATAAATAACTAAATACATAGTTGAAAAGTCTTCCTATGTAGTCTTCAATATGCTCGTCTGTAATGGAGAGTAATCCCTGCAAATAAATCCATGCGTAAAAATCTCTGCATATAGACATAAACGTAAGATCCGACTAAATTTAAAAAGAGGAAACCTGAAGAGAATGATACACAATGGTCAAACGATAGAAAGCTACGAGAAGGAATAAAGTCAAATGGGTTAAAACATAAACTGAGGCAACACTAATCCGCTACCCTAGTTCTAAGCCTTCATAAATTATAATAACAGACATATATATAAAGTAGAAGTCATGGAAATTATTACAAAGACATTAAAAAGAAGACATATATATTACACCCTATGTCTGTGACCCGCACTACTCGGCTACCCTGGTCTTAAGTCTCCATACTTTCCTATCAGAGGTCATATCCTCGGTAATGGCTAAATCCTTCAAATCAGATCTCAAGCAGTCTTCCCACTTCCGCCTTGGTCGTCCTCTCCTTCTGGCACCGTCGACTGTAATCGACTCAACCCTCCTGACCGCATCCGATGGTTGTCGCTTATGGACATGCCCAAACCACCGTAGTCTTCCATCCCTTAATTTTTCGGATACAGACACCACCCCAAAGGACATCCTAATAGTAGAGTTTGGTGTCATGTCCCACAGAGTCCTACCACATGTTCATCGAAGCATTCTCATTTCTGCGGCCTCCATCCTCCTTACGTGATCCTTCTTGATTGCCCAACATTCTGATCCATACAGCAGCGCTGGTCTTATTGCCATTGTATAAAATTTCCCCTTAAGTTTTAAAGGCACATTCTTGTCACACAAAACTCCAGTAGAAGCCCTCCACTTTAACCATCCCGCCTTTATACGATGTGTAACGTCATCATCTACACCCCCATCTTTATGTATCATAGACCCTAGGTACTTGAAACATTCCTTTGAGGGGATCACGTGTCCATCTATACATAATTCTACATCATCATCGTTTTGGTTCCTAATAAAGTTTGAGCATAAATACTCTATCTTTTCAATATTGATCTTTAGACCTTTTTCTTCTAAAACAGTCTTCCAAGCAGCCAGTCTTCTATTTAGCTCAGTTTTTGTTTCAGCTACTAGGACAATGTCTTCAACGAAAAGCATACACCATGGAACACCGTCTGGTGTCGCAGAATAGATGTCGTCCATAATCAAGGCAAAGATGTAAGGGCTAAGAGCTGACATCTAGTGGAGTCCGATTTCCACCGGGAATGCCTCGGTGTCGCCAACTGTAGTCCTAATGTAAGTAGTAGATCTACAGTACATATCACGAATCGCCTGGATATAAGCAGTTGGGATCCGTCTCGTTTCCAAGGTCCTCCAGATCGTATCGCGTGGAACGCTATCATACGTCTTTTCAAGGTCAATGAACGCCATGTGAAGATCTCTATTTTTTCCCCAATATTTCTCCATAACCCGTCGAAGTAGATGAATCGCCTCCGTAGTAGACCTACCCGGCATGAAGCCAACTATGTAATTTATATATATAAATATATAATATATAAGATTTATGTATATAGTTTATATATATATAGTATATTAAGTACATATATATTACTATATAAATAGTTTACATTAAAAATTATATAGTTTATATATAAAATGTAACTATGTGTAAACAATATATAAACTATATAAAGTATTAAAGTATATAATTTATATTAATATAATATAAGTTTATATATAAGCTATATATATAAACTATATTTATACGAATTATATATATATAAACTATGTATATAAACTATATATGTATAAACCAGTACGACACATAGTCGACCACGAACCACCGGAGTGGCTAACCAAAATTTTCTTTTAATCTTTTCCGTTTTTAAAAATGACCATGTTGAACTACTCATGCTAAAATAAATCAACTACAATTTAAATAAAATTGTTTATATTAGGAGCTCCCAAAATAATATTTAAATCAGACCAAAGTTTAAAATGAGTTATGACTCATACAAAAATATACAAATCGGGGTTTACAATTATACATGCCCTCTAAATATGAACTTTAGACAAAAGTATGTGGCCTGGTACCTCCTGAGTCTCTCAACATGGGACTCCTGTGGAGCTATGGCAGGTGGGGTTGGGAGTGTTGGCTGAGTAGGTGGGGCTACTGGTGTCCTGGTAAGGCTCTAGCTATGCGCCTCAGGGTAGCAGGCATCTCTCTAAAGAAAGATGCCTCTTCAACTCCCGCATCCCCAGGCTCCTCAAAATCTGTCTCGGGAACTAAATATTCACCGATATCGCTCGTGAGGGAAGCTCTACTCTCGTCCCTACGCTCTGGACTATGACATGGGCTCTCTTCCATATCTAACTCTAAAAATTTAAACAATAAGAGGAGTTACTATGACTATTTCAAAAGCAGGATTACTCTTTACATATCTAAAGGCATGTATACTCATAATCTTTTACTGACTCTGACCTGTAAGTTCTAGGAACGTCTAAATTTGACGCTCTGATGCCACTAAATGTAACACCATAAACCAGTACCACACACAGCCGATCGATCAGAATGCCACATGGAACCACCGTAGTGGCTAACCAAATTTTCTTTTAAATTTTTCCGTTTTTAAAAATGGCCATTTGTAACCACTCATGCTAAAATAAATCAACTACAATTTAAATAAAACAGTTTACATCAGGGGCTCCCAAAATAATATTTAAATCATACAGACAAAAGTTTAAAATGAGTTATGACTCGTATAAAAATATACAAATTGGGGTTTACAATTATACATGTCATCTAAAGTTGAACTCGAGATGTACTGTACTATCTGGGTCTAGATCACTGATGTCAAAAAGTCCTTAGACTGCTTCTGGACTAACCAGCGTAAGGAAACAAATTCCAAACGTTGAACTAACTAGCCTAGTGCAACACTAACAACTAAGTCATACTAAAAGTGTTCATGTCAAGCTCAAGCTAACTGATAACTGCAATAGTGAGTATACTCGTAGAGTGCATTCTCTACTTTATGATAGATATCATGGTGCGGTTGAGAGTTCTGCATCTCGGAGCTCACACTCCCTCTATTCTATCGAGGTTGGTTGCTCGAAATCTCTGCATCGATCAACCCCTCGACTAGCCCACTCCTTGAGTGTCGGACCTTGCACCCAAACTATTTAGCTTTAAGTGCCTCATGCACTACCTAAGGATATATTCGGACTGAATCTATACTTTCGATAATGATAGCATTTTCTAAAGGAACTCGGGTTTCCTAATCATTTCTCGAGCATTATCCAAGGCTATTTTTATGTCATCCTAATTGATATTGTTTCTAAGTGTAATATTAATATAATTAATATTCTCACTTGTAGTCTTATTTGATGATATAATGAAGTGTTGGGATGCAATAGTGTGGTTGTTAGGATTTTAGGGTTTGGAGATGAGGAGAAATGCAGAAAAAGAGAAAAATATGATGAAAAATTCGGGCTTAGTCCTTGGGTTATTTAGGATATTATTTGTGTTACAATTATTACCAAAGCTTAAGTTGCCCTAGTGGTCTTGCAAGAGCTTTGAATCTCATTAGGCTTAGGTTCAGAACAATCTAATCTTAAATTTTGTCTGACAAAATATATCATTTTGATCTGTTTTAAGCATCAAAACAAGGTCGTTCCTTCGAAAAGTTTCGTAAAAAAAGCCTCAAACAAATAGTCAAGCATATTATAAGCACTTAGAAAAATTTTGCACACGGAGACATGACAGACTATTTAATTTGATGTATGCCTTTGAAGTGGTAATTCTATTTGAAATGGGACAAATTGACAGTCAAAATCCAGTAGGTGACCATGTATTATAACTTAAAAGTACGAAACAAGCAATTTCGGGTGGAAGATCTAATCTGATCAATACAAAGGTTAGTTTGTCAACATCACGGAGGGGAAAATGGCCCCAAACTAGGAAGTCCTATAATACCTTTCAGTTTAATGAGGGAAGAGAAACCCAACATGCCATGTAATAACAATTAGCAGCTGAAAAAATGCCCAATAAGCCCAAGCGATTGTATGATCCTCCTAGAAAATGCCTTAAAGTCATAGTGGTCCTCAATATCAGATTCATTTCTAGGAATATGCAGGATTATACATCCACAATTTAAGTATTTCCCTACTTTAAGAAGATGGGCTGATTCCAATGGTTGTGATAAGTCTACTCTATATGACACGTTTTCATCTAATTTTATGACACGTTTTCTTTTGTCTTTTGGCACGTTTTTCGATTGTTTTATCGTTATTTTTTTAAGGATTGATTTGGTATTACCGCAATTAATCAAGATGACACTTATATATTATATTGTTGATCTTTCCTACTTTTGACACTCGAAGTGGATTTGGATACCCGTTATGCGTTTGTAAATATCTTTTCACGTCGCTCGAGTCTGGTTTGTCGGTGATCTTTCAGTAATTTTATTATGTTTTGTGGTTTATTTGTCTATGTGATCGGATCTGTTTAAATTTATGATAAGTACTCTATATGACACGTTTTCATCTAATTTTATGACACGTTTTCTTTTGTCTTTTGGCACGTTTTTCGATTGTTTTATCGTTATTTTTTTAAGGATTGATTGGTATTACCGCAATTAATCAAGATGACACTTATATTATTGTTGATCTTTCCTACTTTGACACTCGAAGTGGATTTGGATACCCGTTATGCGTTTGTAAATATCTTTTCACGTCGCTCGAGTCTGGTTTGTCGGTGATCTTTCAGTAATTTTATTATGTTTTGTGGTTTATTTGTCTATGTGATCGGATCTGTTTAAATTTATCTTTGTTCGAGTGTTTTGGTTAAGTTTTAATATTTCCTTGTTTGGTCCTTATGTGGTCTTAAGTTGCTAATTTTGTTTCAATGATTAGAGAAAATTGTCCTAATTATATGATAATTTACAATTATCATAGTAAATTTTCATTGTAATTTTTGGTATTTTCTATATTTGGAATAAACTTTATGAACCTTTATAAGAAAATCTATTTTGATCATTAATTATATGATAATTGTTTAAATCCGAAACTTATAAGAAGAACAATACTCTTAAAATCATTTAACGAGTTCACTTTAAACAAAACTCATATTAATAAAATAACCAAATTTATATAAATTAAAAAGTCGAGATATACAAAGCCTCTATATTTAAGGATAGGCGAAGGAGAGATGGATAAGAGACAATATCTCTTTAATTTTTTAAATTCTTTTTAAATTTTTAATAAATTTTCTATTAATAATTTATTTTCGGTCTTAAAATTTTATAAACTCTTTTATTTTTAGAAAAGTTCTGGTTTAATAAGTAATATGTACGGAAAGTGGTGGTGACATTAGAAGTGAGTTTGGGAATTAAAGTGGCACCACGTTTACTTCAAAACCCCCATGGGAAGGTGTCAACCGTTGCTTCACTCTGCAAAGGTGTAAGGCTCACGCAGATCCACGTGCCCCCCCAACACACATTTAATACCTCAACCAATGCAACTCGGAGGAATAAATGCGCTTAGCAAACTATCAATTCTGAAGTTGAAAACCATCCATCCTCCCCAAGGTTGAATTGTGAAATCAACATGATGATTCATTTTAACTTGTTTTACAAGCGAACACAAAAATCAAAGGTGAAAAAACAGGTTTGGATAAAACAAATCTCAAAGCATTACAAATGAAGAAAACGAGAACTAAGAGATGGGAAGAGGGGCGCCGTTCCATTCCTTGACGCATTCCATCATGGGATCAATGATCTTGCCTTGGCACATGGCTGTGAACACTTTATCAAACTCCTCACCAGGTGAGACCAGTTTTTCACCGCTTAGGTACCCTGTTCCGAGCTCCTCCCTCACGTATCTGTACAACGGATAAGACCTGCATTCCTTGATCTTGTTGGGGATTGCTGCGTTCCCATTCTCCACTGCCGCCCTTGCGCTCTCCACTTCCTTGGGCAGAACAGCCTTTAGCTCTTCTTCGAAAGCAGAAATCTTTTGGAAGATTGAACTGCTTGCATTCTTCTCGTTTTCGCCGTTTGTCAATGCGTGCTCCACGAGTACTTGCCTCAGCTTTTGCATCAATGGATAGGTTGCGCTGCAGGGGTCGTCGATGTAGGCGAATACGTATTCGCGGTCCACGGCTTTCACGAGATCCTTCTCGCAGAATCTCGAAGGGTGGAGTTCACCGTTGGCACCGGTTGTGAGGATTTTCTTCGCTATCTGGCTCACGGTGTTCTTTACCGTGCTCCTCAAGTTTTCTTCCAAATGCCTCAAGTCAATTTGCTTGGCAAAGGGCCACCAAGTATGTAGAAGACATGAGTTTCAATATATCAACAGCCTCGGCAGTTTTCCTTGAGGAGATTAGTCCCAAGGAGTTCACATCTTGGTTGTGCTGCTCAGCACTTTGAACATGGGTGGTGACTGGATTAGCAAGGTATTGGAGCTCGGAACAATAGGAAGCCATTGCGATTTCAGCGCCTTTGAAACCGTAATCCAGACTGGGGTTCCTACCACCGGAGAGGTTTGATGGGAGACCATTGTTGTAGAAATCATTAACGAGTTCAGAGAATTGAGCAAACATTAGTTTCCCAATAGCTGCAATTGCTAAACGAGAATTATCCATTGAGACTCCAATAGGGGTACCTTGGAAGTTGCCACCATGTAATGCCTTGTTCCTCGAAACATCGATCAAAGGGTTATCATTAACGGAGTTAATCTCTCTTTCAATTGATTTGGTCGAAAATCTGATCACTTCAATCTGTGGACCAAGCCATTGCGGAGAAGTCCTAAGAGCATACCGATCTTGTTTCGGTTTCTGCAGGGGATCCATTTCATGCAATTTCTGAGCTGCTTTAACATAGGAGCTCCCCTCAAGTATGTGTTCCATTATAGCTGCTGCCTCAATTTGTCCTGGATGGTGCTTCAATTTATGTGTCAAATGGTCGGTGAACTCGGGTTTACCATTCATCACTTCAGCAAAAATTGCGGATAATACTTCCGACAGAACAGCCAGAATGTTAGCTTCAAAAAGTACCATGGAAGCCATGCCTGAACCAACTGCAGTGCCATTGACTAAAGCAAGGCCCTCTTTAGGCTGCAACACAAAGAACCCGGAATCGATACCGGCTGCACGGAAGGCTTCCTCCGCATCAAGGGCTTCTCCGTTTGGTCCAACGGCCTTGGAATTAGGCCTGCCTGTGAGTAATCCAGCGATGTAGGAAAGGGGAACAAGATCCCCGGATGCAGTAATTGTACCACGAAGTGGCAGGCATGGGGTGATATTGTTGTTGATAAGTTTTGTAATAGCTTCCAAAATCTCAAATCTGATGCCAGAGTACCCCTGCAGCAGGGTGTTGATCCTAACAAGCATAGCTGCTCTGGTTGCCGAGTGAGGAAGTGTGTGGAATGACTCAGTTCCATGGCCAAAGATCCCAGCATTCAAGAACCTGCAACAACAGACAATTAATTTTATCCAAACTACCAATTCACTGTGAATAAATTTGCCATAAATCCCCCATTACTTTCTTGTAATAGCAACGTTAAGCTTGGAAAACTAATTTTGTTCACGCTCTTTCCAAAAATAGGATCAACTAAACAGCTCATTATAATTTGATGTCAATAATAGTAACTCGGTTATAACTCAGCTCACCATCAGGCAGGGTCAACAAAAGCAGTACTCCATACCATATCCGTACTACAATGCTAAACGTACGTCACTGAGTCAAATCGTAAAAGTCATTTAAACTTACCTGATGAGCTCTTTCTGAAGGGCAGCTCCTTGCTTGGTTCTCCGATGTGAAGTAGCACCAAAACCAGTGGTGACGCCATAGCTGTCGGTGCCTTTGTTCATGCCATCAAGGACCCAATCAGCACTGGCCTTAACTCCAGCCCTCGCATCCTCGGACAGCTCAACCTTGACACCCAAGTCCCGCGTAGCAATGGCAGCGACTTGAGAAATAGTCAAGGTCTCACCACCGAGCTTCACCAACGGGTTGAATTCAGCCACCATGCGTTTCACTTCGTCCAAATGACTCCCCTTGAGCGACTCGGCCCCACGTCCCAGTTCAAAGGATCAACGGCGCCACCGGCAACACCCTTCGAAGCGGTGCAGAAACTCTCCAAAGACCCGTTCTGGTGACCATTTTGAGCGACCGCCTCCATGTCAAAAAGGAAGAAACAAAAAAATAGAGAAGGACCCAGATGAATGCTTGTGCTTGTGTGTCTTAGAGGGAATTGAGAGGGGAAATGGCTCAGGAGAGTTGGTTTCCTGAGGCGAAAGGAGGAAAGAGAGCTAGTTTAAATAGAGAAGAGAGAGTTGGAAGGAAATGAGTTAGTGAGTTGGTAGGTAAGCATGAGTGGGTGACAATGGCGCGCGTGCCTAGAGAAGAAAAAATGTGAACGGGGTTTGTTGAGATCGACGGGAGGCCGCGGATTAAGAAATGATCCAAGGGTCATGGATTGCATTTGACTCACCAAAGTTGGAGGTGGCTCAAGGTTTGAGAAGAGGATGTGGTTGATGACACCATGCTTCAATGCATGATTTCTACGAACCTCTCCAAGTCCTTTGGTTTCCATTGTCCTTAGTGTAGATAAATATTTTATCCAACAATTTTTTAATAATGTTTAAACTGACAAATTTATTTTAAATTTTTTTAAATAAATCAATTCAAGTTAAATTTTTAATTTTTATTTAAATTTAATTGTAAATATTTATAACATTATAATATGAATTAGTCTAATATAACGACCTTTTTATAATCATAAAAGATATACATATATTTTTCTCATATTTTTTATATTATAATATTATTTAATACATAAAATGTCATCTAAAATTATATAATATATTTATAATTTTATTTTTTTAAAAGAATATGTTTTAAGAAAAAAAATATCGATGAGAATAGAAAAGAATTAAATAATTCAAGAAAAGAAAGAATTTATAAAATTATTGCAATAAAAAATAAATAAATAAAATATAATGTTAAAGGATTAAATTATAAAAAGAATAAATTTATTGTTAAAAGTAACAATTGAAGTTACATAAATATTCTATAGTATTAGAGAATCATGTAATTCAAATTTAGTCAAAAATAAACTTAAACTAATATATGAGTTACTAATTCGAGAAATTATTATGGGTACTTCAATTAGTCAAATTGAATCAAATTAAAAATAATAATTAATTAAGTTAACAAATCATATTTTATAATTTAAAATTTATTTCTAGAAAATTATATTAAATATTGAATAACTTTTCAAATCAAATCAAATTTTACTAACCTAATCCTTATTTACTCTAACATTTGGATTATTTCTCTTGGATATTTCTCAGCACAGCACCACTTTTACATTATATTTCATATTTGTGTTTGACGTTATCAACTACTCCATTCGTTTCATTAAATGTATCTATTCGTCGCCAAACAGATGTGAAAGCACCAGTAAGACACAATATTTCTGCAAATTTACCCAAAGAAGTTGAGGAGTTGTTATTAATTGATATAACGGGCAGCCATACACCTGTATTCAAACAAAAAAAATGTATTCATTATTAATTTTTAAAAAGTTAAAATTTTAAACTTTAATCATAATTATTTTAAATATTTCAAATAATTAAATTTTATAAAATATATATTTGAAAACTTAAAACTTATTATTTTATATTTTTATCGATAATAAATTTTAAATAATAATGAGTCAAAGTTAAAAAGTTTGACTAAAAAAGTCAATAGTGGACAGATTTAATGGGACAGAGGGAGTATTAAGATATATCGTATAAACTAACTCACCTCAATAGTTAAATGAATCGTTGTTGTTCTTAAATATCACAGATTTGAGCACCAACGATTAAATATGTTGATTGAGTGTTTATTGTCAAATAGTTGAGAATATTTAGAACCTATATTATTTCATAATCACTTTAGTTTAATAAAAAAAACTATTAAGATATATCATCAACAAGTGTTAAAATTAAATATAATAATTATTATTTTAGTACTTATTACTTATTTTTAAGATAAATTACACTAATCATGTACAATAAGTAAAATAAAAGAGAATAAAATTAAATGATGAGTGGTGTAATTTATCTTAATTTTTATTGTGATTCATTGTATGAAAATAAACCAACCCTGACAACTTGTATGATTTTGACGTGTTCCGACATGTAAAATAAATCTAATTTGGATTAGGTTTTGGACAACTTTTAGAACCCGTGGGTCAATAAGAATGTGCTTCTAATTTAATTTTAATTATACATTTTATCTAAATTATATAAAATATTAAAAGAATAGATTCAAAGAATCATAATTGAATCTCGAGTAAGCAAATTGATTAATGATTATTAGGGATGGCAATTCAACCCGAATATGACGGGTTCCGATCCAACCCGATCAGGTCGAATTTTTTTAAAAAAGTTTGAGTTCGGGTCGGTCGGATTTTTTTTAAATACACTGTTCGGGTCGGGTTTAGGGTGAAAAAAATCCGACCCAAAAATATATATAATTTCACCTATTTATTTAGGGATAATTATAATAATGCACCTCTATATATAATTTTTTTTCAATTAAGTCACTGTTTTTATTGAATAAAAATATTTTTTTATTATTTCTGGTCGGGTTATGTCGGGTTTCTAAGTCATATAATAATTTTTTTTTATTAAGTCACTGTTTTTAGTGAAAACTATCGTGTCTTCTATACGTATTCAATGAAACATTATAATATTTATCTTAGATGAAAAAATAATCATCTTATCGTCCTATATGAACAACTTATTTCTTTCAAAGTATTATATGATCAAATTTACAATATGGGGGGGTTGGTGGTATACTTTTTTTCAACAGACGAAGGTCTTTCTTTTGAATTTATTTCTCAAAATAATTTTCTCAAACTTCACCAACCTTGTTTTGTTTTTTACCAAAAATATCAGCTGGCCTAATAAATTTTAATTTTTTTTTCGTTTTCTAGTTGAGAGTCGTCTTGTTTTGACTATGTCAAGCTTTTTTTTTCACCAACCATGTCGTTTTAAAGATAATAAACGAATTAATTTATCATCTAATAAGTTACAAATATGTTTTTTAAATTTTAATATTTTGGTTAGTTGGATGAGTAGAAAATTGAGATGATAAACAATTAGAAGGGTAAAAATAGAGAGATAAAGATTAATTTTTATTTCCACTACTTTAATTGGTAGGAAAATAGAAAAATTAAAAGATTATTTTTATTTAGGGTAAAATATACAAATGATCCCCTCTGGCTATAAGTTGATGCATTATTGAGTCTCTTTACTATAAAAAGTTATAAAATGGATTCCGACTATAGAGCGTTGCTTTATTGAGTTTCTCAACTATTAAAAGTTACAAAATAGTCAGTTGACTATTCATATGTTCCAAAACTTGTCATTTTTTGTTAAAAATGGATGATAATTTGAGCTTGACGTTAACATGTTGATCGGGATATGATAGTCATTTTAAAATTATGAGATCAAATTTTCTCGCATCTCAATCAGTAGGTTAACATCTAGCTTAGATTGTCATCAAATTTTAACGGAAAGGGATGAGTTTGTAACATATAGGGATGGCAACGGGTCGGGTTAAGGTTGGGTTTTTGTCAACCCAACCTGACCCGAAAATTTTATATCCTACACTTAACCCAACCCAACTCAAAATATATATCTTCCACCCGACTCTGACTCAACCCGAATTTTTAGAATATAAATTTGACTCGCCCTCGACCCAATATAAAATAAGGATTTAATTAAAATAATAATAATTTTTTTAAGAAACGACATTATTATCCTCGAGTCGGGTCAAGTCGAAGCTTTTTCACCATCCACCTAAACCCAACCTCACCCCTTAAAAAATCGACATGACTCGACTCAAACCTAAAATATTTAAAAAAAATCTGACCTATTGGGTTAGTTCGGGACCATCGAATTCGGGTTAAACTATCATCTCTGGGAACATATGAATAGTCAAGTAACCATTTTGTAAATTTTAATAGTCGGAGACTCAACAAAGCAACACTCAATAGCGGGGTCATTTTATAACTTTTAATATTCAGAGAACTAAAAATAATAGTACCACTAAAAAAAGTAGTACCATATAGTCGAAGTACAATTTGTGTGCTTTACCCTTTTATTTATTGCTTGTTTGGTAAAGTAAAAAAGGAGAATTAAGTTTTGAATTTATGGTGTCATTAGTAAAGCAAGTATTGTTGTTTTTAGAAATCCCGTGTTCGATTAGTTGTGTCTATATGTATAAGGTTTCAATGATTAAGAAATTTTGAATAAATATTATCTTATAATCACAACATATTAATAAAAAAATTATATCTTATTTTCTTTTGTATTAACCCCATATGAAATTTATTTTATTTTCATTTTTCTACCTATTAGTAGAGTGGAAGAATATTATTTTCTTCTCATTGATATGTTTGTGGGAATGATAAATAGTTTAAAGAAAAAAATATTTTTTCACATATTGTTCGATGGAACTAAAATATGAGATGAAAGAAAATTAAACTCTAAAAAATATATATTTTGAAATATTTAAGATTCCATTTGTTTTTAGAAAATATTTAATGTTTCTAGTTTTTTATTGTTTTTAGAAAATAGTTTTCATTTTAAGTTTTTTGAAAATTATAAAACGTGTTTAATTAATATAAATGAAAACTTGATTTTAAAAATAAAAAATAGTGAAAATATATTTAATATCTAATTTTCTAAAATATAAATGAATAAACAATTATTAAATTAATTAATTAAAATATAATTATTGAAAAATTTATTACATAAATTTAACATGTGAGTATACAAATATAAAACAATGAATTGATAGAAATTTCATAACACAAAAATTATTTTAGTTTATAATAAGAATATAATATTAATGCATATTGGACATCAATTACATTAAAAAATACACAAAAATGTTATCGTAAGCAAGAGCACACAAAAGTTTCATAAAAATAAAAAATATTTAGTGGTATTTAAAATTATACACTACAAGAAAATGCACCTTTAATGACAATGCAAATGGCCACTACAAGCATTAAATTTAGATACTAAAATATAGTGTGACAAAATTTTCAAGTCGACACTTGTTGTCACTAATAACCCCATCACTATTATATTAGTGACCATTATTCAAAAAATTGTCACAATTGCTCGTTTTTTTGTGATCATCTATTCGACACAATTATCAATATGGATTGTGATGAACTTTTTTGACACTAAAACTATATTTTGTGACCATCAATATTGTTACACTAAGTATTTTTTAATGACCAAATATTTTATCACAACTACATAACTAAATTAATTAAAAAAATTATTATGGAATCAATTATAGTAGATATTACATTTTTTTTGTTGTATCCATCTTCTTTAGGAACTTGCATTGTAATCATTGTCATCGGTTAGTTATTTTTCGTTAACGGTAGATGATACGACCATCTAGTTGTTGGTTTAACATGTTTTTTTTATAAATTGATACAATACATGGCTTTTAAGATGATCGAACTTGGGACCTTTAGAGAAATGTCACAATAAAATACTATTAGTGAAAAATTACATGTGATAAGCTTCAAAATTGTCATAATTATTATCTAAAGAGTGACAAAATAAAAATAAGTCACAATTACTTATTTCGAAAGTGACAAAAATATTTTTGTTATTAAAAACGTAGTTTCTGTGATGAAAGTCTTTAGTGTAATAATTAAATGATCACAAAAAGTCTTAATTCTTGTAGTGTTATCAAATTTTTGTTAAAAAAAATATGAATCCTTTGAACTTTTTTTTAATGTGACCATTAAAATGAGAAGAAATTTATTTAATCCTTAGACCAACATAATCAAACTAAGAAAAAAATATGAAAGCAATTTTGAAAATAAAAATTGTATCATTATTTTAAAAAAATAAAACTTGTAACATAATTTTTTCAAGATATTTCATAAAATTTTATGAATTTTGAAACATTTTAATCAAATTTGTTTCCTTATTTTTCTGCAATTGAACATAATATAAATTATGTCGTACAACAAAACCAATAGGTTGCTGGTTTGAATCCATTTGGGTGTGAATATAGTTTTAGAGATTTTAAATTTCATTCATAAGATGACACGTTTCATCTTATGATTGGAGTGAAAATTTATGAAATTAAATAAATAAGAAATTAAAAAATTCTCTCTAAACAGATGGTGACATATGTCATTATATGATTTGAGAATTAAATTTATTGAATTAAATTACAATTAAGATCAAACTGGTTAAATGTGTAAGTAATAAGGATCAAATATGTAAATATACCAATTTATTGACTCCCACATCAGCTACTCTGTTAAATATTAACGACAAGTGACTTGACTGAGAACAATTAAATAGTTTAGTGGTCTGATTAACAAAACTGAATGATCGGTGATAAATGTAAAAGGACTAAATATTTAAGTAATCAATAATATAGTTTACCCTTATTTATTTATATTTTGGGGATTACAGGTCCAGGGTCCTTACATTATGCAGGGCATGGTCTGTTTGGATTACAGGTCCAGGGTTCTTACATTATGCTTTAATGTTATATTTATACAGTTTTATTATAATTATGGTTCATATTGGAAGAGAGATTAAAATATCATGATTTAAATGTAATCGTATACGGGGATGGACCAAAGGAGGATTAGGGTATTCGTCCTCCTAAAAATTTTAAATTATCATATATTTTAGATTTTTTTTTCTATCTTCTATTGATAATTTATTTTGATCATCTTCTAAACTTTTATAAGTTCGTCCCCTAACATAAAATCATATATCCGTTCTTGATCATAAATGAATTTTATTTAAATATTACAAAATTTTCGATTTGAATTCATAACTTGTAACAAAAAGCACCATATTATTTTATCATTTTTGATAAAATAATAATTTATAGTAAATTATATAACAACCTTGTATCTAAATGATCTTAACAAATATGTTTTAAGGTTCATTTTAAAGTGGTTGTTTAAAATATTTAATTTAAAATAATAAAAAAATAAAAAGATAAATATTCGTATAAGAAAATTTATTGCTTTATTCGATCGATATAAAAATTCTATTAATTTTATATTATATATATACACTAAATTATCAACAATAGTTCAGCAACAAAAAGTTTGTCTATGGAACTGTTTTATGATTTTAATAATCCAAGTAATTCATTAAAATTATAATTATTTTATAATATTTTTTTTTTAATTTTTTACATCAGTTTGTGATAATTACAAAGTAATATATGTTTGAAATATTTTAAATATCTGATAATAAATGTTTAAACACCTCTATATATAACATTTGTTATTTTAATCAATGTGTCAAGCACATGCATGTGTGGTATTTAAATATTTTTAACTTAATTAAGTATTTAAATTTGATTTTATAATTTAAGATAATATTTAAAATTTGTTTATTAGTTAGACACTTGGATTTAATTTGTTGATTTAAGTTAATGTTTTTAAATTTTATTTTTTATTTAAACTAGTATTTTATAATAAATTACTTATTTGAATCATGAAACTATCTTAGGTACTAATTTTAACTTAAAAATTAATTTCAAATATCTAATTGGATTAAAAAAAATAAGCACCAAATTATAATTTAAAACTAAATTTAAATATCTAATTAGATACAAAAAATAAACACTAAAGTGTACTGTAAAATTAAATTTAAATACAAATATATATATATATATATATAAATGCTATTTCCTAGCATTGATTTTAGGTCAATAAATCACCAGTAATGTTGAAATTTGTGGACAAATTAAGTTGAAAATACACGTGATGATGATTAATAATTGAGATTTGGATCAATGGATCTAAACCTTGAATTAACTGAGATTGACGCCGATTGATTTGCTTTATGCATGTGTTTTGCAATAAATATTACTTTTAAATAGAATCATTTATTAGAATGAATATACATTAATTTTTTAAAAGAAAAGTTATTTTACTTTGTAAAATTATAATCCAACCCTAAATTAATATAAACAACATCACTTTTTTCCGACCAAAAAATTCTCTTTTTTTATTTAGGATTAATATTTGGTATATTTTCAATGTGAAAAAAATTAAAAAAAATTATTATGATTTTCCTTATTCTTTCAACTAACAATGTATGTGGTAAGAATTTATTGAACGTAGATACAGATGTACGTTGCTTTCCTTTTAAAAAAAAATAATTTATTAAGGGCAATTCATAACGGAGGTCTTCCACTGAAGATACTCTCAACCTGGCGTTGGGGCAGCCTACTACCGTACCTCTCCCTTACATTATTACATATGGGAATAGAGTCAGCTAATTAATGTTTGGTTTGAGGAAAAATGGTTGATCAATATAAAATATTTTTCTAGTCAATATATTTTTCTTTGCATTTTTTGGAAAATAACCTACGGTATGATTTTTCGTAACTCGTCTTTTAAACTTTTCACTTCAAAGAATAAATACTCAAAATAATTTTATTTTATGTATTTAATATTAATAAAATATTTTAATAAAAACATTAATCATTAAAATATTTTGAATATATTTACTAACATTTCTAATAATATTATATTACATTTTAAATAATATAATAATATACTCAATTATATTATGATAATGTAAGATATTACATTTTAGTAATATATAATAAAGTATTAATAAAATTTATATTATTTATTTTTAATACACCAAATTTTGAGTAGTGACCAAAATGTAAGTTTTGAAAGATTAGTAGTCAAAGTATAAATTTAAAAGGTTCAAAGACCAAAAAAGAAATTTTGAAAAGTTATATATTTTTGCTCGTAAATGAATAGTTTGTCTAAGATTTTTTTTTTGTGGGAATCATAATTTTGATTCAAGGTTTGTATTAAAAGTTATTAAGTAGTAAAATCCGATAAGAGGATAATCGGATCGAACCAAAATTTTACAAAAAATTGAAGGATGTTGGATAAAAGTTGAAAAAAAAATTATTTCCATATTTTAGAACAATTAAATTTAGCATGGAAAAGTGAAATTGAAGTTAATTTTCTCTATTTAGCCAAAATTGGGAAAATAAGTGACTAAATTGCAATTTTCAAAATTTGCATGGCTAAAGTAAAATGTCAACTTCAAGTTGGTATATCTTTGACTATAAGATATTTCAATGGCAATTGGTATATTATGATTCATTAATGGAAAAGTTGGAATTTCTTATATTAGTTTTGTGTCAAGTGTTTTAAGCCAACATGGAAATCATGATTAGATGTGGATTCATGATTGGGGGTGAAGAACATGTTGATTTTGAAGATTTGATGGAAGATTTTTATGTTATTAAGGTTGTAGATTAATTTCCAAGCATGAGTGATGATTAAAATCATCTAAAAGTGCATGAATAAGTTTTAGCCATAGCTAGGGTTTTATGGAGATTGGTTTAATTTTAATTGAAATTGATGTTATGAAGATTAGAATAGCATGAATTAAATCATAGGAGCTTGAATTCATGCTTGAAATTGAATGAAAAGTTTACCCTAGATACTTTATGATTTCCAGCCATGAAAAAAAATATGGGAAAATGTTGAAAATTTTCCTATGGTCTAGAATTGATATTAAATGTGTTCTATGTGATTTCGAGATTGATTTGGATCAATTTGGAACCTTGAGGTAGAAAAAGGACTAGTTTGCAAGTTTTGAGAATTGAGGGATCTTGATGCATAAATGTGTAAATTGGAGTATTCAATGTTGAATTTAAATTATAGAATGCTGGAATTTTGAGTTAAATAAGTGATTTGGGATTAAAGTGCAATTTTGGATTAATTTGGTGATGAAATTCTAATAATCTCAAAAGTTGGGACTTAATTATGAAATTTCAAATGTGATAGTATTATTTTAGTATGAAATTTTAATACTGGAAATTTATATTAGTATGCTGATTTTTAAGATTAAATATTATATTTGGGATCGAATTTCAAGTTTAGTAAAGTGGGTGGTTGAATTGGAAAAGTCTAAGGAATAGAGGATGAAATTTGCAAGTTTGTGAATGCTAAAGTATTGAATTGAGTATATTATTAAGGTTCTGGAAATTTTAGTAATTTATGTGAAACGATCACAATGGTGAAGGATCATTATGAATTAAATGGAAAGGTTGACATGAGTTCTAAGAATAAATCATAATTAGTATCTTGAATGCAAAGTTAGTAAAAGTTGAAGGGTTGATGATGAAATAAATATTTATGGAATTGAATGAGTATTTTGGGAAGTTTGAAATTATGATGGAAATATGATTTAATTTGATATTGATTTAGCATCTATTATGTTTTATAGAATTTATTTTATCGGAAATAGATCATGTCAGTAGAATACTAACATACAGTTTGAAATGGTATTATGTATGTAATGTCATACATATTACGACAAATCTTGTTATTCTAGTGACTCGAAAGCGAAAGGCAAAGTTCTTGAGTAAAAGAGTATCGTATTCAAGTTTCAGTAGTGAGGCAAAGGTGAGTACAATTTATTTAATTATTTATTCTGATTGAGGAAGACTTGCGATAAGTCAACATCATATTATTATTTTAAAGTATGAAATTTTTAAGTATGATTTAATTATAAATATGGATTATTTTCATATTGCTTATATAGAGATTTATGAAAGAGTTTTGGGTTTGAGATTACCCAATACATTTTTCTATTATATTTTTTAGAAGATATTCGAATGAATTTTTTAATATAATTTTAAGAATGATCTATTATTTTAGAAATGGAATTATTTCTTTAATGATTTGAGAAATGTTATTTGAAATTATTTTAGAGCATAAATTGCTCAAAGTATCTATGTTCTAATTATGAATGATTTTGGGTATGAACTGCCCAAATTATGATTTTTATAATGATAAGTTGAAAATGATTATGTTATGAAAATGTGATTATTATATGAATAATATAATATAGAAGCCCATTGTATGTTACATTGAGAATAGTAGATATACTTGGTATGCCAGAAAGTTGAGTAAAGTTCAAGTTATGATACATTCGTGTAAATTACGTATGTCACTGTTGGTGCACATGATATGATTGCCTTGGAGTGCGATTCTAATGATTGGCACTGTGTAGTGCCTAGTGCGCACATTATGTCTGACTCATGTACCTTACATTCTCTTTAAATATACATTGGGCTATGAAAGTAATTGTGAAAACTATGATAAGTATCTAAAAGAAAGAATATGGAAATAGAATGAAAGTTCTGAAACATGTACGAATGAAAAGAATACAAAATGTATGTTATGTTTGATGTTGATTTACATGATTTTTGATAAAATCATGAGATAGTGATTTTCAAGTTTTCAAAGAGGAAAACGGCTTGAATAGCTCGGTTTGAAAGTTTCAATGTTTTTATTTAAATTATAGATTTATGTTTTATTTTGCTTTATGATATTTATGTTTTTTCTCACCATAGCTATTCAAGTCGGCCACCAACCACCGATGTTCCCCTCCTTCCCCCACACCAAGAGGCTTAAAACAAACCTCAACGCCGACCACCAACCACCGGTGTTCCCTTCACTCCCTCACGATCGGTGTTAAAAAACAGGCGAAAACCTAAACGGCGTAAAAAGGGCCACTCGACGTTCGCTCATCACTCACAAACCAAGCCCAGAAAACAAACTCCCAAAGTTAACCTCTCGTCTGAAACTCCCAAAGACCTCTGAGGTCACCGCCGGCCACCAACCATCGGTGTTGCTTGACCGTAAGTTGGTATTTCTCGCACGTCGGCCACCCCTATGCTACGAACGACTGCAAAGAAAGAAAGAAAAAAAAAGAAAGTAAATGGAGAAAAAATGCCAAAAGAAAATATGATTTCATTACTATTTTTTTAGAAATTGGGGTTTACAAAGTGGTTAATTGGGATATTAATAACCCCAACTGCTACATTTTTTAATTTTTTAAATAATGATAAAAACAATAAATAAATGGTGGTTACAACGTGAATAACCCATAAACTCCTATATAAAACATATTTCTTCTTCTTTTTCATTATTTTCATCTATTTCAAAAAAAACCCCTCTCCTAACTCTCTCTCTTTCTCTCGGCCGGCCCTCCGTCGAAGCCTCCCTGCCGCTCCGGCCATCGCTCATGGTGGCCAGAAATCATAAACCAAGTCCAAAACTCCCCTAACCGCTCAAATCTACACTTCTAAGCCCGATTTGGAGTTATAACCACTGAATTATACTCATAAGCACCAAAAAGAACCCTCGACGTTTCGACTTCCCTACATCCGGCCACTACGAAGACGAATCAACCCCGGTTCGACTCCCCTCTCATGTAACTACCCAATCTCCTTTTCTTCTTCTTCTTCTTCTTCTTCTTCTTCTTGATTATTTTCAGAAAAAAAAAGAAGAAAAAAATACCTTTAATTTTTTTTTGCTCTTGTATTGCTGTCGAAAACATGAAGAGAAAAATCCCTTTTACCTTATGATTTTTGGGTTTTTATGCCCAACATTATAGAGATACATAGAATAAAAAAAACAAAATCTAATCTTTGACATTTATTGTATATGATGTTTTGCCCTTTAAATGCCCCGAATTTTCGGGTTTTTGTTGAGATTTCTGACGATATGGTTCGACTGGGCTTGACTGCGGCGACGATCGACGCAGCTAGAAGTGGGACAAGGGATCGACGGCTAGAATCTCTATTCTGGCAGCGGCTGATAAGGATGTGTTAGGGTTAAGGTTAGGTTAGATTAGGGTTTGGGCTTAGTCTGAGCCCGGGTTTGTATTGTTAGGTAATGGGCTTGGGTTTGGTTTAGGTATTTTGGGTTTGGTTTGGATATTTTGTAATAATAAATAAATAATAATATTTTAGAATAATAATAATATATAATATATAATGTAGTTGAAAAATGGTGATTACAATAAAGACTTAATAATTTTTAACCTTAAACCCATTAATATTTTTAAACTCAATTAATTTTAAACCCAAATAAAAACTACTCAAATAAATTAAGGAAAAAATAAATCCTAAAATTACTTGAAAAGAAAAAAAAACTCTTCTCAAATATAAACTCAATTAATTTTACGTTCGTTTGTTTATGTTCGTTTACGTTCGTTTATTTGTGTTCGTTTATCATTTAAACAAGCGAGTATAAATGAATAAAAACAAACTAAATTTCTTAATGAATGAACACGAACAAGAAATTTTGTTCGTTTAGTTGTTTAAGTTCGTTCGTTTGTTTAGTTAAAATTAAACGAACAAGAATATAGCCTCATACGTATTCGTTCGATCTTACAGGCCTCACAACCTCTAGTTTTAACCAAAAAAATTAAAGAGTAAATCTATAGTTAAAACGTGCGGAACACAGTCCAACATATATTTATTAGTGTAAAATTATTTTAAAATCTACGTTTTATGAATAATAAAATAATTTAAAATCTGATCATCGTAGATTATTCATGTACTATTAAAAAACATTATTCATGTAGATTATAAATATTTATTTAACATATATGTATATATATCTCTCATTTAAATTTCAGAAATAAGGATAATGTAATAGTGATTTTTTGAAATTAGATTAAATGTTTTCAAAAAATATTTTTAGATTATTTATTTTCAACTTTAAATACTTAATATTATTCTTAAATAAACACTTTAATAGATAAAATATTTATTTTTAATAAATTTATAATATAAATAATATATATATATATATATTGTTTTATTCAAAAAGTGTTTTACTTACCAAAAACTGGAAATTATACAATTTAAATTTTTAATATTCAATTAAAAGAAACTGATTTGAAATCTTTAATTAAAAAAGTAATTTAAAATATTGAAAAAGAGCACCTAAATTGATTGCTTTTTCGAGGTGGAAGATGATAAGAATGATGGTAGGGGTTAACGGTTTTTGGCCTTTGCGGTTAGTAATATCCACGTGTGTCTAGGGGTGCATATCGATCGACTCGATCGTGAATTTTGTAGGATTCGATTCGTGCTCGTTAAAAAGTTTATTACTCGACTCGACTCGTTACTCGTTAAGTTCGATGTGCATTGTTCGTCTCATTGTTTGCTAAGCTTACAAAACTTTTTACTTTATTTTCTTAACTATAGATAAAATCTACTAATTTATACATAACTTAATATAAATTAATAAATTTAACAAAAAAATTATCTAAAGAGTTTATGAAGTAATTGTAAAGTTTAAACTCCAAAGTAACAATCCACAAATACATTAAAATAATAAATAAGATTTGATTTTTGAGTGTATGAAATAATTTTTTAAGATAACTATTAAAGAATTATATAAAAAAAATTAACGAACTGCTCACGAACTTATTGAATCGAATTAAACTTTACTCAACTCAACTCGTTAAGATTTTAAATTGAGCTCGAATTTAAATCAAATCAACCCAAATTTTATTTTTACCAATCGAATTTGAGCTGTGCAATTCATTAAGCATTGATAGATGTATTTACAGTAATTGGGTTATATTCTCTCTTTATTTTGTTAAAATTTGTCTTACGAGTAATTCTACGTGGGACCATGTAATTTAACACGGTTTTAAACTTAAAATATTATTTTATATTATTTAAAAGTTTTATAGTACTTTCTGTTGTAATAAATATAACAACTGTTCAGAGTTTATAATAAAAAAAGTTATACATTTTATAATAATTTTAATTATAACCGAAAATATTACGAAAAAAATAATATCTTCAATTTTAATCTAAAATGTTATCATGTTAGTCCTAAAAATTTAGATATTTAATAGATTTTTTTATCACAACCGATTTATGTCGTATTTTAACCTTATATCACCACTTCATATTTTAAACTCTCCTAATATATTTTGAAACCCCAAACTCCAAATTCCAGCCCCAAAGTTTGCTACTGTGAATCCATTGCCAGATTTTGTTCTAAACCCTGTTTTGATTTGATTTTTTCCGCAATTACACCTTATCTAGTATACTTCTCATCCTATGTGTATATATATCATATTCATAAAGCTATGAAATAGACGAGATAGATTACGGTTTATTCAAGTTCGATCGATCAAAGTTCAATCAACAATCAAATCGAATGGATTAAACTTAAACTCAAACTTGACTCGAGTTTTCAATGAGTCAAAGTGAACTATTTGCGTTGTCCGGTCTCCTGGAGGTTGCCAACATGTTTGGTATTAGACACACCGCTGTTGATTCGTATGCAATTTCCCGTTCATCTCCCTAAACCTTTGAAAATCAATACATGAGTACAAGGACATCAAACTTCAAAGAACAAATCAACATTGAAAATGATGGTCAGCTGCCAACCAAATTACCAAGAACAACAACAAAAGAAACAGTTTGCATCATTCCAAGGTAGATTAAACATAAAGTAAGAAAAGCCATTAAATAAAATGAAAAACAAAAAACAGTTTACACAATCCCAAGCCAAATAAAACTAGAATTGAATTAGGGTTTTATATTAGGCTAAGGTGATTATAAGTTAATATCTGTAATAAATATTCTCAATTATTTGACAATAAATGCTCAATCACCTTGTTGTAGTTGCTGACGCTTGAACCCGTGACTTCTAGAAATAATAACGATTCATTTAATCAAGGAGGTAAGTTGGTTCGAACATATCTCTAACTTATTTTAATCTTACTGCTCCAATACTTAATAATGCAGCATATACCTTATCAACAAAGTCCGAAGTTTTTCCGGAGAAAAATGGAAAATGTATATAAATAATGGGTAAACTATATGGATGACCACTCGACTATAGGGCTGGTATCGAAATGATCACCATTTTCAAATTTACGATAATATGACAATTGAACTATTAAAATGGGTTCAATATAGCCACTATATGTTACAATCTAACGGAGGGTGATGTGGAGTTAACAAAAATTTATATAATTACACATTTGATCTTCAATATTTGTATATTTTATCAATTTAGTCTTAATTTTAATTTAATTAAAAATTAATACTCCAATCAAGATGTCTCATAAGTCAATCGATTATTGAGACATATTTTTTAATTTTTAAGCTGAAGTGGAATTTTAGTTATTTTTAAAAAATTTAAATTATTATTGTGGAGTTAACAAAAATTTATATAATTACACATTTGATCTTCAATACTTGTATATTTTATTAATTTAGTCTTAATTTTAATTTAATTAAAAATTAATACTCCAATCAAGATGTCTCATGTGTCAATCGATTATTGAGACATATTTTTTAATTTTTAAGCTGACGTGGAATTTTAGTTATTTTTAAAAAATTTAAATTATTAATCTTCACCAACTCACTCACTGATTGGATTCGGACAAACCTTGCTTGCCATGAGAATTTCCCGGATATGTCTTCACCTTGGAACATTCTTTTCTCTATTATTCTTTGGCAAACATGGAAACGCATAAATTGTTTTGTTTTCACCGACTTATGCCCCTCCATGGATGATGTGTTCAACTTGAGTTCTTTGTGGGCTTTTCACTTTGCCAACGGCAATTCTCACACAAAACTCCCAAGATTCGACAAGCTGTGCCAATATTATGGAAGCCTCCTCCAAGCCGGTGATGCTGCATTAATACGAATGCATCTGTTGACACGGTCCAGGTTCGAGTTCGGTGGGGGTGTTGGCCGTTTATCTGATGACGCATGACTCTTTGGGTTCCACTAAGCAATTGGTGTGACCAATCCTCTTCAAGCCGAACTATAGGGTATTTACCTTAAATTTCATGAAGCTTGGAACCATGGTGTTGAATTAGTGCAGCTTCAGTCGAATAGTCTACAGGCAATTAATCTTCTCAACAACCTAAATGCTGGTGGTGATTTGATTCCCTTTGTGCGTGCTATCTCGTTGATGTGTAGTCGTAGCTGGTACGTTGAATTCCTCTGGATCCCCGTGAAGGTAATATGGTTGCAGATAGTATGACAAAACTTACCCTTCCCCTTAACTACGAGATGCACAGATTTTCCGAAGCACAAACATCCATTCTTCATTTGGTTCATAGGGACATTGTTGGTCATCTTTATGTTAAACTTGATGTAATTGCTTAAGGATCTTTGCGTTCAAAAAAATTACTACATATTTCATAATTTTTTTAGAAAACAAGAATAATTCATATGATGATAAAAAATACAAAATATTGATTATTAAACTTTGTTATAGCACGAACCAAGTTACTTCGGCGGTAAAAGAATTGTTGTTATTTCTTGAGATCACATATTCGAGCACCATGAATGATAGGGGTATCAACGTTGAAAGTCAAATGATTTAGAGTTATCTTTAAATAGATATTGCCTTGTACTTACCCCATATTGATAAAAAAAGAAAAAAACTTTGTTATAATATACAAAGAAAATAAAAATATAAACAACACGAATGATTGTTATTTCTAGAAGTTTCGAGTTCAAACACTAATTACTTTATCAGGGGTGATTGAGCGTTCATTTTCAAATTATTAAGTAATATTTAGACCACAAGTTTATGTTGTTTGAACGTGTTTTTGACACTTACGTGCTATTAGCCTACTTTCTTTCATATTCAAAAAATTATTAAAATTTAATGATTTATAAGAAATCAAAGTTATGATTTTTATATATTTTTAAAATTTTACTTTTTTTTAATTATGAATTAAAAATATGAGTAAAAATACACAAATGATCATCGACTATAAGACATTTATCATTTTCTATTGAATATTGGCGTTCAGCTAAACATTAATATGTTGACTGAAAAATGATAGTCGTTTAAATTTAGGATAAGATTTTATCATATATATAGTAGTTAGTCGGTTAGCGTTTTGCTCATACTGTTGTTAATTTTTAACGAAAATGAAAAATTTGAAAAATATGAATTATTGAATAATAATTTTGTAACTTTTAATAATCGGTGACTCAATAAAACAACTCTATAATCAAATATTATTCTATAATTTTTAATAATCAAATTATCAAATGCCTATATTCGGTATACCGTTTTTGTACTCTATCCTAAAAATATTTGAAAAAGGAACATTTCAACCAAAATATCTACTTGAAATCTATATCTTATCAACAAAATATAACGGCCCAGATCTCTCATGATACTTGACGGCAAGGCAACCAAGTAGGCAACTGGATCAGTTGCCCTTATTTATCTCATTTGCCCCTTTAAATATCTAACCTATCCAAAGTTCTTCTGCTTAAACCCTCGGTTCCATTTCGAAAACCTTATCTTTTTAGCAATAGCGGAAAACAACAGCTGAAAAAGAAGCGAAGAAGTCATGTCTGCAGCATCTGCTTCATCTCTTACACTCCCATCTCTCAAACCCAAAGTCTTATCTTTATCAACCTCAACACCCATTTCACTTTCCCTCTTCTCTCTTTCTCACAAGCCCTGTGCAAACCCTCTCTTTTGTTCTGCTCCTCGAAGTTTCGAGCTTTTGACCAAAAAGTCTTCTTTGTCTGCTAAGTTCGTCAGGAACGTTGCCGTTTCATCTGACTATGGGCAGGAAGGTGATTTGTTTGGTAGTGATGAGGACGGAGAAGAGGCTCCTGATTTCTCCCCTGACTTGAAACTTTTTGTGGGAAATCTTCCTTTCAGTGTGGATAGCGCTCAGCTTGCTGGGTTATTCGGTAGTGCTGGAAATGTTGAGATGGCTGAGGTACTTAATTTTCCTTTCTGGTTTTACATTTGAATGTTGAATGCTCAAAAGGAATTTAGCTATTTGAAGGATCATTGTGAAAGTTTTCATTTGATGATTTAATTGAGCATGGATTTGAATATATGCTACATAGACGGTGAAATTTTTTGTGAATTTAGAATCAAAATACTGACTTTGACGTGGTGAAATTTTTTGCTTTCGGCAGGTGATTTACGACAAGGCAACTGGGAGAAGTAGGGGGTTTGCTTTTGTTACCATGTCCACAATTGAGGAAGTTGAAGCTGCTGAACAACAGTTCAATGGCTATGTAAGTCATTATTAATAGCTAACATCCCCATAAAATTAATCAATTCATGATAAGTCTATAGGTTTTATGATAAGCTTCTGTTTGGGTTATCATAAAATTTTCTCCTGTTTGACTTACTGGTTACAGGAACTGGAAGGGAGGGCATTGAGGGTAAACTCAGGACCTCCTCCTCCTCGTAGGGACGACTTTTCTCCCAGAGGAGGAAGAGGCAGGGACGACTACTCTTCCAGAGGAGGAAGAGGATGGGAAGACTACTCTCCCAGAGGAGGAAGAGGCAGGGACGACTACACTTCCAGAGGAGGAAGAGGCGGGGAAGACTACTCTCCCAGAGGAGGAAGAGGCAGGGACGACTACTTTCCCAGAGGAGGAAGAGGCAGGGAAGACTACTCGCCTAGAGGAGCAAGAGGTGGTCCTCCTATGGGTGCTTCAAATCGTGTTTATGTTGGTAACCTTTCATGGGGTGTTGACGATACGACACTTGAGAATTTGTTCAGCGAGCAAGGCAGCGTTGTGGAAGCGAAAGTCGTTTATGACAGGGAGAGTGGTAGATCAAGGGGTTTTGGCTTCGTTACTTACAATTCTGCTGAAGAGGTTGACAGGGCCATCAGATCCTTGAATGGTTCTGTAAGTTCATTAGTGCCTTGATCTTTCGTCCGTGAATGTTTATAGCAAGTTGAGAATTAGTAATTGTATAACGTACTATTGGTGATAGAAGATGTAAGATAGGTCATTTGGCTAATTTATATCGTCAATGTCTTTCATGCTTCTTCCATTCTATGTGACGGCTGTGGGCGCCTACTGAATTTCGTATGCATGATTGTCTGGTGCAGGATTTGGATGGCAGACCAATTCGAGTCACTGTTGCCGAGTCTAGGCCAAGACGCCAATTTTGAGTGCCGATGTTTCCTACTCCTGCTGCTTAACTCATAGGGTACGACTCTCAGATCTTCTGTTTCAATTCTAAAGCACACGAACTTTCTTGTCGGCCTTTTATCATATCCGACATTATTACACATTTTAGTTTGACAATGTGCAAACTGGCATTATATCTCGTCTTAAATTAAATGTTCATTGCTTATGCTTATTTAAGCTTGGATTGGATTCTCTTTTTATCAGGGACAACTGGAATATGCAGCTGGAAGATGGCAAGTGCAGTCTTTTTTTCTGTTCAGTGGAATCTATAAACATGTTTCTTTTTGTCTCAGCTGCAATGGCTGATCTTTTCGACATCTGTGTATAGATTAGAGAAGGTTGACAATATCCATTGAAATATTTGCATTTATCTGTCAACTATTTTGTGTCAATCAAACATGAAAATCCATTACAAATATGTTAATATTTGTGTCAATCAAGATTGGACATGGCTGCACCTACGATTTTAAAGTCACATGACGACGAGGAGCCGCATGCATGGATGGATCGAGGGCAGTTGTTCTTTTAAAAATTTAAAATCACTATATTTTATATTTTTATATATATTTTTTATTAAAAATTATTTTTGTCTCTTAAAATTTTATAAATTTAAATTCGTCTTTTAAAAATGATCATCCAGCTCAGTTGGTAGAGCACAAGGTTCTTAACCTTGAGGTCGTGGGACCGAGTTCCACAGAGGGCATTTCATAATTCAGAGGTCTCTTACGGAAGCTGCTCTCAACCTGGTGTTGGGGGTAGCCTACTATCTTACCTCCTCTTTATCTCATATATATAGGAAAAAGGGACAACCATTTTTTTTTTAAATTCGTCTCTTAATATAAAATCACTGTTTATGGTGCCATGATCAAATGAATATTTTGTTCACTGGTAAACATATATGCTAGATTCGTGATAATAACTCTGAGATGAAGACGGTTGAAACTTGAAATCATAAAACCCTTTATCTGACGGGTAGTTCAACCGTATAACAACTTAATATAAGACAAAGGTCAAGGTATAGCAATTTAATATAAGACAAAGGACAAGGTATAGCAACTTAATATAAGACTAAGGACAAGAGCTATCGAAATGTTATAAACAACATAATATTTTAACATTTTTTGTTCAACCAAAAATATAATGAAAAAGATAACATTTTTTGTTGCAACCTAAAATGTTACGAAGAAGATTTGCATCTGAAAAATATTAAGAAAAAATTAACATTTTAGGTTGTGCTAAGGACAAGAGCTATCGAAATGTTATAAACAACATAATATTTTAACATTTTTTGTTCAACCAAAAATATAATGAAAAAGATAATATTTTTTATTGCAACCTAAAATGTTACGAAGAAGATTTGCATCTGAAAAATATTAAGAAAAAATTAACATTTTAGGTTGCACACAACCTAAAATGTTATGTTTGTTTATAACAATTTTGGTCACTCATTTCCCTAGTCTTATATTAAGCTGATGTAGCGTAGAACTCCCCCTTATCTCATGTGATGTTTCTTTCTTTGAAAAGCTTGAAATCACAAAACCCTTATTCTTGTTTTTTTATTATAACATTTTGACATCTAACGTTTCATTTATAGGGGGAAACCGTTAACAATTGACAAAATAAATATTTTGGCTCTTATTCCTTTTTTCTAAAGTATTTTGACCCTCCATGTTTTATTTTAGGATAAAAAATACCTCTATTTTAGAGCATTAACCATTTAGTAACTAACTACTTCCATACATAAAGGGTCTTTTTTTTACTCAAAATGAAAACTCGGGGTTTAAGATGCTCCCAAAAAAATCATGTAGTTGAAATACTTATAAAACGTTTTTTTTTATTAAATTAAAGTGATTACAAAGTAACATATGTTCTAAATACTCTCAATCTTTTGACAATATAAAAGCTCAATCATCCTGCTACGGTCGCTGGTGCTCGAACACGTGACCTTTAAGAACAATAAAGATTCTTTTAACCACTGAGATAAGTTAGTTCGCGCTACCGCTAATTAAAAGTTAAAACGTTGAAACCATTGCAGTTTAGAAGGGAACATGTAGCCAAAGTACATTTGAACATGTTTCATACAAGCATCTTGCGCAAAGGCGTCAAAAATTACGTTAATTTATATATTTTGCAAATTAACCCTTACCCTTTTATATGTTTGTGAATGGGTATTAATTATAGATTCTGTATATATTTTGTTAAATTGATTTTTTAATGATTGATTATTTTAGTTATAAATTATGTTGTCAACATCATATATTATTGAAATTAATAATTATTTTAATTATGAATTATGTTGTCAACATCATATATTATAGAATTTTTCTTGACCGCATCCCACATTTCCGTTATACAATTATTTTTAAAACATTTTAACGTAAAATATTAAATGGTGTTACATTATTTTTCTCGAAGTCCAACAATATGTAAACAAGAAGGTTCATGTTTCCTTAAAAATTAATATTTAATTAATTCACGGTGTATAATTTATGTGTTATTAACGAGTAAGATGATGATTTATAATTATAAAATTATATTTATTTAATTTATTTTTTTATATGTAATAATCAAATTTATTAATAGTTCATGAAATTATGAATCAAATACTCACTCTTTAAATAATATCCTCACAATAAATGTCAAATTTTACTTGAAAAATCTTCCAAAATTGACTTGATTCAAACCATTTTACATTTTTAAATATTTTTTTGCGAAAAAAATTAATTTTGGATAATAATTTTTAGGGTAAACTACGTATTTAATACTTAAACTATCAATTTTGATCCGTTTTAGTACTTAACCTTTCAATTTTTTTCTTCAAAATCATACCTAACATTTAGTTTTCATTTCATTTTAGTATCTCGCTGTTAAAACTTAATTCGTTTTGTCGAAATGATTTTTCTTTAAAAAAATATTTTTTTAAAAAAAATTGATTTTTAAAAGATATTGTCTCGAATAATTTGGCGACCTTTTAATAATAAAACGTGATTAGAGGAGTCACCACCAATATTTGATTAGGGTATGATTGGACACCCAAAACATATTTTTCATTTTATTAAAAATATTAATTTTAATTAAAACAACAAATGTACGGTCTCCATTACAAAAAAATTGAGTTCGGGAGTCGATTACACGTGGAGAATAATTAGCACCCCACAACACCCTAAATCGGTATCTAGTCGATTAATTAGTTGTTTTTGCAATAAAATTTACGAATTTGAGTTTACTTTAATTCAAGATCACATACAAATAATATTCTTTGAATTTTAGGATGAAACACAATAATATTTAATTATTTCCTATAGAGTAGAATCGACTTCTCATACCTTAAAACAGTCAATCACTACTCCAATCGAAATAAATAAATATTATAATTTATGGTCAAAATCCTTAACCATAAAAGTTTACTATGAAAGGGAAAGAAAGGCAAGGCAGCCTCTTGTCTTTGTCATCTTCGTCACCTCTCTCAAAAATCATATCCATAAACAACTATTCAACCTTTATTCAATGGAGGTCGGGCATTCACTGGTACCGAAGTTAACACCCCGAGCGTGAGCAAGACAGTGAAGAGATGATTAAAGAACACGAAAGAGAAAAAAGAGAGAAGAAACCATCGCTCACAATTTACAGTTTCACGTTGCCATCTTAGTTTACTGCGATTGCCTCTGCCGTAGTAGCCATTGCGACCACCATCACAACTTCTTCTTTGTCCCCCACCTCGGACAACGCGTCCAGTCGGCGATGACAAACATGACCGTCCCCCACATGGACGACAGTTATGGGAACTGAATGTTACCATCTTACTTCAACTGTGAGCTTCACAATTAATGTCCGTTCCCACGAATCTCATTCAATTTCCTAAAGCTTACTCCTGTTGTGTATGAAAGATCTCATTACACATTGTGCGGTTCCATTTTAGAACACAAATAACTTTGAAAACTAGTGTCTCAACAATATCTAAAGTTAAATGAGCAAATTGAAAAAAATTAAAATTACGGTCAATAAAATAAGATAGAAAGTAAAATTCAGTGAGTAAGTATGTAATTTAGCCTATTCCTATTTAACCTCTTTCCCCGCATTCTACAACTAATTGGTATAGTGGGATGAGCCATTAGGTTTTTTAAATAAGGTTAGAGGTACGAATCTTCAGGTTTGCGAATAGAATAAATTGGATTGAGAGGGTCGTCCTCGCTTCTGTAGTACTCGATCTGGATTAGTCGATAAATAGATCAGATATAAATGATTAATTAAAAATATATATATTCTCAGGCGAGAAAATAGAAAAAAATACTCTCATAAGCTATATCGATTAGATTATCCTTATAAGCATAAGTGAACGAAATGAACAGAGCTAATAAAAAATAGAAGAGGATGCCATTTTCTTAAATAATTTAAAATGATGCCATTGGTGTATTTTATAAGCTTGGAAAACTTGCGTGTGAAAACTTTCTTTCAAGTGGCAAATTATCAATGATTTGTTGAGGTTATGCTGTGAGGAGGTTAAAAAAACTTAAAAAAAAATGCGTAACTGGTTAAACAAGTTATGAGTAAAAATGGTTAATAATGTAAACAGTAAAAAAATAGCGCTACCTATTACATTAAATTATTTATCATTTTTTTGAAGGTTGTTAATAATGTAAACGGTAAAAAAAAATAGGCGCTACCTATTATATTAAACCACATACTGATTTTTTTTAAGGTTGCTAATAATGTAAACGGTAAAAAAAATATGTGCTACCTATTACATTAAAATACCTACTGGTTTGTTTAAAGATTGCAAATAATGTAAACGATAAAATAAAATAGGCGCTACCTATTACATTAAAATACTTACATGTTTTTTTAAGGTTGTTAATAATGTAAACGGTAAAAAAAAATAGGCGCTACCTATTACATTAAAATACCTACTGATTTTTTGAAAGTTGCTAATAATGTAAACCGTAAAAAAATAGACACTACCTATTACATTAAACTACATACGGATATGTTGAAAGTATCGATTCCATTTAAATAAATATCAACACTTTTGGAATTTAAAAGAAAAGTAGTAATAACACCTATAAAGTATCGGCACTTTATAAAAATGTATCGATACATAACAGGTAAAAATATGACAAAACCAATTTTATTATGACAAAACCGGTAAAGAGCTACCGGATATGTTGAAAGTATCGATACTTTATCGACATTTTGTTGAAAGTTATGTAATTTATGTTTAAATTTTTTTTAATAATACTTTATGTTTTCCACCTACAATATTAATTTAATAATTTCATTTATATAAAAAATTATTTGATTGTTTAAATATTTTATAAAATATTATTTAGAATTTAAATTTAACAATTTTAACTAAAGATAATAATAAATATATAATATCTATGTTTATTATTTTTAATTTAATAATAATATATACCGTAACATAAAAATAAATCATTACACGCATATAATTACTAAATTACTATATTAAAACTCACTCAAAAATAACCTTAAATTAATGTTTTTCATAATCAAATAAATATGGACACTTTATATATGTATCGATACCTATCGATAACTAAAGTTTACCGGTTACCAAAATTTTTAATAAATTTTCATGTTTTTCTACCTATAACATTATGAGACTGTCAACATAATAGGTAACGCTTTACTAAATTTATTAATTATCTTATTAAATTTTCGGCCACACCGTTTTTTAACCATATATTAGTCTGTATTTTTTTTAGACAACCTCGTGCTTTGTGAAGTTTAAATCCAACAAAATGCAAGGTGGGTCATGTTTCACGGCAGAATTCACCCGATAAGTTAGAGAGTAAAAAAATTAGTCTATCATACCAATTCAGATTTTAATTTTGGGATTTACAAAAAAAAATATTTCAGTATAGGACAACTCGACATATTTACTCAATGAATTTGTCTAAATAATATTTTTTATTTAAATTTATCACGTTAATATTAAGAGTTCTAATAAATATATTTTTATTAAAATTTGTCACACCAAAATGATAAATTCTAGTAAAAAGATATATTTTATTAAAACTTATTATATCGGTATTTAAATCACTATTATAAATGTCATAAATCTCAAATTAATTTTAAGAGTCTATGGTTACTGATATTACACACCATCATTTAGCTATTGCAATTCTTTTCCTAATAACGGGTCATATGTATAGGACCAACTGGGGCATTGAACATGGCCTAGAAAATATTTTAGAGGCTCATAAAGGTCCATTTACAGGCCAAGGGCATAAAGGATTATATGAAATCCTAACAATATCATGGCATGCTCAATTATCTCTTAACTTATCAGATCGGACGGTCGTAAATTTTTCACATTTTATTTTGGCCCCAGAGTGAAAGTGGTGTAATAGTGGAAGATGCACTGCACTCTTAAGAATTAATTAATTAATGGATCATATTTCTTTATTTGTTTAACTTGCAATCCCGTGTATAAAAAATGTATCTAATCACCCATATTTATTTATTTGGTCGCTCATTTAAAAAAATTAATAATAATATTAATATATTATCAGATAATAATACTATGTTATAATTAAAAAAATATTATATTAGTAATTTCATTTATTTTTTAATAACGAATAATTAAAAATAAACTAAATCGTAGCAATATTTATAATTTCAAAAGATAATTAAATGGAGGAAATAAAACCACAAAATAAATATTTGACTAAATATATGATTCATCTTAAAAAAATATTATTATTTTTTATTAATTTAGAGTAATTAAAAGTCAGTATCCGTGAACAAACACAAATTCTGATATTTAAACCCGAACTTCAAATAATAACAATAAATCTTTTAGCACTGATATTCTGAATGCTTATACCCGATATTCCTGATGTTTAAACTTGAAACCTTAAAGAATAATAATAAATCTTTACTACCGAGATTGTTCGTTTTTTTGTAAAGAATATTATTGTTTAAAATATAGAACCGACTAGAAATTAGGAGAGAGCCAAAGAATCAAAGTCCATGAACAACACAAACCACATCTTTATGAAAATGGGGCGGCAAAGCTATATGCTAACTAACACAACTCCATATATAAATATATGCACACATCTTCTCCACTTCCCCATCACACACAAAAAAACATTCGTCACCTCTCTCTCAAGTTCTAATCATCACCTTGATTACTTTGGCATTGAATTTCCTAAGAAACAATGGGTAAGGACATTGAGGTTGGCGGCGAGTTCCAAGCCAAGGACTACCATGATCCTCCACCAGCTCCATTGGTCGACGCCGAGGAATTAACAAAGTGGTCATTCTATAGGGCCGTGATAGCCGAGTTCATTGCCACCCTCTTGTTTTTGTACATCACCGTGTTGACTGTCATCGGATACAAGAGCCAGGTCGATACGACCAAGGGCGGCGACGATTGCGGCGGTGTTAGCATTCTCGGCATTGCTTGGGCTTTTGGCGGCATGATCTTTATCCTTGTTTACTGCACTGCTGGTATTTCTGGTAAGTTTTGGGAATGAACGCTTAAAGGCAACGCAGAGGTTGGTCTTCGTTGGTCTAACAGTTTAGGTATAATATATGAATGCAGGAGGACACATCAACCCAGCAGTGACCTTTGGGCTTTTACTGGCTAGGAAGGTGTCGTTGGTTCGAGCCATATTTTTACATGGCAGCTCAATGCTTGGGAGCCATTTGTGGATGTGGGTTAGTCAAGTCATTCCAAAAGTCTTATTACAATCAATATGGAGGAGGAGCCAACAGCCTGGCCGATGGGTACAACACCGGAACTGGTTTAGGAGCTGAAATCATCGGCACCCTTGTTCTTGTCTACACTGTTTTCTCTGCAACTGATCCCAAGAGGAATGCTAGAGACTCCCATGTCCCTGTACGTCTCAATTAATCTGCAAATTTCTCAGTTTGTTCTTATCTCGCTGATCTTTCTTTTTCTATATTCTGATTGAAGGTCTTGGCACCACTTCCTATTGGATTCGCCGTGTTCATGGTTCACTTGGCAACTATTCCGATCACCGGCACCGGTATCAACCCTGCTCGTAGTTTTGGAGCAGCTGTAATCTTCAACCGGGACAAGCCATGGGATGACCACGTAAGAACCTTTGGTTTTAGTTTTTAGTTTTTAGTTTTTTTTTGCAGAAATTTTGATGCTTATGCGGCCATTTGAATGTTTTGAATTGTTTGCAGTGGATTTTCTGGGTCGGTCCATTCGTTGGAGCTGCCATTGCTGCAATCTATCACCAGATTATACTCAGGGCAGGGGATGTTAAGGCTCTTGGATCGTTCAGGAGCAGCTCAGCCATGTAATTTAAGCAAAATGATTCAAGGGTTGGCATGGAGAATTGGATTAAGTTTCATGAATGTGGTGAAGAAGCTTTTTCAGACCACTGAATTTGTACATCATGTGATGGAAGATGTCGTGCTTTGCTGAATGTGGCACTTATTTGCAATGTGCCTGTTTTCATTTTGTTTCTTTCCCCTTGTCGTGGTGTCTCTAAGTTATGCTTGAAAATTTTATAAAATCAAGTACTTTGTGTTGCTTTATTTAAATGATTTTTTTTTAATTTCAATTACCATCCTTTAATAAAATTTGGACCGAATAAATATGGTGAAATTGGCGTACATGTCCATTTATACAACGACGTACTGACTTGAGTCCTAAATATGCAGGCCAACCAAAACTATATTCGGTTAATTGGGCTCTCATCTCCCTCAACCCATTTACACAATAAAATGACCCACAAATGTATTAATCAAACCGACACCGTTTAACCCTCCCTAGAGTAAAACCCTTACACAGCTCGATCCTTGATTGAATCCCACAAAATCCCCAACTCGTATGAACCTAAATTCCCAATCCTCAACCTAATTTACTTCCTCAATATAAAATTATAGTTATAATTATTGGTAATATTGACTACAAAATCACACTGTTAGCACTAACTGGAAAATAGATAAATAAATAATTTGAATCAACTGAAACCGTGTCGTGGTAAAAACCATTGCCTTAGAAACGAATTTGTCCTAAATGAATTTTCTAATAAAAATAGGTAATTAGAGAACACATATAATGTAGCCATTGCTCATTTAAAAGTAAATCAAAACATCAATAAATCCGTAATTACGGAAAATCACGCTTTAAAACAGGTAAAACATTTACATGTCACATAAGGAACATATTAGAGGATCCAATTATTCTTCGGAGGTACTTGGTAATCAGGAAGGTATTCAGAATCCTTTGCATCAGAGTTACTTAAGTTTACGTTTTTCTAACTAAAGTTTCAAAAGGGTTTAATACAAAAATAAGTGTCTAAAGAATGTCTCGAAAAACGTTATAGTACCTAAAATTTTTTCGTTAAAAATAGGTGTCTAAATTTTTCTCTGTTATATTTTTAGGTGCCTACCGTTAAAAAAACCATTAAGTGAGACGTGTCATGTCCAATTTTTTTAAAAATAAAATATTATTTAAAAATATATATTTTTTAAAAATATGTATGTGACACGTATCGCTTAACTTAACATATTTTTTTAAAGGTAGGCACGTAAAAGTGTAACGGAGAAAACTTTAGGCATATATTTTTAGCGAAAAATTCTTTAGGTACCAAAAGTTAATTTTGAGTATAGTTTAGGCACTTATTTTTATATTAAGCCTTTCAAAAGTAACAAATCGATCACTAAAACATAAAATATGTTATTGAACAACGATTTTATATCTAATTTACCCCCTAAGTTTTCTAATTTTTCCAAATTTTCCCAATGTATAATATATATATGTTTTAAATTGTAAAAATAAAACTTAGAAATTAACTATCTTGGACATGAAGCAATTGAATATTTCGAAAGATAAACAAAAAAATAGAAAGCTTTTAGAATAAATTAGATATAAAATCATTGTTTAATGACATATTTGATGTTTTAATGACCAATTTATTATTTTTAAACCTTCAATGAGGAAAATGAAAACTTCCTCAAATATTACTAACTATTTTTATAGAGTAACGTTTAATTTTATAAATTCAATGACACATCACAATCCTTTAAAGGAGGCAATTAACTCTTAGTGATCACATCTTAATTAAATAAAAATAAAAGTGATCAAATCTTAATTAAATAAAAATGAAAGTGACCAAATTTTAATTAAATAAAAATAAAAGTGACCAAATATCATGTTTTTTGAACTCAACAAGGAAAAGTATACAAAAATCAAACGAATGTGATCAATCTTGTGATTTACCCTTTCGAAAAATAAGTAAATATATCTAACTATTTAATTATTTAAATATTTGAAGGGTAAATTACAAATTTGGTAACTAAAGTTTATTCTCTATCCTATTTCACTCAATGTACTTTAAATCTTTTCAATTTCAATACATTGAGTTTTTTTTTGTCACTCAACAGTTTTCTCACTAACGACGTTATAAATGGACTTCATATAAATGCAAAATAACGTTGTTTTGGTGATTTTTTTAAACAACTTTTGTTTAATGCTGTTAACTATTTATGACAGAGTGATAAAAAAACAATGTATTAAGTTCAGTGAATAAATTGAAAACTTTTAAAGTTCAGTGAGTAAAATAGGAGAGAAGTAAAGTTCAGTGATGAAATTTGTAATTTACCCATATTACAATAACAAATAAATTCTAATTAAATCATGCGAGAAACATTTAACAAAAGATGCGAGAAGAAAGTGATACATATTGAAATTCATAATTATATTATTTAAATACGTAGTACATACATTTATATATAAATAATATGTTTTTAATATATAAAAGAAATAAATATATATTGAAAGTTATAATAAAATTATTTGAGAAAACTTGATGAATTTAAATTGATATTTTTAAGAACACATTAACTTTTGTTATAATTTTCAAAACCCTAGCCTTTTTTTTCTTCATTTTTTCATAGGTTTTTTCCTTTTTTTTTTATCATCATCAATGACATCGATTTAAATCCATCGTCAACCATTATTTTTCCCTTTCTCCCCTCTTTTTAATCCGAGTTATGTTATTTTTTTGTGTAATTAATTTTCTTCTTTTAATATAGAAATTGTAATTGTTTTATATGCTCTTGTGATATGTTCTTTATCTGCTTTTATAAGATATCTTTTTATTCTTTTTAGGATTAAATTTGATGTTATCTCTTTGGATTAAGATGGACTTAATTTGATTATTATGTCTATATGTCTCTTCTTTGGACTCTCAAGCTAGATATCGATAGGTAATCGTTATAATCATCAAAGATAAATTATCATTAAGTTGTAATTATATTAATTTTCGACTAGCCATCATCATATGTTGATGGTGTTTATTTGTATCTAACATTTGATGGTATTATTCTTTTAGTTTTCGAATTTATATTTCTTTTTCAAATTGAATCATCTGACTATATAATCCGCCTAATTTAATACTAGTTGAACAATATAATATTTGCCTTGTTTGATACTAGTTTACAGCAGCACCATCAAAGATCATACTTGTCCAATTTGCTAAATCTCTTTCTAAGACTCTTCTGAGAAAATCAGGGGTTTTAGGGGATTTTATGAGAAAATAGAAAATTTAGGATTCTTTTTAGAAAATTAATTTTTTAAGAGGATAAAATGTAAAATTATAAATAAAATGGGTTAAATTGAACAAAATCTAGGCTGAGTTCCAAGCAAAATCTTCTTACACGACAGTGCACATGCACTGCTCAGAGTCCCCTCCCCGGGCTCCATTGCATATCCTGGACCATGAATCTACCACCCTTACTCTTACGGGTAGATTCAGAAATATATTTTAGGACAAATATACGTATATTAACAACATAAAATCTTTAATGGGATGGGTACAAGTAAAATTTTAGGGTGGACACCGTCCGTAAAATAAGTAACTAATCGAAGAAAAATTCAGATTTCAAGGTGGACACTATCAATAAAATAAATAATTAATCAAATAAAATTTAAATTTTAAGATAAACACGTGTTTATCCTCACTAAACTGTGACTCCGTCATTGTTCACCCTGTAAAATCTCTCTCTCTCTCTATATATATATTCAAAATGGGAAGGTTTGGCTTCATTATCAGTAGATAGTGATCATTCATAGCCAGCGTGGATCCGTATTAATCTTAAAATCTGAATTTTCTTCGATTAATTATTTATTTTATTGATTGAGTTCATCTGAAATTTTACTTTTGCCCACACTATGAAAAAGTTTTGTATAATTAATACATGCGTGCTCACCCTCAAAAATATTTATGGATCCGTAAATATTTGCTTTGAAAACAAGCTTTCCATCTTCTAATTAAAATATTCAATTCATTTCAGGTTTTCATGACATTGGATTCTAACAATAGCATTTGACTTGAGAGTTACCTAACCTTAATTGTCTGGTAAAGGATTAATAAAAAAAGAACCGAATACAAAAAGAATGAGATGGATCCTATGCAAATAATTGGCCTTGGGGATGGTGGGTGGGGAAGAGGGGGGTAATATCTATATTTCATGCACCATATACAATGTACAGACCATTTGAACTAGATCTTTTTGAAGATCCTGGAGACCCCAATTGGGCATTGCAGTTTTGACTGTTGAACACACACACACACACACAAAGGGGGATTCAGGTTGACCAGCCTATACACAGTGAGACGTCTAGTTGCATGAAGAGGGAGCAGACAAGCTGAGTGAGTAAGCACGTGATAAGATGAGGGTGTTTATAATCTCTAGGATAAAGGGTTTTGGCACCTACTGCACAAATCGACACTGAAAATATTATTATAGTGACAACCCAACATTGAAATTTCATTACTGGATTTGTTTCTTTTTTCTTTCGGCCTTCAAAGTTTAGTGTTTTTTTAGATTTTTTTTTTTGGCATTCTGAAGATATACAACACTGCCCTCCATCACTCTGCAATTATTATATTTGACAGCATTCACTTTGCTGTCTGATTACAGTTCCTGTCGTGCTCTAGACTCATTCTTTTGCTCGAGTGCGTGTATGTACACATTCGCATTAAGAGGGAAAAATAGGGTTTTAATAGGGGTGTTCAAATAACCGAATTAATTCGGTTAACCGATCGAATCGAATTAGTTCGGTTAATTCGGTTCGATTATCGAATTAGTTCGGTCGATTAATGGTTAAGAAAATTTTTAGAATTCGGTTAACGGTTAATTTGGTTCGAATTCGGTTAATTAACCGAATTAACCGAAATTAAATTTTAAATTTTAAATATATTATATATAACATATGGGCTCAACCCAAATCATTAAAAACTCAATTAATAATTTAAGATCCAATAACTTTTAAACTTAAATCAATATTAATTAATTAAAAAATTATATAAATTTTTTATTTTATAATTATATATTATTTAAATTAATTGTAAACTGTTTTTTAATTAAAAAAATATTAAATATATTATATATAACATATGGGCTAAGCCCAAACCATTTAAAACCCAATTAATAATTTAAGATCCAATAACTTTTAAACTTAAATCAATATTAATTAATTAAAAAATTTATCTAAAATTTTTATTTTATAATTATTTATTATTTAAATTAATTATAAACTTTTTTTGAATTAAAAAATATTTAATTTTATATAAATTAGAAAATTTTAAAAAAATTCGGTTAATTCGAAATTAACCAAATTAACCGAAATTTATTCGGTTCAGTTAATATGTTTGAAAAAAAATTTCGGTTCGGTTAACGGTTAAAGAAAAAAAATTTAATTAATTCGGTTATGGTTAATTCGGTTCGGTCAGCCACCGTTTTAACCGAATGAATACCCATAGGTTTTAATAAGCCATGTTCATTTTGGTTTTAAAAAAAGGCAAGTTGATTGGATTGGATTCCACAAAGTAGATTTCAATCTAATTAGGTTTAAATGATTCCTTTTAGTCCAAATCAATAAGATTACTATTTAATTCTCTTTATAAAAGTCTGACCGTCAGATCTATTTATCCTGTCAATCTATAAATAGTCATCATCATCTTAGATCTGATACCAACATTAAGAGCATGTATATAAATTACCATGCAAAGCTGAAGAAGAAACGAATCGTCATAAATATTCTTAACGGATATTTTATTAAAAAATGAAAAAAATGCATCATCATAGCATACTTGATTTACAAATTGCTCCTCATTAAATATTCTTAACGAATATTTTATTTCGATTACTTTTTCGTATGTGTTCGATTTAAATTTTATTTTTTTGTTTATATTTTGTTACATGTATTAATTAGGATTTGTTTTCATAAATTGTTTCCATATTATATTTTTTAAATATTTTATATTAATTTTGTCATATAATTTGATATGATATTTTGTTATACAATTCATACATGTAGCATAAATAAAAAAGTATAGTAATTAACGCATACTTACATCGGTGTAAGTATATATATCTCACAACCTAAAAATAAACACATACTTACACTAGTATAAATATGTACATCTCCCAATATTTTAGTACCTAAAAATAAACATATAATTATATTGATTTAAATATGCTTCTATATTTTCAAAAAAAATTAAAAATTAAAATATATTAAATTATTTGTCTACAAAATTTAATAAAAAACATTAAAATTAGAAATTATAGAAAATTATATTTTTTTATGAACTTTCATGTAAATATTATTTACTTTAATATTGAGAATTCAATTTGTTAAAAGAATATATATATCTCAAGGATAATTTAGTAAAACATACCCCTCCGTCCCATAAAAAAATGTCTCTTATTTACATTTTAAATGTCAAAATTTTTAAACTTTGACTATGATTATTTCAAATATTTTAAATAATTATTTTTTTATAAAATATATATTTAAAAAGCTTTTTAAAATATATTTGTACATATTTTTAACAATAATAAATTTTAATTGATAATTAGTCAAAGTTTAAAAAATTGATGCAAAAAAGTCAATACTGGACAAATTTTGTAGGACAAAGGGAGTACATTTTTTCTATCTTATATTCTTTCAATCCAACACTATAAGCTTACATTCTTACCAAACAAATCAAAAAAATGTAATACAAAATTTCCAATAATATGTTAAGTAATATAACATTCCACCAATAGGGGTTGATTCAAGTGGTAATAAACTTGATATCGTTTATGCAAGGTCTTGAGTTCGAGTCCTTGTGTATGTAGAAAATCTCTGCTGGAAAACTCACTCACCAAAACCATGTGTGTGACGCGTGCCGGCTTGGATTAGTTAAGACAAAGTCTTGAAATGAAGAAGACAAAAAAAAAATAATGTAACATTCTGATAATCTTATTTCCAAAAATAATCTTATATTCTATCGGTGTTTCTCCCGAAATATCACCATAACCCTATATATTTCCCTATCAGACACTGTTCAAACTATATTTATAGATCTAACACTCTTTGCAGGAAGATGCGCCCCCTGCACCGCGCTTTACGACATGTGGTCGAAGGCGCGCCCCCGGGGGCGCGCCTTACTAAATGTGTAAAAAACTCGAGTGTTAGTTTTGTAAATATTTTTAAACGGGTGCCAAATACGTCATTAATTTCTATTATAGTGACATTTGTGTAAAAACGTCAGTATTTTGAATTGTGCATACAACCCACACCGCACGGTTCCATTCCAGGTTGTGAACTGGCTAAGGTTTTAATGAAGTGGGCAGTATGTGTAGTGGTTGAGTTTATTAGTATTTTAGTGTCACAAGTTTATTTTTTATAATAATAATTTTTTTATAATTTTAAAAATTATAAATTTAATATATTTTGAAAAAAATATTTTATTTTAAAATTAATTGTTTAAAAATATTAAAAATATTAAAATAAATTTTTAATTACAATTAAGGGATTAAATGAATTATTATTCATTAATTTTTATTTTTTTAACAACAGTTAATAATGTTTATTCATTTTTAATAAAATTATTTTGATTTTTTCATTAAAATTACATAATACGTATAATCTAGTATAAGAAAACTTTGAAGGTAAATATTTTAAAATATGAATAATTTTATAAAATTTTATAACTACTATTTCTTTTACATCATGATGATGATGATGATAAATATTTTATAATTTAAAAAATTATAAATTCCATATATTTTTGAAAAAATTATTACCTTTTAAAATTAATTGTTTAAAAATATAAAAAATATTAAAATAAACTTTTAATTACAATTGAGTGATCAAATGAATTATTATTCACTAATTTTTTCAAAATATATGAAATTTATAATTTTTAAAATTATAAAAATTTATTATTATAAAAAATAAACTCGTAACACTAAAATACTAATAAATTCAACTACTATACACATTGCCCACTTCATTAACTTGTGACAAGACCCTATCCAGAATGTCACTATAATAGAAATTAATGACATATTTAGCACCCGTTTAAAAATATTTATAAAACTAGCACCTGAGTTTTTTACACATTTGATAAGGTGCTCTCCCCGCCTTCGACCACGTGGCGTAAAGCGTGGTGCAGGGTGCACGCTTTCCTGTAAAGGATGTTAGATCGAAAAATATAGTCTGAACGATATCTGACAGGAAAATATATAGGGTTAGGGTGATATTTCGGAAAATACGCCTATTCTATCGGCCAAAGTAAATTAAGAGGGAAAATGAAGGTAGTGGGTGGATAATATTTTGTATAATTCCAAAGTGAGAGGCAGCACAACACACCCCATATTGTTCACTGCCCATTTTGTTTCAATAAGATAACCAAATCAGGAGAAAGGTAAGTGAGGCACACTACTCATCCAGTTTCACAAGCACCTATTTAATCTATTCATAAGTTAGGTCAATGCACGTTAAATAGTGTGAGAAGCTGCCTTTTTCTTCTTAATTGTTTATTAACCTCACTTTTAGGGTTGTTAATATTTAGTTCGACTAGAGTGATTATCAAGGGGCGGTAAAAACAAGGGTAAAACTACGTATTTAGTATTTAAACTATTAATTTTAGTCGTTTTAATACCTAAACTTTCATTATTTTTCAAAATCATACCTAACATTTACTTTTCATTTCATTTCATTACGACACCGTTAAAAACTTAACACGTTTATTATTTAAAATATCAGTTTTGGTTCGTTTTAGTACCTAATCTTTTAAATTTTTTAACTTAACTTTCAATTTTAAACGGGGTACTAAAATAAAACAAACATTAAAGTTTTTAATGGCAGATACTAAAATGAAACAAAAACTAATCTTTAGATATGATTTTAAAAAAAATGAAAGTTTAAGTACTAAAATAGATCAAAACTAATAGTTTATGTATTAACACGAAATTTACCGTGAAAATTATATTTATTAAAAAATTTAAACTTTTAGATTTAATTTCACACCTATTAGATTTTATAATTTGTATTCCTGTTTTTTTATTATCTTTTTAGAAATGATTCTAAGGATATAATTTATTTATATAATTTACTCAATAAAACCTAAATTTGACAGCTAAGCTCAATACATTAAACTGAAAACCAATTGATCATGCGGTTAAGAATATTAGTTGAATTCACACGAATACATATATAAGATTTTATGTCGGAGGATGTACAATATTTAAAATTTATAAAATTTTAATATAAAAGTAAATTTTTAATAAAAATTTATAAAATATATAATAATTTTAAATTTTTAACGAGGCTCCTCTTACCTCTTATGGTTAATTTTGTTGTTGTTGATAATCAAAGTATGTTTGAATAAAATCAACATGAATTGGTTCAAGTGGTAAGCAATTTGATATCGTTTAAGTAAGGTCTCAAGTTTGAGTCATTGTGTATGCAAAAAAAAACTTTGTTGGGAGACTCACTCACTATAACTATACGATGTGGGCCGATCTAAATTAATCAAGATAAAGACTTGAAACCGAAAGGATACCAAAAGAAAAAAAGTATGTTTGAATAAACAATAGAATTTAGTTAACATGGTAATTTAATGAGAAGTGGCGGGTAAAGCTGGAAGTATAAGTAACAGTAATATATGGGAAGCTTTGGTTATTATTGTAGTAAAAATGGGAATGGCGACACCCACGTTGTTTCATCGTCACCCGTCACCAACCTCATTAGCTATTTCTATCCCTTCTCTTTTTCTATTACTCACTTCAACCTCAAACAAACGCCCTCTGCATTTCCACTTCAATTCCATGTCAACAAACAAGAAGAAGACCATAACAGCAGCAGCAGCAACAGCAGCAACAACAAAGACCAAATGCCAATCGCCATGCAAATCCTCAGGACCACCCTGTTCCTCCTCTTATTCCTCCTCGTTTCCGCCATTTCCGCATCTGGGTTCGGATCCATGGGTCCCATCTCCGCCGCATTCGGCGAAGACGGGTTCTTTTGCGCCATTGACGCCGGTGGGAAACAGGAGGTTATATGTTGGAGCAAAAACAACAGCTCTCCTTCTTTGTCCTCTTCTTCTTCTACTACTACTACTTCCCCTTCGTCTGCTTCAACTTCACTAGCATCATTGGAATCTGCTTCTCAAGTTCCTCCCATGGCGGCTTTATCAGGCGGCGAAGGTTTCTTATGTGGCATATTAGCAAACACTTCTCAAGCTTTCTGTTGGAGCTTAATGTCGTCAGGTACGGATCTTGTTCCTTCGATTTATACTACCACAGCATATTCTCACATAGCTTCTGGAAAGAATCATGTTTGTGGAATCAAAGGGGCTTATTATTCTGATCATGGATCTGGTACCGTTGATTGTTGGGAAATTGTAAAAGGCTCTAATGACACTGTAAGTTCAAAACTGAGTTCTCTGTTTTATAATCAGAGTATTAATAACCTTGCTTTCAATAAGATTGTTTCCGGTGAAGGGTTTAGTTGTGGTGGGATCAGAGAAGGAGGGCTTGTGTGTTGGGGACCAACCGCTGCTCTTTTAGGGGTTTCGAATGTTTCGGAGAGTTTCGTAGTTCTAGCTTCTGCTAAAGGTTCTATCTGTGGAATCATGGATTCGACTCGTGAAGTGATATGCTGGGGTGATTCCGATTCATTTTCCGATACTCCTATCGGTCTCCGTTTCATATCATTGACGGCCGGTGCTTATCATTTCTGCGGGATTCGAGAAGATAATCACGGGGTTGAATGTTGGGGCAGCTTCAATTATTCTTCGGTACCGAAGCATTCCGGGTTTATGGCACTTGCTTCATCGGACTTCACTACTTGTGGCATAAGGGAGGATGATTTGGTTTTAGACTGTTGGTCCCGAAATCCCACTTTACATCCTGATTATAATCCTCCTCTGGAATTATGCAGCCCCGGTCTTTGTCGTTCGACTTCGTGCCTCGAAGGGGAGTTTGCTTTCAATGCAAGTAACCTAAACGAGCCAGATTTGACAAGCTTGTGTGTTAGTAAGGATTTGCAGATTTGTTCACCTTGTGCATCGAATTGCTCTGCAGGTTTCTTCTTGTCTAGTCCATGCACTAAGAATGCGGACCGAATATGCACTGCTTGCTCTCTTTGCCAAAACAGTTCTTGTTGGGATGTCTGTGGGCTCCCATCATCTCCAGAGAAACACTGGCATCATATGATTAGACTTGTGATCATAGTTGGTTCTTGTGCTTTTGGTTTGTTGCTGATATTGCTTAGCTGGTGTTATCTCCCACGTATGTTTACGACGGAAACCGAAGGGAAAACGAAACAGTTCAAGTCTTGCATAGGCAAACCGAACCAATTGGATGGTGATGCCGCTGTATTCTCTCCTGTTGCAGTCTCTCCTTGTCCCGGAACAGCTCAAATTTTCCGGCTTTCCGAGTTAAAAGATGCCACCAATGGGTTCAAGGAGTTCAATGAGCTTGGTAGGGGAAGTTATGGTTTCGTTTACAAGGCGGTGCTAGCAGATGGGAGGCAAGTTGCCGTCAAGAGGGCGAATGCTGCCACAATAATCCACACCAACAGTCGTGAGTTCGAAATGGAACTCGAAATCCTTTGCAATGTGAGACACTGCAATATTGTGAATTTGCTAGGTTACTGTTCCGAGATGGGGGAAAGGCTGCTTGTCTATGAATATATGCCCCATGGTACACTTCACGATCACCTTCATGGAGGGCTTTCTCCTTTGAGTTGGAGCCTTCGTCTGAAGATTTCGTTGCAGGCTGCGAGGGGACTCGAGTACCTTCATATGGAAGTTGTACCTCCAATTGTCCACCGTGACATCAAGACTTCAAACATTCTTTTGGATTCAGATTGGGGAGCACGAATTGCAGATTTTGGACTTGTTACATCAAGCGAGAGGGATCTCGATCTTAATGGAGACATGAAAAGTGGTGTGTACAGCTTCGGGATCGTTTTGTTGGAGATTTTTAGTGGAAGGAAAGCTTATGATAGAGATCATACACCTGCAAGCATAGTTGATTGGGCAGTTCCCTTAATAAAACAGGGCAAGGCAGCTGCCATTATCGATTGTTACATCGCGCTCCCGAGAAACATCGAGCCTCTGCTTAAATTGGCGGATATAGCTGAGCTGGCCCTCAGAGATCCTAGTGAGCGTCCTACTATATCCGATATGGTAATATTGTTGCAGCAAATCGTGAAGGATGGACCGATCTTATGATCTTTGCCCCCTATTTTATTTTGAACAGATTAGTAAAACGCACAGGTATTTGGCAACTGTAAATCAATTTCTTGTACATGAGAATAAGAAGCAATGTATTACTTAAATATCCACAAAGTGAAGAAGACTATTTTTTTTCTTAATAAGAGTGCTGGATGATGAACTTAGTTTTCTTGGATGATCCGATCCGATCGATGTCATCGTTGATCGATGATTCATATTTGTTCGGCTCTCATCGATTATACAGTTGCTGCATATTCCATGTCAAATTTACCCAGACATATGATCTCAATGTTAAGATATAGTAAGATATGATGATCACAGTGACACAATCCAATTTATGAACACTTCTATTTTAAGTAATAAAATTGAAATTCTGATTACAATATTATTTCAATTCTTGAATTGAGATTTCATTTCCTTTTTTATTAGATTTTTTTTATTATGATATTATTTCAATTGATTCCTTTCCTTTCCAGAATAGATTTGCTGTCTACGTGATAAGATTAACCTTATTTAAAGCCACTGATACAATATATAATAAACGTTAAGCATGATTTTCCCCCAGAACCCCATAAGTATCTCTTTAACGAATCCGAAACTCACTTTCCTAGGAAATTCCGAGTTCGACTGAGGAGAATCTGGAGTCCGAGGGGAGTCCAAGCACAAAGGGTCGAGTCAACTCTTGGCACAACTCACTTGTGACATCAAAACACAACGATTCTTGTTTTCATGTTCCAAAGATTTTCTTCTTCCATTCTGAAAATAATTGAAGTTTTTGCAACCTTTTTAGTCAACTTGTCACTAACTTATACTATATATATATAATTATCAGGTGTTCCTATGGGAAGTTTTCTTCACAAGCACTGAGAAAGATGATAGGCTGTCCCTGACATGGCGATTTCTAGTAGCAGCTATCAAAACAACAATTGGGGGGGAGAACTCGGTTCATCAATCATGGAACCAAATTGGAGAATTTGGAACCATATTCCTTTTGAGACTGTTCCTTGTGGTGGACATTAGGCCCCACTGTATACCCAATGGGTAGGGAAAGCTGCAGAGAAGAAGATGGGACAAAGGTTTTCTAAACCAGGTGTATAGGCATGGGAATCTATGCCATCCAAGCACTTGCAGACAAATCAGTTTCAGAATTGCAAATAAGCCTTTGCTTTATGATCTTGAAAAGAGAGAAGAAGAGAAAACACACCAAACAATAAAGGCCTTAGAGAAGTACCCACTTTTTCCCACCATCTTTTTCTTTTTTCTCTCCAACCAAACAGCTTCATTCTTACTCTTCACAAACCCAGTCGTTAAATGGGGTTTTTCAGAGACAAAAGTAGGAAAAGGTGGCCTTTTGGGGTAGAAAATTACATGGCTTGAGCATGTGTTTAGAGCTATATATTCTAAACTGACAACTCAAAAGCAAGAGCCAAGTCACCTTGAAGCCCAGCTTGATTATGACTGATTACATGTTCATCCAACATGTCACCCTCTTTCTTTCCTTATTTCTTTTCTTCACTGTATATACATCTCCTTTGCCTCCTTTCCATAGTGCATTTTTGTAAACCTCAACAGTTTTCAAGTATGTGTGTATGCATATCCATGTCTGCATGCCATGTGGTGCTTCTTTACTGTCATATATGTTATGCATCTAATCGTTTTCATATCCATGTATCATTATGAAATGCCTATTTTGCATGCCTGGCTCCCTGTATGCCATTCGCAAAGCCTATCAAGAGTCTGGTGGTCTCCGCGGATGGCATGCGAGGAGTCATGCAGGCATACTGCTACCTTCATCAGGGAAGATGGACGGTGTGTTCCAATCCAATTTCTAACAAAAAAGCTAAAGGATACAGGTAAAAATATCTTCTGGGAACTCTTGTATTAAGTCTTTATTTTTTGCTTATGGCCCTTTTTTTCTTTTACTCACAGCTTATTGTGCAGCAGGGAGAGTTTTGATGTTTCAATCTCTAGCAAACTGTAGTATGTTTATTTTGATATGAAAAAAAAAAATGAAAAATTACTATGGGAAAGTGCTACATCTCTCTGTATGTTTTTCCTATTTTTTACAATGTTTTCAGGACTATATTTGAACAGTTTCGGTGTCGTCGATGAAATAGAGGCTGCAAGGTCAGGAACATGAACTAAGGGGGCTTGGGGTGCTTTCCAGATTTGAAGAGTAGAGGCTCCGAAACGTTGTCTTTTGTCCCAGCTTGATATTCATCAGATCAACAACAAGACCGGGTTGTGAAATCTGGACTCCTTCCATGTCTACATCATTAGTCAGCATTTTCAGGGCCATCGACATCTCTGGTCGGAACCGAGCTGTTTCTTGAACGCAAAGGAGACCAACCTTGATGAATCGAACCGCGTCTTCTTTGGGGTAGTTCATACCTAGTATAGGATCCACCAAATGCAGGATCCGGTTAGCCCTGTATAGCTCCCATGCCTGCATGTTTTCCACACATGATAAAGTACACAAGTTAGTAATCTAATCGGAAAATTTATCGCAATGTTAGATTTCCGCCATTGATACCTTCTGAACAAGGTAATGTTCACCGTGCTCTAAGTCGAAATCGACAACTGTCTGGCCGCTGATAATTTCCAAAAGTAGGACCCCGAAACTGTAAACATCTGTTTTTCTAGTTAAACGTCCGCTGAAGGCATATTCCGGGGCGAGATAGCCTCTATCTCATTTGACATTGCAACAAATTTCATTAGCCACGGTTACTTCAACGACCACAAATTCAATCACACATTGAGAAATATTTATCAAGCCTACGGTAAAAAACCCAGCAATTCTCACTTACAATGTGCCTGCAACATGCGTGCTAATATGAGAAACATCGTTCCTCAGAACTCTCGAAAGACCGAAATCCGAAACTTTCGGTACTAAATTCTGATTCAAAAGTATGTTGCTAGCTTTAATATCCCTGTGCACAATGTGCGGCCTAACTTCGTCGTGAAGATATGCAAGCCCCCGAGCAACTCCGAGTGAAATCTCTTGCCTTGCCTCCCAACCGAGTTTGATCCTGTTTTGCTCTCTACCTATTAATACAGAATGAACAGCAGCCAAAACTGTATGATATAAATCTACTGCTTCCGTACACTATCCGATCAATTTCGAGTATCCCGCGATGTTTTGATTTACAGAGAATATCAAACTTATAAACAAGCTTACCTAGTAACACCTGCGCCAGGCTATTATTTTCCATGTAATTGTAAACCAAGAACCTTTTAGTTCCATCAACACAGCATCCCTTAAGTGTAACAAGGTTTTCATGTTTGAGGTTTGTAAGTGTAGAAATTTCAGACACGAACTCCCTTTCCCCACGCATCGATTCGAGTTCGACCGAAAGCATTTTTACAGCTACAACAGAACCGTTTGCAAGGAAGCCCTGCAAAGATGAACCCAGAATTTGTTATGGACTTTAGTTTCATGAAGAAAAAAAGGCTAACCATGGTCAAAGAGTTTTAACCTTGTAGACGCAACCGAAGGCACCTTTTCCGATCTTGTTTGAAGCAGAGAATCCACGAGTGGCAAGCCTTAGCTCACGGTAAGAGAAGACTGTAAAATTCTCATCATTTTCTCCTTGAGGTTCTGCATTGAAAGAATCAAAGAGAAGAAAGCAAATAACGTTGAATAAACAAAGATTCAATCCTGGAAACACCAAAACCCTTCGCATCAAAACATGGTCAAAGGTACAAGAAAGAGCCAAAAAAAAAATAAATCCAAGTTCATGTTATTTACCCTGTTTGTTCACGTCGATTATGGATGTTTCTGATGGCTGGGGAAAACAATACGAGAAACAGCAACAGAATTTCATGTCTCTGGGTTTGTCTGGAAACTGGAAACCTCAAATTACCCTTTTTTCCTGGGATTGATGTTTGGTAGAGACACAGAAAAGAGAACATAACATGCCTCTGGATTTTGACTTCATAAAAACCAGGACTCCAGACTCATTCACTTCTCCAGCAAATACATAGATCAAATCCCAAAAAAAGGAAATATTTTTATCAATCTGATTGGTTGAATGATGACGGTAAAACAAAAAGTTAATAGAATCAGTTGAGATATAGATTACAGTTGACCTTTGTTTAAGTCTCATTTTATACGTACAAAAAGGTAAGTTGAAATTGTAACCAAAAAAAAAATTAAAGTTGAAACAGGAAAGAAGAACCATCTGAATCAACCTGCCAATATGGACTTCATATTCCAATTATAATGTTGGATTTACTGGAAACCATTTTAGTGGAAAAATGGCTTCATCTAATTTCTGTGGTAAAATGAGTGCAATAATTCAGACGGATAAGTTATTAAAAGTGTTTATAATTCAGACTGTGACCCAATTTTTAAGTGTGTTCGGGACGGTCGCATAATTTTATATTAGAGTGTGACCTTCTAAAACTTTTGAAAGGAATAAATTTATAAAATTTCATGGACGAAAATATATATTCAATAGAAAATACACATGCACGAACCAATTTATCTCCATAGTTTAAAGAATTATTGTTGTTCATAGAGGTCACAAGATCGAGCACCAACTGCCACAACAGGGTGATTGAGTGTTCATTGTCAAATGGTTGAGAGTATTTAGAACAAATACTACTTTATAACCACATTAACTTAATAAAAAATAGAAAATACATAAAAAAAATTAAAATGTATAGTAATCTTAAATTTTCAAGGGACAATTTCCCTCACCTGCCCCCATTCGGTCCATCCCTGGGTGTCTCTACTGTTAAGAATTGATTCTGATGTTTTATCTTGATTAATTCGGACTGACTTACGTCGTACACTTGGCCTTGATGAGTGAGTCTTCCATCAGAAATTTTCTGCATACACAAAGACTCGAACTCAATACCTTACTTAAACGATATCAAATTATTTACTATTTGAACCAACTCCCGTTGATTTTTATCATGTATTTATGATATGTATGATATGCATTTTTAACAGTGTATCTGCCGAAGATATTTTGACACGATAAAATATATTATTAAAAATTTTATTTTTCCGTTTCTAGCCAATTTAACTCAAAAACTGTATCTTTAGACTTAATTTTAACATATATTTTTACTTATTTTTAAATAATAATAATAATAATTTTCCATTATAAATAAAAAAAGGAAAGAAACGTAACATATACTACTTCAGAGTAAAGCCAAATTAACCTTCAACATTGCCCTAATAAAGTCTTAATTATAAACCAAATTCACATTATTAAACCATTTTAGCCAAATCTAAAATCTCCCAAACAAAACCCAAATAAAGTATCAAAAAATGTAATCTTTTCGATTCCATCTTTTAACTTTTGGGTAAAATTTAAGAATGGTTATTAAACTACCAAAAAATTATATTTTAGACACTTAACTTTTAAAAATTATAAAATAAATAATTAAACTCTAAATTTTGTTGCTAATAGGAACCACACCGTCAGTTTTTGTTAATAGGTGACATGACACATTAAAATTAATAGATAATATCTTATTTATTTTCAATTGTAGCTAAAAGTTTATTTTTTTATATTTTTCTAATATCTCTTAGTAATTATTCTAAAAAATACAAGAAAAATTTTAAAATATATGAAGATTTATACTTTATTTTAAAAAAAAAATACTTTTTTTTTAAATTGTGATTTGAAAAAAAAAATTAAAATCATAAAATTTTAATAAAATCCTTCGTTATAAATAAATAACTAATATAAATTTAGACAATATCACTTTTATTCTCATATTTTTTATTAAACTAAACCATCCGGCATCCACTACTAATTAAAGTAATAATTTTCAACTGTAAGGGCCTTACATTAGTTTAAACTTACATTTTTTTTGAGTTGTAATGAAGGGTTTTATTAAAATTTTATGATTTGTAAAATATTTTCTTAAAATTATAATTTTTGAAAAATTATTTTATGATTTTAAAATAAGTTATGAATTTTCATATATTTTTTAAAAAATATTTTTTATGAATCTAGGGTGATTATAAGTAACAATATCTGCTCTAAAGACTCTCAAAAATTTGACAATGGACGCTCAAATACCCTACAATCGCTGGTGCTAGAACCCGAAACCTTTAGGGATAATAACTATCCTCTTAACCATTGAGGTCGCTTAGTTCATGTCTTTTAATCTTTTTATTTTTTAGAAATGTTGTAAAAGTATTAAAATTAAATCTTAGTTACAATTGATGGAACATATAAGATAATCCACTAATTTTAATGTGCCACGTGATTCTTTAAATAAGAATTAATGGTGTGGTGTTCATTTTATAATAAAATTAGAACTTTAATATATAATTTATAGCTTTTAAAAATTTAATGTCTAAAAAATTATTTTGAAATAATTTAGTGATTTTTTTTGACAATTCTAAATTTAATCTTAATCTTACTCAGGGACGGAGTGCCATTGGGGCCAGGGGCCTCGACCCCTGCTGTGTCATAAAATTAATTTTTACCTTAGCATAAGAATCACGATCATCTTAGATATTTTCAGGGTCTTAACCGAAAATTCAAAAATAGATCTTTATAAAATAAAAGTATATCCTATTACTTTGAACAATTAATTTAATATTGCACGAATAAATCATAGAAAAATAATTAAATTTTGTCGAACATTATTTTCATTTTTTTATTAATAAAACACCTTAAATACAAGTAAGTGAATGAATTAAAAAAATGGTTGAAATTTATTTTGAAATAGTTGTTTAGAAGTTATACATCAATGCTTCTTTATTTTGGTAAAGATTACTCTATTACTGATTGCTTTGTTGGTGAAAGTAACAATCGGTGAACACAGCAGGAGGCTATACTCTCTTAGAGATGGTGGAACTTCATGCTCTTTTTCATGTATATTAACATATGGTCTAATTATTTACCTTTCGTCTTGTTTAATAAACAATTTATACTTCCACATGGCATTTGACATAAGTTCCTTATGAAAATGAATGATTTCAAAATTGTAGTTTGTTTCATATTTTGCCTCTTCAATTTCTTTGACGATGCTTGCTTGTGCTACATATTACTGTCCCTGTTTATCAACTTGTTATCCCTTAAAAGTTTACAGCATACTTTAAATTTGAAATCTTATTTTCTCTACTATCTTAATCTTAATGTTTTTTGTATTCTTCTAACTTGTCTTCGTAATGGATAGGTTATTGTCCTCTCTTACAGATTGGAAGTTCAATATCACAAAGGTTAATTATATGCAAATTGGTATATTTTCTTTTGGGAACCAAGGAGGGACTGAACTTTTATATATTCGTTCGGTTACTATTTTCATGACTGGATGAGGAGGCCTCATTCTTCTGCTGTTACTGTGACTTCACAAACTTTTTATCCATTCTTGGTGAAGTGATTACCATTTTCATCCCTCACGTCTGCCGAGTTATAAATCAATTTTGAGTGATGTCCTGACCTGCAATCTTGCTTCTAGTGCTTCCTCTAGCCTTGGCCTGAGGTACTATTGCCTTGGAGTAGCGGGTTAGTGCTGGCAACCAATTTAAAGTATGTTTTTAATTATAATCTAGCCTCCTCTATCTTGCCTTTACTTATTCTTGCCCCAAAGTATGAAGGATGCTCTCTCCAAATTTATGGAATGGGGAGCAATGTATAAGAATATAATTACAAGAGGCGGGAGTACGGCTGACATGCCAGTTTATAAGAAGACCATAGTTATGCCTTTGGTATTAAGGTTGTCTACTTCCTGTGCAAAAGCATACAGCGAAAAGCTCCCTAATTCTTTTGTTGCAGCTCATGTTGGCTCACTCCTAACACATGACTGCTGATCTTGATACGCTACTGATGTAGTGGGCCAAAGTAGAAAGTTTTTTTGTAGTTGCTGAAATTCTAGTCTAGATGGCCCTTTCACGTATCAATTTGTGCTTGTGCCCGTGCCTGTGCTTGTGTAGTGGATGACCTTAACTATGCCAGAATTTCCTGCTTGATGCATTTATAAATTTTGCTTGTATATTTTTACTGTTAATTGATTTCAAAATATTGAAATTTATAAGGTCGTGTGAATATTCTGGTTCTTTGAAGTGCATGTCACTCTATCCTTTTTAGGTTTTACTAGCATGGCAAAACCTTCTTCTCTTATCAATGGATTAAACAGTTCTGGGTAGGAGCACAATGAGGGTGGCTTTATAGCCAATATTTCTCTACCCAGTGGCAACTAATTTATAGGATTCAACTGAAGAATGCAATTCTTAGTGTTGCATTTTTTTTCATTTTGCTGCAGATATATGAGATCCAAAACATGATAGTATTTGTGCCAAACTTGTGGCACTTCTTGATAAGCAATGAAATGCTGAATAGTCAGTGTGTTTTGCTTGTAAAAGGGCCATGTAGACTGAATGCATCCTTTGTTTCAATTATCTACCGTTATTGGAAATTAAATGTTCTTAATAAATCTATTCTCTTCATATTTGAATTTTTTTTCCTTTTACCGGTTCTCTTCTTCTGAGACATTTATTTTTTGCTATTAAGTGACTTTCTTATGGGGCATAGACATGAGAATGAACATGAGCAGGGCCGGAATCATATGCATGCTGAATAACTTCATGCAAATCTAGGTATTGTTGACAGAAAATGTCTATTGATGCAGTGCGTTATTCCTCCCACTGGATGCCAAGTAGTTTTGCAACCTCAAGCCACAGTGTTGAAGCTCCACACTACCAACCTGACACTTCATGTTCATCTCATGATCTTTTTCAGCATCCATCGGCGCCTGGAACATTTGCTCCAGCGCCTGGAACATTTGCTCCAGCCCCTGAGAACTACATGCATCGTGCATGATCTTCCAATTATGATAGGCATACTTTCCATGGAGTTGAGGGTGATTTTGTTGCTCTCTCAATGGGCAGTATAAGAGGACCTCACAAGAGAAAAAGCCCGAGTGTTCCTTCAGTCTGTGAGAGGGGTGGTTCAAGCAGATATGCTGGTGCTGGAAGTTCATCTGATATTCTTCTACCTTCTGGCTTTTGGCAACGGAAACCTAACATAGAAGTCCTGCTCTTCCTCAGGGTTTCCGTGGCAACTCTGCACAATCTGTAAGGGGTATTCGCACAAACTATTCTTAGAGATCTTGCCCAACTTTCAGGGCTTCTTCCAGCAGCATGCGCTTAGGGCATGCAGCACCCTCGGAAGAGGGGATGCAGATTGTTTCTGAAAGTTATCCATCCAGGCACCCTCAATCGTTATATGCTGTAACATTGCGTAATAATGAGCGGGATGGGATGTCAAGGATATATCATGATAGACATCGATCTCTAGCTGATGATGCAGCTTTCCATGGTCGCTTTTCATCTGAGGTACTTACCACTTACGAAGGAATTATGTTCTAGCATATTAGCACTTGAGGTGGACTTACATGTCCTCTTATCAGTAGATTGGAAACCCCTTGGACATAGTGTTAGGTATGGCTCATAAATATACCAGTAAAGAGGACAGGAGATGGAGCGGAGTGAGCGAAGCGAACGCAGCGAACATCAACTGTCCTTACAAAGAAAGTCTCGTTGTGGGGTTACGAATTATGTGGGTTGGGGGTGCGGGGGCGCATCCCTCGCGGTACGGTACATGGTTAATTTTGTAATTATGTACCAGGGTTTTCTATTATAAATAGAGATGTAACCTAGACCTAAAATATCATTTGAATAAAAACTTCTAGCGCCGCCTAGGCACCGAGGACGTAAGCACATTGCCGAACCTCGTAAAATTCTCGTGTTCTTTTGTCTTCTTTACCCGTTTTCGTCAACAATTGGTATCAGATGTCAGGAGCAAAATTCGAAGTCGCGAAATTCGATGGTCAGGTAACTTCGGATTATGGCAAACGAGGGTGAATGATCTATTGGCGCAGCAAGGGATCTTGAAGGCTTTGCGATCTACAAAGCCGGCGTCGATGGATGAGGAAGATTGGGAAGAATTGCAGCAGCGAGCGGCAGGAACCATACGATTATGCTTGGCGGACGAGGTCATGTATCACGTCATGCATCTATCGTCTCCAGACGAAATTTGGAGGAAGTTGGAAAGTCAGTTTATGTCCAAATCCTTAACGACAAAACTGTATCTGAAGCAGCGGCTGTATGGGCTGAAGATGCAGGACGATCACGATTTGGCGCAACACGTGAATGTCTTCAATCAAATCGTTTCTGATCTGGCTCGGCTTGATGTGAAAATTGAGGATGAAGACAGAGCGATGATTCTGTTGTGTTCGTTGCCTCCCTCTTACGAACACATGGTGACTACTCTTACATATGGGAAAGAGACTATCAATGTGAGGAGATTACTGCAGCCTTGTTGGCTCACAACCAGCGGAAGCAGAATGCAGGGGAAAGCTCTCAAGCCGATAGCTTATATGTCAAGGGTAATCGAGATCGTGGACGGAAGCCAGGGTCCGGGAAGCGGAATTCCAGATCCAAATCCAGGGATAAGAAGACGATTCACTGTTACAAGTGCAAGGAGGCGGGACATATGAAGCGAGACTGTCCGAAGTTGAAAAAGCAGACTGATGAGAAGCGTGATGGCTCATCCAAGTCTGTGAACGTGGTCGAGGATGATAATTCTGATTGCAGTGAGGGTGATATGCTTTCTATTTCAACGACACAATTGACGGATGCTTGGATTCTTGATTCTGGATGTTCTTATCACATCACGCCAAATAGGGAATGGTTTTCGACATACAGGCCGGTTAATTCTGGTTCGGTTTATTTGGGTGATGATCGATGTTGCAATATTGTTGGTATTGGTGATGTCAGAATTAAGATGCACGATGGCTCCGTTCGGACATTGAGTGGTGTTCGACATATCCCAGACTTGAAGAAGAATTTGATTTCCTTGGGCACTTTGCACAAGAATGGTTTTATCCCTAAGGCTGACGAGGATAGGGAAACCATTCGGATTGTTAAAGGAGCATTGACTGTGATGAAAGGCAAGATGACTGCAGGGAATATCTACAGATTGTTAGGGAGTACCGTTGCAGGTGGAGTTCACTCTGTTGAGTCCTGTGATGATACGACAAAATTGTGGCATATGCGCCTTGCTCATCTTAGTGAACGTGGTATGGCAGAATTACACAAGAGAAAATTGTTGCATGGTGTCAAAAGCTGTAAGCTCGACTTTTGCAAGTATTGTGTTCTTGGTAAACAGACTAAAGTCCGTTTCAAGACTGCGAAGCACACAACTCAAGGGATTCTTGATTATGTGCATTCTGATGTATGGGGGCCTTCCACGACATCGTCTTTGGGTGGATCTAGGTACCATGTTACTTTTATTGATGATTTTTCACGGAAAGTTTGGGTGTATTTTTTGAAACAGAAATCTGAAGTTTTTGAGAAGTTCAAGCTGTGGAAAGCTGAGGTAGAAAACCAAACAGGACGAAAAATCAAGTGTTTGCGGTCTGACAATGGTACGGAGTACACAGATTCACAGTTCCTACAATTCTGTAAGGAGCATGGGATTCAGAGGCATTTTACAGTGCGCAAGACACCACAACAGAATGGTGTTGCGGAACGAATGAACAGGTCGTTGAATGAAAGAGCCAGATGTTTGCGGTTGAATGCGGGGCTTCCCAAACACTTCTGGGCTGAGGCTGTTAACATGGCGTGTTACCTTATCAACAGATCGCCAAGGGCATCGCTGGCTGGGAAAGTTGCAGAAGAGGTATGGACTGGTCATGATGTTAGTTTTGATAACTTACGGATTTTTGGTTGTCCTGCTTATGTGCATGTACCTGCTGATGAGAGATCCAAACTTGATGCAAAATCGAATGAGTTCATTTTTCTGGGTTACAAGAAAGGTGTCAAAGGATTCAAGTTATGGGATCCAGTTGCGAAGAAAGTTATGATTAGTAGAGATGTCGTTTTTGATGAACAATCCATGTTGCAGCAGAAGCAAGACACGACAGTGGTGGATTTCGAGCAGTTTCCAGTTGAGAAACCAGAAACTTCTCAACCGACTTCTGGTGGTTCCACTACGGATGATTTGCAGGATTATAGTCTCGCCAGAGACAGGGTGAGACGGACGAATATAAAGCCTCCGAACAGATTGGGTTTTGAAGACTTGGTATCTTTTGCACTTATTGTTAGTAGTGATGATCCGGTTACTTTTCATGATGCCGTTACTAGTCAGGAAAACGACAAGTGGATGGCAGCCATGGTTGAGGAGATGGAGTCTTTGAATCACAATCGCACATGGGAGTTAGTTCCCCTTCCTGAGGGTAAGAAGCCGATTGGTTGCAAATGGGTGTATAAGAAGAAACCAGTAGTAACAGAAAAAGAGGGGGAGAAGTTCAAGGCTCGTTTGGTAGCGAAGGGTTTTTCACAGCAGAAAGGAGTTGATTATGATGAAATCTTTTCTCCTGTGGTCAGGCACACTTCAATCCGAGCAGTACTTGCATTGGTGGCTAGTTGGGATTTGCATTTAGAGCAGATGGATGTTAAAACTGCTTTTTTGCATGGTGATTTAGAGGAGCAGATCTACATGCGGCAACCTGAAGGTTTCACTCAACCTGGAAACGAGCATTTAGTTTGCAGATTGAAGAAATCTTTGTACGGGTTGAAACAGTCTCCGAGACAGTGGTATAAACGGTTTGACTCCTATATGATCAAGATTGGCTACAACCGATGTGAGTATGATTGTTGTGTCTATGTTAAGAGCCTTGATGATGGTTCTTTTATTTTTCTATTACTGTATGTTGATGATATGTTGATTGCTGCGAAGAACATGGATGATGTTATCGGTTTGAAAACTTTATTGAGTCAGGAATTTGATATGAAAGATTTAGGTGCTGCAAAGAAATTCTTGGAATGGAAATTTGCAGGGACAGAGACTCAAGGAAACTGCGGCTATCTCAACGGGGTTATGTTGAGAAAATGCTAGAAAGGTTTGCGATGAGCAGCGCAAAACCAGTTAGCACTCCATTGGCGAATCACTTTAAGCTCTCATCAGAACAGTGCCCCAAAACAGATAAGGAAGCTGAAGATATGGCAAAGGTTCCGTATTCTAATGCTGTTGGCTGCTTGATGTATGCGATGGTATGTACTCGTCCTGATTTAGCTCATGCTGTTAGTCAAGTTTGTAAGTACATGTCTAAACCTGGTAAGCAACATTGGGAAGCAGTCAAGTGGATCTTTCGGTACTTAAAGGGTACTGTGGGACATGGAATTGTTTTTGGGAGTCAGCGGGATAATCCTTTGGTTGTAGGATATGTGGATTCAGACTATGCAGGTGACTTGGATAATAGAAGATCTACGACAGGGTATGTCTTTACTCTTGGTGGAGGGCCTATTTGTTGGAAGTCTACTGTTCAATCTATTGTGGCTCTATCTACAACTGAAGCTGAGTACATGGCAGCGGCTGAAGCTGCAAAAGAAGCTTTATGGCTTACTGGTTTAGTGAAGGAGTTGGGTGTTCAACAAGGTGGAGTTCAGTTGCTTTGTGATAATCAAAGTGATATTCACTTGGCTAAGAATCAGGTGTATCGTGCTAGAACTAAACATATTGATGTAAGGTTCCACAAGATCAGAGAGTTTGTTGCATCTGGAGAGGTTTTGTTTCAGAAGGTACATACTGATGAAAATGCCGCTGATATGTTCACTAAGCCAGTTACGACAGACAAGTTCAAGCATTGCTTGGACTTGTTGAATGTTTCGAGTTGTTAAAGAATCAAGGTAACCCAACCCACATTGAATTTTCAAGAGGCAGGATATTCGCCAAGGTGGAGATTTGTTAGGTATGGCTCATAAATATACCAGTAAAGAGGACAGGAGATGGAGCGGAGTGAGCGAACATCAACTGTCCTTACAAAGAAAGTCTCGTTGTGGGGTTACGAATTACGTGGGTTGGGGGTGCGGGGGCGCAGCCCCCGCGGTACAGTACAGGGTTAATTTTGTAATTATGTACCAGGGTTTTCTATTATAAATAGAGATGTAACCTAGACCTAAAATATCATTTGAATAAAAACTTCTAGCGCCGCCTAGGCACCGAGGACGTAAGCACATTGCCGAACCTCGTAAAATTCTCGTGTTCTTTTATTTTCTTTACCCGTTTTCGTCAACACATAGCTTTCAGCATGTTGCATTTGAGGGTGTTTTACTTCATCAAGTGTTTTTGCCAATGAGATGCTGGGAAAATTCTGCACAGTTGCCTTTCCTATGTTTCAGCTTGCCCACCGACGTTTCTGATTTAACAAGCGTTAGCCGTATGTTATATAATTTATTTTGACTCTCTAGGGTTTTACGGTCGCGGACCGCTCCGTTTTTTACGGGTCTAGAAATATGTTTGATCAGCATAGAGATATGAGATTGGACATAGACAACATGACTTACGAGGTATGTACATATTCCCCTTGTTTATTATGGTGCTGTTTCATTCTTTTAAACCTACTTTGGTTGAATTCTGCAGCAGGAACTACTTGCATTAGGGGAAAGAATTGGAAGTGTTAATACACGCTTGCCCGAAGACTCGATATCTAAGTGTTTGGCCGAAACAATTTACCACTCTTCAGATCAAATCCAGTATAAGAGCTCGTGTGATATGCATGGTAAGAATTTCATTCATCTTGTATCATGTATGTTTCAACATGAAATTATCCAGAGCAGATGATCACCTAAGTAGTTTGAGTTCGGCTCCATACAGGAGTATAAGGAGATGGATGAAGTGGGAGCGTTGAAGACTCGTGATCATAAATACCATGGCCATTGTATCAAGAAGTGGTTGTCGATGAAGAATACGTGTCCGATCTGCAAAGCTTCGGTTGTGGGCGATGATCGGAGTTAGAAATAATGACATTTGTTATGTGGTTTATCATTCTTGTATATACATATTCAAACATTTTCTAGGGCAATTTGTAAAAATGGGGGGATTTGTTTTTAAGAAAACTGCTAGTTTTATTAAAAATAAAAATTATTAAGAATTACAATGAAGATTTACAAGTATAACGTAAACGTAAATAAAATTATAATTAGGATATTTTCTTATAACAATTGATATAAAAACTAGTTACTTAGATCACAAAATGACCAAATAAGGAAAAAGTTAAAAACCTTAATCAAAAAGTTAGAATAAAATAAAGGCATGAATAAATTTGACTGCATCGACAAATGAACCACAAAAGAAGATGAAGCTACTGAAGGTCCCCAACAGATCGCAAATCAAAGTCAAGCGACGTGAAAAACATATCTACGAATGCAAAATGTGTATCCAAATCAATCATGATAGTCCAAAGCAGAGAAGATCATTAATAAAGTACATGTGAAAATATTATATTAATATCTTATGCCAGACGCTAGTCAACTAAAGCATAACATCTAACATGGATTATTTTGACAAAAATTAAAATATTAGAGGTTAAAATACTCGAAAAAATAAGTGTCAAAGTGATTATTTGATCAAACGTTAGAGACTAATTTTTTCACTGTGCCTAATCCTTAAAAAATTATGGATTCAATCGAAAATTTTATAATAATATTAAATATAAAATTATATAATTAATTAAAATTATAACTAATTAAAAGATCTATACAATTTACTCGAGAGAAAATTTAAATTTATGAATAAATTACTGAAATATCGGTATTTAACCTAGAAGTAGATGTTGTCCGGCTTGGCTATTGATAGAGTATTGCAATAAAACTTAGATTATGAAAATTGTCATTAACGTATATGATTCTAAAACAGATAGTTGTTGCCTTTTGGTTCATTGATTTAGTAAATCTTCACTTCAAATATGATTTTTTTTAAGATGTCAATCTCAGGTGGTTTGCAGTTCAATTATTTATAATTTTTTAGCACATAAATTTAAAATTCATGATGTTGATAGTCAAATCTTTTAATTTACTTAAACTCCTCCATGGAAGAGTAGGGAAATCATGATCCAACACCCATGGCGACTTATATCTACGATTTGATTTCTAAATCTATAAAATGAAAAGAAATGAAAAATTCTACGATGCTCGAAGAGTAGTGATGAGCACCACTAATGACGAACACCATTAATTTAATTTATAAAAATTTTAGTTCTAAAGGACTCACCGCATAATTATAAATTAGTTACAAATTTAAAGATAAATTATTTAAAATAGAGGGTAAACTATACCAATGACCACCTAATTATTACCCCTTTTCATTTTGACCAATATTTTTGAAATTTTGTCAATCAAGTCACTCAACTATTTAAATGCATTCAATTAAGCCACTTACCATTAATATTTAATGGAGAAGGTGATGTGACAATTAAAATATTCGGTATAATTACACATTTGGTCACAATTACTTTTATATTATATCAATTTGGTCCTAATTTGAAGGGCTTAGATCAGGGGCGATGCCTGCCAGTGAGCAAGGTGATGCCCAGAGTTGTTCAGAAGTCGGAGCTATAGCCGAGTCAAGGTGTGAGCTTGTGGAAGCCAACCAAAGATGAGTCGTTCAGGCCCATGCCCGAAGATAGTGGTGAAAATGGAGGAGACCATGACAAGGGACAATGGCCAGATAGAGAAGAAAGCTCTTCGAGTGGCTAATGAGTGACATTGATGGATCATGGTCAGATAAAGCCATCGAGGAATCATGGCAATGCCAAGTCTGTGTCAAATAAGAAGGAGAGTAGCAAGCCACTTAAATGCTACTTCTGTGATGGTCCTCACTTGATAAGACGATGTCCCGAGAAGAATCGTCTTGATGTCATTGTCAAAGGAGAAGACAAGTCAGAAGGGTAAGTAGCCAAAGATGATATGAATGTGGGTGTCGAAGGAGTCAAGCCAGGAGCGAGGCTCGACACAAATGCGAGTAACGTAGGAAAGCCGAGGGTAAATAAATGAGATCCACTGAAGTATTTCCTATGTCATGGACCACATAGGGCCAAGAGTTACCCAAATAAAGAAAAGCACGGTGCCAATGCAAGTGACGAAGCAGAGAATCCGAGGGTAAAGAAACGAGAGCCATTGAAGTGTTTCCAGTGTGGGGGACCACACAAAGTGCTTGATTGCACAGATGAAGTAAAGTTTGACACGAAAGCCAATGACCAAGCATGAAAGCTGAGGGTAAATAAACATGAACAATTGGAGTGTTTCCGGTGTAAAGGTCCACACATGGTGCGTGAATGCCTAAACCGTATCAAACAATCCAAGGGAAGGGACAAGGCCTAGAGTAGTGAGCCTACCAAGCTTGGTTCAATGATGTTTACTTCTGCCAAGGTTAGTCAAAGCTAGAAGTAGGATGGGTTGCCCAAACCCAATGTTGCCATGGATGCCGAAAAGGTAGCCGTTGCTGTGGAAGCTAGAGTTAGCAAATGGCCAAAAGAGCCTGAGTCGTTTGAAGTGTAGTTGAGCTTAGCGCCTGCCAAGAGTGAGGCATGGTTTAAGTTGAGGAGTCTTAGACATGATAGGGCATTGAAGGAGTATGCGAGTCAGTTTAAGGAACTCGTGTTCAAAGTCCCAGAGTTGACTGAAAAGATGCATTATTTACCTTCACAAATAGATTAAAGCTATAGGCAAAGACGAATATGGAGAAAATGATAATCGAGGAGTTGTATAAAGCCTTGATAGCCTCTAAGTCCATCATAGAATTTGGATTTAAGAAGACGTCCAAGCCAAAGTTGAAAGTTGTAGGTAGTGGCAAAAGAATCTGAGATGAGGGTCGATCCAATAATGAGAAGTAAGGCTCTTCGTGTGATGCTTGTTCGAGTAGAGTTTGTTCAAATGGTAAACATTTGAGTAGTGATCGTTTAATTAGATATCATAAGTCTGGAGAAGACATGTGTGAAGTTGGTATAAGTAAAGGTAGTAGGTGCCTCAAGCCGATGGCAAGAAATGAGCAAACAGAGGGTCACCGAAGCAAGGGACCACAAGAGTTGCAAGCTTTCTTGGATAAAGCTGAGTGGTCCGAGAAGATGGACAAGCCCAGGATCAACTTACCCAAGGACATGGGTGAAGACAGGGTAAAAGAGGTTGTGAGATATGGCTCAATGATTTTGAGTTCTGCCAAGGCAAGTGGAGGTCGAAAGCAGAATGGGTTGATGTATGTGAACATCAACGTTATTGAACAATCGAGAGTTGCCTTAGTAGAACATGGGTAACTGATCTATCCATGTCAAATAAGGTTATCGATAATCTTGTTTTGAAAGTTGAGCCATCGAAGGGCGTGATCAAGACTGTCAATTCTAAAGAGGTTCCAATTATTGGAGTGGCAAGGAAGATAGAGCTGCAGATTGGTGACTGGAGCGACAAGGAGGAATTTAGGGTGATCCCATTGGATGACTTCGATTTTTTCATCGGGTTGGGTTTCCTTGACCGTGTGAAGGCTTTTATTTTTCCGTTTGTCGATGTCATATGTATCTTAGACTCCCGATGGTAATGCATTGTGCTTTTGTTTTGAGATAGTAGGGGGAAACTAAGATCGTGGCGGCTATTTAGTTTGTTGATGATGTTCCGAGTGAGAGGAACATTATTTTGAGATTATCATCGAAGAGACGACCAAGAAGTGGTTAATGGAGTCCAAACCTTTTAGGGACATGATGGGCGAGAGCTTGTCACCTATGTAATAGGGTGGAAGTCTCACTAGACTTCAAGGAAGGAAATGTCGATGCGAGTAGAAGCACATAACTTCAAGATAGAAGTGTTGGTGTGTGGAGTGCCAAACTTCGTGGAGTAAGAAGGGCTGACACATAGGGTGGGTAAATGTGCTGAGGGAGATTGAAGGACATCTCAAACACGTTCCAAGTGTTGAGTTTGATTCTCCATTGTTGATGAGTGTAGGTTGAGGACCTAACCATCTTTTTACGGAATTATCAAAGGTTGGAAGGAACATATGAGACTTTTAGAGTTCTTAGGGACAAGTGAGTGTTGTCGAAGAATCTGAGTTGTCGTGTTGTATGTTGTTAGAGTATCCAAGTCTTTGCCGTTGAATCAAAAGTATCCTTGTTTGGGTGAATGTAAACGAGTATGATGGATTTCCTACTCTCGAGATGTATGCCACGATGTGTTAGATAATGATAAGACATAACGATGTTAACCAAGGCGAGCAAGCCAAGGTGTTTTGTTAGAGCGTCCAATGTGATCAAGACCAAGTGTTCTCACCTAGTGACAAGGGTGTTGCTAGATCAAGTGGAGGAGAATGTCACAAACTAAACTTTTGGGGCCATGGACATTGGCGCAAATGTTCATAATAGGGGTTTTATGTGCGCAGACTTGGGCTTATTGGACATGATAAGTTGGCCCAGTTCTTGGATAATGCTTACGAGTCCATGAATGATCAAGTCTGAGGCGTCCGAGAGAAGTGACGAGGGTGTTACATGTTCTATGGTGGCAATTTTGTCAAGGCTCGTGGATTCGGACCGAGAGATGTACGCGTGGATTTCTGTAAGAGAATCGTACGAAGTGTTAGGCTTGCCCATAACCATCAGACCTAGCTCGTTCCTTGAGAGGTTCCATAAAGGATAATATTATCTAATAATTAAAGGGATAAATACTTAATTAGGGATAATGTTGTATTTGAATTCAAATTCCTTAGAGATAAAGTTCTTGATAAGGTAGGATTCAATCTAAGCCGTCGATATACTTTGATCTAGACCGTTGGATCTTGAGGGCCTCAACTATAAATAGAGGCATGCACTCTTACTTTCTCTCTAAGTTCCTTTGTTTCTAGCTTTCTAGCTTTGTTGGCTTGTTCCCTTTTGTGCTGAAGCTTTTGTGGCTTGCGTTACCGAATGTGAGGGCTGAGATAGCCTTGAGTGTAGTTCCTTTATGAGTTCTTTCGAAGTTCCAAAGTGGTTCAAGTCGTGGTGACTTAGGAAGTCCCCACAATGCTCGTGCTTCTGAGATCCATTCAACCTGCCGCCTAACCCTAACGGGTTTGTTCATCGCTTAGAGAGCCGGAGACTCACAAGGACGTGGTCAAGGCTGACTTAGGCGCCATTTCAACCTGAAAATCGTCTAAGTGCCGCACGAATCAACTAGCAAAAGTCTAGTTAATAGTGTTTCAACATCCACATATGCTTCTCTTATCTTAGATTCCAAAGTTCTTTAGAAAAATAGAAATAACAGAGTTTGCGTCTGCTCTGTTTAATTGCCTTATGCAAATTATATTCGACAATTTTCTTCCTTGTACCTCCAAAAAATTTGATTACATGTTTATAGGCCTTTGATTGTGTGATTACGTTCTAGCTCTGAAAGGCTTAGAATTGTAACAGATCGAATGGTAAAGAAAAAGTTGTATGGTTCCTTTTCTAGAAATGATAATCGTAAAGGTTGGAGAAAAGCTATGATGTTATTTGAATTATATGAGAATTTGGTAGTAACAGGTTTACTTTTAACTGATTGCAGCTTCAGATGTAAAGCTTACAAGGGACGAAATGGTAGAAGATAGCCCAGAAGTTTCAGGGTCTTCCCTAGCATATTTAACCATTGCTCTCCTGACTTTCACAATCTTCTACAATGTTTGTTTTATTCGGTGATAAAGCCGTCCATCGATGGACCGGACTCGGTTCCTCAACCTAGCATCAGCCAGACTGAGTGAGGAGGAGCAGCGGCCGCGGCACAAGAAAAAATAATTTAAAGTTTTTTAATTTAGGCGTTATTATTTGATCTAATTATTATTTCAAATAAGATTATAAAAAAATAATGTAATTAATATTTTATTTTAAATAATTTATGTTTAGATTTTTAATTAATTTATAATTATAAGTTGAATACTTTATAATTTTATAAATTAAATTAACTGTATTCATCGTTAGCGGTGCTCGCTAGCCGTGCTTGTCAAGTGTCGTATAATTTTCCCATATAATATACTGAACAGCTGTATATTCTTTTCAAGATTTGGAAACTGCATTGTATTGGAAAGCAGGCAAGGGAAGTGTAGAAGAAATATCGATAATGGCGACTGAGAATTCACTTAATGGCTCTCTCGAACACACGCCAACATGGGCTGTTGCCACCGTTTCCTTCGTTTTCATCTCTCTTTCCATTTCCATAGACCACGGCATCCGCCTCCTCTCCAAGGTAATGATCATATTAAAAAAAATTCAAAACTTTCTTCTTTTCTTCTTCCGGATATCTATAATCCTGCTTAACGCTGCCGGTTGCAGTGGTTAAAGAGACGTCGAAAATATGCCTTGAACGATGCGGTGGAGAGGCTGAAAACAGGTGCAAATTCCATATAATATCAACCTCTTCTTCTTCTTCGGTTCTTCCCGTGTATATATTAACATGAAGCTCGCGTATAATTTGTTGCATCTGGTTTTCTTTTTTTTAGAGCTGATGATCATGGGATTCCTGGCGTTTCTATTCACATGGAGTCAATCTCCAGTTTCTGATCTATGTGTACCGCCCAATATTGGAGACACCATGCTTCCCTGCAGGAAGAAAACTCAATCCAACGTTCAGCATCTTGACGGCAACCACGAAAGGCAACTGGCTGGTGAAGATCAGGCTGCATTGGCTGATCCTTGCAGTGCTAAAGTATATATGGAATGGAGTGTAATTAATGAATAGTAAAGAGTAAAACCCTTTTTTCCCCATGTTTTTTTATCATGATTTTTGGTGTACAGGGAAAGGTTTCACTCATTACATGGAAGGGAATGGAGCAGCTGCAAGCATTAGTTTTTGTTCTAGCAGTCATGCAGATTGTCTACGGTTTCCTCACCATGGCTTTTGGAAGGGCCAAGGCAATTAAACAACTAATTATCCCAATATTCACTATACTGGAGAATCTTTAAAATTTTCAGGTTTAAGCACACGTGTATATATATATATAGATACGTGTACGTTATTAACGATTAAAAAAAATTCTAAACATATATTCTACCTTATAGTCACAATATACTATTCCGAAATCGAATTTCCTTTATACATTTTATTGATCATTTAATTCTGTATCTCTAACATAAAACATAAAGTTATGCATCTATATGTGATTTCAGATTAGTTAATTTAATCGACTTTGTTTTTTGATTAATGTAGACGAGGCGGTGGAAAGCATGGGAGGAAGAAATCAAAACGACAGAGTATCAAATCTCCCATGGTATGTTAAACACTGTTCTTAAATATTAAAGTGTCGTTTTGAGGCTTTCCACTACCATTCCAAACACAGAATAAATCGTGTACATAGGGAGTCTTTATTTATTTTAATGCAATGCGTTCCACAAATAAATAATTTAATAACATTGAGATCCCTATATTAATTGTTATTTATTTATTGATGCTTCTAGTGAAAACATGTTTCATGGGTCAGGCATGTGGGGCCTTTTATAGGGTAAATTATAAAATAAAATAAAATAAAATTTTATTAAATAATAATTGTTTATTTATTTTTAATTATACTATAATTGTTTAGTTATCAAAATTAAATTTATGCTAAAAGTTTCGAATTGACCATGAATAATTATCGTTCAGAGCTCAGAATATCGTCCATTTTTTAATGGAAAATGACTAGTTTGAAATATAATGAATAGTAAAGTGGTCATTTTATAACTTTTAATAGTCTAAGGACATAACAAAACAATACTCTATAGTTGAAGGACTATTTTATAACTTTTAATAGTTGAGGGACCTAATAAAGCAACACCCTATATTCGGAGGACCATTTGCGTTCTTTACCCTTAAATTAAATATATGTTATTAATATTTGTGTTATAACTATATACAGATCCTGGAAGGTTCAGATTAGCAAGACAAACAACGTTTGCAAGGCGACATGCTTCTTCTTGTTCTGAAACATCACTTCAACTCTGGACTGTATGTTTCCATTACAACACTAAAATTAGCATTCATTAATTGCCACCGAGTTTTGCCTATAATAACTGCTTTGGTTGTGAATTTGGAGCAGAAATGTTTCTTCAGACAGTTCTTTAATCCAGTAGCCAAAGTTGATTATCTCACCTTAAGACATAGCTTTATCTCGGTAATGATCTTCACTAAAAAAAAACCAACTACCTTTGTTTTTCCAAATATTAAGGTAAAACTTGGAGTGAATTTTCAGGCTCACTTGGCAGGAAGGAATAGAAATTTCAATTTCCAGGGCTACATAGAACGATCCCTAGATGAAGATTTCAAGACTATAGTGGCCATCAGGTTCCTCATTTCTTTTCTTTATCACTTTGAGTCGGTGATTTAAAGGGTAGTTACGGTTGTATTACGTTTATCGTGATAACGGATACAACGTTACTGTTATATAGTAGTCTCTATTTTTATAATGGGTCGCTATTTAAATTCCCACTTTGATGTAGTATAAACTGGGACCAACTAACATTATTTAACTGTGTCTGCTGATGTGGCTTTTTGTTGTTATTTTCATGCTTGTTGATGTACATGGTAAGTGCTTCTTGAAGTACAGGACTAACTTCAAATGAAATCTAATAAACAACAATTTTCGACCTTCTTCTTCTTATTCTTCTTCTTTTTGATTCTCCAGGCTGGTACGTGTTCTTCTGGATGTCTTTTCTTCCCCTACTGGTAAGTGTAAAAGATTGTATGAATGATACATTTTTAAAAGAAACCCTAAAGCATTCTTGTCGTAATGCAAATTTATGCAAATTTATGTTCTTTTGCTTAACTGATCGGTTAGTTCTCAGGTTCAATTTGGATTAGGGTCTTGTTATCATGAGCATACTGCAGTGGTCGTCCTAAGGGTTTTATTACCGTGAGAATCACTGCTTTGTTTTCCAACTTAGTGGAAATCTAATACTTTCCGATTTGATAACTGATTTTTGATTCCCTTTATCTTCATTAGGATCACAGTTCAAGTGATTTGCAGCTATACCACACTTCCTTTATATGCACTCGTTACACAGGTGAACCTATTATATATATATCGAGGACTGATATCTTGTAGCTTGATGATTATGATAAGGCTAAGTCGATCGTTATTTGGATGCAGATGGGTTCAGAAATAAAGGGATGTTTAGTAAGCGATTCAATAGCCAAAATAATGGAGCAATGGCTTGCCGACGTTAGAGAGAAAAGGAAGAAACATGAGCTTCTGGCGAGCCCTACTGCTTCTGTGCCCGTGGAGTTGAGCTTCAGGGTGGCTGGTCCATCTGAAATATTCCCTTCTGTCGAGCTGCCTGGCCTTACATCTAGTGAAAGGAAGGATTTATCCAACGGAAGTGGAACCGATGAAGAAAACGACGATCAAATAGTGGAAGTAGAAGGTAATGATTTGTCCACCAGCGGTGAAATTGATGAAAACGACGACGGAATAGTGGAAATAGAAGGGAAGGGTTTATCCAACGGCGGTGAAATCAATGTAGAAAATGATGACGACGGAATTGTGGAAGTAGAAGCAACTTCCTCTTTAGACAGTGGAAGTAGAAGAAAGTTCATCATTTAATTAGCCTCGCGTACATAATAACCTTAGCTTTGGCAAGTAAAAAAATTTAAAGTGAATATGTAAATTTTACGTGTTTATTATTTAGGATAAAGATTATAAGATATTGTTTTGTTGAGTAACGACTATTAAAAGTTACACAATGATCCTCTGATTATAGAGTATTATTTTGTTGAATCATTACATTATTAAAAGTTATAAAATAGTCATCAAACTACTCATATGTTTCAAACTCATCCTTTTCGTTAAAAATTTATGGTTGTTTGAGTTGGACATTAACATGTTTACTGAGATATGATAGTCGTTTGAAATTCTGAGATCAAATTTTATCATATTTCAGTAAACATGTTAAAATTAAGCTCATACTACCATCAATTTTTTAACAGAGAATGATACGTTTGGAACACATGAATAGTTAGGTGATTATTTTATAACTTTTAGTGGTCAAAAAACTAAACAAAACAACACCCTATAGGTGAAGGACCGTTTTATAACTTTTAATAGTCAATGATTTAAACAAATTAATATCTTATAGTCAGATGACCATTTGTTTATTTTACCCTGTAAGTGTAGGTGTTGGATAATTTTATAGGTAATATCATTGTTTTAGCAAGCATTAATAGGACCCCTAGAATTAACCTTCAGGCCACTAAAACGCAAGCGAACAGCTTCTTTAATCTGAGCCACCAGCCTATCCTCCGAAGCCGCAATGCCCTTAAAATGCATATGATTCCGCTCCCTCCAAACCTTTGCAATATAACAATTCCACGCAATGCAAAGCTGATAACAACGATCTCCCTTTCAACTGCCGACAAGCCCAAGCAAATTCCCCATTCCAGTCTAGAACGGCCCTCGGCACATTACACAAACTCAACACACAAGCCCAAACAGCTTTAGTAAAACAAGTAAAAAATAGATGGTCCCTTGACTCTAACTCATTAGAACAAAACTCACAACTCCCATCAATACGCAAACCAAAAGACAAGAGCCGGGCCTTAGTTGGCAGCCTATCAAGAACTACCATCTAAGCTATTACAAAAAATTTAGGAACATGACCCGAGTGTCAAACAAGTCTATCCCAAGGCACCTTCTCACGATGCACTCTCAACTCATCTCAAACCGTACGTAAGGAAGAAAAAGAGTCTCCAAGCAAGCCAAGAATCATACCTACCCTAGTCCGAAGCTGCAAAATACACCTCCAAGTCCAGCTACAACTTTGAGAACACGAAATATGCCAAAAAGAATTTTGCTTCACAACATATGCGTGCACCCAAGCCACCCAAATAGACCCCTCTTTTAAAAGCAACTTTCGAATCAAACCCATAAAGCACGAATGATTCAAACTTTAAGATCCTTGAGGCCCAAACCGCCTTCAAACTTGGGGCTATAAATAGTCGACCAACTCACCCTAGCCCCCTTCATCGTCTTATATTCACCCTTCCAAAAGAACTTGGAGCACAACTGATTAATACGCTTAATTACAACATCAGACAACACCAATTGGCAACTCCAATAATTTTTGCATGCTATAAACGACAGACTGAATTAATTGGAGACGCCCGACATAAGAATGAACTCTAGCTTGCCACCTCAGGAGCATGCTTACAATCCTTTCCACGTGTGGCCCACAATCCCTAATAGTTAACCTCTTCGCAACTAGAGGACCCCAAATACCAAACAGACAGCTTACCCTTCTGGATCCCCGTGATTGCGCAAACTTCCTGCAACGCATAACTATCCATACCAGAAGAAGAAAACTCAGAAATCCCAGCATTCAACTGCAGACCAGAGAAACTATGAAAAACATTCAAAATCTCCCAAACACCCAAAATAGAAGCCACAAATCCCTTAGAAAAAAAACCAACAAATCATCCGTAAAACAAAGATTTATGAGCTTCACCCGATGACACTTATGATGGTACTTAATGACGTCAAACTCGTAGCTCTATCCAAAAGATTGGATAAAATATTCATATTAATAACAAACAAATAAGAGGACAACGGGTCCCCCTGACAGACGCCCCTTAAAGTATCCTACTAAACTGTCATTCGGAAACAGAAAAACAAGGAGCGATAACACAACTCTTAACCCACCCCACCATATCAGCCAACATATCAAGAGCCTCCAAAACTGCAATCAAGAAATGCCAATCCACAGAGTCAAAAGCCTTCTGCAGATCTAACTTCAAAGCACACCTAAGAGAAAGAGAGAGAGAAGACTGATTATACCCCTTAACCAACTCTTGAGCCATTAATGTGTTGTCCCTAATACTACGCCCGGGAATAAAAACACTCTGGCTACTAGAAATGATCTCAAATAGGAAAGGCTTGATACGCGCAACCATAATTCAAGTTAACACACTTAAAAATCACGTTGCAGCAGGAGATGGGTCGAAAATCACTCATGCGAATAGAATTGGGCTTCTTGGGAACCAAAAATAAACTAGCCGTATTAAAAGCATCAAACAACTGGGAGTTTTCAAAAAAATGCAGCACAGAATCAATCACATCCTCCCCAACAATTCCCCATGTTGCCTTAAAGAAAAGGGAAGTATACTCGTCCGGCCAGGGGCCTTATCAGAATCCTGAGCAAACATTGCAACCTTAACCTCCTTGCGCGACACCTGCCTCCTCATAGAGTCCTTAGCAGCATCAGAGAAAGTCACCCCCAGCAAGTCCCTAAGAAGATCAACTGAAACCCCAAGATTAGGTCTTAACTGCTCTCCCAGCAACTTTTTGAAAAACCCTATAGCCTCTTCAGCAATTTGGTCCTGTGACTCCAATAGGCACCCCTGATCATTCTGCAAAACACGAATGGAATGGCGATTATGTTTAATAGTATAGAATGGAAAAATTTTGAGTTACGGTCCCTTTCCTGAATCCAACTAATCCTAACCTTCTGCCTGAAAAAACTCTCCTCAGCACTTTGCAAATTCTGATAGTCAGCAAACACGACCCTTTATCTAGCCTTCAAAACAGAATCAGACGGGTTACTCAAAAGCTGCAACTGTAACTTTTCCAGGCCCACTTTCTTTTCCTTAACCCTCATCGATATATTCCCATACCGAGAAACATTCAGTTTCCGCAGCACAGGCTTAAGCCTCTTAAGCTTCAAAAACAAGGAGCGCATCGGGTCTCTTGCTTGCAAAGGCTCCCTCTAACTCTCCAATATGTGGTGATCACTAGGCTAGACATTGCCTATGCTGTTAATCGTGTCTGTCAGTTTATGCAAGCTCCTAGAGACTTACATTTCCAGGCAGTCAAGAGAATTCTGCGGTATTTGCAGGGCACTTCGGATTATGGTTTGAGGTTTTCATCCTCCTCTCGACTGTCATTGGTGGGCTTTGCTGATGCAAATTGGGGGGCTGATATGGATGACAGGCAATCCACATCAGGATATTGCATCTATTTTGGTGGCAATCTAGTGTCATAGAGTTCTCGCAAACAGCAGGTGGTTGCTCGATCCACTACAGAAGCAGAATATCGCAGTGTTACCTCAGCTGCTTCAGAAATCATGTGTCTTGTGTCTTTGTTCAAGGAATTGCAGTGTTCCTTTCATGGCAAACCAACTCTTTGGACTGACAATACAAGCACTGTTGCTGTGTGTTCCAATCCATACCTTCATTCAAAATTTAAACATGTTGAGTTGGATTTATTATTTGTTTGAGAAATTGTAGCAGCTGGTCGGTTGTAGGTGCAGAGGTTCCAGCATATGAGCAGGTTGCTGATACTCTCACTAAGCCACTGTCTGCCTCGATGTTTATCCGTCATCGGCAGAAGCTGTTGGTCACTCGGACTCATAAGGATGGTTGTGCTTTGCTAACCAGTTTTTCCCAACGTATGGGTGATGATGAAGCTGAAGGTGTGAATGATCTTGATGTAAAGAGTGAGAAGGCAATTTATCATATGGTGTTCTAATCAACTTGACTAAAAAGAATCTTATGCAGTTTTTCTCCGATTTCTACGATGGCAAGTTGAATGATTTTAACATCAACCATTCTTTCATTACTCTTATTCCGAAGAAATCTTCTCCTGATCAGGTAAATGATTTTAGACCTATATCGCTTGTGGGTAGTATATACAAGATCTTGGCTCGGGTTTTGTCGAGAAGGCTTGTCGGGTCCATTAAAGATGTGGGAGAAAACCAATTTGTTGTTACTGCAGGGAAACAACTTGTGGATTGCTCTATAGAAGCTAATGAAATCATTGATGAACTTAAACGAAATAAGAGGGATGGTATTATTTTCAAAATTGATTTTAGTAAGACTTACGACTCGGTGGACTGGAACTTTCTTGACTTTGTTACGAGAAAGATGGAGGAAATGGATCAATCTGTGTATCTCGACTCCGTCAATATCGACAAGGATTCAAATAGCGACTGGATAGCGGTATCACGGTCGCTATGTCGTGGTCGTGGCGGTATCCGAGACCGCTAATGCAGAAAATAGCGGTATGTTGGTTAAAGCGTCGTCCGCTAGAGTGTTCATGGGTGTTACCGTTGGGAAAAGTGAGTTGCGGATTACTCACATCCAATTACGGACGACTTGATAGTGTTCTCGGAGGCGAACGCCGAGATGGTTAAATTTTACCAAATTGTAACAATATAATCATTAAATTTGATTTAAAAAATTAAAGGGTAACAATTTATTTTTATTAAACAGAATAGAACAAAGAAACATTCCCAGACTAAATTGCAGCTCCTACCTTCATAATTGAAGCAACATGTTGCGGCGATGAGATGAATAGCACCTCGCCAACAGAGTTCTTACTGGCCATCTTTGCTAAGCAATTAGCTAGAGTATTACCTGCTGAAAACATGTCTAAATTCAACATTTCAAGTACGCTGCAATAGTACGAATGAAACAATCTTAATGATAAAAAAAATTATTATTATTTTAAGATATTTCAAACTCAAATACGATGTCTGCAGAAATGTTATAGGGCTCATTGTCAAATTATTGAGTTTTTCAATTAAATATTATCTTATCATCACTCTTTAAAAAAACACACACACACTACTATAAAAAATTAAGGGTAAATTACATCGTTCCACACTGAACTTTACTATCTCTCCTATTTTACTCACCGTACTTTTTTTCTTTTTTTCCTAATTTGCTCATTGAACTTTATAGATTGAATCATTTTGCTCACTCAAACATTAACTTTTTAAGGAGTTATGACATGGCACAAGCATAAAAACGACGTTTTCAGAAAATCAAATATACATCAAAACGACGTCGTTTTTTTAATTACATTTTCTCTCTACTTTGCAAATAAGGTGTCCAATTATTGTTGTCGGCCACAACATCATTTTTCATTCCGACCACTGTCAACCGTCATTGATGGTGGCCATTTGGTCTCAAAATCCATGAGTTGGTTTGTCTCGACCCCCTGAGTCCAAATCTAGTGGTTGTTTCACTAGAAAATGTCACAAAACCCATTAATCTTGATTGAAAAGTTTCAGTTTCTTAACTTTCAATCTCCAATTTCGTGGACTTCAAAGCAAGTTTTGGCAAAATGGAGGTCGGATTCAGACTCAAGGTGTCGAGGCGAAGCGACTGAAATTTAGAATCGAACGACCACCATCTACGACGGTCGACGGTGGCATCTAACCACATTCTGCTTTTATTTTATAGTTAGATGAGTAAAATAAGAGAAAAGGTAAAGTTCAATGAGAAACGGTGTAATTTACCCTTTATATTTTTCTCCCTCTCTCCTATTTTACTCACTGTACTTTCATTTTTTAATTTGCTCATTGAACTTTATAGATTAAATTATTTTGCTCACTCAAACATTAACTTTTTAAACGGAGTTATGACATGACACAAGCATCAAAACGACGTCGTTTTCAAAAACTCAAATATACATCAAAACAACATCATTTTTCAAATGCTCTTCTCCTCCCCCCATTTTCTCTCTACTTTGCAAATAAGGTGTCCAATTATCGTTGTTGGCCACGACATCATTTTTCATTCCGACCACCGTCTACCATCATTGATGGTGTCCATTCTGTCTCAAAATTCATGGGTTGGTTCTTCTCGACCCCCTGAGTCTAAATCTAGTGGTTGTTTCACTAGAAAATGTCTCAAAATCCATTAATCCTGACAGAAATGTTTCGGTTTCTTCATTTTCAATCTCCAAGTAGTAAGTTTCGGGAAAATGGAGGTCAGATTCAGACTCAAGGTGTTGAGGAGAAGCGATCCATGAAATTTATAACCGAACGGCCACCATCTATGACGGTAGCATCCAACCACCTTATATTTTTATTTTATAGTTAGATGAGCAAAATAGGAGAAAAGGTAAAGTTCAATGAGAAACAGTGTTATTTACCCTTTATATTTTTAATTATTTTATATTAAATAATAAAAAATGAGACGTCATCACAACGCTAGAGAGATAACGGCAGAGTGAACAAAATGATTACATATGTAAAGTTCAGTGAGCAAATTAGAAAAATTAAAAATACGGTGAGTAAAATAGGAGAGATAATAAAGTTGGGTGAGAAAAATGTGTAATTTACCCAAAATTTAATCACATTATCATGACATAACATCATATTGAATCTTCATTGAAAATGCGTACAAGTTACAACGATCCTCCTATAACCCAACGCTTCAAGCAATTACAAGACATTGTGTACAATCCACAACTCCACCATAAACATCAATTAATCGTTGATGATGTATGAGAACTCGAAGAGCCAATCCCCTTGATTTGATCTAACGATGTGTTATAAAGTAGGGACGGGAATGGGACCCGAACCTGTCCCGACTGATTAGGTCGGATTTTACTGGTAATGGAAGATTGGGATGATTCGACGCTAGAGGTTCACATGGATCCAATTCGTTCAAATTGCACTTATTTTATACATTGCTCAGTAATTTATGTAAATCGTACTGCGAATGGTGTTCTTCATTCGCTTGCTACGAAAGTTCTCCGTTCCAATGTTTCTTATTATTTTGGTTCGGATTGTCCCACAATTTATGGATTTTTGGGCACTCTTTTCTTCTTCTAGGACCCAACTTTATATTGGTAGAATGGGTTTTTATTGAGGTACATTAAATTTTCAAAAAAAATAATGGTAAGAAAAAATTATTGTTATTTTTAGAAGTCTCGAATTCAAATGCAATGTCTGGAGAGATATTTGAGTATTCATTATCAAATTATTAAATATTTCAACTAAATATTATTTTATAATAAACTCTAAATTTAAAAATAAAACACGCTACGATAAAAATCTAATCACGATACTATAAAAATTTATCACATTCATCATGACTTGGCGTACAACGATCCTCCTATGACCCAACATTCAAGCAATTACAAGACATTGTGCACAATCCACAAGGATCACAACTCCACCATAAACATCATTTATTCAATTAATAGCTCTTTATTATAAGTCACATGTCATATAAAAATTCGTCTAACATGTGACTACAAATATTTCATGCTATAACTAACGGGTTGGTTCAAATGATAGATAGCATGGTATCGCTTAAGTACGATCTTAAGTTCGAGTTTTTATGTATGTAGAAAATCTATGTTAGAAGATTCACCCACCAAAGTTATGTATGCGATCCAGATCAGTCCAAATTAGTCATGATGAAACCTTGAAACCGAAAGACAATAAAAAAAATATTAAAATGCTTATTATATTTCAAAATTTTAAAATTGATGTTCATGTGAATAATATTAATATGTGATGAATAATATAATATAAAGTTTAAATAAATCAGTGATTTCAACTTTATAAAAGAAAATAAATAAAATCAATCAAAATGATGTGGATTATCGTTCTTTATTATACAATCATAGAAGAAAAACACTGTTATTCTAAATTATTTTTAATATTTTATAAAATGGTGTAACGATACCACTTGACAAACCTTCACATCACATCAACTTAAAATTATTGGTTAATTAACCTATTAGCAATTTGCTTATGTGACTCACATGTACATGAAGTTCAAACAAAATCTCTCTCTTAATATGAACCACACCTTTAATTTATTTATTTTTGGATATCCCAAAACCAAGTTGGCTCCCTAAAATTTTGTAAATTTATATTATCCCCTATTATAAAATTATGCATCAGTCTCGGGATACAAGAGCACCATTCCACTAAAATTTAGTAATTGTTGTAAACGAATCGAGTTGAGCTCGAGTATTACTGAGCTCGACTTAAAATCTCTGAAATAGAGGTTGACTCGACTCAAAAACTCAAGGGCCTAAAATTTTCAAGCTCAACTCGAGCTCGAAATCATGAACTAAAGCTCGAAAAGGCTCAAAATGAAGAAAAAAAATGAAATCTTAAACTTAACTCGATTGAAGCCTTAAACTCAAACTCGAACCTGAATCTTAAATACATGAAAAGGTTATATTTTATTTTTTAAAAAACCAACGCATAAATGTTAATATTATTAATATTTTTTTCAAAAATAAAATATTAATATATTATATTTTGGAGTTGTTCGCGATCTTTTTTAGTCGTGTATCAAGTAACCCGTTTCGACTCATTAAAACCCGAGTCGAGCTCGAGCTCGAGCTCGAGTTAAGTATTTATCAAGTTTTGATGAAGTAGATCTCGAATAGCTCGCGATCTGTCTCGTTTCATTTACGGCCACGGATGATATTGGAGGCTAATATTTGTATAATTATACTAGACAATTACGTTAGTTTACTTGTTTGTTTGATCTATATTATTAATAAAAATTTAATTGGTGTCATATTTTAATTAGACCTAATTGAGTTGAAAAATTAATAATTAACATTGTTATAAAAAAAATCTTTATCTTTTCATATGATCATATATTTTCATGTAATCATTTATTTATTTGTTTGGGTACATATGTAATATTTAAATAGAATAACAATAAATCACTTATTAAATATTCAAGCGCATGAAATAACCAGTGAGGTTGGTTCAAGTGGTAATGTTACACCCTAAAATTTTGGGTAAAAATATTAGAAATTCATTAAATTACATGAGTTAAATTGAATTTTTTATTAATGATTTTAGGTTAAAATGTAAATCAAAGATGTTTTAAGGACTAACCTTATAATTTTTCCATAACCAAAAATATCATTTAACACAAAAATAAAATAAAATAAAATGGTACCTCGAAGGCATGAACCCATGACCTTAGAGTTATGGCTACCCATGACCTTAGAGTTATGGCTTCCCGTGCCCTAGACACTAGGCTAGCCTTTTGTTAGTGTTTATAATTAATAAAAATATGTTTTATAATAATTTGGTTTTGGTTATAACTCAAAAACAAAATCAGACACCCCTTTCACGAAACCCAAAATCTAACATCTCGATCCTCAAGTTTTCCCCTATCGATCTACCCCGCTCGAGTCTCCATTATTGTGCCTTGTTGCCATCATCAGAACCAATGTCCTCCAACCACTCAACCACGATCCTCAACTTACCCAATTGGTCATCGATCATTGCAAAATGAGGGAAAAACTCATTCGTCACCCCTCATCATCGCTCCCTGCTATGGTCAGCGATATAGGTCACTGTCACCTCCAATCGAAGCGACATGCCACCGCGAAGCAACCCCGACCAACCACCAACGCTAAATGCCCGTAGTTCTTCGTGGATGAACGTTTAAAGTTTTGTCAAAACCCCCCTCGTCGCCTCAGTTAATCGCGATTTTCGGCACCCATCGTCGTCCGTTTGTCTCACCGCCGGTATGGTTGGACTCTTCATCGTTGTCCGCTCGAAACCCAACCCTTGGGTCATAACTTTGTCGTCGTTTTCTCTGCTGCTGGCGTGGGTAAGCTCGGATTTAATTTTTAGTTAATTTTCCTCTCGATTTTGCTTGATTATTGGTTGTGTTTGAGTTGTTTGAAGACTAAGTTGCACTCGGAGTACTCGGTCGACCGACCCGACCCCTTTTCGTCGTCTCACGCGCCGTCACACGCTGGCAGTGCGTGTGGGGCTCCTCTCCTGTCTTGGAACCTCCTAGAACCAGTTCAAGTCAAGTCAAACTGGTATGATTCAACTCGGACCGAACCGAGTCAACTAGAATTGACCTGAGTCAACCCGAACCGGTTTGACCCATTGACCTTGACCCAAATCGTTGACTTATCTGTTGACCTTTGACCAGATCCATTGACTTTAACTTTGACCTTTGACCAGTGTTGACTGTTAACTTTGACCCAAAGTCATATTTTATATTTTGCAATGTCCCGAGTCCAAACCCAAAGTCCATTTTACCAAATTCGAACCCGAAAGCCTCCGAATTGACCCGTTAAACTCGAATATGCATATTGAATTTAAGTATTCATTTAAGTGATTTAATTAAGTGCATCTAATTTAATTGAGGGTCAAGGACTAATTTATGTTATTGTATATTAAGGTACTCATGATTATCCTGACCGTTAGTCTACTTGACATGGTTCCTCCTGATTCGCCCGTCTACGAGAGCTTGTGATTACTCGTATAGTTCTATAACCCAATTAAATACTCAGTTTAGTGTACTACTCTGATAATAATTTTGTTTTGATATGACTTAGGTTCTCGTACAGTCGAAGAGCGTAGTGAAGTTGGTATTCGATAGATCTATTGGACTGTGTGTTCCTTGTGTGCCATATATCTATTTTAAACATCTGTTTGAAATATCATATGCACATGATTATTTTCTCTAATTTGAAATGAATGTTTTGCTCTGATTTGACTATCGTATGATTTATCTGATTTAAGTATAATTCCCGATTTATTGTATTTTAAATCATGCTTGCTTGACACATGTTCTCTGGTTATTGTTTTTACTGATAAATAAATATAAGTCTGAACTTTGATTTCCTGCTACCACTAATTATTGTCTGAAAAATGTTTTACTCAGACATTTATAGTTTTATATATTACTTGAATTAGAACTTACTATTAATAACTATGTTTTTAAAAGGTGTTTATTCATAATATTGATTTAAATTATTGGAAAATGTTTTAGAAAATTTTATCGTAATTTGCTAGATCTGGTTGTAACGCATAGGCCGAGTCTAGGGGGTTACAGGTAAGCAGCTTGATATCGTTTAAGCAAGGTCTCAGGTTCTTCGAGTCCTTGTCTATGCGAAAAATCCCCTATGAGAGACTCACCCACTAAAGTTAGATGTGCGATCCGGATTAATTTATATTTATTTGGACGAAGTATTAGAACTAAAAGAAAAAAAACGCATGAAAGATAATTTGTATGCAATATATATTTAATGGACAATTTTTTTCATATGTACATATTTTTATGTAAAAGATTTTTTTATTCATAAAATCTAATATAAATTATTTTATCTAAACCGATTTAAATTAATATTTCATGTTACTCGTATATGACTATACCTAAAAAGAAAGGCATCAATCGAGCAAAGAGAATTAAACTAATTTCTTTCACGAATGTTTCGAATTGGAGTATAAAGCCCTCGTAAATTACCCAAACTGTTAAGAACCTTTTACGTTCTTATAATATTTTATGCTTAATTTAATGTTCCTTTCTAATATTCTAAATTAGAGTAATTGGGCTCATGGAGGTGTTTTGGGTACGGTCGAATCTCTTGGAATTTTTAATTTTTTTATATTTTATATTTTATTTATTTTTATTAATTATTTAATTTCTCATCCTTAAAATTGTATAACTTCACATTCCTTAAATTTTTTTAATATAACTTCTTAAATTTACATTCTTTTACGCGTCCATCCATAGTTGGGGTGGACCGTCTAATATCAAAATTTTTTATTTTGAAGAAAAATAAATAAATTATAACTCAAACGTTTATATCAATGCTTCAACTTCAAGCAAATATTAAAATTGCTCGAAGATAAAATTAAATATTCAATATTTTTTTAATTCAAACAAACATGCTTAGTTGAATACACACATTAGGGAGAAAAAGAACATGATTGTAGCCTCATGGTGGGGGCGGTGTCTACCGTGAAGAGAGGAAGTGGCCGAAAGGTCAAAGATAGTGGCGTAGGGGAGGCATCCCGATTAAGGAGGTTTCACTAAACGCTCACATCCTAATATTTATGATTTATGATAAATTCATAATATCAAAAAATAATAATAAAAAATAATAATAATTATTTTATTATTAAAATCGTTTAGTTCGTACAATATTTTTTTATCATTGAAGTGGCTCACCGGGTTCGCTCTTCTAGACAGCTAATATATATATAGAGGCTTGGGACAGTCTTTGAGTTGTATCACCCCAAAGATTTAAGGCAACACCATACATATATAGGTCAGCTATGGGTATCAAGAGCCGGCATTGCTGCACCAGCTCCATCTTTCTGTTGTTACCATTACTCCTACAGCTTTATTCTGGTACTTACTGCTGCATTTCATTTCTATGTGCACATCTAATCCCGCAAAATTTTAATTCCATGCTATGAAAAATAACTTCCTTTGCAGCCGAAAGTGATCTCCAGTTGAACTACTATGCTCAAAGTTGCCCAAATGCTGAAGAGATCATCAAGCAGCAAGTGATCAAGCTCTACAACAAGCATGGAAACACAGCTGTTTCCTGGGTTCGAAATCTCTTCCACGACTGCATTGTTAAGGTATACAAGTACCATTTTCTGGGTCAAATATCGGTTCGAATATACGTCGGACATGGATACTTTAACGAAAATGTTTTGTTGGTGCAGTCATGCGATGCGTCGCTGCTGTTGGAGACGGTGAACGGCGTCGAGTCGGAACAAAAATCGGATAGGAGTTTTGGGATGAGAAATTTCAAGTACGTCAAGACAATCAAAGAAGCTCTTGAAGCAGAATGTCCGATGACAGTTTCCTGCGCTGATATCGTCTCTCTTTCTGCTAGAGATGGCATTGTCTTGGTATATATATATTATATATATATATGTTCACTAAACAAAATTCATTTATTTTCGTAAAATGTTTAAATTTTAAGCCTTGTGTACGCCCATGTTACAAACAACAGCTTGGAGGACCACGCATTGAAATGAAAACCGGTCGGAAAGATAGCAAGGAAAGTTACTTTTCGGAGGTCGAAAACAGCATCCCCAACCACAACGATTCGATACAGTCGGTGCTTTCTCGATTTCGATCAATCGGAATCGACACCGAAGGAACGGTAGCTTTACTAGGAGCTCACTCCGTCGGTCGAGTTCATTGTGTCAACTTAGTACACAGACTCTACCCCAATGTCGATCCTACATTGGACCCCGATTACGCCGAGTACCTTAAAGGGAGGTGTTTGTCGCCCAACCCCGATCCAGAGTCGGTGTTGTACTCGAGAAACGACCGGGAGACGCCGATGATTATCGACAATATGTACTACAAGAACTTGTTGAAGCACAAGGGATTGCTTATGATCGACCAGCAGCTGACATCTGATCCGACAACTTCAACTTTTGTGGAGAAAATGGCAGCTGATAATGGATATTTCCATGATCAGTTTGCCAGAGCTGTGATGTTGTTGTCGGAGAATGATCCACTTACGGGAGATGCAGGCGAGATCAGAAAGGATTGTCGTTATGTGAACAGTGCTTAATATTGCAATGTTAAAAAATAAACTGGGAATACAACATGCTTGCTTCTACTTGCAAGTTAATTATGTTTGCATGTGAACTAATAAACTTTTGTGTCAACTGTAATCAACTATGTGCTAATGGCCAGTTATTTATCTTCATACCCTTATTCAAGAACCGAATATCAGATAATTGAAATCTTATATATGTAACTAATAATAATAATAATAACACCAACGATTAGGTTGTCTAGTTGAGATGAGGTACTAAGTAAGGTTAGAGATTTGAATCTGACCATTACGAATTGAGTAAATTGGGTTGAGAGGGTTGTTCTTGCCTCTGCAGTACCCAATTCGGATTATTCGATCAATATATTGGATACCGGTAGTTATACCAAAATAATAATAACAATAAGGGTAAAGAATAGTAATGGTCGCTGAACTTTTCTGAAGCTTTCATTTAGGTCCCAACTTTTAAAACTTGTAATATAGTCCCCCAACATTTAATCCATTTGCAATATGTTCTCCCAACATTTAGTTCGTTTGCAAATATGGTCCCAACATAACTGTTGGGGGACCATATTGCAAACGAACTAAATTTTGGGGGACTGTATTGTAAGTTTTAAAAGTTGGGGACCTAAATGAAAGCTTTAGAAAAGTTCAGTGACCATTACTATAATTTACCCTTTATTTTATAATATATCATATTCAAGTATTAATTAATCTTATATTTTATAAATATAATTAGAGTATTATATAATTTATTGTTAGATTATTCAAATTTTAATCAATAATTAAATTAAATTCTATTATAATTCGAATGATTAAAAAAAATTTGGTGATTAACTTTATTACGTAAGAATTCAATAATTTTACCCAAACAACATCCTTATCCTTGTTCTTAGAGGGCGACCACAATAGCCCGGCGTGGTGGAATGTCCACTCAAGAAGGTGTCAGTTAAGGCTGTAAAATCAGGTAATCAGTCAGGTTTAAGTCGGATCCTGGCAGGTCAGGTAAAATCGGGTACAGGTCAAATCAGGTTAATTTGATGGTTTGACTCGGATCAGGTCGGGTACAAGTCAAATCAGTTCGGGTTATTTTCAGGTTGATTAACACCAGATCCATATCAGGTTCAAGTCGGGTCATTTTCAGTTCGGATCGATGTCAGTTCAGGTCCGAAGTAGATAAAGACCAGGTTAATTTCGGTTCAAGTGGACTTCAGTCAGATCTCGTTCAGATTGGGTCACATCATTGATAGATAAAATTCAGATCGGATGTTTACCAAATACGGATTGAGTTTAGGTCATGTCATTTTTAATTTTGGATTAATTATTTTGTCATCATTCGTGATTGTTAAATTCCAAGTTGTAATTGTATATGATTTCGAGTAAACTACAAAAAAAATAATCATGGATCAATTTTGTAAAAAAATATATATTTAAGGATAAAATTGAAGAAATATAAAATTACAAATAAAATTTTAAATAAATTAAGGGTAAAATATAGTAATGGTCACTGAATTTTTCTAAAGCTTTCATTTAAATCCCCCAACTTTTAAAACTTACAATACTCCTCAATATTTAGTCCTTTTGCAATATGGTCCCCTAACATTTAGTATGGTTGCAATATGATCCCAATATAACTGTTGGGGAACCATATTGCAAACGGACTAAATGTTAGGAGACTTAACTTGTTGAATTCACACTCATATTCATATACAGTGCGGTCCAATTGCTTTAGATTTAATTCTCTAATGGGTCCATTTTCAATTAAAATATCTCTAATTTTAGTGTAAAAACACCCCCTTCTCGTAGCTTGCTATCGTTGACTTCTGTGTATCATTCTCTTTAAGTTCCCTCTTTTTAAATTTAGTCGGGACAAACGTTTCTATCTATATGCAGAGTTTACAATTTGATCATTAACCTGGTATTGAGGATGTTACAAATCGCCTCCGTATTAGACCTTCCTGGCATAAAGTCAAATTGGTTTTCCGAAACCCTAGTATTGCAAGTTTTAAAAATTGGAGACCTAAATGAAAACTTTAAAAAAGTTCAATGACCATTACTAACTTTACCCTAACAATAATAATAAATCTAAAAATTGACAGACACGATATGGACCCAATCCAATATTGATCAAATGCTTGATTCTTGACTCAACCAAACTTACCATATACCTAAATTAAATCTGAACCAGATTAGATTCAACCCTTAATAAAACCTGAACCAATTGTAATCTAAACCCAAATTGATTGCCACTTAGATAAATAATCGCTATTAGAAACAATCCATTAGGAGAGAAAAACTTATATAAAATATACCATTTACTTGAAAATATATATAAATATTTTGAGTTTTCAATATAATAATGAGTTTTCTTGGATTTTGCCCATTTTTCTTCACGGATCTATTCACACGAACCAAGTGACCTTTATAGTAAAAGAAATGGTTAAAAGCCCTTATTTGTAATAATCTTTCCAATCCCATCTTGCCTTTTCTGCTGCTTGTGAATCATCAACAATTACCAACGGATTGTGACATCCAAATGCAGCTGAGTTTCAACTCTTCTGTCCCATCTCAAAATTCAAAGTGCACCCTCTCTAATATCACTTCTTTTTTAATGATTTCAGGACACACTCAAACAAGTCCGCCGAAGAACAAGTTGATGAAGAGAGCAAGCGGAATCGGCATCATAACGACCGCCTTATTCTATTTCCTTTGTGGCATTATCAGATATGCAGAGCATTCGGAAACGATGCTCCGGGGAATTCCAACCCTTTTGGTTGATCAATTTTGCCAATGTCTGCATTGTCATCCATCTCATTGGTGTATACCAGGTTTTTGCCGAACCATTATCTAATAGGTATAATGATATTCACTAATAGGTATAATCAAAATGCCCAGTATTTACTTATTTCTACTGTATGTATAGCTAACAATTACCTCAGCTACGTGGGCATCAGAACTCGATGAAACCAGCGACAATGCTTGACGATGACCAATAAATGTTACTAAAATGTGAAACGAATTCATAGAGAATGTATGTCAGTCAAATTGTTTCCTTACTAGACTGTAGTACAAATTGATACCAACTACAATTTCTCATGTGAGATTGAAAAGGAATGTCAATCCCTAGATAACTTCAAACAAGTTTCAGCATACTCACAGAACTGTTTCGTCACAATCCCAACAACGTGCAATCGTCTTGAGATGACGTGATGAGTTCTAGTAGAAGAAAAAGGACCGGACATCAAACCAATTCCTTCAAAAACCTAGAAAGAATGATTAGGGGGGAAAAAAGTAAACTTGAACTAAATGATCAAAGTAGAGTTGTACCAACCATCAAATGTTACTAGTTTTCAATGGCAAAATAAAAGAAGTTACCTTATAAATTATTAAATAGTTCAAGCAGATTCGGTCTCACTCATCACAAATGCTTGTATCAAAGACTGCGCCGCATGTGTTTGTTCTGGTGTTCCAGATATTGTAATTGCAGTTTCAGTTGCAGCAGGATTGGGTTCGGTAACTGTAATTTTTGCATCAGAAATCTGCAACATTTTTTAGTAAAAATAAGCTCCCTTGGACGCATGATGTATAAAAAACAAAGTACCAGATTCATTGGCATACCTGACGTATCTGTTTTAAACACGCACCATCTTCTCCATAAATTACAGGAACAAGGGAACGAGGAACAACAACTTCGATGGTGGTGCTTGTTATAATAGCTGGTTGGTTTCCTCTACATATCCACACATTTAAGAGAACAAACCAACTGAGATGTTGCCAATGCCATCAGAGGGAAACCTGTAAACTAGTACATTTGAACAGCCAAGTTTGAATTCATTTACCCTCCAAAGCCGGAAATTCTTCGGTGGGGAGGTCCTGAAAATTCTGGCATGCCCATATATCCCTACGAACAAAAACAGAAAGCGCATAATATATTCACGTCAGAAATAAAACTATTCCCATATTTACTCTTCTCTATCAGCCTTACAATTTGTCTCCCATTTCAAATAAACAGATACAAAGAAGTAAACCACAACTACATGCAGCGAAATCTCATAGCAACTTGAAAACTAAAGAGAGGCACATTTTGCCTAGCTACATAGCATGTAAAGGAAAACGTTGCCTCATTATTCAACACTATCACTCTAATACCTGAGGGCCCCATGGTTTTCTTTCAGATATATGAGGAGGCATGCCTGGTCGGTGAATATTGCGCATAAAAGGAGGATCATGGGCGTGAAAACCACCGTGCGGGGGTGGGCCACCAAAACCATCAAAATGGTGAAAAGGACCTAATCCCGGAGTTGAAAATTCTCTCCTTCCCGCAAATGAAGGGAATGGGGTTCCTTGATCCATTAAAACAGAATTTGAAGGATTGTTAATAGAGGGAAACATATCCCGGAATAAATGATGTCGCAACCTAGATGTTATTTGCAAAATAGCATCTCGAACAGCATCATGGTCTCCATTAATCTGCAATGAGTCTGACACGATAAAGAATCAAAGAAAGCAAGAATAACACAAAATTTTCCAAACTTATAAATCCTAAGAGAAACACAGAAGCAAACCTGAACAATTTCTTCGCCTTCTGAAGCACAAATTGGAACCTGATCCTTTCCCAATATACGAATATGAGCCCCGGATGACTTCCTCATTTCAGCTATGATGGAACCACCCTTGCCAAGAAGACAACCAATTTGATTTGACGATACAAGTAACCTGACCATCATAGTCTTGTCCTTGCTATCAGGTATAGCCCTATATAGCCTGCCAAGTACACGAAGAACTGCATCTTGTGCAGGCGATATCCTATCATCTGGGTGCTGAATTTATTAATTTATCATCAGTCTCAAAAAACCACAAAACTTAAACAATCAAACAATAGAAGATCAAAATTTCAAAATCCATTTATGTTTAAACAAATCCAGAGAGCAAATCATACCGCTGGACTAGAGATGATAACTATGCGGTCCTCACAATCAGGAATAGCTTCCACAACTTTGATATCACAGCCTGTCTCTTGCTTAAGAGTCTTAATTATTGATCCACCCTTTCCAATGACAGCACCAACTTTGTCATTAAGACAAAGTAACCGGAATGTTAGCATTTCCAGAGAAGGCATCATTCTGTCACGAATACGAGGGGGAAGTGGTGACTGAAGCTCAACATCCCAAGGTCCTGCAGCAAACGGTGCTCCTTGAGAACTTAAAGAATGGTTTGGTGGTGGGTGGACTTCAGGCCTAGGACCAAAAGACTGAGATGCCTGTCCAGTTGTGTTGAGAGGAAAAGAATCGTGATCCTGAGGTGGATTTTCTATTAGCTGTTGAGAAACAGATTGAAGTGCTTTCCTAACTGCATCAAACTCCCCTGTAATCTGCAGCAAAACCACAAAGCATAAAGTCCAAATAAAAGTCCAGAACGCATTACAAATAATACCTAATTTGCATATTTAATCATATCATAAACTGTTACAGTAGAAACAGCATTATAACAAAGTTTAAATCGCAAATGATTCTTCACAAAACAAAACAGAAAATTAAACCACTCACTCATTAAACTGACACAAGTTTTTTCTTTTTCTTGTTGCTGTTATTTGCAGAATGATATTGCTTAAAAACATCAGATACATAGTGCTAACCAGCTAACTCATTCTCCCCTTTCTTTTTCCCTCAAGTTTTGTTTTGAAAAAGAATCTCTCTTACAAACATCCATGGTTTTTCATAAATCTTATGTCATGAAAATACCCCAGGTTTATTTTCTTCAGGTTTTTTTCTGTACAAATCATGTTTTGCTGTGTGCCACATTTGTTATTAATGAGGGTAATATAAAATAGAACCTAAGGTACCTGAACTAGTTCATCAGAAGCTGAAGCACAAGCGGGAAGTTTGTCTCTAGGAAGAATTCGAATCTGAGCCCCACTTTCGGCAGACATTTGCTTAATTATACTGCCACCTTTACCAAAAAGGCAGCCAACATGACTGGAAAGAACAAGCAATCTTAAAACCATCATGAAAGGCTTAACAGTTTCCTCGTCAACTCCTTCTGAGCCTCGCTCTGCTTCAATCATTCTTTCAAAAACAAGTAACAATGCCTTCTGCAAACAGAAAGTTTCATTTACAGATTGTGAACCTTTCACAGAATCAACAACCTTTTCATTGATGTTTTCATCGTTTTCCTTTTCTTCATCATTCTGGTAGGATGCTTTAGCCTCGTTGATGATATCCTCCTTTCCTTGGGTTCTACCAGCTTCAGTCTCTTTATCATAAGATTCAGAAACTGTGATGGAAATCACTATCTCATCACAACCTGGGACTGCCTCCTCAATTTTGACATTCACACCAGTTCCTTGAAGAATTTGTGATACTGAGCTGTCACCTTCGCCAATGACGCTGACAGATTTAGCTTCCGGACATAGTACACGAAAAACAACACCACCAGGTGAAACTTTAGGTTGGCCTGACTTTTGCAACTTTCTTTTCCCATTTGTCTCTGAAGGGCTCCTACCGTGTAGTCTCTTAGAAGGCGTCAACGGAGCAGACATGGTTGAGGGATTAATTCAAACAACTGTTTCATTCAAATTCAAATAAGAATTCCATAAACCAAAATTAAAACTTACAAAAAAAAACATGACCAAGTTATAAAATCATCCATGTCTAGTATATTACAGATTCACCAATGCTTCAAGTTGGGTCCCCAAGGGCATTAACAAGAGGTAAAAAGGGAAAAAGAACTTAACGGAAAAGGCCGCAGGTCTGTTTCCTTTTCCCCATCACTTGACTAACTGGTAATAACATAACCTACTTCCAACAATTAGACCCCTCACAGTTACCCATTTTCTTAAAACTTACTACATTACATGTAAATTAGTGTGAATCTCCAGCACCTTACCTCAATCGTAAAGAAAGATCCATAGTTTTGTAATCCATGAATTACTCCTATTTTCACACTTCTTTAAAGCTCTACATTTTAGGGGGAAATAGTTAACTCCAGTAAAGTTGGGAAGCTTTATATAACCAGGAATTCAAGCTCTGGGAACACTTCCAAAAAATTCAAAACTTAAAATCCATGCATCTCTCATTCAAAGTATAGAACAAAGAAACAAGCTTTAACAGTTGATTCATAAAAACAACAAACACAACAAAGAAAAGAAAAGAAACGATGCATTAACTACTAAGTGAATGAAGAGCGAAAAGAACTCGCCGTTTGATCGAGAATTTGAAGAAGCAAAAACCCAAAAAGAAAAAACAATTTACTGAGAGCTTCGAGGACAACTAGGATTGGACATAAAAGAGATTGAAGCATTCAGCTTCTTGAATCTTCGGACTAGGTTTCAAATGTAATGTTTCATGAACCGTGGGGGTTATACCGGGATCATGGGCCTTTCAAGTTTTTATGAAAGTATGAGAGATGCCCATTCAGCACAGCTCGCCCCAGCCCATAACTATGGATCATATATAAAGGGGTAAAATTGGCCCACTAGGCCAGACGAGTAAAAATTGGTCCATTAGGCCATCTCAAAAATTAATTTGGGATCTACGGTAAATGTTACAATGTCGTGGAAATTCGTCACACCCACATGACGAGTTTGCCTAATTTTTTTAATCATACTTCCAAAAAATATATAATTTTTTTGTTAGAATTTTTTACATCGATGTGATAAATTCCAATAGAAAAATATATTTTATTGAAACTCATCATACTCATGTGACGAGTTCTATGCACTATAATAAAGGTTGTATATTCCAAATCAATTTTAGAGTTGACCTAATAATATTTCTTTTTACTCGCCAAACCTATTGGACCCATTTTACCTATAAAAGGGTTTGTTTAAATGTCGATTTACTTACCCACTCAATAAAACCGACCAATATAAATCGGGTTTTGGGAAAATGTAGTGAAAAATATTATAAAAATAACAATCATTTATTTAACCATTAAAATTATTTAATTTATACCAATGGAAAACCCTAATTCTATCATTATCGTCGACTCATTTAACGCCACAAAATTCTCACATGTGACTAAAATATAAAATTTGAAAGTTTGGTGGCTAAAGTAAAAATTTTATAAAAGTTCAAGGACCAAAATGATAATTTTCCCAAAAAAAATATTTCATATATAAATAGTTCATATGTACAAATGGATTCTTTATAGAATTCAGATTTTGATCTGGAAATTGTGTGAAGAGCTATTAAACAATAAATTTCGATAAAATATTCGAATAGTCAGAACGAATCGAAGTTTACAAAAATTCAAAGGATGATAGTATGAGGTTATTATATTTATATTTTTAATTAGTAGAATTTAGCACGGATTGGTAGATTTAAGTGGATTTTCCATGTTACACCCTAAAATAGGGTCTAAAATTCTCTTAAAAATTTCACGAGGACTAAATTGAATTTTAATTAAATTCGAGGACCAAAGTGAAATTTTAATTAAATTTTGGATCCAATTTCATAAAGCAACCAAATATGGAGGACCTATGGCATGATTTTTTCTATTTTCTTTTTTTTATATAACCCAAGATGAGGAAAAAATTAATTTTTTCTCTCTCCAAAATTTTTCTCTTTTAGAAATAAATCTTTAACCGTCGTTTCGTCGCTGATCGTTGATCCGTTTTTTACACTTCTCCCACCATCGTGTTCCTTGCGTCATCCTGAGTCCAGTGGTGTCCTTCTTATCTCTGTTGTCGTTAGCGTGTGAAGGGTGAGGAATATCAAGTTTCCGACGTTTCCAAATCAAGCTCTTCGTCGTTTACTGTTGTGAACCGAACTTGGTAAGTGTCTCAAAACCCCTTAAAACGCGCTTAGTAATTTTTTAGAATTTTTCCGACCCTATAAAGCCCCGCACGCACCACCCCTGTGCGTGGGAAAAGTCCACCGCCTGGTGGACTGCTTGGAAATGGGCCGATCTGACTCGATACACCGACCCGCCTGCCCATAGGGGTGTTCATTTTTCAGTTTTAACATAATTAACCGACCGAACCTAATTAGTTCGGTTAATTCAGTCGGCCACCGAATTAGTTCGGTCGGGGAACGGTTAATAATTTTTTTAGAATTCGGTTAACGGTTAATTAACTGAATCAACCGAAATTAAATTTTAAATATTAAATATATGATATATAACATATAAGCTCAGCACAAACTATTTAAAATCCAATTAATAATTTATGATCCAATAACTTTTAAATCTAAATCAATATTAATTATTTAAAAAATCCATATAAAATTTTTATTTCATAATTATATATTATTTAAATTAATTGTAAATTATTTTCTTGAATTAAAAAATATTTAACTTTTATATAATTTAGAAAATTTTTAAAAAAACAGTTAACTCGAAAATTAATCGAATTAACCGAAATTTATTCGGTTCGGTTAATATTTTCAAAAAAAAAAGTTTGGTTCGGTTCGGTTAACTATTAAAGAAAAAAAGTTCGATTAATTCGGTTAATAGTAATTCGGTTTGGTCGGCCACCGTTTTAACCGAATGAACTCTGCCCTAATCTGGCCCGATCCAACATGAACTGTTGACTTTGACCCGAAAAGTCATATTTTATGTTTTTCAACGTCCTGAGTCCGATTTCGAAGTCCGTTTTACCAAATTCTGACCGAAATCCCTAAATCGAGCTTGTTAACCCAAAAATACTTAGTATTTTTAGCATTTTTACTTATTTATTTGAGATTCGGTTATGAAATTGATCCAATAAGATATTTGTATAAATTTACTCGTGTTTCACCTGATTGAGGGTTGATTAGATCCGGTGTTTTCCGTCCGTCAGATCCGCTCGATCCACGTTCTACGAGAGTTACCATAGATTTTCGTAAATTATTTAAATAAAGATTAATATTATTCATATTGGGGTTCCGATATAGATTTTTCGATTCAGGTGTGTTTCATGTTGGTGTTACATTACTGTTTTCAACTATCTGTATGAACTGTTTGAGATTTCTGATAATATTGAATATTTTTAAGACACAATGCTTAATTTTCTGAACACGATTTATCTGATATCTGATTTACTGTATATTTCTGATATGATCTCTGGATTACCGTATTTTCGTATCTGATTTCTGAAAGTGGAATATTTTCATGTTTTAATGGATTAAACTATTGTTTTCATTCAAATATATACATGTTGTTTTTGTCATTGGGGGTTTTATTAGAGGAAGTATCTCCGGCCTAGTCTATGACTTATAAGACTTTGCCGCTTTCTGCAGGCACCTTAATTTTGTGCTCAGGGTATGTCCTTACTGCAGGCTCATCGGCTTTGTGTTCAGGATAAGTCCTTATTTATAACAGACCTACGTACAGTGTAATTCTAGAATAATCTATAACAACCTGACAACACACCATTTAGGGCTAATGCAGCTGTCATAGCTACAACATGTTGGAACGGAGTCGGAGAATTCAAAACGAGAATATAGCAGCCGCACAATTGGTGAGAAGGGGAGGCGATAACATGGAATACCAGAAACACGATCCTTTAAGGTGGACACCACCAGCTGAAAGGTGGGTTAAGATTAACACAGACGGAGCAAGATCAAAGATAGAAGGCATAGCTTCATGCGGGGGAATTATAAGAAGCAGCTCCGAAGCGTGGATTGTGGGATTCGCGAAATACATAGGCATTTGTTCCGTCATTGAGGCAGAGTTATGGGGGGGTCCTCATAGGCCTCCAACAAGCATGGAAACTGGGAGAGAGGAGTATCGTCTTGGAAGTCGACAATTATGAAGTGACTCGGCTGCTACAAAACAGACCAAACCGCGAACACTCATTCATGTTGTTAAATGTAATCGATGAACTAACTGGTAAGGAAGGAATGGATCGTGGAGATAAGACACATCCCCAGGGAAAACAACTTGATTGCAGATAGATTGGCAAAGCTCGCACAAGTGGAAACAATGAATTGCTCGGTACTCTTGAATCCTCCGAGGGAGATTCTACCATTAGTACAGCTAGAATGTCATGACTTAGGTCCAGATTAGATTTATTTTGTTTCACGCTTTTGTTCACCAAAAAAATATATATATATTTAATTTATGCCGGTCAAACTGTTAACTTCTAGTTTAAGAGGGAACTATATAGTTCAACAATAAATATAGGGTAAACTATGAAAATAGTCACTGAAATATTAATAAGTTTTTACTTTTTAGCATGTAAGATTTAAATTAACATTATCGTTTTATAAACGAATTAATCACTCAACTTGTAATAATTGTTAGTTCCAAGGTTTCAAATAGTGGGACGCAAACACAATAACGGCCCACAATTTAATGGTGAGTAACGGATTCACGTCAATAACGGTCCGTAGTGCCCGTAATTTAACGGGTAATGGTGTATAGCGTCGATAACGGCTCGTTATCACAATTATCCTATTGTTACCAACCAAAGATTAAATGGGAAGAGGACAAGACAACAAACCAAACCCTCTGTTTTGAGTGGAAATCTTGCATCTGTTGAGGTTCGTCGCCGATGAAGAAGTTGAGCAGCAGCAAGCTTCCATTTGAGAAGGTAACCCTCTAGTTTTGTAAAAGAAGAGAAATTGACTTATCCTGATTTGAAAAAAAAATTATATTTTATGTTTTGGGCCGTCCACAGTTCACTCCCACCTTAGTTACACTTTTTTAAATATGTTTTTAAAGGTAGGTTAATTTTAATTTCAACCATCCCTCCAACCTTTTAGATTTTTTAATTTAATCTTTAATTTAGAGCATAAACTTTCATTTTCATTTAATTTAATCCTAATTTTAATAATTTAGATTTTACACTTAGAAAATATTCTAAAAATTATTAAAAACGATTCTTTATAATTATAATTATTATGTTTTAGGATAAGTTGTGCGAAATTTTAAAAAAATCACGATTGCGTTCCTCACAGTGACCGCGATGGCATCCGTTATGTTTGCAACCTTGATAAACGCAATGCGACTAAAAACGCAGCCGCAAACACTATTTAAATCTCTGATTGTTATTGCAATCATAGAAGTAGATGTAACACGTTTAAGCATTTTGTATAAATTAACACCATTCTTAAGTTTACGTAGTAACTTCTCTCCCAATTCTTACTACAAAAAAGCTTTTGTAAACGAGTAAAAATATTCATCATAACCCTACATATACAAAGCAAACGGTAGTAAAAGTTAATGACAAGCTAAATGAAAGCAGAAAAGATAAAATACAAAAACTAAGAATACATTTACAGAAAATGGCTTGAAAAAAGAAATTTAAATTCACCTTGATTATAAGTTCATCATGAGGATGCAAAGTTTATGCCTGATAAGGGTGAAAATGATAGCTTCCGAGCTTGCGTGGAGGCACACTCCTTGGCTCGGTGCACATGCAGGTAAAGGGAATGTTAGGCCCCTTGGCCGTGTACTTGAGGTAATTAGTTCTGTCCTTGTTCGTTCACTCTTCTTTCCGCTTCATGTGAAATCATTTAGATGGATTTTGAAAATCTGATCTTGTTGCAGGGACTTGATCCGAGAGCAGCAGCGAGCATGTTTTATCCTCGAGCTTTCGTCGGATCCTGCAACGAGATCATAAGACATGTTAATACAACACAATGGTCTTCCATATTTTCTCCAGATGATGTCTTGTTTTATGCCATGGTGCCAAAGCAGGGGGAATTTTATGTGTCATTGAGCGACCCTGGTGAAATTTGGTCCACAATGGCAGTGCTAAAAGCTTGGCTTTGCAAGTTCCGTCGCATTTCTAAAATAACATAAGTATAAATATTGCAAGTTGACGGAAAACTGAAACTTCTTATGCTTGTTTTTATTAGTTGAAATTATTCAGTTGCAACAACTAGGAATCATCTCCGCCGATCAGTTCAGATGTTACAAAGAAGCTTAAGCAAGGCAGGGCGTGGCCTGCATTTTCCTTCCAAGGGTCGAGCTTTGGGCATGGTGAACCCTGTTCCGGCACTCATGTCGACCAACTCGTTTCCGATCCTCGACAACTCGAAGCACTGAATCAACGAACCTAAAGTCAGTCCGACTATTCTGAGTCCCAGGCCCTCTCCGGGACATCCCCTCCGTCCTGCCCCGAACGGCATCGACTTAAACCCGTCTCTTGCACCCTCTAGTCCTTCAAACCTCTCCGGCTTGAACCTTGCAGACTCCTCCCAAATCCTGGGATCATTCTGTATAGCCCATATATTGACCAACAGCATGGTGCCACTCGGAACTCGGAAACCCTGGACCCTGCACTCCTCTGATGATTCATGAGGCACCAGCATTGGAACCGGTGGGTACATTCTCAAAGTTTCACTTATGATGCACCGGAGGTAAGGGAGTTGAGGCAGGTCGGACTCCTCGATCAAACGCTCATTTCCCACCGTGTTCAAAATCTCAGTTCGAGCCTTTGTAAGCACTTCAGGGTGGTTCAGCAAAAGCGAAAGCGCCCACTCCATGGTACTAATCGAAGTTTCGGTTCCTGCCATCAATAAAATCTGTGCCGAAAACGTTAGATCGTTGTATTATGAATGAATCGAAGAAGATATAACATAATATCTTACAATCATCAGGCCTTTAATGATCTCATCGGTGTAGAACTCAGGTTCTGATTCTTGTAATGACAGCAAAATCTCAATCATGGTCTTCTTCCTCTCTCCATTGGGATCACTCCTCATTTTTCTTCTGTGCTGCTCTACAAGATCTTGCATAAACCTGTCCCTCTTTTTACCACACTCCACCATTCTACTCTCCAGCTTCCTGGACTTAAGCCAAGGCAAGAAATCACCATAATTCGTCGCAGAACTCAACTCGAGAGCCTCAATTTGAATCTCTCGAAACCTTGCAGCTTCCTCCATGATCTCCTCGTTTTCGCAACCGTAATACTTTTTCCCTGCTATCAGCCCCATCATTACATTGTATGTTAACTCGAAGAATGCTGTCTTGAACTCAACAGGTTCATCTCGATGGCACAACAGCTTCCTCATCAATGACTTCACCTCGTCCATGCGTATGCTCGACAGCAATTGTAGGCGGCTCGTCGACAAAAGCTCGATCGATGAAATTCTCCTAAGGTTTCGCCAAAGATCACCATAAGGAGCCCAAGAGAGACCAGTGTAGTCGTAAGCCAAGTGTTTCCCGATGAGCAAGCGAGGGCGGTTGGCGAAAACGATGTCGTTCTTGGCCAGACATTCTTCCGCGGCAGACGGCGACGAGACGACGACGACTGAACGTGAGCCGAACTTGAAGAAGAGTACGGGGCCGTACCGATTTGCGATGCCGAGTAGAGTTTTGTGGAGAGGCTTCTCAAGGAGGTGGAGGTGGCCGATGATGGGAAGACATGGGAATGGACTTGGAGGAAGGTTATTGATTTTGTTTAGAAAGTGCTTTGTGAAAACATATAGGACCAGGAATATTGGTATGTAGAGATACCAGGTAGCCATGGTAGTTTTATCAAGGGTGAAAAGAATTTAAAGAAGAAGAATAAGATGGGTGAAAGGGGAAAAAAAGGAAATGTATTAAATTTGGCTTTCATATTTGGTAAGAACATAGAAGGAAAATGGAAACCAATGATAAGTGGACAACAATGACAGCTAGAATTTCATTCTATTAAATCATATTTTCGTTATATATTTACATATTAGACACCATTTCATATATATTTCTTGATCTAATACTCTTTGCAGAAAGATGTGGCTCATCCACCGGATGTTAGTTTCGTAAATATTTTTAAAATGGTGACTAATACATAATTAATTTCTATTAGGGTGATTTTTGTGCAAAAACGTCAAATTTTTTATGTATTTTTTGTGTGTGCAAAAAAAAATTATGCATTAAAATCTTTAAATCTTCTTTTGCAAATTATTTTATAACTCGACAAATTTTGATTTTTGCATGAAAAATTTATTGACTTTTAAAATTAATTATTTTTTAACAACAGTTAATAATGTTTATTCATTTTTAATAAAATTAGAATTTAATATTTATTTTCTATTTTTAAAAATTAATATTATAAATAATATTTTAAATATATAGGTGATTTTTAGCTTTACCTTCTTTTTTTTATTGAATTTTATTCACTTTTAATTCTTTTTTATTGTATTTTTATTGAATTTTAAATATATGAGTTATAATTCAAAATAATCATTTATTCTACTATTATTCAAATTAATTAAGAAAAATTATGGTAAATGTTTCTAAAAGAAAAGTATAAATGCATACATGAAAATCTAAAGATTTTCCTTTCTTTTGTGTTACTATCTAAACTTGTAACAAAATTCAATAAAAAAAGAATGTAAAGCTAAAATATATCACTTATATATTTAAAATATTCTTCCTAATATTAAATTTAAAAAATATAAAATAAATATTAAATTCTAATTTTATTAAAAATGAATAAACATTATTAACTATTGTTAAAAATAATAATTAATGACTAATGATTCATTTAATATCTCAATTGTAATTAAAAGTTTATTTCAATATTTTTTATATTTTTAAACACTTAATTTTAAATGTCAATAATTTTTTTTAAAAATGTATGCAACTTATAATTTTTTAAATTATAAAATATTTCTTATCATCATCATCATCATTTTGTAAAAAAAAACACTAGTTATAAAATTTTTATAAAGTTATTCATATTTTAAATTACTTACCCTCAAAGTTTTCCCATACTAGATTATACGTATTGTATAATTTCATGAAAAAAATCAAATTTTTTTGAGTTATAAAATAATTTGCAAAAGAATATTTAAAGATTTTAATGCACAAAATTTTTTTTCACACACAAAAAATAAATAAAAAGTTGTATTTTTTACACAAAATCACCCTAACAAAAATTAATTATATATTAGGTATCATTTTAAAAAAATTTACGAAATTAGCAAACAGTCTTTACACATCGTGTCACATCAGCCTGCAAAAGATGTTAGGTTAAAAAATATATCTGAAAGGGTGTCTGACAGATAAATATATAATGAAAAAGGTAATTTTTGAGAAAAATCGTCAAGGGTGTTATTATTTTAAAAACCCTTAAAAATTCATTTATTGAAAAAGTAATCTAGAATAATATTAATTGAAAAAATGTCTTAAAATGTTTACGTAGAATGACATGTCGTTATGTTAAAAGTAATGTTAGACTTTACGTACTACTATAAAAAAACGAATTTTATACATTTATTATTGTTTTTTTCTAAAATATAAATCAATATATTTGAAAAGTTAATAAATCTAACGTTAAATCTATTGTCCAATAAAATATGAGGTCCGTTACACGTGTTGTGTAGAAAGTGAGGTTATCCTAAATAGTCAATTTTATTATTAATGTTTGGAGATTATTTTTTTAATAAATAAATTTTTTACGATTTTTTAAATAAAAACGTCACTTTTTAATAAGTAAAATATAGTTAACGCATTATGGAAAATATGTGGCACCTTTAGATGCCACGCGTAATATTACCGTTTTTAAATTTAAAGATTTTTTTTATATGAGATTAATATTTTACATTTCTTAAGATATGATATTCTTTTTTATTTAATTTCGTGACGTTCTTGCCATGAGTTATCGTCATAGTTATCCACCTTATTTATTTTATCTATTAGGGACCTTTTATGAGTAATTATTTTTAGAGATGAAAAAGATATTCGAATTTGATGGGTTTCGACCCACCCATCATATTGTGTTAGATTTTTCTAAAAAAAATTAGGTTTGAATTGGGTCAAGTTTTTGGAATATGAGTTCAGATTGGGTCGGGTTAGGTTTGAGTTTAAGGTCAACCTGAAAAATAATATAATTATCTTATAATTTAAAAATAATTACAATAATATTTTGTTATAAATTAATTTTTTTTCAATTATATCTCTATTTCATTAAATAAAAACAATATTAAACATATTTGTTTTAAACCGAGTTGAGTTCAGATTTTATCTTAAAAGGTAGATCGAGTTTCAGGTTAGTTGAAATCCTAAATTCAAGTCGGATCGAATTTTGAATGAATGGCTTATATTTTTTTAGATCGAGTCAGGTTGGTTTGAAATCTGACCCAATCCAACTCATACTACTTCCTAATTATTCTCTTCAAAAAAATATACTTAATAAAAGTATTTATATTGTTTTAAAAGTTTTATTTAAATTAAAATGGTTAAATATTCTTCAATTTCTTCGTAATTTTCAGAATAATTGTTACATATTAAATTTTATATATGTTAGTATATTCGAGTAATCACTTCAAATTCTTAATGATTTTTTGAATTTTAACTAAAAAGAACTTTTCATTATTTTATTAAAAATAATTCGAGTAAAAATTCTCATTTCTAAAAATAATTCTATATTTCCTAAACTAAATGCATCCTAAATGAATTGCAGACGTATATTGTTGCACTAAGGTTGATTCAATCTTGGGTAAATTACGTGTTTAATATCTAAATTTAAATTTTGATTCGTTTTAGTATCTAAACTTTTAATTTTATCAAAATCATATCTAAAATTTAATTTTATTTCATTTTAGTACCCATGTTCAAAATTTAACGTTAATTTTTGGGGGAAAAATTGAAAGTTTAATTACTAAAAAGGACCAAGGCTGATAATTTAAACTTTAAATTTTTATTAATGGGATAATAAAATGAAATAAAAATTAAATATTAGATATAATTTTTAAAAAATAAAAATTTAAATATTAAAACCTATCAAAATTAATAATTTAGATGATAGTACCTTTACAAGAAGACTGAAAATCCAGTAAGCTCAGCTGCAGTAGCGGAAATGTTGTGCTTCTCACACGCACAAAGAGACAAGGTTGGAAATTGTGAATTCTTTTTACAACTTCTTTCAGATTTTATCTTTTTAATTGTTTGAGAGTCCCACCAGCACATAACCAACCAATAAACAAATCCCTAAATTGGACACGATAGTCTAATTTAAGGTTAAAAAATGACATAAAATAAATATAATTGAAATTATTATAAAAAAGTATATTATTTTCGGTTGGACGCAACTCGTAATATCATTCGGCCAACAACAATTATCTTTTGATGTGACCAATAACATAACCTTGTGATGTGTTAGAAACAAATATACTATTTTATCTATCAATTTACGGATAGTTATTATGACTAGAGATTTGACATCAATACTAAATATCAATATGTACAAACCACCGTATATGATTGGATACGAGATTAAAGTGTTGTTTGTTTGGCTCTGAATGAAATCATTCAGTGTTGAATGCTGAACGGTTCAGTATTCAGCGTGTTTGTTTCTCACCTCTGAATGATTCAGTGCTAACTGATTCAGCAAAATAGTGTTGAGTGATTCAGCATCAAAGTACATTCTGAATGATTCAGAGTCATTATCAAACAACATGTCACATTAAGAGTTAATTCATACAGAGCCTCTGAATCATTTAGCATTTGAATCATTCATCGCTTATTCATTATGAAGTAAACAAACAGCCCCTAAATCTCTTTCTATTAACCCGTTGAAATTATTAACCACAATTTTCTACTCCAACCAAAAAGAGAACCACCTAAAGCAGTCTCAAGTCACAAGCAGCAAGTATATGAACTAAGAACAAGAAGTGGAAACCTCTTAAACAGAGGGAAAATTACTTTATAGATAAAACTTTGGTGTAATAAAACTGAGAAGGCACATTAAAAAAGACCTTGGCATGGCCCAAGAGGCTACAAAGATTAGTGGGCTCTTCCAAATTGTTAGAATCATTACGGCCACATTTGGCCCAATACCATAGGCGGCTTAATTATTCAGCCCAATATGACATCAGATTTTTATTTTGAAAACTACGACATTTGCTACAGTGACCTGAAACTCTTCACGTGGACATGCCGAGCTTCAATAAAATATTTTTTTTATTGAAATTTATCAATCTAACGTCACAAAATCTAATAAAAAAATTATATTTTTATTAGAACTCGACATTTCGACGTGATGAGTTTATCTTACATTGTAACATTCACCGTAAATCTCAAAATAATTTTAAAAACGATCTAACAGGTTAATTTTGTTTTCACCCGCATGGACTAGTGGGCAGAAAAACCATTGTATGGCCTACGTGGTTCAAAACCACAACACAAAATAGTATTGAAAGTACGCAAACTGCACACGTTAGTACTGAATTATTAATAATCTAAACCCTCTGGACCTGCTTTTCATGAATTTTCTTCTATATACAGCTTGTTTATATAGTAGCCGCATAATCCTTGAGACCTTCAAACATCTGTACTTATTCTGGTTTAATCTATGTCTGAATTCTTATATATATATATATATATAAAAGCTTTGATGGGCTGAGGCATGTTTAAGGGACCACCTTTTGCTTTTGGTTAGAGTCGACAATACCCTGGATTCTAACATTGAAGCCTGTGGTCCCTCAAGCATTGCATTTGCCATTATCATGACAGAGAAATGGAAGGATAGAAAGAGACTGGTTCCTCATTTTGTTTTACAGTATGAGATTTCAGCTATGGTGAGCTCTTTTTTCAGATTCTTCTCGAATCGAAATTCAGAGTTAAACCTGTCGGATTCAGCACAAGGTTGGGAAACTTTGTAGTAGACATGTCGAGGCCTACTGAAATAGCTTTTGGAAATCGAAGTAACATCAGATTTGATGAACTCATGCAAAAGAAAACCCAAGTTTCCTGACAGAATCATGACAAGTATGCACTGGGAATCTAGAAACTTGTATTATGGTGAGTTTAACTGATGTTTGGTCACATAAGACAAAACAGGTTTTAGAAAACGTGAAGTGTTTGTGAATAAACAACGTAGAGGAAAAGTGGGCAAAAAGCAATTACCCTCGTTTAGAATTTAACCGGAGACCTAACCCTACATACATGATGGTGAGGACCACAGCTTGATGATATGGCGAGCACGAGTGACGGGTGCCAGTTGTATGTCGGAGAATAAATTTATAAAATTTTAAAAATAAAAACATATTATCTATAAAAAATACAAAAAAAAATTTGAAAATTTTAGAAGGCGGGCATTGCTAGCAAAAAGGAAGATACATGCTCCGGATTTGGCTGCCTTTTGAGTCTGATAATAAACGAGGAACATAAATTCCTCAAGATATCTGATCTTTTGTGAAACATAAGCAATTAACCATCAATTAAGGGTCAGATGAATTAATTTTACAGTATGAAGCAAACCAGCTGAACATTTCACTTTCAGTCTCTGAGGTCCATTGCAGGCTTGCAGGCTGCAGCCTGCCAAGTTGTCATTTTATCTATTTACCAGAAAGTTTGAATGTATAATATATGGTAGTTGCTTGATTAATCATTTCCCATCCACCTGATTAAAATTGCAACAAGTACAATATGTCAGGTGTTTATGGTTCATTCACTGGAACAACCTCTCAGTAAACCTGTGATTTGTCCTCTTTTCGAGAAAAAAAGAAGACACACATTTGTTTTGGTTTAAATACGGAAAACTGGGTTCTCAAAGCTAGATTATAAAATCCTTTTTAATGCGCCATTAGGTGTCACGACACACCACGTAGCCACCTTCTATTCACTTCCCAATGATCTCTTCTTGAACATTTATAGTGCCAGAAAACCCTAACCCTGCTCAAATCCAGGAAGGTTTATGCACAAAGTCTTTGATCTAGAGAAATGGATTCGCTGAAGAAAAAAGGGATCATTAACATCCCTAAAGCCAGAGATGTAAACAGCATGGTTATGGATCAGATATGCAGAAATCCATCTTGTTTCTTTTGTATCATGAAAGAACGAGACCCATCTCTCAGAAGAGCTGGACTAGCAGCTTGCTTCAAGGAAATGCCACCCATCGGAGATGATGATCAACATGTTTTGGTCCTAAGTGGGCTCTGGAATATTGCAATGGCGCAGCCAGATGATCCCGAGTTCCCATCCCTCGGCATCTTCGACTGCATGGCGAGTTTCCTCGACAAGGGAATCAATGACAGAAACTGGCTTCTCAGGGACCAGAATATCTACATTCCTTACTATGCAGCCCACGTTATTGGCTCTTATACTATGAACAAGGTTGAGTTTGCCGAGAAAGCTGTTCTGGAGGGCGTGATACCCCCATTAATGGAGCTCCTAAGAGGAAATATGAGTTGGGTTGAGCAAAGAGTGGCGGTTCGAGCTCTCGGTCACCTAGCAAGCTATGAGAGAACCTTTGAAGCAGTAGCAGCTTATGAAGAAGAAGTGGTGAGACTCACAATGCACTTAGCTTCAACTTGTTTGGATGAAGTGTACGTTAAGTTTGTTGGTGTGAAGCGTAAGAGTAAGAGGCCCAAATATCACTGCGATTTGCTTACAAGAGGAGTTGGTGGTTCAGAAATGGAGAACCGAAAGGCAGAAGAATGGGCTAGCCAGCTACAGTGCTGGTCTCTCTATCTTCTCAACTGCTTTGCTTGCAAAGAGAAATCACTGAATCTCATTTGCAAGCCGGAGTTTTTGGCTGATTTGTGTGGGATGTGGGGTGGACTGGTGAATCACTCATCTCCAGCCGGTGTGGGATTGATTAGAATTTTGTGTTACAGTAAACGTGGAAGACAAAACATCTCTGAATCCAAGGAGGTCTTTGCCTCTCCAACCCCACGAATTCTCATGGTAAAAGCCTGTGGAGAAGATCACAGGCTTATGACATGAAAGGGTTGGCTAAAGAGAGCCTAATGGACTGCATAGTGTTCATCAATGGTTCCATCAACTCGGACACTAACAAGCGTGTGAAGATTCCGTACTACGCAGCTAGTATGATTAGCAAACAGATGGATGCCACATGGCTGTTTGCCAATGCCCGGTCGAAGGCCACCATCGATCATCACGCAAAACTAGTGCACGAATCAGAAGATGATTATGAGATGAGTAGCAATGAGGATCACCAAAAAGAATGTGATGAAATGATGAGTATGATGATGATGGAGAAGAAAAGTATAGCATCCGGTGAGCATTTACTTGATTTATCATAAAACAGTACAAAGTCATCACTGCAACTCAATTTAAACGGTTATATATACATTATTACATTTAGTAGGTACATATACATTTACTGCAGCATGGCATGGTTCTAAAGTGAATGCAATGTTTAATGACTTTTTTTCTGGTAACCCCTTTTTCAGGTCTGTCCTGCATAATTGAAGAACCTTTGATTGTGAGGGAAAGAAGGTCAAGAAGGAGAAACAAAGCTGTTAAAGCTATGACTTTATCAATGTAAACCGAACAATTAAACACATATCTCATCACTTCGTGTTGCATGTAAGGGCACCATCAAGTTTTGCATATCATGAAAATGGTTTAATCTGTTCATTCAAACGAACGCCATGAGAAATGTTTTAGTGGAACTTCAATTAAGTGGAATGCAAGTGCTGGTTCTAGTGGAAATTTTATATACGTTTTCGGATCAGAAGTAAATGGGGAGGACCACTTGACCACGTTGTTGAGAAAATGTTTACTAATGAAAGAGGGAAACAATATCAGGCAAAAAGGAGAGAAAAGCCAACCTGGCTGCCGTTGCCTCTCCTGCTTTCTGCTGTATGTCGTCGTTTTCATGGGGTGAATGAGGATGCTATTGCAAAGTCAGATATATAAGGAGCAAAACCTTGTATAACAGATGGCTTTGCACTGCATTTTTTATTTTGGATATTATAAGTGGACTCTAAACTTGAAGTTGGATTGTTTAATTTTGGTTTATTTGAGGTTTTGATGCTTATGCGTGATGATTATTATGCATGTTTAGGGATTTAGTACGTTACATATTGTGTTTTTTTTATGTTAAGGATGTTATAAACAGGTCTAATATGGTAAAGCACAAACCAACTTACTTCAGTAGTTAAAAGAATCATTGTTGTTTCTAGAGGTCAGGATTTCGAGCACCAACTATTACATCATAGTGATCGAGCTTTCATTATCAAATGGTTGAGTATTTACAACAATACTATTTTATAATTTATAATCACCTTAGTTTAATAAAAAAAAGTAATAATATGGTAAGTAAGTCTAATATAACTCGTTGAAATAATGCAATAACCTAAAATGCATGAAATGTTAGTGATAAAATCTAATATGATTGAAAAATATCTTACAATAAATCATAGGATTTGGATTTAATGTGCTTTTTGTTCTTAAATTATGTAAGTGTTAATTCATTTGTTTTATATGTTGAAATCATGTTAGGAGCATATTTAGGATATTATAAGCAGGTCTAATATGATAAGTAAGCACTAACCAACTTACTTTAACGGTTAAAGGAATTGTTGTTATTTCTAGAGGTAATGGGTTCGAGCAACAACGAGTACTGCATCATAATGATTGAACTTTCATTATCAAATGATTTAGAGTATTTAAGATAATGAAAATAGACTTTATTAAACAAGTTGAGTCATTATACATCGTTGTCTCTATTTAATTCTCTGTCTTTCACATCATTTTAAAAGGTCGGTTTATCATTTATTGACTATTTTTTATTAATAGATTGTTCCAACAAGTTAAACTGATTTATATTTATTTTTTAGATTCTCTTAATTTTATTTAAATTAGGAATAAATATCAGACTTATACATGAGATCAAATGTGCAATGTGATATATAAATTTTGACTTAATGTAATTATACACATAAAATTTTGATTTTAATTTAATTGTACACATGAAACTTCAATTTTGATTCAATTATATACATTTTAAAATATAATTTATTTATTTATTTTTATATTAGACAGATATAATTATTTCTTGTTCATAATATTTAAGCGTATAAAATTTTATATTGATAACAATCTTAGTAATTTGTAAAAATTGGATGGAATTGAAATTTTGTATATATAGTTATACAAAATCATTTTTCATTTATCACATTACATAATTATCTAAAATTAATATAATTTTTAATATTTACTTTTAAATTACTCGCATTCTTCTTTATCTAAATAAAAAAATTAGTAATCGCGTGATTTTGAATTTTTATTATTCTTTTATGTAAAATAATATATATTTGTAGTTGTGTCTGTAAGGTGTACATGCGTTGTTATTAATTAAAAAGATTTTGAACACATAATATTTTGTAATCACCCTAAATTATTAAAAAAAACATATATTCAACATTTTAAACGATTAATTTAAATTAAGTAAATTTTTATATATTTATTAAGTAAAAGGGGTTCACTTAAATTTTGTTTTGATAATTACCGTAAACGAGACACTAATTGCACGACTAAATGCATGCGTTTGACAGTTGATTGGTTTTAAGTAGGGCAGGGAGATTTGCACTCTAAATTAATTTAGGGTTAAATACATAAAAAATCACTTACGTTTATGTTTTGTCCATTGACATGTTCACTTTCGTTTTTATTTAATTAAGATGTGGCCACCCCGAGTTAACTGTCGTTAACAATAATTAAATATTTTGATATAATCACACATTTGGTCCCTATTATTTACATATTCTCTCAATTTAGTCATATTTTTAATAAATTTAATCCTCCAATAGAATGATGTCACATGTCATGTAACGTAGGGGTGAGCGTTCGATCGAGCCGAGTCGAGTCGAGTAAAAACAATTTTGATCTATTTGAGTTGACGTGTCGTATTTTACTCCGAGTTGACTTATAAATTTTTGAGTCGAGTCAAATTTTTGAGTTTTTTTAAAAATTTAATTATAAATATTTATAATATTATGATATTATATTTATAATATTATTTGGTTCTAATTTAAATAATCTTGTAGACATTGGTTTTCGTCCCTATTATTATTACTATTATTAAATAATAATTACATTTAGTATAGCCCTAACAGAAGGAGCCCAGTTACAGCCAATAACTTGGAGCCCCAACAAAACGGGCCCAATAGCAAAACTCGAAGCCCTATACATCCAACCCAATATACCCAAAACTCAATTAGGGTTTCCAGTCAATCCCAACGTCGCCAGCCCTCAGCCGTTGGATCTGTGAGAGACCCAACGGTCAAGATTAGACCAGATTAGGGATTTACCCTAATGCTCATGACAATCGTCGCCTCCAGAGAAGACCAAAAGGCCACCGACGAAATGCGTGAGCTTTACCACTCACTTCCCACTACGTGAGCCATCGATCTAGCCGAAGTCAACGTCACCGCTGTCATTTTCGATATCACCAGCCATATCCAAAATATCTGGGTGCATTTAATGCACCAAACTGCCCCTAAGACGGCCACCGCCATAGATAGATGACTCAGATGAAGCCACTCCTTCGACTGGTCCGAGAGGTGCACCGTTGGTTATATAAAATGAACCCATAACCTGCAAGGAAAAAAGAATGGGGAGAAGAGAAAATAGAGAAAAACATAAACAACAACCATAGCAGAAACCATTCGAGCAAACAAAAAATAGAAGAAAAATATACGAGAGAGAGAAATGAGGATGTTACCATTAAAAGAAATTTACCTCACCGTCGTCGGAGTCCTCAAACGTCGTCGGAGTTAGGGGTGGTCAGATTCGGGTTTAGGGAAGGTCAGAGGTTATTTTGGGGTCGTTTTCCGAACTCCGGCCGCCGTGGACGGCATCAGAAGTTTTCGACGGACGGTGGCCAGAAGTTGTCGGCTTCCCTCCGGCGAGGGAAATTAGAGAATAGGCCATTTTAGGTCGGTTTAGGGATATATATATATATATCCCTCCCCATACGACGTCGTTTCGGGGGGAAGGGTTGTGCGTTTTGGGTGCGTGGGTAAATCCTTCCTCGAATTCCCCTAACTTTGTAAAATTTTAATTTGGTCACTGTAATTAATTTTCATGTATTTTAATTTGGATCCCAAGTTTTACCCGTGTTTGTTTTAGTCCTTTTATGCTTGTTATTTTATTTTTATGTTTATTTTAATTTGAGTCCTTAGATTTTAATGATTTCATATTAATCCCTGTTTATTTGTTATTTCACATGGTTGATTTTAATTGTATTCAAATTCATCCTTAATTTAAATTGCATGTTTTATTCATGTTTAATCTCTAATTAATTTAGTAATTATTCAATTTAGTCCCTTGTTAGGTAATTGTCTTCTTTAATTAGTGGTATATAGTCGTTTTGTATGTTGATATGCTTACATATGTATGAGTATGCGAATGATTTATCTGCGAATCACATGGCATTATTTTTGCATGAGATGTATGATATCCACACAAATATAGCTCTACTCGACCCATATAAAATAATTTGACTAAGGGTAATATATTTTTGTTTTAAAGTTGATCTGAGGTGGTTGTCTTAACTTATGAGAAAACTACTTCTGACAATTTTAAAATGAAAATGTGTCCCGTTAAGTGAAACCCTAAAATTTGATCTCACCTAAAAATTGGGAACGAGAGAATAAGAAATATTCGTCTATTTAAATTCTTCGAGAAAAGATCGCTAGAACTTATCTAATGTTCGATATCAACGTCTTTAAATAATCGAATATTCTTCTTCTTTCTAAAAGGCTTGGTAGTTTTCTAATTTAATTTGTTTTTATGCATTTGAATATTACGATGGAACTGCAATATTTCTTTATTTCGATTCGAGTTAGAATTGATTGCCTCAAGGTATGAGGGGTCGTTTCTTCTCGCATGGGGAAATAATTAAATATTATTAAGTTTCATTTTTTTTAAATCATAAAGTGTTGTTTTATGGGATCATAAGCTAAATTAAATTCGAATTTGTGAATTTCAATGCAAAGACAAATAATTAATGGATAAGGTACCGATTTAGAGCGTTGTGGGGGTGTTAATCCTTCTCTACACGTAACCGACTCCCGAACTCATTTTCTGGTATGTAGACTTTTTAGTGTTATTTTAATAATTTTAAATTTAATTTTATTAAAATAGAAAAATATTTTGGGTGTCCAATCACACCCTAATAAAATATTGGTGGTGACTCCTTGAACCGTATTTTATTTAAAGGGAATCCCAAATTTTTCGAAACGAGAGATTTTTTTTAAATTACATGACCTTTTTTTTTATTAAAATTTTCTTTTTAGAGATAATTAAAATGTGGTTTATTTTTTTAAATCCAGATGGAAAAAAATCGTCGTTTCGACAGATCTTTTATAACTATATATCATATATGTATATTTCTTTTTTTTTCATATTTGATATATATTTATGATATAAAGTCGAGAGACTCAACTCAAACTTGAAAATCAATCCACCAATTACTAAAAAATTTATTTATTCGAGTTATATTTTACAACTCAGTTTGAACTTGAAAAAAAATTTCGAGTCAAATTGGGTTTATGAAATTACAACTCGAAGTTAATTCGAGTCAAGTTTTCAAGAGTAGAGTCGAAAAGATCGGTTCTTCGAGTCGAATCAAATTTCGCTCACCCCTAATGCCACGTGTCACCGTTCGATTGCTGGATTAACTTTCATATTCGACTAAAAAAATTCAAGTTCAAATCGAGTTGTAAAATACAACTCGAATAACTTAAATAACTCAAAATTTCAATAATTAGTAAATTGATTTTCAAGCTTGAGTTGAGTCTTTGGACTTTGTATCATAAATGTATATTACATATAAAAAAATGAAGAAATACACATGTATTGTATATGGTTATAAAAGATCATTTAAATTAGAATCAAATAATATCATAATATTATAAATATTTATAATTAAATTTAAACAGAAACTCAAAAATTTGATTAACCCGGCTTGAAAAAAAATCTAAGTCAACTTCGAGTTGTAAAATATGATTAAATTTATTTTAACTTATTAAAAGTAGAACTAAATTGAGAAAATATGTAAATAACATGAACCAAATGTGTGATTATATCAAAATATTTAACTGTTGTTAACAACAGTTAACTCGGAGAGACCACATCTTAATTAAATAAAAACGAAATTAATAATATTTTATGTTTTATGAAATCAATGACCAAAAGTCGAAAAAACATATTATATTATTCAACCTTGCCCTCTAGCTCTGAATTTTAGGGTTTATTGTTATTATTTTATTTATGCATTAAAATTCTCTATCCATAAAGTGGTTTTAGTGATTTAAGAATTAAATTTATCTATTCATAAAATGGTTTTAGTGATTAAAGGCAATATTGATGAGTATTTTATTTTGTTAATATTTTGTTATTGATTAATCCGTGTTACCTCCTTTTATAGTGTTAATTTGGGTTATTTATGTTTGAATCTGTGCAAGACTCTATTTTCAAGGAAATAACAATTAAAAGGCAAATTAAACAGATTTTCTTATTTTTTTTCCGGAGAAGTCGAAGCCAACTCATATTCAAAGATCGATCTAAGCACAAACTCTGATTAAATAATCTAAGTAGCAAGATCAAAGGAGGAAAGCAAAGTGAACCATAATTCTTTAGGAATTAAAAAGTTGTAATTGAATTTAAACATTTGATATTTTATTATTTTATTAGGAATTTAGTTTGCATAGAATTATTAGTTTACTATTATTTAAGATTTTTAATATTTATTAATTAGGATTTTTGGTTTGTTAGAATTAATAATTTATTAATTAGGATTTTTAGTTTATTAGAATTAAGAGTTTGAATATTTTAAGAGTTAATATTTTATTTTCATTAGGTTAACTCAAGACTATAAATACTCATAGGGGTGAAGTTTGAGAGATGTACAAGTTTAGAATTTAGTATAGAATTGGTTCTGGCTTTTCTTTTGTTCTTAGGTTTCAATTTAATAAAATTATTTTTCTTTTTCATCTTATTTTCTTCTACACGCCAAGCATGATCTCTACCGTGCTTGACTAAACTTTTCTTTAGCTGATAGCTAAGCGAAGACTCGATTCATTCTTGTGAGAATTGCAAAGGTGCTTCATATCTTCATATTCTTTCTTGATTTTCGACAGACAATAAGAGGCAATCAGCCTTTCTTCAAGCATCTCAACATCTTCAATCCAAAGAGTACACATTGGCTTCATCGAAGTTGTGATCTACAGTTGGGGAGGAGAGTCAACTTGTAGAAAATTCAATTCTCTAATAAAAAACTTAGCGGCGGTCCGCTAAGGAAAATCAAGATCGGGTTTGATTCTCATCGAGACATCATAATCTGAGCATGGGCTTTTCTAGTTCCTAAAAAATCAGTTCACAAAAGAGAAGAACAATTTACAAGGGTTCGACCTTGTAGACTGTAACCGGCAAGTATCTGAAGTAAAATTTATTTCAGTGATTGAGCAAAGCGAAGCTAGAGACTATCTCTCATCTTTATTATTTCTTTAAAATTTACTTTTCTTATTTTTTATTAGCTACACCTTAATTTTATTTTATTTATTTAGTTTACTTGATTGTTATAAACTCCATTTTTTTATTTTATTGTTTTACAGATTTTTTGGTTAAAAATCAATTCAGATTGATATTAGAAATTTTCGAATACTTGTGGACCGACACCTTCTTCTCTATACTACGTTTTAGCATAATTATCTGAGAAAAAGAATTAATTATTTGATAATTACAATGCTTGTCAAATGTTATTTTTCTTAGAGATCCTGAATTCAAACAATTGTATTTGTGGGTATATGAACATTGTTAATAATTAAAAAAAAACTGAAAAGATATTGCATTGCAATTATTCTATACAATTTCTTTTTTTTAAGAAAAATCAAACCTCCACCTTAAGTTGGTAGAATAAATCTTTGAATTTGGATTACCCTATTTAAAATAGGGATAAATTATGTATTTAGTACATAAACTATCAATTTTGATCTGTTTTAGTATCTAAAATTTTAATTTTTTTCAAAATCATATCTAAACTTTCAATTTTTTCAAAACCATCCTAAATCCCCCTTTCTCTCCCTCTCCCAAAAATGAAACAAAAACTAAACTTTAGGTATGATTTTGAGAAAAAAAATAAAAGTTTAAGTACTAAAACAAACAAAAATTGATGGTTTAAGTACTAAACGTGTGATTTATCCTAAAATTTATAACTTATAAATAAATATTTCTTTAACTTATAGTAAATTAATATTATTTTCTTTTTAGGGTTTGTGTGTATGATTTAGGGTTTAGGATGTAGGTCTTGGTGTTTAAGTTTGGGGTTGGGATTTGAGATTTTGAGATAAAATAGATATTGTTTTATTGTGAGTTAAAGAAATGTTTATATATGGGTTATAAATTTTGATAAAATCTAAATAATTTATTTATTTATTTAAATCTAATGGTCACACCTCTTTTAGTTTTACACCTTCTAGGACCATTGGATTGAGTGAAATTAAAGGCTAAAATTAACTCATTGTTTCCCCCCGATGAATATCTTCTCATTCTAACTTTTAATCTCAACCTTTAATTTCTCTCATCCAATGGTCTTAAAAATGTGTAAAAATAAAAGAGTTTTACACAGTATAATTGGATTCTGCCCTACATATATGGGGTAGGATCCGCTTACACTATGTAAAACTAAAAAAGTTAGACATCATTTTAAGATCGATGGATGAGAGAAAATCAAAAGCTTAGAATAATAATAGGAAAAGATAAAATATTCACTGAAAAAACAAGGATTTAATATCAGCTTTTGATTACACACACCACTTATACTATGAAAACTCTAAGTTTTACGCCTTTTAGGGTCATTAGATTGAGGGAAATTAAAGGTTGAGATTAACTCATTGTTTTTCAGTGAATATCTTCTCATTTTTTACTGTTAATCTCAACCTTTAATTTCTTTCATTCAATTATCATAAAAATGTGTAAAACTAATATATATATATATGTTAGGATCCAATTACATAGTATAAAACTAAAAAGTTTTACACCCTTTTAGGATAGTTGGATAAAGAGAAATTAAAGGTTGAGATTAATTCCTTAGTTTTTTTTCGAATTAATATCTTCTCATTTCTTACTATTAATCTTAATCATCTATTTTCTTTCATTTAACAGTCCTAAATTTATGTAAAACTAAAAGAGTACACAAGCACGCGCACAACTATTTTCCAATGACACTAGACTCAATAAACTTTCAAAACCCAATGCAATTTAAACCTAAATAGAAAAAATACATCTATTAAACTTAAATTAATCTAACTAAAATAACTTACGAAAAAAATTGATTAATTCAAAATAATCAAATTAGCCGGACTTTGTTCAATTTGATTAATAATTTTCAAAAAAATGATTCTATTAACAATTAAAAAATACGAATAATTCAGTTTTGACTAATTTGATTTAATCAATAACGAAATTAATCATTTAAACACCCTGCCTATATTTATAACATTGAGAGCCATGATTTGTTTGAATAGTGTAAGGTGATTACAAGATAGTACATATTTAGAATATTCAGGAAAACAATATATTCTTTACAATTAAGGTCGCTTGATGGGTTGAGGAGTCATAAATTAAAGGATGAATCCAAAGTTTCAAGCAGACTACAAATTTTAAAACACAAATAATATCATGATTTAAATTGAGTTCCCAAGTAAACAAGTTAGTAGATAAATTACAAATTGCACCATTTAACTTTCTTCATTCTTATTTTATCATTAAATTTTATATAAATTTAATTTAGTCACTTAACCGTTTTTAGTCACTCGATCGCTAAATCATAAACGGTATGATGACTTGTCAAAATGACACCATTTTTATCCATATAGAAATTATTATTTTTCTTTATTTTTCATTTTTCTTCTCTCTCATTTTTCTCCTCTAAATGAAGCAATTCAAATTTTGTACACCACTCATTGCGACAGACTACGACACTGTTCATCATTCCGGCCACCATCGATGATAGCGGTCTGGTCTGGTCTTTGTCGATGACTGATGAGTCCCGAAACTGATGGCATTGAAAACATCATGCTAAAAGACATCAAAACCGATGGCACTCAACATAGTAAAGGGAAGGTAAAAAAAAACCAAGCAAAGGGAAAGGTCACTCGAATTTGGCAGCTTGGTCTGTCGATATACTAAATATTATCTCCTTAAAAATTTAATCAATTCTTCGATATAGGTCAAATTGATTATTCAGTGGAACGTTAAGGGTATATTTTAATATTATACCTTTCTCAAAAAGAAAAAAGGGTCAGTTTTTATGAGTAGAAACATGGGTGCTTCCTCTTTTATTAACATGCATAATATACAATAACAATCAACAGTTCTGACTTCACACGGCATCGTTTACAAGCAGGATATAGATAAACAACATGATATATTATTCAGTAAATGCTGATATTTATAGTCTTGTTTCTTACCAAACAAACCCAGGAGAATGGCCCCTATGGTCCGGGGGATGAAGTGGGGCAGTGTTAATCAGTCTTTGCCCTGAAATTTCATAATAAATAATGTTATTTATATTCTAACTCAATGATGAAAAGGAACATTCTGATCAAATAAGTACTCAAAAAGCTTAGTCCTAGATGTCATCCAGATCAGTAAAGAACACAAAATGCTGAACCTGTTTACATTTGAAGTAGTATTTATTCGATATAGAATCATCGATCAAGCTGTTGAGTTAAAAATATGGTAGAAATGAGCTTCAGCTTCACATTCTTGGAGGCTTATGGTAATTACATATACAGCCGGAATGGACTTTTTTTATGTAACTAGAAATGGCTACTGATGTTTCAGTAGCATGATAAAGAAACAACATCATTTGCTGCTAAAAAGATGAATGGGGTTGTTTTCATGAGTGACAAAAGCACGCAAGAAGCTCGGTCCAGAATAAGAGAAATGTTTTACGTGTTTTGCGCCTCTCACGGATGCTTAGGTGCTTTCTATTAAGTTCCAGGAGTATGGCAGACATTAGTTCAAGTTCGACATTTTCAAATACAAAAATAGGTCATGTGAAAGCTATTTCCATTTAGGCAATTCAGCCACCGGACAGCCAGAAAATGAAGAGCAAATTAAATTATCTTTTCTCAAGTTATGCATGCAATTGCAGACCAGCTAAAATCTCCAGTTACTACTAGATTTCTACTGCTCTTCCTTCAACATGGTACAGGATGATATAAAAGGAATGTTAAGCTGTCAAATAAAAGAAGAAATGGCCTAAAATTGTATCCACCACATATATTAGTAAGCCATCCGGTTTTGATTATTTTCCTTCTTAAGAGGCCGATGTTTTATATGTTTTAGATTTATGACTAATTCTCATTGCACTTAGATCCTCTGGTGTTTTTGCTTGTCTGGTAACATGGCATGTTTCGATCCATGTATGTTAGATAGGGAGGAGATGAAATGAAGATAATACCTGCTTCTCAGAGCTTGTACTCTCAGTTATGTCACCACCTCCAGGAGCAGATTTCAAGTCCGCATTCCTGCAGCATAAAAGTACTGGCTCAAAATTTTCGGTTTGATAAAGACATTAGCGCAAAAGAAAATCGAGGATTGCCAACATCAGACTACCTTTCATGTGTAAAAACGGCCTGCTTATCTGGAAATGAATTTATATCTGCAGAAATGGAACCAGGAAAGCCTGCGTCTGTAGATTCAACATTTCGCTCTCCCTATACAAGAATCGTGTCAATATAAAGTTTTCCAAGTATTCTCTGTAAAAGAAGTCACTAAACAAATCATACAAAGCCAGCAGGGGACTCACATCAAAATCGTATTCCATCCACCCTGGAAATCTGTCTGAAAGAAGGGTAACATACCGCTCCATAGCCGCCTCCGGATCCATGTTCCCCAGCCTTTGCCAAGCATTCCTTGCACAATGCAAGCAGTGCTGTCCATCACTCATACATAGCAGCTGTCAACCCTGTTATTATAACTACCAATCAAGGTATACCGTGCAAGGCTAAGCCCTAACGTGTTTCGTACTCCATTTTCGACAAAGTTTCCTGGTTATGGTAGCCAACATAAATTTGACCACTATATAAACTCCAATGATTTGTGCCATTCTACATTGGCATAACACTTAAGTGTGTTTCAGATAGCTATAATATAAAGCTTCCCCACCCCACCCTTCTTATTTACTATCTCATTAACTAAAGTTTTCAAAATTGACTAACTTTTAACATGCTATATCATTTAAACTTTAAATCTTGGTGGTTTTACCATATAATATAACTTTTATCTTCTGTGACACACTAGCGAACATTAATTGTGCTCAAGTATATAGCGATATTGATCTTTTGTCTTCCACAATGACATAAGAGAGACATTTAAACCTTAGAAAGTTATGTATAACCACCCACATTCAACACCAACCAAAAAGAAGAAGACAAAACAGATGAATAAATTGTCAAATATTAGATACAGGGAAAGTTAGCTACCATTTGGAGCGAGAAGAAGCCATGAAAGCCAGTGGCTGAGGCTCATGACAAGGCCCTTCTGTTGCAATCTTGTGGAGTCCATAAAGTTGCATTTGAACATCATTCCCCATACCCAAATCTCCTTTCTGCTCAACGAACTTGGCAGCTGCTCCGAAAGCCTTATCCAATTCACTCTTCTCTACCCCTTCCCAATCGTCATCTTCATCATCATTCTCTAGTTTCGCCCCCTTTTCTTCTTCCCCAATCCCTTTCACTTGATTCTCTTCAGACTGCATTTTGGTTTCGTTTTCAGCCTCTATCCCTTCACCAATATATTCAATCTTCTTTTCGGCTCCGAGATCATCGACTATCTTGGCCGTCTCTTGCATAAATTCAACTTCCTTCTCACTTTCAAAACCTTCAAGTTTCGAACTTTCAACGCCCTCCCCTTCTCCAGCTTTAAATTCATCTACCACTACTCTTTCACCGCTCCCTTCAACGCATTCAACAAAACCCCGATCACCAACCCCAGCTTGTTCTGGTTCGAAAACATCGACCTTGTTGTCACCGCTTCCCTGAACGAAATCAACTTTCTTTTCACTCGCAATGCCCTGAACTTCCAATTTATCAGCGAATTTCAAGCCTTGCATCATGATCGCATCATCAGCATCAACCAAAGGCTTCCCATCCACCCCAGAAACACCCGTCGCCAAAGAAACAATCTTGGCAATGAAAAACGAAAAAACAAGAGCAATAAAAGCTGTCATAAAAAGCTCCAGGACAATCCCCATGGTTTAGAACAAATAAAAGTCCCGAAAACAGAAAGAAAAGGGTGATGGGATTAGTGGGAAATAAAGTGGATTAAGGATGAAATACAGTTATAGAAAAGGGTCTTGTGGAGCAAGAAATGTGTATAAAATGAGAAAGAAAAAGAGGGAAATGATATTTGTAGGAGAGAGCAAAGCATATTCGGGTCTTTGAGGAGAGGATTGGGATCGTCTATTGGGGCGGAAGTGGGACCCTTAAGTAGCTGGCAACATTTGTTAAGTCACGGAGTTGCCTTTATTTTTCTTTGGAAAAAAGTGTCAGTAGCCTCCAAAATTGAGCTGACGTGGCGACACTTTGCGTTATCTAATATTTGGTGTTCTTATCCAAAAATCACCCAAATAATCAATAATTACATGTCACGTAACTTTTCCCAAATATTATCGATTTAGCATTTTTCTGATAGAGTGATAATAAAATACATTTCACGATACGCGTGAATAACCCGTTAGTCTTGTTGTTATTGTTGAGGTAATTTCAATACTGATTTTGTATATAAATATTTTTTTGAGTATATAATGAAATATTTTTTTACATTGAATATGTGGTCATGTACAATGAAAAATCATCGTGATATACCAAATGAATTGGAAGAAATTCGACCATTTATTGATCAGAAGTCTGATACAAAGGTATGTACTTAAATTTTATTATTTACCTTTAATTATCGTTGTATAATTATAATATTATTTTGATAAGAATTATACATATTTGTTTTAGTTTGAATGAGCTCCTTATTCTACTCAAGAAATGAGGCTTTGCATCTCACCTCACTTGAGTGACTCATTAGATGTATGGATGGTGGTGGTCTCTCTAATATGTTATGCTATTGTCGAGTGACATCCTATTGATCGTGTGCTCCGCCAATTTGATTTTGTACAACACATTCCTAAAACACCTAAAAATCTCGACAATATGCATAACGTCGCTAAACGGGGCAAAAAGGATGTCAACTAGCTCCTGAAGCATAGTGAGTGGATAATGATTTGGGAGGATCAACGTATACGTATTCCCTCTAGGGAGACGATTCATGTGAATCATTATTCGGTTGTGGGTGACTATTATGAGTAATTCAACACGAACGGGAAGCCATTCCTATTTTTCGAGGAAGTACTAGGCGGGAGCATTCATCGACGTCAAGAAAAGCGTCCACTGTCATAGCATCATTGTCCCTCGACTCGTGGATAGAGAAAAATCACTTCGGCTCGTCTTCAGCTGCAGCACCGAAACCATCACAGCAGCCATCGTCTACACACATTCCCAACCCGCCACTATACATGGTACATCACATCCATTTCAGATGGCACCGCAGCCGTTTCATATGGAACCAACCGGTTTAGATGCTATCGCAACTGGTTCAGATGTCACCACCGCATGGTTTTATGACATCTCCTGGTAGTTATTATAATGACATGCTTACAGATCCATCGTGGGCTTCATATGCTACTTATTTGGCATATGGTGATTCACCACAGACAAATACACCTCCGGCTCAGTATTGATTGCAGTCATCGATGTCGATATTTTCGCAATTTTCATAGTTTTCTATGAGCGGTGGGATAGTTAGTCATATACCTCTAGGGTTCTTATTCTATGGAAGTGTTACATCGTCATCCGTGACTTATCAACAAAATGTAGCTGCTACTACTAATGATGATGATGAGAGTGAAGATTAAGAGCAAGTTATACGAAGAAATCCTCATCGAAATAGACAACTGTCGCCCTGTAGAACACATTCAATACGCAGAAATTGATAGACTTGTTTAGTTTGTAATGCTTTTATCTAATTTTCTTTGTTTATCAACAAATGTATTGAATTATGGACTTCTAATTTATTTTGTTTCTTAATGTTGTTATTATTTAATTGTTTGAATTGTAACATTTATATTTAATGTTTTTATTTAATTGTTTTAATTGTTTTTACTATTTAGTTTGTAATGTTTTTTATTTAATTTTTTACTTGAGTGGCTCATTATTTGTTGATGCTCAAATGACATTAATTGAAAGTAAACGAAAATGAAATAACACAAACTAAGATTTCAGAAACTACAATTACATTGTGATGTTCAACGTTTACGTGATGATAAAAGATATAGAGATTTTTTCCTATTGTGGCCTAGGTTTCTACAATGGTCACATTTTTTGTTTTCTTTGGACGTCTCTCAAATATCCATATCACAATGAATTCAAATAGATTTTGGATGACCTGTCTCTCTCAATAAGGACAAATCTGGTACAATCGGAAGTCAATTCTGAACCTCATCTGAGTCTTTCTCATTACCTATCAGGGGAAACTCAAATCCATATATCTTAAATATGGTTGTAAGTCGGTGTACGAGATCCACAAAACGGTTATAGTCTTAACGTATATGAGAACAAGTTGCTATGACATGGGAGCATGGATACTTCAAAGCTTGAAAAAAAACCCACGGTCATACCACATGTCTTGTAGATTAACTATGAACGAGTTAGCTTCAATCCTTTAAAGAGTTCCTGACATTTCTGTGACACGAAATAATTCATGGATTCGAGAAAAGCTTGTTACAGACATTTCATTTGATGCAACAATCCTTTTTTGTTGATATGCAACAAATCTTGTGTGGTAAACATGGTCGTTTTGCATCAAACTCTCAAACGAAAATATGTCGTTTTAACCAAAGTTGTTACTGGTAAATGGTGCCCCCTTTAAGGTCGATTTGATAGCCTCAACTAAGTTGGTTTTCATATGTCGATATCGATATCCACCATCATATGCATTTGTCCACATTTCTTTGTTAATGATGTTGATGTAATTGTATCCTTGCTCATTTTTTTCTCGCAAATCTTGAAGCATGGTCTCAAACGTTTGAGGTAATAGTTCGTATCATGTGCGTCAAATATAGTACTTACTGTTAAGTTCCCATAAAAAATGAAAATGATTGAGAAATGAAATTAGGTATTGTGACATACCCATGCACACAAGTAATTGACGTTCATCATTCTTCGTAAATTTTTCATGATAGTTCGAGGCAATATGGCAGATACAATATCGATGTTGGACATGGGGCAGTTGCCACATTGGACCCAAAGAGTCCATTGTTGCTTTGATCTCAACTCCGCGATCTGAAATGATACATATTTTCCCCTCGTGACAACATATAAACGTAAGTTTCTGAGGAAAAAATTGAAGATGCGCTTCACGATTCGCGCCTCCCTGACATGTCAGAAAACCCCGTGAAGGCGCGAATTACAATATGCTCTTTTCCTGCAGATACAACACTGATAAGTCCCTTTTGTTGTTGATCTGTTTTGTTTTAGTAATTGATTTCGAGGAAATTGTTCATTATATATTTTAGTAATTAGTCGTTGATCTCCTATGGTTAGGGTTGTAAATAAGACGAGATAAATTGCGAGTTATTCGAGTTCTTAACGAGCTACTTAATATTTGATTCAAAAAGCTCGTGAGTAGCTCGAAATAAAATATATTAAGATTTTATTTTTAAAAAATAAATTATTAATAATATTAACAGTTATGTGTTGCTTTTTTTTAAAATACAATATAAGGTTTTCATGTATTCAAGGTTCATGTTCGAGTTCGAGTTTGAAGTTTCAATCAAGTTAAGTTTAAGATTTTTTTTTTCATTTTGAGCTTTTACGAGCTTCAATTCATGATTTCGAGCTCGAGTTGAGATTGAAAATTTTAGGCTAATGAATTTTCGAGTCGAGTCGAGCTCAACTCCTTAACCCTACCGATGGCGTTGCATGTTAGACAAAAGATTAATTTTAAATTTAACCCTTAAATTTTAAATGACATCGTAATTTAACTCTTAATTTCTCATAATATAAAAATATTTTTATTACTTGAACTCTTGACCCAAATAAATTTTTATTATAACTCACTGGAAATAATAAATATAATATATAATTTTTTATTAAAAACGATATATAAATACAATTATTATTATGTTATATATATATATATATATATTATAACGTATAAATAGATGAATTGATAAAAAATGATTTTAATTTACAGATAAAAAGAACAATGATATCAATTTAGGTGTTAAGATTTTCAAAAAATACATATACATAACTAAGGTTGTTTAGGCGAGTGTTGGCACAAGTGATTAATATTTAAAAATTTGAGTTTATAAGATTAAGTTTGAATTTTACTACCGTCACTTTGAAAATAAAGATAATTTGTAAATTATTATGTAAACCTTAATTAGGTTTTAGGTTTGCCTTTACCCTATAATGGAGTAACAGTCATTGACCTAAATTGATTTTATTTTTGTTACAACTTGTTTATTTTTCCCGGCAGGGTTAATTAATTGTCACCTAACCCTAATTTATGAAGGTACGATTTGGGGTAGACTATTTCAAAATACAAGTTCAACTCATTTGGACATAGCAATATATATATATACAATGTTCGTTAGGTAATTAAAGGTCTTACAATCATTTTAATTGCAACTGAAGATACTAATTTTTATCCATATTATTATTATTATTATTATTATTATTATTAGTATTATTATTATTATTATTATTATTATTATCATTATTATTATTAAATATATTAAATATATATAAATAATAAATTACAGACCAATTATAATTGAACCGGCCCAGTTACAAACCAACCAGAGCCGGTCCAAATCCAACCAGAAACCCTAAATATTTGGGTTTCCAGTTAGGGTTTCCTGACCCTAATCTAGCCAGCCGCCATCTTCAATCTCAACCGTTGGATCTGGTTTGATCCAACGGTCCACCATTTGCCAGAGAAAACCCTAGGGTATCTATACCCTAGGGACACGTCCCAGCGCCGCCGCTGCTGCTTCCAGAAGCCCTCACCGCCTCCGCCGCTGCCACGTCCCGAATGATGCTTCCAGAGAATCAACGCCAGCCGTCCATGCAAGGCTACGGGGTGAGTCACCACTGGTAGTCCGGTGACTCACCGAGGCCCCCTCTTCGGACCGGTCTGAGACGAACACCGGTGGTGGCTATAAAAGCCACCACCCCATCTGCGAAAAAAAAAAAAAAGGGAGAGAGACAGAAACCAGGGACAGAGACAGAACAAAAAAAAGAAGGAAAATAGAGAGAGATATAAAACTACCAACGATCTCAGCAGCAAAGAACCAGAAGAAAAAAAAAGAGAAAAAGGAAGAAGAGACTTACCGAGGAAGCGTCGACCACCGGATCTCGTCAGAACCTTCGAAACATCGAAGGTATTATTATAAGATTTGCTCCGATTAGGAGCCTTTTAAAGGAAGAGAACACCGGGACCGTCCTTAGGACGGTCCGATCTACCTATTCGTATAAAAATATTTTTTTTCGGCCACCAGATGCGGTGGCCGGCGGTGACATTCACGGCGGCACACGGTGGCCGACCAGTGACCGGCTTCCCTCCGATGAGGGAAGCTAGAGAGAAGGCAGAGAGTTTTAAAACTCTCTCTGCTAGAGAGAGAAAAAAAAAGAAATGAAATGGTTGGCCCTTCGGGCCAGCCGGTTTGGACCATTTATAGTCCTTCCCGAACGACGTCGTTTCGGGAAGGACTATGCGCGTAATTATGAAATAGTTAAATCCCGTCCGCAGTCCTCCGAACTTGTAAACTTTACATTTTGGTCACTAAACTGAATTTATAATAATTTTAGTTCAGTCTTTGAATTTTAATTTTGTTCATTTTAGTCTTTTTTATTAAAAAAATATATTTAGGATAAATGACAAATTTAATCCCTTAATTTTAATAAATAATATTTTAATCCCTAGTTATATTTTTAATTTATTTGATTCTAATATCTGAATTTTAGATAATTTTATTTTAGTCACCAAATAAATAAAATAAGGAAATAACATATTAAATCCCTATAATTTTGATTAATTATGAATTAGATTCTTAATTTTATTTTTATTATAATTTAGTCAGTTATTTTATATGTTTTCATTTATTTTATTGTTTTTAAATATATTGTTTTAGTAGTATTTGTATTTTTATTTTATTATATTGTTAAATATTTTTATAAATATATAATAAATAGTAATTTTTAAATATTTATTTTTAATATCGAAGAAAAGGACAGTCTTAATACAACTGGATGTCCTATTCTGATATTTAAATTAATATTTATCAATATCAAAGAAAAGAGCTGTCTTAAGGCACCTAGAAGTTCTTTTCGGATATTTTTAAATAAATAATATTTTTATATAATTTTGAAATAATAGGATTATAAATTAATATATTTTTGAATTTTTAAATTTTAATAATAGAGACAATTTATAATTAAAAAGTACCAATTTTGAGCGTTGTAGGGGTGCTAATCCTTCCCTAAACGTAACCGACCACGAATCCCTTTTTATTATTAAAAAGAACGAATTTTTGGTTATAAAACGCAGATCAGTTCATCTTTTAAATATGGTTTTCTTAAAAACTCTTTTAAAAGATAATTTTTAGGTATTCGACCTACCTGATCCAAAAGGCCGATGGCGACTCACAATTTATTTTTAAAATTATTTATTCACATCAATTTCCCCGCCAAATTTAATATTTCGTGCCCGGACAAAAACCGGTTACGACAGCTTGGCGACTCTGCTGGGGACCGGTCAAACTTTTAAAAATTTAATTATAAATTGTCTCTATTAGTTAAAAATTAAAAATTTATATATTTAATTTTTAATTCTTTCTTTTCATTCTTTTTATTTATTTATTATTTTTATAATATTTATATGTTTTATTTTATTTGCAAGCATTTTATTTCAGTATTTATTTTTTCTGTCAAAGGTTTGAACATTTCTCCTCACACACAACACTTGCATTGCATTACATAAAGCTCTATAATTGAGTTGTCCCTTTTAAGTGGAAGTGAAAGCGACGTCTTCGTGAGAATTTATTCTCCGTGTCAGACCTAGCAAGTAACTTTCGGGGTTCATATGCTCTATGTCTTCGTGAGAATTTATTCTCCGTGTCAGGCATAGAGAAATGTATCCCCTCGAATTGAACTCGATCCACTTTAGTCTGTGATGGACTAGGATTGAGGGTTAGCAGCCTAAGGGGGCACTAACAAGGACAATTCGGGTACCTTGATTCTTAGATCTGAAACCCTGCATATAAAAAACCTTAGAAACTTTTCCGATCCGAAGTCATGCCAAAATTTTGTCCAAAATAGGTATATACACAGGAGAAATGAATTCTGTCTTTCTGTTAATTATTTATTGTTTAAATTACATGTTTATTTAAATTATTAAATTCAGAAAAGCATGTTTAAATAAAGAATATTTATGTAAATGTTATTATTAAATTTCTTTATTATGTAACTAATTTATTTTCTTTTTGTGTGTTCTTTATTTTTCTGTTTGCATTACATCATACAGGATAAAAGACATTGATCCTTGTGTTAATTATCTCATTGGAAAGCCTTCATCTATGGATAAAAAGTGTTCAAGTCAAGTAATTCTAAACTCAGAAGTAAGACAGTGGGCTGAGGATTTACAAAGACAAAAAGGAGACAGTTTGCAGGATGATTATGTATCTGACTTGGCCAGTTATGCTTCAGTTTCACTAAAAAGAAATGATATGCAAGATTTGCGAAGCATTTGGGAAAGTTGGGATTCAAACAAAAAATTGCAGTTTTATCAGACTTACGGAGACATCCCATATCTGCTCTATGTAGAAGTTGATGATGAATTACTCCGAGCCCTAGTTCAATTCTGGAATCCAGGGTACAATTGCTTCACTTTCAATAAGGAGGACTTGGTCCCTACTATTGAAGAATATACAACTTTGTTACATCTTGAAAGTGCTTTGGAGAATCGAATATATTCAAAGTCAATTAAAACTCAGCCCTTTCGAGTTAAATTAGCAAAGATTGCTGGGGTACGAGAAGAATGGGTAGCATCCCGTACCAAACAAAAAGGCGAAAGCGAAGGCATTGCTTGGACCAACATCAGAGAGCTTATTCAGAGTCATCCAGACGCTAAAGTACAATTCGATCTATTTGCTCTGGGTATATATGGTATGGTCATCTTCCCAAAAGTATTGGGATATGTTGAAGCTGCAGTGGTAGACTTGTTTGAACAGCTACCGAAGAAGATTAATCCTGTTTCTGCCATCCTAGCAGAGACCTTCAGATCGTTAAATGCTTGCAGAAGGTTAGGAGGTGGACAATTCTCAGGGTGTACCCAGTTGTTATATGTTTGGATCCGTAGTCATTTCTGGAAGACGGAAAAGGTTTCATACCGACGCTTCAATACAGATTATTCACCATTAAAGGAATTTCTGGAGCAGGAATGGCCAAAAGAAATTAAGAAAGAGATGTGGATTAATGCCTTTCGAAATCTGCAAAGCAATGACGTTGTTTGGCGCGCCCCGTGGCAAATCCAAAGGGAATTCTTTTACAGGTGTGGTGATTACAACTGGATAATGCTGCTCGGATTATGGGGAGGAATTGGATATGCACCACTGCTGGTTATAAGACAGTATGAAGGTCGTCAATTTGTACCTGTCACTGCTGGACTACAGTCATCTGAGTTCGCATTCCACAGCAAAAATTATAAAAGAAATATCATGGAAGCCGTTACAGCTTGGAAAACAACTTGTTGTATTCGAGCTAAAGCAGCAAAAGAAATGCTAACTCCTGATTATGAAGATTGGAGATCTGTCAGAAAAAACGAAAATATTCCTCTACCAGATCAAAATGAGGATATCTCTATGGAAGATCGCATTAAGGTGGTTCCATCAGAGATTGAAATCTTGAGAGCTGAGTTTGAAGCAGAAAGAGATGGCTGGTCGAAAGAATTAGAGCAAATGAGACAAGATAAAGCTATGTTGGGGGTAGACATTGACTTCCATTCATCACAATGTGCAATGTTGAGAAGAGATAAAGAAAAAGGTGAAGATGAGTACAGAACCTTACAGAAAAATTACCAGGAGTTATACAAATCCCGAAAATCATCAGGACCCAGTCAATTGACGGTACAGATGACCAGAGAATTGAACATTGAGAAAAGACGAGTTGAAGATCTGAAAGGAAAGAATAGCCGTCTACTCAAAAGCCTGGAAAAAGGAAAGCAAAAAATGGAAGATTTCGAGGTTGACAGAAGAGAGCGAATTATAAAACACAAGGCTGAACACCGTGAGATCATGAATGAAATGCAAAGAGAAAGGGATCGAGCCAAAGATTTAGAAGAGATGAAGAATGACATCTTTGTTAAATTTGAAGGCGAGAAAAATAGCATGTTCAAGGGATTTGAATCTGAAATGAACCAGTTGATTGCTGAGCTTGAAGTTAGAGGCCAAAAGATGGAAGAATCCAATGTTGAAAAAGAAAAATGGGAGCTAGAAAGAAAAAATTTCAACACCAGACTTGAGGTAGAGCAGGAAGTGGCTAGCAATTGGATGCAAAGATGCAGAAACAAAGATGTTCAAATCCAGAAGCTTAATCAAAGAACACAAGAAGCACGAACAAAACTTGAAGAAGATCTGGATCAGTCTAGAAACAAAAACTCAGAGTTTAATGCTTACATTTTGCAACTTGAAGAATCATTGTTTCAAGAAAAGGTTCGTCTAGGACCTAATGATCTCAAGGAAAGTAATGAGGAAAATGCTGCATTGCGAAGACGCATTAGAGATCTTGAAAAAATTCTGCACAATTGTCAAGTCAGAATCACTGAATTAGAGCAAACTCTTGAAGGAACAACTAAACAATGGCAAAAGTCAACTGAGTTCTATGTCGAAAGAAGTGAAGAAAGAAGCAATATGGTGTTCGAGGCCATGGTACAAATGAGCGAGGTTGCCAGATATATTGGGGAACTAGCTGTTGAAGCCAAAATAATTGAGCATCAAGTTGATCCAGTTTCTAAGTGCGGAAAGAAGGTGTCATGGTTAATGAAAGAAATCATAGAGCTTAATAGGAAAGCTATACTTTATCTGTAGTTATGAAATATTATAAAGAAACTTTTGTATGCCGATGAAAGTTGTTCTATGACAGTTAACTTTTTGGGATCAATGTTTTTTACATACATGCATTTTGCATACATTTATCATTCATTTCATAATTTTCGCTATGAATTATTTTATTTAAGTCAAAGTTCATTAATTAAAATTTGAAAAAATAATATTAAAAGATTTTTCAATCGCAGTTACTCTGGCCAAAAGAGAAATACTACATCACTACAGTACTAGACAAGCTACTAAGAGAATTATGGAGGATAAAATACAGCGTATTGAGGAACAGCATCATAAAGAACAAGAAGAAATGAGAATGAAGTTGGAAAAAATTGAAGCCAGCATTGCAAATTCACAAGACAGTATGATGAAGAAGATAGAGGACATGTTTAAAAGGCAGGTTATCAGTGGAAAAATGCATGAAAATCCTGTATCTTTCGACCAAGAACCCATATATCCTCTAGGTTTTTCACCAGAACCAATTTATCACTCTGGTACTACCCCTATACAAATCAATGCTCGTACATCTGCATTACAAGAAGCTAAACCACATGAGGATCAACAAGTAGATCCTGCATCTTCAAGAAAAAATCCGCTTATATCCGATGTGAAAATAGGGGATCTTAATACTGAGCATTTGATCCCAGATTTAAATGAGCTGAATGAGAAACAAAAAGTAAATGAAGAACTGACCAGACAGATCAAGAGCTTAGAAGAACGAATGAAATCAGTGGAAATAACTGAATCATTCTATGGGTTTGATGCTAGTGAGTTGAGTTTGGTTCCAGACCTAATCCTCCCTATCAAGTTCAAAGCTCCCGAATTTGATAAATATAACGGTACTACATGCCCTTCATCCCACATTACTATGTTTTGTCGAAGAATGACAGGATATGTGAAGGACGAAAAATTGTTAATTCACTGCTTCCAGGATAGTTTGACAGGACCGGCTTTAAAATGGTATACTCAATTGACCAAAGCCAACATTAGATCCTGGAAAGATTTGGCTAAAGCATTTTTAGAGCAATACCGCCATGTGACAGACATGGTCCCTGATAGATGGACTCTCCAAAACTTGGAGAAAAAGAATAATGAAACATTCAGACAGTATGCCCAGAGATGGCGTGACACTGCGGCCCAAGTTCAACCACCTTTGTCAGAAAAAGAGGCCACAGTGATGTTTGTCCATACATTGAAGGCTCCTTATTTAAACCATCTAATGGGGAATGCAACCAGAAATTTTGCGGATTTGGTCATTTCTGGAGAATTAATTGAAAATGTCTTGAAAAGTGGCAAGATTGAATCGAATGATGGATCTAGTTCCAAAAGACCTACATACCGAAAAAAAGAGAATGAGGTCAACAATGCCAATTCTTACAGCAAAGATTCATCGAAAAGTGTTACAATAACCCAGCCAAGGGTTAAGAAAGAGGAAACAAACACTAATCGAGCAGAGTCCAGAGGATCTCGAAAGGAAAATGAAAGGTTGTCTTTTACACCTTTACCAGTACCATATGCAGAGATCTATGATTCGCTGTTAAAAGCAGATGTTATAAGGCCCTATCCTTTAGTTCCCATGCAACCACCATTCCCTCCTTGGTATGATACAAAGGCACACTGTGTTTACCATGAAGGAATTACAGGACATTCTATTGAAAACTGTCTAGCATTCAAAAGGGTGGTTCAAAATTTAATCAACACTGGGAAGTTGGAATTCAATACACCATCCGCATCAAGTCATCCATTGCCAAATCATGGAGATAAAAACGTGAATGCAATTCAGGAAGAGAACAGAAAGAAAGCAAAGACTGACATTTCTGAAATTAAATCTCCGTTTGTTTGGATATTCCAACAGCTTTCTTTAGCCGGTATAATTCCACAACAATTCAGGCCAAAGCAGAATGAAGGCAAGAATTATTGTGAATATCATCAAGAGAAAGGGCATAAAATTCAACTATGTCCTGAGTTTAGAAACTTGGTGCAAAAATTGATGAACAACAGAGAAATAGAATTCTTTGAAGAAGAACCCGGGAAAAAAGAAGATGATGTTTGCTCATCAGAGGATTCTAAATCAAATCAAAGAACAAATGATCCTGTGATCATTAATGTGAAATCATCCACGGTGATTCCTGCACAATAAGCCAAAAGTAGTTATCACCACTCCTCTACCATTTCCATACAAAGATACCCGCAGGGTACCTTGGAATTATACTACCAATGTTTCAATGGTAGGAGGACCTGTTTCTTTAGAAAAAACAGAAGAGAAAATACAAAGCCTGAGTACAACATCGACGTCTGAAGCAGTGAGCGAGGTCGGTTTCTTTACAAGAAGTGGGAGATGTTACTCTCCCGAAACATCCAATGCTTCAGAACAAGTGAAAGCAAAAGGAAAAGCATGGCAATACCTCAGAAGGTATTTGAGATGAATCCCTTCCAGCATTCAATGAACCTGTGACAGAAAAACAAGCTCAAGAATTTTTGAAATTCTTGAAACATAGTGAGTATAGTGTGGTTGAACAACTACACAAACAACAGGCGAGAATTTCTATTCTTGATCTTTGATGAATTCAGAAGCGCATAGGAATGCTTTGATGAAAATCCTCAATCAGACATTTATCCCCGAAGATATCCCTCAATAAACTTGACAGAATTGTGGGACATATAGCCGCTGACAATTACATAACATTCACAGACGATGAAATACCAGAAGGCGGAATGGGGTCAGTAAAAGCTTTGAACATCACGACACATTGTCATGGTCATGTGTTGCCAGGAGTATTGATTGACAATGGATTGCTCTCAATTGATGCCTCTAGTCACACTTCAAAGAATGCCTCTGGATCAATCACACATGAAGAGTTATCAGAATGTGGTACGAGCATTTGATGGTACTCAAAAAGAAGTGCTTGGGAAAATGGAAATACCTTTGTTAATCGGCCCAGTCGTGTACAATATTGACTTTGTGGTGATGGACATCCACCCCACATATAATTGTCTATTAGGAGGCCATGGATTCATTCAGCAGGAGCCGTTCCTTCTTCGTTACATCAAAAATTGAAATTTGTTGTTAATGGACAACTAATATGCGTCAGTGCTGAAGAAGAAATCATTGCGTCTATAACAAGCGATGTTCCATATATCGACACCAATGATGAGGCTCTTGAATGCTCTTTTCGAGCTCTTGAATTTGTAAATGCAACCTATATTGCAGAAGGAAGCAAAATTCCATATCCCAGATTGTCTGATTGCATCAAGATGACGGTACAACAAACTTTAGGCATCGGAGCTAAAGCTGGGAGAGGTCTAGGAAAGAATCTTCAAGGAATTTCAGTTCCTATCAGTATAAAGATGAAAAAAGACCGTTTTGGGCTGGGATTTAAGCCCAATCTTCAGCAAAGGAACAAAGAGATGAAAAGAAAATGTGAAGATAGAAAGGCAAAATTGAAAGGAGGAGAAATCCTTTGGAAACACATGTCTTTCCCACAGTTGAAAACCATATTCAGATCAGGGGGAACAATTAATGTGGAACAGCAGCTTGTTGAAGCTTTAAAGAAGAAAAGATGACAAAAGATCAAGACATAGTTGAAGAAGCTATGAATGGATTATTTGTCAACATGATCACGAATGACAACAAGACTGGCAAGTACTTGGATAGGATTCGCCCATGTTTTCTTGGAGAAACACTCACCAATTGGACCACTGAAGATCTTCCTATAGTTTTTAATATTAATGCAGAGTAATATTCAGAACTAATCTTTATGTTTAGCTCAAAAATATGAAAACTTTTTGTTATCTTGTAAAAGAGATTATGTTAAATATAAGGAACTTTCTTTAAAATTTTCAGATGGCAATCATTCTTTACATTTTATTACATTTTTACATTTCATAAATTTACTATATTCTTTCAGAAATATGTCCGACTTAAATTTGCAGGTGTCACCGTGTTAATAGCATGTGTATTCCTAAATTTAATCCAGTGATAAATTTAGAGCAGCCTATATGTCTGGAAGAAATCAATGGTTGTGAAGATGAACTGGAATGTGATATTCCTACTGAACTATTAAGATTGGTAGAAAAAGAAGACAAACAAATTCTACCCCACAAGGAAAGGGTTGAGACTGTGAATTTGGGAACAATGAAGAAAAGAGGTGAAATTGGTACTACTCTGACAATCCGATAAAACAAGAATTGATAAATCTCCTTCAAGAGTTCAAAGATATATTTGCCTGGTCCTATCAAGATATGCCTGGTTTGAGCACATATATAGTGATACATAAGCTTCCAATCAATCCAGAATATAAACTAGTCCAACAAAAGCTCAGAAGAATGAGGCCAGAAATGTTGTTGTAAATCAAAGAAGAAGTGATGAAACAAATCAATGCAGGTTTCCTACAGGCATCTAAATACCCAGAATGGGTAGCCAACATTGTTCCCGTACCAAAGAAAAATGGAAAAGTTCGAATGTGTGTGGATTACAGAGATCTCAACAAAGCTAGTCCGAAAGATAGCTTTCCATTACCCCACATAGACACATTGGTGGACAATACTGCAGGGCACGCATGGTTTTCATTTATGGATGGCTTTTCAGGATATAATCAGATAAAAATGAATCCTGAAGACATGGAAAAACACATTTATAACCATGTGGGGCACATTCTGTTATAAAGTGATGCCATTTGGATTGAAAAATGCAGGGGCAACATATCAAAGAGCCATGGTAACTTTGTTTCATGACATGATGCACAAAGAGATTGAAGTATATGTAGATGACATGATTGCCAAATCCAGAACGGAAGAAGAACATATTCAAAATCTGAGAAAGCTTTTCCAGAGATTGAGGAAGTATCAATTAAAGCTTAACCCTGCTAAATGCACTTTTGGGGTAACTTCTGGGAAACTTTTGGGATTTGTAGTCAGCAAAAAAGGAATTGAGATTGATCCAGATAAAGTAAAAGCAATTCAAGATCTTCCACCACCCAACACAAAAAAAGAAGTTCGAGGCTTTTTGGGGAGATTAAATTATATATCTCGGTTCATTTCTCAACTGACTGACAAATGTGATCCAGTGTTCAAATTACTTCGAAAGAACAATCCTGAAGTCTGGAATAAAGAATGTCAAGAAACTTTGGATATTATTAAGAAATACTTATCCAATGCCCCATTTTAGTATCACCAATGCCTGATAGACCATTAATTCTCTACTTGACGGTTTTCGAAAATTCGATGGGATGTGTACTAGGACAGCATGATGAATCGGAAGGAAAGAAAAAGCTATTTATTATCTGAGCAAGAAATTTACTGATTGTGAAGTTCGATATCCATCAATACAAAAATTATGTTGTGCTCTAGTGTGGACTACTCGAAGACTCGGACAATATATGTTATACCATACTACTTGGTTGATATCAAAACTTGATCCTTTGAAATTCTTAATGGAATCACCAGCTTTGACAGGCAGAATGGCTAGATGGCAGATGTTATTATCTGAGTTTGATATTATATATGTCAACCAAAAAGCAATAAAAGGAAGTGTAATAGCTGATTTTCTGGCCAGTCGTGTATCAAATGATTATCAGCCTTTGAGCTTCAATTTTCCTGATGAAGATTTGTTATGCATATCCATGAATGAAGAAGTCGGAACAAATGATGAATTTGCAACTTGGAAGCTTTACTTTGACGGAGCATCTAATGCTTTGGGACGAGGAATCGGGGCAGTGTTAATTTCTCCTGAAAATGTTTATTATCCCTTTACAAGCAGACTAGAGTTCTTTTGCACCAATAACATGGCAGAATATGAAGCTTGTGTCATGGGGTTGAAAGCAGCTATAGAAAGAAAAATCAAATTTCTCAAGATATATGGAGATTCATCGTTAGTGGTGTATCAATTGCGAGGAGAATGGGAAACAAAAGATCCCAAATTGTTGGAATATCGAAATTTTACCCTCGAATTAGTGAAAGAATTTGAGAAAGTTACCTTCAATTATCTCCCTCGAGAAGAAAATCAAATGGCAGATGCTTTGGCTACATTAGCTGCTATGTTTCAGGCAAATAAGAAAGTTGATATGATGCCAATCAAAATGCAAGTATATGAAATTCCTGCACATTGTTATAGTGTGGAAGAAGAGGTAGATGGTAAACCATGGTATCATGATATCCTGCAATATATCAAAATCAAAGTTATCCACCAAATGCATCGGAAATTGATAAAAGAACCTTGAGAAGAATGGCTGCTGGATATTTTCTTGATGGAGAGATTATGTATAGAAGAAGCAATGATCAAATGCTATTGAGATGCTTAAATACCAGTGAAGCTCGAAACGTCATTGAAGAAGTACACAGTGGAATATGTGGAACACATGCAAATGGTCTTTTCATGGCCAGAAAAATAATGAGATATGGATATTATTGGGCTACCATGTACACAGATTGCATTGATTACGCAAGGAAATGTCATAAATGCCAGATATATGCAGACAAGATTCATGTACCTCCATCACCTTTACATGTAATGACAGCACCCTGGCCATTTTCTATGTGGGGAATAGATGTCATTGGAGCAATCACACCAAAAGCATCGAATGGACATTGTTTCATTCTTGTGGCAATTGATTATTTTACCAAATGGGTTGAAGCTGCTTCATACACTAATATTAAGAGGTCCACAGTCTGCAAATTCATAAAGAAAGAGATAGTTTGTCGGTATGGCCTACCAGAAAGGATCATTACAGATAATGCTCTGAACCTGAACAACAAAATGATGACCGAACTTTGTGCACAGTTTAAGATCAAACATGCAAATTCAGTGGCATATCGTCCAAAGATGAATGGGGCAGTTGAAGCAGCAAATAAGAACATCAAGAGAATCATTACAAAGACTACTGAAACTTACAAAGATTGGCACGAGAAGTTACCTTTTGCTCTATATGCATACCGAACTACTGTTCGAACATCTACTGGGGCAACACCTTTTTCTTTAGTCTACGGGATGGAAGCAGTCTTACCAATTGAAGTTGAGATTCCATCGCTCCGAATATTGAGAGAAATAAAATTGGATGAATCTGAATGGATCCAAGCTAGATTTGATCAATTGAACCTTATTGAAGAGAAAAGATTGAAAGCTATTTGCCATGGACAGATGTATCAAAAACGGATGATGAAGTCTCATGATAAGAAAGTACATCCAAGAGAATTCCAAGAGGGTGATCTAGTACTAAAAAAGATCTTGCCTATACATAAAGATTTCCGTGGGAAATGGATGCCTAATTGGGAAGGGCCATACGTTGTGAAAAAGGCCTTTTCCGGAGGAGCGTTGATCTTGGCAGAAATGGATGGAAAAATTCTGAAAAATCCAATAAACTCGGATTCTGTCAAGAAATATTATGCTTGAAGAAAAAAAAAAAAAAGAAGAAAAAGAAAGGAGGTCAAGGTGAAAACCCGCAAAGGGCATCTTGAAACCAAAGGAAGGATTTGAGTTGAAAACCTGAAAAGGCGGCTCAAATGCAGGTTGATATTAGGCATCTGGCAATTGAACCCTCTTAAGATTTTGACAGTTTGGGAGAAACTTCACATCTACAAGCATTTTGACAACGTTTGAGATCTTCCAGACAAAAGCTTACATCATTACTCTAAATTGTGTCAACTTGATTAATTTAGAAATACTTATGCTTATAATTTGTTGAGACATTTGAATTTTTATTCTTATGCTTGTCATAACTTTGAATACAATTATATCTATTTCAAGTTCAATTTATTTGAGATTCAATTTATTTTTGGAAATTCAATTTATTCTTTTCTATTGAATTAACATAATTTTGAAATAATTTAAAGATTTCTGAATATCACTTTATGTTAATACTTTTAAATACATGGAATACAAAGTAGGAAAATCATCACTAGCTTAAAGCCATGAACATCAAGATTGTTACAAGTGGTGCTACCAACAACAAGGTCGAATCCGCCAAATCTACTCATCAATTGCTCCAACCGATCACCATTCAGTTCTTGCACATCTGTTTTCAAAAATATACTAAAACAGTAGAAGATGATCTTTGCAGCACTGATTCCAGCAAAAAGAAACAAGTCATTGATACCACTGGGAAACATGTTTCTATACAGATCCTTGTATATGGTTTTTAAGGAAACCTAGAAGCATTTCCACCTTATCAGGTTCAAATGGAGTAACTTTATTCCTTCCGACCCATAATAGATTCCATTTTCAGCACTCATCAAGAACATACTTCTGGACAATCGAAGATGGCTCATTGTCATACCTTCAAGAACCTTACAAGATCCTTTCTGTCAATTTGGCACTTCATGTACATGTTTATAAACAGTTCAACTTTGTTCTTGGATCCCATGAAAGCCATCATTTCTTTGTCAATGGAAAAGCATCAACACATGGAGGAAGCAGAATAAGAGAAAATCTATTCTTAATTGGCAGAATTATGAATATAGCCCTTTTCAGTGTAATAGCATGGAAATACTTCGAATCTACAAATTCTGGCTCTACATCAAATAAATGTTGTGATATCTTAGTCCAATCATTGAATTTAGAAGATGAATTTGCCAATAGCATCTTCTGGAAGTGTTCTTTGAGTTATCTGATCTGGTTAGACAGAACCAATCATTGAATTTAGAAGATGAATGTGCTCATAGCATCTTCTGGAAGTGTTCTTTGAGTTATCAGATCTGGTTTGGCAAAACCAATCATTGAATTTAGAAGATGAATTTGCCAATAGCATCTTCTGGAAGTGTTCTTTGAGTTATCTGATCTGGTTGGACAGAACCAATCATTGAATTTAGAAGATGAATTTGCCAATAGCATCTTCTGGAAGTGTTCTTTGAGTTATCTGATCTGGTTAGACAGAACCAAGCATCTTCTGGAAGTGTTCTTTGAGTTATCTGATCTGGTTAGACAGAACCAAGCATCTTCTGGAAGTTTTCTTTGAGTTATCTGATTTGGTTTAGTAGGAATGGTTTAGTAGGAACTACAGAACCAATCATTGGAATTAAAAGATGAACTGCATGATCGTCTTCATTAAGAAATTTCTTTTCAAGTTTCTTGTGCTTATTCCTTTCCCAAAAATCATAGCACAAGTTTTGCCTTTGCTTATAACTGGGATCATTGCATAATGGCTTCCCATCTCTTACTGGAAGAAATGTGTCAGCAGCTTTAGCCATTTGAGCAGTACATATAAAATTTGCAATTGATGAATCTGGACCACATATCTCCATGGCTATTGAAGCTTCAGCCTCTGAGAATCCCATTTTTGTCAAGTATAACAGTTTATTCTCCTCATCAGAATCAGAATTCAAGATTTCTTGGTATTAAAAGAACTATCGATATATGTGAAATCATCTTGAAAGGACATTTCATAATCAGATGAGTTGTTATCAGAATCAACATGTCACATGAAGGCAAGCTTTTCAAGAGCCTATACCATTGAGTTTTATTCTCAAGAGTGTTGTGACATTATATCTAAATCTACATTTGTTAAAGATGATAGATTCTCTGATTTGAAGAAGAAAGATCTATTGTGTTTCTACAACTGAAGAAATACTCAGTTCACCAATCTGAAATCAAATAACTTAACATTCATGCATCATATTTTAGGTGTTTACAAAAATAGGTGCATTTTCATTCATTTTCATCTATGTTGAATTTTTAACAGGAATTTCAAAGATTTTAGCAAAGATTCAAATCTATCAATTGATGGATTATTTTTTGAAGAGAAAGTTCATAATGAGAAGAACTCATCTGAAGAAGGAAGAAGAAGTTCATAATGAGAAGAATTTGTTCAACCTTTTACCTGAATTCATCACTTGATGGATCATTTTTCCAGAAAAAGTTCATAATGAGAAGAACTCATCTGAAGAAGGAAGAAGAAGTTCATAATGAGAAGAACTTGTTCAACCTTTGTTTGAATTCATCACTTGATGGATTATTTTTGCCAGAGAAGGTTCATAATGAGAAGAACTCGTCTGAAGAAGGAAGAAGAAGTTCATAATGAGAAGAACTTGTTCAACCTTTTGTTTGAATTCATCACTTGATGGATTATTTTTGCCAGAGAAGGTTCATAATGAGAAGAACTCATCTGAAGAAGGAAGAAGAAGTTCATAATGAGAAGAACTTGTTCAACCTTTTGTTTGAATTCATCACTTGATGGATTATTTTTGCCAGAGAAGGTTCATAATGAGAAGAACTCATCTGAAGAAGGAAGAAGAAGTTCATAATGAGAAGAGCTTGTTCAACCTTTGTTTGATACTATCACAGAAGGAGATAGATTAGCATTAGCCTTTCTAGAGAAAGTTCATAATGAGAAGAACTCATCAAGAGCTTATTCAACCTTTTGAATGAATCTATCACAGAAAGGAGGTCATCATCATCCCCAGCAGAAAGTTCATAATAAGAAGAACTCATCTGGAGAGAGAGAATAATTTATTCAATATATCCATTATGATCAAAGTAAAGCCAAATGGATAAAAAATTTTATTATCTTTTCATCTTTGCCCTATTCTTGTTAACACAAGAATGAGCAAAGAGGGGCAGCTGAAGATACTAATTTTTATCCATATTATTATTATTATTATTATTATTATTAGTATTATTATTATTATTATTATTATTATTATTATTATTATTATTATTAAATATATATTAAATATATATATAAATAATAAATTACAGACCAATTATAATTGAACCGGCCCAGTTACAAACCAACCAGAGCCGGTCCAAATCCAACCAGAACCCTAAATATTTGGGTTTCCAGTTAGGGTTTCCTGACCCTAATCTAGCCAGCCGCCATCTTCAATCTCAACCGTTGGATCTGGTTTGATCCAACGGTCCACCATTTGCCAGAGAAACCCTAGGGTATCTATACCCTAGGGACACGTCCCAGCGCCGCCGCTGCTGCTTCCAGAAGCCTCACCGCCTCCGCCGCTGCCACGTCCCGAATGATGCTTCCAGAGAATCAATGCCAGCCGTCCATGCAAGGCTACGGGGTGAGTCACCACTGGTAGTCCGGTGACTCACCGAGGCCCCCTCTTCGGACCGGTCTGAGACGAACACGGTGGTGGCTATAAAAGCCACCACCCCATCTGCGAAAAAAAAAAAAAAAAGGGAGAGAGACAGAAACCAGGGACAGAGACAGAACAAAAAAAAGAAGGAAAATAGAGAGAGATATAAAACTACCAACGATCTCAGCAGCAAAGAACCAGAAGAAAAAAAAAGAGAGAAAAAGGAAGAAGAGACTTACCGAGGAAGCGTCGACCACCGGATCTCGTCAGAACCTTCGAAACATCGAAGGTATTATTATAAGATTTGCTCCGATTAGGAGCCTTTTAAAGGAAGAGAACACCGGGACCGTCCTTAGGACGGTCCGATCTACCTATTCGTATAAAAATATTTTTTTCGGCCACCAGATGCGGTGGCCGGCGGTGACATTCACGGCGGCACACGGTGGCCGACCAGTGACCGGCTTCCCTCCGATGAGGGAAGCTAGAGAGAAGGCAGAGAGTTTTAAAACTCTCTGCTAGAGAGAGAAAAAAAAAAGAAATGAAATGGTTGGCCCTTCGGGCCAGCCGGTTTGGACCATTTATAGTCCTTCCGAACGACGTCGTTTCGGGAAGGACTATGCGCGTAATTATGAAATAGTTAAATCCCGTCCGCAGTCCTCGAACTTGTAAACTTTACATTTTGGTCACTAAACTGAATTTATAATAATTTTAGTTCAGTCTTGAATTTTAATTTTGTTCATTTTAGTCTTTTTATTAAAATAATATTTAGGATAAATGACAAATTTAATCCCTTAATTTTAATAAATAATATTTTAATCCCTAGTTATATTTTAATTATTTGATTCTAATATCCGAATTTTAGATCATTTTATTTTAGTCACCAAATAAATAAAATAAGGAAATAACATATTAAATCCCTATAATTTGATTAATTATAAATTAGATTCTTAATTTATTTTTATTATAATTTAGTCAGTTATTTTATATGTTTTCATTTATTTTATTGTTTTTAAATATATTGTTTTAGTAGTATTTGTATTTTTATTTTATTATATTGTTAAATATTTTTATAAATATATAATAAATAGTAATTTTTAAATATTTTTTTAATCGAAGAAAAGGACAGTCTTAATACAACTGGATGTCCTATTCTGATATTTAAATTAATATTTATCAATATCAAAGAAAAGAGCTGTCTTAAGGCACCTAGAAGTTCTTTTCGGATATTTTTAAATAAATAAATATTTTTTATATAATTTTGAAATAATAGGATTATAAATTAAATATATTTTTGAATTTTTAAATTTTAATAATAGAGACAATTTATAATTAAAAAGTACCAATTTTGGGCGTTGTAGGGGTGCTAATCCTTCCCTAAACGTAACCGACCACGAATCCCTTTTTATTATTAAAAAGAACGAATTTTTGGTTATAAAACGCAGATCAGTTCATCTTTTAAATATGGTTTTCTTAAAAACTCTTTTAAAAGATAATTTTTAGGTATTCGACCTACCTGATCCAAAAGGCCGATGGCGACTCACAATTTATTTTTAAAATTATTTATTCACATCAATTTCCCCGCTAAATTTAATATTTCGTGCCCGGACAAAAACCGGTTACGACAGCAACCAAATTCTCAACGAAACTATAATATCTAAAACCAACTTTTCTATGAGAAATTATTTCATAAACTAATCTTTAATGTCTTTATATTTTAAAAACACGATTTCGTTACATTATCTGCATGTATTTAAAATTATAAATGATAAATCATCTCTCCTTTGTATGATGGAAAGATATTAATTACGTACAAATCAACTTATCTCATTGGTTAAAATAATTATTGTTGTTTTTAGAGTGGTACTAGCGACTGCAGTAGGGTGATTGAGCGTTTATTGTCAAATAATTGAGAGAACATATACTACTTTATAATGAACTTAATAAAAAAATATTAATTACGATATTTATAATATTATTAAATCCACATAGATAATCTTAACTCGTCAATGATCCTAAACTGACGAATCGTGACTATTACAAATGGATTAAACTGGCAAAGTAAGTGATTAGGTTATATATATATATATATATATATATATAGTGGCGGATGCACTAAGCCCCCATACGGGCTAAGTGCATCCTATTATTTTGAAAAATTGGTTAAATTTAACTTAATGTGTTAAGGGAAAAAAGTACAATTTTTGTATACCCATTATTTTTAAGAAAATTAAATTAAAATTTTAGACTCACATTCTTAAATTAAAATGGTTACTTAAATTTTGGGTTAAAAGAAGAGCTCGGCTATTCCATTCCCCAGTGAATTTGGGTCAATATTCTTTATCATGGGCTGAGGTTTTCCAAGGTTTATTTAAAGTGGAGAAACTATTTTATAAAGGGTTTATAATGTTCCTCACTAATTTTACTCTCTCTTCTATTTTTCTCACCGTACTGTCCATTTTTTTATATTGCTCACTGAACTTTACATATTGAATCATTTTGCTCACTCTACCATTAACTCTCTAACGGTGTGATGACATGGCAGAAGTATCAAAATGATGTCATTTTGAAAAATTCAAATATAAACTAAAACGACGTCGTTTTGAATCTTCTTCTTTCCCCCATTGTCGCTGTCGGCCTAGGGTGTTCAAAAAACTCGGAACCGTTAACTATAACCGTAGTCGGTATAACCGTTACATTTAACATGTTAATTAATCGAACCGTTAAAATTAAACGGTTTCGGTTAACCGAATCGCTAAAAATGATGGTTAACAGTTAAGGTTACAATTATAAAATTTGATAAATGGTTAACCGTTAATAAATTAAAATTTTAATTTATTATATTTTTACACAAATAACTTATTATAATTTTCTATTATTTATAATTTATATATATATATTTAATAAATTTTTATACAAATAATTTAACATATATATTTTTATCATTTTTAATTTTTTATTTCTTTGAAAAATATAGAAACATACTTATACTAATATAATTATGTGTTTATTGTTAGGTACTTCAATATTTGGAGATGTACATAATTATACTGGTGTAAGTATGCGTTAAGTGCTACATTTTTTTATTCACTTACATCGATGTAAGTATGTGTTAAGTTATATACTTTTTTGTAGTATGAATTATGAAAATATTTTTGATAAATAATTGTAATAGGTTAATCTGTAACCGAACTGTTAACAACGGTTAACCGTTTCTTATAGTTAGATTACGGTTAGAAAAATCTCATAAGTGGTATAATGGTCCATGAACAGCCATACGTCGGCCACCATGTCATTTTTCATTCCATCCACCGTATACCGTCGTTGATGGTGGTCGTTAGGTCCCAAAATTCATAGGTCGGTTCATCTCGACCTCTAAATCCGAATCTAATAGTTGTTTCACGGAAAAATATTTTAAAATCAGTGAATCTGGATGTTATCTTCCAATCAAATTTAATTATTTGTATTTACTTTTAATTTATTCTAATCACGAACCAGCAAGGGAGTTGTTAGATTATAAATTTAAAGACCGAATATATACAAGATATTAGAGTTAAATCTCATTCTGAGGTTGCTTAGCCCATCTCCAACGCTTCTCCAATGTGGAGAATTTCTCCACTTTTGCTCTCCAGTTCTGCGCTAGAAACATCTCCACTTTGGAGATTCGCCACATTGTGAGCTACATGTAGCGTGGCACTGTATCTCGTGCTACAATTTTTTTTAATTCAAATATATTAAATTAAAATATAGATAAAAATATATTAAAATTAGATAAATAAAAATATTAATTTTTTATAAGATAAATATAATTATGTAACTTATATTTTTCGTATTATTATTATGAATTGTTTTTTTATTTATTTTATTTTCGTAATATTTTATGAATGTTTTATTTATTTTTTATCTAAATATTTATTAGAAATTATATTTATTTATATTTATAAAATTAATATTATAATAATTAAATATTGTGAATAAAGCAGCAAAGCAGTTGAAGAATTAGGTGATTGAAAATAGAAATCAACCCACCTTATCCAACAAAAAAGATAAGTCAAATCTAATTACAAGTCACATCCATTTTATATCGAGTCACAAGGCGGGACACATCCTACAAGCATGCTTTAATCTAATCATATTAGTAGGGACTATCATTAGTAAAAATATACCATTCTTTTATTAATATTATAAATGTAAAACTTTACCAATAACCCGTTCGGATGAAGCATTAAATCTCCGGTAAAATTAGGGTTCAAATCTTGGTTACTGAGTGGATTAAACTGAATTAGGATGGTTGTTTTTGTCTATGTAGTATTGGGTCTAAATTAATCGATTAATATACCGGATAACGATAGTTAAATAGAAAAAAAAACAAATGTAAAATCTTTGGTAATGGTAAAGGACTATAGAGGAAGATGGAGGAAATACTTGGTATCACATGCATGGTTTTCAGAACCAGAACGGTTAGCGAACCGGCCATGCTATCGGTTCACTGGTTCAACCGGTCGAATCGATCCGACCGATCGAAAGAACCGAATGACGTTATAATTATTTAAAAAATTAAATAAAAATATCAAAAATATTTAATAAAAATAATTTTATATATATTTTTTATATTCAAAGCAAGTCATAACATATATAAGTTAAAAACCATAAAATCAAGTAAAACAAAATGATTCAAATTAACTACAACATAATATTTAAGGTAAACATATAAATAATAAATATAATTATATAACTATAATTAAAAATAAATTTAGGGCTAAAAAAATCATAACAAAATGATATTGTTTGGTTTAATTTTTTTTAAAAAAACAATCTCACATGACTAAGAAACATAGAAGATCATTCAACTAACTTCTATAAATAGTATATGTAATTTGACATTCAAAATCATGGAGACTTTTGGTAAGCATTGAGTGAACTATTATTTTACTTCAATCAAGCTCGAATTTTAGGCTTCAATCGAGCTTCTAATTTTTTTTTGAGTTCAAGTATTTTCGAGTTCAAGTTTCAATATTATATTTCGAGTTCGAGTTAAACTTCATAATTTTTAGCTCGTGAGTTTGAATCGAGTTGAGCTTACTTTTAAATTTTTCAAGTTCGAGTCGAGCTCAGCAATACTCGAGTTCGACTTGGCTCGGTTAACAAACGACGTCGTTTGATTTAATTTTTTTAAAAAAAAAAAAACAAAATTGGCGATTTTTTTCGGTTTTCCTAGATTTTCAGCCGGTCCGGTTTGAACGGTTCATTGGCTCTGGCCGATTCAATAGTAGCGGTTCAATCGGTCTAAATTAAATCGGACTAAACAACGATTCCCGATTAAACCGGTTGAACCGGTCCGGTTTTCAAACAATGATCACATGAAGAAAAGGAAGTGAATGATTATGTCCAAAATTTGTTGATAATATATATAAAATAACTTTTCCAATTCCTCCTGTCTCCTTTCAACCAGAGAATCCAATATTTGTAGAGGATATGAACACTGTTTGCCATTGATTTTATTCATTAAACAAATCTATAATATGCCACTTTGGGATCATTTATGTAAAATTCATTGAATTCTAATACTATTTTACACAAACTATTCATTTGAAGAAAAAAGAAAGTTATATACACTTATCTGAAAGTGTCAAAGAGAAGCACTCAATTTTATTCTCCATTCTCCAACATTTGGGTTACAATAATTCCCCTTTTTCATTGGATAAAAGCACCTTTCTTAAATATATGTTATCTTTCCTATAAATCATAAATTTTTTTATAAACTACGTATTTAATATCTAAATTATTAGTTTTGATTTGTTTGAATATTTTATTTTTTTAAAATCATACTTATTGTTTAGTTTTTATTTTATTTTATTATCTCACCATTAAAAACTTAATATGTTTATTACATAAATTATTGGTTTTAATCCGTTTTTGTATCTAAACTTTTATTTTTTTTAAAATTTAACGTTAAATTTTGAATGAAATACTAAAATAAAAGAAAAACTAAAATTTTTAACATGTATTAAAATGAACAAAAACTAAACTTTAAATATAATTTTTTAAAAATAAAATGAATTAAAACTAATAGTATAATTACTAAACACTAAATTTACCCTAAGTGAGTGTTTGGTTCAAGGATTGTGGGATTCTCATGTTTGGTTGGCTGGGAATCTCATTCTCGGTAATGTTTTATTACCAATAATAGATTTTTTTGAGTATATTACCGGGAATATCATTACCTCCATTCCCTTAGGTATTGTAACATTACCGGCGTTTTGGACTAAAATGCCCTTAAATTTTTATTTTTATTTCAAAAATATCATTATTCTGTCATTAAATAATAAAAATTCTACGAAAATTAAATTATAAATTTATCCTTAAATTATTTTAGATTTACAAAAAAAATCTATAATTAAAATTTTATATAAAGTTCAAGGATTAATTTTTTTTATTCTTTCATTAAACTTTTTTTATATTTTTAATTTTGTAAAAAAATTATATAAATATTATAAATTTAATTTTTTAAAGAAAATATATAAATATTTTACAAATTGTAATATTATATAAATATATAATAAAAACAATTTGGTCAAATATACATTTCAATAATCTTTTATTCCTTTAATTAACACGATAATCTTACATTCTTGCTAAACAAACAAACCAAACATAAAATACAATATTCTCAGTAATCATATTCCCTTATAATCTTTTATTCTCACCGATAATCTTACATTATGTGAACCAACACATCCTAAAGTTTGTTTCTCGAAAATGGATGATGAGGCGACAATACCCAATAGTGAGCAGGCTCATCAAATAAATAAGAGAAAATTACACACTTACTCAATTAATTTTTTTTTATTTTTTTAATTTATTCACTAAATTATAAATATTAAATTTTTTAGTCACTTATCCGTTAATTCTATAACGGTGTTATAACGTGGACATATTGAATTATTTTTAATAGTTAAAATTTAAATTAAAAAAATGATTAAAAATAAAATAAAACTTTTTTCTTAAAACCCTAATAGTCGATAAGGGAGAAGATGAGTGGGATGTTGTTGAAGATGATGTTTGTAGCATCAATGGAGTGAGGAGGAAGACGATTGCAGCATCAATGAAACGAGGACGAAGACGACAATTAATCTTCATCAATGGCGACAAAAAATAAACTCCATCTCCAAGACCCAAATCCTTACCTCAAAGCTTCATCAATGGCATCCGAAACAAAGTCCATCAACAAAAACCAAATCATTGTCTCAAAGCTCTCATTTCTTCCTCCAAAACGCTGGTCTCTTTCCCTCCTTTGTCCTCTTCTCCCTTTTTCTTTCAAACCCTTCTTTTCATCCAAGTGGAATGTTTGATGAGTTTGTTGAGAAGGTATGAGTTGAATGGGCTACGTTACACGGGGTTAAGGTTTCAGGGGTTGGCGAAGGTGGTCGATGCGGTGGAGGAGTTCGAAAGGGGGGAGGATGTTAGAGATGTTGAAACGAGGGAGTGGGGAAGAGCAAGAGAAACTGCGATGGAAGGCATTGCTTGACTCTAGGTTGATCATTCGATGATGAAAAAGATAGTCATGTATGAACTGATCCGAGTTTATCTTTTTTATTTTTTAGGTACGTTTTTATTTATTAATATATAATTAACATAAATAAAATATCAATTAATTTAAAAATGGCATATCATTACGATATTAGAGAAAAATCGATCCAATAACTAAAAAAAATCAATATCTAAAATTTTACGAGTAAATGAAAAAAAATTAAAATACAGTAAGTAGAATAAAAAAATAAAATTCAATTAATGTGTAATTTACCCAACAAATAGAAGACACCATGAAAATTTTAGGGAGTGTTGTTTACCTTTTAATAGAGTCATTTAATGTTAAATATTGAACGGTTCAGTGTTGAATGTTGAATCATTTAACGCTCTGAATGCTGAACGGTTCAGCATTTAATACGTTTGTTTCGTACCTCTTAATGATTCAGTACTGATTGATTTAACAAAACAGTACTGAATGATTTAGTACAGAAGTACATTCTGAATCATTCAGAACCAGTTATCAAATAACATGTCACATTCAGAACTTCTGGATCATTCGATATTTAATAAATAAAAAAATACCCTCCATTAAATATTAAACAAGCCATACCCAAATAACGTACAACATGCTCAGTGTTGGGCATAGGAAGAGGGGCCCAAACGACATAACTTACCTGTACACTTTCCTCCTGGGTCCCAATTCTAAGGGTACAATTCAAGCTACTGTTTGAAAAGAGAGTAATGCTTAGTATTGTCGGTTGTGACAAGTCTTGCTACAATTAGTACAAAAACTGTCCCACTGAACATTTTATTGGGCTAAAGTGGAAGTTTGAATGCACTTTCACTTCTTTCATTTCGATAGGCAGGTGGTGGTGTTTTGCACCATTATTCACAAGGTACGATGGTTGAATTATCAAAACGTTCACATCAATATTCATTTTATCTTATATATATATATATAATTATTAATTGACTATTGCTTATATTACTTATATAATATTTTTATATATATTTAATTAATTACATAATATATATCACATCATCATTTTAAATGACGTGAAATATATAATATCATTATTTCTATTATATAATATATGTCATAATATTATTTTGATGATGTGAGACATATTATATTATCAATTAAATATATATAAAAATGTTACATTATTAACATAAATTACTTATTAATTAATTAATAATTTTTATCTAATAAAAATTATTTTTAACTAAAAATTAAAATGTTTAAACTGAAAAACACTCAAAAAGAATAAAAAAACAAAACTGCTATTTATACAAATGTTATAGGTTAATTTTCGAAAGTCTAAAAAACATAACTAATTTAAGGTTAAAAACATTAGAACAACTGAAAATATTAAAAACATAATATTTTATATTAGACATAACCTAAAAGATTACATTATTTATAATATTTTTTATAACAATTTAAAATGAAAGAATATAACATTTGTAATTATTAATAAAAAATGTTATTACTAAAAATATTACGAAAAAATGTAACATTTTAAATTACATCTAATATAAAATATTATATTTTTATATTATTTTCGACTACACTTATTTTTACTATTTTTTTGAAGTTAGATTGTTAGGGTGTACTAGGGGTGTAAACGAGCGGGTTCGAGTTCGAGTATTGCTGATCTCGACTCGACTCGAAAACTCTGAAATTGAACTCGACTCGACTCGACTCAAAAAATCGCGAGTTTAAAGTTTTTAAACTCGACTCGAACTCGAAATCCTAAACTGAAGCTCGTGAGTAACTCGAAAAGGGTCAAAATGAAGAAAAAAATTCTTAAACTGAATTCAATTGAAGCCTCAAACTCGAACTCAAACCTGAACCTTAAATGCATGAAAATCTTAATGTATTCTCTTTAAAAAAATCAATACATAAATATTAATAATTTTTTTTAAAAAAATATAATCTTATATATTATACTTTCGAGCTACTCACGAGCTTTTCGAGTTGAGTATCAAGTAGTTCGTTTCGGTTCGTTAAGAATTCGAGTCGAGCTCGAGTTCATTCAATCCGAATATTTATCGAATCTTGATCAAGTCTATCTCAAATAACTCACGATCTATTTCATTCCATTTACAGCCCTATAGGGTGTACCACATAACTATCCGGTCAATTTTGTTACCATGATTACTTCAGTTAGATAAAACCATCTCTATCAAGCTCACTAAACCTTCCACCCAATGGAGATGGCTTTTGGTTAATATAAAGACTAAACCAAACCTACCCAAGCACTACAGTTTCCTAGCTAGTACAACTCTTAAAGCATGGGATACAACCTTTTAGATGCTTTGAACGTCCGGGTTGTTGGCTCCGGCGACCGGTACCTGGTCCTGGCCCACGGTTTCGGCACTGACCAATCGGTCTGGCAACGAATCCTCCCGCTTTTTACACCTTCGTATCGTATAATTCTATACGACCTCGTTTGTGCCGGCAGTGTCAACCCCGATTACTTCGATTTCACCAGGTACACCACACTCGATCCCTACGTCGATGATTTGTTTAATATTCTCAAAGCTCTTGGCGTTGACCGCTGCGCTTACGTCGGCCACTCCGTCTCCGCCATGATTGGTATCTTGGCTTCCATCCGCCGCCCTCAACTCTTCTCCAAACTCATCCTCATCGGCGCTTCCCCCAGGTGTGTTTTCTTCACCGTTGAATTAGTGTTGGGGATTTTAATTGAATTATATGGATGGGATATCAAAAATGCAAAATTGTGGTTTTCTAGGTTTCTTAATGACGAGGACTACCATGGGGGTTTCGAGCAAGGTGAGATTGAGAAGGTGTTTTCAGCAATGGAAGCGAATTATGAAGCTTGGGTCAACGGGTTTGCCCCACTGGCGGTGGGGGCAGATGTGCCGACTGCGGTTCGAGAGTTCAGCCGGACTCTTTTCAACATGAGACCGGACATATCGCTGTTCGTTTCCAGGACGGTGTTCAACAGTGATCTGAGGGGGGTACTTGGGCTGGTGAGGGTACCGTGCTGCGTCATCCAGACATCCAGAGACGTGTCTGTTCCGGCCTCGGTGGCGGATTATTTTAGGACCCATCTAGGCGGACGAACGACGGTGGAGATTTTGAGAACGGAAGGCCATTTGCCCCATTTGACCGCACCGGCGCTGCTGTCCCAAGTTATCAGGCGGGCCCTTTCTCGGTGAGTTACTTACTTTCTCATCTACTTCTAGAGGGTGGGGTCCACTAAGAAATTTGGTAAGCGGACGGGGATGTCGACACGTATGGAATAAATTTTGGACGATAGATTGGGATTATCTTGTCGTATATGATATTATTTTTTTTCAAAATGATAAGAGCACCCCCACGAGATTATCACGTGATGACGCACTGGTTTCTTCTAACGTTTACTTCTGTCCTTGTTTTGTTCCCTCTTCTAATATGCCATTATTCTGAAAAACCTCGATTATTACTTTATTGGAAAAACAAACTTTAATCACTATTTTAGATGACTTCGCGTTTAATTGGAGAAATATCCCTCAAATTGTTCACGTAGGATAATTTTGTGTTATGCGGAAAATGTGGTAAACTTTTATGTTTTATGAAAAGTGAGTTTTATGTATTTACTGCGTCTTTTATCTAAAAATTAAATAAAATTATCTGAAAATTTGCGTTTTTCAAAACGTAAGGTCTGACATCATTTGTTACAGAACGTTAAATATCTTACTGGTGTAGTTTGAAGATCAATTTTTAAATTAATTATGTTTGGGGTTGTTTAAAATTAAATAATAAAAAAACCCTATTTTTTATTTATTTAATAATTCCTTCTAATATTAATCAATTAATCTAATCATCATTCACTTGAAATTAATATCAGATTAATTGACCAAATCGAAACCGAACTATTCTAATAACCAAAATTTAGTTGATTTTTTTGTGATAATCTTCAACAGGGTTCAATGATTGGAGAAGGGCAGCAGTTAGTCAATCAAGGTTTTCAACCATGGAATTTGATGTAAAACAAACCATTTAGCTTGGGACTTGACAAGGTGTCCACTATCCCCTTCAATCCTGAATGCAACTTTAAAACAATTTTATATATACATTCACCTAATTTTAGTTGGTCACTCTTGTTTTTGTATTATAGACTATGATCAAAAGATTTAAAAGATGTAATTCGTAGTCACTTTTATCTTTAGTTAAAATATAGTCACAAAGTCGATAAATCTTTAATGATTTTCTGACGCGGCATGTTAGTAAAAGAGTTTGATTTTTAATTAACCCTTAAATGAAATTTAGATAACATACTAACTAGGGATCATTTTATCAATTTAAAGTAATTTAGGGACAAAATTATAGTTTACCCTTACTTAATATACTCTTCTTCTTTCCTAGTTTTCCCACTTGCGCCGGAGCACCTCTTTCTTGCTCTTCCACCGCCCTTTCCTTTCCCTTCCCCCAAATTCCCTCACTAGAACAACCCACTACCGCCGCGACCTATTGCATGTCGAGTTCAGATTCACAATTTTAAAGTTCAACTCGAGTTAGGTCAACTTACTGCATTTTCCAAATGCTGCCTTTCCCAATCAGGAGGATTCAGAGGTTTTTTTCCCTTTTATTTTAAAAACTCACAATTTTAAAAATTATTTAGGGCTATATTTTTAAGAAGATAAATTAATGCGTCGATATTCGTACTTTTTATGCGGTAAAATTATAAAATCAACACAAAACTGGATTGTTTTAATTATTAATTTTTTAAAAATCATAAAATAAATATTAAAGTTTTGATTTTGTTATAAAATGATATCAGTCCGTCGTTAATTGATGTTAAACTAGGGGTGTCCAAAAAAACCTGAAACCGTTAATCGGTATAACCGATATATTTAACATGTTAATTAATCAAACTGTTAATATTAAACAGTTTCGAATAATCGAACCGTTAAAAATGATAGTTAACAGTTAAGATGGCAGTTAGGAATTTTGATAAACATTTAACCGTTAATAAAAATTTATAATTATATTTCTAATTTATTATATTTTTATACAAATAACTTGATATAAGTTTATATTATTATAATAAATATATAATTGTATATAATAACTTAATATTTTTTTTTATTTTTTAGTTTTTATTTAGTTGAAAATAAAAAACTTACTTACACCGATATAAATATATGTTTATTGTTAGGTATTAAGATTTTGGGAGATTTACATACAACGGTGTAAATATATGTTAAGTGCTACATTTTTTTAGTATGAATTATGAAAAAAATTGACAAATAATTGTAATAGGTTGACTGTAAGTTAACCTGTAACTGAACCGTTAATAACGGTTAGCCGTTTCTTAATAATTAGGTTACGGTTAGAAAAATCTCATAACCATTATAACGGTTAACCGACCGTTTAGACTAAACGGTACGGTTAACCGTCCATGAACAACCCTATGTTAAACGGACATAATATATTAAATTAACGGGAATATCTCATTTCATCTTTTAGATGTAATTAAGATTTTATTCTAATACATTTTTAATATTTCTATAAATATATTTATTTCTTTATAAACGTTAAAATAACCAACACATTTTTAAATAAATGAAAATATACATAAATCTAAGTTTTTTAGCATGCTCATTTAAATTCGATTCATTTATATCTATGAGTTTATTTTGAAAGGGCTATGAAAATTAAGCAAAATTGGCCCATAAGATCAAGCGGGTAAAATATTTGGTCCATTAACCATGTCCAAAATTAATTTTGAATTTACGACATTTGCTACTGTGCCTTGGATTGTCAGGTGGACATGAAGAGTTTCAATACAATATTTTTTTTTATTGAAATTTATCACCCCGACGTGACATTGTAATAAAACAATTAATCTTTTTAAAACTCGTCGTGTCGAACGAGTTTGAACACGACGAGTTTGAATAGAAAAATATTATTTGGACAAACTAGTCATGTGAGCTTGATGAGTTTACCATGCACTGTACCATTTATCGTAAATCCCAAATTAAAATCCGGGTTGACCTAATGGATTTTTTCCGCTTGGCTTATTGGGCCGATTTTACTAGATCTAGGTCGGTTAAAAGGCCGAAATAGGCCCAAATCTTTTCAATAGAAGCTCCGGTAGAAGCAAGCTGCCCAATGAACCCAAATTATTCAAATAAAATAAAGATCCCGCCTCTTCTCTCTGCAACTCAACGTTCAAAAAAAAAAAAAAGGAAGAAAAGACTATGGCCGAGAAGATCTGCGTTGCAGTGAGACTAAGACCTCCGATCTCCCAAGAAACTTGTTCTGGAACTTTCTGGAGAGTCGAAGACAATCGTATCTCTCTTCACAAGCTTCACGGCACCCCCATTTCCGGCGTTTCTTACGCTTTCGGTAAATCTCAGTTTCCCCCTTTCCCCCTCCTCTCCTCCCTTTCCTTTTTGACTCAATTCTTTTTGTTTGTTCGTAGATTATGTATTCGATGAAACTTGTTCTAATGGAAAGGTTTATGAGCTTCTTACGAATGATGTTATTCACGCTGGTGTCGATGGCTTTAACGGTTCGTTTTCATCTTCATTTTTCAGATCTAATTTTGATGATATGTTTAAAATCTGGACCGGTTAGTAAGATGTTTACCTTCTTTTTAATGTTTTAGGGACTGCATTTGCTTTCGGACAAACGAGCAGTGGCAAGACATTCACTATGAATGGTTCACCGAACGATCCCGGAATCATTCTCGAGCTGTTAACGATGTATTTCAAAAATACAGATGGTGAGTTAAATCGATTAGTGTTTTAAATTGAGATTAGATATTTCAAAATTGAAGTTTTGAATTTGATTTTCTTGGTGTTGAATTGCACTCCCAGATTTCTGATCGAGAGTTTCTGATACGAGTTTCCTACATGGAAATTTATAATGAAGAAATTATCGACCTTTTCGCGGTAGAGAATCAGAAATTGCAGATTCATGAGAGCCTGGAGGTCGGGCATTGATTAAATTTCGATGAAGTTTCAATTGTTCATATACATAAACCATGGAAATGAAATAACTGGGTTTTCCTGTTTTCTCAGCGTGGGATTTTTGTCGCGGGTCTCAGAGAAGAAATTGTGAACAATGCTGAACAAGTGATAAAACTTCTAGAGTCAGGAGAAGGTCCTTTAAATTGCTTATTTTACTCTTAGTTTTATATGGCAGAATTTTTGCTAATACTTTGTACTCTTCTCACAGTTAATAGGCATTTTGGTGACGAATAGAATGCACGAAGTAGTAGGTCTCATACAATATCAAATGGTATGCTCTTTTAATATATTGCTGAGCATGAATATTTATTAGCAGAATGAATTTTACTTTTAATATTTGTTACATTTCTTTTCCATTGCCAGGTGATTGAAAGCAAGGGAATTGATTCACGCCAATCCGCTGATTATTCAAGCAGCGATGCAATACGTGTCTCGGTTTTGGTTTGAATCTCATCACACTGATAACCCTTTTTTCTTTTTTGGAGCCTACTTCATCCTGTTAATCTATGCAGTCATATTTTCCTGGTAGAATTTAGTAGATTTGGCTGGTTCTGAGAGGATTGCTAAAACTGGTGCTGGCGGAGTACGTTTAAGGAAAGTATATTAACAAGAGCTTAATGGTTCTTGGTAATGTAATTAATAAACTTAGTAATGGTGCAAACAAAGGTACTGCTATCATCCAAGATGTAACTTTTTGTAGGATGGAATAACTATGTTCTAACCATATGACTTATTGTCAATTACAGGGCACATATTCCTTATCGTGATAGTAAATTAACCCGCATACTCCAGACTGCTCTAGGTGGGAATGCCAAAACTTCAATTATATATATGCACTTTAGCACCAGAAGAGGTAGTCTTCCTTTCAGTGTGTGTTTGTGGCTGTTCTATGGCCTTTTCTTATTCCTTATATTTCTCCGAAGGGGAGATTAATAGTGTAATCAACAGAGCATTTGGTTTAACTATTATATCACATGTTTAGGTTCACGTTGAGGAAACCAAGGGAACTCTTCTGTTTGCTAGTAGAGCTAAACGCATCACTAATTGTGCCCAAGTGAATGAGGTTTGTCCGTCTTTCTTTTCTTGGACCACATTATTGTCTAATATGGATCCTCAACTCTAGTTATGATCCAAATTGTGAAATATTTTCTTATATTACCATATGACAAATAGGAGAAAGAATCCACTTCTCTTCTCATCATTTTTATTTTATTGGTTTGGCATGAATTTGACATAAAACTAATCATAGTCCACTTGCTTGTAGATTATGACTGATGCAGCCTTACTTAAAAGGCAACAGTTAGAGATAGAGGAGTTGCGCAGGAAGCTTCAGGTGAGGCTCGGGTCACATGTACTAACAATAGAGTCAAAGCTATCTAACATAGTTAAACTTTGTTCAGGGGTCTCGTTCTGAAGTGCTGGAACAGGATATTAAAGCTAAGGAACGACATGCTTAAGGTTCATATTTTTTATAGAACTTGTATTATCTTCTTGTGCCACCAGTTATTAGCATAGCCATATACATATTTATATATCATATATATATTTGTCTGCTGATGTTCCAATTGCAGTATGAACTAGAGCGTGAGACGCTTGAAATGGAACTGGAAGAGGAAAGAAGATCACACAAAGAACGAGAACAACGCATTAGAGACCAGCAGCTGAAGATCGAAAACCTAAGTAGTCTGGTTTCAGATGGTGATAGAAGTTTCCTAAACTACAAGACCAGCACCTCTATTTTTGCAACCCCAAAGCACGTTACTTGGAAATCAAGGCATCTTTCCATCGTTTGAAACACTTCATTTATCTTTAGAATTGTAGTTTTTCCTTCTGGCTTCTGCTTTCTTGTTTGCTTTCTTTTCAGTAATTCATGTGATCGGATATCTTAAGCCTTTGAACTATATAATCCTGCGTCACATGACCTTCCTCTTCCATATGTTTATCTACGGACTAGTGCAAATGTTTAACTTTTAACTACTAATGGGCAAATTTACAGAAGTGGTATAAGGCAGTAACTGAATTCTGGTAGCAAATTTCATTTTCTATTATAATCTTTTAGCTAGTCTCATGGACTTCTTTGTTCTCTAGTACTGAAGTATGGCGTCAAATTTGAAGTTGACTGTTAAAGAATTATTTATTATTTTCGAGTCCATTCTTTTCTGCCAAATATTTGAGATGCACTCTTTTATCATGCCCTATTCGAATTCTTTTTTCTTTTATCTCTGTGAGAGTGAGTTAATGAATTTTCTTTTGGAGAGGGCAGGATTCCACAGCAAAGAAAGTCCAAAAGATGAACGCAACGATAGAGGGGACGATTTTAAAACCCCTTGTTTTAAAGCTGCCGGCAACGGCTTTGTCGCCACGAGATCAAATAATTCACAGTTGCAAGATTTCAGTCCTCTTCCAGACTCTTTTAGCAATGTAGCTGATGAGGACAAATGGTTCAAAATGAATAAAGGCTACATTGCAGACCTTGATTCCCTTCAGATGTCTTCCGCAAGAAAAGCCCAATCCTTTCCACCGCAAGATATAGCTCCTGTGAGTTGATAATTCAAAGTCATTCATGAATGGTATTGGTCATATGAGCAACTGTATACATGATAAATGGTATTGGTCATATGTGTAATACCTCAAAATTTGACCAGTGACTAAAATGTAAGTTTTGAAAGTTTAGTGGCTAAAGTATAAACTTTGAAAAGTGTAGGGACTGAAGGTTGTAATTTAAAAGATATATATTTTATGCCTGTAAATGAAAAATTTGGATTAAAACAGAGATTTTAGTGGGATCATATTTTTGGTACGAGAATTTTGATAAAAGATATAAAGCAATAAATTTCAGTATTGAAATCAGATATTCGGATCGAGCTGAAATTTTACAAAAATTTGAAGGATGTTAGAAAATGGTTGGAAATATTATTTTCATATTTTCGATCAGAGAAATTTGGCTCAGAACAGTGCAATTTTTCAGATTTGACCAAACAAATGGAATTTTAGTGACTAAAATGCAATTTTTAAAAATTGCATGGTCAATTTCGAAAGTCAAAGTCAAGTTGTATCATCTTTTACCAAGGAATATTTTAATAGAAGATAATACAATGGCATTTGGTAATTTTCAAGATTTATTAAGGGCAATTTTGGTATTTGGTTCAAAAAGGAATAAAAAAATTCATTTAATTAGTTTTAAAGGTTAATAATTAGAGATATTTTGGAGAACCATCGTGAAACTCTTCTCTCTTCTCCAGCTAGCTGCTGAAACCCATAGACAAGGTGAGTCAATTTGTTTTCTTCTATTTTTGATCAAATTTGGTGAGTTTTGGGATTAAATTGTGAAATAAGAAATTGTTCTATCCTATTTTCTCTACAAGATGGTATAATTATTTCTTGGTTTCATGCTTAAATGTGAAAATGGGTATTTATGGTGGATGAAGAGGAAGTGTGATTTTTATGATTAAATATCAATTCTTGATATTAGAAGTGTTGTAAGAATTGAAGAAGAACCAAGGATGCAAATTAATGAAAACAGTTTAGATTTTGGAATCTGGCAGTAAGTTTGAAAATTCACCAGAAATTCTATAAAATTATTTGGAGATGATTTTTATATATTATGTTCTTATATCAATCTAGTTTTGTTTAAAACAAACGGAGATCAATTTCAATGTGTATACAGAAAGATATGAATTTTTAACTGAGGAAAGGTCAGAAAAACGGACAGTATATTCTGCACAAAACAGATTCTGTTGATCAACTTTGAAAATTCACTATAAATTGTAAAGAATGAATTAGAAAGAGTTCTTTATATGGATAGATTCGTATTCGAGTCTAGTTTTCAATGGAAGAAACAGAATTAAATTCCAGTGTGTATATCAACACAGAATACTGATTCTTTAAAGATAGTGCAAGTTGTCTGAATATGGAAATTTTAGAATTTAAGTTGAAATGGATTAGAAGATGAAGAGTAATTTTTAAATGTAAAAGTATCATTTGGGTGAGTTAGAATAATTCTGGAAATTCTGGAAAGTGTGCTGATTTTGGAGTTTAAGTATTAAGTTGGGATTGAATTTCAAGTTTATCAAGTTGTAAGGTTGAAATTGAAAAGCCTAAGAAAGTTTAGGATGAAATTGTAAGCATTTGAGTTGAATTATTGATTTGAACTTTTATTTTAGTTGCTGGAAATTTTATATATTTGATGGGAAATAATCATAATAGTGAAGAGCTATTATGAAATTAAAGGAAAAGTTAAGTTGAATTCTAGAAAGAATTTAAAATATGTGGTTAGATTTTATAATTCGTAAAAGTTGAAGAATCATGCTGAAAATAATTATTTATGGAATTGAATAAGTGTTTCGATAAGTTTGAAGTTATAATGGAGTTATGAGTATGGTTGTTATCGATTTAGTTATCGATTTTACTATATAGATTTTCAAATGTTAAAACGAGCTTATATTAGTACGATACTAATATGTAGTTCGAACAATTTTTGTTTTATAATTTGGTATTGTCAGACTACGTTAAATCTAGCAATCCGAACGATTCGAAAGGAAAGGAAAAAGCTCGTGACTAGGATTATTATATACAAGTTCTGTAGTGAGGCAAAGGTGAATGCAGTTATTTATTTAATTATTTTGATCGAGGACGACTTGCGATAAGTCAACCTCATTCCAATTTATAGTATGATTTATAAAGATTATTTTCATAATATTTTATATCAGTTTATGAATGATTTAGGGTATGAACTGCCCAAGCATGATATTTTGATTATGGATTTAATTATGACACATGAGCCCATTGTATGTATAATGAGAATTATGGGTACACTTGGCATGCCATTAGTTGAGTATTATCAGCTTTGGTACATTCGTGTATCAATGTTATCCTATCAGCTTTGGTACATTCGTGTATCAATGTCCAGCACCGTTGGTGCCTATTCAGGTTATGATGGCACTGAAGTGCATCATATCTCAATATCAGTTACGATTTGCACCGTGTTGTGCATAGTGCGCACCTTACTCACGTATCTTATGTTCTTATAAATATGCATTAGGCTATGAAAATGAATATGCAAGTTGTGAATGATTTTCAGTTAACAGAAAGCATGATGTGCTTATTTTATTAGATATGATTTATCAGAATTTTCATGAGTTCATGATTTAAAAAGAAATTTCAGGTCTCAGTGAAGAAATCGACTTAGATAAGTTGGTTTGCCAGTTTAATGTTTTAAGTTGAATTATTTTATTTACGTTTATGATAAATTTCAGATTTTACTCACCCTAGATTATTATTGCCTCACTAAGTTATACTTAGCGCGTGATGATTTTCATGCGTAGGTTCTAATAAGGATAAGTACGATCTGTAAGGAGCTATCGGAGCATCTTTCTGGAAAGACATACATATCATCAGTATCAGTAAGATGTCTATGACGTTTCTTTTGACTTATAGTGGCATGTATAATTATGTCAGTAGTTTCTAATTATCGTATTTATTTTAAATAATTTGTAATAATAAACTAGAATTATTTTAGTTTATTTTACTTAATTTAGTTTTATCGGTATCTATGTATGACAAGAATTTACTACATTATTATGTTTTAAAAGATTTTACGAAAAGATATGGTTTAGTAAAATTACTGAATAAATAATAAATTTATTTTCCTGTAATAAAGAAATAAATTATAAGCTGAAATATACTTTAAAATATATTTTTTAAAGTTAGAACCAGAGTGTTTTAAAAAGAAACAAATTTTTACGAAAATTTTAGTTCAGTAAATGTTTTCAAGTTGATGTGACATCTTTGACTAGTATATTGAGAGATATACGGGTTAAGGGTGTTACATTTATTGGTATCAGAGCTACAGATTTAGCCGATTCTCGGCCTAAACCGAGCCTATAATATATCGAAAATATACACATGTCACTAGGATGTCGAAATTACTGGTATGATATGGTATGATGATTTTATTTATGATGATGCTCCTTACTAACGTAAATTTGTGCTTTTGTTTAGATGTCGGGTTCGGAAGGCATAAGACAGGCCACCGAACAAGATGTTCCCAAGGGAACCGATAGTGGGAGTAGTAACGAGGTAGAGCACGTACCCCAACGTCAGGGAGAGCATGTACATCAAGGAGTACCCGCTCCAGATCAGGGAACTTTCTTACAAGCTCTAGAGGCTATACTGGCTCGATATCAACCGACAGCAGCACCTCCTCTTCCTCCGCCTCCACCTCCTCCTCCAGTTCCAAGAATATCGGTTCCGAAAGAACTAAAAAGTTTAGGAGCTACAGAATTTAAAGGTAAAGCAAATGAAGGCCCAGTAGTGGCAGACATGTGGCTGAATGATATAAAAATAATGTTGGACAGTCTTCATTGTACGGAGGATGAGAGATTGGGGGGAGTAGTTTCATTGTTACGAGGTGAGGCTCGTATATGGTGGACGAACGTGACGATACGTGTTCCTCCAGATCAGATCACATGGCAGTTTTTTCTTAGAAGCATTTCAGAAGAAATATATCGGAGAACAATTTATTACTCAGATGAAGCATGATTTCTTTAATCTGATCCAGGGTGGTAAATCTGTTTACGAGTATGAATGTGAGTTTAATAAACTTGCTCGATATGCCTCAGAGATGGTTTCCACCGAGAGAGATATATGTCAGAAATTTATTCGAGGTCTCCGTCCCAGACTCAGAGAACTTTTGTTGGCTGCGAACTTAACCACTTTTCAAGAAGTGGTGAACAAAGCAAAAGATTTAGAAATTGTGCAAAATGAAAATTTTCTGATAGAGCGGAGACGACAATCTAAAAGATCAGGAGCATCATTCTCATCTCAATCTAAAAGAGGTCGAGATTCAGGTTATCAGCACTAGAGTAAATCCGAAGTTGGTACACCTAGTCGAAGAGGATCTGAGGCTAAGGAAAAAGGGCGTCAGGTACAAACAATGACTACAGGAGTTGGCAGATCAGCTCAGTCTCAAGGACAACACCCATTATGTTCACGGTGTGGAAAGTATCATTCTGGTGAATGTAGAGCAGGATCAGGAGTTTGTTTTCGTTGTGGAGACCCAGGTCATTATATCAGAGACTGTCCAATGGCAGGAGAGAGATCTGTTCAAACAGAGCGATCAGTGGCAATGCCTCCGAGAGGTGGTAGGTAGAGGGAGGGGATATTCAGAGACAACCTCCCAGTCTGATGTTCGTGCTCCAGCGAGAATTTACAACATCGAGACTAATGAGGATCGTGACGATCCAGAGATCATAGCAGGTACTTTCTATCTTTATGATGAGCCTGCATTTGTTTTGATTGATCCGGGTTCAACGCGTTCCTATGTTAGTTCGAAATTAGTTAAAAATAAGAATATTCCGTTAGAACCCATCAATAGTGATATGATAGCTATAAATCCAATGGGTCATAGTGCTAGAGTCACAAGGATTAGCAGAAATTGTCCGCTAAAGATTCAAGGGGTTATATTCCCTGTGAATCTTTTGGAGTTACCGTTTGATGAGTTTGAGATTATATTGGGCATGGATTGGTTATCTCGGCATTATGGTTGGGTAGATTGTCGCATGAAGCGATTATTTATAAAAGATGCAGAGGGTACCGAGATAATAGTAATTGTAGAAAGAAAAAGCGGGGTCTTTACCTAATGTAATATCAGCATTTACGGCAATGAAAATGATGGAAAAAGGTTGCACAACTTTCTTAGCAAATGTGCTCGATACCCGGACATCTGAAATTCGATTAGAGAATATTCCGACAGTTCAAGAATTTTCAGATGTATTTCCTGATAATTTACCCGGATTACCTCCTGATCGAGAAGTGGAGTTTAAAATTGAAGTTTTCCCGGGTACATCTCCTATTTCAATGGCTCCATATAGGATGGCTCCAACGGAACTCAGAGAACTAAAGGCGCAATTACAGGAGCTATTAGATCGAGGTTTTATTAGACCGAGTGTATCTCCTTGGGGTGCACCAGTACTTTTTGTTAAAAAGAAAGATGGCTCAATGCGATTATGTATAGATTATCGTAAACTGAATAAGGTGACGGTGAAGAATAAATACCCTCTTCCGAGGATCGATGATCTGTTTGATCAGCTCAAGGGTGCTTCAGTATTTTCGAAAATTGATCTTCGATCAGGGTATCATCAGCTAAAGATAAAAGAGGAAGATATTCCAAAGACGACTTTCAGAACTCGATATGGTCATTATGAGTTTGTTGTGATGCCGTTTGGACTAACCAATGCTCCAGCAGCATTTATGGATTTGATGAATCGAGTCTTTCAGTTGTATTTGGATCAATTTGTGGTTGTGTTTATTGATGATATTTTGGTGTATTCTAAAACTATGGAAGCACGACACACATCTCCGTATCGTACTACAGACGTTGCGAGATAAAAAGTTATATGCTAAATTATCAAAATGTGAATTTTGGCTGTCAGAGGTTGCCTTTCTGGGTCATGTGATTTCAGCAGAAGGAATTAGAGTAGATCCCAAGAAGGTACAAGCTATAGTGGAGTGGAAACCTCCGAAAAATGTTTCAGAAGTCCGAAGTTTCTTGGGGTTAGCTGGATATTATCGGAGATTTGTGAAGAATTTTTCAATAATTGCATCTCCCCTTACCAAACTACTTCGAAAGGATGTACCATTCGTCTGGAATGAAAAGTGTCAAGAAAGTTTTGAGAAGCTTAAAGAGATTCTGACTAAGGCACCGGTACTAGTACAACCAGAGTCAGGAAAAAATTATATAATATACAGTGATGCGTCCCATAATGGTTTGGGATGTGTTTTAATGCAAGAAGGTAAAGTGGTAGCCTATGCTTCAAGGCAGTTAAAGACCACGAACGAAATTATCCGACACATGATTTGGAACTAGCAGCTGTAGTGTTTGCTCTGAAGATATGGCGCCACTATTTATATGGTGAGCGATGCTATATTTATACAGATCATAAGAGTTTAAAATATTTACTCACTCAGAAAGAGTTAAATCTAAGACAAAGGAGATGGGTTGAGCTTCTCAAAGACTATGATGTGATTATTGATTATCATCCTGGGAAGGCTAATGTGGTAGCTGACGCACTTAGCCAAAAAACCTTTGCTGCTATGAGAGCGTTAGATGCACGACTATCAATGGAAGATGATGGTGCATTAATTGCATAATTGAGATTGAGACCTGCCCTATTGGATCGTATCAAGGATCTTCAGAATAAAGATAAGAAGTGTTTAGATAGAATGGAGCAAGCAAAGAAAGGCGAACTGATAGATTTTGAAATTAAGCCTGATGGATGTTTGTATTATCATAATCGAATTTGCATACCCGATGACGAAGAACTGAAGAAAGATCTTCTTTCTGAAGCTCATTATAGTCCTTTGACTATGCATCCAGGAGGAAACAAATGTATCAAGATTTAAAGAGTCGGTATTGGTGGGTAGGTATGAAAAGAGCTATCACTGAGTTTGTTTCTAAATGTCTAACCTGTCAGCAGGTAAAAGCAGAACACCAAGTACCTTCGGGGTTGTTGCAACCTATCTCAATTCCTCAATGGAAATGGGAACAAGTTACCATGGATTTTTTGACAGGTTTACCTTTGACACCTAGTAAGAAAGATTCGATATGGGTGATAGTGGATAGATTGACAAAGACATCACACTTTATCCCGATTCGAGAAGATTATTCTATGAACAAGTATGCTGAGTTATATATCAGAGAAATAGTACGACTATATGGAGTACCCATTTCGATAGTTTCCTATAGAGATCCGAGATTCACTTCGAGATTTTGGAAGTCCTTGCATGAGACATTGGGAACCAGAGTAAATTTCAGCACATCTTATCATCCTCAGACAGATGGTCAATCTGAAAGAACTATTCAGATACTTGAAGATATGCTAAGGGCGTGTGTTATTGATTTTAAAGGATCGTGGGAAAAGTATTTACCTTTAGCAGAGTTTGCTTATAATAACAGTTATCAATCAAGTATCAAAATGGCTCCTTTTGAAGCGTTGTATGGAAGAAAATGTCGAACACCACTGAATTGGTACGAATTAAAAGATCGAGATGTAATTGGTCCAGATCTAATTAAGGAGGTGGAAGACAAAGTGAAAGTAATCCAAGATAATCTCAAAATAGCAGCAGATAGACAGAAATCTTATGCTGATTTAAAAAGAAAAGAGATTGAATATCAAGTGGGTGATAAGGTATTTCTTAAGGTGTCACCTTGGAAAAAGATTCTAAGATTTGGACGAAAAGGGAAATTGAGTCCAAGATTTATCGGACCATACGATATTGTAAAGAGAGTTGGACTAGTAGCTTATCAGTTAGCGTTACCTCCAGAGATGGACAAGATTCATAATGTATTTCATGTATCAATGCTTCGAAGATATCGATCAGATCCTTCACATGTAGTTACACGGGAGGAAATTGAGATTCAGCCAGATTTATCATACGAAGAGGAGCCAGTAAAGATTTTAGCACATGAAGTCAAAGAACTAAGAAATAAGACGATTCCATTAGTAAAAGTACTTTGGCGAAACCATAAAGTTGAGGAATCAACTTGGGAACGAGAAGAAGACATAAAGAAAACGTTTCCTCATCTATTTAATTCAGGTATGTAAATACATATGGAAAATTCGAGGACGAATTTTATTTAAGGGAGGAGGAATTGTAATACCCCAAAATTTGACCAGTGACTAAAATGTAAGTTTTGAAAGTTTAGTGGCTAAAGTATAAACTTTGAAAAGTGTAGGGACTGAAGGTTGTAATTTAAAAGTTATATATTTTATGCCTGTAAATGAAAAATTTGGATTAAAACAGATATTTTAGTGGGGATCATATTTTTGGTACGAGAATTTTGATAAAAGATATAAAGCAGTAAATTTCAGTATTGAAATCAGATATTTGGATCGAGCTGAAATTTTACAAAAATTTGAAGGATGTTAGAAAATGGTTGGAAATATTATTTTCATATTTTCGATCAGAGAAATTTGGCTCAGAACAGTGCAATTTTTCAGATTTGACCAAACAAATGGAATTTTAGTGACTAAAATGCAATTTTAAAAATTGCATGGTCAATTTCGAAAGTCAAAGTCAAGTTGTATCATCTTTTACCAAGGAATATTTTAATAGAAGATAATACAATGGCATTTGGTAATTTTCAAGATTTATTAAGGGCAATTTTGGTATTTGGTTCAAAAAGGAATAAAAAAATTCATTTAATTAGTTTTAAAGGTTAATAATTAGTGATATTTTTGGAGAACCATCGTGAAACTCTTCTCTCTTCTCCAGCTAGCTGCTGAAACCCATAGACAAGGTGAGTCAATTTGTCTTCTATTTTTGATCAAATTTGGTGAGTTTTGGGATTAAATTGTGAAATAGGAAATTGTTCTATCCTATTTTCTCTACAAGATGGTATAATTATTTCTTGGTTTCATGCTTAAATGTGAAAATGGGTATTTATGGTGGATGAAGAGGAAGTGTGATTTTTATGATTAATATCAATTCTTGATATTAGAAGTGTTGTAAGAATTGAAGAAGAACAAAGTGCAAATTAATGAAAACAGTTTAGATTTTGGAATCTGGCAGTAAGTTTGAAAATTCACCAGAAATTCTATAAAATTATTTGGAGATGATTTTTATATATTATGTTCTTATATCAATCTAGTTTTGTTTAAAACAAACGGAGATCAATTTCAATGTGTATACATAAAGATATGAATTTTTAACTGAGGAAAGGTCAGAAAACGGACAGTATATTCTGCACAAAACAGATTCTGTTGATCAACTTTGAAAATTCACTATAAATTGTACAGAATGAATTAGAAAGAGTTCTTTATATGGATAGATTCGTATTCGAGTCTAGTTTTCAATGGAATAAACGGAATTAAATTCCAGTGTGTATATCAACACAGAACTGATTCTTTAAAGATAGTGCAAGTTGTCTGAATATGGAAATTTTAGAATTTAAGTTGAAATGGATTAGAAGATGAAGAGTAATTTTTAAATGTAAAAGTATCATTTGGGTGAGTTAGAATAATTCTGGAAATTCTGGAAGTGTGCTGATTTTGGAGTTTAAGTATTAAGTTGGGATTGAATTTCAAGTTTATCAAGTTGTAAGGTTGAAATTGAAAAGCCTAAGAAAGTTTAGGATGAAATTGTAAGCATTTGAGTGTTGAATTATTGATTTGAACTTTTATTTTAGTTGCTGGAAATTTATATATTTGATGGGAAATAATCATAATAGTGAAGAGCTATTATGAAATTAAAGGAAAAGTTAAGTTGAATTCTAGAAAGAATTTAAAATATGTGGTTAGATTTTTAATTCGTAAAAGTTGAAGAATCATGCTGAAAATATTATTTATGGAATTGAATAAGTGTTTTGATAAGTTTGAAGTTATAATGGAGTTATGAGTATGGTTGTTATCGATTTACTATATAGATTTTCAAATGTTAAAACGAGCTTATATTAGTACGATACTAATATGTAGTTCGAACAATTTTTGTTTTATAATTTGGTATTGTCAGACTACGTTAAATCTAGCAATCCGAACGATTCGAAGGAAAGGACAAAGCTCGTGACTAGGATTATTATACAAGTTCTGTAGTGAGGCAAAGGTGAGTGCAGTTATTTATTTAATTATTTTGATCGAGGACGACTTGCGATAAGTCAACCTCATTCCAATTTATAGTATGATTTATAAAGATTATTTTCATAATATTTTATATCAGTTTTATGAATGATTTAGGGTATGAACTGCCCAAGCATGATATTTTGATTATGGATTTAATTATGACACATGAGCCCATTGTATGTATAATGAGAATTATGGGTACACTTGGCATGCCATTAGTTGAGTATTATCAGCTTTGGTACATTCGTGTATCAATGTTATCCTATCAGCTTTGGAACATTCGTGTATCAATGTCCAGCACCGTTGATGCTTATTCAGGTTATGATGGCACTGAAGTGCATCATATCTCAATATCAGTTACGATTTGCACCGTGTTGTGCATAGTGCGCACCTTACTCACGTATCTTATGTTCTTATAAATATGCATTGGGCTATGAAAATGAATATGCAAGTTGTGAATGATTTTCAGTTAACAGAAAGCATGATGTGCTTATTTTATTAGATATGATTTATCAGAATTTTCATGAGTTCATGATTTAAAAAGAAATTTCAGGTCTCAGTGAAGAAATCGACTTGGATAAGTTGGTTTGCCAGTTTAATGTTTTAAGTTGAATTATTTTATTTACGTTTATGATAAATTTCAGATTTTACTCACCCTAGATTATTATTGCCTCACTAAGTTATACTTAGCGCGTGATGATTTTCATGCGTAGGTTCTAATAAGGATAAGTACAATCTGTAAGGAGCTATCGGAGCATCTTTCTGGAAAGACATACATATCATCAGTATCAGTAAGATGTCTATGACGTTTCTTTTGACTTATAGTGGCATGTATAATTATGTCAGTAGTTTCTAATTATCGTATTTATTTTAAATAATTTGTAATAATAAACTAGAATTATTTTAGTTTATTTTACATAATTTAGTTTTATCGGTATCTATGTATGACAAGAATTTACTACATTATTATGTTTTAAAAGATTTTACGAAAAGATATGGTTTAGTAAAATTACTGAATAAATAATAAATTTATTTTCCTGTAATAAAGAAATAAATTATAAGCTGAAATATACTTTAAAATATATTTTTAAAGTTAGAACCAGAGTGTTTTCAAAAGAAACAAATTTTTACGAAAATTTTAGTTCAGTAAATGTTTTCAAGTTGATGTGACATCTTTAACTAGTATATTAAGACATATACGGGTTAAGGTTGTTACAATATGAGCAACTGTATCTATGGCTGCATTTTCAGGATTACTCAAATGATAACTACAAAGAACTCCAAAACCTCAAGAGACAGCTAGAACTTGTCATCGAAGAGAAGAATAAACTCGAGGTCAGTATGTGGCTTAAGTACCACTTTTTTCTTTGATAACTCTCATCTTTAAATGCATTAATGGGCGTCTCTGGTCAATTCTGATCTGAATATGAAAACTTGATGCAATCATTAAAAAAAGAGTCAACAACTCAAATTTGAAATGATCCGGACTCGAAATGACATGAATTATTGGATACTTCTAAATGATGAACCTATTAACCAGAATATGTAAGCTTTACACGATAGCAAATCGATGTTTATTACCATTTCATTCATACTTTGGTGTGCATTTCTTTGCTGTAACTGTTTTAAGTGTGACATTCATAGAGAGAGCATGAAGAAGTACAATTAAATGGCAGATTAGTGAGAGAAAGATCCGAACTTAAACAAGAGTTAGATGCCAGTAAAAACATGCTGGAAGCTTCTGAAGAAAGATATGGTAGCTTGGAAAGGAAGTTTCAGCTGCTGAAAGAAGAACGAGTCGTTGTGGAAATCGGTCTTTGAGTCATCTCAGAAGCTCGTGGTTGTAACTGATCAAAAGGAAAACATTTTGAAGGACTTGAACTCGGAGGTACAAAGAAGGAGAGATCTGGAAGCGGAGATTAAACAATTCAGTGTTGCTTTCGCTTCAAGACAGAGATCGCTTGCGTCGATTCACGGCGAGTTCAAATCTAAAATCGAGAAATTGAGAGCTGAAAATCCAGTTCCCCTGCCCAAGTACTAAGGCAATTCAATTCTATTTCTCCTTTGTTTGTCTGGTACTGGCATGGCTGCTTGCCATTCTCTTCAAATGTATCGAAACTGTTGTGATATTGTTATCGAATGCTGCATATGAGTTGATCATTGCGTGGACATTGGGTTTGATTCGGTCAAAGTTTGGTCAACACTTGAATTAAATAGTCTCGACTCGAATTATTAATAAGCCCAAGCGATCTACTTAATATTCGAATCGAAAGCTTGCGAGTAACTCAAAAATAATATCTTAAAATTTAAATTAAATTATTAATACATTAGCGTTTATATTGTTTTATTCTAAATACAATATGAGGATTTTATGTATTTAATGTTTGAGCTTAAGTTGAACTTCAATAGAACTAAGTATTCTTGACAATTTAAAGTTCGCGAGTTTACAAATTGAGTTTAACTTTGAACTTTTCAAGTTGAATCGATGTCAGTAATACTCAAACTAAATGTCATAACATAAATGAATTAAAACCCTCCTCAACAAGCTACACGTTCTAAAAATTGAACTTTGACACAATCTCTTGGTCCAATTCGTATTGTTTAGATATTCAGTCAATCGATGTGATCGATTTTAAGAATCTTGAAATTCTATCGTTTAAAGAGTAAACGTTAGTGTTATGCACTTTTGATGTTTGTGTGAAAGCCAAAAGCATATGGATCTCAATTTAATATTTATTTAAAAATTAACAATATAATATACATATTAATTTAAATTCAATATGTAATTTTTGATGATTGATAATTCACATTGTATCAATCACAAATTATCCAAGACAGATGGAAAAGATTATTACAAATTCCATTTCGGGGACACTTCCCTGTAGGAAAAATAATGCATATGCCAGTTTCCACTCTTTTACAAACTCCCAAACCAATACGAAGACTGGTTTACGGTAGAAGGTAGCTCATACGCCAATTACAAGATCAACACATGCATGGATGGACCAACGCCCCTGAAATTTTAAAATTACTATATATTTTAAGGTTTTTTTTCTATGTATTTTCTATTGAAAATCTGTTTTCGTCCCTGAAATATTGTAAGTTCAAGTTCATCCCCTAACCTAAAATCTTGAGTCCATCTCAGAACACACGATAAATTACATATAGAAACAATAGATATATTTCAGGATAAAATTTCCAACCTTTCTTTTACCAACCAAAAATAGATAGAAAAAGAAATAATGACCGTGTTTTGTTTCTTGTATTCTTCTCTGTTCATATGCATGCGAATGATTTAGGGTATAATTCAACACGGCGACCTTCGCTTGGTGTTTCTCTAGATCTGTACTGATTCATGGCATCATCAGGGACACCGTTTGTAAGTTATTAGGAATAAACGTAAGATTTTATATTAAAAGATAAAATAAATTACTAATAGAAAAGATGAAAAGATATTTAAATTATGTGAAAAATTAAAATTTTAAGAAAGACGACCATCACGTTAAGTCCCATATGTTATCACTGGACTTGTATCATGAGTTTTGGTCCTTGCAGTAAGTACATCTTCAGATTATAACTTCTGGTTTATTAGAAATTAATGTAAATTAAACCTTTAACTACTCTGATGTGTGGGTGTGGGTTAAAAGTACCAAAGTCGAAAATTACTCTGATTGTCAAAAGAAAAACAACAATGTAGCAATGAAATCTTTAAGAACTTGTTTCTTAGCCTTTTTCATGATAAAGGTAAATATGGAACTACACCATCCTCACCAAGTTCACCATCTTCGAGCTCCTCATAACCACTGTTTCTACGCGACCCATCACGATCTCTCTTGTGCTTTTTATGCCGCTTCACTCTCGGATTCAGGTGAATGGGCATGCTGACACGGGCACGTAGAAGAACATTATGACTTGGTTGGATAAATATACAAACTATCATCATTTGATATGTAGGTAGATGTACCTTTCTTGATTTCTTACGGTCGCTGCCATGTCTCCGAGACTTCTTGGACTCCTCTCTATCATCCTTGTCCGAACTCTCATCATCAGCGGTGCTTTGATGACGTTTACGGTGTTGTTTCCTGTCTTTCTCCCTGTCCTTTTTCTTCTCTTCTTTATGGCCATAGCTGTCGGATATATCTAAATTCTCACCGTCTGTCTCATCCTTTTTAGTTCGATCCTTACCCTTTTCCCTTTCACGTTCTCTTTCCTTCTCCTTCCTTTTCTCTTTATCTTCTCTATCTCTCTCCTTTTTAGCCTGAAAACACAACATAAACATCTTCTGATTTAGAAGAAACCTACGCTTTATGCAAAATGAAATGCAGATCACAGCTCTGAAAATTAATGGAAAGCACAGAAAGAAAATTCAATTGTTTAAGTGCTCATACTTGGGGTTTAAAACCAACTAAAGTTACTTCATAGCTATTGAAGGTGTTTTACGAATACGTGGGATTTTTAACCACCAACTACATAGAAATATTGTTAAAGATTTGCAAACCTTCTCTCCTCTCGTTTTCGCTCCTTATCTTTAGCTTTCTCCTGTAAGTGTGCAATGTATTCCTCAAAAATCTCTCTCCTACTGCTCTCTTCTGCAATTGATCTAACAAAAAGCATAGCAGGAAAAAAAAGGGGGGGGGTCTTAAAGTGAGATGCTTAAGAATGATAAACGCGGTTTCTCATCTTTATTGGCAAAGATAAAGGGTGAAATACATGTATTCTTGACTTTCTTCAAAAGTGGCTTGGAATCCTCCCAATTAGAAGATGCCGTTATCTCCTGCGAAGCAACAGAAGGAAGGACCAGAAGTTAAACAAGTTTACAAAAGCTATACTGCCTGTTTGTATTCAAAATACAGCATAACACCTTATAGGTATGCAATAGTTTAGTGAAGTCATCAGCTAGACGTTGTCGTTTTTAGCCTCTTTTCCTCCTTCTCCTTGGCTCTCTCAAGTAACTCATCATACACAGGCTGCAAAAGAGTAAAGAATAAACTTTTCAATATTCAGCCACAAGATTTGTGCTCATTTAAACAAACAAATAAAGTGGGGGAAAATACTAAATAACCATCCAGCCTATAACATCCTAACAAACACAGTTCTAAAACCCTAAAGCTCTAAACCTCTGACTAAAAGAAAAGGAATAGGGGTCCAAACCTCTGATTAAATGATAAAGTATAAGAACTATAATCAGATGGAAGTGTTCATGGAGGGTTACATCCATTTAAACAATGCTACCAGAGCCAATGTTTCTTTCTTTGTTTTCCTTTTTTGGTTGGAAGCATGTATTGCCTTGCAACAGAAGTACCTTTAATTTAATATCTGATATCAGCGAGGAACCAACTTCTTCTGAAATAGCAGCCTTGAAGTCTTCGAATGTCCATGAACAAACCATGGTAATCTGGAGGAAAGCCAAGAAGGTGTCGATAATGAAAATTCACCAAGCGACCTTGCAAGATAAATATAGTATCCTACCTTCCCCGACTTCATTGCATCTTTTATACGGGTTTTGTCTTCATGATACTATCAATGTACAAAAGAAACCATCAGAAACATGACACTCCTGCTTGAGCAAAATATAACAGGGACATGACAAAAATGGACAACTCTCACAAAAATATCTGAGGCCCACCTGTTTTTCTAATTCTTCAGCAACATCCTCGAACAAATCTTTTGGTGTCGACCAGATGTGTTTGATGCAACAGCAAGATATTGAGGCAAATCTTTCACCTAGAAATCATAAAACAGACTCAGCAAAAGCTATTGCTGAAAACAGAAAAACACATATTGATGAAAACCCACTCTTACTATAAAACAAGTTAAAATGAATAAAAACCTTCAAACAATAATCTCGCCAATAAGTTCTAGCTGTAAGAGTGCCATCAGCAACATGATCTTCCATTAGCTTACGAAATGCATCACGGTTTTTGCGCTCGGCACGTCTCAATTGTTCCTAAATTTCACCGGAAGACAAAAAGGTAAGAACACAAACTGGTTGCAAATTAATAATTATAGAAAGCATTTCCACCTTTTGCATCTTCTTTTTTTCCTCTTCTTCCTTCTCTAAGTCAAGAATGCAGTCCTGGAATATGAGCAGCCGATCAATTTTTTCAAGACGAGAGCATCTTTCATCATCCTCCAAACGATCTTGAACTTTCCTCCACTGGCTGTTTACCTGCAGATTGAAAGAAAAAAATCAGGAAAATAGAATTCAAGCTAATGATCCTTACAAAGGAACAATTAAAAATCTTCTTTGTATACCTTAATAAAATCACAGGATTCCAGAAATTTTCTATATTCTGCTATATAACGCCTTTTTTCCTCTGCAGCATGTTCCCTTTCCTGCATTAAATAAAAAAGTAAAATTACGAAATTGAAGATGTTTTATTATTATTATTTTTGCTTGAATATTTGCCAAGGAATAAAGTGAAATTACTACAATGCTTTGCATAAGATGAAATATGCGAAAAGTACAAAACCATTACCTTCCTCTCAAGATCCACTATATACTTTCAAAAGATCTTCCCGATCTCTGGCACGTTCAACAGTCTTAAACCGCTCATCATTTTCAAACAAACTTTGAGCTTTACTGAACGGGTAAAGATTAGTTAGAATATTTAACAGTTTCCACATTTAGAATAACAAGGAAACTCTTATTCCCATAATATACAGAAAAATATCAACCTCCATCTCATGGATGATGTTAGTTCCTTAGACTCCTGGATGAAGTCAAAGCACAAAGAAAGCATTAGGTCAAGTAAAAATGTATACATGGACAAGAAAAGAGAGATATCAGCTTCATGCAACATACTTCCAGCATTTTGTAAACTCCTCCCGAGCCTTCTTCTGTCTCATTCGCCTTTCCTCGGCTTCTAACTTTTTTCTTTGACCCAATACTATTAATAACATTAATTTCATGTCAGAACAGAATAGGATAATGTTTTATTAACTCCAAAACAATTATTTACAGAAGAATATAAATTGAGTGTTGAGTACAAACTTATAGCAATCCTACGACAAGCATGACAAATTATACCACATAGCTGCTACTGTGAGATTTACCTCATTAAAGGCTTGCTTCCGCTCACCAAGTGTCTTCAGAGCATCACCTTTTGTCAATAATTATTTCTCTCATTGCCTAGAGAAGTTTTTAATCAGTAGAAATAAGCATGCTGAGAGGATAAAGCTGGGAGGAAGGCAAAGGATCAAGGATACCTGCTCCCACGTCCAATCAGATTGCACATTTGCAGATTCAAGGAGAGATTTGAAAGCATTTTTTGCCTCCTGAAAGAATGTGAGAAAATATAAAAAAAACGCAAGAATTGCTATTGATCCAGTCGATTGCAGAATTTGCATCACAGTTCCCTGAGTTTAGGGTTAAAAAAGAACAAAACTTAAGTTCAAGTGATAGGGGGAAGAGAAGCGTCTAGAATGTTACCAGCTTATTTGCATATACTAAAGGCTCATCATCCAGAATTTCTCTTCTACTGGAGTCACATTAACCTTTCCACCAGTTGCCATCCCCTTTCTCGCTTCCTGCAGAAACAAAAAACGAAATAAACCAAAATATCTCACTTACAATGGTAAGTATAGTAACTTTTTCCCTAAAATAGAAAAGACTCTTTAAAAAGATTATTTTGTCTCTCAGAAATGGTTGATCGAAAGAAGAGAGCTTTGAAATCGAAGTGTTTCAAAGAGTATACCTCAATGTCTTGAGCAGAAGCTCCATCTGTGTCTTCAGTTGCCATAGGTTCCAAGCTTCTTCTGAAGTGAGGATAATGAAGTGGTTATTTCAACAACGTTATTGAAATCATGGAAAGATAAAATAAAAACAGTGGAAGCCCATACGTGACTGCTGTGTTAGCATTGACAGAAGGAACAGAAACAGTGGAACCTCCCAAGGGAACAGCAGGTAAGGTGACACAGACACTGCCCCAGGTGCATCTGTAGTAGCAGATTGTGAAACAGGAATAGCCGTTGGTCCAGATGCTGAATTGGGTGAAGAATTAACAACAGGCATAACTGAAGCCAGGCTTGAATCCTGCAAAGTGTTGGAGCTCGAAGAAATAGCTGTAGAAGGCATCTCAGCTGCAGAACCAATAGCAGCAACTGGAGCTTGAGGCACTCCTGAGCCTGATGGAGTTCCTTGGCTAGCTACCGCCTGAGCTTGCTCACGTGCTAACTGGAATTAATGATTAAAAAATGATGTCAAAGGGAAAAAACCAAGTAATCATAAATCACAAGGACGTACCTTCAATTCCTCAGGTATTGTCCACTTAGACTGCTTTGTAACCTTGTTGTAATAATATCTACAAAAGCAATCTCTTGATCACATATCAATCATGAAAAAATCTAACAGAATAAAAATGTGGATCACAATTAGAGTGCAAAAAAAATCCGATTTTGCGCAAAAAATATCCGAAATTGGATTTGGGAAAAACCGGTTTTTTTAAACCGGATCGGATATTAAAAACCAGATAGTATAACCGGTTTGGGAAAAAATTAGCGATCGGTTTTTTTACCGGTTTGAAAAAAATCAGTTTTTTCTGAAAAAAAAATCCGGTCTGAGGTTTTAAAAACTAGCCGTTGCGGGGTTTTTTGTGACAGTTTTTTTCTAAAAAATCACCATTTTACCACCCTAAACATGTATAAATAGGTTGGGGATGTAGTTGGTTAATTACAACTTTCTCAAATCTTATTACACAACACCTAAACATCTCTCAAATCTTTTTTTGTAATTTTTTGTTCATCATGGCTACAAATACCGACCCTAACACGGTAATCTTCTGTCGGGGGAAACCTTAAAGTCGGAGAGTGATCGAACACACTCGAAACAAAGATATTTGGGATCACTACGATTTATGTGAGATGTCAAATGGCTCGAGGAGGACGCGTTGTAAACTTTGTCTAAAGTTTTTTGCATCGGAAGGAAACACAACGTTGAAGAACCATTTTACAAAATCATGCAAGGCACTTCGCTCAAGATCGGATCCAAGTCAATCGAATCTACACCGCAAGGTGGTGTTTTTATTTACGACAACGAAAATTACGAGAAGCGTTTACAAAGTTCGTGATTACAAAAGCATTGTCCTTTGACCACTTTGATGATGAAGATTCACGGCAACAATTAATGCAACCACGTTATACTCAAGTAGTCGTACTACCCTTAGAAGAGATGCTATAAAATGTGGCGTACGGCGAGGAAAAAATGATTTTAGAATTCCAAGAACACCGTTATGGTGTGTCGCTTACATGTGACGTTTGGAGTTCCCCTCATAATACCGGAAATTATTTTTAGCAGTTACAGCACATTGTTAGATCAAGATAATTGGCAAATGATAAAAGAACATCGCGTTTGAATTATCGGTGAGCCGCATACCGATGCTAATTATTTACACTTTTAAAAAGGGTAATTTGTCTTTATAAATTAGAAAATAAAGTTTTTTCTATATCCTTTGATAATGCATCGAATAATACAAACGCGGTTCCAAGATTGAAAATATTACTTTCACCAATTTTAGACAGTGCGTTTTTTCATACCCGTTGCGTTGCACACATAATTAATTTATTCGTGCAAGCCGGTTTTGAGGTTATTGAGCCAATTAAATTTAAAGCAATGATAAAATCGGTTCTTTGTAACAACAACAAAAGACTAAATGATTTGTAAGTCGTTAATAAAAACTTTGGGTCCTAATTTGGATTGTCTAACTCGTTAGAACTCAACTTGGATGATGATGCATACCGCCTTATGACAAAGGGAAACATTGCAAATATTTCACGATCGACTTTTCGAGAGGGTCATGTCCCAAACATTTATCCGGATTTGAGTTGGGAAACTATAGCCAAATAACTGATTTGCTTGGAGTTTTAAAAATGTAACAACTTTTTTATCCGGTGTTTATTACCCTACTAGCCCGTTGGTTCTTAATCAAATATTTTGTTGGCTAACCAACTAAATGACTTTGAAACCGAAGTTTTTCAAGAAATTGGCTTTGCATTAAAGAAAAACTTTTAAAATATTTAAGGATTCCTCCCATTTTTAATTGTGTCGCCGCTTTAAACCCACGTTAAATGTTGGCAGGGTTGAAACACTAATCGAACAATTGCGTTTGCTTTTAATCTAACCGATGATGAACCCAACTTTGTCCAAAACCAAATAAATTATTTTAACAAATGTTTTTCGAGACATGTTGCAATTTATTTAACTAAATACAGATCAAGTAGTGTAATACACGATCAAATGAACGAATGCGGAATCATCTAGTAGACATCCAAGTAATATAAATTTTTCACTTTTTAACACTAGTAATTTTCAATCCAAACGATCACGTACAACCACCTCAAGTAACGAGTTGGGAATCTATCAAAAATGACATTTGAAGAGTTTGGCTTGGTGGAAAGAAAAGGAAACACAATTTTCGATTATGCCACCATGGCCCGTGATTTACTAACCGTCCAAGCTCTACGGTAGCTTCGGAATCTGTTTTTTCTGTTAGTGGCAGGGTTTATATCGCAACGGATATCAAGACTAAATCCCGAGTCGGTGAGTATGCATTTGTTTGAAGGATTATTTGGATGGAGCGGCTCGGAAGCAACATATCACCACCTAGAAGATGCATTGATGCCGACTTAGAAGCACTTACACATTGAAGAAGTCGAACTTGGAATATCCCGTCGAAACGAGAAGCGAAGAGATGGCGATGTAGTTTTTTTTAAACTTTGTTTCAATTAGCGAACTTGGAAGTTTTTAAGTATTTGAATTTATCGAACTTGGAAGTATTTCAATTATCGTAAACTTTACTGCAATTGATTACGATGTAATTTAACATTGAAATATTTAAGTATTTTAATTTATCGTTGATGAGTGTCTTGTGGATATGCTCTTCACATGCTTAAAATGTTTATAAACACACCTAATTTATCTAGAATAGTTGTGCTTTGATTAGCTTTTGATTTGTGATAGGTGTGCATGAAATGGAGCTTAAATGAGAATCTAATGTGATTAAGTGGAAGATATGAAAGCTTACAAGAAATTGTGATCAATGTTCTTTGATGAGAGTGTTTAAGAAGGAAGAACAAATAAAACAGGACA